>NW_027271881.1:0-1447760 GCF_040938485.1 Diadema antillarum
CAGGAGTGTAATTACAGCAATTTGCCGGTGTAGGTTTACGGGCATAAAAGCGCTCCAGTGCTCGCTCTTGAGTCTCAAGGACTTGTGGGGATGCGTAGCTAATGGCATACACAGCGAGAAGTACCTACTTGTGCGCTTCCTGGTTGGGGAGAAACGCGATTTCATTGGCCCTTCAAACTGCTGCGCCCGGGCATGCCTGAGACCCTGCGCAACACACTGATTGCCCCCAAAAGCGGCGCAACTGCCTACTACAAGATTAATAAATAATAAACGTGTTCTCAATTCAAATTCGGCCCATCCGCTCAAACGCATACTATTTTGCCTGTTGTCTCCATCCAGCCCAGCGTCTTTTATCGCTGCATTGCACGAGCCCATCTCTGGTGTGCACACACTAGATAAACCGCCTTCATCCTAAACTCTCCAATGAACATTGGAATGGGATGGAATGGGAGCTATTAACATTGCATCATACCAATGATAAATAATGACCATGGTACATATGGTGCATTCAAAAAAACAAAACAAAAGGGAGACAGTTTTTCTTTTCTTTTTTGGCGGGGGGGGGGGGGGGGGGGGGGAGGGTTTCACCTGACACTACTACCAGCACATGGCATACTACAATACAGCGAATCTTCTCCGTAAAGGGTGCAATCTTTTTAGTCATCTCCCTTCTTGCTAGATTAATTCACATACTTTTTTCACTTGTATTGTCTGTGTCTCTGCAGGTTTGATCTTACTATTTCAAACCTTTCCTTACAATTTTCAAGGACATGCACACAAAAAGACACAACCCCCCCCCCCCAAAAAAAAAAAAAAAAACCAAAGCAAAACAAAACAAAACAAAACAAAACCCAATTGCTGCCAGCATGATGTATTAATTCTGACACTTGGACTCATAAATATTTTAAATTTGGGCCACTTACATATTCAAATGTATTTCATATTAAAAATAAAACATCTTCTAACAACAACAACAAAAAACCACCTCTAATAAGCATTTGCAATTCAGGCCCTTTAAACTTGGAGTAACAGAAAAAAAAAATGAAATTATCTGAAGACACAAAGAGACTACAACAAATCTAACAGAAACTGATATCCTACGAAAACTTTAAAAGAATACTTTCAATTCTCATTCGTTAAAAAAAAACCAAAAATGAGACAGGTGAAACTCATTTTCTACAAGTGGTGCTCCAACTACAGATCTCTACATAAACTTGGTTGGATATTAGACAGGCTGGAAATCATGTATTATTACTTTTCTGAATGCCAATTTGGCTCAAATTATCTCTCAAGGAAGTGTATTTCTTTTTTTATCCATCATTTATTTGCTCAATCTTGACTTGGTGCACCAGGTACAATAAAATTGGAAAGTTAAACACGATTACTATAAAACCGCAAATTTTCGCATGCATGAACCTTCAGCGAATTCTGCGAGGAGCGACTATTCATGAAAGTAAAATGCACATGAATTTTTTTTTTTTTTGTCTACACAATCCAATACATGTAGTTTATTCATTACTTTTTCATGGTCTGCAATTCGTGAAGAATTCATACAGCAAAACAGAAGGCTGTCAGCTCCAATTAGCGAAAGTTTCATGCCACGAATGTTTCTGGTTTTACAGTACTGTATATATGCTAGTATACAATGTTTCACGAGTGATTGAGACCCGAAATGACCGAATGATAATTGAGTATATCCTTTTCAGGGAAATATAAGTTACAGATTTCTCACTCGTTATCTGTAGTCCATTGTGTTACAGGAGGCAATTTTATCACAAGTTGCTAATTTCGGAAATATCAATTGACTTGAGGAATGTGAAAAAAAAAGAAAGAAAAATGAACTAAACATCGCAAAACATATCAGGTATACAACTCTCCTTTTTCCTGCTGGATCAATATCGGTAAACTTCACTCGTTTATAATTTTGTGGACGAGGTAATCCATACCTATTACCTAAAGAAAATGTTTGTACGTTGGTACTTCAGCGTAAGTTCCACTGAGTTTAAAGTCCTGTAAATCTGCACACTGGACAATATACTATTTACATATTATATATATCACACCAGCATAGCACAGCTGTTAATTTCATAGTTTTTAAAATGATAATATCATCAAAAATAAAATCATTTTAATGCCTCTTCTTTATGAATATCCAAGTCATAATGACACTGTACCATATTGTGATATTCCAGAGAAGCCACCTTGTGTTTTGATAAAAACTCATTAATATTCAGTGACGTTTTTATCATAACAAATTACCCTTTCAAAAAAAATATATGAATAAATGTATATAAACAAAAAATATATATTCATCTATATGTCAATCATGTGTGCCTCTCAGTGATGTACTTGTACAGTTAAAGGACTGGGGATGGTTGATACTTCTGTCTGCAAGCACTAACCACAAATTTGATGAGGATCACATTAATTTGATTTCCTCAGGAATACTTAACCATGCACATTACCTCGAAGAGTTAGGTATGAGTAGCAGAGGGAGTGTATCTTCTTCTTTCTTTCTTTTTCTACGGGTAGCTGGAACCACTGTCTGCGCAAAGATAGTGACTGTTTTTGTCAAATCAACGGTGACCCTGAGGTGCGCACAACATGATACTCCTGAAATCTCAGCCCTTACCCTCAAAAAAATTCGGAAACAGATACCACCCACAACCGTCCGCTCTCGCACGCATATAACACGAACACACCGTATATTCGCGACAATGACGAAAAGTTACTGGTCCATCAGAAGCCTGCATAGGTCAGCTTACAAGAAGTGATGGAGGCCAGACTTAACCCACCAGCATGTGTGAAGTCACTGTTCCCTACGCCACTACTACAACAGCTGTTTTACTCACCAACTATTTCAAATCCATCCACCTTTGTCATGCCCTACGAGGAAATTATAGGGGACTTTGATTGTTTATCTTAAATTTCTTTGTGACTCTTTAAAAGAAAGGGGTGGGGGGACAATGGAATGATTAAACAAGCTGGTGCATTCAAACAGATAGTTCTCCATCCACAACTGTTTATGAAACAATTTGAGATTGAAATTTGCAAGAACTTGAACACTATTTCAAAGTTGCAATAGATAGCATGAAGCTCAAAACTGTTGAATTAAGATTAACTTGCTCAGAAACTAATAGCTAAAGTTCAATTTCACATGGTGGATAGATATTACACCACAAAATGGACCTTGGAATTGCTTGATTTGCTAATTCAGTTTCTCTTGGGATAACTGAAGCTAAATTCAGCAGCATTTGCAATTGCCTCACTTTTTGTGTAAACGAAATTAAACAAACTAACTGTTAAGATGAAATATAGATGTGTGTCTTTATCTTTGAGATTGAGAAATTAAAAAAGAAAAAAAAAAACTAACGGAAACAGTACTGAAAGTTGCTTCATAGCATCAGTCTATGGTATAACTGTATATGGTGGATGATACTGAATTCCAGTTATCCCGAAAATTCCACATATCCAGCGTTTCAATGCTCGTGACATCAAAAAAGAAATAAGTTTCTGGATTTTACCTCGTATTCAATATGGCAATGGAAATTGGTTTGAAACTATGTTGACAAGCTCTCAATTTCTTTATCATTTCTGATTGCTACTTTGCAGCCAATAAATGTGTACTCAAGATCATTTGTCATTCAATCATGTACTTGTAATTTGTTTTTTTTTGAAAAACGAAAATGAACTGAATTGAATTGAAATGGCTTGAACTCAAGATCCTTTGTGATTCTCTCGCGTAATTCTCTCATATATTTTTTTTTTTTTGAAAAATGAAAATGAACTGAATTGAATTGAAATGGCTTCTGAAGTGAATAACTTTTAAAGTATAACCTTGATGTGACACAGCACTGGAGGAGTTTACATTGTACTTGCAGTTAACCGACAGTGTTTTCAAACTTACATAATACACACTGTATTCAACTTCTCAAAAGTAAACAAAATCCTGTCCCTAAAGACTAGTTTGGAAGTCCTGAAGGAATATGACAGTTACAAAGGTGTGCCCCACTCAAAGTGCAATTTCACATCATGTAAAAACTGATTTGAATAGACAGAGTAAGTTTCCCCACAATGATTACTGTACTTAGAAAGTTATGAAATCTGTAATATGATTAATAAGATCTTAAAGCTTTCCCCCAACAGTGAAAATTGGTTGCAGCTACATGTGTTAATTAGTTGAAGTAATGGTATCATCAACTCGCCACTCTCCAACTTATTCCTGCCAACATGCAGTCCCATACAAATCCCTGTGAATAATTTAGCAATGACTACTCTTTGCCCTAAATGTCAAGCTTGGTTCTTCCAACATGGCAAATTTTTGATGGGTTAGTAACAAATTTTTCTCTTGGATTTCTAGTCAAAAGACATTAAATCTAATAAAAATTTTCAAAAACAGTGTAGGATGATGGGAGACTGGAGATGTTATGACATCTGATGCCAAATATCAATTTCCATATATACATATAAATTACGTGGTTGCTACTAATATCACCCAGTTTTGTGACATTATATAAAACACTGTAATGCCACACCTTCAGTATTTTATGATTCTTCTCTCACTCAATTCTATTAACTCCATGGAAATCAACTTAAACTTGGTGTGAAATTGCATTTTGATTAAGATATCTCTAACAAACATTTGTTGCTTTTCAAACAGTATAGACAGAGGGGAGAGCTTTTTGACAAAAATTAACTAGAGGGAGGAGACTCAAATTTGTTTTGATTACTAGCAATACAGTCAATAAATTCTGATGTACATTTCGGAAGGAGAAATCTTCATAAGTTGACAACCACGTAATCTGATAGTCACCTGATTAGGCATTTGCTGAACAAAGCACAGTGAGAGGTATTTCTTTCAATTATTTGACAGATGAAATCAGGGGGATTTTTTAACATCTTTTTATGACTACCATCTACAATCTAACTTTATCCACAGTAACTGGTACATCGTGACTTTTCTCCTGAATTCAAATAGGGGGAGGGGGAAAGCAGCATTTTTTCTCTTTACAGCTCTATCCCATTTTGAAATGGTGCTTTCTTCAAACTCCCCGAATGCTGCAAAGAAAACTTAGATTATCCATGAGTTTAACTTGTGTAGTTATGTACAGTGTAAGTTCACCACATACCAGTAGTCTTCTTTCTGTCTTTTTATTTTAATTTTTCTCTTTTCCTTTTCCTTCCTTTCTGATTATTTGCACTTTCAAAGAATCATAGTAATTTGTACTCCAAAGAACCCTACATGGATTGGGAAGAACGATCTGTTGGTTGAAGTAAGATTTGTAAGATTTTGTAAGATTTTTTGTCAGATTTTATTGACTCTATCAACCCCCTCTCGGGGTATGAGAGTACAAACATATTTACAATATACAAAAATGTAAGTGATAATGTACATGTTCATGCGAAAATAACAGATATACAATGTAAATAAACATGTTTACAAAACAAGGCGTAAAGGACGTTTAACTACTCTACCACTACGTGTACACACATTCACATCTGCTTTAATTTCTACAAAACTACTGTCTTTCTTCTTTGGTTATGAAGAAAACTGAAACATAATCATTCTGACAAATTTGGCTAGTTTTTTCAAATAGCAAGCATTAGCTGAATTGAATAGTTTGACCATATGTAATGCACTTGGTCTACTGGCCATCAAGCTACTTGGTAAATACAATAGTCTCTCTTTGTGGAAAAAGGGACAAACAAAAATATAATGAAATTCATCCCCTATATCAGCAGATGATAGTACAATGCAATTCATCTGTCAGGCTTGCATTGAACCTGCCCTTAACGGGTAATCCATTAGATCGACATCTGAATTTACTTAATGTAATATAATCTTTCTTACACAATACCTGTAAATACTTCTCAAACATCAAATTATCCTTAAACATTCTATAATTTGTAAAAATTCTATTTGACCATGTGGCTGCTCTCCACTCTTAACTAAACATATCAAAAAGTCTAACTTTTGAAGTATGTGAAATCCATGCAGCACTAAATCCACCCCCTTGTGCTAACCACACATTCCCTAGCCCTGCATAATCAAAAATATTTGCGATAAATAATAACTATTGTGATTTTGATGGGGAGTGTATGTCTCCTTGTAAATGGAGAAGAAATATGAAAAGTGTACATGAGTGTTTGGTTTCTTTTCCCATAGCTAATCTCAACCAGAATCCAATCATTCGACATTTAATATGGTTCAAAATTACTCCAAGTCCGGTTTCACCATGAACCATACACTCAGGAGTACATTTGTTCACGAGTTTTCCTATGGAAAACTTCAATTTGGTCTATGCACTCATAACCCCAGACTTCAAAACCATAGAGTAAAACAGGTAAAACAAGATGATCAAATAGATGGCACTGTGTGTCCACAGAGAGCTGTACTTTTTAGCCTTGATGAACATGCTATAAAGTGCTTTTCTAGCTTGTGTGACTTGTTTAGAAATTGCCTTTTTAAAACTACAGTCGTACCATTATAATTAAATTTCACTCCAAAGTACACAAAGTCATCTACAACCTCAAGTGGATCACCAGCACAAACAAATTCAGGAATTCTTCTAACCTTCCCACGGGAGAAAATAAAAATTTTAGTCTTGCTAGCATTAACAGTCAAGTGCCATGTCTGACAATAACTATCCACAGCATCAAGAGCTTGTTGCAACTCCTCCGGAGTTTCTGCTAAAATTATTGTATCATCTGCATAAAGTAAACAAGAAAGACTTAAAGCTTTTTTGACGTTATCAGAATCCAGGTGGTCAGAAATCTCACTTTCCAAATACTTCAGTCCACCATATGATTTTCTAATGTATTCTTGAAAATCATTCAGATAAATGGCAAATAAAAGTGGGGAAAGGTTTTCACCCTGTCGTACACCAGTGTTTACCTAAATGATTAAAATGATTGACAAAATCCCATAAAGAAACATTTCCTTTTGTCTTTACCTTGCGTTCTTTATTACTGTTGAGTAATTGCCAATATTCTTTCGGATTGGATGCCTGTAGTGAACGGAGAGATTCATTTAAATCTCTATGAAATGTCCTTCTTTTATGTCTTAATAAATTCTGGTAAAGCTTTCCAGTAGATTCATAATGATTCAGTAGAGTAGTAGCTCCTGAACTGCCCAGAAATTTAAGCTTCCTCATCAATCGATTTTTAGCATTCAAATACTCCTGCCGCGCAGCTCTGCATTCTGCATCAAACCAAGGCTGACGGTTGTTTTTATCCTTGACAGTCGCATTTGTATTTATATTATGACGAGATTGTCTCCACTTACAAATGCCAACATCTTGTGCAACATTGACGAACATATCGCATAATTGTGAGTAACAAAACTCAATACTATCTTGATTTGCATTAAAAATTGCGAGTCTGAATTGCTTCTTTTATTTTATTTTGTTTTGTTTTGATTTTGCATGTGCATGGGAACATTCTTTTGATTACAAATACTGTAAACATAATACTACCACTGTATATTGTTGTGTTCTGTGGTTTATCTTTTACTGAATGAAATAATGATGATGATGATGATGAAATAATGATGCAATGCTCTCAAACTAGAAACAGTCACCGAAGAAATTTTTCAAACTGGACCAATTTCAGAAAATATAGCTTGTTTTTTGTTTGTTTTTTATTCTTCTTAGCTGGCAGAAGTGTTTCTACACATTCAGTGTGTATCTTAATATCTAATAAAAAATAATCCTGTGTTATCTTTTTGAGCTAGTTATGAAAAAGCATGACATTTGCAGAATATTCCACATTTACAGTAATAAAGATGAGAATGATGCAATGATGTTAACTAACACTATGATAATAATAATCTGCACCATTATCACTATCAAAACTGCAAATTACATTAGCATGCATACAATATAACAACTATCTGGAGACAATGACATTGTGTAAAGCACTACAGTACTCCTAAGATAATTGATCAATTATATCAACTGCAGAAATATCTCACACACAAAAACAAACACTTGAGAGTATACCAGGTAGGCTGATGGTGAACTGGAAATATTTTTATAATAGTAATAATAATGATGATGATGATGATGATGATAATAATCATCATCATCATCATCATCAATATGATTTATAATATGCCAATCCACTCTGTGTGGTGCTCTTAGTCCAAATAGAATCAAGAAAGAGAAGGCTATAAGAAGAATAAAAAGTACAGAAAAACAAAAACACATATAATTGAAAAAAGACACTAAACAAGTGAGTTTTCAAACCACTTTGGAAGGAATATAACGAAGGGCACCAGTGTGAGCAGATGGTTGTGAGCCCTACGTTGTTGCAACTTTTGGAAATTATAAGAAGGCCACTGTTTGAAGGATTTTAGGATTCTTTTCATGACATCTATTGAAAGGCTCGCTGGTGGCATCTTTATCCAACTGCTTACTCGTCATCACGGAAGGCTTGACGTTCTGATGCTCCACTTGTAACCTGTGATTTTGTCTAGCTTCAGCACCCTAAACCTTGAAAAGTTTCTTTCATCTGTTTGCTCTTTTAAGGTACTGTTTACCTTTGGGAGCAGTGATTTAAGAAATGTTCGAGTTATCACATTTGAAAAATTTGTGTAAAATGTAAGGATATATCACTATTTTTCCCACTAGACCATAACTGTAGACAGTTTAGTCTAGAAACATTGTTATCATAATGTTATTCACATTTTGTATATTTAACAACAGTAACATTGATTATAATAAATTCAAATTTTTACATTCGTTGTTTCTATCCCTAACTCACATTTTAGAGCTATTTTGAGGCACTAGTGCTAGGTTTTTGTTTCATCTGTCAATGGTAAATAATGACTTTAACATTATAAAATGTAGTCCTGAACTACCATTGGATGGAAATTCACTTTTTGTTGCTATGGTGCAGGAGCAGACATCACAGGCGTGGAATCGAGTACATATCACAATTTATATAACACCCACTCATTAAACACTCTCTCCATCTCAAATGCTGCTGATTCTCTCTTGTTTCTAAATTCATAAAACATTAAAGGTAGGGGATACCTTTTACAGACCTCCCAAAATGCAGCAAAACATTAAATATGAACCTCAGGGGACTTGTTTAGGCCACTGCTGAGAAATTTGGAAGTCAACAGTTATCTACAATTTGAATAATGTACAAAACTCAACTACTCAGTAGTTCTGTGTGTCAGCCACACTTAAGCCTTTTTGTTGCAGTCTTCTGTATTTTTTATCTATAAACACAAATCTAAAAGTATAAGAGCTGATGTAATAACATATAGAGTGTGGGGCAAGAATGTATATAGAAATGTTTGTAAGTTTTGATGAACTTTCTTCACAAAATATACATGATGGACACACATGCAGTACATGGGTCTGCAAAGGTAGCCTAGTAATGTACTGGAATTTACGGTGAGCCCCGAAAAAAAATCAGTTCAAAATCTAACGGTCAATAAAAATGTACTGAAAGTTACCTTCCACTTTCAATACTTTATGGGATTTTCTAAAATGATACTCTCTTCAACATACCGCTGTATTTATACAACTCTTCATTTAAGGCATGCAAATGGGATTCCCTACCTTTAAATGACAAGGATCTATTTCAGGTGTTATATAGAACAAATAATAAATGTTTTTCATTCGTACACTGAACAGAATATTTCATTTAAAGAAAGATGAAAACATTCTAACTTGGCTGTGCCTCGTTGAATGGATCATTTCATCTTTCACCTCATGAAATATTCTGTCCAATGCACCCATAAACATTCATTATTTGCATACTATTCACCTGACCTACATTAATGTATCAAGAGTACCCGCACACAAGGCATGCAGACACACTTTCCAGAGATGTGAATACATGAAACAAAGCAAGTTTATCTGCAATGTTCTTGAATTTTACAGACGAGTTATAAAGGCTATCATTTTACACCAGTTAGGTAGGTGGGTGGGTGTGGGGGAGGGGAAGGGGGGGGGGGGGAGTTGAGGGCAGCCTTGAAATAGAAAAATCCCAGCCCAGCCATTTTCAAGGAGACGTTTTGATTTCACCATCTTGCAAAAGGAAATTGATTTGTCGCACCACTTAACATCGCCACACGAAAGGGTGAGATGAGAAATTAGAGATCCACTTCTCTGTTTTCACAGGTAGTAAACCTATGCACTGTGTGGCCACAGATTTCTAATTGTTTCATGGGGAAAGGTCAAGTCAGATGGCTTTCGTCTGCCTCTGGTTTTGTGAGGGCTGAGTGTGTTAAGGCAACGCGGCAGCATTTATGCAGGGATGCAAAATTAGTAAATACATGTATGTACCATTGCAGTCTTCTTAGGGCTGAAACGCTGTATTTTTGGAGGGGGAAAAAACACCCCACAATACTGGTATTTGTTACTTTTCCTGTGATGTGTACTAATACAATTTGGAAAAACAAAACAGTATTTTCAATGAAACCTATGGTATTTTGTGGGAAAAAAAGTGTATTAAATGATGCAAAAAAACTAACAGTTGGCATCTCCATTCACTGTAAAGCAAGATATATTCATGGTGTGAAATTTTCCCGAATTGGAGCCGACGGCCTTCTTTTTTTTTTTTGCGAATCGCCTCTGACATTCTTATGTGTTATAGTGTACACGAGAACTTTCGAATGCTTTTAATTTTGCAAATCTTGACTCTGGCAAAATTTGCAAAATAAAAATACATACAAACATTTCTGGTTTTATGGTATGTTTTTTCTTTGTTAACTGTTACATTGTGTTTCCTTGTTTAGTTCATTTTCTACACACTAAGCCCATCTAGTTTTCATGACTTTGTGAAGCAGGTGTTGAGAGGGTGAAAAGATAGAGTTAGAACAGGGGCGGATCCAGGAATTCTGTAAAGGGGGGCATGACTAATATTTCTGGTGCCACTTCCTGGTTTCATTTCATTTTTTTTCTCTTTTTATTTCTTTTGTTTTTGACAAAAAATAAAGGGGGGCGTGCGCCGGTTGCACCCCCCTCTGGATCTGCCAGAAGATGAAGGGGTAAAAAGCATTATGTGCAACCCATCATGAAATAAAACCTGGTAAAGTTCCTGTACCCCAAAGCTTACAATTATCTCCTACAAATTAAGTAGTCAAAGCCTATTGAGAGACAAACACACATTTGACATATTGGCTTTGTTGTTTGAAGTTTAGGATGTTGGAGCATATAGAACATCAAACATTTGAGCACATTAACTAGGGTCACTTAAGAGCATTATAACTTTCAGAACAATTATTGTATCTTCCTTGTAGCCAAATGATATAAATTAGCAGTTTTCTTCGCTTCAACCACTGCCAGTTTACCAGAGTTACCCCATGACAAGGCAAATTTCCCAAAATAAGGCACAGAAGAGAGAGTTCGTTCTTGATCAGGACTGGAATTTAGGGAGCTTCGGAGGAGATCATATGGGAGTCCTGTACATCACTGTACTCAATTTATGATACCAATGAAATTTTCACACCGTGGTCGCTCCCATTTACAATTAACTACAAAGATTTGCCTTGGGTGTTGCTAAGAAAATTCAAAAGTGCCCGGGTACCTGGGCGCATGGGTGGTGTGAACTGTAATTTGACAAGGGTTGTCTAAGTAGGAAATGATACCTTTGGGCAAAATTAGAGGGGGAAAAAATGGGAGGGGAAAAAAAAAAGGCTACCAGCACTTCCCCTTAATGAAAAACTATCATGATAAAACATATGATGCTTCCCAGATCATTGAATATGATTTTGGCTTGTGGTCAAAGTTTGTCACTCTATTATAAGAAAAAACAAATCTATTACAAAGATTTAGCTCATTTCAAATAAGCTTTTGTATAGCATCTTCATCGACTAATGACCTATTGTGCATCATATGTGTGTGTGCGTGAGTGCTCTTGTGTGTGTGTGGGTGTGTATGTGTGTGTGCGATTCTGAATACATGTACTCTCACGTGGTGTCTTATACACCAGTAGTTTATATCTAATTTGAATTTGTTGCAAACAAATTTATGCTCCTCTTGTAATCAGAAAGAAGAGTCATATGTGCATGTTTTTTTCTGAACTGTGCAAGAGTTTCCCAACTCTGCCAGGCTGTAACTTCACTCTTAAATCTGGACGAAATCAAGCAATTACACTGGAGTGTTATACAGTATTTTCAAGTTGTGAAAGGAAATTCAGGCAGAATAAAGTTTGTTTAATATGATTATTACTTTGTGAAATACATAATAATTTACTGATTTAGAAATCACGGTGTCTTACTAACTGAAGCTGAAATAAAGTAATTTGTTTTAGAATTGATAGAGGCACAACAGAAAACAGAAATTGAATAAGGTAAATTAGGAATTCACCTATCAAAGTGGAAATATATTAACTAAACAACGGAAGAGCTTGCTGTATATTTCTTTCATAATCTTCTCTATTCCTTTCCCCATCTTTCTCAAAGATCAGACGGTATCTTTGTGATAAGTAGATGATGATTAATGTCGTGTCGGGGGGGGGGGGGGGGGGGGGGGAATCAACCATAAGTTTCACAGTGAGTTAGCCCATGGACCTACAACGTTGTAGGTCCATGGTTAGCCTGTATCTATTGTTACAGGATTGTAGCAGATGATAATAACATGGTCTTCTTTATCCAGGGTAGCCTCTTCAGTGTTGCCACTGTTCTACCACAGGGTCCTGCCATTATTATTACCCTAGCATTGCCAGGTACCCATTTATACACCTGGGTCGAGAGGGACATAGTGGGCAAAAACATCTTGTCCAAGGACGCAAGCACTGGGCGGGAATCAAACTCGGGTCCTCCGATTGGGAGTCTGGAGTCTTATCCACTATGCCCCAGCATGCTCATAAGAAGGGAGGTAGGGGTAAATGGGACATTAATAGGGTGGTTGTTGTTGGTGGTGGTGCATAAAGGCGCTTCATAGGGTGGGAAAGTGGAAGTACATTTAGGTTTATGGGTTAACGGTTGCCTTATTTTCAGGAAGAGAAGAGAACTTGCCATCGCAGAAGGGGAAGGAGGTATGGGCTTCCAAATGTCTTTACTTACCTTTTCATAATTTTGATGTATATTTTTTTGTTTGTGACAACAGTACCAAGAAGCAAAGGGTGTTTTGCTTTGTTTTATTTTTTTCTATTTCGTTTACTGCTGTATTATGTTAATGATGAAATTCTACAATTTTGTTGCTGTGTGTAATATTGGAATATGCTATTGTTTTATGTGATTGACAGACAGAACTTAATAAAAAAAAATATGTATGTGAATGTACAATTAATATCTGCTCATTCATTCAAAATATCCACGGGGAAATAAAAGTATGACTTGACAACAAATGCCTTCTATAAATAAAGGACATAAACAAACTTATCCAAACGATCACAAAAACAAACACACGCACACACACACACACACACACACAGAAAGATAGACAGACATATTCTTGGAGACAGAAATGGCAGAAAATATCAGCATCACAAAGAACTCACATTACAGGTTGTTTGTACGAGAGCTTTGAGGTACATCATATATCCAACTTCAACTACTATCCATGCATTCGTACAGGAAATGGAATGTAATGCAACATTATTCGACAATTTTTATGAATTTCTTTTTTTTTTTTTTTATTTAGAGCACACGAGGACTCTTACCGGCCAGCCGGAGTTCCTGCCGCCCTGATAGTTGCCCCCTTGCTGGTTGCCATACCCGCTGCCGTACTGCTGGGAGTGCTGCGAGCCGTAGCCACCACCTCCTCCTCCCCCGCTGCCACCGCCGCCCCCGTAGCCTCCCTGCTGCTGCCTGTAGCCACCGTACTGTCCACCGCCCCCGCCGCCGCCGCCGCCCCCGCTACGGCCCCCGTAGCCCTGGGAGTAGTTGCGCTGCTGGTTCTGCTGGTAGGCGTGCCCCTGAGATTGCATGTTGCGCCCCCATCCCTGGTTGGATTGCGCACCCCTGAGACATGGGAGATGGCAGCATAGACAAAGGAAAACAGAGAGAGTAGCTCATAAGACACATTCCAATATAGAGAGATGTGGTAAAATTCTCACAAAAACAAACAAACTATGCACTGTCATCAACACTCTCACTCACTTCGTTGTCATATCACAGCACAGAACAATCATAACATGATTTCACTTCCAATTAACTCATAATCCGGACTGAAATTCAAAATTCCTTTTCTAAATTAGCATCTAACATGAAATGTAAATAGTTTGGCATATCTGATTCTCCTTGTTGAGATCCAAGGCAGTTAAAATACATCTTGAGGCATATATACTGTAAAAGTGGTTTCTTTCGCGATGGTTTTATTTTCGCGCTTTTCGTGCTTTGAGGTTGAACCGCGAATTTAACATCATGCAAAAATGTTTTTAACTCATCGCTTGTTACAACGCTATCATTACCAACCGCGAATTGAAACACACGCGAAAAAGTCGGCACCGATGGAAACCGCGAAAGTTTCTGTACGCGAAAGAAACCACTTTTACAGTATGACATGGCTCTACACTAACTTTTTATTTCACTTGCCCTGTCTATGGCAGTTGATTTTTTTTCCCCCATCTGGTACTCTGAGGTTTGCACAAGCTGTGATTTACTATGAATCCAAATAGTCATAAATTTTTGTCACAATTCTGCACAAGCCACAATCAATGCCACTTGAAATGTGATGGCATGCACCATGCTGCACATATGGTAGTCAGGTATAGACATAGAGTAGATTGTTGTACACCCACACTCCAAAACTAAACACAGAAAATTAGTATAATGAACAAAATGACCAAATTCAGTAAATAAATTTGACCAAATGATCCTGTACACGCACATACGAGATACACACGAAATTTCAGAGAACGCATCTATAGCAACCACCCGTCTTCAATGGCCACTCTTTGTATCTCCCTCGGGTGGCCACTATAGACAGGTTTGACTGTGTATCTCAAAGACTATAATGAGATTCACATCAATGGTGCCACGAGTGGGGGGGGGGGGTGGGGGGGGAGGGGAGGGGAGGGGAGAGAGGTAGAAGAGAGGGGAAGATGACAAATATGCAGACTCTCTGTGTTATTCCCAGACAGACAACAAACCGATGCATGAAATTAAATGATTCGGCTCAAACTTCATGACATGTCAACAGTCAACAACCAAAATAATATATTTCATTTTTTCCTCTATTTTTTTCTCCTGATCACCTGATCGCTGTGTGTTTTTAATCTGAGCTGAGTCAAAATGTGATCATGCTGCATACACAACATGTTCCCCCTCTATTGCATTGCCATAATGTGTTGATTTCGAGTACGCATGCTCTCTTAGCTCAGAGAATTAGCTGCTTTTGGGCCCGCTCTGGCATCGAGACAGCCAGTACCTACTGCTGCTCCAAGCCGTCGACAGCCCAGTACTGTCACCACTCCTTGCCCATACAATAACAGTCATAAGGTGTGTTTGTTGCTTCCTGGACTTGTTAGCAATCATGCCAGGTTTGCCTTCACAGATAATAACAACTTTTCAATGCAAACAAATTCTGCACAGAAATGGCCTTCTTCTGAAGAGATTTTTTTTTTTCTGTTTCCCCTCATATTACCATCAGAACTTACAATGTACTTGCCCAGTTGCCAAGTAAAATCTCAGTAGGCTTCAGACACTACATTTCAGTGATATGGTACCATATCTTTTTATCATAATTTTCACCAGGTATTGATGGTGCTTCAAGAACAAAAACTTCAATTTGAGTTCCATTTTGTTAATTCTACCATTGGCTATTTCTCAATTCTAAACTGATCAAAACCTCTAAATCACCATATTCATAAATCATCCTAAAATTGGCGACATATTGCAGAAGCTAAAAGTTAATGCTTTGCTCTCAAGTTGGCAAATGTTTGTTGTTCTTTTTTTTTCTAATTTTGTGCAGGTGTAACCATTTCAATCAGTTCAAACTAGTCTTACTTCGATGCTGGCTACACATTAAAATTTGGAGTTGCCAATTTAACAAGAAAAAGATAATCATTTCTGAATCAAAATTACCCAAACACTGGATGGGATTAGCTGTAACATGACACTTATATCATGAAATGTCAAGCTTGTGATTTGTTGCTGTTGTCTTATAATAGTTATTTAAGACCATTTCATCTTGGCTGAACAGACTATATTTAGTGCACATTCAAGTACATTGTGTGGGTCTGGAATTTCTCCACTTTTCTTGGCAGATCAGCGGTGACTCAAATGTGATTTCTTACAAATTCTTCAAATATCTGACGAGAGTCTGAGAATGTTTCCTCTAATCCCACAATGTGACTCTACTTTGAATAAAGATGATTTCATATACACAATTGTACTGCCACTGATAACTAAAATTAAGACTACAAATTCAGTCCTGCTCCTCTGATCTACACACAGCAAGTAAATAACACAACCAATTTTGATTTGCATAGGAACTTTTCATAGAATGCAAGACTTCAAACAGTTTATTCTAGCCCTGTCATGGCAAGTCTTGAGCACATTCTGCTGGAGGTACATGGTAAGATATAAACAATGTCAACTCATAGCAAAATTTCATATTTGGGGAGGTATTTTCTGAAGAAAAACAACAAACAAACAAGCACATGATGTGAAATAGCTACTTAATTTTCATTTCCTCAGGCCAGTATGGTATTGCGCTTTACTTATTTTATAATAAGAAACTGGTAAGCTTGTACAGGCGTTCTTATGATAACCAAGAGTTTGAGTGCCACATTATCCTTAGCATGTCAACATTCTTCATCACAAATTGTTATATACGTATGTATTTGCTGTTCGATCTATCTATACAAGAATATTCATATATACATGTTTATGTCACTTCTCAAGAGCAAGCAAACATTGACAGATCTTTTTTTTTTTTTTTTAATCTAAAAACAAAGACTTTCTACAGAATTTTCCTCAGATAGACATATCAATTATTTGTTACTTGAAAAGAAATATCACAGGCTGATCAAAGTTTGGCATTAGCCTGTTGAAGATTATTCTTGAGTATACTTGGGAAGGTGTCTATGGGAAATGCTTGTTGTAGCAAAATCAGCCTGTCCTCAATGGGTTAAAGTACTGGGATGCAACATTGAATACTTTAGCATCGGCAAATACGACATAGACCCCGTTTACAGTGCGGGGCTGGGCTGGGCCGAGCCGCGGCCGAGCCCAGCCTCAATTGCGAGGCCGGGCCCTGCAATTTTGTCCGTTTACACTGCCGGGCTCGGCCGCGTTTTTGATTCAAACCTTTCGATATTTTGTTGTAGTGGCGCTCTGCTTGTAAACAAACGCAATTTGGTATTGTCTGGTTTGCAGACCCTTTGCCAACTGAATTAAGTGGCGAGAAAGTCGCCGTTCGGGCAAAGGTCTTTGCCGAAGGAAAAAAATCCTTTGCAGGACAAAACCACCTTAAACTATACTAGTTTTTGATGTTGAAGGGGTACATATCCTGAATAGCGAAAGTTACAGGCAGAGGGTTTGGAAGCCAGACTAAAATTGGCAGCGCATTTGGCCCAGTTTGTGTTTACACCAAGAAAAGGCCGGGCTCGGCCGCGGCTCGGCCGCGGCTCGGCCGCGGCCGAGACCACCTCCAGAGCGAGGCCAAATGCGAGGCCAATTTTGGCCTCGCATTTGGCCTTTTGCGCGTTTACACTGAAATGAATATTTTGTCGTAGTGGCGCTCTGCTTATAAACAAACGCAATTTGGTATTGTCTGGTTTTCAGACCCTTTGCCAACTGAATTCCGTGGCGACAAAGTCGCCGTTCGGGCAAAGGTCTTTGCCGAAGGAAAAAAATCCTTTGCAGAACAAAACCACCTTAAACTATACTAGTTTTCGACATTGAAGGGGCACATATCCTGAATAGCGAAAGTTACAGGCAGAGGGTTTGGAAGCCAGACTAAAATTGGCAGCACATTTGGCCCAGTTTGCGTTTACACCAAGAAAAGGCCGGGCTCGGCCGCGGCTCGCGAGACCACCTCCAGAGCGAGGCCAAATGCGAGGCCAATTTTGGCCTCGCATTTGGCCTTTTGCGCGTTTACTCTGAAATGAAGGTGGGCTTGGCCGCGGCCGAGCCTCACACTGTAAACTGGGTCATATACAGTTGGATTGTGTAAGAACCAAAGGGAAAGAAGGGTATTTAGCTATAAGAAGAAAAAATTATCACATTGATACACTTTGCCCGGATTAGTGTGATGTGCATTTGTTAATAAATGCCACTAAAATACTTCTTCATTTCATTTTGATCACTGAAGACTATTGCACTTCAACATGCAGGTTAAAAAAAAAAAAATTTAAAAAAAGCTCTGATATGCTCTTAGTGTTCAAACTCAACAGGAGCAGAGGTATTTTTTGATTTGTTTAGTTTATACAAAATACAAATGGTATACAAAATGCAATAGTATATGTGCATGCATGTGTGTGTGTGTCTGTGTCTGTGTATATGTGTTTTATGAACGCAAGGTGATCACAATAACATACTATAATAAAAAGAAACACACAAATATTTTATGAACACTGTTTCATATCCTCTGTCACTGGTACATTTTGATGATGCTTGATACAGGACTGCCATTCTGTAGGGTGAACATTTCCTCCATTTCTGTTTTTTCCACAAGTGACGGGTCTTTTTTTGACACTCCTGCACAGATTTGCCACTAATGTATTCACAACATATTTCTAACACATCCACATACTCTCCACACAAAATCTGTTTTGGTTGAGAACACATGTTCCTTTGAGGTCTGTTTTTTTTTCTACTAGGAAAAAAATAACGATTATATCAGAGCAGGTAGGAAAATTGGCAATCCTCAACAGTATAGCGCTACATACAATATCCTCTCTAGACCTGTGAAAAGTCTATGAATATCTCAATTTCTAGTCCATTTCAGAGAAAAGCTCTGCATTTATGTGCTAATATGACTTGTCAGTCTTTGCAATAGCACAACATGCACACACACACACACACAACAAAAAAACAAACAACCGTCCAACTCTTCCAAAAGAGACACCAATTTTTGAAGTTTACATCATTCCCCAAACATAAAAGATGGTCAGGTGGATTTTTGAAAGCTGCTAATAAGTATTACACTATCTCTACTCATCCATCTCAGGTTTTTCATTCTGGATTATTTTTGGCAACATAACTATGCATCAACCAGGCCCACAAGGTTTGAAAAGAAAAGAAAAAAATGCAGCACCACCATATTAGCAACATCTCTCATCTCAGCAGCTGATTGGCTATGACCTGCTGTTGCCATGGTAATCATACGATAGTTAATTGGCAATATATGAGAGATGCTCCATGGAAAGGTCCTGGGATCACACAGACATATGGACGGACAGACGGAGTGCGCTACGAAATGTACCATTCACATCGACCTGCCTTTGTTTCCCCTACATTTACATCACATGTGTAGTAATGTGCTTTTGCCACAACCAACTGCTCTTCAGTTCACATATGGCTACACATCTGCATGCACGCACACACAAACACGCACACACACACACAACAAAACCACACACACTGAAGCATTGACAATGTTCATTACAATTGAATGATTTCTGAGAATACTGTTACCCTGAGATATCCCCCCCCCCCCCCAGCTGCAAAAACTGATGTAAAGATGGTACCTCCATGCTCAGTTTCATACCAGTAAGGATACAGATCACAGACTAGGCCTTTTCTCAGAATTTCTCTTCAATGAATGTTACTCCCTTTCCAAATGCTTTCTCCCCCCCCCCCCCAAAAAAAAAGCACATGTTTAGACTAACACTGTATGAGGGCTGTACAACTCAGTCCATAGAATAGCACGGTGCCAGGGGACTAAGGAACACATACGATATCTATATACATCAATCCCCAGCTCCCTCTCTACACTGTGCTTAGGCCAGACCTACCGTTTAGTCCCACACTCTGCTTTAGTCCTCTGTTCAGTCCTACACTCCGCTGAGACCAGACCTATGTTTGGTTACAGTACGAACGGCACCTTCGTGATTCAAACCTCTTATAATACACAGACACCAATGGCCGACTCATGTCATACCTGCTTCATGGCTGCTGCACAGTTCTAGGTCCTGGCCTGCCCTCCTTGTATTATCCTTGGTATTTTTATATATCCAGCATACAATCCCATGCTTTCTTTGCCCAGCTCTCGGTGACGGCTGCTGTTAATACGCGTCACAACTCAGTAAGCAACTCGCAATGTGTCTGCAGGTGCGGTGTCTTATGCTATCGCCATTTATATCACATCCTACTCTACCATCACACGCACACACACACACTCACACACGCACACACTTACACATACAAGATGAGGAAAGAGAGAGAGAGATAGAGTGAGTAAAAAAAAAAAAGAGACCTAGCATTAGCTTTTCAACACCTCTTCTCTCGGTCTTGTCTCCCTCCTTCCCCGCCCGCCCGCCTCTCACCCCAGCCTATAGAGCCCTCCAAAATGCACCGGCCACTCTTGTGTCATGCCTACTCAGGCTCTCCGGTGCCTTTTTCATACCAGTCATACTTCACCCTGGCTCAATAACCATCCTCCTCATATTCATTTTATCTCAAAACTCTTTACTTTCTGTCACTCCCTCTCTCGCTCTCTCGCTCTCGCCCCCAACAACGGCCCTCCGTCCCCGCGTGAAGGAGTTCTCTATGCCGGCATGATGACACTATACATGTCCCTGGTCTCAAACTCCTATTTTAACTCTCAAGACCGTCTCTCCTTCTCTCCCCCCTTCTCTTCCTTACCCATCTCTGCCATTTTTATCATTCTTCAGATGTTTCTCACAATCTTGCACTAGCGTGTTTTTCAACACAAACCAAAGTACCCCCATCCAGACGACCACTCCACCACTGCCATGACTGTACATGCACTTCAGTGTTAAGTTGGCTCATAACCTGGGCGAAACAAGCCCTGTAACTCACCAGCCCCCCCCCCCCCCCCACTCCTCCCAACCCCTCTTCTCCCAGCTAGATGAGGGTCCTACATAGCCCCTTGATCGGCTCTCTGCAGTGAGGGAGACTATTTAAGAGACCGCTGTCCCTGCAAGCAGACCAGACATACGTACTTCGGCTGTAGGACGCCCACTTCAGGGCTTGGCCCCGGGCAGGCTGCTGGCATTTCAGAACTTTCCACTCAATTTTCTCTCACCTCAGTGTAGCCCTTCACCCTTCCCCCATCCAAAATGCTATCATAGCTCTTATCCCCCTCTCTTTCTTTCTTTCTGTCTGTCTGTCTGTTTTTGCTCATCAAATATATGTATACATTGTATGTATAAGTATCTACACATGTGTATGTATATATAGATAGCGTGAAAGTGGAAATTTTCGCAGTGTTGAAATTTTCGCACATTTTGCTCACCCAGAAACCAGCGCGAAAATAAAAGCATGCGAAATTTTTGATTGCCATATGTTCCAGAAGTTGATGTCCTAATTTTGTGGAATTAAAAACATGCGAAACTCTTCTTACCAGGCCGAGCACAAAAAATTAGTTGCATGAAAATATCCACTTTTATACAGTTATTATAGATAGATAGATAGATAGATAGATAGATAGAGATAGATAGATAGATATGCATTGGTGCTTTATCTGCTACCCATTCTATCTGTCCATCCGTCTGTCTGTATGCATGTCTGTACCTCTCTGTCTTTGCTCCTTTAGAGAAGAGCACCTAGCTGCATAAGGGTCATATCAGTACACAAGTATCATCATCTCATCGAGATAGCTATAGATACTGCATCCCTCTTCCGCTTAGGATCAATTCCAGGCCAGCTTTTTTTTTTCCTTCTTCTTCTTGGGGGGGGGGGGGGGGGGGGGGGTGGGGGGGAGGGGCCTGCCACTGACAAGATAAGCGATGACAGCGTACATGGCATTGTGCCAACACACAACCTGGTATGTTTACATGTATCTTCAGAATAACTCTGCGCGAGGGAAAAATATATATATAAAAAATTTAAGGAAGTGTTGCACATGAAAACAGCAACACATGATCAATTTGTCTCTATATTCCCAGAGAGATAGATTGAATGCTCCCCGTCTGTAATTGCTCTTCGTGGAGTATCACCACTGACATGCCATGATTCATAAATCACACTCCACGTCAATGGAGTGCCCGCACGTAGCATGCAAACGTAATCGTTGAGGTGAAACTGCAATATGGTTGCTGGAGTGGCACGAACAATTTTGTATGAGAAATGAGACCAAAACAAACAGGAAAGTACAAAGAGAGGGAGAGAGAGAGGGAGAAAAGACAGAAATGAGAAAGGAGGGGTTAAACGGACTGTATAGTTTTGCTTGAGATGGGACTTCAGGTTTCCAACTTTTTGTAAATATGAAAGAGCAAACCATTCTAACAGGATTTCATAGTTTATTTGATGAAAGTTAGTTCTAAAACAGCTGACATATCGTGAAACAGAGGTCCTAATAAAAGGTGGGACCCACCTTTTATTAGGGCCACTTTGCTTTACTTTATTTTAGGATATCTCAACCATCTCAAGACCGATTTTTATCAAATAAGTTTTGAATCCCCCCTAGAATTGTATGCTACTTGATATTTAATAAGTGGTTTCAAAATGTTAAACTCTGAATCGCCCATCTATACCAATTCTAAACCATCCCTTTAAGGAAAAGTGTGGGGAGAGAGAATGAGAGGGGAAGAGAAAAAGAGAAATATGGAAGAGATGTGTGGTGGTTCAACATCCAAGGTAATCCTCAACTGCAATCTCTACGTTGCTGTTCTCCCAGACAGATGTTCATGTGATGCTCACTGGAAGGGTTCAGAGCATTAACAAATGATAAGGGTCACCCCTCGTTTTTCAAATCCAATAGGCGCACCATTGTCGTTCCCAGTGAATTGCGGCCTCAACGGGTGGGTTGGCGCTCTTTTCTCATTAGCCCGACGATGCTGCTACTACCAGCAGACATGTGTTTGGTGGCCCACACCGAGGGCACTTGACCAACACTTCACAGCAGGGCAGAGCCGAAAAGGTAAAGGTATGAGCTGGCCTTGAGTTGGCCACAGAAGTTGCTAGCAACCGGCCCACAGCCTTCTCACTTGCTGATGCCGCACAAACGGGACAATGTGTCTGTCTGATGCTCTTCTCTTATGGCCCAAACTCTGCAGCATTGCCATGTCCTTTTGTTTCAAACAACATTCTGAATCAAAAGCATTGAAATTCTGCTCTTTCTTCTCTTGACCTTACAGGCAAAAATCAAATGCAAATTTCACATCCACTTGATGCATGCAGAACAACAGAAAGATCAGTTGTCTTCCATAGCAGTCTAAAAGGATAGTTCTGGGTGCAAAACAGCTGAGGATGTTAGAACTTTGTTTGTGCTACTGTGTTTGTGCACATCATGTCAGGCAGACGAGAATCTGTTGTCAAGCTCATTTCCATGACAAAATACTCTCTTTTGTTGTGCAAAAAAAAAAAAAGAAGAGAAAAGAAAAGAGACGGACACAAAATATGGCTAAGACCTCTAACAGAAGAAATTTTTCTATGCGTGTATAAACACACATCCAAAATCATTGACATAAAAGAAGAGCAGAAACAATTTTCAGTAAGAAAGAAAATGCTACGTGACCTTTAAATACGCAAGGGAATACAACCGTGTTTTTTTCACATTTATTCAAACATCCATGCATTTCATTCAGCGCAGTAAATTGCATATTGTATATCTGTAAAGATACACCAGAACAGAAACACCAAGGTCAAGCATTTATGAAGAGGAAAAATATTCACAACAGTATATCACTTGAAACAACACAAATTCATTCAGGATTTTTTACGTTCATTATTTGCTGTTGCTGTTGTTGTTTTCCCCAATATGCCCTCATAACACGCGTAGATCAGTCAGATACAGTTTGTAAAGAATAAATTAACACAATCTCACCTGTTGTAGTCTGTGTTGTAGCGACCTGCAGAAAATGACAACATAAAAACAAAATTGGTGATTAATCACCTGTTGGCATACTGTCTGTTCATACAATTAAGGCAAACAATATTTCATGGGCACAATCAGGTAGAAAAACCATCCATTTTCTCTTCTTTGTCACTCTTTTCTGTCCATCTGTCTCTTCTCTTTCTCTCCTCCATGATATTTCATGCACACACAATTTTCCAAAAATTCAAATTTCAGCTTATATTTTAGAAAAACCATCCATTTTCTCTTCTTTGTCACTCTTTTCTGTCCATCTGTCTCTTCTCTTTCTCTCCTCAATGATATTCATGCATACACAATATCAAAAAAAAAAAATCAAATTTCAGCTTACACAATTTTCCAAAAATTCAAATTTCAGCTTAATATATTTTAGAAAAACCATCCATTTTCTCTGCTTTGTCACTCTTTTCTGTCCATCTGTCTCTTCTCTTTCTCTCCTCCATGATATTCATGCATACACAATTTTCCAAAAATTCAAATTTCAGCTTATATTTTAGAAAAACCATCCATTTTCTCTTCTTTGTCACTCCTTTCTGTCCATCTGTCTTCTCTCCTCAATGATATTCATGCATACACTACAATTTTTCAAAAATTCAAATTTCAGCTTACACAATTTTCCAAAAATTCAAATTTCAGCTTACAATTTAGAAAAACCATCTATTTTCTCTTCTTTGTCACTCTTTTCTGTCCATCTGTCTCTTCTCTTTCTCTCCTCAATGATATTCATGCATACACAATTTTTCAAAAATTCAAATTTCAGCTTATATTCTAGAGCACATGAAGACACAAAATGACAAGGATGATGAAGTTCTACATAGAAGTGGGTAAAAAATTTATGATGGAACATTGATTGCTTTTCCCCATTGTATAATATCACATGACAATTAGGGAGATGTATGAGGTTTAGAACATTAAAAGAAAAAAAGGTCTTAATCAAGATGGGGAAAAACAAAAGGACTTCTTATTACACTGATTCCTATCACTGTCACAAACTTTCAATTGTTTGATATCACTCTAGTAAATCTACATAAATCTATATCAAGTGCAACAATTCATCTTATCTTACAAAGTAACCCTTAACCATCTATTCCTCTATTACACTAGTGTTTGGCAAGTTTATCTTCCTTTTTACTTGTGTATAAATGCCAGCTATCCCTCCATTACATTGGATTTCGGCAAGTTTATCTTCCCTTTTTGTTTGCAATATTTTCTCCTGACTCTGTTCGTATTGCTCATGTGGACAATTCTGCCAATACCTCTCTCAAAATATGTTTTATGGACCAGAATTGCATTGGGAATGTCACAGGATAGAAGTAACTCTGACTTCAGGTAAGAAACCCCCATTGACACTAACATGCAAAATCCATGCTG
Organism: Diadema antillarum; assembly: GCF_040938485.1. Lineage (NCBI taxonomy): Eukaryota > Metazoa > Echinodermata > Echinoidea > Diadematoida > Diadematidae > Diadema > Diadema antillarum. Next base: position 25,281 of record NW_027271881.1, read on the forward strand.
CTCGGGGTCAGGCCCTTCAGATTCACCCCCAAGTTGGCATTGTGTGGGGAAAGTCCAAATGTCAGAGTACAAAATAAAATCATGGATCATCACCACTGGTTTACTATCTATATGGCAATATTCTTGCCCCGCCTATGAAAGTTACAAAGAAACAAGGATGCAACCTATACTTAGTAGAGACAAAAAAAGAAAGAAAGAAAGAAAAATGTATTAAGTGTTAGGTCACAACTTTTAGTTTATGGCAAGAGTCAAGTCTGCATAGGCTTCAGTTGCAGAAGGCAATACCTGCATAGACTGCAGTTGCAGAAGGCAATATCTGCCAAGGTTGAAGCAAATTCTCAGACCAAAACACGATAAAAAGCATGTTCTTCAGTCCAAACAGATTAAACTTGGACACAGTTGTCTGTACTTCCATTTTTCTCTTCGTCATACATTGCACGGCCAATGAAAAGACTGAGCTTTTCTTCCCTTCTCATGTTTTCTAGATGTTATTCGTGAAAGTTGCAGTCATTAAAAGTCTGAGCAGTGCATGGTTAGCCACTATGGGCTACAAGAGGAATTGAACCTGTGGTTCATTATTTTTCTCTCCAATTCACAGAGTACTGCAAATCAAAGAGGAGAGTTACAGTACAACCAGAAATATTTGCCGTATGAAACTTTTGCGAACTGGAGCTGGTGACCATTTCTTTTTTTTTTTCAGCATGAAACTTTCACGAATGGCCACTGGCATTCAATGAATTGTGTAGGCAAGACTTTTCACACTCAATATACTCTTGCAAATGTTGGTTCCTCATGAGATTTGTGAAAGTTTCATGCATGTGAAAATTTCTGGTTTTACAGTTAGTAGTGTCACTGACAGTGGAGAAGCATAACAAACCAACCACAAAAAGTGATTGGATCTTGGACGGATACTACAAAGATACATATCCACCTTTCAATTCTAGGCAGCTATCCACGGCCATCGCGAGTGAGTCACTTTTGGTCACGTGACTGAAGTATTGTTCTTCGTATCTGCTCATTTGCCTTGATGAAAAATGTCACACTTGAGTCTTAGTTTCTTGGTCCAGAAAATATTAATGACTCTGTGCGTGACATAAGAAAGGAGTTTACGAACACAATGTTCTGATAAATCTTTTGAGAGAAAGTTTAAAATAACTGAAGAGCAACTACTTCCAACAGTGTAGAAAGTCCAGCAAAAGTTGTACAGTCAAGGGGTTAAGATGGCTTTTCTGATGTGTCAATAGCTCACCTCAACCCAGCTGATAACATTTTAAAGTCAGAAATCCAACTATTTGTCTCACTGTTATTGTGTTTTTCTGACATTTTCACTGATATTACCTTTGTGTTTCTGATTTTATCAAAAGTAATTTTCCTTAAGAGCACACATCTCATTTAACATCAATCCATACAAACAAACAAACTAACACACACACACACACACACACACACACACACACACATGTACATACATACACTTTAGTCCAGTGCCTTCAGCTTTGGCCTAATCTTGAATTTAAATCCATGAATGACACTTAAAAAAAGAAATTATCTTACAGCAAACAAACATAAAACAAGCTGGCACAAAAGTCACTCTTTCATGTTAGATATGTCCAGCTGGCCGTACATCCTAAAATGACCAAATTTCAGGAAATTGCATTATTCATGTGTTGACTGATTTGCATGACAACCATGATGTTAATCTGTGTATGAGAAAATGCTGTCATAACAACTGACAGACTATAGTTGCTACCACATATTTCATAATAGCACAGCCCTACACAGCCGCTTGCTAGATTGCCCTGGGGATGCATGACATTCTCCAAGGGCAAGCAATTACAAGGAGTCCTGAACCGGAAAACTACCGAGTATAAATTTGAGAAAGAAAAGGGCTTAGAGAATCACAGTCATTTCGACTGTACAGTACAATGCAAGAGTAACACCAGGGCCCTGTTGCATAAAACCCTTACCGCTGGACTTACCGCTCCTTTCTAGCGGTAAGTCTTCAAATTAGCGGTAAATCTTATAATCCTTGATGCTGATTGGCTGTGACGCCTAATTTTGATGGTAGTTACCGTTGAAATTCAATGGTAAGTTTTATGCAACGGGCCCCAGCAGAGCATTCAGACTACACACAAGTTTGAACAAAGTACTAATGAATAATGTGTGGTGAGTAACTTTTACTGGGACACCATTACTTCCTCGACCAGAATGTTTCATTACTTTTTAAACTTGATGACTCAAATGGGTATGTACTTTCACTAAGTTTTATGCAAGCCTATCAACCAGTGAGAATGCATCCCTCCCTCCGGAGGCATTCTCACTGGTTAATAGGCCCTTCCTCCCCCCCCCCCCCCAAAAAAAAAAAAAAAACTCTAAAAGTACAAATGTAATGAAGAAAATAATAACGTGCCCCCTAATTTTTGTATTATATACACATGATGCTATGAATGCATTGATATAAGAGAGCTGGAGAAGAGAGTGTTTGGATTGGATTGAAGGGCTGAATAGATGGAAGAAGTAAGGAAGATTCTTTGACCATCACCTTGCCAGCATCCCTCCTCACAAAGTGGGTGTCCACTTGAGGTTGAGGTTTGGTTGATCAACAGGCCAACACCTCTCAATCCGTTACAGGACAGTGTCCAGACCACAACAAAAGCCAGACAGCGGGCATCTCGGAGAGAAAGGGGGCAGTGTAGTAGGGGGGCGGTCATTACTGACCACTGCTAACACAGTGTCACGGACTGTCACTCATTCCTCCTCAGCTTAGCCGCGGTCACCTCAGGGCCTCACATATCTCTGGGATAATCCTGCGGATCATCACCTTCTCCTAGCATAGTTCCCAAAGCACCATCGGGACGAAAAAGATCTTACTTACTCTGGCTATATCTTTTCTTCTGCAGTACTGGTGATGAGCCAGGTGATGATAAAACAGGTCTTGGCGAATTGATCCACAGCATCTGATTCCATGATTCAAAGTACTACATAACCACTTGCCCAATTGTCTGGGGCATGTAAAATCAAAGTCGACCAAGTGTTTCAGAACAATGAGAAAAAAAAAATGCTTGTAGGAATTTGGCAAGCAAAAAGTTTTAGAGCCATCTTTTTTTCACTTTTCCCCCTTTACAAACCCATGAAAGGAACACACAGAGGCCTGATTAGCAATGCTATGCACTTTAATTTCATTTCAGCAACTTTCCAACACTTACGTGAAGAAGCCCCAATTCAAATGATTGTGTGTGACTAAGCACTTGACTTACAAGTGGTTTTCCATACAAGTCTCTTATATTTTGGACTTTCTTATGGGGCATGTAAACTTCATGTTTGGGAAGTGTTCTGCCACAATTTGAAATCTGCTTGCCTGACCCGGCAAGTGGTTTAATTTTTTTTTTCTTCTTTTTTAAAGTCATGCAGCACCCTGTAATTAATATGATTAATCATATCAAAATGGCATCTTGCATCAAAATGGAAAGAAGAAATCTACAAACTGAACATGAGAGGTCAAAATTGTTCACTTTTGTAAGTGTTGTGGTTATTGTGAGTAAAAGCAGCTGCAACTCTTCAGTTACCATTTCAATGATGTACTCAAAGCATTAGTTGTGCATTTCAGTTCATTTTGAGAACCACCTGCTCTGCAGATAAAACTGCAGGAAGAGTTACTGATACAATCATGTGATATTCAGTACCATGAAATTCACACACACAATACGTCCTCGAACCCTTCAAGATATGTTGACAAAATCAAAGACTTTTCTTTTTTTATTTTCAGAAAAAAAAGAAAAGAAAAAAGTCATTGAAAAATGTTTCATCCTTGACTGACATCTCAAACTGCTCAATTCACAGTCAAATATGATTTAATGACTGCACTGACTGCCCTAAGAACAAGAGATACATATGGGCATATATATTCTTTATGATCTATCAGCCAATTATGATCTGGAGCGAATGGATCGATGTGATTTCATGGGTGAGTATCTAAAAGCCACCCGCATTTTCTGTCAATAGATGTGTAGAGTGTAAATGTAGTGACTAATGAATCTGTAAATTAAACAACTTTGGGAAAGCCTTACTCAAAGCAGTGTGTGGGATGGAACAATTCCATGTCTGAAACACTGTACAATATGGAAACCTTACTTTTTGGGGGACGTCATTGCGTACATTTTGTATTATTTGTCCTCAGTTACACAACCTCTTCAGCCTGGTGCATTCATTTTCCATGGCAACTAAGGTCGAAAATTATCAAGTCATAGTGAGTCCAGTATTACTCTTTTATAAAGAATCTGGGCTTACATATGTACACACTTACACACACACAAACACATATTCATTCCTCTTTAGTCTGTTTGACTTCTAAAATCTGAAACACCCTCTTAAGTGTTAATTGTGCAAGCAGTGTATGGACTGCCACAGTAAATACCCTACTTCTGAAAATGCATTTTTTTTTCTTCAGCTTGGTGCATTCATTTTCAATGGCAACAAAGGTTGAAGATTATGAGGTCATAGTGAGTCCAATATTATTCTTTTGAAAAGAATCTGGGCCTACATATACACACTTACACACAATATATATATTCATTTCTCTTTAGTCTGTTTGGCTGCTAAAATCTGAAACACCCCTTAAGTGTTAACTGTGCAAGTAGTGTATGAAATGCCACAGTATACACCCTACTTTGAAAATACTTTTTTTTAAAACTTATTTATTTATTTATTCATTTCTTTTTTTCACTCATTTCATCAACTGGAAACATTACCTACAACACTTCATCAAATACCTGACCTTCAAAAACAGCATAAATAACAAAATGAGAAAAAAAACAAAATCAAAACACCACACTGTGAAACATCTTTCCCTTGGACCCTATCAAAGTGATCTTAAAATCTACAATATGTGTATGCTCAAGACACATAGGGACATCACTTTCATCTCATCCCTTGCAATTTCACTGCTTCTTCTGAGAGAAGCATCAAGAATCAAAAGCATCATTGTGCATGTTGAGGAGATAGAGCTGCCAAAGATGAAAGTGGATGTAGAAAGGATAAGGCCCAGAGAGTAGGGCAATGTGGGGATTATACTAATGGTAACAGCCACTAATCGGCCGAACAAAGTTTGCCAAGCCATAGCCCCCACGCACCGCACCAGAAAAAAAACCTCAGCCCCCTTTCTCCCAGCGCGCATCCCTTGTTTACCCCCTCAACAGCGGGAGACAAAGGTTACTAATTACGAGGGCCGGTCCAGTCCCCGTTGAGCCATTGAAGAGCAGAGGTTTGCCGGGATCAGCCTATTCATGGCTGTATGGGCGGGAACAAACACTCAGCCGTGCCAATCAAAAAGATTGACACCTGGTCTGTCCGTTCAGTTAGCATTATGCCCGTTTTCTGCTCCTTCTTTTTGACTGACACTCTCCCTGCGGGGGAGCTGTGGAGCTATGAATACCCACAAATGGGATTGTTTTACCTTGGCAAAATGACCATGATTCCCTTACAGTTTGCATCAAGAAGAGAAAAATACAACGGCCGGATGGACGTCACTCATTCCAAATCCTCTCACGATCTACAGAATCTTTTGTCGAGAAGATGACATGGTACTTAGAGAGCACCTTGCATTTATATCACAACACCTCTTGAGTACTCCTAGTTATAAATCTTATAGCTATCAATGAGTGTATCACACATTGTTGTGGCAGGTAATATAACTTCACTACCACATTGGCGTCGCCAGTAAGAGTTCATATCTCATGACAATACCCACTTAACAAAAATCACAGTGGAAATATGCATAAAAAATAATCAAGGTGAGTGCTTAGCCAAGGACACTACAGCTGTACAAACACTCAAACCCTGTAAAATAGAATAGTTACTGATCTGGTATCAATTTGTATGCAGTACATATTTGACCACTTACAACTATTGTCACAAGCACTGGTGCATTTCCTAATCAATCTTTTAGGTGATAATAAGATATATTGATATGTGTATACCATTTAGCTCTGATAGTCCTCTTTTAAAGTTGCATTGATTTTAGAACTGATTTTTAATCTTATTTCTCTTTAATCTTAGGGGGTTTTTGTGTTTTTTTTAAGGTTTCAGGGTCTTTCTCAGAAGTTTCAATGAGGGAAAGTTTCATCAGTTTTTGTTTTTCTCAAGAAAAAGGCTGAGCAAGCGGAGAGTTAAAAAAGTGAGAATTGTCATAATTCCAGGAATGTATCTTTTTAACAAATTGCATAAAATGTAATGTCAGACCACTGTTTCTACTGACAGACTAATATTTCTTTCTCTTTCCAGTAATTATCTGGACTATATCCATTATAACGTTTTCTAAGTGTCAAATGCTCCAAACTGAGCGTTGACAATAAGAGCCCATTTAGGTAAGCTAATAGATCTATCCCCTACCCCTCCCCCATCCCCCCACAAAAAAAAATGTACAAAACATGATGGCTTCATCAATTAGCAAGATTTCAGAGAAACATAGAGCACTTAAAACAAAATAAAACACAGAAAAAAAAAAACACACACGTCATTCAGGCACACAATACATGATATCTAAACAGTTTACAGAGTAAAGCGTTTCCTTTAAGTGAAAGAGGAAATTTTCTCCTTAACCACACTTTTACTGTATCTTTCTCTCCAATTTACAAGTTTTACAACTCAGCATTCCATAAGGCAGCAGTTTTTCTTTTTCCACATGAGCTCTTTGTGTTTCATCATATAACAGTTTGTTTACAGAAATGTGAAAAGTCTCAAGAACACAATTGACTGATATCTGATTCTTAAAATGGAAGTATATTTTAGAAGATTACAGTTCCTAAATGTATTTCTCTCACAAACCAGCATTGGGTTTGGTTTTTTTTAATCATTTTTGTTGAAAATTATTTTTTCATTTCTTTCTGATTTTATGCAGATTTAACACAGGTTTAACCACCTCCATCAGGTATCTTTCCTACATGAGATGGCCAATGAAATTCAGGTGCCAAGAAAATGACAACATTGCAATTTCCCAAATTTGATTCTTTGAATCCATGAATTAACATTTCACCTCATCAACACATTGGCCGTGAATGTACTACCACCGAACATTTTAAAATCAACCAGTATCAAAGAGCCCCACCAACAGATTAGGTTCTGGATGTCATCTCGTTCTTTCAGACGTTTCTCACCCACTAGCTTGGTGATGGGCAAGAATCGTTTCATTGGTCTATTTGATTCCTGTTTCCAATAATTGTTCATCACTTTGTATGAATGCATGTTGCTAGGTTGATCACAACTTTGACATGCTTCACATGCTTTCTTAGCTGTTATTGATAATTATACATGTACTCTATTTTTCTAGCTTTCCAATTGTTCCATTTTTTTTTGTTTTATCTTTTGAGTTCTGTGACTAATATCCAGTGGCCATACAACAACAACATCAGTCTTTATTATGAAATGCAAAAGAAAAAGAATAATGAGACTAGAACAATTAATTTTCTTATATCACGGGCTAACTAGCTCAACAGATCTCAAGGATATTGATTTCTTTTGAAAGAATGGAGAAAACAAAAATACTCTGCAACCTCCTTACCAAATCTGTAGTCATCAGCAAAGTAGGAAAAATAACTTCCAGAAACAGATGAAGATCTAAGCAATATTTCCCGGTTTATCTAACGCTGAACTTTTCTGGGGGGCCCAAGGATACAAATCTCAAATCCCTTGCGATGAGACATTCTTGAGTGTAAATGTTTTTCTGCCCGACAACAAAAGATGGCTCATTGAAGCTCGGAAGTCTGTGTCATCAAGACGGAGACTTCGGGCGTTCGGCGGGAAGAATGGAATCCATTTCACTCCACCACTTGGGAGGAGGGAAGCTGATGGCTAGCCTACAATAATAGTGTGTTATCAAAGACTAATTACTCCTCCAACGAGTTGCCCGTAGCGATGCAGATGAGAACGACGATGTGATTGAAGGGGAGGCTCGAGAGCATCCCTGCACCCTCGCGAGGAAAATTAGTCCCGTTTGTAACTGAGTTTCAAGTGGAAAACTATAACTACTCACCAACAAAGTGTTTGAATATTGTACACATGTACAAGGGGTACTTGCAAACTAATAGCATATTTCTCTTCTAATGACGATGAAATGAGTTTTGCAGAAATACTCCGGTTTGTATCTGCTCTCTGCGGCACTTGAACATAACTATACGATGCTTCAAGAGCTTTGCTGAAGGACTGTGGGCAGGGGAGGAGCTGGGGCTGTAATGATACAGAACCTGATAAACAGGACAACTTAGTATATAGTTGCATCACAAGATTTTTTTTTTTTTTTTTGTCTGTAAGAGTGTATTTGTGCAATCATCATTTCCACGGATTTGTACCTGATTTACAACTTGAATAATAATTTACAGAAAGAAGAGAATAAGGTAATATAAACACCAGTTGAGTTATACTGCAGTCAGGTGAGAATTGCACAGGTGAGAAATTTCCAAAATGCATGCAGGAAGGGTCGCGGGAAGTTTCGCTCGCAACTTCTCAAGAAGGTTGCGGTGACACTGCCCAAGTACGCAAAGTAAAATACGGAGTAGAGAAACTACGCACAGCTTTGCTTGATGTGACCGCACCTTATGAGTACCAGGTACATATTTGAGGGGTCTTTATTTGCAAATTTCTGGAGTCAGGTGCTATTCGAGAATATGATACAAAAATGTTCTCGCATCTACGATGTACTGATTATACACAGTACATAAACAAGGTGCGTGATAATGTTGTCTAGTAGGCCCAAGTCTTGACTTAAGTGTTCACTGTGTGAATGGATGCACAATGAACTTCCCATATCTCTGTTCATTGCTGTACTCTGTGACTGAAAATTTATCTATTCGCGAATCGTCAGGCAATCCCAATGCGCAAAATATTAGACCTACTAAACACATGGCACGTACCTACACTTCTCAACCAGTAGGCCACGGCCCATTGGTGGGGCATTACGCTTTCAAAGGTGAGCCATGATGTTGGCCACAAGTGAAATAAAAAAGATCCGCTTTTGATCTTTCTGGGTCTTGAGAAAAAAAAAAATGTAGGGTCCAAAGTGGGCCTCAGGTTGATAAAGGTTGAATTAAGTGCCAACATCCACAGCACATTCTGACCTACATCCTACATAGAGAATGTGGACACTTTACAAGGTTGCTTTAGAGTGTTTCACAGAATATAATAGCTGTCCATCCCCTTTAAATTTGCTGTTAACAACCCCAAGCTCTCTCACACTCTTGCCAAACACCATGAAAAACCAACTTTCTGATCACCAAGTTTCAGTATGGAGTTCAACCTGACAATAAAACTTCTCACATTAAATGCTCTTCAAAGCAGATGTTTCTGGACAAAACACACATTTCATGACAACGAAATACATTCCCATTTCAATAATCTTGCTTTGGGAAAATCTCAAAAGAGCCTACTTCAAATGTTTGGCATAAAATCAACTTAGCTTCAAAATTTACATATACTGACAAAATTTGCCTAACTATGCTACTAGTCAGGCAACTCCAGTAGTTGAAATACCAGTTTAGTATACATTTCCAATTGAGGGCTCTTCTGCCTAACTCTAAGGAGCTTGTTGGAACATGGACTACTTAAAGGCATTCAGTAAGAGACTTTGATCTCAAGAATTAGAGGCATAGATTTATGACGTACACATTCATTAAATATATTTTTATTTGTATCATAATACATTTCAAATTGAGGTATTTTTTTGCCTAACTCTAAAAAGTTTGTTGGCACAGTGACAGACCTTAAGCTTGATTTAAGAGATAATTACTGGTAGATTTTTTAGATACACATTCATTTATACCCAGAATAACATAATTAGTAATACAAATGAACAAATGCATAAATATGAATGATAATTTATACAAATAAACATTCAAAGATTAGCAAAGGAAGTAAGTACAGAGTAATTGGCAAACAGGCCTTTTAATGGTAAAGGCAATTTCTGTCAGGTATGCTTCACTATTTCCATGTCATTGATAGTTGTTATTTCCCAGAATGGGTACAGAATGGCAGAGACAAATGACGAACACATGGAAAGGACCATAAATATAACTTGCACATAAATCACATAAATCACAGAAGAGAAACTGAAGAGGAAATAGGTGCTGGAACTCTTCCAGCGGGACGAGCGTTACAGATGCGGAGTGTTGAACAGCGAGACTTTTGTACAGTGTCCACACAGATTAATAGTATCGAAGGGTTGAGGTGGGGTGGGGGGTCGGGGGGAGGGGGGGGTGAGGAGAGACCCTTTGAGAACGGCGAAAAGACAATTGTTTGCTTGACATGCGAGACATATCTTGAAAAGTTACCAGAAGGGCCACTCCCGGTTGAGAGGTCTCAACAATCTGGACTCTAGTGTTTCCAAGAGTGGGCCTCTAGATGAATGCTGATGGTGTAGACAAGTGCATGATTATGCTGTTTGTGCCAGTCAAGAGCGGGGGAGTTATACCGGACGCAAAGACACACGGGAACACAGACCGAGACAGAGACAGACAGAGAGATGGAGAGAGATGGAGAGAGCAGGAGAGAGATGGAGAGAGATGGAGAAAGGGGGAGAGAGGGGGATGGATTTGAATGAGTGGTGAAATGCTTGTTTGGCACTGGGTTCTTTAAACCCGTTGAGGACGAGTCCCGAATATACTCTGGGAAGTGTAGGAAATGCATGCTGTAGCAAATATCAGCCCGTCCTCGACGGGTTAACTCTTTGTGTGCGCTGCTTTAAGTGCTGATTGGCACGGACTACCCCATAGCAGTGTGTGGACACTGTTCAAAGTCCCGGCACAGAATGGGTTAAGTTATGTACAGCAAATGATAAATCAAGAGACAAATGTGAAATGAAAACGGGCATGCAGTCATGAGGCGTCAGCCTGTGCCATACATGTTTGGTGGACACAGAAGTACAACACTGACACGAAACCTGCCTAACATTCCAAGGCTTCCAGTGACTACTTTAGTTACCAAGCATAATATGTTACAAGTATCATGACAGTCTGGCACAAAGACTAGTCTCGGGCTGTAATGAAGGAATGCGACAGACTGAAGAAACAGCAAGGAGAAGAATACAAGAAGGAGAGAAAAAAACAAGAGAGCAACAGAAAAAGTGATAGACAGAAAGATGGGAAAAGATGAAAAGTAAGAGAGAGAGAGAATGAATGGAAAGTGCTTGGCGAAACAAATGGATGATAACAATATAATGTGTCAAGCAGTTTCTCCTTGGTCCCTCCCTATTCATGGGCCGTCTTGCCAGGGTTCTCTGGCTGTTGGAACAATCCTTTTCAGCTGAAGGGCAAAGAATTGCGATTGGCAGAGGCGTTTGGGATGCTAGCTGGCGGGGCTCAAGTACCCCAATTCCAGCGGTGTCATGTAGGCAATGAGGGGCTAATGTGGAAACAATAAAGGGACTTAACACCTGCAAACGGGCCACAAGGAACCCCCTCATTGTCCGGTGCGGAGGGATTGAGAGGTAATGGATTCACTGAACAAAGAGTGCAGATGGTCTGCAACAAAACAGAATGTGAACATTCATGCATTTTGCCATTTCAAGAAAGCATCCAGATCTTCTTCCTCTGCGACTAGTGAATGAGTAACAGCAGTGATGGTGCCATAACCATGTCCTAGTTTGGCCTACGATGACCTACATTAATATTCTCTATTTGTCCTTATTCAAGACAAAAGCTTGGAGTACACCTGTTGATGTTGCACCAAGAATGTGTGTATTCCTATAAATTTCATCAGAACCTGTCACATCCAAGCTTGTTGTCTGTCATGTGACTTAGACCTACCCTTCTTCAAAAGATCCCGGTAAATGTGCAAACTACTAGCACACCTTTCAAGTGAATGATCCAGCTTGCTGAGAAAGGATTAAAATATTAAATATGTTTATTAGATGTTATACGTTTTGCCCAAATCGAACACTCCAGCATCCTGACAGTTTTTACAAGCTCACACTGTCGATCCTTGTCATATACGAATGTGCCTTGTGCACTTTATAATAACAAAAGCGAGATAGATTGTAGCAATCAAAGTCATCAAAGTGATTATAGAAAGTGTAATTGCCATCTTTCTCTCGTCTCCCTTAGTCTCTCCCTTACTCTCTATCTCTCGCTCTTTCTACTTTCAATGACACAATATGTGCGGTCTTATTGGTTTTGCTTCATGTCATTCCTCACAATGATATCCCTCTAGTTCGGACATTTCATTGCTGGGGTTATATGGTGCACACTCCGTCATTCAGGTGACCCATTCCCCGAGATAAATTGCTCTGGACACGATATTTATCACGACTCGTTTGTCATGTGAGACTACCTTGTCCGGCATTCCCCGCACAAAATACGAGAGCAGCAGCAAATGATTAATCAGTAAAGCGTGGAAGCTGTTGGAGGTATCAATATCGGTCATATTATTGCCTACAATTGGGGGCCGAAACCAAATCCACCTTCACTGCCTCTCAATAGCGCCAGTTTTACAACAAAGGCTTGCGTGCCAGCACAATGACATATTTGGATGACTACTGGTCACGGTAATATGCAAAGCTACCATCATTCATCCATTTAAAATGATAAGAATACAAATACATATTTCAGATGACATTAAATCTAGGCCTCAGATCAGGCACACATGACAAATATACACAGTGACAAATAACTGATTCATTTATTAGTTTCATTTTAGCCACTGATTTTGCGCCGTTTTATCAATGTCATCAGCTGGAGCTAAGAGATCACATCCATACTCAAGGGGGTATAAATAGGTCAATAAAATTTCCCTGTTTAGAGAGTTGGATGCGGCAAAACTGGAACAAGCAATCAACAAAGGAAAAAAGTTGCTTCTCCTCCACCAAAGTTTAACAACAAAAGAGTTTTTTTTTTTGAGAAACCCATTCCACACACATGCCTTTCATTGTTGCTTGCACCTGTAACATCACTTAGCCAAGACAATTTCATTTAATACTGTACGAGCTGAAATTTTCGCGGTGGTGTTATTTTCACGAATTTCACGAATCGCTTTTGAACCGCGAAAATAACGAACGCCCAAATAACTAAGTTCAGTTAGAGCCTCGCAACTGCAAAATTAACAACACGCTAAAATATTCTGCAAGTAGCAATTTGCGAAAATATGTGTACGCGAAAATTTCAGCTCGTACAGTACTGCGCGATGATGTCAGCCATATTACATGTAAGTTATAGTTTCTATACAAACACACACACATTCTGCTTGTTTTTTTTTTTTTTAATGCGATTAGAAATGAAATACTAATATGGTTGTGTTCAGGTTGAACCTAAAGTTGTAAATGAGAATAGATTTCATGAGAGAGAAATATCCTCAGAGATGCAGTGGAAAGTTTAATTGTGAAATCACATGGAAAAGAGACTCTACCTTCCTGTGGAAGTTACTGCTTGAAAATACAGGGGAAAAACGCACACAAAACAACACCAAATAAACTTCAAAGATGTTGCCTCTGATGAAATACTTGTAACTCAATTAAGAACAAAGTCATTCAGAGGATGAATATTGGAATGAGGCTTGGCAATAGTAATACATGCATTAAAATTTTAAAGGTTTTAGAAGCAACTAAACATCCAATTTAAATTCAAAAAAAACAAACTTGGAATTTGCACCTACCAGGGTACTTCTCTTTCTCTAAATAGCACTGTCAATTCGAAAACCGCATACCCCAAAATACTGACATTCACCCTTATTCATTTTGCCTCCATTATATCAAATAAATAGGACTGAGTACCAGTGCTCAATTCATTCTAATGGGGGGTCAGGTGTGAAATTTCGATACAGAGAGATTAGTTGGCAACTGCTTTGTTCATTTCCAAGGATATCATGGCAAAGAGGGCTTACATTTCATACTTCCAAAAAAAAAGAGACAGAAAAAGAAAAAGAAGACAGTTCCAAGTACCAGGTTGAAGATGGGTGAAAGCTACTTTAAGGCCGCACGAGAGGATTGACTAATATTGCATTCAACCTTGAACAGATGCCTAGTACTCCTTCCATACATAACTGATGCACCCGAGATTCTAACCCACCGCTGGAGCCAATTCGGACATTTCTGTGAGTGACCCTGCAGTGAAAGTACAGCACCGATACTGAGAGGCTGGCTGGGTCGTTGCACTATCGACTGTTTTTTGCACATGCATGTCGGCATTCCAGCGCAGGGAGAAGTGGCGACTGAAGAGGCTCTTTGGGGTGATTGACAAGCTTCTTCCAATCTCTTGGGTAAACCTTCAACCCCCCTTGCAGTCCCTTACTGTCCCTCAAAGTAATCATCTGGTGTCTAGCTGACCAGTTAAACTCTGGGGAGGAAGGCATCTCTAACCCCCTCCTCCAATTCACACTGGACCTCGTGACTTGATTTGGAAGACCCCCCAAAAGGGGCAGGGGGGGGGGGGGGGTGGTAAAAAAAGGGATGAGGAAAGAAGGGGGGGGGGGGGTGGTGAGTAGGAATAAGGCCAAAAACTGATAGACTCAGCCTGTGGAAGCACTGTCTCGGGATACGATGCAGGGTCTGGCCCTGTGTTTGCGGACATCTTCACTGTAACAATTGAAACCAAGAAGGCCTCCGGTATGTCCAGAGCTTGGAACTGGACAATAGCCCTGGTACTCTCTCCTCTCCTCCATGTTTACACTCTCGGACAATGGCCGCCACAACGGCCATCCATCTCAAGAGCTCCCTTTTAATAACTGCCATTACTGTCTTCTCCTTTTTCACAATACCAGCCTCTGACTGGATCACGCATAAATTCCTTCAGACCAATGTACACACACATAACACAAGGGTGAATAGCTGCACAAGGAGATATAGGCCTGCTACTGGACAGGCTTAATCTGTGGAATAATAGGGAGGAGACAATCGCCAGAAAGACTGACAGCATCCACAACTAGCGTGTGTGTGTGTGTGTGTGTGTGTGTGTGTGTGTGTGTGTGTGTGTGTGTGCGTGTGTGCTTGTCCGGTAGAATACCAGGCTGCGCTTCAACTTGGTGGCAAAAACATCACTGTGTCCTCATTGAAATTCCACCCTCCCCCCCCCCCCCCCCAAAAGAAAAAAAAAAAAGGAAGGAGGTGACAAAAAAGAGCAAGCGTTCACTAATAGATGTCCGAGACACAGTTTAAATAAGCTGTAGACAGGAAGGTTTTACTTCGGCCCGCAGTAACAACACCAAAACAAACAGCAGAAGCTGGAGCTGTGTATCCATTGTAAATGTTATGCCTTACAGAACGTCACTCTCTTTTAAAGGAAGACAATTGAGTGAAAGATACAGCAGCATTCTCCACGAACCGGACACAACCTTCCCGACACAAAGACGATTCTAATTTCTGCTTTTTGTTTTTCACATGAATGGAGCCCCAATGTCTCCGCCTACCGATTCAACTTTGCTTTTTTCCTTCATAAGTAACAAGAAACAGCTTTCAGTGCAAGAAAAAACACTTTTATCTAATCCCATTTGAAAATCTTTCTGTGTGCTTCCTTTTGCTAATGGCCTCCAAAACACAGGCTGCTTGCAGCTTGGGGGAGTCCAAAACTAACGCAAAAAAAAAAAAAAAAAAAAAAGCACACAAGACTGAAACAGTCTACAAAAGTGATTTCATACCGTGTTCGATTTGGCATGAAGAAACAGTGTGATATTGAATAAACAGAGTGGTCAGGATTTAGAGATATTTCAGGTGTGTCATTAAGTTCAAATCTTAGACCAATCAATGATTTGCAATATGTATGTGTTATTTTATCTGTAATTCTATTTGCTGATGACACCAGCCCCCCCCCTTTTTTTTTTTTTAACCAGGAAAAGATGTTGCAATGATTGATTGACTTGTCAAAACTGAAATGGGAAAAGTGCAATCACGGTTTTTAGTGAATAAAATACAAATTAATTACACAAAGACAAATTAGATGATCTTTAGGTCTCGTAATATAAATATTGATGCAAATTAAATACATAAGTGTTACAATTAATGATATTGAAGTTGAATGAGTTAAAAGCATCAAATTTTTTGATGTAATCACCGATGAATGTTTAACTTTGAAAGACCATGCAATACTGTATTAATCAAATTACGTACAAAATATCAAGAACAATTGGTGCATTGAATAATCTGAAATATATATTACCATTGGAGATTTTAGTAAATATCTATAGTAGTATGACTTTATCACATTTATCATATTATAAAATTGTATGGAGCAATCGTGCAATCTATTTGTGCAGAGACTTTTTACACTTCAAAAATGGGCAATACGTACAAGAACTAGGTCATATTATTTGGCATATACCTCGTAATACAGAATTGTTTCAAAGCTTAACATATAAGACACACATGTATATATTGCATAAATAAATTTCAAATTGCTACATGTACTCTTTCACAAAGATTTACTGCCTGTATTCTTAGAGAACATTATTTTCTAATTATTATGTGACCATGTACAATGTATGAACCTAGAAATTATTTTTTTTAATGTTTCAATAACAAATGTTAATACTCCTTTTCAAAGACGCAATTTCTCAAAGACAGTATTGACAGCATTGTTTTTGTTGTAGCTCTCTGTTTGTTTGGTTTTGTTTGTGTTTGTAACGATTGAAACAAGAGTAGGAAAAACAAAAGGATTAGCTCTGATAGGTCAATAGCTTTTGCTGATCCCCACATACATTTGCATGCTGCACTATCTTGTGTCAGATGATACAATGTCATCGAACCTGTTTCTATCTGCTGTATCTTGAATTGTATACTAAAAATCTAATTATGATTCCACCATGATACAAGTTGTAAGATATTTTGAATTCCTTTGAGATCTAAATAAATGACATACAGTACAATGTATGTTGTATTGTTGTTGTTATTGTACTCTTTAAAATATGTGAAACAAACTTGAACTTAATGTTTCCTCACAATCAAACACTGATAAGAAAGTCATGGAATTTTAAAGCTTGCTGCATTCATCAAATGCTGGTATAAGTCATCACCACATATTGTCCCAAGTTTGACATTCCCTTTAATACACAATTTTGAATATCAAACATACTGATTTGAGTTTTAAAATAGAACATTTAATAATGTGATTTAAAAAATCTCTATAACATTTGACATCAACACTAATATCGTTTTGTGAAAATGTTGCAAAAGTGAGAAAAAAAATTAATAATCAACAAGTTCATGATTTTGAGATATATGACGTCTTGTTACCCCAGAAACAATAGGCAAACTAGAAATGCAAATTAGATGGTGGAATTTGCTCTTTGCCTCAAAGGTCTCCTCCTAACCTGGGCTCAAATCTTCATTGAATTTACTTATATTGGAATGAAATCTTTTGTGCTTTTTTATCATTCACATTCAATTGTAGTTGCGTGGTAGGACCCAGCTATGATGACTACTATGAGGCACAGTTTGTAGTTGCTATATCATTGGCCAAAAACATGATTTGTGTAATATCGCTGTAAACAAACCAGTGGGAAAGTTGTGCGAAGGGTTGTGCGAAGGCATCAATTAAACGGGGAATACGCAGGATCCCCAATATGTGTGGACCAAAGTACTAACTATTCAAACTAGCTTGTAAGCTTGAGTTTGGATTGTGATGTAATCTTCAAACTGCTTTACAAGTGGAAGTCAACATGAATTTGATACATTACCAACTGAAATCAACTGCAACTGTGGTAATCTTCATGCAATTCTTGTCTTTCAACTGTCAAAGAGCAAAATATCTAAAATGGCAACACAAAAATGTCATACAATGAATATTTGACATTTTTGACAGTTGAGATTCGGCATTAAGTAATGCATACGTCTGTGAATCTCAAGCACATGAACTCCTTATACATTTTCTTTAAACATTTTCATCTTTCAGCTGTCAAAGGGCAAATCAAAACTTGTAACACTTGACTTAAAATGTCATACCATTCTGAACATTTGACATTTTCGACAGTTGAGATTCAGTACTGAAAAATGCATAACATGTCTGATGAATGTCAAGTACTGTACATAGTCTCCAGTGAAAGGGCACACAAATTCTTCATACATGGTGAGTGATGCCATACATTCTGGGTCCTGTTTCATAAAGCTGTTTGTAAAATTAAGCCCCTGTCCCATAGACATGCTGGATCACCCCGGATCTGATCTGGGATGATATGGGGAGAGATCCGTGTTGACCTATTGGGCATCCATGGACATCCTAGAGGCCAACATGGCAACTTTTGGAGGTCAAAAAAAATCTGGCGTCATCCGGGGACTGCTGTGTTGGCAGCGCAATCTGGGACGGTCCATGTGGCCGCCATGTTGTTGCTGTGTTGGTCCATGTAAGCGCCGTGTAGATGCCGTGCGGTTCCAGCCTTTTCCATGTAGCTGCCGCGTTGATACCATGTGTACAGCCTTCAACGCTCGTCGACGCTCCATTCAGGGCGAAACTATCCCGGAACTCCTCGGATCATTGCGTAGATCCTTGAGGATCCGTGCTTATATGTGACTAGGGCTTTACGCAAGACTTTACGAATGACTTAGATATATGGCAAGCCAAGTGGGTTTTCTAATCACTGTTAATTTCAATAGCTGAAGTTGAAATTTGTAGATGATAATTTGCAGATGATAATGATTATCATCCTTACATGTTAACACACGATTTTATTTGAAAGTGTATTTTTGCTCCAATGTAGATGAAATATTGACATACAGTTGTACTTTGTTAAAATGTAAGGATAAAAATGGGCACACATATTGGCACTTCATATTCCAGTTGTACGTAAAGTCATGCATAACTTTACAATTTTATGAAACAGGGCCCAGGATGGAGGCATTGCTGCAACTGCTACTGACTTTTTCCACAAATGCTCCAGGTTCTACCGCTTTCACAGGACATCATTAAGACAGATTTGCTCGCCCCATAATCAAACGCTTGTTAGTTTCACATAGGTTTGTACCATGTGTGATACTGTAAATGTTGATATTTTCATGTGATTAATTTTTCACACTGAGTGGCTCAAAAACATATTCCTTGGTTGTTGAATTTGCGCTATGCAATTGTCCATCCATTCACAATATGCAGAGAAAATTGAGATGATATTTTTCAAGAAGATTATTGAGAAGATATACTGTACGAGCTGAAATTTTCGCACTGGTTTTATTTTCGCGAATTTTGCGAATCGCCTTTGAACCGCAAAAATAACAACAGACAAAAACAAAAACGTGCGAAAACAAGGCAGGGAAATGAAAATCAAGCCATGCCATGTGCTGCAGGATCGCATCAAAATCATAGTGCCGTACAGTACACTACTAGTACTCGTAGCTAGCTATGTACGTAGGTCTAGCACACAGCTATCATGAGCTGAGCCATATGGCCATGACGTAGCTAGCATTAATAAGTACAGTACTTCAAATGCGGAACACATTCGTACACACTGTGGAATCAGGGAGTTAACACACTGAAGTACTGTCACTTACTCGTTCAAATTCATTTCTTCACTCGGCCGTATTAATAAGTAGCAAAAATACAGTAGGAGGATTGACCAAGCTATGTACACAAAGCCTGTTTTATAAACATTATAAGCACGTATAAATTTTCATCGGGCGTGTTATTTTAATGTCCACTTGCAAACATGTAATGAACTAGTATCCCGTCCTGCGCTGCGCCTAGCTAGCCTTCAACTTGTTGACTGTGCACGCACGTCGCACAGTACAGCTAGCTATAGCTGTTTAAAGTGCGTTCAGTCTACTCTTGCAGCTGCATTCTTGGTGTTCACCTGTCGATGTCCGGCACGAATTTCGAAAGTCCTTGTAAAATATTTCTTGTTGATATTTGTTTTACTTTCAAATTGAGAAAGTACTAGTACTTACACGTGTAAGTTACTTTTAGTTTAGACAACTATAGTTTTTTCGTGAGAGTTCAAGTAAGTTCAGTTAGAACCTCGCAACCGCGAAATTAACAGCACGTGAAAATGTCCTCAAAGTAGCAATTCGCGAAAATTTCAGCTCAAATAGTATCTTGCTAGCTAGAAGTAGCACGAAATACGCAAAATTAATGTACCGTGAAAGTTTCTGCATATACAGTAACATAGTTCAGTTCATGAGAGCACATATCTGACCTCGGAAAGCTGATATGCCGACATGAGATGCCATACAAGGGAATCCATACATCGCAGGGGGAAAAAAATGCAACATAGGATACCACAAGAATGACAGAGATTACTGAGAGTTATGACAGTGATTCTCACTAAAAATGATCAATGCTCCCGTCCTAGCCCTTTACCAGGGAAGCTGCCATGGCAACAGCTCGGTAGACACAAGATATGCATTCCTTAAATGTAAACATCTAGGTCCTTACAAAGGCCAAAAGCTTGTTAACGCACAAGTGCAGTTAACTCCACGAGAGTTGGTGTTTAAAAATGCAGTTATTATGGCAATGCCCTTCATGCATCTGACGAACATAAAAAATTGTTTTGCGCATCTGCATCTTCACGCCATGATGCAAATAAAAACAACCCCCTCAACAACTATGAAAGTATTGCAACCCACAGGATTTTGCAGTGGAGAGACTTCTTTTCAAACTTTTGTGCTGTGAGCAAGCCCAACTATATCTAAGTATAAACTAGAAATGTCGCTATGGCGACTGATGCCTCCACCATAATGCATGATTCTCCCAATAGGCGTATAGTACAATGTCTTCACAATGTGTGATCCATGACAGTTTCACATAACTGGCAAAATATTGAAATGACAGGTTTGTCAGAAATGTCTTGAACTGGGTTTGCTATAATTTTCAAAGAGTGCAGGTACACATATTTGGGAAATTGAGAATTTTTACTTGAATTCTGACAGACCTTTTTACTACTTTATGCATTGATTAATTTCCAAGAAGGTATGAAGAAAGAGTGTAATGACGGTACAAAATAGATTTTTTTTTTTTTTTTTTTGGGGGGGGGGGGCATTGAAACCTGGCCTTTGACCCTTAACCTTTGACCTTTGACCTTCTGGCTGGAAATTTCCCAGAGAATCTGTATTAGGTAATGCATGTATTAAGTTTTGGAACTAATAATGCAAGCATTGCATATACTAGTATATGAGGGAAATAGTAAAATTTTGAGGAGTTGACCTTGACCTTTGACCCCTGACTATTAAACCCATGACCCCTAAATTCCCTAGATAATTCCTGCCAGTCAGTACATGCGTGTGTACCAAGTTCCACGAAGATACATTGAACCATTTGCGAGAAAAGTGATATTGCAACATTTTTACCTAACCTTTGACCTTTTGACCTTTGACCTTATGACATGAAACTCTCTCTGGAGAATCTTCACGCAGTAGTACATGTTCACACCAAGTTTCAAAAAATACCTTTGGGCATTGCATAAATATGGGGAAATTGCAACATTTGTAGCATTTGACCTTGACCTTTTGACCTTTGACCTCTTGCCAATGTCACTAAAATCTACTCAACTAATTGTCCCATCATACATCATCCTTGTACCAAGTTTGGCGAAAGCTGCTTCATCCAGTTTTGAGTTATCACGTAAACAGATAAATTTTAGGATTTGACCTTGATCTTTGACCTTTGACTTCTGTCCGATTTCACTGAAAAACTAATCAAGTAATTGTCCCATCATAAATCATCCTCCAACAAAGTTTGGTGAAATTTGCTCCATCCAGTCTTGAGTTATCGCGTAAACGGATACAATTTCATGATTTGACCTCGACCTTTGACCTTCGACCTTAGCCGATTTCACCCAAAATCTAATCAAATAATTGCCCCATCATACTTCATACTTGGACCAAGTTTGGTAAAATTCCAATAAATATTACTCAAGTTATCGCGTAAACGAAAGCGGATGGACGGACGGACATACGGACGGACGGACGGACAACCCGAAAACATCATGCCTCCGGCACCACTTCGTGGTGGAGGCATAAAAACAAAACAAAACAAAACACCCACATTCTTATTTCTTCAACATCTTAAGGACTATTTGATATTTAATTGTATATCTTCAAGAGACATAGAGGGTCTACTGGGGATCTTGTAGGAGTAAAGCAGTGCAAGGCAGTTACACAATTACAAAAGCAGGCCACACTGCTACAAAGAGCTGTGTTACTGCAAATTTGAGGAGAAATGTTCAGCCAATAGCGACTAAGTGCAGTATTAAAAACACAATCTATTAGAAATCAAGATGACTCGGCATAGACTGATGAGCCTGTCTTTAGATTGGGGGCCTCTTGTTAACTGTGTGGTAGGTAATATGGTCAGCCCCCCACTTAAGACAGATCTTGCATTCACTCTGCTGTGTGGACTTACTGTCGATGAGTGTAAAACGACCTTTGATCTCTTCTTACCTACAAAACGCAGCAGTCGTATTCAAGCTGCAAAGTTTGCGCATGTGCAGATATGGTTAACTTGCAGAATCATTTTGTAGGCAAGAAGATTTCAAAGGCTGTTTTAGCTGAAAAAGCATGCAAAGTGGTGTGTAAGAGGAATAAATCATAGAATTGGTGAGTTTAACTCATTCCTTGAGTATATAAACATGAGCATGCCAAATTTTGTGATCTCTTATAAGTAAAAAGGGGGAATTCTATCCTTGACTCCAACTTATCGAAAGTAAGTAAGTTTGAATCTCTCATAGCACAGTGAATGCAAGATATCAGTCTGTGATGGGGGGCAAGCCCTATTACCTACCACCCTTCACACAGTTAACAAGATCAGAGGCCCCCCCCCAAAAAAAAAAAAGAAAAAAAAAATAGAGGCAGATCTATCAGTCTAAACTCAACACTGTCGTGTTAATTCAATGCAGCATAGCTGTCGAAATCCAATAAAAAAACTGCAAAGCATTGTTTGGAGATTATAACAAACATTCTACGGCAGACTCCAGCTGCACGATAAATATGGTACCACGGGTCCACAATGCAAAACATACCACAGCAGAGCAAGTTCTAGCTGCACTAAATGCATACAACATAATTGATCTTACTTTCGCTACATGCTCGTAAATGAGATACAGAAATTACATGCGTTTGTGCATCTCTCCTTTTTCCACCCCCCCCCCCTTTCTTTTTCTCTTCCTCAAGAACATAACAGACAAACTGACAGCACTGTACCATGCAACACTTGACGGCCAACTCACATCTTACGGAACTAAGATTACGACCCACTGTTCTATTTGATGGCCCATCAATATGTCACAGCTGAATTACAAGCGACCTCAACAGAAGCCGTGTTATGAGCAACCCAACTCCACACAAGTGGGCGGAAGCCCTTGTGGGTGCTATACACTCTCAAGTCAAGATCAATACAATGTGCTCTTATGTGTGGCACTAAATCCCACAAATACAGCAATATGAACACGTAAACTCTTATACCCAGGTCTAACACATCTCGAATCACTTCACTTAATATGTGCTTCATTACCTCCCCCTTGGTGGAGGTAATGTTTTCGTTACCGTTGGTTTGTTCGTTAGTTAGTTCGTTAGTTCGTTTGACCGTGTGCAAAATAACTCAAAAAGTGGTTAACGGATTAGGATGAAACTTGCAGGAAAGGTTTAGAATGACACAAGTAACAAACGATCAACTTTTGGTGGAAATCCGAGAAATTTTGGAGAATCTATGAAGGATTTTTGATATGTTGGTAGGTAGGGTCAATGAACTTGGGAGTTCAGGCGGCGCGTATTTGAGGTTTGCATGCGCGCACTAAAGTGCGTGCTCTAGTTTCTGCTAGGGTGAGGCGCCCGGTGCAGCTGAGGGTTTATGACGAAACAAAGGCTTCTATATTGGGAAATCGGGCGACTTTCAGCACACAATGCTATAAGTACGTATGGGTGGAAATCATTGATATCTCTAAGGAAGAACAAGATCAGTGGTGGAAATGAGCTGCATGCTTGGCAGAGGTCTGCGCTCTCAGAGTGCATTTCTAGTTCTTACTACATTTTTGTACGAGCACAAGAAAAAGTGTAAAAACGAAATAATAAGAAATGTCCCTAACTTCAACTTTAAGAGCACTAAAAAACATTTTTGCCATAAGCACTATACAAATTTTCAATATCATTACTATTATTATTATTATTATTATTTATTATTATTATCATCATTATTATTATGACGACTATCATTATCATTACTATCATCATCATCAACATCATCATCATCATTAGCAAAGGAAACCAAAGCCCAAATATAAATGTGGATTGAGTGAAAGCAGCAATATTAGTAGAACGCATCAGTGGAGAAAAAAAAAACCAACCGATTCAAAAGTCATGAATTTATAACTTTCTGTGCCGTCATCACTGGAAAAGAAGACTACTACACTTCATGATGTCATTTTGGACAACAAAAGAAAAAAAATACGAGAATTCCACAGAATTTATTTTTTCATGAAAGTACACATTCCTTCGACTTGTTACTGACCTATGTCAAAGGTAATATCATTTCTCCTGCTTTCTGAAAGAGGTAAGTCCAGTGGTCTTTGATTATGCTAGAAAAGTGAATTTTCTTTATATTTTCTTTATATTGTCTAAAATTACACCATGAAGTGCAGTAGTCTCCTTAACCAGTGATGATGCCAATGACACTTCAAAAATTCATAACTTTTGAATCGCTTGTCAACTCAAACTATTACTGATGTGTTCTACTAATACTGCTTCTTTCATTTATATTTTGGCTTCAGTTTCCTTAAAAGCAATTTCTAACATTTATGCTTGATGGATAATCCATTGATAACATATCAGTGCAGAGTACCATGTACTTTCAATATATAAGCTGAAATGCTTACAGTACATCATTTCAGGGTGGAGAGCATGTCACATCATATGAATCAAAGTCATACCAAAAAATCCACCATGGCACATTAAACATTTCCAACTTAGGGTCACTCGCAACTGCTTCAATTCTTATCGTGGAATGACAGTAGCCATTTGACCAAAACAAAACAAAACAAAACAAAAAAATGCTTACAGGCAGTTACCACTTGCTTAGTAAGGTCAAATCAATGACCTGTGAAGCAAGGGCAAAACAGGACGAATGGTTTTAAGAAAAGATTCCCAAAGTTATTCTACAGTGGTTGGCCACCGGAAACAGATGTATCCTCGATTTTTCTCCCTGGAGTTCCCTTGAGTTATCAGCGATATTCTTTGCATGAGTGATGCTAGGGGGATCTTACGCTTGGGTAGGTCAACAAACGAGCTGCTCTTACCTCCTCCGCCGTATGATGACCCCTGATGCTGGTTGTATCCCCCGTAGCTGCCTTGACCCTGGCGGGAGGGGGCAGAACCGAGGATGGAGCCACCTCTTCCTCCATCGTAGTTGGAGCCGTGATGCCTGCCGGAGGAGAAGGTGGGAAATGAGGTGAAAATAGAGTGCAATGTAGACAAAGACAAGAGTTTCAAGGAGGCAGATATTTCACTTGAGCTGAACAATTGCCACCAACCACCTTACAATAGTAAAGATGGGCTTTGCCGTACACTGCATTGACTCTCACAGGGATTCCTGGATGATTATTTCGCTTTACTTACAGCTCAACACTGCTAAATCAGAGTAGGTCTACTTTATGTATGTGCACGTATGCAAAACATTTACCATACACAGCTACAAAGAGATTTAAAATTCTTCATCGCATGAACATAAAAGATACTCCTGACATTATTTCATTCTCTTTTGCCACTGAAATACCAATCAAAAGGTGTCATACTATGACCGTCCCAGTAGACGCAACAATCTAAATGGACAGAGGGTATCCTGGTAATGACATTTGAAGAGAAAAGAAAGGGGGCTTAAAAATCCTGCAACCTAAATCTGAAAATGAGGATTATGCAACACATTTCTTGTGAGGTGTTCAGTAATTATTTTATTTCATGTTTGCCCTGCATTCATCATGGTCAAATACACACAAACACAGACACAGACAGACAGACAGACAGACAGACAGACACACACACACACACACGTACACACACACACACACACACACACACATGTTCATCAATTCTTCAAAAACACGGAAGGCTGCAGTTAGGAAGGAGTAAAGGAAGCTGACATTTCACATATTTAATGCTCCTGCATTCAATGATGTCTTACAGCACAATGATTGTTTAAACTCCATTCTCAAGACTAAAATATCTTTTTATGGGCAATTAAGATGTACAATTGTAGTCCAAGCAAAGTGCATAATGCGAGGTCTTGTAACTGCTTCAGGATGTGATATAACTGGTTGAAGAGGAACAAGGCTTTCATCTGTCAACACTTCAACATGAAGTAGAGAGTACATCCTGGCAGTGATATGATATCATAAAAAATGCTCCTCTGATCGATGACATCGCTTCATTTCAATCGGGGATCATCCATTTCTTCAGAAAAGAACAGAAATCATAGGAGACACTTTCTAAATCTACTGGATCAAAAATTAAAGAAATATTTCCTGAAATACACAGAGTTTCTGGAATAACAGCCATGGCGACATTACTGGATCAAACGCATGACACACAAACACAAGACATGATTTGCTAAGAAACAACACAATGTGAGGGTACCCCTGCACTTTCTGTAAAAAAAAAAAAAAAAATGATGGCAATACCACAGTGTTGGCAGTTCAAGTATTACACAGGTCTCTCGAATGCTAATACCAGGTACCTCTCCACAGGTAATAGAATGAGAAGTGCCTATCAAAAACAAAATTCCTGAAGGGTCTCAAACATTGGCTGACGTTCAGATATTTACACAGAAATAGACAGATATACATAATACATAATTATGCATAATTTTCACACGTGTAATGACAACAAGTGTTTCATGCCGCCTACTGTAAGGCTACTGCTTTGAAACCAAATGAAGAGATATATGATATCCGTCACATGGAGAAAGTAATATTATCCATTTTCAGGAGGAAAAGATCAGCAATTTTCCACCTTCGAAAAGATATACAATGCATACATGTTACATGAGGCATTATTTCTTACAGAAGGCGATATTTCACAAAAACAAAGAGAGAAAAATTATGCTGCGTATACAGTAAGGGCCCCTGAACACTAAATGCGCAAAAATTCAAGCACGTGAAGAGGGGAAAACAAGGTACATCCAGTTATCTACGTCAGTTCCTCAGCAGCATAAAAAGAAATGAGAATGAAATTGATTGCATGATAAAGGAAAATGATGCGGATTCCACCCCTACAAGAGAAAAAGGTAAGTGTACCTGCAGGAGGAAGAAACAACATGATAATAGATTTGAGAGAGTGAGAATAAACTTGAATAAGCTGTTGAGGAATCATAGTCATAGAATCCAGAAGCTGACAGAGTGTGCAGACATGACAAAATACATCATGCTCTTTGGTATTTCTGGTCTTTTTAAGAGGGATTTATGGCTCCTCTTGAAAAGACAGTGCGATGAACATGCAAATGAACAAACACACAGGCATACACTTCAACAAAAATTCTGGCACATTAAAAGCACAGCATGGCTTTGCAAGTGACATGTGATTTCAATCCAGCCACACAACAAAATAATATTGTATGCTTCCCTCCCCAACAGACACTACCCATATTAGCCTTGCAAACTCACCTACATACCACATAAACGGATTTATCACCATGGACACACCACATCATATGTTCCGTAAGGTTCCATGACATTTGCTCCTGCCACAATATTGCGCCCTCGAAATATCTGCACACAAAGCCAAACATAGAAATCTTCCCACAAATACAACCTTAACCCTAATCCTACTCCTCACATCACACTAAACCTGAAAACCCATTTCAGCCCTCACCCTAAGTCCTTGGAGAAAATAAGCCTGAAGCAATTGTCGCGGGAGCAAATGTTGCGTCACCATTCCAGTTTGCTCACGTTTTGCCTAAGTCACTTCTTTCTCTTCCACCAAAATTCCCCACCATAACTAAAATGCAATCACGCATGAAACCTCACAAATGCAACAAGACGACAACTTTTACATTGATAACTTTATGAAACATAAACTTCAAAATTGCGGGCACACTCAATACAAACTATCCACTATATAGTATATTTAGAGATAGCTTGTTTAGAACACTGCAAAATTTCTATACAGTGGGTTTTAATTGTCATGAATAGAATTACAGAGTGATACCAGTTCTATTTGTAAGAGAAAAGAATCAACAAGGAATCTCGTTTTTTGAGACATCAAGAGGCAGCATCAATTGTTGTGTTCCACCTCCCTCCTCTCAAACCCTCTGGAAATTCCATCAATCTGCATTGGCAGAGGGCATCTCCTCCAAGTCTGCTACTTGATCCCATCCCACTTTCACATCAGAAAATTAATCTTCTGCGCAATCTCAAGCAGTCCTTGATGTTGTCATGTAATTAGTCTCCCATGATTCTTACTATCTCCATGTACATTATTTTCTATGGTTTCTTCCTTCTTTTTTTATTTCTTTCAGCAACTCCCTTTCAGCAATCTTTCAAGAAAGGTTCCATGACTTCAGCAATCTTTCAAGAAAAGTTCCATGACTTATTCCTGTACAGATGCACTTACGTATTCTTTGAGTCTCTTGGCAACATTCACATGCAATACTAAGCATGATGTCTTGCAGTCACCGAGACATAAATTTTGTTTCTATAACACACACTGTGTATACTGAAGCCCTACATTATGTGACCTTTAGAGGCAAGGCTTTGACTTTTCTAACCTTTCCCTCAAACTATCTGACACTATCTACCTTGACTGCTCTGCCATGGCTTGGACGCCATAAGGTGGTAGGGAACTGTAGGGGGGCGCTGTATGCCCTACTGAATTCCCCCACACGCCCTGGTCGTGGGGAAACCCTGCATAAGGAAAGGGCACTGGGCACCCTCCCGCAGCGGGGGCAGAATGCATGTCTGGATGGTTCAAACAATCACCACCCCACTTGGCCGAGGCGCAGTTCAGTTGGTTCTTCCACTGATTGAAGAGGTGGTTGGCACCAGAGTGATCCGCAACATCTCTGTCTCTAAGTGGGGAAAATGCAATGCATGGTTATACAGGCACCACACACATCTACAAATCATCTCCAGCATGTCAAGTATCACGTTGATTAATTCTATTCCACATGCTAAGAAATGACATAGTATATTACAAAATTTGCAATCATTTAAGTTTGTTTTCATGCTCTCATCATTTTTTCTTTTCACTGAACCAGATTTCCTCGTAACAAAGGGAAACTTCATGGTTAATAATTATAGTAAATTTCCCCTTATTTTGCTGAAATTTGTGTTACCTATTTAGTGACATTCTAAGCAATATCCCTCGGATACATACATAAAGCAGAAGCAGCATTTGAAAATAGATACTGGGTATGCTGACAAAACGATTAATCCTTTCATATTAATGAGCTAAAGAAGACCTCCCTTGTAACAGTCGTACAAACATCATCATACTCAACTCAGCCGCTGGAAGCGCTTTATGCAAAAGTCACAGCTTGTAAGATCTGCTAACAATCCTTTACTTTCGTAATATTGTGATGCAAGAGTCATGTTTTGTAAGTTTTGTTTTTACTCTTGACTAACTAGGCTTCAACAGGACATGGTCAGCATGGTTCAGAATTGAATTACATATGAAGCAAGGCAGAGGAATCAGAGACAAAATGCACAGGAGACATCATGAATCTGGATAAACCTGCAACACCTGAAAACAAATCAACATCACAGGAACAAAAACATAGATAAAGGAAAACGCAAGAAAAGAAAACAACGCAAATGTATAAGCAGTTAGAATAACATGCAGACAAAATGACTCCTGAAGGCAGACTCCTTGAAATGTGATGTTACCACAAAGATACACCTCTAATCAACGCCGCACAAAAGCAATGTACAATTACGGTCATGGTAACCTAGCAACAAACAAACAAAAACAAACAAAATAACATGTTAGCAACATGTGGAATTTACCTCATTTGAAAGAACAACAAAAACACATGGAGGTGAATGGATTGAGAAACTTTTCAAAACAAAATACCTGCAGGAAACAAGTTAAGACAAATGTACAAGAATTTCCTTTTTTCAGTCACTTCACATGTACATGTGTGACTACGTAGGTGTGTGTGTGTGTGTGTGTGTGTGAGTGTGTGGGGGAGAGGTGGTTGGAATTGAGCTTTGGGTCACCATGGAACTGAGGACACAGCACAAAGAATGTTCCTAGAAGGGAGAGTCCCCTGAAGGCTTCGCACAGGCTGCCAACATTTACGCATCAAAACTAGGGCTGCTCTGAGAGCCATCAGTGCGTCACAAGTGACCCTCAATCAGGAATGTAGTTATAGTCTCTCACCATGACATAAAGACATAGAAATATGTTTTCAGAAAACTGACATGACATTTGTTCCTGTGACAACTGCTCCTGCGACAATTGCTCTAGTCTTATTTTCGCCAAAGACTTAGAGTCAGGATCAGGGTTGTGATAGGATATTAGGTTTCGCTTGACGTGAGGATTAGGATTAGGGTTAGAGTTGTGTTTGAGAGTAGAGTTTATGTGTAGCTACACCTGTAGATATTCCAAGGGAGCTATTGTCGAAAAGGAAGCCCCCTGCACAACAAGGGATGCTTGGTGACTCTGCATCACAAAAACAGGTCTCCTGTGTTCCCCCCACGCAATTTGTACCTCAACCATCAGACAGTGAGAATACTGTACATGCCGAATGTTTCATGTGGTTTTTAATTTTTGCAAATTCCGGGAGTCAGATGCTATTCGCGCATTTAAAAACACACAAAACTATTAACTCTGATCCCGGCATGATTGTGACAAACACACCACATTTCTCCATTCAGTACTGTACTGCATGATCGCAAATTCAACCACTTGCGAAATCGTTGGGGAGTCCTGATTCGTGAAAAATATAGACTAGCTAAATATATGGCTTATACATTAGAGGCACAGCATCCTCAAGAAATGATGTCTTGTATGAAGCTCTGCATGTATGAGTGTGTGTGTGTGGGGGTGGTGGTGTATTCATTCTATCAATCTTATCTTCAGCTGAGCACAACCTGCAAAAACAAGCCTGACTCGGCGCTAATAACTTAACATATGCATGCATCCTACAATGGGCCATAATGATCTTGACTGATTAGAGATCCCGAAGTCGTAGCAACCTGTGTTGTATGTCATCCTGACATAATCCACTTATGCCATTCTGCCCCTTCTTCAAACTCTTGGCATATGATATGCAGACTGAAGCTCTCCCAAAGTCATAGAGCTCAATGAAGCCCATTACTAGGATGTTCTCCACAGAGCAGGGACATGCCTCTCCTGTTGCGGATACCCGCTGAATAGTCCTGTAGATTTGAGCTTAAATGCCTTAACCCTAACCAGGCTGGGCTTTTATGGTTGTTCTGTGATCGGGGGAGGATTGAAACACCCCCCCCCCCACCCCCCACCCCCGAGATCTTGACCATCAATCATGCAATTGCCATGAAATTTGGCACAACTCGAGAAAAAAAAAATTGAAATTTTCATTTTTCATGTTTTATATCAATTAATAATGCTGATATATGCATGAAATTTTTCTTGCTCTAAATAGGGAAATAAAGCTCCTAGAATCCTAATTCTTGGTGTAAATATTCTTTGCAGCATTTCTAACAATATACCTGAAAAAAAAATTTGGTATCAAAATCAACTTTTCAGATATTCTATTGTTTTATGAATTTTGTATATATTTTTTGTTTTTCAACCTTTTGTTTTTGTCATTTTTTTCACAATTCATAACAGAACCTTTTTCAAGCTTAATCATGTTAAAATGAATTGATTTCAGCCAATGAAAGTGAAAATAATCATATCTTCTTGAATAAGGTGAGAAAACTCAATTTGTATTGACTTTGTACACAAAATCATACTTTTGAGCCATTTTCAGTCTGACAAGCATGTATAAAAGGTTGTGCAGCATCGTAACAGTATGCCCAATTTTCGCGAAAATGGTGTCAAAAAGATGTGCAGCACTTGAAAGTAAAAATTCAGTGCATGCCATGGTCAAAAAAATTTCACGCAGTGGAATGGTCGTGGAAAATGTCGAGAGGGGCTGATTCAACCCCTCCCCCCCCCCCCCCCCCCCCAGCCGTTTTAGGGTTAAAAGCATCTGTCCTCTTGATATCATCACTGGTCCTTGCTATGTCCTTTGGCAATGAGTTAATAGCTGGACTCCATTTCACCAGTACTTCAACACCAAAATCAGGACCACTATCATCATCACTATCATCATTTGAACAATGCACAGAGATGTATAGTTTCATGCGTCGATCACAGCATCTTGCTTTCCTTGCAGTAATCACGGTTGGATCCCTTCACACGCTGGCACTTTGATGACCTACCATCTTTCTTCTTGTTCTATTTGTTGTTTTTATGCATATATGCATACCACCATTCAACTTTGAAACTCATTGTCAATTAAACATCTTTGATAAACTTCAATGATTGCACAGTAAGCAATAAACACAAAGTTTTGCAACAGTTGCACAATACCAGCATTTGTCTCCTGTCCGGCAAAGGGGCCCTGGCAAGTACTAAGGCTTGCATGCTCTAAACCTTGCTAGGGCTCTTTTGCTGGGCAGGCAATGATATGCACTTGCCACTCGAAAAACACAAATGAAAAGCTGATGTTAGTACTGATAAGTTCATGTTGTCTCTTAATCTCAACTCGCAATCAATCAAAACGCAAACAATAATTGATTGCGTGAATGTTGAAAATGCAATTTCGAACAGATACAAATAAAAAAATCATTAATCAAACAAACATTTATTACCCTTCAGGGGCAAAAGATCCAGCCATGTCACTTTTGCAATTTGTGGTGTTACTTCAGTCCATGGTTACTTGAACACACAGTCAGAAAA
Organism: Diadema antillarum; assembly: GCF_040938485.1. Lineage (NCBI taxonomy): Eukaryota > Metazoa > Echinodermata > Echinoidea > Diadematoida > Diadematidae > Diadema > Diadema antillarum. The sequence continues at coordinate 58,075 of NW_027271881.1, forward strand.
TGACAAAAAAGAAATTGTGGTTAATTTTGATAGCTGGACAGTGGGTTATCATAAGCAAGCAGTAAGGTCACACTAAAGAAAAAGAAAATGCATGCAAAATCACGAGCAGCACATGGCAATATTCTCACTAAAAGGTAAGCAAATCTCACAAAAAATTTTGAGACTACTGCCAACTTTTCAGTGGTTGATGCTTTCCACTAATATCCAAATTACGTTGAGATAAACTGGTTGTCATAAGGTCACACTGTTGGAGACAAAATATCAAACCTTTACAGATACTGTTGAACGTAGTGAGATTGACACAATGTTAAAACACACAGGTACACAAGTTCTCAACATGTTATCATCCACACATAAAGTGTCATCATGCTTTCAATCCACATAAATGAGAACATGGTGTTAAATCTAAGAGTTGAATCATGGCAAAAGCTAATCAATGGAACAAAAGTCAGAAAAATCCTGAAAAAACGGCAAACAAAGCTGAAGGCATCTGTCAAACATGAGCAGGCATCACGTAACATCTCATGAATCTTGCAGTGAATCTACACAAAGGGGACACCTCTCATGTTGGACGTACCTGATCATTCTCTGAGCGGCACTGGTGTTCAGTCCACCGCGATAACCGCTGTCCCTCTGGAAGCCGAGCTGAGGGCGATAGCCATCTCCTCTGTTCCAGCCGCCCCGCCCTCCCCGTCCCCTGCCACGCCCTCCCGGGTAGCCATTGGCATTCATGAAATCCTCTGGCCTCAGCACCTTGTCTGGCACCCTGTGGATGATGATGATGATGATGATAGAGAAGACGATGATTGTAGAATGATGATTAACAACAACAACCACCACAACAGCAGCAGCAACAGCAACGACAATAACAACAACGACAACAACGACGACGACATCAACAACATCTACGACAACAGCAACAACAGCAACAACTACTACTACTACTACTACTACTACTACTACTACAACTACTACTACTACTACTACTACTACTACAACTACTACTACTACTACTACAACTACTACTACTACTTCTACTACTACTACAACTACTACTACTACTACTACTACTACTACTACTACTACTACTACTACTACTACTACTACAACAACTACTACTACTACTACTACTACTACTACTACTACTACTAGTAGTAGTAGTAGTAGTAGTAGTGGTAGTAGTAGTATTTTCATTATTATTATCCTAGTAGTGGTAGTAGTAGTATTTGTATTATTATTATCATTATTATTACTATTATTATCATCATTATCATTATTATTATTGGAAAGAAAAGAGGATGAGCATCAAGAAGAAGAAGAGAAAAATACAATAAGCAGGGAATGGAGATGAGTCTTACAAATGTTCTTGCAATTTCAATAAATGCAATTTAGGCAGAAGAATCAACTTGAGAACCTGGTTATACCTTAAATTTCAATTTGAGGTAATTAAGTAGTGAGCCTACTCATTCCTTTCTCTCACTTGATGAATGCTCAGAAATGGAATGGTTTTAAGACCTGAATCTTTTTTGCACTGTCTTTCTACCAGATTTCATTTGCCATAACATTGATATAATCTCATGGGAATATTCAGGACTGCAATTTTGGTTTGCCAAAATTCGACTTTAATAATGTCTTTAATAACTCAATCTTATTCTCGTCACATGATTCAATGTGCCTCTCAACACATCAAAAGGATTGTTAGGATTCAGAATTAATATGCCTCAAGGCCTCAAGTTTCCTCAAGGACATTTGATTAATTCAGCTCTAAGCTTGGCTCAAGTGTTCACAAAACCACACTGGAAAAACTAATTCTTCAATTAGTTCTCCTCAACAGCATGACAGCATAGCAAATCATCTTACACTATTTCAATTTACAATGTTCAGCAAAGTTATAAGGTCAGTATGAAACTATCCCTATACTCTTAGAAGCAGTCTACAGGCTTTAACGAACACAGAGGTAATGAACGAACTTGGCATTGGGCAACCGCTTGGCCTCAAACAGAAATCCATCAGGGTAGGTAGGATCCCGGAATGTCACACTGTATTGATGAACAAGACAAATAAACACAATATTATCTGCAAAATTGTTTCTCCTGCTCTGGAGAACGGCGGAGGATCACAACAATTTTTCAAACCATTTTAACATCATTTCATGGATCATAATAGGTGGCATGTTTGAAAGATACAAATATGATCTTCTTTTTATTCTCAATCACACACTCTCTCTCTTCCTCATCTATCTATCTATCCATCTATCTATCTATCTATCTATCTACCTACCTACCTACCTATCTACCTACCTACCTACCTACTGTAAAACGAGGAATTTTCGCGTGCATTTTAATTTCGCGAATTTCGCGAGCGCCAATATTCGCGAAATTAAAATGCACGCGAAAGCTTTTGTCTACATTACATGCATTGAATGCCAGTAGCAATTCGCGAAAATTTCATGCCACGAAAAAGGCTGTCGGCTCCAACTCGCGAAAATTTCATGCCGCTAATATATCATGTTTTACAGTACCTATCTACCTACCTACCTACCTACCTACCTTCAGGGCATCTATGTACATACAAGGCTAGACGGATATATCCATCCAATTACTTTGTACCCCCTGCTTATAAGATGTGCAATTCTGTTTTTATAACATCAACTGATCATAATGACTGCTCCACTGCAGTGCATTTTGTTTTATCCCATAATACAGCAAATTTTACACTATCATTCACTGAACTTAGATGTGTACATCAGTGGTATGTGTTGCATATGAATTTACTGCTCAGCATAAGTAACTGTTTGATGTCCTTGGGCAGGTGAACCACAACTCAATCATTTGACTCCTTCAGAATCCTTTTTTTCTTTTCATGCTTCATTACACATTCTGGTATTACCCAAAACTTACTGCTTTTTATGGCTTGGAAATTAAACAATGAAAAATTACATTTAGAAAAAAAAAACCACCAGAGAATTTGCAACAATGGCTAAACAAATGACAGAATATGGTGGTTGGTAAGACATTAAGAATTGCAGCTGGAAAGACTGTAATTTGGAGAGCAAAAGTTGAAATTGAAAATAATCTATCAAAAATCAGAATTCCTCTTAAAAACTGCTATTACCTGAGCACATTGCTGTCTGGGATGTCTTCAAGTACAGGAACTGGAGATTTATGCAACCTGGAAGGGAAAAGAAATTCACACTTCTGCTTAGCAGCTGAAAACCAGTAAATAGTCCCTCTCATTCAAATGTAGAGGACTACCACTTTTCCAATTTCTTTAAATGATCACTTACAGATTTTTCATCCCCGAAATTTTTAGGAGTTAAAGGGATGGTATATTATTGGTTGAGGCAAGTTCAGCCTTTAACTTTTTGCTCACATTCTTAGAAACCACATTATGAAATGTTTAAGAGCATACAATTCTAAGAAGAATCCACAGTTTATTTGGCAAATATTAGTTTTCAAATGGCTGAGATATCCAAAAACAAAGTAAAACAACATGATTCTAATACAAAGTGGGTCCCACCTTTTATTAGGCTCGCTCTATTTTGGATATCTCAGTCATTTCAAAACCAACTTTGGTCAAATAAACATTGAATTCCTTGTAGAATTATTATGCTCTTTCATATTTCATAAGAGCTTTCTCATTATCTCCAAAAATCATCATCAATAAATGTTAGGAACCTGAAGCCCCATCTCAACCGAAACCTATAGAACTGAGAGAACAAATTGCAACTGGACATCAGCATGAGAGGTATAGTCAATTCCTTGTCAACAGATGACACATTGGTTCTCATTCAGATCTGAGAACCAACACACTTCTTGGAATATGCTCCTTTCATTACTTCAGCCATACAGAGCATCCAACCCAGAACTGGGAAAGGCTGTTCTTTAAGCCTCATTTAAAACTACACTAAAATCCCTTTCAAACACACACCATTAAACATACATTGGTTGCTATTAAATAATAACTGCTCTCAACTCCACTGAAAACTTTCCCCGCATCTCAAGGAGACTTATGTCAATGAGGAAATGCCAGTTATCCACACTGACCAGGGAATTTCCCTCGGGTATCCCCTACTGCCAGAATTCCCCAAGAGCTTTGGGATCATTCTCTACTTATATAACTACCATCTATGGCCTGACATTGGGAGTGGGGAGTCAACCGCCCCCCTTCCCCACAAAATCTTGTACGCATCAGAATATCTTAGGGCATCTCTATCACTATGCTTCTGTGCATCATTACTCTACAGGCATAATTCACCATTAGCAAATGAAACAAAAACCCAGCATTAGTGCTTCAAAATAGTTCTAATATGTGAGTTAGGGATAGAAACAACCAATGTAAAAATCTGAACCAGTATAATTGATGTTAAGTATTGTTAAATATAAAAAATATGAACAATAGTTAAAATAAAAATGTTTTCAGACTAAACCCTCTACAGAGAAACCCTCTAATGAGAAAAATAGTGACATCTCCCTATATTCTAAACTTTATTGCAAAAATTTTGCAAAAATTTTAAATGGTAGGATGATTTTGTGATACAACTGACCTACACATATGCATTAAAAGTGATACCTTGAAAAATTTTGAAACCGCTGCTGCCAAAAGTAAACAGGACCTTTAATGGGCTACCTTTGGTATACTAACATTTTATGGACTTCCTCATCTTGTGAAGTAGCAGTCACAGTCAGGAGAGTGAGTGGCTATGCGATATGGGATGATTGATTTATGCACAAGCATTTCATCCTACTCGCACATGCAAGACATACTATGATGGGCATTACCATTAGAACTGAGAGGAAAAAAACTTGGGGAATTTCGAAAACCTTTTGCCAGCAAAGATGATACAGAAAGTATGTCATCTAAATGTTGGCTGCAAAGTTTGACACAAAGACCTTTTGTTTTCAGTATGTTCCAGAAAATTTACTGATAGCTAACATACTCAGAAGTGTCTGTAGTCCTACTGCACAAGTGTTCCATTGTCCACCCCATGCCAAAATGGTATAAGCCAAGATACCATCATCAACCATTATTCTAATGGCCTCTGTCTGTCTGACAACTGTCTATATTGCAACTAACCTTCTACAGAACAAGCCCTGGATAGGCCATGAGGCATATCATAGCTGGGGTGACAGGACCTTGTATCTCAAATTTTGGCAGAATCACTTCTTTGGATTAATTGTCAGATAATCAGTTAAATGATGTTCTGTCCAAATCCTTGTTGTCTTACTCCCAAAATGAAGCCGCCACAGCATGTCAATGCAAAGGTGATTCCATTTGTTATAGTGCCTTGGCAGCCATATTTTTTCCCTCTTCTGAACATCTGACATACGAGGTTTTGTCACTCCAACAGCAATATATCAGGAGCCACAGCCCATGGACATTAGCTCAGACATGAAAAATCTTTTCCCATGACTACAGGATTCACATTACGTATGGGTTCCTCACTCCAGCCCTGTTTGCAAAATGAGGAAAAACTGAATTCATATCTGGCTTCTCGCTGCTGGCATGACAAGACCTCATATCTCAAAAATATCAAATGTTCAGGAGAGCTTAAAAAAAATGGCTGCCAAAGCAATGTAATAAATGGGATTGCCTTTCCTTTGGCATGCCCTGGTGGCCTCATGTTTGGGGTAAGACAGCTAGGATTTGGAAAGGACTGATTAATTGACAATTACTCAAAAAATTAGATTTTCTCCAAAATTTGAGATACAAGGTCTTGCCACCCCAGCGACATTATGTACAATGTATTACCTACGGAGGGACTGTTCTACTCACTTTCCAGGCATTGTGACATACTCATCGCTGCCTACTTTCCCTCTCACACCGTGGGACAAGGAAGGGCAAAGGTCAACGTGCGGCTCCACCTGTTGGCAAGATACACACAGAATCATTCTCTTTTAATAATCACAGTCTCATCTGCATATACGCAATAAGGGCAAAGTCAACAGCATTGCGTACATCACCATGTAGGAGTGTTAAACTGTGTAGTCATCTTGATAGACAAAATCATTTTCTTTTTTCAAGTCAGAGCAATATAAATTTAATATTGCACACACCATGCACTTCATATACATATATGACCCGTTACAACAAAAGAATCCTAAAGTCGCTGACGGCTGAGCCGAGAAAAACGAGTTTGAAGTCACATAATCAAAATTGGTCAAAACAACTGGATTTCTGTTTTTTGGCATAATATTGTAGTCTATAGTTTTGTCTATCATCTGCCGAAATTTTGAAGCTAAATGATCAAAGGAAAGGCAAGAAATCAGTGTTATTCTGGGCCTTGATTTTCTGACTTTCAAGGTAACAGAAACATGTCCGAAGATTTGGATCTAGCGCCGCGGCTAGACTCCGCCCCTAGCAACGAGGGAGTGATCTTATTGGTCAGTGTGTGGCATAGTGATTACTGATTGGTCATGCGTAGATTGTTGGCGCTAAACTTGAATGAACATCACGGAGGTCACCAAGAACTGCTTGTATTGTCAAGCGGTAAAAACTCTCCTGCCTCCCCTTGATCATGATACCTTCGGAGGGAAAACTTTGAAGGCGTTTTTCTCTAAACTCTGATTTCCTCAACCACTTGACATGCGCTAATAAAATCATCGATATCTCTGCAACCGAGTACTTTTATGAGTTGTGTTATATATGAAATTAAAGTAGAGGAGTAAGGGAATTATGTTATGCCATTTTCAGAAAATTGTCCTCCCCCGACTTTCAGATCCTTTTGTTGTAGCGGGTCACATATTTTCACAAAATCCAGAATTAACTTGTCAGACAAGTTCGTGAGCAGTTGAACGCATGATCAAAAACATTACAGCAACAGAATGAGAATGAGCAGAATAAGAATGAGCACTGTCGTCATTCAAGAGAAAAGTAAACACCTTCCCATCTTTAACCTTCTTTTATCTGGGCTATTTCAGACCAAGTTTTTAAGGGAGGCTTGACCCCTATCTGCAAGATTTCGGAGAAAGATTGTCCAATTCACATGAAATTTTGCATGGAGGTAAATTGAAGTATTTGCAATGCATTCATGTTTTCATTTGCTGGTAAATGATTAAAATGTAAAATACACAAATTATGCACATATCAATAACTGAAGTGTGGTAATTTTTGCTAGTTTGCTAGTAAAAAGTTTCATAATGACTCAAAATGAATCATAGACTACCTTTCTCAACATGGAGTGATATGACGATAGGGGTACAAATAATCGTTCATCTCATGAAGAAAATCGTAGGTGAGACAAACAGGAGGCAAACGATTATCTCTACCTTTATCATCATAAACTCACTGCAATGATCAACATCTTCACAAGTATGGAGTGATATATACAGTAACAGAAAAAGTATTAACAGTAATCATTACGTATAAAGAGTATTTTCAGGATCGTGTCTGAGTTTCTTTTGTATTCTTCTGTTTGAACTTCTTTTGTATTCTACTTTTAATTCTTTTTATTCTGTCTTATTCTGAAAATGATATTGGAAATGGCAACCACAAAGACAATGTAAATATACTATCACAAGGGGGAATTGGATTGTTTTTCAAATTTCAGAACATGTCCATTCCATATTAAACACATGTATGGGGAAAATTACAATTTTTGGGGTGACTTTTGACCCTTAATTTCCATGTGACCTTCTAATGCTTCGTCCAATCTTCAACAATTTTAGTAGCAGAAATTGCCCAAGACTTTAAGGAACGAAGTCACTATAAGATAACATCAAATCTGCCATGTTTAAAGAGAATTTGTAGAACTATGATGGGGGGGGGGGGGTGTCAAATTAGCCCTTTTTTTGCGGCATGAAATTTTTTGCAAATTGCCACTGGCATTCAATGTATGTAATGTAGCTAAGAACTATCGTTTGCATTTCAATTTCGCAAATCCTAGCTCTCGCCAAATTCATAAAATTAAAATGCACGTGAACATTTCTGGTTTTATTGTACCTCTTTGAGAGTGTCTGTCAGGTAGAGCTCGCGCAAGAAGTTGAAAAGGGGATGGTGCTGGCCAACGAAGAGTCTGTCGGGACCGTTACTGTTCCTCTTCCCTGTCACAAGCAAAGGATATCATCAATCAACACAGGATAGAAGGGCTCAGTGATATGACAGTAACCTCCAAAACGAATGTCGAGGACTCTGAATGGTGGTGATATCTTGTGGGGACCATATTTTCCCTGTTTTCTTGTTAAAGTAAAGTTTAATTGTAACATGTAATAGGATTAATAAGCAAACCTAGAATGAATGTCAATTTTATCAAAATTGTGTTGACCATTATCCTAAATTCAATTTTTACTGCCAAAATGTTGCTTGGGCCGGAAGAGGTTCTTCTTGACGTGCCAGCTTTTATGGCTCCTACGACCTCTATGATCTTGAAAAAACAAATGTTTTCTCTGGATCGACATGATTACATATCGTAAAAATGTCAGGACAGCAACTCTTGCTGAAATAGCAACTTCCCATAGCAACAGCCAATCAGGAAGCTGGATACTTGTCGATACCATGACAACTGCCATTCCAGCAAAATATGCTATCATATCAACTTTTTATGAAATGTGGCCCAGATCAAGTGTGTGCGGAATCATCACATAGAGCATCAATTCCTTCCAAGCTCAATACAGTAAAACAAAGAAGAATAAATGTTTCAACATTTCTGTGTGTACCTTAGAGGACAAAATAAGATGCCATAAGGAACACTCCATAACACAATTTGTCAGAAACTTGCAGATTGCAGAACTGACATCATGCTTTCTGTACAAATGACTTTTATCAGCTTACAAACAAAACTGCCAATGATAATACACCTGCTACCAAAAAAATCAAACAAGAAAAAAAGAAAGAAAACTAAAATGTCATGCGCACTCTCAACAGGCGTGAGATTGTCATAGACCTTCCCAAGCGTTGTTAGAAGTCTTCTCTCATCCACGAACGGTAGAAGAGCCACACCTGAACATAGGACGAACAAAAGGAAGGACCCAGGTTCTGACGATTAGGGAAAGCTCTCACACGCCCCAATATATTGTACACTTAGGGGTCTCTGCTGAAGTCTTGGAAATGGCCACCAGATCTCATGGCATGCATCAATTTCACCTCATTCTTTATCATTCCTTTTTATTTACACAGCTTAACCCTAATCAGGCTGGGCTTTTTTGGCTATGCTATATCTGGGGGGGGGGGGGGGGGGGGGGGGGGGGGGGCGGATTCCGCCCCCCCTTCAGATCTCGCCTATGGAACGCGTGATCGCGCCGAAAATCGGCACACGCGACGCCCGTGACGTATAATATCAAAATGTATGGTTGCTTTCTCCGAAAAATTTTTCTTATATTTTATATTAATCAATGATTGTAATTTATGCATAAAATCAGTTTTGGGCTCTAAATCACTTATTAATGCTCTAATTAAGCTAATTTCTCTTTTAAAATGTTTCTTGTATCATTCTCCTGAGACATAGGATAAAAAAAAATCTGTATCGAAATTAATTTCTTATGTATTTGATTGTTTTTTTGAATTTCTTATATATTTCTTTGTTTTTGACCTTTTGTTTTTGTTTGTTTTTTGGCCAAAATTTGTCACAGACATTTTTCGAAGCTTTATTATGCTAAAATAAATTGATTTCGTCCATTCTAAGTCAAGATATGAATTTTTATGTGAATTAATTGAAAAAACACAATTTGCATTGGATTTGTACACAAAATTACGTTTTGGAGCAATTTTGGGGTTGACAAATTTTTTTCGAACGGGCGTCGCGTCAAAACGGTACGCGCGGGCGCAACAATTTTGGTCTCAAAAGTTGCGCGATACTTGAAAGAAAAAAGTCATGAAACATCGCGGCGGGAGCTTATCGCGCTGCGAAGATATTGCGCGAAACGTCGAGGGGGGGGCGGATTCCGCCCCCCAGCCTGATTAGGGTTAAGCAAGACACCAGTTACCATTGTGGTGGCTCAAATAATTTCTTTACATTTTTTTTATATATAACTATGCTGTGTAATGATGGATGAAAAAAAAAAGTCCTCATATTAAACATGCACACAGCTTGAATGTTGTCACGACAAAGATATATACTACAAACAAATACTGCAGAAAAAGCGGAAATTGTCACGCAAGTAACTTTCTGCGCTCGACTGAGTATGAAAATTTCACGTTTTTATTTCCACGGAATCAAAACATAAGACATTGTTACAGTAACTGAGAAAAAAATAAAAAAATGCTTTCTTTTATTTTCACCCTAGTTTCTTGGCACACAAAATGTGCAAATTTTTACACACAGCTGAAATTTCTACTTATCATCGCACTAATAACCAATTCTAAAATGAACCATGCAAACATTACTGAGACACTGAGAGGAGTCAAACCAGTTACTCACAGATATTCACTGAGTTTGAAGCATTCAATAATCATATTTAGTGGGGGGTTTTTTTGACAATATATCAGATATACTAGTTGCAGAAAGGACTAATCAGCTCAATTTTTTCAAACCAGAAAACACTGTGAAACAAAACTTTTAAATATTGAAATTCTCAAGTACAATTCACATAGCACGATAGGTAAACATAATACTAGCAATGGTATTAGAAAATGCATATAACAATGATGATATTGACATCAATAATATCAATGGCAAAAACATTGTGATCTTATTGGCACTAATTACTTAATATTAAAAGGCTAATATGTGCAAATACAATGTCTGCTTCTTAACCAACACAATAAAGCATAGAGATGTACAAAAAACAGCAAAAGATGCACCAAAGCTCACCTTGCCATGCATACTTCTTGCCATTAAGATCTATTTGGAAGTCATTGGGATAGAAGTCAATGATTGGGGAATCCTGGACAAGGGAAAAGAGATAATCCAATGAAAATGACTTCAATTCATGCCTTAAACACCAGTCTTCCTCTAGAAATATTGCCAAGTCTATCAAACTCCCTGTAGATGGTACATCACAATAGCAGGGGTTGAATATAAGCAAAGCTTGGTCAAACACATACAAGTATATTCAAAGAAGCTTTTATATTTTTTTTTATGTGAGACAGAGGAAGACAGGGGAGGGGGAAGGGAATGATAACAACAAAAACATACTCGGTCATTCATAATACATCCAGCCCTGGCAATATGCATCAAATCAGACAAAAAAGAAAATCAGACTGATTTACGGTAAAAGTGCATATTTTCGCAGTGTGGAAATTTTCACACATTTTGTGTGACCATAACCTAGATGGAAAATAAATGAATGTGAATATTTTTGCATGCCATTATGTTCCTGTAATTAATGTCCTGATTTTGTGGAATTAAAAACACGCCAAATTTATCTAACTTGGCCTAGCCCGAAAATTTAACCATGCGAAAATTTCCACTTTTACAGTAAACAAATCAAATCAAAGGCATCAAAGCTTTACATTTCCGTTTGATACTACCTTGTACATCAATCTGATGTAAAGGATCTTAGAACTTGTCACCTTACTCATCCACTTGCAGCAGGCACAGCAGTATGAGCACATACTACAGAAGATGTTCACAAAGAATTCTCAATTAAATTAAGCATTATAGAATGCTTCAATTCAATGATATGTAAAAGATATAATGTTCCATGCACTTTAAATGAGTACAGATCAAGCTATATGCCCCAAGCAATATTTTTTAATACCACAAGCAAAAGAACTTAACTTTGGTTAATGGAACACATCAAACAACATGTTCCTGTAAATGAATGAAATCAATTAATACTATGCAATAAAAGTCTGAATCATATAATAACAGAAGGCAATGGGTGTTTTTGTATGTTGTAACTGTTGGATTGGTAGCCACCCTTATTGCTATGATAAAGAAAATGTATCCCATTCTGTCACTTACAATGTTCATCATGAGTCTTCTCCATGTTGGTGGAAGGAAGTTGCCACTCGCTGCTGGAAACACACTCATCAGCTGTTCCAGTGGTTTGAACTAGAGTCAGGAAAATGCGATCAAATCTTGAATTTAGTGTTATACATCATAAACTGACTACAGAGTGTGTGTGTGCGTATCTGACATACCGGTAACTTACAAAATACTCTTTTCTCACTATTTCGAGGGAGAATCCATGAATACTAAAATGCTACTTCAATATTTCAGGCTATGTCTGTGAGGTTCTGCACAATGTTTATGTTTAAAACAAAGAATTCTTACAAACAAAATGTAAATAAAAAGTCAAAATAATCATGATAGTCACATATGATATACATGATAATCATATATGTAATATGCCACTTTTTTAATGACTAGTATTGCTTTCACTTTTGTAATAACTATTGGAGTATTGCCCGACTATAAATGACCCAAATAATTATGCTTGAACATTAAGTCTCTGGTCTCTATTCAAGATATCCCTGAGATTTGTTACTATGTGTATATTTAAACATAACATATCATGTATGTACTAGTTGTAGAGTGATATCATAGCCCTGGCACACACAAATGGAGTTCCACAGAATATAAGAGCCAAACATATGAAATGTCTGACACAAAAAAGTTTGTGGTTCCTTACCGGTTTGGTGCCCTTCTCAAAGTCATTGGGAAGACGACCAACATCCAGGAAGTCGGAGGCAAAGGGTGCGTAGTGATACGGAAAGTACCACTTCCACGAGGCACATCCCTGGTAGTAGTACCGGAGCACCCAGCACAGTCCTTCTACATAGCACCGCACCTGATGGTAAAAAAAGGGTGTGATAAACCCTTACCATTGGTGACAATACTTGGAAGGGTTTGCACTGTCGGACTGATATTTACACCGCTCATGCTCATGCAATCTTCGCAATCTGTGGTACTTCGTGAGGCTCGTGCAAAGAGAGGAGATAATCTTCAAAGTTACCTCGCACTTGGCCCTTATTACCTGGCAGCCGACAATATGCACAGATTGCAACTGATTGACAGATTGCCCTACATCGACGTAAATAAGCGCTGAATTGACCAGTGTTTTAGTACAAGCCATGATAAAAAATCATGGGCATACATACTCGAGCAGGATTCGAACCCACGACCTCCTGATCACCGGACAGGCGTTATCTCCATTAGACCACCAAGCTTTCGCCCGACAGCAAGTGTTGGCTCTTATCCTTATAGCATGCAGCAGGTACTGCTTTATTATTCAAATTCATGAAATTCTTCCGTCGAGATGTTTTCATTGCAACTGATTGACAGATTGCCCTACATTGACGAATCCTGCTCGAGTATGTACACCCATGATTTTTTGTCATGGCTTCTACTAAAACACTGATCAATTCAGTGCTTATTTACGTTGATGTAGGGCATTGGAAACATGCCAGTTGGGACGGGATTCAAAGTCTTGACCTCAAGATATGGTGTCACATGATATGGTGTCGCATGACTTAGCAGAACACAAGAACACTGCCAACAGTAGAGGATATAACAATCCACTCCAGTTACATCGATAGGCAAAACCTAAGATGTCTCCAATCAATGTCGTCTCATTTTAAAAGATGCTGCAGAATACTTAACAAAACAAGGCAATGTTCTGTCTCTTTTTAACATTTTCTGCTCTTTCTACCCTGCTATTTTAGCTTTCAAAATAGTTTCCTCATTAGTACTTTGTGTCCCATCTCCATTGCAAAACGAATTTGCATTGACACTTTTTGTTAAATTCCTGGAAGTCGCAGTCACAAGCTTTGCTTTTGCGGTTCCTTCGCATTTCACATGTTATAGAAAATTGTCTTTTATGAACATATGCTGACACACTTTCTTGTAATGACCAACCCTATATCATATTTTGTATTTTGCTATTGCTTGTTTGTATTTTTGTTTCTTTCTTGTTAAGTACACATACAGATGTGACATGAAATATAAAAATAAATAGCTGGAACTGTTCACTGTGTCTCGAGTGTAAGACCGGTGCAGTTTCAGTAATTAAAAAAAAAATAAGCAATGAGAAATTAAAATTGAATAACAACATATGATTTGAAAACTTACTGCTAAGTTGGAACAAGGAAAAGTAGAAATTACGCGGTGCGTAATATATGTCCCCGCCGAAAGTAGCATTTAGTAGCAAAATGTACAATATAGGTAAAAAGATCAAGGTCAAAGGTCAAAGAAGTCAAAGGTCAAAATTCTGTGTAGAAGTTTTGAAGCCCTCACCTAGTGCCATCACATAAAGCAAACGGAATCGAAATCGGGTTAGAAATGGCAAAGGAGTAGCATTTTGTAGCCAATGTACAATATAGGTCAAAAATCAAGGTCAAAGGTCAAAGAAATCAAAGGTCAAAATTCTGTGTAGAAGTTTTGAAGCCCTCACCTAGTGCCATCATATAAAGCAAACGGAATCGAAATCGGGTTAGAAATGGCGAAGGAGTAGCATTTGGTAGCAAAATGTACAATACAGGTCAAAAAATCAAGGTCAAAGGTCAAAGAAGTCAAAGGTCAAAATTCTGTGTAGAAGTTTTGAAGCCCTCACCTAGTACCATCACATAAAGCAAACGGAATCGAAATCGGGTTAGAAATGGCGAAGGAGTAGCATTTTGTAGCCAATGTACAATATAGGTAAAAAATCAAGGTCAAAGGTCAAAGAAGTCAAAGGTCAAAATTCTGTGTAGCAGTTTTGAAGCCCTCACCTAGTGCCATCACATAAAGCAAACGGAATCAAAATCGGGTTAGAAATGGCGAAGGAGTGGCATTTAGAAGCAAAATGTACAATATAGGTCAAAGGTCAAGGTCAAAGGTCACAACTGAAATTCTGTGTAGAAGTTTCAAAGCTCCCATGTAATGCTATCATATAAAGCAAACAGAATCAAAATTGGGTTAAAAATGGCGAAGGAGTAGCATTTTGAAGCAAAATGTACAATATAGGTCAAAGGTCAAGGTCAAAGGTCACAACTGAAATTCTGTGAAGCAGTTTCAAAGCTCCCATGTAGAGCAAACATATAAAGCAAACAAAATCAAAATTGGCTCATAAATGACAGAGAAGTAGCAAATTGAACATTTTGATCACACACGGACGCACAGACGGACAGACGGACGGACGGACGGACGGACAGACAGACGGACGGACGGACACACAGACACACACACATACGGAGCCCGTTTCATAGTCCCCTGCTCGAACTCGTTCGGCGGGGACAAAAAAGAAACTACACTGAAATGATGTCGCTACTTGTCTTTCACTGGCAGGTAAACCATCCACATTTTGTTACAAATGATTTTTCATCATTACACAATGGCTTTGAAGGGGAGAGAAATTCTCAAGAACTCACGACTTTAGAGCGAAACTCTATGTCAGTTGATGGCACATCAAACTTGTTCTGGTAGTAGCGCTCTTTCCATCCATCTTCCCAAAGCCTGCAGGAATTCAAAGACAAAAGTAGATAGATGTAACTTTATCACATTGCTAAAAAGAATGTCATTAAACTATCTTGTGTTGATGTCCTGCAAATTCCAGCATCAATAATCCTGATATCATACTTTGTAAGACTTTCATTCAGTATACACTTACAGAAATACATATTCATCTCTAACATGACAAATTGTGCATTGATATATATACATATGTATTGGATATCATGGAATGACTGTGAGTGCATATTGGTGTGCTTGGGTGCATGAAAGACAATCTCTTGAACCAGACTGAGAAAAACAAACTACAAAAAAAAAATAATAATAATAAAACACTTGCATGAGGCATTCACCAAACACAAAGTCACAGATATGATGGTTGAAACAGATCAGACATAAAGTAGCCATTACTACTGTCACAGTATGACTTCTTTTATGGGACATCTGCAGATGGTAGGGCTGGTGTAACTCTGCTCTTTCACAGCAGTTATACTGAAACATGGTCGATAATCTTGTCATCAAATGCTTTAAATGAGGTGGCATACATCTAATGCATGAACTGTCAGTGTAAGCCAGTGTGCCTGAGCCTTTTTCCTTACTTTGATTTATCCATCCTGTCAAAACACCAGCTCTTAAAATATACAGCAGAAACAGACTGTCAAAGTCTCATTTCACAGACCACCAAAATTGACTCTTGTGACTTTTGAACAGTGACTATTTTGTCTTCAATGTGTGCTCACTCATACAAGACTCCACAGATTATTCTCATTTTCACATGCCTGCCAAATCATTTTGATAAAAACTTTTTTGATAAAAAGTTATGCCATTTCGATTGGGAGGGGGGGGGGGGGTTACTTAGTTGTTTATTTGTGACCGTGCACCACAAAACAATCAAAAAGTCGCACACACTGATTTTGCGCGAGGACTGAAAATAAGTGAAACGGGTCAACCTGGCCTATCTTGACTTTTTCATATTTTCTGATAGAGCAAGTCTTCTTTTACACTATTGTAAAATTTGGGATCATAAAACGGGCAGGAAAGTGTGTTTTTTAGCAATTTATCTCGAACATTTTTGGTAGAATAGTGTGATTAGGTGTGTCTTTAAAGTCCCCTTTTCATTTCTGAAAAACCTTGAACACACTCTTCACTTTCAACTCTAATAACTTTTGAAAGGATAACGCTACTGCTTTGAAAGTTGGCAATAATTATGGACAGAATGTGTTAATGAGGCATGCTAAATTTCAGTTTAATTTAATAATCCCTTCATTGTTGTTACTCCGGTGGTTTACTTCCTGTTTTTTGTCCAATTCATCGCACAGCCAGCACGGCTTGGTAAAGATTAAGCGCTTGAATAGACACTGTACTTCAGAGCCTCTTTTCTCAGTTCACACTTTTCCTGAGTTTGTGCTTTCTTTCCGATATTTAGATAGGTTAAAAGAGTCCATTTGATTTGAGTTATATATCATTTTAAAGCTTAAAGTCTGTTCTTTGAGAATATGGTCTTAACTAAAAATTTATGTCTGGCGACTTTTTGTTTGTTTTGTGGTGCAGGGTCACATATATCCAAGTCAGCCTAAATATGGAGTGCCACTACATTCTATAGCTATTAAGTACTACAACCTAATCACCACATACACACACACACACACATACATGTACTTACCTCACTGTATCATCCTTATCCTCATCCTCCTCTTCTGCCTGACTGTGTGGTCGCTTGGTTCCCCTCGGCTCGTTGCCGCCTCCAGTCAATGACGCCCTCAGCTCACTGGCAGCATCCTAGGGGAGGGAAACGTCGCAAGTCTCAAAAAACAGGAAACTTTTCTTTCTCTTCTCTAAAGCATGTTGACTGTGTGGAAAGATTGGCCAAGACCAACAGACCACACCTACCCTGTCAATATCCAAGTGGCTTTATTTGCTTGTGTGCCATATGGACTTAAATGGGCAGAATTAATTCCAAAATTAGGCATGCTTTGTACTACTGTCAGGACATGAAGGGATGATTAACCCATTGAAGACTTGTACCAAGCATACTCAGGCAGGTGTCAATGAGAAATGCATGTTATAGAAAATTCTTGCAGAATCAGGGAGATCTGGCCACTCTGTTATTCCCCTTTGGGCCACAGAAACTCATTCCAGCTATCGTCACCACTTTGTACACACACGAGGCAGAGTTTTCAATACCATGGTTACATATCTTTGTTCATCTGCAGGGTTTGCTTGATCATTTAATACCAAAATTCTTCATAAATCAGTGACATAATCCTGTATCCTTTATCACTGTGCAGTAAACATTGCATTCGATTGATAACTAATCACCAAAAAGATGAAAACATGAATTCTCTTTAAAGGGATTGTACAGTTTTGGTTGAGACCTAATTTCGAGTTTCTAACATTTTTGGTGAAATAATGAGAAACCTCTTGTGAAATATGAAAGAGCATGTAATTCTATGAGGAACTCAATGTTTACCTGATGAAAATTGGCTTTCAAATGGTGAGATTTCCAAAAGAGAGCTATTCTAATAAAGTGTGGGACCCACACTTTATTACGATTGCTTTGTTTTACTTTGTTTCTGGATGTTTCAGTCATTCCAAACCCGATCCTCATCAAATAAACTTTGAACTCCTCTTAAAATGGTATGCTCTGTACTATATCATAAGTGTTTTCTTGGTATCTCGCAAAAAGTTAAAAGCCCAATTCTCATCTCCACCAATACTGTACCATCACTTTAACCTCATTAAAAAGAGCAAGAAAATTATTTTGAGAATATATGTATGCATGCTGTATCCTGCATATCTAAGTATTTGTGTGTATATGTATATGTGTGCAAATGTGCAATATGAAGGATGCAATATTTATGTTGGTCTGTAGGATGTACAACTATAAATGTGCATGAGTGCATGCATGTGTTGACAAAAATAAAAAAGAGATGTGTGCATAAAGCTTGTTAACTCCATATAATCTTACCTGGTTAGCCCTGTCCCTCCATGACATTCGGGCCTCTTTGCGCTGGTCCAGGATCTGTTGCGCTGAGCCAGATGAAGGCGCAGCACCAGCAGCCTGCAGTGGGAAACAGATTGAGAGGAGAAGGATGGGAAAATATGACAATACCACATGACTGTTGGAGCTGCCGTGGCCGAGTCAAGTTTAAGACCAAGCAGAAAAGGCTGTCAGTGGGCTTCCATAAACATACAAGGTTCAACTTGCAGTCCGGCAGCAGTACTCATTTTATCCCTGTTGCCAAGTCTTTCAGAGGAGACTTAAAGTTTGCGAGTCCCTTTTTTGCAACCCTGATTATTATATCGCTGTCACAAGCTGGCATCTTGTAGAGGTAGGTGATTCAGACTTTTCCTCAGAATAAAAGAACTGAAAACTTCTTTCTGATGGAGGGGAAAACAATACAAGAGATTTTCAGTGCATTTATTCAGACCCCCCAAAAATTCTACCTATTATTCTTAGTACAAAAGGGGAGCGTATTCTCAAGTGACAAGGACTTAGTGTTTCATTTCATTTTTAAAAACTCTGAGGTGATTCACCATAAGATTTCACATAATGTCGGGAGACATTATTCTTCAACCACACAAAATTTTGTGAAATTTGCAGAAATAATATAAGATCTTAAAAGCCATTGGTCCAGAGTGCAGGAGAGCTAAACCACGTGCATTTAAAAGAACCTACTTCAGTTCAATCACAGAGAGCAGGGAAATATCCCAGTAACGTGGTCAAATACACAAAATCCAGCTGATATGCTTGGGTGTCAAGGCCTATGGGCTTACAACCACTGACTTGACTTTCGCTGCCTCAGTAAACTAGGAGATTACCACAGAATTGTTGTCAATAATGGCACTAATGGGACAAAAATGTCATATGAATTTGAAGTTATCCCGAAAGCGATGAAAAATTTGACAAACAACACATCAGTAGCAACAACAAGTACCGAAATCAAGTGTTACAAATCTTTGTCCCAACTTATTCTATAGACATCCATTCCAATTACTGAGACCAATTTTTCTTCCTTTCATTCACAACTCTGTGAAGTTAAGAAAGGTAGTCTCCAAGAAGCACTGCTGATGTTAAGTACATCACTGCACTACCACAAGCAGACTATTGGTAAGGTGGAGAGATATTGTAATGTACTCACTGTTGGGGCCAGCACACCGCCAGGAACAAAAGCTGGAGCAGACTGTAAAATTTGCGGACAAGCAGACATGACAAAACATAAGGTCATGCTCATATCGAAACACGTGGCAAATGAAAGGACGATGACAACATTTGTATACACAATATTGTACTACAATATGAGAAGCACTGCCAAATTTATTGCTGAGGGACAAGAACACAAATTTCATATGATGCTTCACATAGAATAAACCCTACATAAATCTTAAATGACAATGCTTGGCCTTCTAACATTTGATCTCAAACCGAAAACTTTGAGCCAAACTGAGAGGATTTAGTAATTGCAAATAATATTTCAAAAAATGTATAGGTATGTCATAAATCTTTGCTTAACATTGTTTGTTACAAAAAAAAGTTTAGAAAAATTCCTTCAATATTTGATATCCTAAAAAGAAACCATAATTGATATGATGTGAAGTTATAATGTGCATCTCCAACATACTCTATAATCTCACTCAACTTATACTGATTTCAAGTCAACTATGGCCTAAACCAATATGTCTACTTGAGACCCCTCAATCATCACCATCATCGCTATCATTGCCACCATCGTCATCATCACTGCCACCACCATCATCATCATCACCATCATCATCATCATCATCATCACCATCACCATCACCATCACCATCACCATCGTCACCATCATCGTCACCATCATCGTCACCATTACCGCCATCACCACCATCATCATCATCACCATCATCATCACCATCATCATCACCATCATCGTCACCATTACCACCATCATCACCATCATCATCACTTCATCATCAACTCATCATCAACTCATCATCAACTCATCATCAACTCATCATCATCATTACTACCTGCTGCATCCGCCTCTTCTTTTCTTTGTTCCTCTGCCTGAATCCCAGTTCAGTGACTCGTCGCTTCTTGAAGATTTCGTCCTCTGCTTCTCCAAGGTCGGTCATCATGAGCTGGACGCGGCTGAGGTTGACAACTCCATTTTCTGTCAGGTAACCCTGGCAACAATATAGTGACAACTTACATTAACTGCTGATTAAATGTAGAAAATGCTAGCTGAGTTCAGTCAAATGGACAAAGCACTTGCAGTGTGAATGTAAGACATTATAACTAAACATTTATATCTTACTGATGTGAAAAATGCCTAAATAGCTACAGGAATATGAAATGCACATGGCTTGAAAGTTTGATTGCTTTGAGGAAAAATGTTAATATCATAAACTTTGCTTAACGAGGCTATTACGAGAAAGGGCAAAATACATCAACCTGTTCCCAAAAACTTGGCCCTCTGAAGAGTGGAAGAGAATCTGCAATTGATTTGCCTGAGTTGGGATGAGTGTGAGATAAGACTGAATGAATACCTAGAATTTGACCAAAAGTGGCACATCTATGTCTAAGGGATAGTTCTGTGTCTGTTGAGAGCAATTGGTATAATGGTGACAGCATTGGGCAGGCAGCCTCAATTCCACTTACCTTGGTTTTGTAAACAGCTTTCTTGTACAGGCGTATCAAACGGTCAATTGCTCCCTCCCTTCAGGCATCAGAAAAGAAAAGAAAAAAACAAAACCCCAAGTTGAAACACACAGTGAAAATGCTCCCCGCACTGATTTTCTGTGACTTGTAGACATCTAAACATGGCAAACATTATCAAGAATAAACATAATTCCTGCAGCTCTCTACTTTGTATTGAAATATTCTAAGTGAAACAAACAAACAAACAAACAAACAAAAACAAAACTAGCCATTCTTCACATGGTCGAAAGTAACAGTTACTTCTACTTAGAGAGAGCTACAGCATAACATCTATTCATAGCTGCACACTCTCCCCACAATAGTACTCCTTCGTTATTCAAAATACTTTTGTAATTGTAACTCTAAACAGCGGGGAAAGTCTTGTTAAATACTATTCTGCTTGCTCGTTGAAAATCAAACATCAACCTATCAGAAGGATATACATGTATATGGGGGGAAAAAATCAATCCATAAATCAAATCATAAATCAATGTCACATGCACTCAATACTGATTCAGAGATTACTCCACCTCACACTGCAGGAAAGCCAAATATGCCTAGACCTGTATCATCATGCTAGGAAAACAATGAAAGTATTGAATGTTGGTCTGAAGAAAACATGCAATAAAATAAAACTTGTTATACAACACCTCAGAATGATGTCGAATTGTGATTGGCCAAGAACATGTCACATGACATTCAATAGAAAATACCTACCAAACTCATTGAGAGTGACAGCCATACAATAGGCCCTTGGCATGGGCCTATTGCACAGCTCGAAGGTACTATAGCACGGCTTCGTAGGGGGCTACTAATGCATGGCCGCTCGGTAATCGGCTCACAGAGTTCTGTGGCTCACAGCAGCAAAGCGCCAGCAAACTACATTGTACGTGCTGGCCGGCTGCGCTGCGATGCGCTGCCGGTAAACAGGCCAGTCGCGGCCGGCGGAGTACTGCAGTACGCGCAGCTACTTTACCTAGCTAGTTGCATGTATTGCGGCCTACCTACTGCTGTGTTTTTAGTTTTGACTCTGATCTGCTACGTGGACCACAGTGATCCCAAAATCAAGACTTCATTTCAAGTTGAGAAACCGTAATTTGATTATTTTTCTGTGTTTTTATACAAAATCATTTTCGGAAATGGAGAAAGTCTAGACCTAGTACTAGATCTACCGACATCTCAGGTAGGCTTAACAGTCAGGCCTAACTCGATCTAACGTTAGCGTACAATGGGTATAGACCCTGCGGAGTTTGTGATTCCTGTGACTGTGTGGTCGAATCATGACGAGTGTTTGAAAGCAGTACACAGGGTGGTTTACAATTCTCGGCCTAATTGTTACATTTATTTTTGGGCCTTCCTGAGTTAGCAGTCACTAATTTAGTACAGTGATTGTGGACAAGGTGTTGTATAAAACGAATAATTTATGATTTTGTTCGTGCATTGGGGCACGTAATACCGCACTCGGCGCGAGATTCGCCACTGGTCTATTCAACGCGGCGCTACGCGCCTTGTTGAATAGACCAGTGGCTTATCTCGCGCCTCGTGCGATATTCGTGCCCTATGCACTCACAACTCATAAATTATTCGTATAATATCTTCTATACTATAGATTGGGCAACTACATTTCATATTACATCAAGAAAGCATCCCCTACTTAACAGAAGGTAATGTAATTTAAATGAGATTACCTGATTTCCAATGATGGCAAGTGTGGCAGAAAGTCGTTGCCGACAAAGAAACACATGAAAACCCAGTCGTCTATGGCCCTCTGTCATGGAAAAAATGATTGCCAATGATGGTCAAAGCATTAAAAAGAAAAAAAGAATCAACTGATATTATGTCATGAAGAAGTTTTATTAATGAGGTACTAGATTTAACTAATAGTGAAAATTCAAGTTACAAATTCCATAACAACAATCTTAACAATGATATTCCTGACACAATATTTTCAGTAAATGGAATCGTATTGTACACAAGTCCAATACATCAAACCAACGAAGGTTCATTTACAGCCTGTACATGTATATTCCTAGTACAATTTCATGATTCCCTTCTGATTTTGCTCATCCACATTTATTTGAATACATATATACTTATATTCAATGACTGAGAACAAAATTTGGTCTTTTTTAAAATGCAAATTATTGTTATTGCAACTACAGTGGACATTCATGATCTGCTCATACCAACATTACATAACACATTCAATATGTCAACAGCTCAAAGACACAAAAATGTACTGTGTAAGAAATGCGCATGAATTCATGTCATTATTTGCACATGACAAAGCCTCAGGGGATTTCCCTATATTTTACCTCCAGATCAAACGGAAAGGGCAGTCCACTCATCCATAGCTCCTTCTCCAGGTACTGTGGGGGAAAAGAATTTCAGAGCAATGACCTGGATGAGTTACAATTTGCGCGATGAGAATAAGTCTTCTAATGACCAATGGTTTTATTAAAAAGATATTGAGCAAGCTTGACAATTAGGGAGATCACTTACATGCAATACATCACAAATCTGTGAACACACAGAGGTTCATATAATATTTCAAATTCTATTTATGTACAAACTGCAATCCATCCATGATCATCACACAAGATTTAAACTCTTCTATGCATTTCATATTCTTCAAGTGGTTGTGATACAATTATCTTGTATGGAGAGAGGCTCTATAGATTGGATTGGCAATATATCTTAAAAATACACTGCAACAGTCTAATTCATGGTAACAATATATGAAGTTCACACGAGACATACCAGTGTAACATCTGTCAACATATGTCAACCTAAATGACAACAGATGAAAGGTTAACTACTAGTACATGAAAGTTAACAATTCATCAAAGAGATCTGGTTCTCATAGTCTAATAGGTAATGGAGTTGATACAAAAAGGTGAAATTTATCAAATTGATGTCTGCCACTCTCCACAGATGAAACTTTGAGATTCAAGAAGAACTTAGTGATAAAAGTCTTTGTCAAATCAGGACACAAAATGAAAGCGCACTTTCACTAGCTAGCAAGAAGCATTGCAAAACCAATCCTGAATAGGATATGCTTCTTGGACATTTCTTATTGTTGACAGCTTCCTGAAAAGACTGCATGAAAATCACTTTTAAAGAATGTCTACTTGCCTCTTTGAGAACATTGAGTCTCAGGAATATGAATTCCGTTTCCGCTCCCATGGGGACTGGCACAGTATCCAGCTGAGAGGTGAAAGAAGACATGATGTGCCACTTTAATTATTTGCCATTTCAGCTTTGTGTTTTACCAGGAATGTCAAACATTTCCTTTCAAGAGTTAAAGAGCAAGATCAGAATGCACATAGCAAACCAAAAGACTATATATGAAATATGCACATTCTTTGATAGGACACATGTCAGCGAATATATTTTTCAAAAAATTGACAAATTTTGTTGCTCTTTGGCTGATGTCTTACTAAAAAAAAACAATGACAAAATGAGGCCCTCTCGGTAAATCCAGAAATGGTCGTTCTGCTTCTATTTCAGCTTTAAACTTGTACTCACATTGATTAAAGTCAATTTCTCACCTCATTAGCCCTTTCCTTTGGCAGACCCTGGCATTCCTTCATTTCATGACCTGAACAGAGAGAGAGAAAAAAAAAAAACAGAAAATAAATCAATTATATAACACATCACGAGAGGCTGATGAAAGCCGTAAATAAAGAAAAACAACAACTGATGAAAGTTTCCTGCAACAACAGACTTACACACACAGGAAATTGGATTACACATGCTGCTTTTAGCACTTAATGAAAATACAGTACAAAATTGGACATCAAATATATGTAAAAAGTGATTACACTAGTTCAGTAATAAATAAAACTAGAAATTTCGCTATGGCGACTGGTATGCCTCCGCCATAATGCATGATTCTCCTAATAGGTCTAGATAGTACATGTAGACAATGTGTGATTACATTTTCACAAAACTGGCAAAATATTGAAATGACAAGTTTGTCACAAATGTGTTGAATGTTCACCTTCCTTGACCTTGGTTTAATTGGATGAATAGGAGAGCATGTATTTGGGGATCTAAGGACTTTAACTTGACTTTGACCCATTCATACATTTATGCATTGAGTAATTTTCATGGTACCGGTATGGAGAAAAAGTGCAATTTCTGTACTGAATAGTAAATTGTTACCATGTTCATCTGGCCTTTGACCCTAAAATTCATAAGATAATCACTTTCAGGTAGAACATGCATAAATATGCAGTGAGTTTCACAATAAATTGAGCCACTTCCAATATGGAGGAAAAAGTTAGTTCAGCACTTTCACTTGATCTTTGACCTTTTGACCTTTGAGGCAATAAAAAAAAGAAAGGAAAAAAAAAAACTCTCCAGAGAATTTCTATTAAGTTACACATGCATACACCAAGTGTAAAAAAAAAAAATAATAATCCTGCTGGCATTGCATGAACACGAGGGAAATAGTAAAATTTTGAAGTGTTGCACTTGACCTTTGACCCCTGACCTTTGACCCCATGATCCCTACATTCTCTAGATAATCACTGCCAGTCAGTACATGTATATACTATGTTCCATGAAGATACCTTGAACAATTTTCCAATTTACACAGGAAAAAAAGACGTTTTAATACTTTTACTCGACCTTTTGACCTTTGACCTTTGACCTCATGACCCAAACTTTCACCAGAGAATCTAAATTGGGTAATACATGTATACACTAAGTTTCAAGAAAATATCTTCAGGCATTGCATAGATATGGTGGAAATAGTGAAATTCTATGTATTTGACCTTGACCTTTTGACCTTTGACCTTGAGCACGTGCACCCAAAAGTTGATAGGCACAACTTCACCCCCTAATACACATACATGCCAAGTTTCATTAGGATACCTCAACAGGTTTTGATAGTTACCTTGTCCACAAAATTCATTACGGACGGACGGAAAGACGGACGGACAGACGGACGCTACGACGCACGGACGGACGGAAGGACGGACGGACGGACAACCCGAAAACATAATGCCTCCGGCACCACTTCGTGGCGGAGGCATAAAAATGAATGAATACAAATAAAAAGATAAGTAGAAAAGCACTTCACTTGGAGAGTACTTTTCTAGTTTTGGGGAGGGTTTTTTTTTTCGCCTCCTTGGCCAATCCTACAACCCAACCTCCACAAAGCAGCTCATTACCACCCATACACGCATGATGAAAATCACCGAATTTCCCAATGATAAAGAAGCCTTGTGTTTACCTCATATCAGCTTCTGCTGCACGGCGCCTGAAGCAGCGGACCAGTAACCACGCGCTTTAGTGGGCGTGCGCAAACCACAAATACGCGCAGCTTGAACTGCCAAGTTCAATGACCCTATTTGCCAAAAGATTAAAAAATCTTTCAAAAATTCATAAGAATTCAAAGATCACTACCAAAATTTACTCATCTATTCCCTGTGTCATAATCAAAATTTTCTGCAAATTTCATCCAAATCCATTCCCAACTTTTTGAGTTATTTTGCAAACAGGCACACAGACAACAACAAAAAACATATCATTTTTGGTGAAGGAAATAATGACAAAAATTCTACTACCAGAAAATAAGCATGAATTGTGAGTTTGGTGTAACCGTTTTTACCTTCTTGATTGCACAGCTCACAGGGCCTCCTCTGGTTTGGCTTGAACTCCTCCCGAATGATGGTGAAGTTCACCTCGTGAGTTGCCAGACCTACATACACAATCACAAGAGATTTTTTTATTTTCTCAATGGTCAAATGTCTTCCCCACTCCAGTACATACAATATTGTTTTTCCAGCATAGAAAAAAAAAAGTGTAATGGGTGCATATTTAATATCTATGGCACATTGCTTTCTTTAAAGTAAACCTTGATTATTAAAGATTCAGACAACTTAACATTTTTTTATAAGTTTGTATGCTGATGTATGTAAATATGCTCATGTGTACAAACTTTAAGTTTGATATGTCAACGACGACAGACAGAAACCATACACAATATCACAACTGACATGCTGTGGACTGAATTAAGGACAAGGCAAAATTGAAGAGCAGCTTATTTTTCCTGCATGCAGTCTTAACCAAACTGTTCTCCTCAGATTTGTTTGTGACAATGGTTACCCATTACCTAACTCCATGGAAACTCTGATGCATATTGCATTAAAGTAGTCACATGAATTTTTCATTTATTGTAATACTCCTGCACCTAATTTTCCTGCAAGATTTAAAATTGCAGCAAACAACATGATAAAGGAACATATGATGACTATAGTAGAATATGAATAGTTTGATGGTACTCACCCAACATAATCAGATCAGCTGTTGATTCGAAAAAAAAAACAAAATGTGAGAAATTTACTAATTGGGACATTAAGATTTGACAATGAAAGGTGATTGAGACTTGGTGTTTCCTATTAGTAAAGGGTAAGGCACTTCGATGCCTTAAAAGCATCATCGTTTGTGGTACTGCAGGAAATTTTGGTCAAAATATTCGTTTATAGAGGAACACACACAGTAATATGCTACACACAAGAAATGTGACACCTCTGGTACTAACTTTGTCATATCTGTCAGTGCTACTAACCCATCATGCAAAAGACTTTCAAACACAACATTAATAGGACAAACACAATTACAGTTTTAAAATATTTTAAGACAGTTAGAATATGCTATAGACAAACTGCCGTTCAGGAAAATGACTGAACAGCAATGACTTGATTTCAAGTTGTCATGAATTTTATTGCATTTTGCATTCATGTTTGTTTCAATCCAATTACAAATGAATATAAATGATTACACATATCTACATCACGATATTTGTTAATGGATCATTTTCAATAAGCCTCCTTTGTGCTTCTCATGATTCCGCAACTATCATATTTAATACCATGCATTCTTGTCTGTTTGTCTTTTTTATGCACATTTTGTAAACCAATTATGAAAGTGAAAATGAATTAAATTAAATGAAATGAAGATCTTTTTCTCTTTTCTTATATTTTCTGAATGACTCATTTGAAACAAAAATGCTGCATTACAAGAAAGGGAGTAATTGGTATATGATGTCATCTCTGTTTAATTTGAATTCGTATATCATCGCCTGCCCGACAGAAGGGCCTCAAGGCTTGCAAGCTCTAAAAATCACAAAGTAAAGATAGTTCCATCCCATGAAACAGCTTTCAAAACTCTGTCGAATTATTTCGGAAACCAAACTTCGATTTTGGGGTCCAAATTTCATGCTAGGTCCTTCTACCAGCAAAGGCAACCATTACATACATCTCGAGGAGAAATTAGTCTGAAGAGAGTGGATTTGGGGCTACACTTCACTTTCACTTCACCTTCCTTCACAGGAACTTTCTACGGGGAACAAATATCTTCTGAAATTTTTCAAACACAAGCATACAGTTGACAAGGTTGTACTGTAAAAGCACAAGCAAGTTTGAATTTCTGATCATACTTACCATCTGCACCACAGAGGCAATGGTGTGTGTTCGGGTCATGGTCAGGATTCGCTGTAAGATGGAAGACAAACTATCGTCAGTTTACGACACTGCAAAAAGTACTGGCCTCTTCCAATGGAAGACAAATATCTCCCTCATGGTGAAGGATCTCACATCATCAAAAGTTATGTCAGCGTATGAATTTTCTCACAAATTTTATCAGGCATGACATCTACCATCCGAAAGACTTTTCAGTGAGTCAGGCAAGATAGGAGGACAATATCACAGTAATTTAAGTTTGCAAAAGGAGACACCCTAACAAAGAATTTGCACAAAAAAAGAGAAATTATTAATTTGAAATAAGAGCGGCCTACATAGATAGCACAAGGTACTCTAGGGCAATGCAGCAAATATAGTTAATCAATTCTGTTGCAAATTTAAAAAAAAATGACAATGTACCAATGGAAAACAGAAAAAAAAAGCAACAAAAATTACCCACCTCGCTGTCGACGAATGTAGTCCATGATCTTGTGTTCACCTTCACCCGGTGTGTTGGCATCTGACAAGATGACCTGTGTGGTTGCAAAACAATTATGAAAGAGTCCTGGAAAGCCTATGTTAGCCTGATCTCCACCAAGAGACCTGGGCACCATTTCAAGGAAGTTGTCAGCCCCGACAAGTTGTCGGTCTCTGACAATCACCATAGTAACAGTCAGTGGCCAGAGTTTCTCAGCCAATCAAAACCAAGGATTTTATTGAAATTGTCAGACACTGACAACTTTTGTGAAAACGGTGCCCAGGACTAAAAGAATTGCTAGACAATGTTTGTGCTATATGGTGCTGCATGCTACCAGTGTCTTTGATATCGAGTAAAAATAAAGCCATTAAAAACAAAATACAGCACTCCAGTGACCATCACAGTGGTTCCAAATGTGAAAATCTCAGACTCAGGGTGACCAGATTCACCCTCACCAATTTTCCTCATAGACCCAAGTCTCAGAATAAACCCATCCAGTAATGAGCTACTAGAATAATTATCTGTCCATACACATTTTCAACAGTAACAGTGTAATTTTTAGATCTTCTAAGCTCGAGTGCTGTTTCTTTTTTTCCTCCATCAAAAAATCAAAGCTCACTCAGCTTTTTTTTTTTTTGTCTGATTAAGCTATGCAAACACCAAGCAGTGACCTCAAAATAAAATGCTAGACAATTGTTATTAATTTACTAAATTATAAACAATAAAACGTCCTGAAGGACTCTTTTTTTCTTTCAAAACAGAACCATCTGGTGCTCTTCCATATCGTACAAAGCTATTACACAGTGCTGTGATGCAACATGAATATTACTTCTTGTGATGAATATACCTGGATATTCCTCCATCCCGGATCATTGTTCAGCCTGTCTGTGACGTAATACCGAAGGCAGTCAGCGAGGCGGAACATAAACTCTGTCCCCTGTGAGTACGAAAGTACAGGAAATGGACTTTCAAGGAAGCACATATTGGAAGAACTCTACACCAACAAGAAAACAACAAGAAGCACAAATAAGGTGGACGAACTGATGATGAAAATTGAAAGAGATTGGATTTCTTCTACTCTCATGTCTTTGTTTTTAGTGACTGTCATACTTCTCCATAGATGCAATAGTTCTCTAATGTAGCATTATGAATGATCCAAAGAGAGTGTCTGATACAATCATGGCAACGAATAATAACAAATAATCACGATGCTAGTAGAAGAGTCGCAGAATATATCTTCAGAAGAGCATGGAAACCTCCTGAAAGCCACAGAATGGGCAATCTATGGTTTCTCGCGTGCTGAACATCCTCCAGAGCTTGCGTGAGTGAAGAGGGAATAAATATGGAAACTGTGTCAGAGATGTCAATATGTCTACCAAATTCTACCCAAACAATCTTGATATTCATGTGTGAGTCTCTTCAATTTGTCTCCCTCTACAAATGAAATTGTTAGGTTCACAACTGCTGATCTGTAAATTAACAAGCATGTCGGAAAAAAGGAACCAGTGGGACTCGAACCTGTCATCTACTGCTTACCGGGCAGCGACACTACCACCAGGCTGTCCCTGGTTGCTGGCAGAATCATTTAATATGCCTTGTCCGCTTTGGACTACTTAACGTAACATTGTCGGAATTTCGGAGCTTGGGTATTGTTCCATGCTCATTGTGTCACTGCCAGCAACCAGGGACAGCCTGGTAGTAGTATAGCTGCCTGGAAAGCAGTAGATGACAGGCTCGAGTCCCACTGGTTCCTTTTTTTCGACATGTTTGTTAATTTACAGATCACCAGTTGCAATCTTAACAAATTTCGTTTGTAAAGTAAGACAAATTGAAGAAACTTACACCTGAACTTTCACCCTTCAAAATAATATCTTGTTTTTAATCTTGATATGATGTATCACTCACCGGTGTGATGCAATTGCTATCAAAGTGGCTTTCCTTTGGTTTGGGGGGAGGCAGATAGCCACCACGATCAGCGATCTCAGCCCGAATCCTCGCCTCATCTTCTCTTTTGTCTCTGTCGATAATTGAATGGGGGGGGGGGGGGGGACAAAATTAGAGGTGCTTGTAATTACTACAGAAATTCATGTTTGCAGTCAATCTGTTTCACAGCAATGCCTATGTTACTGCTTGGTCAAGCAACATTGAGGTTAGCAAGAGGCAATAAAGTAGATTGATTGCTCAACAAATTGGTGACATTTTCATATGAAATGCATGTACACAATTTGTTTCACAATATGCAGCATACTATACATTTCAGTTGTTCTTACAGTTGTTGCTCTTGTTGTGTTTATTCTTTTGAATTTCTTGGGGTCAGGGCATTGGTTCAAATTCTTCATATAATTTCCTCAGCCTTTCAGTTTCTTTGATTAAGTTCCCCTTGTCATTTAATGCATACACATCTCTAACAACTGTAAGACTTCACTTCTCAAAATGCAATCTTGCCACTGGTCAAGGATCTGATCTAAAATGTTCTAAGTGACTGACCAGGCCAAATAATTCTCCTCGGCTGATAGACACAATTTGTCACATTCTAATGAGCAACTACACTTGCTATGGCATTACTCATGACATAACCCATTTACTGCAAACTACTGGAAGTATAACACATATCTTGCATTTCATTCATATGATGTTCCACAGAACATATGTTCCACAGAACTGGTATCGTATAAATGAATTCAAGACAGTCAACCTTGCCTAAGTCAAAGCCAAGGGGACAGTAGGAAATTCTTCAACTTACATGAATGTCAACTGACACATAGAATCAATGCATGTTTATAACAATCCAGTTTAGAATTTTCCTTCAACTTCTCAAGGCAATCTTTTGACTTATGTGAGGTCAAATTAGGAAAGGCTGACTGTACTTCTAGCTGTGTGTTGTATTAACCCATTGAGGACGGTTTGATTTTGCTACAACATGCATTTCAAAATAGACACCTGCCTGAGTATACTTGGGACTCGTCCTCAACGGGTTAAAGGACTCTTAGTTTATGTGGTATTTTTGAACACTGCACCTGCTCTCTTTCGATGCCCGAAAACGTCGTGACCGCTGCTGATTCATCTTCGCACGAGGTGCAACTCCATCAATCGCCATGTACAGGAGGCGACGCGGACGCACAATACTGAACAGGCGATCAATGTACTCGAAAATAGCGACCATCATTTCATCCTCATTCTTCGGAGCTGGCCTGTTGTACAAAAAAATAAATAAAAAATACAGAAAGAGTCTTCTCATGTAGAATATTAAAAGTTGATTGGAAACAATTAGTGCATGAATAAGAGCATGGACAAAAAAAAAAAAAATAAATAAGATGGAAATTGTTTGCACAAAAGCAGGTCTCCTGAATCAAATTTATATAAAACTGATAGGAGTATTATTTAAAGTTCTCAAAATAACATACCTGTGCATCAAACAAAATAGCAAATAAAAAAGGGCATTAGACATGGAGGTGTAAAATCACTGCACAACCCGAGCTAATCTATGAAATGTAGTAATGGTCAATTGATAGACCACAGGAAAAAAATAAGCAAATACATAAAACAGGTGTGGCTGTAAGGAATTTCATTCAATATCATCTGTATCTAGGAGTAGTAGCACGAAGGATGAACCCCAGTAATTGATTGCTTCTGCATATGATATCCTTCACGGTGAGACAAAATGTCCAAGCAATATTATTTCTTGTCATGCTTGGCCTAGTCAGAATACATTATAGTTACTCAAGTGTACCAGGTGTGCAGAGTACAGAGAGTAAAAACAAAACAAACATGTTGCTTGCTGACAAATGGACTGCCACTAGTGCCCCTGGAGGAGAGGTGGGGCCTCATTACAAACAAAACAATAATATCTATAATATCAATAAATATGCGGGACAAGAGAGATTTTACAATGATTGAGATTTTAAAAAAATCATATAACTGGTGATACCTGATGGAAAAAAATAAATCAAATGCTCTCTTAAGATTGCATACTAGAAGATAGTACAATGTATTACATTGTAAGTTACAAGTGTTAGTGAGAATATATGTACAGTATTTGAAGAAATACTGACTTGTTTTCAGGGTGGCAGCAGGGATGAATGATACCATTCATGTCAAGGTAGAGGTTGTCAAATTCAACATCGTTGGGGTTGGGCTTGGTCGTGTCTGGTGGAATCCTGACTCCATCAACCTCCTTGACCTTGATGTAAAGAGTGAACGGAGGAACAAATTATAGTATAATACTTGATTTCTGGGACATGGCTGAAACAAAAATGCTAACCCTTGCTTTTAAAGATAACCTACACGAAAAACATTTAATAAGGACAAACTGTAGGTTTCTGGACTGGTACTTACAATGTAAGAATATGAATACAATGTGTGATAATGTGATATCATATTTTGCATTTGATATTTGATGATAGGTTAAAGTCAAACACTGAATTACATCTGGATGAGTCTGATGTACATAAATGTTGCTTATTGAATCAAGAGCGGAGTCTGTTGTTCTGCTTCCTTGAACCCCCACTCACAAGTTTCTATTGTGAAGCTGCCATGTAATCATCCTTGTTCATTGTGATTTGTGATGAATTTTTTGAAAACATTCTCATTCTTCATCCCAATCAGTGTACATTATAACACTCTGTACCCAGTAATATGAGTATAACTTAATTGTAGTGTTCAAATGTGAAAGTCCGGAATTCATCTGGGGGTCTCCTTTAAAAATTGCTTGGAATTTGACTATTCATACTTATATATCTGTCAAAATAATCTCGGTACCTGTTCAGGAGTGTTATAAAAAAAATTACACTGTTCAGTACATATCTTTACTAATAACACAGTTAACCAACTGCTCAGTGTGAATCAAGGTAGGGTTCGACTCTGACTTTTTTCACTGGTGGCCCGTTCAGGCCACTAAAATCATTAAATCTGAAATGTTGGTGGCCAAAAAGAGAAGAGCAATGATGCTAAATAAAAGGAAACATAGCAATTAAGTTTGAATCTTAGTTGCTCAATCAGGCCACCAAAATATATGCTTTTCGAAAGTTTGGTGACCCGACAGCGACACCAATTTTTAGTGGCCCCAGGCCACCGCTAATGTTGAGCACTGAGTACAATGTGTAAGTGTAACCATTGATACAAAACTGCCTATTGTACAGCACAAGTACATGTAGTTGCAACTCATGGTTAATTGTATACATGTATTTTAGTGATAGGTAGTTAAGTGTGAAATCTCAGGACTGCTTGGAGGATTTACGTGTGACACCAATATACAGTCAAACCTGTCTATAGCGGCCACCCAAGGGAAACGAAAAAAGTGACCGTTATAGACAGGTGGCCGCTATAGACAGGTTATCCAACTACTAGTGTGAATTGCCTATACATGTACACGTACATGTATCATCGTTGAATACATCTATAAGTACATAGTGTACATGTACATGCGTACGTATGCACACGTGTGTTTTATGTATTGAACAATGCCCGTGTTTATGAAATTGTTGCACAGTAGCATGTTGTACAGTCATGAAGAAAGCTTAACACTAGCGCATTATTATGACTGAATAAGTGATGAATACAGCGGTGGCGATCACTTAACATTGCCCATGAACAACTGGCACAGCTACAAATCAGGAAAAACACGCTGAATTACCAGCTCTGTGGCCGCTATAGACAGGTTAAAATCTACCGCAGGAAACAAAATTTGTGGCCGCTGGCTGCGTTATGTAGACAGGTGGCCGCTATACACAGGGTCTTTAACAGGGCTTTTCTCTCGGGGGGATTTTTCAGTGGCCGCTATAGACAGGTGGCCGCTATAGACAGGTGGCCGCTAAGGCAGGTTTGACTGTAGTTTTATTTATGAGACTCTACAATACGTATACACAAAAGTGGGCCCACGGGATTAAAAAAAAAAGAAGAAGTTCAAAGCTTTCTCAAAGTAGATGAGTACATGAATCAACAAGTGACTCTAGGACTTGCAAGGCCATTGTTGCTGTCTAATCCTCTTATACATTAATCACAATCATCACTGAAAGACCAGAGGAAGCTCAGATTAGAGTTCCTGTGCAATGCTCTTCCAAGCAGTATGAAGAAAATACCATTTGTGCCAAAAGTCACACCATCACTGGCAAGAAAAGTACAACAAAATACAATATAAAAAGTAACAAATAAAGTTATGGGGATTCTTTTTTGCCTTTTTTTTTTTTTGAGAAGCAATGCCCAAATTTCAAGTTGAGAACAAGTAGGCGTACTGTAACGGTAGTGGTATTGTGGCAAAAGCATATTTGTTCACAGAGAGTAGTCTCTCCCTACGTCTATAGATCATACACCAACAAGACGCTCAGCTTCACCAGGATAACAGATGCAGATCTAGTAGTAGTAGTTAAATTAACTGAATGATTGTTGATACTGCACTGTTTTAAAGGGGAAATTGCAGGACAAATGAAAGTTAGCTTACAAGTACAACTTGTAAAAAGAAAAAGTAAACTTTTACAAACTTTGACTGCCTGCTACATGGAGAAACCCATGACACCAATATGTTGTGTACATGCTTTTGTGCTTGGTCGAACCTGGGCACGAGAAGTCTAACCTTGGTGCGGGTGCCGATAGTTGTACAAATCAGTAAAAGTTTAATCAAAATTTGACGACACTGAAAACTTATGACATAATGAAATTGTGAAATTTGACTTCAAGA
The DNA here is from genome assembly GCF_040938485.1 of Diadema antillarum. Lineage (NCBI taxonomy): Eukaryota > Metazoa > Echinodermata > Echinoidea > Diadematoida > Diadematidae > Diadema > Diadema antillarum. The sequence goes on from NW_027271881.1 coordinate 93,685, forward strand.
AAAAGTTATTTAACAGTCAATATGAATTGAGGAATAAAGCAAGTGGCCCTTGATTCGACAGGGTTCCATGAATAGACCACTCTTATAAATAAAAATTCACTGAAATTCATGAATAAAAAATGGTGCATATCAAGTGCGAAATTCAAACTATGCAACTACCTCCACACGTGTTCCGAAGAGCACAACAGTGGGCCACGCCGCCGGACCCCCGAAATCAGTTCAATGGGTAAGTAAACGGGTAAGTAAAGTTGCATAGCAACACATATAGACTCATTTTATTCCAAGTTTCGAAGTAATACTAGTCTGTTTATCTGCATTGAATCTGTACAGCGTGTACACTTACAGCCATGATGGCAGCCGTTTCTGAGATAACTTGAGCGTTTACACGATATTTATATTTTGCATGCCACTCGTGCCAGAATTTGCTGTATCACCGTGGTTCGATCGCAACGTGTTGTGAATGCTTTGAATCTCTCGCACAGCGTGGAGTGCGATGTACTATGTATACAGTTTCGCCCGCGCATGGCACGCACGCTAATACATTCACATAGGCAGGGCGAGCGCACGGCGCGGTACGTCGCAAATGTCGAAGCACGGACATATGGGGTCGAACAATGACTCATGAGTACAGGCGGTCGAACGATGGTTGCAGCGCAAGCGGTTGCAGCGCAAGCGTTCGGATCATGCACACTATTTTGCTTCCGCTGCTTAGGATGTCGAACATTGGGTCACTTGCTTTATATGCAAAAAGTGAATTGATAATGTCATCCCCTCACAATTTGCAATAAATAACGCACCTAGCTAGGGCTACACAGAAAGATCCGTCTGTCCGGAGGACTCTTTTGTATTTTGCCATTAACGCTGTCCTCCGTAGACAGACGGAAGGTTGTAGTACCCATTGCTGTGTGGATGTTCTTAACCACTGTCTCTATGGACAACTGGGTGAGGTACCTCACCCTTCTCGATTGCGTCTAATTCACGGCCCTAGGTCGGCAAATTTAAGCTTGAATAGTTAAATCAACTATTCAAGAATAGACTACACTCACCAGATTAATGAATAATCCAATATTTCGGTAGAATTTTCAACGCAAAACACACACATCAACCAGCCCGTCGCGTCGTCACGTTCAAACTGCAGAAATATACAGTATGAATCTATTAGCCAATCACATGCGAGGTAGTTTCTAAGTGTTTTTTTTACTAAAAAAAGTACCTCGCATGTGATTGGTTTACAGATTCAAAATGGCGACCTACGGCTAGCGAACGGCGATGTTGCGATATGGATAAAATTTCTGCATTATAACCGCGTTACTGTATTTCGATTGCAAAATGTGAGAAATTAACCCCAAATATTGCTGCATAATGTGTCATGTCATGTCAAACTTGTTTGAATGTAAAAAAGCTGTCTGAAATTTGGTTTATCGTAACGTTTGATCTGTGCGCGTTGCTCCACACAGGAGCTGGGATCATTGACTTCGGTCTGTATATGGAGGGGATCCGTGAAGCCAGACGCAGTCTCCGCGGAACATTCCCCGACGGACAGACAGACCGATCTTTCGGTCAAAGCTAGGGCCTACATAGATTTGACCTCCTGTGTCAGATTCCACCGCATACAAAAGCAGGAAGCATCGAGAGTAGTCTATCAGTTTTTACACGGATGCAGCTCAGTCAGCGGTCAAATGATGGACAGCATTATGCAATGCATGATCGAATTGAATGTGGGCAGCTCAGCTTACACAGTTAAACAGTAGTACTAGAGTAAAATATCCCGTTTGCGGCAGTTTAAGCATTGTTAAGAGTTTTTCCAACTTGTACACAAATCAGGCAAATTATTTTCAACCATTTCATATATCATAGACAAGATTATTCATTAACGCAATTGTTTTCATGAAAGAAATTTACCATTGACCAACGCAGTTTTCATGATTTACCAGGGCAAAACCCGGCACAATTTTCGCCGATAAGGGCGATATGCAACGTAGTATTTCTGCTTGCGGCACGATGTACAATCCCTATGCAATACGCGCGTGCTCCGCGATCTTTATGCACTTGTCAATGTAATGACTTACCCCACTACCCCCGGACATGGGTGCGTCATTTCCTCGTTTGGTCCGTCAAATTTGTGACCCAGGTGTGCGTCATTTTACCAGCTATGTCCGTCATATTTTTGACCGAGAGGTGCGTCAAAATCCCATCATTGTCGTCAAATTTTTGACCGAGGGGTGCGTCATGGTACGTCACTTGGCTATGGAAAATAACACGCATTATTCTGAACCGAGGGGTGCGTCATGGTATGCACTTGGCTATGGAAAACTGCACGCATTTTTGCACGCTACCAGTACCGGATACACGTACGTACCGCGAGTGAATTTACAGTGAGCGCTTTCCCGCGGCAAGTGAAAATCAAAGTCGGGAAGCGTTTTGGAGTAGGCCTAAGAGGGAAAAATGCTTGCCCGAATCTGGCAAGCAAATGATTTAAAAGCCACCCTTTCTCCTCACATTTTCTTTCCAACAAACTCATGAAATCACGCATACTCAATCTCAAGCCAGACGGACTGTTTAGCGATATAACGATTTCAACCTCACAGTACTAAATAGTAAAATCAAAGATCGTATACGGAATTCCGTATACGATCTTTGGTATACCGTTGCGTGGTGCGTACTGCGCGTACCTGCAGTATAGTAGCAGGCAAGTCGAGTGTTAGTGGTGCGCGACTCGCTCGCTAACGCTGTGCAAATCGCAAGTGAGCAGCGTGCTCGTTATTCCTCATCGAACGTACATCGTCCATGTGTTGCATTCAACCGGACTAGAAATGGCCGCGCACATACAGCGCATCTGCAGACAAGTCATGGCCAGGTGACTATGGATTGCATGCACATACAATTGTACATTCGGAATATCGTAGCAGCAGAGTGATGTACGGTGAATGACGGTACGGTGCTTACAGGGCCAGGGTAAGGGAAACTTGCCGAAACTTTGACAAATTGTGTTTACGAACCGAAAGAAAATGAAATTGCGTGAATAAAGCGTATGCAAAAATCCTTTCAGTATTTACGGGGTGCGTCAAATGTACCGAGGATGTCCGTCAAGAAAGTGACCTAGGTGTTCGTCAAAAACCCCGTGTTGTCCGTCAAAAAAGTGACTGTGGTGTTCGTCAAAAACCCCGTGTGGTCCGTCAAAAAGTGACTGTGGGGGTGCGTCAAAAACCCCGTGTGGTCAGTCAAAAAATGACCATGACGCACCCATGTCCGGGGGTAGTGGGGTGCGTCATTACATTGACAAGTGCATTAGCTGAACGCCTTCACGTCTCGCGAACATTGCGTAAGCGCCAATTCCCATTGCATTGGCCGCAAACAAGATCGCAATTCTGGCGGTTTTGTTGATGTCTTTCTCGTGTTTTTCTCATTTTTTTGCGATGGTAACATCCACTTTCCGAAAAAAATGGCGGCCCACATCGGCTCGCGAAAATTCTATTTTACGCGAGGATATGTTTTCAAAATCCACGAACATCGAGAAAACGACAAAAAATCCAGTTTCTTGGACCATTGTTTCTTAACTGTTATGTTAAGAAGTACCGAAAATTTCATTTTGGATGCGATATGTTGTCATTTAGGTGAGAAAATTTCAATTTCGTCAGAGATCGTGCCCATTTTATCGGTTGGTTTTTGTTGATTGCTAGTGTGTTAGTATTTATGTAGTGTGCATGTAACAGTGCAATGCTGTGTTTTGCTGTATATTACCGTGTATGTTGTACCTGCCGCGAACAGCTGCACGGCCGTTTACTGACGCAGTAATACTCTAGAACACTCTTATATCAGTAGGACCTTGGCTTGCGTGAATGTACGTAATTTACATACATGTAAATTTATATAAAGTCATAAAATTTCCAGGGTTTTTTTTTTTCAAACACAATCATGCATGCCCCAGTCTCAAACCCTGCTGCAAATAATAACAACATGAGGTTAGTCTGGCGTCCACTGACATTGCATCAATTGCATTGTCATTGATGGTTGGTTTAGCTAACTTCCAAAATTAAAAGCACAAAACTAAATGAATGGGACTGTGCCTTAAAAAACTCGACACAATTACCTTTTCTTCCACACAGTGAACTATGATCGACGGGTACTTCTTGCTGAGCCATCGGAAAAATGCTGGAACTCCCATTGTTGCTGAGAGCCCTGTGATTCAAAACCGACAGAATCTGATTCTCAATTTTCTGGATAGAGTGTAGGGGACGATTGAAGCTCTTCCCAGCTGCAGCACTAAGAAGTGAATTCACAAACAACACGCAGCGCAGTACAAGGACGCTAGCTTTTCGGCTTTTGCAAAGTGCATGCATAACATCAAAGCAGCATGCATCGCGTGCGCAGTGTGTGTACCGGTAATCGATAGAGGGCGTTTTTTTTTTTTCTGGATGATACCAGTGCCCAGTGCCGTAGTGCCGTACTAGTACGAGAGAGAGATCAAGGGAAAAAAAATGAAAGATGGAAGTATTGTCATATCTCAAATAAAACTCATCCCCGAACCAATTCTCCCTCACTACCATTCTTGACAATATACCTTTGCAACTATCCAAACAATCAAAAAAGATCCACATATCATCTCTCCCCTCCCCATTTAGATATACACCTCTGTCACTCCTCCCAACCCCTAATTCCCGATTCCAAACATTACCATCCCCGCTCCCTACAAGGTGCATTCATTACTACCTAACTGCCCCTTAATTCCTGTCCCTCAACATTCCTTCCATACCTATTAAAAAAGAAGTATGTATATATATAAATATACGTATATATATGTACATATACATATATATATATATATATATATATATATATATATATATATATATATATATATATATATATATATAAGTATTGCAACAAGTTCACTCGGTTGACATCAGGTTCATCCGTATTTTATTGCTACTCGGAGTTTCATGCCACCTTCATTTAGGGGCAATCATCAGGGGCAATCATGGGGCAATCATCAGGCAATCATATGATTGCCTGATGATTGCCCCTAAATGAAGGTGGCATGAAACTCCGAGTAGCAATAAAATACGGATGAACCTGATGTCAACCGAGTGAACTTGTTGCAATACTTCTGTCTAAAGCTCTTCCTTATCGAGCACTCTTCATAGAAGGATAGAATCACCAAGTGTGTGTATATATATATATATATATATATATGTATATATATATATATGTATATATATATATATATATGTATATATATATATATATATATATATATATACATACATACATATATATATATATATGAAGAGTATGTTCGCAAAAACCAATAAGTCCATATTTGCCAAATGGAGATATTTGCGATTAAAGGTCAAGAAAAATAAAGAGAATAATAAGAAAATTTTTGCTTCTTTTGACCATAATTTCAAAAATGTACCTTTATATGTAGTGACCAATATATCATTTAAAAAGTATTATTTTGTACTTTATGACAGAGACCGACTTCAAAATCTTCAATCATGGACTTATCGGTTTTTGCAAACAAACTCTTCATATATATATATATATATTGTATATATGAAGAGTTTGTTCGCAAAAACCGATAAGTCCATATTTGCCAAGTGGAGATATTTGCGATTAAAGATCAAGAAAAATAAAGAGAATACCGGTAATAAGAAAATTTTTGCTTCTTTTGACCATAATTTCAAAAATATATCTTTATATGTAGTGACCAATATATCATTTAAAAGGTATTATTTTGTACTTTATGACAGAGACCGTACTTCAAAATCTTCAAAAATGGACTTATCGGTATTTGCAAACAAACTCTTCATAAATATATATATATATATATATATATACACTACTACTGATTTGTTTAGCACACTGTCATAAAAAAAATAATCAGCTATACTGTATATACCAATACAAAACACAAACAAAAACCTACATTCGCATTCCGGAATGATCATGCACAGCGCTTTGTGAAGTCCATTCGAAGAACCCGCCTGGATATAAGGATCCTATAGGCACCCATCTTTCAGGATAAAAAATATTTATTAATGAATATGACTGGGTTAATTTTTCCCTATCGAAAATTTCTGCAGGTGTGTAAATCCTGCCAGGCCTGTAACATTTTCTAAATAAACAAAGATGCCTTAATTTTACATCTTTGCAATGAATGATGCTTCTACCCCCTACCAATTTGAACCTATGATCAAAATATACTCTCCAGCTCATATTTTGTTCTCCACACAGGAGTCTTTTCTGTCACATGACCCACTGCGTTTTTACAAACATTCAAAATTTACCATTGTCAATCCACCATCTTTGTAATCCTGACACATTATATCTCTCCTCATATGATCTTTTCTTTTCCAAACAAAATCAAGACTTGCTTAAAAGTTTGTTTGAATGCTATGGATTCTGCAGCTCCCATTACACGCACACGCATACACACACACACACACACACACACACACACATTTCTTTAGCTTTCGAAGATAAGTGCAGAACAATAAATCACACACACACAGATGAAAAACAAAAATATATATATATCATTTTCTGAGGGTTCTACCTGGAGATGGCGGGGGGGGGGGGGCATTGACCCTCAGATCAAACTCTTTTGCTATTAATGAGTAGTCTAAAACTTTCTAATACTCTTGGCTGAATTACTTCAAATAATGAACAGTCAAATATATTACGTTTTGAGACTTTGGCATAAATGTATTTGAACAAGATAAAAAGAAGCATATTTCACAATTTTGTGTAGAAACTATAAGGCAATTCAGCTGTGATGCGATGACATCATCAACTGACTCATCATTTGCTAATCATATTAACTCATCAAGAAATGGTAGCAAAAATTTATAATTTCATGACTTCCTGAAATTTTATCCGATTGCATGTGATCAAAATTTCACTGTTGTGCTAATAAAACTTCTAGTCTTTCTTATCAGACTAATTTTAACAGGTTTGGAATTCCCCTTCAGGCTTTTCTATGCTGGCCATGGTCCCTTGTTTTCTTTCAGTGTAATGAGAGGTAAGCTTGTGTTTGTGTTTGTCGTCTTCTAGCGGCCTGTATACTTTAAATTTAAAAGTGCACTTATTGGTGCATGAGCCGAACTTAAAGGACAAGTTCACCTTCATAGACATGTGGGTTGAGTGAATGCAGCAATATTAGTAGAACACATCAGTGAGAGTTTGAGGAAAATCGAACAATCCGTTCAAAAGTTATGAATTTTTAAAGTTTCTGCTCAGTCATGGCTGGATGAGAAGACTACTATAGCTTGTGATGTCACTTGAATACAACGGTATGAAGAAAGTACATGTATAAAGAAAATTCACCTCATTTTCACTTTTCTTGCATAACAAAAGAACACTCGACTTCTCTCTTTTAGAAGGCAAGGGGAATAATATTATCCTTAACATAGATAAGTAACAAGTCCAAGAAATGTGCACTTTATTCAAAAAGTAAAATTTTGTGAAATTCTCTTTTTATTTTCATTATATCGTTGTACAAATGTGACATCACACACTGTAGTAGTCTTCTCATCCATCAGTAATTGCGCAGATACTTCAAAAATTCATAACTTTTGAACGGATTGCCGGATTTTCCTCAAACTTTCACTGATGTGTTCTACTAACATTGTTGCATTCAATCAATCCACATGTACATGAAGGTGAACTTGTCCTTTAAAGGGATTGTACAGTTTTGGTTGAGACCAAATTTCAGGTTTCTAACATTTTTTGGTGAGATAATGAGAAAACCTCTTATGAAACATGAAAGAACATGTAACTCTATGAGGAATTCAATGTTTATTTGATGAAAATTGGTTTTGAAATGGCTGAGATATCCAAAAAAGAGCGATTCTAATAAAGTGTGGGACCCACACTTTATTACGATTGCTTTGTTTTGCTTTGTTTTTGGATGTTTCAGTCATTCCAAACCCGATTTTCACCAAATAAACTTTGAATTCCTCTTAAAATGGTATGCTCTGTACTATATCATAAGTGTTTTCTTGGTATCTCGCAAAAAGTTAGAAGCCCGATTCTCACCTCCACCAATACTGTACTATCCCTTTAAGTTGTGTAAAGTGTTAACAACATTGTCAGAAACAAATCTGATGTTTGGATAGTAGAGTAGCCTCTGTAAAATGTAATACATATGTGTAGTCTTAATGACTAAAAGACGTTGATGGTCGAGTTTGTGCAAAACACACGCTACTATATACATGAACCTATAAATGCAGACTGTATGAGTTAGTATTGATGTAGGCTATAATACATACAGGCAGAAGTTGTGTGGAAGATTACAGAGTGCGAACTGCCAAGAAATAATAAAAAAAATCAATCAATGTACGAGTTTACTAATGGGCACTTGTAGAGTCTGAGAGATTATTAAGGAGTAGTTTGTTGAAGTTACGTGATAAATTAGTGTTTGGAGCAGTTGCTTGTGATCTGGTATAGTCAATGTTGTCAGGACAATGTACATTTACAGGGTGTATGTTGTTTACATTGCTTTTATTTGATGATTAATCATCAAAGGTGAACATTATGCAAGCCTTGTTGGGGATGCTTGTTTTTCAACGAGGGCATAAATATGCATACATTATGCATACATAACACATTCATAACAGATACAAAGACATAATAGCAAGACACGTATGGTACTACACTGTACATGCAAAGATGCAATATCTCTTTGAATCAAAATGCTCTGTTTGTATAACACGTGGATGGCCTTGTTCCACATGTATCCATCTTTTTCATTCATTCATATACATTAATTTACTGCTGATTTTCTCCAATAAACATATTGTCTACAAAATATACACTTCCTTAGAAACATATATGACATACATAAACATTAGTTTTAAGTGATTGCATACACTTTATCCAAAATCTCTCCAGCCTTGCAAATGAATACACTACTGTAAAAGTGGAAATTTTCACGGTGTTCAAATTTTCGCGCATTTCGCGCAACCAGAAACAAGCGCAAAAATAAAAGCACGCGAATATTTTTTCTTGCCATATGTGCCTGTGTGTGATGTCTTGATTTCGCGGAATTAAAAACACGCGAAACTCTTCCGGCCAGACCAAGCGCGAAAAAATTAGTTACACGAAAAGATCCACTTTTACAGTAATTGCAAAATTTCCAGCAGGTACCATTCCTAGTTATCAATATGAAACCACGTATCTGTCACATATAACATAATCATCTCCTGATCATCTATAATACTGATAGGATTATGTATAATGTCTGTTGAATTACACATTTCAAAGGGTCGGGAGACATCGGCCACAGATGAGATTTTGGATTACAGCAGTGGACTTAACTCTTTAATTCATATATTGTATGTAAGGTTGGAACCTTATGTAAGGACAATGGATGTTGACTAATCTAATAAATTGCTACAGCAGCAGACAAAGACAAGGCTGAGTGACACATTTGCTTGAACCCTACATATATCTCATAATAAAAGTATGCATGGCAAGCTCTTTTAATATAGCTTGAGGGTTCAGAGAGCAAGGACGAAAACAATGAACTGAAATTGAGTGGTATAGGCAGTCACACGTAGATCCAGTCTCCCGCCAGACACATATTGGATCAAATTCATAAAAGACACTGAGAAAGGCGGGGATACACTCAACAAAATTTTGTTATCATCTTGGGGATCACTTGTTCATGAGCCTATAGAATTGTCTGATAGCACAGCTAAAATTCAATGAGGTGCAATAATAGAGGCTGCGCAATCAAAGACGAGCCTCTTATTCTGAAACTACGAGAAGCAAAGTTGCAGTCCTTTCCTGTTTGGCAAATGAATTGCAACTTCTTTACATAGACATTTTGGCTGGTGCAGACCACAGCACCCCTGCTTGCAAGAAGTCTGTTCATGTCACCTCTCAATGAAGGAAAACATTCACCATGAACTGCTACAGGTGTGGTCAGTTGGGACACAGAATTGTGGCATGTCCTGTGCTTCCACTCTGATCCCCTACAAAAAACTCTCCATATGGGGCTATCTCACCAAAAACAGGTTAAGATTGTAGTTATGTTGCTCCAAGGAATGTAAACAGAAATGCCCATGATTGCAGTTAGGAAGGAAGGCCATCAGCAGCCTGTAGTGTAGTGTCTCAATATTCAGAAAATAACTTATTTGGCCAAATAAAATGAAAAGCCAATCTGGATGTTATTCCCACAAATGCATGTATTGTGTCATTATATGATTGTGTCATGTAGCTGAGAATTTGATTCCTACAAATGGCTAAAAGGTAAACTACGGAAAAAATGACACTGATTTCTGTTGACTGTTCTCATGAAATGGTGTAATTATCAATCAATTTGAGCAATGTCACCTGATTCGGACTGCGGTAACAGTGATATGTGACCAACATGGTATACAGTAGAAGTGGCCTTCAGTCGCAAAACTATGCATACGTGTCATACATTCCTGTGGTTGTCTGCGGAGCTTCGCCGCAAGAGAAGAGTCGAGTTTGTAGAATCAATACCACAATGAATCAGTTAAGACTCCCTGCTTTCCCACCTTTTGTGGAAATCAACCAGAATCCAGTGCCACAATGGGGTAAGTGGCTTGGCAGTTTTGAGTGATTGATGGTTGGTATATGGGTGTATCAGAGTCCAAGTGAAAGAGAGAACTTCTTCTGGGCTTTGCAGGTCCAAAAGTCGATGAGATCTTTGACACAATGCAAGACGTTGGCCAAGATTCCAACTATGATAAAGCTGTAACTGCTTTGAACAAATACTTCAGCCCCTGGTCAAACTCTCTGTATGAAACATATATTTTCCAACAGGCCAAACAAAAAAGAAATGAATCCAAATATCTTTTTGTCACATTACTCCACCAACTAGCTCAGAACTGCAAATTCCACAATACTGATCGAGAAATCATGACCCAGACTATCAATCATGGGGCATCTCAGAGGTTAAGGCAACAGGCCCTAGCTCTGCAAAGGAGAAGACTTAACTCTGCAACAATTACTGGAAACTGGTAAGATCCCTTGAGGTTAGTGAGCAGCAGGCACATATCCTTGAAGGAAGTAGATCTACTGTCAACTCCATCTCTCATAGCAACAGGAATAGTCCTCAACAGGCAAAAACAGATGCCAAGGCAGAAGATGTGAATGCTGTCTGTTCAAACTTCCGACTCAAGAAGGGGCAGAGACTGCATTTGAGAGGTCATCTAGTTAATCCAGCAGTCAGGACTCACATTCAACCCATTATTTTTTTTGTGGAGGCTCATATCCACACATGGACACTTGTCAGCCAAAGGGCAAGAGTGCAGATCATGTCACAAAGTTGGTCATTTTGAGCGGGTCTGCCACTAAAATAAAAACAGGACAACTCAAAGAAGAAAATATGGGGGGGGGGGGGGAAAAAGAAGTTGAACAACCACAAGAGGGTCAATCAGATAGCCGAAACAGACTCTTCGGACGATAAGTACTCATGGTAGGAGACAATCAGATGGTAGCCTACCACTTGAATCACCTACCCATGACAGAGGTATTCATCGGGCCAACCAAATCAAGGCTGAAATAGATTCTTGCATGACAGTTGTAGGGACTTATTTTGAACCATTTATTATCAGTGTTTTCCCCCTTCTGTTATAACATGTACCACCCCTCTACACACCAATACATCAACCCACACTACATACATATTCACATCCACATGCATCCACGCACCCCACCTATCACTGACACACCACATATCACATGACATTTTCCCGCTCTTTTCACTTCACATCCATTGGTCCCTGTAATACTGAAAACATGCCAAAATCACCCAAGCCTACACATCATTTACATATTATGAATATTTAGCTGTAACCTTTGTTTCCTTATTTGCATGTTTTGTTATGTTGATTCTGTATATGAATATTCATGTTACAACCTGGATTTTTCATGTGAACTCATGCTAAATTACGAAGAATAAACTGGCTACAAGTTAGTTAGCCAGGGGACTCCTTCCAGGTACCACGTGTGTGCTGCTGTAGTCTGCTGTTGGTGTACATGTGATGAGTGCTAGAGAGCTGAGTGAACCCGAGCCTTACAACTGGTGGCAGCGGTGTGTTTTTCTAGCGCTCTTTTCCCCAGAGAAACAGGCAGCGTTGACCAGCAGCCACTAATAGCCAAATTTGAGGCTATATTTTCACCCTTCTTCGATTTTTGGCATTTTACCGTGCTTCATGTGAATTTTGCTCAGCTTTGAAGGATTTTCATCGCACTTTGTTGGATGCAGTTCAGCACACTTATACTGAATTTATACTCCATCCTGCTGTGATTGAAATTCGCCCTTCATCGTGAATTACTTCACTTTTGCCAGGAGTTGGCAGAATTTTGAGCAAAGTGGTGATATTTTGGAATTGTGTTTTCACTGTGAATTCTGGAAGGATCAATTCTACTCTGCTTGGAGTTCGCATGACTGTTACACCGTGACTCTACAGCAGTTGAGAACACCCTGTATATACCTGAAGGCAAGTACCTCATCACTGCAACACATTGTGAGGATAGACACAAGAGTGAATTTTGATAGAGGTGAGCCATTCAGAGTTGTTTCCCCCCTGGAATTTTAACCCTTTGTGTGCATGAGTTGGAAGACTGTACTACATTTTCTCTGCTGTATGAATGCTGGTTTCCCGCTTCTTGTTGCACTCTCCTAATACTTACCTTCTGGTACGAGACTTGTGATGAGGTTGAGTGGACATCCTTAAGTGCAGTAAGGCTGAAAGCATTGGATACAGTACAGCTATTTTTGGTCTCCCTACTTCATTTGGCACACTTTTGATATGAGTACATTCAAACTTGATCTCCCAGAAGTCTTCACGGGAGAAGATGGAAAGAACTTTGGGCAATGGGTACGTAGACTTGAAGTTGCAGCTGAAGTCCTCCCCCAGTCAGAGAACAAGCTTCATCTCCTGCTCCCAACTAGATTGGCAGGTGCAGCGTTCACTGTGTGGGAAAGTATCCCAAGCTCAGATCAGAAAGACTACAACCTAGTAAAGAAGAAATTGGCAGCAGTCTTTGGGAATACCAACTACCTCACAACATTCAAATCATGCATTGACGCACGCAAGAGACGGGGAAATGAATCCCTTGAAGTGTTTGCAGCCGCAATTACCACACTGGTAGAGGAAGCATTTCCAAATTATGATGCTGCAGGCAAAGAGGGTGAGAAGTTCAGACGATTTGTGGCAGGTATTGACAAGGCACTCCAAATTAAAATCCATGAAATGGGAGCAACAACATTTGAAAACGCACTTGACATCGCTGTACGGGTGGAAAGAGCAAGTAGCATTGGCAAGACAGCATTGCAGTCAGACCAAGTAGTCGCATCCACATCTGAGAAAGAGGATCACATGTTGCTAAAGCTTGAGAGAGTTTTACAGCGTTTGGATGAAGTTGAACTCAAGCTGGAAACACTTCAACTGAAATCCAGCCTTCATCGTTCCGGAAGTCCTCACCAGCAACCAACCATGCCACACACGTTAGAACGACATTCCAGACCGAGACACAGATATCTCAACGACCAGTGGTACCAGTCAGCTCGGTCATCCAGCCCACAACGATCACCCGGCCCAGGGCAAGCACATCAAAGTCATTTCAGGTCACCAACCTCGCATTACCACTCACACCATCATCGTTATCGGTCTCCAAGTCCCCCTCCATCTCACCACAGACGACGAGATTTCAATGAACATTGGAGTCCACAACCCAGGTCAAGCCCATCTAGACACAGATCTGATGGGAACAGAAGATCATCTAGCCCCGACAGATACCAATCACAGAGTTCATACTGGGAACAGTACTCCAGGGCACCACACTGGCAGTCATCACAGGGTGATAGACATCGGCAGGACAGAACAGAGCCTCGGTATCCTCACAGGAACCACAGTCCTTCACGAAGAGTACACTTCGATGACCAGGGAAACGATTGGTAGTTGGTGATGAGGGTCAGTCATCAACTACGTCAACACGAGTACAGAACAAACAGACCCAAACCCAAAATCCAGCATGCCAGCCATCCGCTATGTCTGTAGATGACACACGAGGCAGACGTCATCCTTCATCTCCTCCTCCGTACATCCCAGCGATTGTGGATAACACATACATTTTGGCTTTTCTTGATACCGGTGCCCATATATCATTGATAAATTCAGACTTCTACTACTCAATTCCAGAGAGACAACGAAGTCCATTGCAGAAGGCCGCAACCTCAGTTTCATCAGTCACAGGCGAAGCCATCGACACCATTGGCATAATTTCACCGACAGTACATCTTGGAAACAGAGCCATCAAACATCTGTTCTTTATTGCAAGGAACATTACTCACCCCTGCATTCTTGGATGGGATTTCATGTCAAAACATGGTGCCTGCATATCCACCCTTACCTCAACATTCTCCATGCCAGATGTGAGTATTCCACTCGTCGATCGCCATCAACACCAAACTCCATTGACGTGCAATGTTTCGCTTATCGGGAAGGCAGTCCTCCCTGGAATGAGTGAGACTCATGTTCATGGCCGACTGGTACCATCACAGCCTGACATCATCCCAGGAGACTACGATGGAATCTTTGAGCCCTCCATCCATGAGCATCTTTCCATAGCAGGTGCACGGTCCTTATCTCGACCACAAGACGGTGTCATCCTGATCAGAGTGATAAACCCAACACCAGATGTGGTAGAGATACCAGTTAAGACCAACCTTGGGCAATTCCATTCGATCACAGGAGAGAAAGGAGAGGAGTATGAAGTCGTAAATGATGTAGTTGCAGTCACACAACCGAACTCTACTTTCCAAGCTTCATCTATGCTCACCAAATCAGACCTGACCAAGGCGGAGTACGAAAAGGCTGAATGTCTACTTAACTCATGCTCAGACGTTTTCAGCACCTCGGCAGATGATATTGGACAGACAGACTTGACATACCACACTATCACAACCTCAACCACCAACCCAGTGCGGCAAAGAGCATACCGAACTTCACCCACCATGAGACTTGAAATTCAACGTCAAGTTGATGATCTGCTCAGACGAGGCATAATCGAGGAAAGTTTCAGCCCATGGGCAAGCCCCATCGTGATGGTGAAGAAAAAGGACAACACCTTCAGATTTTGTGTGGACTACAGAGCACTGAACGCAGTCACTGTGCGAGATTCTCATCCAATCCCTCGCCAAGACGACTCTATCGATGCCTTGTCCTCATCGTCCTACTTCAGCGTCATCGACCTCTCATCTGGATACTGGCAGGTCCAACTACACCCTGACAGTAAGGAAAAGACAGCTTTCACCACAGGCACTGGCTTATATCACTTCAACGTAATGCCTTTCGGACTTGTAAATGCACCAATGACCTTTCAACGCCTGATGGAACATGTCCTCCATGGATCACATTGGTCTACATGCCTGGTGTATCTGGATGATTGTATCATTCTTGGCAGAAACTTTGAGGAACATCTTGTGAACCTCCGCGAAGTTCTCCAACGGTTCAGAGAGGCAGGACTCAAGCTAAAACCGGCAAAGTGTCAGCTCTTCAAAAAGGAAGTGACATACCTGGGTCATGTGATCAGCCAGACAGGAGTTCTACCCGATCCAGCCAACACCAAGAAAGTGTCAACATGGCCTCGACCAACAAATCCGACTCAAGTAAGATCATTTCTTGGACTTGCATCATTCTATCGTAGATTCATCTCTGGTTTTGCTCAGGTGTCATCCCCTCTCACAGATCTCACCCACAAAGGAAGACAGTTCATCTGGACAGATGAGTGTGAAGATGCTTTTAACCACCTGAAACTGGCCCTCACAAGTCCACCACTTCTTGCATACCCCGACTTTGGCGAAAAGTTCATATTAGCCACCGATGCTTCCCAAGACGCAGTCGGAGCCGTCCTTTCTCAGATGCAGGAGGGAAAGGATCGAGTAGTTGCCTACTACAGCCAGAAGCTGACAGAGACACAACGAAAATGGTCTACCTATGACAGGGAACTCTGGGCAATTGTGTCAGCAATTCGTCATTTCAGACATTACCTCAGAGGCCAGGACTTTACCATCATCACAGACCATCGCCCCCTCTTGAGCTACAACAAGGTCCCAATCCAGGATGACTCATCTGGGCGCAGAGCGAGATGGATAGTTGAGCTGAATGCCTACAAGTTCACCATTACACATCAGAAAGGCACTGCACATCAAAATGCAGATGCCATGTCACGCCTACCAGAGCACTCTCCACAGGCCATCAGTATGGTAAACACACGGTCCTCCACACGAAAGTCATCTACACATCCGCCAGACCAACACGAGACTCAACCCCAGGCAAGTCAAATGACATCCAGTACAGGGCCAGAGAACTTCATCCTCGACAACCACTATGCTGACTTGAAAGACCAACAACAACATGACCAGGATATTCAGAGAATAATCATGTATATCAATGAAGGACATCATCCAACGGTGAGAGAAGTTCGTCGACAGACCCCTCGTTTACGGCGTCTCATGTGGCAATTTCCACGTCTCGTCTTAGAGAATGACATCTTGTATCGAAGACGGCAAAACAATTCAGGGTCAACTACACTACAGGCAGTTATACCAGAGTCTCTAGTCCCTCAAGTCTTGGAAGAGATCCATGGCAATCCATCCTCGGGACACTTTGGCACCCAACGCACGCTACATCGGGCAGAATCAACATGCTACTGGCCATTCATGCACAGAGACATAAGCAACCACTGCAAAACATGCATCGCCTGTGAGTCAATCCGACAACCAAATCCCAAACACAAAGCCCCACTCCAGAACATCAAGACTGATCACCCCCTTCAGATGGTCTTTGCCGACATTGCCGAACTCCCAACTTCACGAAATGGTTACCGCTACATACTGGTTGTCGTCGACCACTTCAGCAAGTACACCAACATCTACCCCATGCGAGACCAAACAGCCCAGACAGTAGCCAAAATCCTGTTTGAAGAGTATGTCAAAGAGCATGGAGTTCCTGAATCTCTTCACACAGACCAAGGCAGGCAGTTTGAAGCCAGAGTAGTTCAGGATCTCTGCCAAAAGCTGGGTATTCGGAAGTCACGGTCCTCACCATATCACCCCCAAGGAGCTGGCATTGTTGAAAGAGCGAACCGAGTGATAAAAGATCAACTTGCAAAGTACATAGCAGGCCAAGGAGGAGACTGGGACAAGCACATACATCAACTCCAACTAGCATACAACACCAGTGTCCATGCCAGTACTGGTTTAACGCCATACTTCATCATGCACGGGCGTGAAGCAAGAACCCCAGCCACTACCACATGCCCAGTTATGACTCAACCATACGATTCACAGCACGAGTACGTCACCGACATATGTTCGCGACTGAAAAAGGCCTTTCAGTATGCCCAGCAGAATGCAGACCAAGCCCAACACCGACAGAAAAGAGACTACGACACATCTACCAGAACCATCAGGTATGCACCAGGAGATCTCGTTTGGCTACACGATCCTGTTAAGGCAAGGCATAAACTAGAGCCAAACTGGAAAGGACCATACAGCATCATCGCAGCATCACCAGACAGCTTGGACTACAAGATAGTCGACATCCACAACCAAAATTGGAAGAAATTGGTTCATCACAACAGACTCAAACTGTTTCGATCCAGAGCCTTTCTACAGAGTAAAGGACCACCAGTGTCACATCCTCCTTCAGGTGACCAGAGTAAGCAACAAAATCCCAGCACCCCAGCATCATCATCACCTGTAAGTGACGAGAGGAGACCCACAATTTCCTCTCCATCATATACTTCACTTCCTGCTTCGATAGAGGTACCATGGTCAGCCATCACCCCAACTCCAGCTGACCAGTTCCAGCCCCGAGATGATCAGCAGATTCCAGGTCAACGCCAGGTTCACCCAGCCGACCAGTTCCAGCCCCGAGATGATCAGCAGACAGCAGGTCAACACCAGGGTCCCCCCGGCAGAGACGAGACTGACCAACAGCCTAGGTCAGACTCGGCTCCACGACATCAACGCCATGACCAATCCATCCATCGCCAGGCGGCAGACGATTCTGACCATTCGTCACGGTCAGAAGAGTCTAACACACAGCCACCAATCCAACCGGTTCGACTTCGAGCTGAGCCGGACGATGCTGAACGACCACGCCAGCAGGTCAGGGAGCAGCAGACGCACCACCAGCCCATCCAGCACCTCAGACCAGGCCAGATCAACCTACCTGAGGGACGAGTACATCGCCACCAGCCCATCCAGCACCCCAGACCCAGCCAGATCAACCTCTCTGAGGGACGAGCACATCCCCTTGCCCACTACAACCAGGGACCACAACCTCCCCGGGAAAGCTCCACCGGCCCGGACGTCGACGACCACCAAGGCAACATCCCACCACAACCACCCCAGGAAAGCTCCACCGGCCCGGACATCGACGACCACCAAGGCAACATCGGGCAATCCACACCGCAGCAACGGGTATCTGGTGAAACAGCGCACCAACCAACCGCAGCCCGAGCACAGGGAGAAACCAGGGAAAGACAGGTTACCCAGACTCGTTATGGTAGACAGATTAATAGGCCGCAAAGATTTCGAGATTTTGAAATGTGAGATGTTTGCACTTATTAGAAGGAGTGGTTAGATTTTGCCAAAATTGTAATTACTGTGATAATATGAAGTTTGAAAAAAAAAAAAAGTAGAAAATAGGAGCATTAAGGTGCATCAGTTTGTTTATGTTAAAGTTGTTAGCAGTTAGTTTTTTGAAGGCAGTAAGTGATTAATGGTGTTTGAAAAGCACTATTAAAGTGAGAAGAGTATTAATTGTATTTTGGGTGTATATAGGGAGATGAACCAAAACTATTGATTTTATTTTTGGTTTTGAAATTTTTATAGTATGAGAAACGCCACAGGAAGGTAACTGGTTAACACAGAAAAAAAAAAATAAGCAAATTAAAATTAGAGTAAATGATAGTATATGAATTGATAGTGTTTGTATAGCACAGTGTTTGTATAGTGCATAACACAAGGTGATAATACTTTGATGTGTTTATATGCTGAAATAAGTATGGAAAAATGGGTATGGAAAAGAGAATTGATTAGTTATGAGAGGTAATTTAGTGTGTAATTTAGATAAAGTGGATTAAGAAGTGTTGTTAACAGAAACAGAATATTGGTTGTGAACAGAAATGGAATATACTGTCGTTAACAGAATATTAATTGTCAGGAAGGAATATATGTTACTGTGTATATTTTGATTAGGATAGAAAGACGGAAGATGAGAAGAAAGTGATGAATTTGGTTAGGGTAGGAGACTGAGAAAGTGTATTTATACAGGAAAAGTGATGTTTAGTGTTATAGTATACGTAGATTAGTGATTTTGGAAGGAGGATAGAAGATGAGTAAGCGCAGTGTATAAAGTTGATTTGAGAAGAAATAATAGCAGTTTGAGATGATGGAAGGAGTATTTAAAGAAGAAGGAATTGTGTTTTTGATGTGATCAGTGCGATCAGTTTGACAAAATAGGATATATGTTTGATTTCATTTTTTTTTGAAAAAAAAAAAGTATAAGAAAATGAGGACATTTTATTTTGTAAGAGGAAGACTGATTTGTAGGGACTTATTTTGAACCATTTATTATCAGTGTTTTCCCCCTTCTGTTATAACATGTACCACCCCTCTACACACCAATACATCAACCCACACTACATACATATTCACATCCACATGCATCCACGCACCCCACCTATCACTGACACACCACATATCACATGACATTTTCCCGCTCTTTTCACTTCACATCCATTGGTCCCTGTAATACTGAAAACATGCCAAAATCACCCAAGCCTACACATCATTTACATATTATGAATATTTAGCTGTAACCTTTGTTTCCTTATTTGCATGTTTTGTTATGTTGATTCTGTATATGAATATTCATGTTACAACCTGGATTTTTCATGTGAACTCATGCTAAATTACGAAGAATAAACTGGCTACAAGTTAGTTAGCCAGGGGACTCCTTCCAGGTACCACGTGTGTGCTGCTGTAGTCTGCTGTTGGTGTACATGTGATGAGTGCTAGAGAGCTGAGTGAACCCGAGCCTTACACAGTCAAAATGAGGAAAGCTGTCCCTGCCTATGTCCAGACCTACAAATCACAGCTACATGTATATGCATACCAATACGGCTCAAATTCCCCACTGCCAGTGAAAGGTGTGATTCCTGTACAAATCCACTCGGAAAATGCATTATGCTATGTAGATTTCCATGTAGTCCAAGCCAAGAGAAATCTTCTGAGCTATGCAATGGCAAACAAGCTAAACCTGATCACAATCCACCAGGTTTCGGATCATCACATGATGACTGAAGACACTACATCACGATACTCAGGCACGTTTGAGGGTATCGGAAAGGTGAAACACAGAAAGATCAAACTGCACATTGACGAATCTGTGCAAGCCAAATAATAGAAATGCAGAAGAATACCCTTCCACAAATGGAAAAATGTGGAGACAGAACTTCAAAGACATCACTGAAAAGATTGAAGGTCCAACTCCTTGGGTGAGTCCCAATGTGGTTGTCCCCAAATCAGGAGGCTCAGTCAGAATCTGCATTGATGTGAGGGAAGCCAAGAAGGCCATCAAACGTGAACGTCATCAAGTGCCTACCCTACACAAGCTGATCGAGGACTTGAATGGCTCCTGCATATATTCAGCACATTAGATTTGACTGCAGGCTATCATCAATTTCAGCTAGATGAATTGAAGAGGTATATATGTATATCACTACCAGTACCTTTAGCACACACATGGGAATGAGGATGATGCTTACAAAGCCAACCCAATGAAGATCCATACACTGGTTGACACATGGGCATCTGTCATCCATTACACATATGTAATGTGCACCCAACAGTGTACAAGTAAAAGTGTGAACAGGTGAAGTTCATGGGTCACATTTTGAGCAAAAATGGACTGAAAATAGACCATGACATAGAAGAATGGATCAAGAAAATGCCCAACCCAGATTCAGTTGAAGCCGACCAGAGATTCTTGGGCATGGTTAAGTACATATACTGAAGTGAAATTTCTCCCAGCGCTCTCAGAAGGAGCGAGTCACTCAAGACAGTTAATCCACAAAGATGTCCCATGGCATTGGGGCACAGAGCAGTAATGTGCAGCACGGGAAGGCATTGAGACACTCGTAAGTGCAGCGCCAATACTGAGGTATTTTGATTCCCCATGCACAAGTGAGGGAAAGAAGGTGCATTAAAGTCTAGATCTTCATTTGCACCAATAGTAATGCAGCAAGGCCAACCCGTATTGTATGTGACTAAGGCACTGATTCTGACAGTGACAAATTCAGTGAAGAAATGGTATTCCATCAGGATTCGAACCCGAGACCTCTGGACGCCAGCCCGGTGCTCTATCGATTGAGCTATCGAAAGACCTAGTACACTGTTTATCCGAGAAACCCTTAATTCTCAATGCTCGTGTGGTCAGAAGCAATTGTAGTGTGTGTGTGTGTGACAAACACACACACACACACACACACACACACATAAACCCGAAGGATGATTTACATCCTTCGGGTTTATGTCAGGCTTATGTGTGTACCTGTATATTATCATTGCTAATGGTGAACTCGTGAGTCTTTTCCAGGGTGAATATCAAAGCTAACAGAAGTGACTAAAAAACCCCACCAAGTAGTGAGACATACATGTGTGTATACATAAGGATTTGACATAAGAGCTGTGATAAATGATGCCATAGAATCGAAAATGGCAGTTGAATAACAACCAAAAGAGCTTCATTTTGCATAAATCAAATATGGTTATGCTGTAGAGGCAAGAAAATAGTCCCACAATTATAGATCTCTGTACAATTTGGATCTTGCCACTGCTACTGAAAGCAAACATGATCACTATCACATACTCTCTACATCAATAGGATCAACCTTTGTCAAAACTGAGAACAATTTTACCAGTAAAGCACCTGTTAGATATTGTGACTGGTTGGGCACTGCATACCACATATATTTCACGAGTATGATATTTTGCAAATATGGACAATTTTGCAAGTGGTTGAATTATGATTGAGAACTACAGTGACAGAATGAAAATAAGACCTGTCCCTTTTCAGCGGAAATTTTAGTGATTTCCTGCCTCGGACATGACATACAGTGCATTTGTGTAATGGATGGCAATATTTTTGGGAGTAGCTAATTTCATGAATATTGTTTGACTAGCGAAATACACCACTTATACAGTTTTTCACACCATGAGCTGTTTTCCTGCAGTCATAAGTTAAGGAAACCTTACAGTCTCTTTGGTCAACATGGCAAACAACACTTATAATGTGTGGGACATAGTTGTGAGTAGAAGATGGAAAAAGATTTGACGCACACTTGCAGTCATCAAGAACACTACAAGGAATGTCTGACAGAAAAATTCATTACTTACATATATGGTATAAGAGTACACAGTATAACCATGTGCAACTTGCATATCTGATGTCTTTGCAAATGATTCAGTCATTCTAAACCAAAGAGTTATCTCTGTGGCTATTTTTTCCAACTTTTAAATCTGCATGCTTTATGTGTTTATGTTACCAAAAAAAGTAGATTTTAACTACTTGCGAGTAAATCCAAATATAGCTGAAAATTTCATATCCAAAACAAAAGTCTCTTCCCCTCATTTCTTCTTTTGATGACCTCCATTCTAGAGGGGGAATTCTGTCAAATCTTAGTTTCATCACTCTTCAGATGGGCAAAATTTCCTGCTGCGATGAACCCAACAAATGACATAGTACTGTTTGTGATAAAATAAACAAGGTGGATTCCGGGTGTCCTGTAAGAAGCATCACGCACAAGTGTTGCATCACCTCGCGTCTTCAGAAAGATGTTGTCTGGAGCTGGTAGACTCTGGGGCCCTTCTTGAGGAGGTAGTTCTGATTGTTCAGGGATGACACAAACCCCTCAAAGTCTGACACTTGTATGTGAGCTTCCTGCAAATGCAATGTAATAGCAAAAAATCTAATTAGAACTTTGTCAACCTATGCTGCAGTTGGGTTATCAAGTCATTAACCATGCTACAGTAACATGATAGAGCTAAATGTGATCAATCAGTCTTAAGAAGTTGTTCAGAATGAGATTATTTAGGCATTGACTTATGATTGATATCATATCATAATCACTTATATATTCATATGTAACCTCTTGTTCCCTTAAACCTGGGGCTATATATTTATTGCATACTGTGATAAAGTTTTGGAATGCTCAGTAAATTTAAAGCTATACCAATTAAGCCAGAGAATTACAATGACACTGCATTCTGCACCTAATGTTCCTTACCATTATGAAATAAAAAGTACTTCAAATATTTACGATATGAAATGTTAAAGAAAAAAAATCCTTAAATTTCTACCTCAGGAAGAGAATTTTGGAATATGTATTATGTTATCGGTATATCAACTCATCTTGTCATACGAATGAAAAGGCTACCATCCTTCCATCATAATACTGGGCATTACCTTGGCTAATTCTCTCATTTGCTGGACAGTGAAGATATTGTTGTAGGTCCTTTCTGCCACTCGATTCAATATCGCCACAAATTTCTTTGCCTACAATGAAAGTCAGACAAAGAGTCATGGTAACAATTTAATTAAACAATTGAATTTTACTCCATTTTCAATACTCACTATAAAACATTCCATCCTAAAGAGAAACAGATATGTTATGACATTTGGGAAATTTCACAATAAACAGTTGGAACAAACGCCAATACAAAAATGTTACACCCACATACTATGGGAGTGTATCATTCATAACAGCACAGTTTGTTTAGATAACAGTTAAGATATTTTATGTTACAGTTGATATGATTTCATCAATTATAGTGTATTACTGTTATTTGGTCGTCATTTACTTTGCTGTGTATCTTGTCTACCTACTCTACTTTTGTTGTCTCTATAGACCTTGTATTAATTTGCATTAGTTTGCTTTTCAGCACTGCCTTGCAGTCTGGCACTAATTCAGTTAAGTAATTGATATTCAGTTGTCACCTCCATCACCATTGCTTCAGATACCTTTCCTCTTATTCAGTTTTGTTGCCTTCATTCTTTCTCTATTCAGGTGTGTTCATTCATTCCATTTCACACCTGATTCTTTAGTTGAGTCCAGATAGCTCTCATTCGTATATAATCACCCCCTCCTACTTGTATCATCTCAGGCCTTTCTTTACTTATTGGTTGATTTATTGAATTAGACTCCTCCACTTTATTAGAGTCCTCCATTTTTATTACGTCTGTTGGTTGTTGTAGATAATTTGAATATATGTAAATGTTGTTTATGTAAATTATGTCCATTCAGAAGTTTGCTGCGGCAAGTTGCCCCAAAAATAAATCAGAGCACTACCAGACTTCTTTGACTTCAGTTCGTCTTATTTGCGCCATCTAAGTTCTCTCAACATTAAGTTATCTTCCCTTTTTCAAAAAAATGTCAGTTAAATGATCAAGCAACATTTCTTAATAATTTCAACATGCTACAACAGTATTAAAGGCTGCACTTTCATGCATGTCTTTATTGAATAAAATCTACACAGATGCATTTTGTTTTATATGCCAATGCACAGAACTAAATAAATATAAAGGATCATTGAGCATTAAAATAGTGTCGAGGTTCACTGTTAATCAGAGATGAATTTACATTACTGTGTGGTATAATATCATAACATTTTAGAGAGTGGCATCATGTGATGTCCAATGGCGTAGCCAGGAAGGAGCAATAGGGGCAGTCAACCCCTTAAGATTTAGAAGGCGAACAAATGGGAAAATAAAGTTGAGTACAATGTATATGCATGTGTTTCTGCCTCTCATAGACAGCATTTCAACCCATTTGAGAGATAGATTCAATGTAACACAGAGGAGAATAATGCATCCAATCCGAATTGTACCGGCTTACTTAGACAACAATGAGAAGGTCTTCTCCGCAGCAGAAGTGTATCAAGAACTTGTCAACACTACCATGTTTGAGGGAGAGATGGACATATGGCGTCAACATTGGAAACAAAGTGATGTATGCATTGCTGAGAGGAAGCAAGTTAACACCGCACTCAAAGCACTGGGGTGGAGTATTGCCCACGAACAGCTCTTCCAAATATCAATTTACTCCTGCAAATTTTGACAACACTCTCGGTAACCACAGCATAAGAATATACTTTCTCTCAAGTTGATAGAACTGCATCTGCCCAAGAGCCTCCATGGGCAAGAAACGGCTTGAGGCAATGGTCCTCCTTCAGACACAGGACAGAGCTACCTTCCCTAGATGATGTTATCGAATAAAGGAAGTTTTCACAGACACGTTCATAGTTAAATCTGAGATGGACATTTGGCATCAACGTCGGAAACAAAGTGATGAATACGTCGCCCAGAGAAAGCAAGTTAACACTGCACTCGAAGCACTGTAGTACAGCCCATGAACAACTCTTCCAAATATCAATTAACAGCTGCGAATTTTGGCAACACTCCCAGTAACTACAGCACAAGCTGAATATACTTTCTCTAAAGGTGAAAGAACTGCATCTGATGCAAGAGCCTTCATGGGCAAAGAACTGCTTATAGCACTGGTCCTCCTTCAGACGCACAGGATGGAGCTAACTTCTCTCAACAATATTATCTAGATATTTGCCTCACTGAAATCAAGATGAATTGAATTATACTACTGAAATTCAGTTCAGTTTGGCTAGTCTCCCTTACATAAGTGAGGTGTTTGAATAAAGTGTTTTCACAGATGTGTATGTAGTTAAAAATTAATTCAATTCCGGATTTTAAAGTGTTGGATGTGTGGTTTGGGCTACTGTAAAAGTGGTTTCTTACGCGTACAGAAACTTTCGCAGTTTCCATCGGTGCCGACTTTTTCGCGTGTGTTTAAATTCGCGGTCAGTAATGATAGCGTTGTAACAAGCGACGAGTTCAAAACATTTTCCCGTGATGTTAAATTCGCGGTTCAACCTCAAAGCGCGAAAATAAAACCACAGCGAAAGAAACCACTTTTACAGTATTCTCTACCTTGTACCCTATGCACACAAAGCATTAACATGAACATGGGACCAGGCAGTAGGCTTGAGAGAGCTGTATTTTGCCTCATGCCTGTATATACATGGAGTACGAATGGACAAAAGGTGTTCCCCCCCCCCCCCAACAATATACGGTACACAATTGACACAACTGACAATCAACACACAATTTATTATTCTAAGTGAGAGTAGAGGGTGTTTCCCTCTTCTGACTGTTTAAACACTCTTCTTAGTGCTATTTCTGCTTGGTTGCCTAGCATACGGTGTTCATGATATTATAAGAATCAACACTAGAAATCTATTTAAATGATATTCTTGTTTTGTTAAAAATATCTACATCAAAAGTTTGTCAGTGTTTGGATGCAAAAACCACTAAAAAGCTTGTTCAGGCTTTTGTTATATGTCATGTAGACTACTGTAAAGCGCATTGAGACACTACGGTAGTGATATGCACTATATAAGCACTGTATTATTATTATTATTATTATTATTACTATTATTATCATTATCAAAATACTGCTACCATATTTAAACCTGGACTGTTTCAAGTCAACAAAACATGCACCAAATTGCACCACAAACAACATAAAACTGCAAAAAGCTCTCACTGTGGGAGGGAAAGCATCCCCTTCCCACACCCTCCCCCCACTCCTACACTCACTCTCCTTGCTCAGGCTTTGTCACTTCACTCTCTCTCATACTACCGCCCCTCTAAGATTAAACCCTGGCTACGCCATTGATCATGTCCAACCATTAACGCAACTTTCAGTTCCTTCATATAGCATAGTACAGAAAGAGGGTTCATGCTACTGTTAATTACCACTATATGAAGAATAAATAAACATACGAGAAACAAACAAAACATTCATTAATACCTGAGACTTGCTGCTCATTCCAGAGCCATGCTGCGACCGCTGGAAGTCCAGAAAACCGAACTGGTCTGAGTAGGTGTCAATCATACTGCAAGGGTCAAATTGTTCAACAGCAAGTGAAGCTTTGTGCCTTTCATTTGCACAAAACAAAACGTCCAAATGTCCACATCATAGTGGTAATATTGAAAACTTTGCAGAACAAGCTGTCTTTCCTTTCACTGATGGATGATCAGAAAAATGTCTGCTGGGGTAAGACTAAAGTAAACTATATGTCTTTGAACTATTACCATGAAGTATAAATGTGTGTGGTAGTAGGATGCTCGTACAAATGTAGGTCTTCAAAGGAGCTATGCCTGTCTCCTACACTATTACTGTCAAATAATGATAATAATAATTGCTAATTTTTATATAGTGCATTTCACACTTGTTAAGTATGTTAATGCCCTTTAGGAACTATTATTACCGCAGTGACTGGATACATCATTTCCAACCAGCACTAACAATGATCACTTTCCACTCCCTGGAGAGCATTCCAGTCAGTCGTAGCCATTTTACATTTTTATGTTCTTGTGAACATGGTAGTTTAACCCTAAAAAGACTGGGCTATTTTGGTAGCTCGAAAGACTGGGGGGGCCTAAAGGGCCCCCCCTTAAGATCTCGGCTGTGGATCGCGCGATCGCCGCGGAAATTTGCACAATGGTATTGTGCGATGTAATCTACAAGATCATATATTTAAATTTTCCAAAGTAGTCTTCTTTTATTTTATTTTGATTAATTATGCTAATTTATGCGAGAAATCAGACTTTTTTTATCTAAATCAGTAAATAAAGCTCCAAAAGTGCTCATTTTTGGTCTAGATATTCTTTGTAGCATTCTTAGCAAATGTACTTGAAAAAAAATTTGGTATCAAAATTAATTTCTTATTTATTTTATTGTTTTATGAATTTCTTATGTATTTCTTTGTTTTTTCGACCTTTTGTTTTTGTTGTTTTTTTTCAGCAAAATTTGTGGCAGACCCTTTTTGAAGCATAATACTACTAAAACAAATTGATTTTAGCCATTGAGAGTAAAAATAAGCATATTTATATGAACCATGTGATAAAACTCAATTTGTATTGACTTTGTACACAAAATCACATTTTTGAGCCATTTTTGGTCTCACGTGCATGTACAAAAAGTTATGTAACTTCAGAACCGTACCCCCGGGCGTCACAAATTTGGTGTCAAAATGTGCGGGAAACTCGAAAGAAAAAAGTCATAGAGCATCGCAGCGAGAGCAGTGCGTGTTGCTGAGTAATCGCGCGAAATGTCGAGGGGGGGCCTTTTAGGCACCCCCCCCCCCAGTCTTTTTAGGGTTAATGGCAATGAGGGAAATGTTCTGATTCATTTGTTTTTGTTCCTTTTTTTTTTTTTTTTTGGCTATCGATGCACGATACTCACTTAGCCAGTGATTGACTTCATAAAACTTACACCTTTGATTGTCATATGTACATCTGCATATCAATAGAAGGTATTTTGAATGCAAATGTAACTTGGCATAAAATGCTTCTGCCTATATTGAAATGGATGATGGACGTGATCATGTATGTTCTGCCCTTTACATTGATAAGATGATCATAAAATCAAATACTGCAGCACACCCTCACCTGTACTTCATGAGTTCCACCACATCCTCGGCATCAGCCTGGGAGGCCTGCTCCCTGAGTTCCAGCCTGGCCCGGGCCTCTGTCAGCCGGATCATGGACTCTAGCTGCCTGGTGGTGATTGGTGTGCTGTCCATGCCTTGGTGCTGACGACGCAGCTCAAGGTAGAAATTCTACAGAGGTGTGTTTGCATGTGTGTGTGTGTGTGGGGGGGGGGGGGGGGGGAGAAAGGAGGGGGGAATCAAAACTGGGACTATGAAATATTTTACAAGACATTAACATTTGACATAGAAATAAAGATCATCTTATGCCAATGAGTAATCTTGTTATTTGGCTATGCCAGGACAAGCAGCCATCCAAATATTAAAGTGATATGTTAACAGCACAATACTTTCTGGCAAGTTGTATTGTACTGGGTAAACACAGCGAATATCAAGGTAATGACGTAACAAAAACAAGGCAGTCATTAATCTAACATTGTATTGCTCAAGAAAATGTCACACAGCAGTTGTTGTGACAAGCCCACCTACCTGAAGAACACTAGCAGCCTCTGGGATCAGCTTGGGGTGCACATACTTCCTCGCATAGGCGATGTACTTCCTGAGTAGCTGGGGTGGGATGGGGTCAAAGTCTTCGCCCCGCCCAACCTTGAGTCTCTCGGAGAGGGGTTTGTCTGACTGCCAGAGGCGGTGGGCCTCATCATCGTCAGCTGTAGTGACAGATCCCGAGGGATATCTCGTCACACGCACCCCACCCATGGCCCTATTATGACACAGGAAAATCAAATATGATTTCAAGTGTGACTTTGACAATATCTGTTAAACATAACAATTCAAGTTACTTACTTAGTTTTGTGTGAGTCCTTGTATATAGGACTGCCATTACAATTATGAAATTTTACAGGAAGATTTCACAAAAAAATGAGTACAACCTACAGGGAAAGTAACAAAGATTTACACCATTCGATACATTAGAGACATATAGCTACATATTTCTTCTGTCAAGGGCAGGGGTGAGGATATGGAAAAGTCTTCCATTGATCAGTAAAACTAATACATCATAAACTGATGTTTGTGGTCTATAAATTGCAGTTACAGTACACTCTATCCCTACAAGAATGTGATAATGCAAAGAATAACATGGTACCATTTTCTCTTTCTCACTTAAAGTAAAAAAACGCACACAAACAAAACATAAGAATCAGTGGGAGATTGTGAAACCATGACATCATTGTCTTACCTAATTTGCATACGTGGATGTCGATCACTGGTGTCACTGTTTTGTGTAAACTTATTTCACATCTACTTTTGCTCTGACGGATATCGTACGGTTCATTTGACTCGACGCCATAAACTAAACTTGATCAAAGAGAGGAATGGCACACTGACTGCACACCAGGGGGGTGTTTCATCAATTTAGTCAGTGCTGACAAGTTGTCAGTCTCTGACAATTTTGGCAAAATCCTTGGTTTTGATTGGCTGAGATGCTCTGGTCACTGACTGTTGCTATGGTTATTGTTAGAGACTGACAACTTGTCAGCGCTGACAACTTTCATAAAACGGTACCCTGAAAGATGTCTCACCTGTGTTTCCCAGCATGAAGGGCCATCACGTGCTCAGAGAGCATCGAGTCCATCTCTTCATCCGGTTGGTCAAGCAGGATGAAGACCAAATCAAATCTGGACAGGAGAGGACCGCTCATCCTGCCAAGAGAGATGTGATGCAGTAAATATTTCACTTGATTTACTGTGACTTTTTACTCGATTTACAGTGGCATTTCTCTTTATGTCATATCCTTTTTTCCCTGCTTTGATTTTTAGGGGAGGGGTTTGGGAGTAGATACAGAAATTGCCAA
Source organism: Diadema antillarum (assembly GCF_040938485.1). Classification (NCBI taxonomy): domain Eukaryota; kingdom Metazoa; phylum Echinodermata; class Echinoidea; order Diadematoida; family Diadematidae; genus Diadema; species Diadema antillarum. The sequence continues at coordinate 124,119 of NW_027271881.1, forward strand.
AGTTTAGGCAAAAACACTGTATACGCCATATACATTTAGCGAGTCTAATTTTCTGTGAATCGGGACTTCCCGACAATTTTGCGAGTGGGTAAATTCGCGATTGTGAAGTACAATGTTGAACAGAGAAATGTGCGTGTCGCACATTCATGTTGGGATCAGAGTTAAAATTTTCGCATTTTTTCAAATTTGTGAATGGCACCTGACTCGCGAAATTCGCGAAAATAAATACCTCACAAAATATTTGGCATATACAGTAAATGCATCAGAGGTTGAATAAAGAACTTTTCTCTTTATGATAGTCTCTTTTCATCCCAAATGACATTTTGTTTCCTGTTAAATAATTTCCATGCTCATTCTAGAACGTACCTGAGGTTTTCTGAGACAGTCTTGGCCTTGTTGTAATGGCCACCCACAGGGTTTGCAGCAGCCAGGATTGAGGTCCTGGCAGGAAGACTACACACCACACCAGCCTTGGCTATACTGATACTCTGCTGCTCCTGTGTTGTAGTATGGACCAAACCAAACATTTATAAACACTAATCTCCAGTCGAATGTTTCGAAATTCAAACAACCTTACCAAAACAGCAGAGGCAATATTACAGCTTAATTCTTGCTCGCATCACATTTACAGAATTGTACATGTTCATATGAGGACCTGTGCAATTGAGATTACTAAACAATCTAATCGATTTTCCACACTAATACGACTATATTTACAATATTTTTAGCATGCAGATAGTGCCTCTATGCTGAATAATGATTACAATTTTCCAATAGTTCTGTGACACTGAGACACCAAAAATACTACAGAGGATTCCAGTTATAAGGAAGTCCTCAGGACTAGCAGTTTTCTTTCGCTATATTGAAATTTCGTTATAACCGAACACATAAACAATAAAAATACATAGAACGGATAATGTTACAGCCTGAATATTTACTTTGTCGTAACCGGAATTTCGTTATAACCGTGTTCGTTATAACGGGAGTGCGCTGTATCAATCGTAAGGATCACTGTCAGCATCTTGACATTCCATGACAGAAGTGATGACAAACCAAGTGTAATATCTGCTAATGTAAGACCTTTGAGCCTCCTTATACACGTGGCTGTTGCCAAATTCATCTTCTCTGACTGCAGTGAAAATAACTCACCATGGCCTCCAGCAGGGCTTGGTGCTGTGATCCCATCTTGTCAAACTCATCTATGCAGCAACATCCTATGAGGGTGTGAGAAGATGGTGAAAGCACTTTCAGAATCACTTCTTGCAAGTGTTATTTATATACCACTATCCTCATGCCATACTTTGATTTGAATATATGTGACCCTGCATCACAAAACACACAGAAAGTCGCCAGACATGAAATTTTAGTTAAGAGCATATTCTAAAAGAACAGACTTTAAGCTTTAAAATGATGTATAACTCAAATCAAACAGACTCTCCTAACCTATCTAAATATTGAAAAGAAAACACACACTCAGGAAAAGTGTGAACTGAGAAAAGAGGCTCTGAAGTGTAGTGTCTATTAGAGCGCTAAATCTGTACCAAGCCGTGCTGGCTGTGCAACGAATGGGACAAAAAACAGGATGTAAATCACCCAGAGTAACAACAATGAAGGGATTATCAGATTAAACTGAAATTGAGAGTGCCGTATTAACACATTCTGTTCATAATTTATGCCAACTTTCAAAGCAGTAACATCATCCTTTCAAAAGTTACTTGAGTTTAAAGTGAAGAGTGTGTTCAAGGTTTTTAAGAAATGAAAAGGGGACTCTAAAAACACACCTAATCACATTCTACCAAAAAAGTTCAAGATAAACTGCTAAAAAACACACTTTCCTGCCCATTTTATGATCCCAAATTGTAACATAATGTGAAGAAGACTTACTCCTTCAAAAAATATGAAAAAGTCAAGATAGGTTAGATCGACCCATTTCACCTAATTTCAGTCTCCAAACAAAATCAGTGTGTGCGACTTTTTGTTCGTTTTGTGGTGCACGGTCACATATGGTCTGATACTGATTTAGTTGGTTTATTAGGGCCCGGTGTTGTGAATCAATCAGGTTACACTGCTATGTTCAACTATCTTGCATCAATCTGCAAGTACCATACATGGATAAGTTACCACAGCATGACTGGCAGATCAGACTTAATTGAGCAAATTATTGGAAAGGTTTTGCACACATCTCAAAACAGGAGGATCTGTCAAACCAAATGAAGATTGATATTGAATGACATTGCTAAAATTTTGTTGGGTGGATAGTGTTTCATCTTGTGTTTATTTTACCAGTGAATCTGTGTCAGTGGAAAATGTGATCTATTCTCATTTCTCTCAAAAAAAAATACTGAACATAGTTGTACACCACTTGTTCCATACCAGGGCTACCAACATCAACTGACCAAAATCAAGGAGATTCCAAAGAGCACTCAGGTTGATAAGCCTGTTACATACATCTCAATAGGCAACAGTAATTCCCAAATCAGGGAGGATTTTATATTCTTAGCCAGGACAGAAAAAGAGATCTTTCATTATTCAGGGAGCTTCTGGCAGAATCAAGGTAACTTGGCAGCTGTGTCTTACCCATGACATGAAATCCAGCTTTGTGTTTCATTTTGAATCTCAGAACAGATCAGCCGGGAATGTTTTATAATGCTTACAGTTCTGTAGCTTGAAGCTATGATATTCAAAACAAGTGATACTGCACAACTTTTTTCTCACGGACCTGAACTAATACATTCATTTTACGACAGGGAAAGACATGAATGTGGAATAATGACAATGTCGCATTCACTAATGGTAGCCTCTGATCAGTGTCAACACTGCTCTTCCAGAGGGACCTGCCATTTTAATTTGCCCAGTATTGCCAGGTACCCATTTTACAGGTCAAGGGACATAAGATGGATAAAATGTCTTTCCACAAAGGATTGGTATCATGTGGGATTTGAACTGAGGACCTCTGGTCCAAAGTCATGAGCCCTAACCACTTCATCACATGTAGGTCACTCACCCTGATCCCCCAAGACTAAGGCTCCCGCCTCCAGGGAGTAGTCACCCGAAGACCCGTCCTTGGTCAGGGTCACTGTCAGGCCCGACGTCGTGGTCGTGTTGCCACAGACATACACACCCCTGGGGGCAACGTTGGATGCTGCCTGCAGCATCTACAAGGATGATGATATTACAAAAATGATGAACATTTGATGTGGCCACATAGATGCACATTGATTGTTAATGCTGAGTAGAGCAACTACTCATAGTGACCAGATAGTTTCTTTCTTACAGATATTTTGTTTCCTTCCTTCAGATTTTCAGTTTCCTAGGTACTGATGAAACACATACTGTATACGCCGAATATTTCGCAAGGTTTTTATTTCTGCGAATTTCGCGAGTCAGGTGCTATTCGCGAAATTAAAGACACGCGAAAATATTGACTCTGATCCCGATGTGAACGTGACGTACGCGTGAACACTTCTCCGTTCAGGACAGGACTCCACGATCACGAATTTAACCACTCGCGAAATCGTCGGGAATTCCTGATTCGCGAAAATTTAGACTCGCGAAATATATAGCGTATACAGTATCAAATCCATCTAGCTATCACACATCAACCCACAGAGCAAGGCAGTCATCACTTGTTCTTGAGATAATTTTACCACAGAGTAGACTACTGCCTTGCTCATGTAGCTATTCTTTTTTCATTTTATTATTGTACTTGGGAATCCAGTCAAACTAATCATTCTCACCTCATTATCTACATTAGCCTTTGCAAGAATTCCTGATAAAAAAGTTGTGGAAACTTTACTGTCATTACTGTTTGGTAAATTGAAAGTCCACACAACACTGCATATTATAAATGTCTGTGCACATCATATGATTTGCAAAATGAGAGTGGTGGAATAATTCACAAGCAGTTACATTCTGGATTTTTTTAAAGAGACAAATTAAGATATAACTCGGTAATTTCCCATATTGGAGAAATGTATTTAATTTGCATTATGGGAATGTTTTAGCTTGTTGAGTTTGAGGATATCAGTCAAGTTTCTATATTCACAAAAAACACATGCACGTTGAAAACATAAGGCGTGTATAGTGTACTTGGCATTCAGGACACGAAAAACTACAGAGTGACTGATTGAAAAAGGGCAAGCAAAGAGAAGATATTACCTGACTCTTCCCCAGTCCTGGATCACCTACGACCAAAATGTGGGGATCTCCACGCACTGGAATACGATTCTGCAATAGTGATTATTTGAGTAAGTGTTACAGAATGAAATACACAACAGCTCTTACTCTGATGATTACGATTAATAACTGTTTTGCAAAAATCAAATTTGACTGGCTCTGAAGATCTTCCATCCAAAAGCTAATAATTTCTTTCAATCTTTGAGCCTGCAAATGATTATTGTCATTGTAACAGTAGTAATGCAACTTAAACTCAGCAGCACGACATGAATTGGTCGGCAGGAATCTAGACAGCTTTATCTACACTCGAAGATCATTATCAAACATTTTCTTTGATATACAACCCTTCTGTATGTAAAACCTCTTATCTTTGATATACACTAGTGACCAAACATTTACATGACAAACTTATTGTGATAAGATATATACATGTACTGTAAAACACAATATTTTCGCTGCATGAAATTTTCGCAAATGGGAGCTGACAGCCTTATTTGCAGCATGAAATTTTCGCAAGTTGCCTCTCACATTCAATGCATATAGTGTAGACAAGAAATTTAGCCTGTATTTTAATTTCACAAATCTCAGCTCTCGCGAAATTTGCGAAATCAAAATGCACACCAACATTCCTCGTTTTATAGTATATCTTCACCTGTTCTTGAATGTACACATTTGTTATGTTTGCGATAAAACTTGAATTGGCACCACAATACCTTGTCATTGGCATACTTGTGCGTCCCACCAAAGAGTCCAAGAATGAGGCCCGCCTTGACCAGCTCATGCCCATAAATAGTTGGACAGAGAGACCTGAGAAAACAAAGAAGATAAAAATATAAAGGAATTGAAGTGCTGGTTTCAAGAATACAATCCTAAATGCGCCTTTTAAAAAGCTTTCAACTGCATATAAGCATTTTATTGTTGCGGGCTTGTAGGCTGCTCACACTGAGTGAGGGTTATAGAAACAAAAACACAAAAACAAAATCAAGCATTCAAAGTACTTTTAAGAAAAGCCATTTGATCTCATGAACAAGACATATCAGCTGGTGTGTCAACATATACACAATCTTTGCCTTTACTTTTACTACTACTACTACTACTACTACTACTACTACTACTACTACTACTACTACCACCACCACCACCACCATGGCCGCCGCCACCGCTGCTGCTGCTAGTGCTTCAACATTTGTTTCCGTAGCATGGTCTTATTAAAGTTTGAAAGAAGGAACTTACCCAACTATGAGCCTGAAAAGATTCTCCTGGCTCTGAATCTCCTGTATGGCATAAAGTTCCTTGATGGTGAAGTCCACGGCTGCTCCTGATGTCCCAGCACTGCCACCCTCCTCACTAGTCTTCTTGCCCTGCTTCAGGTTGGACACGGAGTTGGCTCGGATGTACAGGAGGAACATGCACTTGTCCTTGTTGCGACTTTTACCTGAAGAGATTGGGATTGACAAGTCAGGAATTGTATGATATACATAACAATTTTATTACTCTGGGCGATACTTCGTAATGTTTTCTCTAATTTCAATGAATGATAATTATCACCGGACCAAGTATTGTTAAACTGGGTCATGAAAGCAAAGGGGGAAAAAATATGTCAGCAAATAAAAAGATATATCTTGATGTCAGCTATGTAACCTCAAGCTAAAGTTCAAGCCCATTGGCTAAATATACTGATGCTCATCTAGATTTAATTAAATCTCCTGGAGTTTACAGACTCAGTAGCGTGGAGTAACCATGAAGTGGAAAGGCTGGCCCGCCTCGGATATTTACCAGAATCCCCATAAAAAATTGTACATAGCTTTATCAGTGATCTCTATGTACAAGTACACACACAGCTGGAAAACCTTGACTGGAGTCGGAAGCTGCCGATCAGCGTACCCTTTGATGCACATACCGCTATTCGCTGACCAATGCTAATTGTGGATTTTCATATGTACCCTGGAGGGAAGCGAATGAATCAGGCCATTCATGAATGCAGACCCTACCGGGTCTTCAAAGGTCTGCAGGTGCTCTATAAATGTGCTGAAAGCCTTTGTTTTGATCGTTACTCCATTTGTGATGACAGGAGAAAATGAAATGGACTGGGAAATCTCTGGAATCAGCTAAAAAAGAAATGACCTTTAATATGTGACACTGCACCTCAAAACAAACAAAAAGTCGCCAGACATGAATTTTTAGTTAAGACTATATTCTGAAAGAGCAGACTTTAAGCTTTAAAATGATGTATAACTCAAATCAAATGGACTCTCCTAACCTATCTAAATATTGGAAAGAAAGCACAAACTCAGGAAAAGTGTGAACTGAGAAAAGAGGCTCTGAAGTACAGTGTCTATTCAAGCGCTTAATCTTTACAAAAACGTGCTGGCTGTGCGATGAATGGGACAAAAAACAGGAAGTAATTCACCAGAATAACAACAATGAAGGGATTATCACATTAAAATGATATTAAGCATGCCTCATTAACACATTCTGTCCATTAGTAATGCCAACTTTCAAAGCAGTAGCACTATCCTTTCAAAAGTTATTAGAGTTGAAAGTGAAGAGTGTGGGCAAGGTTTTTCAGAAATGAAAAAGGGATTCTAAAGACACACCTACTCACACTATTCCTACCAAAAATGTTCGAGATAAACTGCTAAAAAAACACACTTTCCTGCCCGTTTTATGATACCAAATTTTAGCATGATATAAAAAATGACCCGCTCTTTCAGAAAATATGAAAAAGTCAAGTTCGGCTAGGTTGACCCATTTCCCTTATTTTCAGTCCTCACGCAAAATCAGTGTGTGCGACTTTATGTTCGTTTTGAGGTGCACGGTCACATATACGTGCTATCACGTCCAATGATGATTTTCTGTATCAAATTACCTTCATCCACATTTGCCACTTTGACAATGCCACTGACTGTTACAGTATCCCCTGGCACACAGGAATCAACTGAAATTAAAAGAGAAATCCATAATCCTTCTGACAGTATACATGTAGTGGGAGTTCAATGCAATGTGTATCATCTGCATGATATAATATATCTTTATAAAGTCTTCATGATGATAAATGTTAATAGGCCATGTGATCTAAGAACAGTTGATACCTACATCAATCTAGCAGATTCACAAAAACAAAATTTGTGATCTACATTGTAAAAGACAAAGTGGTGTGAGGTTTCCTGTTTTACAAGACAAACTTCAATCTTAGGAAAATCATTGCAAACAGAAGTCATGCTACTTTTGGATATCCTTAAAACAGTCATCTTAGTGAAGAAAAAAAAGCGTCACATAATTGCCTGTACAAGTATCACAAGTATCACACAGTCAACTCTGCTTTTTAAGTCCAATCCACTCCTACTGGAGAATGAGCTCCAACATGGCCACTATCTAACTTCCCAGATGGCAATTGAACATTAACTCTACTGCCTCTATTTACAGATAGAGAGCAATGCAATGGAGTGCAACAAGAAGGCAGTTTCACTGACCAAGGTCGTGCATGAGTTCGCACTCTACGGTTCGCGGGATCCGACCAGTCTCCCGCTGCTCATCCATAACGATTTCCTGGAGTTTAATGGTCTGCCAGTCGGCAGTCTCTGTCAGGGCAGAGCTCTGCTGAGGGACGAAGGACCGACCCCTACACTCTGGAGCAAGACACTAAGGCAAACAAAAATAAAGAACATTCTTTTTGAAATACAGGGGACTCCCGTTACAACAAATTGCTTGTACAACACATTTGATCATTCTATAAAACCAATTCTATGCAAAGAGTGAATCTTAACTTTGAATTAATTTTGTGAACATCTTTGTAGTAAAACATGCTTTCAGATGGTACCTTTTGCTCTTGTAAAATTAAAGTTTTCAAATTGGTGCAGATCAATCATGTTGTGTGTGCAGGGAAGTGATGCTTTACCCAGAGCACATCTAAGGTAGTAAACAGCTCTGTATCAGGACTGTACATCATCAAGCTTGCTGTCAATTTTCCGTCATCACCTAGTGAATGTATAAACAGCTGTATTTGATTTTCACATGTATTTGAGGTCAGTGTTAAGTAGTACATACAATGAACATACAACAGAAGCATTCCTCATTCTTTCTCCAATCTTGAAAATTAGTGTCACACAGAACAAGTACTGTGAAAGTGGAATTTTTTGTGCGAGTAATTTTTGACACTCAAACAGGAAAGACAAATTTAATGATTTTGATTTCACAGATAGTCATGACAATTGAGGGGCACTTCAAGCAGCTCACCAGTGCCACAGCATTTAAAGACTTTGGCAACACACACTGGAGTATGGGTACACATTAGTTCCATGTAACACAAAATGTGTGAAAATGTTTGACACTGCAAAAAATGTCCACTCTCACAGTATGTCAGACCCACACTGATGGCAAAGAATTCCAAAAAATAGAAATAAATAGATATGTTTCTGGGGTATGAGTTTTCTTCAATCTTGTCTCCCTCTGTACAAATGAAAGTTGTAAGATCGCAACTACTACTGGAAAATGAGCTCCAACATGGCCACTATCTGACTTACCGGATGTCAGATGCAGAGACTCCAACTCTCCCGTTTTCGACGGGAGATCTCCCGCCGAAAGCCCATTTTTGCACAATCTCCCGTTCTCCCATTTGAGATTTGATTTCTCCCGCCCTGGCTCTGTGTCTCCCGGTGGAAAGGATTTCTTACTTATTTCTATCGTATGTTGAAAAAAATAAGCCTTAGATAGCACCAGAGAACATTTAGAATCCTAGGAACTTCGCACACATCAACTTGGAGTCTCCCGTTTGCTAGGGGTTTCGGGCGGGAGAATCTCCAGATCAGAAGGTGCTTGGGGTTGGAGTCTCTGCAGATGAACAATAATTTTAATCAAATGCTTGCCTTTTCATAGATCATAGAACAATGTCAGAATTTTGAAGCTTGGGTATCTGTTCCAAGTTCATCATGTCATTACCGGCAACCAGGGATTGCCTGGTGGTAGTGTCGCTGCCTGGAAAGCAGTAGATGACAGGTTTGATTCCTGCTGGTTCCTTTTTTTCCAACATGCTTGTTAAAAAAGTTGATCAGCATGGCAATCTTACAAATTTTGAGGGAGACAAAATGAAGAAAACCCATACCCCATATCTTCACCCTTCTGCAAAATAATCTCTTGCTTTCATTCAGATATGTTTTGTTTTTTTCATGAACTGGTAGCATAATTGTTAGAAACACACTGGATACAGCTGTGAAACAAGATACCGGTAGACTTTGACAAACCTTTGTTGGCAAGACGTACTTCCCCTCAGGCAAATTGACAATCTGTAGAAAGGATGAAAAAAAAGCAAAACTCCTTTACATGCTGCTCCTCATGGGGGTGAACCTCAGGAGCTGCAGATTTTTGGAACAAGATTAGACTCAAGGGTATCCAGGAATTCTGTGAAGGGGAGGGGGTGCGCAAAGCACAGGAGCGTAAGGACTAAAGCCCAAGCCAGGGCAGGCACTGCACTTTTGAAAGTGGGGGGCAGTTTATATTTCTGGTGCCACTTCCGGGTTTCATCAGCTGACAAGCAAAAGAAAAAAGGGCCTTAAAAAGAATTTTCTGGTACCACTTATGGGGTTAATTGGCTAAACGCAAAGAAAAAAAAAAAGCTGAAGTGCAAATTTTCTCGTTTTCTCATGCCACTTTAGGGTTTCATCAGCTGACAAAAAGAAAAAAAAATCTGCCACTGAGACTAAATGACTGACTTTCTTATTCCGCTCCTTTTTTTTTAATCGGCATTTCAATAGATTTGTGAGAGTAGCATGTTACACTACAACTAAAATGCAATTACTGAAACATGTTATATAAAGGTTTGTTTGTTTTTTAAAGATCATCTTAAAAAAAAAATCAGAAATGAATATCAAAATTAAGTATACAATGCAGCACAGCCACAAAAGAACAGACAATATAATTGTATTTAAATGATGCATCACCTGAATGTCCCCACATGTATTGCACAGGAACGCCATCTTTGTGCAGAGAGGTTTGATGTTGCTCACTCTAACGACTGTCCCCTTCACTGACACAAACTTTCCTGTAGCAAAGTATCAAAAGAAACAAATATGGGAATGGCGGCTAAATGGATAGCACTACTGCTGCTGATATGAAAAATACTCTGCTACCTCATTCCCTATGAAAGTCTTAATCTTTCCACCTGCAGGTTCCCTTTGGTAATTGTCTAAAATCCTGGCAGGGTAGATATAGAATGTAAGCAAAGTGTCCCTGTAACTGTAAAGACTAAGGCCCGAATTTACGGAGATGGTACAAATTAAACCATGGTTTTAACCATTGACAAAAACCATGGAGCGCAAAGTGACGCATGGAATATTTCGTTACGAAATCAGTCATTTCGTCGATGAAATGTTTATTTTGTAACGAAATGACAACATTTTGTAACTAAATGAACATTTCGTCTACGAAAAGATAATTTCGTTAATGAAACGGTCATTTTGTTGACGAAATGACCAATTTCATAACGAAATATTCCGTGCGACACTTGACGCTCCATGGTTTTTGTCCACGGTTTAAACCATGGTTTCATTTGTACCACCTTCGTGAATTCGGGCCTAAGTGTTAAAAGATGTGTCTCCCAAATATGACATCAAAGAGTCAAAGTCTGTAATGGACAGACGTGCATCAAATCTGGCATAACGTCCTTCCCTTTTCAAATATCACTGGGTCAAAATATGAAAAATGGTGAGGAAAACACAGATAAGGTAGACCCCATATTGATACAGTTTCATTCAGAGGTTTTGTTCAAGACGCAGGTATGATGCACACAAAGTACAAATTACGACGAAGTTGTCCATTACAAAACCGTGAGAGTAACATCTTCGCTGAATAGATATCATACTATTCTTCCTCTTCATAGATATCCCCCATTACTGACATTTTCATGAAAAGATTACAGCATGATTATACAAAGGTAAGAATTGAATGCACAGAAAATGCAAGAATGTACAAATCATGGCATGTGTTTATGCAAGAGCAAGTCATGGTTTGTACTCACCATAGCAATTTGCTTTCAGGTTCTTGAATGCTGTGATGGGTTCATAGTTCAAAATTCTGAAAAATTGCAAGCATTTACACAATTGAAACAATTATGATCATTACTTTCAATAGCATATGGCTAAAATGTGGTGTGCGTGAAGAGAAAAATGTCAAACCAAAAGATTTACACATGAATTTGAATCGAGCATTTTTGACGTACCAATAGACAACAAACTCAATACTTTAGCTCTGAATGCGAATTCGACTCAAATATAATTCTTTCTTTCGTGACATCAACAATATTCATTTGACTATACACAGATGTAAAATGTGCCATGTGATGGTCATGCACCAGCAGGATGAAGTGGACAATTATTGATGTTGAAACCAGTTCTATCATTTCAACACTTCTTAACTGGTGTATCTTTAAGTCAATATTCTCAAGGCACTGAACTTCACTACCCATTCACTTGCAAGCACTATCACTCATTTGCATATCATATACCCTATCCTGGATTCCCTGATAAATCCCATAGATCCAATCTCTTTTCCAAACACCCAACATCCCCATACATTCAATAATACTTGTGTAAAGATGTTTTTTGCTGCTGTTTTATAGGCATTCATCATTTTACTACAAATGATTCCTTACACTGCACAAACTTTGCCACTTCTTCTCCTGCTCTAGTGGGGAACGGAAATGGACCAACGCACTGGCTAAACTCTGACATTGTTCAGCTTCAATTGGTCCTCGCCAATGAACCTGCTGGTGTGAGGTTTTGATACTGACCTGGCGTGGATGAGTGGAACCTGGACCAGCATGGGGGGTATGTCAACAGAGTCCTGGGACTGACTCTCCGAGTTCTCCTGCCTCTGCAGGACTGCTGCTTGTCGTTCCAAGTCCTTGGTCCAGACCTAGGGATTGGAGCAAATCGTGTACAGGAGGCTCTGTTTTCTCACTTCACAGACAGCATTGAACAGCATGCAACAGTATAAACTAAAGACTGCCCACCTGTGTCTAGATGGCTTCAGGTCATGCTTTTAGTTTAATAATGCATTCTTTTTCATGCACCATAAGAAATAAAGACTGTGCCTTTTAATCCAAAAAATTCCAATACTACTAACATCTGATCCAAAAGGATCTTGAAGCTCACCCGTCTGCAGCAAAGCAAGATAGAGCAGCAAAGCAAGATAGAGCGGCAACTTACTGTCGAATTTAGACTTTTGAACATATGTCATTGTTAACATTCTCTCTCTCTTTCTTTTTCTTTAATTGAAAATACCTGATGAAACGCCACACCAAGACAATTTATGATGCGTTGAGGCATTTCCTTGAGGTCTGCCTTGAGGGAGGGCAGAGTGTCGCTCACAGAGGGGTCACTCAACAGTTCCTTAAAATCCACCAAGATGCTGCCCCGCTGGTCAATTTCAGCCTGTTCAAAGAGAACGAGCACACGAAGGAGAATATGTAAAGACCTTCTAATCTGCATTTTCCAATGCCCCCTCCCCCCTCCCCCATCCCCCCCCCCCCAACACACACACATACACACAAACACATAAAATCTCATGAAGGCCAATATTACAATTTGACTTGAATAGTTTGATGCATTTTTAATACCTAGTTTGAAAAAATTTATTTACTCCTTTAAATGCTAATGGAAGGTGTTTTTTTTTCTTTCAGCACTAAAACAAAACTCACTGGAGTTAGCTGAGACACTCGGAGAGAACTCTTTTCAAATCTACACACTCACAACAGGCAGAGAAACAAACCTACACACACATGCATGTATTTATATGGAAAAGTTAAACTAAACATGGGTGCATGTGCTATATATTTTACTCTTTTTACAGGTATTTTGCTGTACCATCCCAGTAAAAAACATGAACCTTGCTCAATCATAATGCCATGCATCATCTTTCAACCATTACTACTGTTTGTATACTTTGTTCTGAATACCAAATACCCAAAATTGACAAGAATGAAGATCCTTTCCTTTTTGTTGTGACTAAATAGAAATATTACACTTTATCTACAAGATCCTGAATGCCCCATACATTTCACAGAGTTTTTATTTTCACAAAATTTGCAAGTCGGGTGCTATTCATGTGAAAGTATGAACTCTGATCCCGACATGAATGTGAATGTGACGTGCACAATTCTAAATTCTTTACTGTACTCCATGATTGTGAATTCAACCACTCGGAAAATGTAAGGAAGTCCCAATTCGCAAAAAAGGAAGACCTGCTTTGCTGTACCAGCACCAGTATGCAGTAATGTCAGGCATGGCGGGACACGCAGGACTGTACCTTGTCATACTTGGCAAGTCTTGGTCTGAAGAACATCTCAAAAGTCTCAATCTTAGTCACTGTTGAGGATTCTGAGCTGTAAGCTATCAAAAAGAAATGAGAGAAAATTGGTAAAATTTTGAACTTATGGCAGTGATGCAGTAGACCTGAGATAGGGGAATAGGTGAAACAAGCACATTGTGCAGGGACTTGCTGGTAAGAGACATGTTTCAGCGTCATTGAAAAGGCCTCCTATGCAAAGAAACACTCATTACGTGAGTTGGACAATACAATTTGTGCAGATGTAAAAACAGATTGTTAGCTGTTTTAGCTGTTTCAGTTCACACATTCTATCATTGTGAAACAGCACCATACTAACTATAAGTAGCTAGAATTAGATGTACCACATCTTCATTTGTCTACTACTGCATCTATGTCATACTTCCATCTGTGTGCTGTACATTCATACTGTGTAGATCTTACCATACATTTATCTGCATGCAATTCTGTCATTATTTTGAGTTCTATCTCTCCATCTATCAGGAAGCTGGAATCTTGTCATTACCATGACAATTGCCATTCCAGCACGGTTGCTATCATATCAACTTTTTTATGAAATGGGGCCCAGGTCTTCATCTATATAATATGCCTTCATCTACATACGTGCTATACCTTGATCTACGGCTTTCACCTTGATGCATATATGCTCCCTTTGTCTTTGTAATGCATCGCCTGTGTATTATTGAGTCTTCATCTGCATACCTTACCTTCGTCTGTAAAGTAGAATCTCCAGCCTTTGTAGGGGACAAGACTGCTGGCGAGTGCCTCCATTTCAGCATGGCGTGTACTGGAGACTGGTACAGAACTGTTGGAATTACTGTTTCCATAGCCACCTCCTGTAAAAGACGGAAATGTGACATGGGATTGCAAATCACTCACTCCTAATTCCTTAATCTATCAATAGATTGACACAGAATTAGTCAGTGGTCATGATGCAGGCTCTGCAATTATAGAAAGAAAGAGAGAAGAATCTCTATGCCATCAGCATAGAAATTATTTACTTCCAGGGAAAATATACTTCATAATGAACATGTTAAATATGTCATGACATGGTTACATGGTTGCAAACATTGAACACAAAGTCAGAGTGAAATGTTGAAAGGTAGCATATTTACTAGGAAGGGGTATTTGTGGGTATATAGGGAACTTCTGTATTTGTCATCATATGGCACTATCAGGTAAATAATCTCCACATTTTTGCAATTGCAGTCTCATTCTTTCTGATACTGTCAAAAAAAGTTCATCTTAAGTTTTCCTTTTGTGGTATATATTCATTTATTTCAAGTAGAGCATTATTTATGAAAAATATGATGCAGATTCAAACTTTTCCAACTGTTCTCATCATCTGATAAACTTCAACACTGCTTTGTAGCTGGAGTTGTCCCAGGTTCCAGGTCGCTAGTCATTATCAATTTATGTGACATTGATAATGACCTGGGACATGGGACAACCGCACCTACAAAGCAGTGTTAAAGTTCACCATATGATGAGAACAGTTGGAAAAGTTTAAATCTGCATCATATATATCAAGCACAAAGTGGTACAATGTGGTCAAAACTTTTGGAAATCATTCCAGCAAATTTTGAAAGTTTTTACATGGACATATAAACATCTATGAGATGAACACTTGCTAATGCATTGGATGAACTTATGTTATAAACCCTGTGAAGATGATTCTATATTCACAGCCCTGTGGTAGAATGACCTAGTGTTCAAATACAGCACACATTGCATTGGTCAAAGGCATAATTTACCATTTGCAGATGAAACAAAAACCCAGCAGCTGTGCTTCAAAATAGTTCTTAAATGTGAGTAAGGGATAGAAACAGCCAATGTAAAAATTTTAATCGTTATGATGGATGTTAAGTATTGTTAAAAATACAAAATGTGAACAATAGTTTGTTTCTGGACTAAACTGTCTACAGTTATGGTTTATCCTTGAGAAAAAACAGTGATATCTCCTAATTGTATTTTAGGATTTATTGCAAAATGTCTATATGGTAGGATGTTTTGTGATACAGCTGACCTACACATGCATCAAATGTGATGTCTTGAAATTTTTTACAATCACTGCTCCTAAAGGTAAAAAGGACCTAATTTAATCTTTTAGATATATGCTATATGTGTAACAAACATTAAACATTATCATGTTCGATCCAACAAACAGTTTTTCATTCATAATGATTATCTGCGCAATAAAAATGATATGCAAGGTTTCCAATCACTGTTTACCATAAGAATACATAAGGCGCACTCGCAGTCAGACTGGCAAAAGATTGGGAAGTTTAAGATCGTGATCTTTAAGATCTCGAAGTTTTGCCAGTGTGACCGCAAACTTCCCGCAAAACTTCTCGCAAAACTTCTCGATCTGTTTGCGGGCGGTGTCTCCGAAGCACGAGACCAATGTCATGAACAAATGTGCACTGTTTAATACGTCATAATCACTAGCCATCGGACGGCGCACACTTTCTTGCCCGCATACAAATGGTCCAATTAACTTCGCGATCTTAAACTTCTCGATCTTTTGCCAGTCTGACCGTGCCTATTGTATACTTTAAAGGTGCATGGTCCCGGTAGTGTAGAGGGCGCTGCTGATAAAACTGCCAATCACCGTTAGCATCGATACGAAGATTACCGAAGTTGAGCTGTCACCAAGAGTAAAGTGTGTAGGCGTTGCTAAGTAACGTTGCCTTCGTTGTCTTCTCTGCGCATCGCGCAGTCTGTAGTATTAATGCAAGGCACAGTGTGTGCGTGTGTGCATATATGTGCCTGTTATATATTATGACATCACAACAGAAGTTTGCTAAAGCTGTCATCCCCCTCAGCCGAATCATGAGCCGAACTGTGATAGGACAACTGACTACAGTACAGTGAATCGGACTTCTTCGGACTCGGGGAAGTGGGCCACAGCGTAAGCGCCAAAGAGCATAGGTCTAACGTTATAGGAAACTTGCGCCGTGCGCCCGCGTACGCATTTGACTAAAACACTGGGACCATGCACCTTTAAGTTTGAGAATATTTTTCATCCCTAGCTGCATGGACACTTATTTGGCCACCAAGAAACAACAACAAACAAACAAACACACAGAACCATAGACATGGAATAAAAAATGTCAACAAGTCATAGCCATCACAGTGATATACCTCTACCCCTCCTGTTCCAAGAGTTCCATCCTCCACCTCCTCTACCACCCCTCCAGCCTCCACCGCCTCGGCCTTGATTGCCTCCTCCTCCTCCTCTCCATCCTCCTCTTCCACCACCACCCCCATATCCTCCTCCTCCTCCCCTGCTCTGGTAAGTTGTGAAGTAGTTCCCTCTAGTTTGGTTTCGTCCCCTCCATCCTGGGCCACCAGCAGCACCTCCTCCTCCTTCTCTTGCTCCTCGCCAGCTAGAGCCTCCTCCACCACTGCCCTGCCCCCTCCAGCTCGAACTGCTGCCTCCCCCTCTCCAGCTTTGCAAGGATCCCTGGGTGTCACTCATGGCATTTTCATCAGCAACCAGTTTCTTTGCCTGATGGTTAATCATTCATAGTACAAAACACAAATTTAAATCGGCAAGTGGGCAAACTGAGCTTTAGTAACAAGTCTAACGTTAGTCATCAGTTACCGTGATTCGAAATTTGGCGGCATACCAGTAGTATCATACGCCTTTCTAAATTCTGCTCTATCTCTGCTGGCCGCGGGGGCCCGTAGTAGCTAGCGCGAGCTATTCCCACCTCAGCGAGTGACAAAATTGTGTAAGCAAAGATCGTACGGTGCTCTCTGATCAGGCGTTCCATAAACATGCACGTAAACGGCAAATCGTCTCAGTGCGCACGCACGGCGCACTAGCTGCATTGTTCCATACAAATCAGTGGTAAGCGCGCTTTTTGTTTTCGTGCAGTGTGGCGGGGATTTCAGCCAAACGCCAATTGGCAATTGGGGGAATTACCAGCACCGGATGGGTGCTACATACACGGTAGCCGGTTTGTAGCATGCTAGCACGTAGCACACAGCGCACTGACTACACGAGATCCAGTATCAACCAGCCAGCTGCACACAGAACACAGACGTTTTCAACGTTTTGGCGCGGCTAGCAATCGGCATTGTTTCATCTGTCTCGAGAGTAAGTATTGGGTAAGGTCTATTAATTAGTATTTTACCGTTTCCGGAGTTCTGAAGGTTATTGTAGATTGTTGAAATATCCCTTCACTATAAACTTCAGAGAAATTACGAAAAACCGTAGGCGCAGCCGCTAACGTCAATGCCGTCATTGCACAACAAGGCCTGACACTGTGTGGTGACTCGGTATATTTCCGTGTTTTGAGACACATCAAGTTTGAATTGTTTCGATCAAAATGTTATAGAAACTTATCATGGTTATCAGATCAGGGAGATGTATTAATTATGGATGACTCTAGAAGAAGTTTAAACGTGGTACCAAAGGTGAGATACCAAAACAAAGTTGTAGAACTGGAATGCAAACTTGTACACAGCATTGCATTATTCTTAACGCTAACATGTTAGGAGGTAGACAGAAAGATCCGTCTGTCCGGAGGACTCTTTTGTATTTTGCCATTAACGCCGTCCTCCGTAGACAGACGGAAGGTTGTAGTACCCATTGCTGTGTGGATGTTCTTAACCACTGTCTCTGTGGAAAATTGGGTGAGGTAAAATTACCTCACCCTTCTCGATTGCGTCTAATTCACGGCCCTAGGTCGGCAAATTTAAGCTTGAATAGTTAAATCAACTATTCAAGAATAGACTACACTCACCAGATTAATGAATAATCCAATATTTCGGTCGAATTTTCAACGCAAAACACACATCAACCAGCCCGTCGCGTCGTCACGTTCAAACTGCAGAAACATACAGTATGAATCTATTAGCCAATCACATACGAGGTAGTTTCTACGTGTTTTTTTTTACTTAATAAAGTACCTCGCATGTGATTGGTTAACAGATTCAAAATGGCCACCTACAGCTAGCGAACGGCGATGTTGCGATATGGATAAAATTTCTGCATTATAACCGCGTTACTGTGAGTATTTCGATTGCAAAATGTGAGAAATTAACCCCAAATATTGCTGCATAATGTGTCATGTCATGTCAAACTTGTTTGAATATAAAAAAGCTGTCTGAAATTTGGTTTATCGTAACGTTTGATCTGTGCGCTACTGCCACACAGGAGCTGGCATCATTGACTTCGGTCTGTATACGGAGGGGATCCGTGAAGCCAGACGCAGTCTCCGCAGAACATTCCCCGACGGACAGATACAGACCGATCTTTCGGTCAAGTTAGGAGGGTACCCCCATCAGTACTAGTAGCCTGACCAGACCGCTGTGCGTTGCTTCACGACTGCGGCTGCGTGTAGTTAACCCATCAGGTCACAGGTGCTTTAACTAAAATTAAAGTTTGGCAAAACTCAACAAAACTAAAGAAACATTCATAATCTAATATTCATGTTAATCATGATATTCTCATTACAATTAGCATGATTAGATACTAGTATCTAGTCCATTACAAAAATCAGAACAAGGTTATCCTAGAGCTCTCACAGACGTGCAGACAGTGCACAGCAGAAAAGACATCTCTCACTGCAGTTCTCTCTTTCAATAATGGGCCAGATGCATAAAAGCTAGCAAATTGCTTGTGCTAGCCTTTTACTAAACTGCGAAACACAGCCCGAACGCCGAACGCAAAGCGTTCGGACTGTTTAGGGAAGGATTTTGAGTCACGGTAGAGGTTAGATTCGCGGGTAAATGCCAACTTAAGTACTTCAAATTTCTTCAATTTGAATACTTACAGATTTGGTCCAATTGTTGAGGATACTTGCCTTGGTACGTTTTGCTCCTCCAGTGGTCCGTTTCTGTAAATATTGGAGACTTTAAATGATCTAGTCAGGAGGAATCTGTGAGAATGACAACTGCTCCATTCGACGAATTTGAAGCCTGTGCGCATGCGCCTGTAAACCGGAGTGCAATGTATCCTTTTCACAAGGCCTTCTCGCTGTATTGCATTGCTTTCTGGGCGAATGAAAAAGCGATATCCCAGGTGAGCGCACAGTGTGAGAGCGAAAGGGCCTTGTCCAAAGGCGAAAAACATTGTGCCGTTCATGCATATTGATATCGCCAATGTGCTATGTGCCTTCGCAAAGGTTGTTTCAAAAAACGAAGGGAGGAACGGGGAGAACGAAGATGGAGTCGTAGAAAAACATCTTTTCAAGACCGTAGGATCAGTTTCAAAGTGTGCAAGTGAACAACAATGAATTAGATAAGAGACATATATAGAGTATAAAATTAAGCCTTTTTCTGGTGAAATATGTAACTTGTAGAGCCGCGAAAATTTTGGGTTGTCTTCGAACGTTCAGTGACAGCACTCTTTCAACTCAGGGGCGCTCCCACAGTATAACTGTGTACAAGGAGCGCCCTGGGGTTAGCCTTTTACTTGAATCCGTATTATGCATAAAAACAAGCAATTGCTTGCGAGCAAAAGCTTTTGCTAGCAAGCACAAGTATTTGCTTGCTGCCCGCAATCAGTTGCTTAGAAGTTAGAAACCAAGCGTTTGCTTAAAAACGTATGCATACAACATACCTTTTGCTTGTTCTTGCTAGCAGTTTCTTATGATTTTCCAAGCTCTGTAAAATGAGCTCTAACTTTTGCTTAACTGGGATGTTCCCTTTTAAGTTTCATTTTCATATTCATCAAAGAAAGACTAAACTTGTGCAGTTGTGGCATAAATCTACAAGAAATTACTCCTAAGTAGTGTAAGAAATTTGTTCAGATGTTAGTACGTAAAATGTGATGAAAACAGGTAGGATGTCTGACTTTGGAGGAGAGCAAGGACACCTCTCTCCACGTGCGACCTGGTAAATCCGGGCTACTAAGCAGTGATGGGAATCAGCCAGTACGTTTGTGTGTGTAGATGTGTGTGTGCGTCTGTGTGTGCATTTATGAGTGTGATTTCATAGCTCCTTTGCTATGTCAGGAAATGTTTCCGCACACACACGCCCTTTCAAATACATGCTGTCACACCTGCCTTTGTTCTTGTGTTTGCACAGGCATGACGTCCCTTTTGTTGAAAACGCAAGCAATTGCTTGTACGGGACAAGCAAAAGGTTATGTATATGGATTTAAGCTATTGCTTGAGTTAGACCTTTTGCTAGACGAGCTTGTGCTTTTGCTTGAAGCATTTTATTGCTTACAAGCAATTGCTTGTTTTATGCATTCGGCCCAATGTGCTGGTAACAATGCGACCAGCCCGAACTGTGTCCAAGGAGCGCCCCAGGGTTAGTGGTGATAAGCACAATCAGGGTATGCAATCATGACTTTCTCACTTTAAAAAATTGTAACTTCTAAAAGAATGCACCAACTGACTTAAAAATTCACATGCAGCATGCTAAGACATCAGTAATCACATGTGGTAAGACAATAGCTAATTTCTTCTCATTTACTGTTAATTATTAAAGATCAATTACCAAAAAGTCCCCCAAAACCCACGTAATGCATCAAAAAAAGCGTTTTACAACTTACGTAAAATCAAGATTTGAGGTCCATATTTTAAGTCTACCCCTATGTGTTTGGTATCAAATTAATGGATTTTTTCCTGGCATTGCTTGCATGCAATAAAAAACAGTGGTTTTTTCAGCTGGAGAAAGTTATAAGGTCTGAAGTCCCATCCTGGTAGGAGTGTAATGCTGGCTTATTTTTGTGACATTGTGACCTTTTAACCCATGCTGTACAGCTATACATGGAGAAACAGCTTATTTTTCTGCTTTTCCTGAAAGTACTGAAGACACACTACAATATGGTGCGCTGTTTGCCAATAAATGTTCAGCCAGTTTTGAGTTTTGAGCCATTTTCAAATGCTGAGTAAAATAAGTGCAGCCGTTTTTCAGTATTTTCAGTGAGGTATATCCTAATTTGACTACTTTAAAGAATCTTTTCCTCTTATTGAATATCCTTGTTTTTTTAACCATGAATTGTACATATGTAGAAATCTATTGTGTGAAAATTTGAGCAATAGGAACTTATTTTTTTATATTTTTACAACTTGCTGAGCATAAAAAAGTGCGATACACGCCCATGTTATACTGCATGAAGGTCATATGATAAGTGTTCAGTGTTCATATTTCAATGCTTGTTCAATTTCTAAAGATATCATAAGCAAAAACATAGTATTTTGGCTTAATATGTCATTGTTTGAGTGTCACAGCTTGGATATCAACTCAAGTCATCATAAATCTCACATTCATTCTTCTATCTGTGTTTACAAATATGAGAATTGATCCAAACACTGTGCGCACATTCAAGGTCAAACTGTACAGATAATTTTTTGATGAAAAATATCATATCTTCCAAAGTACCAGCCCTAATTTCATAAAAATTTGTAATAATGGCCACTATATGCCTGTTACATATTCCTGAAAGTTTTGCCTCTTCACTCTTTGGCAAAAGTGAAATATGATAAAATATGTAAAAGTGGTTTTATTTCAATTCAAAATAATGCCTACAAAATTGATCATCCATTTCAAGAAGTGAAAATATGAAATTTATTCATATTTTGTGATATGTCATGGCTATGTGCTGGTGGTGAATGAAAGGGATATTTATCAGGAATATCTAACAGCAATAGCAGATGAAAAAAACATTCTCCTTTTTTTTTAATGAATTTTTCCAATATATTAGTCATTTCAATGTAATTCGACACCCCTAATTTAAATGCTAATTTATGCGCAGTTAAATGCAAAATTTTCACTCTTTCTTTACATGAAATGAAAATTTGAACACTCTGCTACAACAAACAATAAAAAAAGCATTTTCACCAAGTTTTTTCATTTTTGCCCTGTTACACAATTGCATACCCTGATTGTGCTATTGACCTAGTGTGTACTGTGAGTTGGAGTAGCAAATCAAAATGTGGGGTACAGGAAGATGAAAAGGAACTCTTTCCACCTCCCTGCAAGATTTACTACTCTTAGAACAGCAAAACTTAGATAAACATTCTAGAAACATTTTAGCATAGACCGATAATTTCATAAATCTGCCTCTTGTTCGGTGGCCTCTTGTTAACTGCACAGTCAGCCCGGTCAGAATGGTCAGCTGACAGTATTTCCGACTATGCAGTTAATAAAAGGCCACCGTATATGAGGTAGATTTATTGGTCTAACTTTACCAGAGTACTTTATATCATGTATCACACAGATTAAAATAAGGAAAATAATGTATGCAGTGTGTTCATCATGGAAAAATAATGAGTTTTTAAGAGGACCTTACTTTGAATTCATTTTGATATGTGCACTAATGTACAATGAGAACAGAAATTCATGTTTATAACTTCAACTTCTTTCCTAAACTATACTGAATGAATTCTAGTATTTCATTTAAAATTTTGTGTTGAAATAGATACACAGCTTGTATTTCACTGAAATGTAAATATATTATAAGAGAAATTTGTGAAGTATTGTTAATACAAAACAATTCTTGAACAGTCAATATGAATATGCAAATGAGTGATGATGTCATCACCTGGTCCTCACAACTTGTAGTTTGAACATAAAATCTTTCATTTCCAGTTACTTTTTGTTTTAGTGCAATTATGCCATAGTCTCAAATTCTGATCCTTTGTCTGATCATTATTCTGAAGTAAGAGCTCTATTAGATTCACTTTTTAATTTTTATAGCAGGAGATTTGCTTTTTTTTTTGTCTTATCTTTTTACGAGGTCAGTGACAAATTGTGTGGTGATGACATCATCAGCTCACTCATTTGCATATTTTTCAACTGTTTCAGAATTTCATAACTTCATTATTTGATCAAATTGTCACTGTCATGCTTGTGAAATTTCACTCTTTCTTTCAGACTAACTTTTGTAAACTGGTCTGTAATTGCCCTATAAGCCCATAGAGTTTTGTCCAAGAAAGACATGTTCATACTGACAAGTCAACTATATTTACTATTCTGTTTGTCTGCTTGTACTCTGCTAAAACTCCAGGAAAGCAAGTTTGATTGTAACTTTGTGTGGAACTGTATTGTTGTTCATTGTGCAGTATATACTTGGCATGAATGATCTTGGTAAAATCCTGTAGAGTCTTGTTTCGGTCTTACAGCTTACAGAAATACCCCCTCCCCCTCCTTTTTGGATTGAATTTTTGCTAGTACCGTGCACTCCCGTTATGATGAACACGGTTGTAATGAAGGAAAAATTCAGGCCGCAACATTATTCAATTCAATTCAATTCAATTCGTTTATTCATCTCATTTTCGGATAAAACAGTATTGAATTTTACAATACAGAACAAAAAGATAATCATTTTCATATAACAGTGAAAAGGAAAAAAGATAACTTGAATAAAGCCAAAAAGGCCTTGTGAAGTAAGTTCCCTTACGAGTATGCACAAAATAATTGATTTTTAAGGTACAAAGTGTAGACATGGACAGAAAACCAACAAATACAACAAAACATAACATAACAAAGCAAAACAAAAACATTAGACAAATGATATGATAGATTGACTATGTGTGATTTGCTAGAAGGTATATTTTCAAAAATTTCTTAAATGAGGACAGACTATTGCGTGAACAAATATCTCTAGGAATCGAATACCAGATTAACGGAAATTGGTGACGTACGGAGTTTGAAACCAGATTTGTTTTTACTACCCCAGGGTGGTCCACGAGGGGTTTTAGCATGTCGCTGCAACATGCTAAAATTCTTGTGCAACATCCTAAAAAGCCAGCAACATGCTATGCAACATCCTTAAGAATTTGCAACAAGCTCAAAGTAAAAGTATTAAAAAATGTGCAAAACATGTGCATAACATAAGAAACATCAAACTACCAGGTACTTTAGATATTTGTGTGCAAAACACGAGAGAGAACATTGAATGTAAGCAGCACAAAGAGAGATAAGCAGCAAAATATTGCGTACTACGTACTCATCGTGTGCGCTCCGCGCATATTTAATTTCTGCAATATTCTCAGATTCTGAGCTTGCAACATGCTAAAATTTCAAGTTGTGGACCACCCTGTACCCACATATGAAATCTATTGCAATTTCGTGTATTGTATTTATGAATTTCGTTATTAGTGGAAAACATGTACATGAAATATTATGAGGTAACATATCTTTGAAATAATAAAATCCCAAAACAGCAGTATTATAAGTATACAAATCAAATATATTCAAAGTATTAAATTACATATTTATTACATATCTATGTATTACATATTTATTGTTATTTTGTCCGGTTATAATTTCGATATAACGAAAGAAAACTGCCTGTCCCCGTTATAACAGGAGTCCACTGTATAGGCATTATAGTACAGTAGTAGTAAAACTGACAGCATGGTCTTCATGATAGACCAACTATACCCTCACTTCTGATTAGGGTCTGATGTGAATTGAGATGTGAATTGAGCCCTCTTCAGCCATGAAGGTTTCTTGCATCTGACTCTGTTCTCTAAGCCAATTTTACTCTTTTCTTTGATATTTCAGGACTTTCCTTGTAGCTATCTAGCAAAGAACACACTCATCGCAATGGCACAGACGACCTCTCAGAAGCATAGAGACTTCGTGTCAGAACCCATGGGAGAAAAGCCAGTTACAGACTTGGCAGGGATAGGGGCTGTCATTGGTGGTCGTCTGACAGACAAAGGCTTTGACAAAGTGAGTATTTATTAGATTGTTTGTACAAAATTTTAAAGGGAAATATTTTATTGTTATTATGTTAGTGAAATAGCTATTTGCATAGTATTCCAAAACTTGACCACTGTCCATTTTCTGTATCTTCAGGAAAAACTCTCCAAGCACTTTAGGACACTTTTAGCTTTATTTGTGTGTGTGTGTGTGTGTGTGTGTGTGTGAGTGTGTGTATAGCTTGTTTATGGTTTAACAGTTATGTAGTTAAATATGGAACAGAAATTATTTCTATATTCATTAAGCAGAAGAATTATAGACATCCAATATTACACAGTGCCTCTGCTTATCAGCAAACCTGCCAGGGACAAACAAGTGCTGTACAGTAGTTTCATGGAAATTTATGACTACACCCCAGTTCAGATATGGCATTAAATGTGCCCCTGCAAGAAAAATAACATCAAGATTATATTGTTTGCATAGCAACAGCAGATCAGGAAAATTCAGGAAACATTAATCACTTTCATGCTTTCAAACCCACCAAATCATCAAATGAGTGACAGGGCTGGTGCTATTGTGTACATGGTTCTCTTACCGGTAATTTCTGTCAGTACTCTCCCGAAAGCTTTCCTCCACAACAACCTTTTCTTCAAAACTTCAAAATAATCACAAGTTTGAGAACAAAATGTTAACTTTCATCTTTTAAGATGTGTTGCCAATTTGGGGATCATTTATGAATTTAACAATTTAGAGACTTTGGATACAGTGCACTCCTGTAATCATAACAAACGTGGTACCGGGTAATATTAGAACTATTGTTACCATGAAGTAAAAAGTCAGGTCCTTAAATGATTAACATCATGAAATGGTGAAGCCTGAGTACACATATCTTTGGGACAAATTCCCCTTAGATTACCGGAGAACATACTTTGTAGTACGCTTCTTATATTTTTACACCTTTACTTTGACCTTTTTTAATGTCTTCAACAATAATAATTGTTCCATTAAAACATTTTACTTGATGAATTTTGCTATTTTTCATAGGCCTATGTTTTGCTGGGTCAGTTCCTGGTACTGAAGAAAGATGAGGACATGTTCCGAGACTGGTTGAAGGAAGAAGGAGGAGCAAACAGGAAACAAGCCTCGGACTGCTTCAATTGCTTGAAAGACTGGTGTGACAGTTACCTGTAAAACGTGACAAAGACCATTCACTGTGTCACAGACTGTCATCGTGGTCAGTGGAAGGAGGGAAGAGCCCAATATGCCTGTCTAGCTGTGATAAACATTCAAATGTGACTCGGTGTAGAAGCGTCTTTCATAGATTGCTTTGATCCTTCCCCCCCCCCCCCCCCAAAGAAAAAAGAAAAGAAAAGAGAGGAAGTATAGCACAAACATCCTGGCGATGTAGGTTTGTTGCTTAAAGGAATGCAGCTGACATCAACTGTAAACCTTCTTGATAGAAATGCAATGTTCCACTTATTCCTTAAAATGTTTTTAACCCTGAAAGATTCCCTCATGTTTAGAGATGTGAAAGTTCCCTCTTTGCACAGAAAAACTAGGACAATGCCAGTAATACAGATCTATGTATCCGTAATACATTTCACACAATTCTGGTACTTCAACAGCATATTTTACACAAATATTTGCATTTTGGATTGATGTTGGTGGATGAAATGTATTGTGTGATTGGCATTTAATAGTTATACTTATTTATTATGCCCCCCTCCCATCCTAAAAAGGGTACACAAGTGTTTCTCCCAAATGATATGGGATTTCAATTACATGTATTAGATGGATATATTTATGCACCACTGTGCAAGACTCATATCAGTCACATGACAATGACACATGACATGTGGGATGTTTATTTTTCTCGAATTTTGAAAGTCGAGTGCTATTTGCGAATTTAACAATGCATGAAGACATTAACTCAGATCCTGACATGAATGCAATGTGTACAATTCTCCATCCCTTCAAATACTTTGTGATCGCAAATTTAACCACTCACAGAAATGTATAGCAAGGCCCGATTCGCAAAAAAAGAATTAAAAAGAATAAAAAATAGATTCCCTAAATGTTTGCCCTCTACAGTCCATTTTCATTCTGTGACTCATTGTGATGTGGTAATCCAGACAAGAAGCTCCAACAGACAGCTCTACATGGGATTAGATTAGATTAGATTAGATTAGATTTTATTGACTCTTCCAACCCCATTCCGGGGTATGAGAGTACAACACACAAATACAAGATATGGTCATTACAATAACAAAGAATACATGTTTGCGATATATTACAATGATGTATATAAAATAGTCTATACCTACTAAACATATATACAGTGATATACAAATTGGCAAGCAAGGTTAACTACCGTAATCGTATGAACCATACGACCAAACAATCGTAACATACAACTACTATAGATCGAGTATCACTGGATGCTTAATTTTTCTACCACTACGAGTTACAATATTTTCTTTCTTGACTAAAGTACACTCCGCTTGTTCAGGCTTCTGCAAATTTGCAAAATATGACATGGATGAACACCAAAGATTCCATTGTTGAAGAAAGTAAGTCATAATAGTCACAGTCACAGGCATTTTATTTTAACTTCTCCTTCGCTGACTTCATGCTCATTACAAATACAGTATGTGTAAGTGTAAAAGAATATACATGTTGATGTACTTCTCTTGGGGCCGAGGAATTCATTGTATTCTCATTGTGGTGGCATCTTCATTCGTCTTTCCTAGAATTCCAAACAAGATATGGCTCATCACAGGAACCTATTCTCATTTGTTACCAAGTTGAATTTTTAGAAATGTACAAGTCTGTATTTTAACAGTTTCACATGTACAACGTACAATGTGTCATATTGTCGTAATATAATACACAACTGTACATATATTACAAAAGAGAATGTAACCAGGCCCAAGATTGTGTCTAAAAATAGTTCCATGAATGAAAAAAAAAAAGAAAAAAGGATGTGTGATAGCAACATGGGAAGCATAGTATGGTTGTTTTGATACTTCAAAATTAATTTGATGCACTATCAGCTTTCTTCAATATCAAACTGTGGCCTGGTAGTCCAGTTTTAATCTTTTAGATGTGGAATTATTGAATTATAATGTATGTACTGCTCATTTCTAGATAGAACGTAGGTATTTGGATTACATGTGTAAGTATAGCAAACTTAAATTGAATACTTGCACACAGTTTCATCACATTTTGTAATTGTAGCAGTGTCCTTAGCTGTTATGCACATGCACATCGTCGTACATGTATATGTGTAACCCTAACCAGGCCGGGCTTTTTGGGCTGTTCTGTAGCCAGGGGAGGGTTGATCCAACCCCCCCCCCCCCCCCCATTTCTCGACCGTTGCAATCGCCATGAAAATTGGCACATACATTATCTGTTGCGTAATCTGCCAAGCTATAAAAGAAAAGTTTGAATTTTTCACTTTTTATAAAAAATTATATTGGTTATACATGTATGCGTAAAATCATACATTTTGCTCTAACTCAGAAAATAAAGCTACTAGCATCCTAATTTTTGCCGATATTATTCTTTATAGTATTGCTAACAATGTACTTGAAAAAAACAAATCTGATATCAAAATTAATTTCTTATGTATTCTATTGTTTTATTAATTTCTTATGTATTTCTTTGTTTTTCTACCTTTGCTTTTTTTCCCCACAAAATTTATTACAGAACATATTTTAAGCATAATTTTGCTAAAATTAATTGATTTCAGCCATTGAAAGTGAAATTAATCGGATCTTTCTGAGTAAGGTGAGAAAACTCTATTTGCTTAGACCTTTATACACAAAAATATGTTTTTGAGCCATTTTTGGTCTGACAAGTTTGTATAAAAGGTCATACAGTGTCGTAACAGTATGCCCGATTTTCGCGAAAGTGGTGTCGTAAGATGTGCAAGACTTGAAATTAAAAAGTGGCACAGCGAGTGGCACAGTCAAAATAATTTGCGCGGCGGAATGGTTGTGGAAAATGTTGGGGGGGGGGGTTGATTCAAACCCCCTGGCCGTTATAGGGTTAAAGAACATTTAATGCAAACTGTATGTAGCTCCTTGGTTGTACATGTACTTTGCACTTTGCACCTATTGACAATGCATACATGTATACGTGTACATTGTAACTCTTGATTTTTTTTTTTTTTTTGATGAGATAACGGTGAATAAAATATAAAACTCGTTACAAATTCAGACTAAGCACATGATTTTGTGTAGTAATTTTGTGGTCCAATTAAATACAATGCTATCATAGTTGATGGCTTTCTAATTTGAAAAAAAAAAAAGGTTGATGTTAGAAGTACTAATCTTGTTAATTACACTGTACTAGACTCCTCAGCTGGAGATCTTATGTGGATACATTCCAAACCTCTGCTGTATAATTTTTAAAGGAGTAATTGATATTCTGTCCCCTTTTTTTTAACTGTCAAATGTGTGATAAAAAGCTGTATTGTGTGTATATCAAAATAATAATGTATTTTTCCCTAATGTACATCTAGGCTCCTACTGTATGACATGGGAAACAGCATATTTAAGGACACAGTACACAGTTTACATGTACACCATGTACGTGTAACGTGCACATCATGTTCTGAAATGCTGTAATGTTTGTGCTAAGTAATCACATGATTAATTTATGCTTTAGTGTATGAGGTACTGTTAGTATGTCTGTTCAAAGTGCATGATCAAAAATTTTATGTAAGATTTAATCCATTGATATGAAATTCATTAACCTGACTTTTCATTAAACAGTCTGAAGCAAGATTTATCAGTCATCAGGTGTGATAAGTGGTAGCAAAGGTAGAGGAGTCAGATGTAATGTTACAGTTTGAGCAGTGTTTTCAGATGATTATATTATGTATGTGTGTATGCGTATACATGTATATATATATATATATATATATATATATATATATATAATACTGTGTATGTATACTGTATATATATACTGTATATATATATATATATATATATATATATATATATATATATATTTTATATATATATATATATATATAGTGAAAACTTTGAGCAAAGAAAATGGGTTTTCGTCGGGATTCGAACCCGAGACCTTCGGCTTACCAGACCGGTGCTCTACCGACTGAGCTATTGAAAGCCCTAGTTCGGTGTTCGTCCCAAACCCTTAATTCTGTTTGCTCATGTGGTCAGAAGCTATAGTGTGTGTATGTGTGCCACACACACACACATTAACCTCACATAAACCCAAAGGATGTAAATCAACTTTGGAAGAAATGCGAGGGATCACCAAAGCGATGCAGCTTTTTATTTTTTGTAATATATATTGAAACAAAGAGAGGGAAAACTGACCAGAAACAAATAATAAATAGTGAAAACTTTTAGCAAAGAAAATGGGGTCTCTTTGCTCAAAGTTTTCACTATTTATTATTATTTGTTTCTGGTCAGTTTTCCCTTTGTTTCATATATATATATATATATATATATATATATATATATATATATATATATATATATTATATATATATATATATTATATATGTATATATATGTAATCCATTGCATGTGTTTGATTAACACATTGAACAGATAGAAAACATTGGAATCATTCAATACCTGCATAAATTTCTAATGAGTCATTGGCAGGACAGTCTTGGATGTTGAGGGTGTTCCAAAAAGAGTTGAAAGTTTGTAACATAAATAATTTAGTCACTAACTTTCAACTAATGCAATGAAATACCTGCAGCAATTTGCCATCAGCCCTGTGAAAATGCTGTTTAATTGGTTTTCCATTGGTTAGGTACAACGTAAAAGATGTTCATAATTAGATAACAATTTTGTTATTGTGGGAAAGAGAATGGCCTGCATGGTTTGGCATGTAAAGCAACAATTTAAGACACTAAGCTCAATTATTAATATACATTACTTCTGCGTTGGATTCTTAATGTGGATTTGTGAATATGGAAATGTCATCCTGATTACAATGTTATAACAGGGGTAACGTCAATGAAACAAGAAGGGAAAAAAAGATATATAGGACTACATCTGAAGACACATTCGAACTTGAACGCAAGAACTGGTCACAATAGTACAGTCATATTCAATTAACAGTATTTACAGCAGAATATTAATTAACAAGGACAAAAATTTCATGAAAACAAAGTTATGTAGCAAAGTTTGTAAAGACAGAAGCATTGACTAGTCCTTTATTAAATTTTGTTCTTAGAGAAAACATCTCCCCGTCCCTTTGTCCGTATCAACAAAATTATGGCCATAGTGATGTGGCAGAGATATTCTTGCAGTTTTTACAGCTTGAGTCTTGTAGTGACATAAAGACATGACATTGTGTAATGACAATGGATTGTGGCTCAGTTTTTGTTTTGTTTTGTTTTGTTTTGTTTTTTTGTTGTTTTTTTTTGGGGGGGTCTTTTTGTAATAATTATGTGCATTGTGTGTGGGGGGATAGGAGAGAAGTTTGAAAAATAAACCGCAGAGAATTACACATTTTCGTTCATGCGCCATTGTCAAGGGAGTATTCCCTAACACACATTGATTATTATGCTCACATTATTAGTTGACTCTTGGATAAAATCATTTCCTTCCGAAACCCTCTTTTCCATCAATGTTTTCCCTCAGGACCCATATAATTCACTTGTCCCTCCAAATACATTTCAGTGATTAGAATCAAGACAGGTGAACCGTATTGCACATAATCAGTTGAAGCACACAAGAAATTCATACCATTACCCAATCTTGTGTAAATATGAAAGTTGGGATCAATTTCAATTCGATTCCCAGATGCCCGAAACTGCTGAAATTCACGAAGAAGGCTGGAGTGCAGGGGCCTGTTGCATGAAACCTTTTTTACCTCAGAGAACCCAGGTTATCTTTCCACAAAGTTCTCTACCATTAAGCCAAAGTCTATAGCAGAATCATATTAACCTGATATTGTTTTCATGGTCTTATCAGGGTGGTTTTTTTTTTTTCAGGTATTGTCAAAAAAAATTTTTTTTTTTTAAATCAAATTAAAAATGGTCACAATTTTAGTGTGAAAAAAAACCCCAACATAATGTACAAAACTACTCACTAGTTCAGTTTGTATACATAAGGAAAGTAACTGTTGTCTTAGGTTATTTTAATGACACGTCCAGGACTCCATGCATGATTCTAGGACAGGTGTACCCGCTTGACAATTACCCCAGAACTTCCCTGACCTTTTTACCCTAAATCCTAATCCTCGATCCTGAACCTAATCCTAACCCTAACCCAAATTCTAACGCAAACCCTGATCCTTACTCTATAACCTTATCACTAACCAGTAAGCCGGGGGGTTGGGGGTACTAGTAATTGTCCTGATACGCCAGGCATCGATTCTCTTCCAAGTTCCACCGCCTTCGTCTCGGATGTGAGATCGGTGGATCCCACTTCCACGTTACCTACTTACCCGTCAACGAAGGGGGCGCACTCTATTGTCGCTGCTTCACTTTCCCCACTTATGCCTGGAGCACTGCCCTGTATGGTCTGGATCGGGGGGAAATTTCATGAAGCATTTTGTAAATTTGCTCTCTGCCAATCAGATGCAAGGATTTCAGATGCTTGTAACAGTTTGTCAGAAAAATATCCGACCAAAACGCTTCATGAAATGCCCCCCGGGAGTAACCAGATGACAAGTCCAATTGGTACTAGAAAAGCAGAAGCCTATATACACTTACACCTAAGAGGTGGAAATTGGAACCATCTCCTTTCTTACATGTACGTTCGGTTTCTTTTGTGTTTTTGTGGGGGGGCGGTTCTTTTGTGATTGTAATTTTGGTTTTGCATTGTCCTCATGTTATTTTGGGGATTTTTTTTTTTAGTCTTTTTGTGCGCTTAGAAACACCAGTATAAATATATAATCATATAAATGCAATTATTTTTACTATTATTGTTATTATTATCAATTATATTATCATTATTATCATTATTATTATTATTATTATTATCATCATCATCATCATCATCATCATTATCCTCATCATTACCGTATATCTTTATCATTTTTGTCTTGGTGGGTGATATCCAAGACAACTAAAAGAGCTGCCGTGAAGGGCGTTGACTTGCTCCTTGCCTGATACAGAACTTAATAATCTCATTATATACCTAGTGATACCAGTAGGCCTAATAGGCATGGGGGAGGGGGCAATAGAAATTACATAGGCTATACATACAAAACAAATTCTAATGTCAGCCACGGACTGTATCGTTGAAATAATGTCACAAAGCAATTGTTACATCACAAAGGAACTGTGACTGCTTCGTACAGTCACTTTGTTATAAACCAGGGAGGTGTTAGAAAAGGAGAGACAACTCCTGCTCTCCTTTTGAAGTCATGCGCGGCACCGCCAACTCAAGGTCAGTTTATTTGCATTGCACGACTGGACACTAACTTTTGGGAAGTTCTCTCTCTCTCTCCCTGGTGGCCTATTCGGGCCATGTACTAAAATATATATGAATTAAAAATTTTGGTGACCCAAAAAAGGAACGTGGTGCTGGTCCGAAGTGAAAGGAAATATATATATATGTATATATATATATATATATGTATATATATATATATATATATATATATATATATATATATATTTATATATTACAAAATCATTTCAAAGTTTTGGTGGCCGATCGGAACCACCGCTAATGTCGAGCCCTACCATAATACAGTATGTGATGTATGAGAATGATGCAGTATAGGTCAACCATGTGGTTGACCTATACTGCTGTCTAAATGCATCAGTCTGCAAGAATCTTCAGTCTATTGAAGGAGGCAGACTTAATCAGAAGAAGAAGAAGAAGAAAAACTGAATTCATAATTGCTGCGCAACTTTTAGCATCGTGTATACATGACTTTCCGCGGTATTGTCATTTTTGTTTCCTTTGTTTAGAGTTCCACAATCCATGCATGGTTGACCATGTGGTTGACCTATACTACTGTCTAATGCATCAGCTTTGGCATTGTCTTGTTACACTTGAATAGATGTAATGAAAATCAGGTTTTATGATCGGATGCATGCACGTGTAAATTTTATCCTGCAGATTCCATTGATCTGTAGTTATGTACCTTCGGATGAAAAAATATCTATTTTAGTGCGTCTGTCTAATAGAAGAAAGATGTAAAGATTGATTTATTAATTTAGGTCTTGTATATGAAACCATTAAAAAGATTTTCTTTCCTTTAAGCCAGTATGTTCATATTTTGTTTCACATCACGCCGACAATGCTATACCATAGCCTATATAAAGGAAGTTCAGTGGAAGTGCGGTGATCAACCTATATCTGAGAGTACAGACTGCTCATATAAATATTCTTTTAAAAAAGACGTATACGCGGTGGCGAGAAAGATTCGAAAGTATACCACAAATATATCATACACCGGCATAGCTCGCTTCCACATTCTTCCACAATAAGCCAGTTCGGAGTAAGTTTGCGCATGAGAGGAAAAGGGTCATTTTGTAATGAGTCGCAACAAGCCCGATGGTTTTTTAATTCAGTGAGATAAGCATGCAACTGCGAGTCTGCGATACAATGATTATTCATGTAGGAACCATCCCTGTAAATGGTGCTTGCCATATTATACTGATAGCATCACATCCACCTTGACGACAAAAATGGTATTTGGCAATATCAATTTAAAAAAAAAAACAGATGCACATTGATACATTCAATGCAAAATATGAAACGGACCATTCTCACATGGTTCACGCAGCTTCATTCTTTTATTTAGCATGGCTGATAAATTCCACAGATTGATACGTCTGGCAAGCCTGCGTATAGAATTATGATCAAGTCTGAAAACAAGTAAAGAGTCTGACCAACTGAGGGAGAGAGAGAGGGAGAGAGAGCCCAGAGAGAGAGAGAAAAGGAAGGTCAGGGTTGTATTACTGTGCACATGAGCTAACTCCGAACGTACAGATAATCAGCAAAATACAATAAGCGACAAGCGTCCATTTCAAATCGTACGAATTATTTTAACACAGTAGGCCTATGAACAAAATACAACCGAACTTCTACTTCTTTTTTTTTTTTTTTTTTTTTTTTGATTGAGACTACTCTAGACTGGACAGGGCAAGATAAATTGTTATTTTTCGTTTGTGGGCTTTTTTTATTTAGTTTCTGGAAAGTACGATGTATGAGGGCATTTTCACCATCTCAAAGAGAATAAGAGGACCAATTCTAGCGAGATGCCACGGTCGATGATTATATACTACCGGTACACATTATAACAGCACCTACATTCCAAGTTATCATCCTCAACATGCTATTGTGCATACTTCTGAGAAGAAACCATGCTGTGGTAAACTCTTTGTTACATAGTGTTCGATTGCAGCATTCCACTAGGTCCCCAACGACCTTGAGCCATGATCACAGTTATCATGGTTGTGCTGGAATTACATTAGGCGACTCAGAAAGCCACATTTGCGCATATTCATCAAAATACATTCCAGTCTGAGGCTTTA
Source organism: Diadema antillarum (assembly GCF_040938485.1). Classification (NCBI taxonomy): domain Eukaryota; kingdom Metazoa; phylum Echinodermata; class Echinoidea; order Diadematoida; family Diadematidae; genus Diadema; species Diadema antillarum. The sequence continues at coordinate 159,745 of NW_027271881.1, forward strand.
GGCAATATCCTGGTTACACCACTAGATGGTCACTGAGAATCTTCCCGTGGCGCTTTGGTCTCGGTAGTTCGTGATTTGCCGTTTCGAGTCTTCACATGTGAACAGGAAAAACAATGTGCTAATTATAAAATGGAAAGTCAACTACATTGAGGTCAGAACGGGGCGTTACTCTTTCAGCGGGCTAACCATACCCTTTCTCCCAATATGAATGCCCTTTTATTGATGTTTAGGAGACACAAAGCCGTGTCCATGACGACCGTAATTATAATATGAATAAGTTTTGCGGAATGATCGTTGTAGAACCGCTTCACTCTGTGAGGTCTTCCGAACATTGCGCCTTGTAGCGTAGATCCGCGAGCCCATCGCGACGCTAGCTAATTAGAGATTAATGATTTTGATTTTGTTTCTCCTATATGCTTAATGTGCTAATATCTAGCAGGGATGCAAATTTGAAGTAAATTCAGTGACACGTAAAAGAAGAGTAATTGTTGCCGATGAACCCATACATGACAAGTTCGTCTATCTATGCTCTTCAATGTTTCAAATAGTTCCGTACACGTACGATGGTTGTGCGGATATTGGTCGGCTTTGATCGGGGGCGCTATCGATGCGGAATCGGCGAGAGGATGGGATGCTAGGTACCACCTCCAGTAGCTGGCAGCAGGTTCATGTACGGGAAATATACACCGTACGTAAACACGTTCGAAACGCGACAGCATTTAATGGCGAAAACGTATGGATGACACTACGGTAAGCAGGAAAATTACACTCTCTTAAAGATTTGCCTTGTTCATGAGTTAAGTGAAGGTATTCTCTGCATATTATAAAATCAGTTTTTGAAGCTGGATAGTAAATGTCTCACTTAATCGCTGTAGTGCAGGGAGGTAGCCTTGAAGTATCATGCCCGATGTTTGACGTTTTTGTGATAAATTGCATTGGTGATGGTAGACCTAACTTGTTACATGTACCGTACTGTTGTACATTGTCGTTGGCTAGATACGTTGACCGAAAGATCGGTCTGTATCTGGTCGTCGGGGATATGTTCCGCGGAGACTGCGTCTGTCTTCACGGATCCCCTGAGGAGAGTTAAAAAATGATAAAAGATTCCTCCGGACAGACGGATTTTTCAGTCTACATAGGCCCCTACCGGCCTACGTGTGGTTGATTTCGATAGTTCTTGATCGTGATGCCCTCCGTCTGCGGGGTGCCTGCTCTGCTACTGTTACCACTATTTCAGTATTTGGCCAGGCGGAGACTCCTCGAGCATGTCGAGATCGAGGACAGTATTGAAGCAAATAATTAACGATGGTGAAGGTGATGGGACAAACTATCATTTCCGAGGCGATCTGGATGTAGCTATCTTTCTGAAGTGCAGCTGAGGAAAGATTGCGTTCACATTCAGATCGCCGAGGAAGTGATAATTTGTCTCATTGCCTGAAACTAAAAGTTTATTATTTGCTTCATATTCCACATCTAGGGTCCTAGAAATTCCATTTTATTCCATATCTGAAACCGTTTTAGCTGTCTTTAGGTATCCTTAATAACGTTAGAGCTTAGGCTACGTGTGCGCGTCGATAACAAAACAATGAATTTGCTGTGCGCACCGCGCGGCACCGAAGCGAAGTGAAAGTGTGTTGCACTGTGTACTATCAAGTGACCTAGGTCACATGATAGTCAACAGTGCAACGCACTTTTATTTTGCGCGTACTCATCTTGCGTTAGGAGTGTGTGGACTGTGGAAATCAGTGAAACAAAAGGGACTATCAATGTAGAGGGTAACGAACTTTTCTTCTCAGGTGATGTGACGGGCAAAACTACGCTTGATCACGTGATCAGCTCTGGACCAATCCTAATGCAACATTTTTAGTATGTGGAATATAATAAAAAATGTCCAAAACTGAATGGAAAGCCTATCATCATGATCATGTTGTGCGAATCGCTTCTTTGCAATCCTTCAAGTAGGGTTTCTAACATTAGTAATACCATTTGATATACCTGAAAAAAAAACAACAACAAGAAAAAACAGTGCAAGGGCCATACATAGGGGGCTCTAACGTTGGATTCTACACAACAAAGTCGGGCAATCCGGGGCTAGGGAGTAGGGGTTTCATGAGAGGGGCCACACACAGTTTTGAACTCAAATACCCAAAATAAATGAAATGACTCTATCTAATTTAGGCCCTAATTGATATTCTGGGCTACAGAACGATATTCTCACAATCACACACAAGCATTAGCCATTACACATAAGACATTACACAATGTCATTGCAATGGCCAATGCACGTACAATATACGTTGGCATTCCAAATAATGAAATTAGAACAACCTAATATTGCATGGAATTTATAGGCCTAAATAAACATTGCCGAGTGCATGCAGAAATTAGAAATTGCAATTTTATGTGATGAATTGCCATCATGTTTACCGTCACTGGCGTTCGGGTATGCTGGCTTCTGTAACGTTTGCGATTAACACCAATTACCATGGAAGTCACCACTTTTTACAAAGATAGTATATTAAATATAAGTTGCTAAAACTGATTTAAATTCATCCTTTCATGTGAAAATTACAATTCTCGCCTTTCTCTGTGTGATGGAAACAACTCATAAATTTATGGGGAAAACTAAACGTTTTTGCCTTAGGTTCTCAATCCAGCTGTCATGCAGACACAACACATGCAATTTACCATTTGCCAGTCCTCTCATCAGGTCGCCATCAGACAGTCATGTTGCCACTGTTGAGCTACCACCCTTATTTTCTGTAATTTTTCAAGGCACACCCATTTAATGGTTCTGCCCAATGCTGTACATGCCAAAGTTCAAAATGATGTGTGATTTAACTAACTTACCTTCAATATATTGTGCACACTCTACACGTTTATAGTGTACATGTGTCTAATGTAGTTCCGAATTCAAACACATTTGTACATATTGATAAGCTCTTCCTGCCAACACAGACATTTTTCACTGTGACAGGACATTTTTTTTTTTTTACTTTTCACTCAACTAGACAAGAGTCATACACATGAAATGATATTAAAGCACAAGAGGGACAAATAGTGACAGTCCCATGAGCAAGGGGCGACTTCATGTTAATGGCAACTTAGGTGACGTTAGTCATTTTAGCTTTTCAGCAATATCTGCAATCCAATTTTGGCCATTACTTACAGTTTGTGCTGCAAGAATATTTGCCGTGTGCATACAAAAAAAGAGAGTAGAATCTTCATTTTGCCAGTTCAATGCTTACCTGCTGCTCCTTGTGTGCATTCTACTAAAAGTAGCCAACAACTGTGATGAATCATCAGGATATGGTGCCTTGGTGGCTTTGAATGCTAACTCTCACTAACACAACAGTCCTAAACTGTGGGATAATTGTGACAGTTTACCCCCTCCCCTTAATTGGTGGGTTGGTAGTTATTTAGGGCAAGAGTTCCTCTTGGGACAGCCACACAAAACTGAATACCCCACCACTTGCCAAATATGCGTGTGTGCATACATCCGTGCATAAGCTTACAAAAGTAGGGTTGTGTAGGTGGCTGTCCCAAAAGGAACTCCTTCCATTATTCAGGTTTTCAAACCCAGTTCTGCTATGAAGATTTGTTAAAACCAACTCTTTGAGTATTGTATTGCCCATGTAATGACCATATTGCACTTGTTTTTGGCGGGTACTTTATGGTCCTAGCTTGGACAGTTCATTCCAGTGTTCTCAAGTTGAGCAATATTATTTGAACTCGATTAGAAATGTTATTCTTTCCTTATGTTGTTTCTCCCACAGTGAAGCAGTCAGCATGCCTATGGAGATTGATCACTCCCCTCTGAGAGAACGCTGCTTCGTCATAAGCCTGTGTTGAGCCTGTGGCAGATGCATTATTCCTTATGACCCTGTTTTCAGCCAGAGGCAAGAGTGCTGGTCTGTCAGCATATGTTGCTGATACTGGAACATTCTGTTATATTTAACGAAAACAGGAGAGTTATCGAAAATCATGGACAAGTACGAGAGACTGGGGAAGATAGGTGAAGGGTCCTATGGAGTGGTATTCAAATGCAGACATAAGGACACAGGGACTATAGTCGCTATCAAAAGATTTGTGGAGTCAGAAGATGATCCCCTCATTAAGAAGATTGCCTTGAGGGAGATTAGAATGTTGAAGGTAAGTCCACATTAATAAATTATCTGTTTGGTCCTGGCACTGTCAGTGTCAACGTGTGTAGGGTGGCAGAAAGAAACCCAATATGAATTGATGAAGTGCAGCATTGACAGAACACATCAGCCAAGATTGAGGAAAATCAAACAATCCGTTCAAAAGTTTTATAAAGCCATCGCTTGATGAGAAGACTACAACATTTTGTGATGTCATGCATGGAAAACAACTGGAAGAAAATTCAACATATTTTAACTTTTCTAGCATAATGAAGAGTGCTTGACTTACATTATACCTCTTCCAGAAAGCAGGTGGAATAATATTCCCATTAAAATACAATGTATGTCAGTAACAAGATGAGTGAGCATGTGTACTTTTCATGAAAAATGAAATTTTTGGAATTTTCTTTATATTTTCTTCGTATCATTGTACATACAGAAATCTCATCCGGCAATGGCCGCACCGAAACTTTAAACTTCATAACTTTTCAACAGATCTTCTGAATTTCCTTAAACTTCACTGATGCTTTCTTCTAATATCGCTGCATTCATTCAATCCTTATGTATATTTGGGATTTCATTCCCCTGTAAGGGCATACATGTAGGTCCTGGCTGGGGTCCAGTGACCCCCTACATTTCAGTGGTGTTAATGTTTGAGGACCTGTAGGGCTCAGTACTACACAATGTATCATTACATGAATAACACCATTTACTTTTTATTTTTGATACCTTCTTAAGTACTTTATAGTGTAATTTTATGAATATTGTGTGTACACATGAGATATTGAATATGGTACAAAGAAATGTTGAGTATAGTTTTCCAGTTTCAGGTAAGGTCCTGCAGTATATGTGGGTGTTTTCTTTGAAACATGATGTGTATGATCAAGGAGTTTAAAGGACAAGTCCACCTTCATATTCATATGGATTGAGAGAATGCAGCAATGTCAGAAAACCACATCAGTAACTGAGGAAAATCGGACGATCCATTCAAAAGTTATGAATTTTTGAAGTTTCTGCTCAGTTACTGCTGGATGAGAAGACTATTACAGATTGTGAATTCACATGTGTACAACAATGAAAATACAAAGAAAATCCAACATATTTTCACTTTTCTTGCATGATAAGCAAACACTTAATTTGCTTCTTTCAGTCGGAGGGGAATGATATTACCCTTAACATGCATTAGTGACAAGTCGAGGGAATGTGCACTTTAAAAAAAAAAAGATTTTGTGATAATTCTTGTTATATTTCCTTATATCATTTTACACATGTGACTTCATACATTGTACTTAGTCTTCTCATCCAGCATAGACTGCACAAATACTTTAGAAATTCATAACTTTTGAACGGATTGTTCGATTTCCCCCAAACTTTCACTTACAACTGTTCTACTAACATTGCTGCATTCACTCAATCCACATGTAAGGTGGACTTGTTCTTTGAGAGATGGAGTTCCAGCTGGCTGTAATTCAAACAGTTGTCAGTTTTTTCTTGCAATATACAAAAGAACTCCACAGGTGGGATTGTGCCTTTAATGATTGATGTTCGATGCTGCTGTCTTGCTTAGCAATCTGAGGATTCATTTTGAGGGTTAACGTAATGTTGGCTATATTTTGATTGTTCATTTATTAAATGAAATGAAATCTCACTTAAAGGGAACACAAACCCAAAGAGCAATGTGGATTGAGTAAAAGCAGTAACATTAGTAGAACACATCAGTGAAAATTTGAGGAAAATCGGACAGTCGATGTAAAAGTTATGAATTTTTAAAGTTTTGGTGTTGGAACCGCTGGATGAGGAGACTACTAGAGGTTATATAAAGAAAATATAAAAGGAATTCCACAAAAATTCACTTTACTAGCAAAATGAAAGAGTACTTGGCTAGCCGCTCTTAGAAAGCAGGGGGAATAAGTGCTACCCCTGACATTATGTCAGTATCAAGTTGATAAAATATGAAATTTTCATGAAAAATGAATTTTTATCGAATTTCCTTTATATTTTCTTTATATTATAGTCCACTCATACGTCATAACCTCTAGTAATCTCCTTACCCAGCAGTTCCAACACCAAAACTTTAAAAATTCATAACTTTTGCATCGATTGCCAAATTTTCCTCAAACTTTCACTGATGTGTTCTACTAATATTACTGCTTTCACTCAATCCACATTGCTCTTTGGGTAACTTACATTCCCTTTAATGAAAAGCATATAAAACAAAAGTCAATCCTGTCCAGAAATATATGAAAAAGTGTAAATCTAGGCCCCATTTCATAAAAGAAGTTAGGATAGCAACTTTTGATGGAATGGCAATATCCCAGAGCAGCAGCCAATCACGAAGCTGGATTCTTGTCATTACCATGACAATTGCCATTCCAACAAGAGATGCTATCATATTAACTTTTTATGATATGGGGCCCAGAACCGTATCATGTAAAAGTGTTTATAACTGTACCCTCCTGGAGCCAGTTTTATCACTCTTCCACATAATTCAGACAAATAAAACTGATATGGAATAATCTTCAAGTATAATTCTTTATGAATAGATATATCAAATTAGTGCCCGGACATGCCCAGTCGAGCAATTTTCATTTTTATTTCATCATTTTTTGCCCAATTTCTATTCACTCATCCCCATGTCTTAAACATTTATATATCATCTATCTTTTACAAGTATGGATGGTGGTTTGAATCAAATCCATGATTTACGAAGCACACTTACATATTGTAGGTTATGGACTAAAACAAGCACAAAATACTTAGAGGCATACATTGTACACATACATTTAGTACCTTGCACATGTGCATGTCTGTGCCCACTCACTTCTGGATGTCTGTGGGCATGGATGATACTGTATGCATACAGGTACTGCAATTGATATTTGCATAATCTATGCACTAAGTTTAAGATCCACCACCTTAGGAGAATTCATAACAGAGAATTTTGTAAAAAAAGATTCCATTCAGCTGCAATATAATTTTTATTTTCATTAATCAATGTAATAAATACAATAGGACCATAGTGCATATATACAAATTGTAGGATAAAGTTCTTTGTTGGAAAATGAAAGTTGGAAGGCGTATTGTATGTGATGATGGTACCTGAAATCTTCAAGTGAATGTCTTTGAAATATGCTCTGCTTTGTTGTTTTTTGAGATTATGTTTGGTATTGCAGCAACTTTAGTCAAGGCCCTCTACTTTGCATATTTTCTTTCACAGCAACTGAAACATGAGAATCTGGTTAATCTGAAGGAAGTGTTCAGGAGAAAAAAGAAACTTCATCTTGTCTTCGAGTATTGTGATTACACAGTTCTGAACACATTGGAAGCCAATCCCAATGGGTAAGGCAGTTATTATAAGCATTTCATCATGTTTTCAAACTTACAGATTTGTGAGTGATGACTGCTTGTAGAGAATGCTGTGCTCATCCGCATAACCTTTCTGCTGTTCTTACAGCGAAGCAGTTTGATATGCTGTGTTTTCAAGTTTAGAAGAAGACATATAGATCAGATGTGAATGACTCATCAAGTTTGCTCTTTGTGAGACTCAAGTTATTGCATAAATGTACAATCTCTGTCTTTTCTATGATATTATGTTTGTAATTGTTCTTTATCTACAACTGTAGGTGTAATGTAACAAATTAGGTAGAATTTATTGGTAGTGGTGAGAAAGAGTTAATTGCAGTGTGTTTGGAGATTCAAAAGACATGTGTTGTACAGTAACTCAGGAGTGTTTGGCAATGTTATCATCCCAATATAGTTTAAAGTACTGTACTGTAGTAATGGGCATGGTGAATCATACCATTCTGCACTCAGCAGTCAGCCACATCGCAATATCAAGCTGAACAGGGGATTAAAGCGTTCAGCAAGAAGTTGATTGTAAGACACAGATGGAAATGAAGTGTGGCATGGCTTTAACACTCAACAACAAAGTTAAGTTGAAGTTACTGTAAAAGTTGACCTTTTTGCGCAAGTAAACTCTGCCCAATAAGATGAATTCTGCATGTTTTTAATTCCGCGGTATCAAGATATCAACTACTGGAACATATATTGTACAGCAAGCAAAAATATTTATGTGCCTATATTTTCACGCTAGTTTCTTGTAGCGCGACATGTGCAAAAATTTCAACACTGTAAAAAATTTCACTTTTACAGTAGATAATGTACTGTAGCTATCCAGAGCATGGTTCACATCTTTGTACATGTATATGTTTTCCTATTGGTAATGTAAAATGCCCATGTAAATGGATTTATCTGTTTTCTTGTTTGATATACAACACTTTTGTTGGTATGCTCCATTTCTTTACACTAGTGTTCCAGAGGCGCAGTATATCAACATTGTGTACCAAACACTAGAAGCAGTCAACTTTTGTCATCAGCATAATGTAAGTTTTCGGTGTTTGTAGTTGTAACCAAACTTTCGTGAGAACCTTTGCTATCATCGCAATTCTGCCTGTAAATGATGTGCAGTATTCCTAATCAATCTGTAGAATGTGCACTGTACTGTTGATGCAATAGATATGTACACTCATGACAGTACCTTTATATTATACAGAATTTACATCTATGATGTGTCACTTTCAAATTGTAAGTCATCAATACAAAAGCAAAGATGTCTGATTATTGCAATTGTGAAAATTGCAGTTAATTTATATACATACATTTTCCCAACAAGAGAGCAGTAGGAATATGCACACTATGGCTGGGGAGAAACTCTTATTATGAGTAGATTATTGAAAATTCTGAACTTAATTGTTTTCCTCCATTGGTATTACTTTGAGAAGTGCAACTGTATTAATTGATGAACACCATTTTTACAAGAACAGCTGCTAGCATTCGTAATGAAATCATATCTTGTGCATGGAGACTGTGTGACATACACGTAGCTAATAGCACTTTTGTTGATTTTTTTTCAGAGGGAGTTTGTTATTTGTCTGTCTCTGAGAATTCTGATATGCTAGCATTAAAGAAATTCTTAATGTTATTTCAGTAGACTCCAAAATCACAAAATACATGTTGTATCAATGATATATGCATATTACAGTATTTTTTTCTTTAATTATTATATATGACTCAGCTCTGGACTGTTTGAGATGAGGATTTTACTAGCGGTCATGGTCAGAATAGGAAGTTGCATTGTCAAGTGCAAGAACTGAAGATTTATAGATCAACATAGTATGATAGATACATGCACACAGTATCAGTGCTGTCACAGAACCTGTTTCACCCATTGAAGACTGATTCTGACTATTCTCAGGTGGGGTAAATAGGAAATGCATGTTTATATAGAAAAATCAATCCGTCTCCAATGGGTTAAAGTGCAGAGTACTGTAGGGCAACTCTCAACACCCAGAGGGATGATCAAAATAAGTTGAGGTCAGCATGCAACACATAGTACCAAGTTTATGAGTTGGTCATATTTTGATAGTGCATTGCTGATTTTTCTCACTTTTATTTGCTTGTTCGTTTGCTTCATATGGATGACTAGGGAAAAACGATGACTGCAATATTTTTCGTTACATTTCTCTTTCAGTGTATTCACAGAGATGTCAAGCCTGAGAATATCTTGATCACCAAAGATGGAAGAATAAAACTGTGTGACTTTGGATTTGCAAGAATATTAAGTAAGTGTGACCACTTTGTAGATTTGCATTGATGTACATGTAGATATATATGTCATAAGGATATGCTGTCCATGAAAATGATAATATCTTTATGAGAGGTAAAGTAATGTTTTTGTGCATATTGTTTGTATGGTTTATTTCATGATAATCAATCAGTGTCAATTTAGATAATGAAATACTTCTAAACATGAGACAACCAAGTCCCCAAATTTTGCCTTAATGTAGATTTTCATTTAGAATTACGGTGGAGCTAGGCTATGTGCAAATGCTTATGGCGTTGTGGGATGGATAGATTTGAAAAACAAGTTACTGGGTGAAATGATAATCCTATGAAAGGTCAAATGATACTATACTTTGGCTACAGATCATTTTCTGCCATATCTTTAGCAAGGAGTGTCCAGTAGTCATGATTTGGTAGGGAAAGAATAGAATTAAATTGAAAATGAATTCAGATGAAATGATTCAGATATAAAATCAGATGCCCAGGCATGAGCACTGAGAGTTTTTGTTTTGAAGAAGAAAATAAAGCAGACATTATTTCCTATGTGCAAAGAGGGTATTATCAAAGTAGATACATGTTCTATAGGTAAGATCAGAGAATGTCTTATTACTCTAGTTAGAGGACCATATTAAGGGCAGAATATGCAACAGTCTGTTTACTCTAGCTGGTCTTTTTGTTCAGTCCATTCTCATACATACCAGTATTTCAGACCATTTTCAAATATATCTGTTCTGTTGAGTAGATTAGTACAGTAGATTTAATATGTATAAATTTATATGAAGCTCAATGACAACGTATATTTTTGTCAGACATCAGTAGTGTCACATGTTTTCAATTGGATTTGAACAGACATTCAATATGATTCTTTTTAGTGATAAGATTGACCTTGTTTAGAATTTCCAAGAACACAATATCCTTATATTTTCAGCCAAGTAATGAGCAAACATTTCATTTTGATGAAATGAGACATACAACTGTAAGGGAGACATTTCATGTGCCTCTAGAAATCTTATATACCCAAAACATAATATTCCTATAATTTTCTAGAAGAACCAGTATCCTCTCTCTTAGAACATGTGTAATATGGCATTCTTGATATATTTTGAATAAAGCTTCAATGAAGAGACATGTGATACATTGTAATGGACACAGTATGTCTGATGAGAAAATGTTATAAAGGGGATTGAAGCCCAAATGTATATGAATGAATACAGCAATATTACATGTACAAAGGTCCTACATGTACAGTACTGTAGTAGAACGTGTTCAGTAAAAGTTTGAGGAAAGGCATACCATCTGTTTAAAATTTATGAATTTTTAAAGTTTGGGTCTAGCCATTGCTTGGTGAGAACACTACTACAGTTTGTGACATCAACTATTAAAAGAATGAGTTGTAAAAAAAAAGTACACAGACAATTTAACATATATTGTCACTTTTTAGCATAATGAAAGAGCATGTGACTAACCTCTTTCAGAAAGCAGTGGGAATAATATTGCCCATATGTCAGTGACAAGTTGAGAGAATGTGTACTTTACAAAATGTACATTGAAAAATAGACATTTTGTTGAATTTTCTATATATTTTCTTTTCACCATTCTTTGTATGTGATGTCACAAACTGTAGCAGCCTTCTCATCCAGAGATGGCTGCACCAAAACCTGAAAAATTAGTAACCTTTGAAGGGGTTGTCTGATTTTCCTCAAACTTTTGCTGATGTATTTTACTAATATTGCTGCATTCGCTTAATTCACATGTATTGAGTTTCATTCGTATTCCCCTTAAAGGGGAAGGCTAGTAACTGATCAGTGGGAATCAGTGGAAATGCTGGGAAATGATTGTTTCAATCCTTATGGGATTCATTCAAGAGTTCATTGTATATCTATTGTTGTGTGAAAATGATTTGCTTCAGAATGGTCTCATATTCAAGTAATGTGCAGTTTAATGCTTCCAGGTTAGCGTCCCTGGTCAGTGACGGAGCATTAATCTGCACATTACTTGAATGTGAGACCGTTCTGAAGCAAATCATTTTCACACAACAATAGATATACAATGAACTCTTGAATGAGTCCCATAAGGATTGGAACAATCATCTCCCAGCATTTCCACTGATTCCCACTGATCAGTTACTAGCCTTCCCCTTTAAATGATGATTTAGCACGATATCACACTCGGAGAAAATGACCATTGTGCAAGTAGTGTCTGTATCATTTGACTGCAATGATGTTCTGGGGGCCTATCAGACAACATTGTTGTACTCATATACATGTACAGTTGTATGTCAATTTTCACAGGTCAAGTTTGCTTTTGAAATTCACATCTTTCAAAGAGAACAACCTTTACCTTAAAACTAAACCGATTTAATTTTCTTGGAAATGTCATATCAGTTGTAGTTCAAGAAAAGTGCAGTATCTGCAGTATTACAACTTATATGAGGTGAAATGTGGCATGTGATATCTAGCCTGCTATAAAGCTTTAGGCCATATACTGTATACGCAAATTTTGCAAGTCAGGTGCTATTCGCAAAATTAAAGACACACGAAAATAATGACTCTAATCCTGATATTACTGTGATGCACACGTATGCATTTCTCTGTTCAGTACAGTACTCTACTATCAAAATTTAACCACTCGCGAAATTGTCGGGCAGTCCCAAGTCGTGAAAATTTAGACTCGCTAAATATGTGGCGTATACAGAAGTAGAGTTATGGCTTCCAAGTATGAAGTGCACACAGAAATCAATACATTTTGTGTGTGCCTTTTCTACAGTCATATAATTCTGTCTGAGCATTGACAGTTTTGGCTACTGTCAATCAGTAAATATGTGTGCCAGGATATTGCAGAGCCCTCCTGACAATCCTTTATCTAGCATTCATTGTATCAGTGGAGACATTTTATACAGCTGTATACAATGTAATATGTATGGAGGTGTTGAAGCATGATTTAAAGGGACTGTAGAGTACTGGTTGAGGTAGGGATTCATATTTTGAACATTCCTATTAAAGTGAGATAATGAAAAGCCTCCTATGAAATATGAAAGAGCATGTAATTTTAAAAGCTAAATCGACACCTCGACCAGAACTGTACACACCCTTTAAGCAAATCTGCACAATATGCCATGTGACAAAGCACAGCTTATGAAATTGTTGTACATCTGTATCAGTATCAATATGTAAAGGCAGTAAATTATGCTTTGTTGAAAAACAATTACACTGTAAAAGCAGTAGATGAGAAAGTGGAGTACAGGATGTGATGATATAGTGTATACGTTTGTGTACTCATAGAATGCATACTTGTGCATAAATGGAGTGATTTATAGTGTCCAGATGGCAAGTTGAAGTGCTGAGCCGTTGTCTGGCTTCTTAAGCACATATGACAGATGGGACAAAATTTGCAATTAATATTTAGTTTCTGCCTAGCAACTGACAGTACAGTGAATTCACACACATGTACACACACACACACACACACACACACACACACACACACACATACACATGCACAGCGTTTTAGCAGGGAAAGGTGGATTGCAGTCAAAAGATTTGTGCAACTGTTGCCATGTGAACCCCACTCTGAAGTAATATTTGGATAACACCGTTGCCATGTACACTGTAGCACCATGGCAGCAGCTGCATAAATGGATTGGAAATTACTAATGATATGGTGTATTTAGTTGGCAATCTATTATTTGCAGCAGTCATCTTGCGTTGATCGATATTATGCAGGGCTCCATACTATATTTTTTTAACTTGCCCTTAGAGCAAGTTAATTTCTTACTTATCATAAATTCACTTGCTCGTAAAGAACCTACATGCTCAAAACTAAAGGTTAGAAAAAAGAGTAGCTACATAACTTTATTTCTTCAGTAATATCAAATAATAATGATGTCCATAATTTTTATGACTATATAGTATAGTATTAATCTTTGAGCAAGATGTTGATATTTGTGAATTGACCATAATAATTAGACAAATTTGTGTTATTAGGCAGGAGAGATGGGCAGGGGGGAATTGAATAATTTATTTTCAACTTTTCAACAGATAACAACCATGAAAATCTATTAATTTTTTTCCTCCCACTAACTTTCATAATATCAAGTTTACATATACCACAAATAATTCTCTGCTAAACTCTTAGGACAGAAATAATCACACATGTCTGTCTTGTGGTCTATGCCAATTGTTACACGTGTTACCTGTGTTATTAGGCAGGAGAGATGGGCAGGGGGGAATGGAATAATTTATTTTCTACTTTTCAACAGATAACAACCATGAAAATCTATTAATTTTTTTCCTCCCACTAACTTTTATAATATCAAGTTTACATATACCACAAATAATTCTCTGCTAAACTCTTAGGACAGAAATAATCACACATGTCTGTCTTGTTACACGTGCCTCTGCAATATTTTGTACTGCTGCTTGCCAAAAATACTGCAGGTTTCATCGAAAATACTGCTTTTCTCATATCATATTACATATCTATCGCAGGAGCTTGGTTCATGGAAAATACTGCTTTTCTCATATCGTATTACTTCATACAGTAGATCTATCGCAAGAAATATATAGTACCCCCGTCATACTACGGGCGGAATGAGCCGGAATGCCGTTGGAATGAAAATTCTTCCTGCCTTCCTGCATATTCGAAGTGCATTCTAAAAATTCTGACGACACTCTGAGTGCGTTCCAAACATTCGGGCCCATTCTTGTGGCTAGCCCGAATGTTTTAAGCATGCTTAAAACATTCAAGGAGCATTCGAAGTGGAGAAATATCGATTTTTATTCAAAGGATATTCTAACTGGACTTTGATTGCATTCTAAATATTCCTACGGCATTCTAGATATTCTGACGACATTCTAACAGCATTTGAAACAATCTGATCTCATTTGAGGGAGAATCGGAACGGTGTTGCACCTCAAATTCTGCCAAAATATCTCAAATGCTCATACAATTAACCCCCAGTTAAATAATAGCGAGAAGGTCAGAGTAAAGGGTTAGGGTTAGGATTAGGTTCAGGATTAGGAGTAGGGTTAGGGTCACGGGAAGGGTCTGGAGTAATTGCCCAGGGGGTAACTAGCCTAGACACTCTTTTTTGAAGATGGTCTTTCTGGAGGACAGCAATCTGTAGCAAAGCAATACGGTCCAAGGATGATCGGGTTGAGACTGGTGAAAATCACCATTTTATACGCTAGTGGAGACCATTCTGGCGGCATTCTTGACACACAGGGGACATTGGTGTTGCATTGTAAGTACATTCTGAGTGTATTCCAAATTTTCGGGCTGCATTCTGTTTGAATTTGTGAACATTTAAAGTATATTTGGTAGCCATTCCTGGAACGTTCTGACCGCATTCGAAATGAGTTTGTACCGCCTGCGAGACGCTTTCCCACTATCAGACTTCGGGCAGCAATCGAACCGCGCTCATACGGCATTTGAAGTGCTTTCTAAAGATTCTGACCCCATTCTAACAGTATTCTGAATATTCCTACAACATTCCAAGTACATTCGAGCATCATTCGAGAGTTTAATAATTCATTCGGAATGTGCAAGTATGATTCGAGAATGATTCGAAGTACATTCCAAGTATTTGAACAGCATTCCCTACCAAATTGTTAGAATTTGAATTTTTCTCCCGAATGTGGCACGAATTCGGATAATCTTTAATTCCGGCTGGTTCTGCTTGATTCGTGCTGATTCCGAATAAGTGTGACGGGGGTATCAATACTGTTTTTCTACCCAGAATATACCTTTCAGCCCTCAGAATACTGCAGTGCTGTTCACAAGATTAGCATCCTGTGTGATATTACAAAGAGACACCTATAATAATAATAATGATAATAATAGTCAGTTCTTAGAACGCATAATACCATAAGATACTGTAAAACATGATATATTCGCGGCATGAATTTTTCGCGAATTGGAGCCGAAGTGCCACTGGCGTTCAATGCATATAGTGTCATGGACTTTCGCGTGCATTTTAATTTCGCGAATCTTGGCGCTCGCGAAATTCGCGAAATTAAAGTGCACGCGAAAATTCCTTGTTTTACAGAAGTCTATGCATGTACAAAATTAATGAAAACAAAATCTATCACATATTTCTCTATTCAAACATGTAATCAACAATTATCAAAAAGGTGAGTTTTTAACACAGATTTGAATTTATCAAAACCTGTAATGCATCTACCACTGAGAGGGAGATTATTCTGTAATGAGGGTGCCATTTTTCCAAAAGCCCTATCACCAAATGTCTTAGATTTGACACTTATTTCAGAGAGGAGATTTTTTTATTTTGAGCGCAGATTACGACCAGGATGTTATGGCTTGATGAGTTCACTGAGATATGCAGGGGCATTTCCATGAAATCATTTGAATACAAGGGTCAAAATCTTAAACCTGATACGAGCTCTTATGGGTAACCAATGAAGACTACGAAGAATGGGAGTTATTATGATTAAATTTCCTTTTGCGTGTCACAAGCCTTGCGGCTGAATTTTGTATCCTTTGGAGTCCTCGCAGCTGAGAGTTTGGAACTCCAATGAGCTAACCATTATTATTATCCAAATGACTAAATATAAATGCATGAACCAGTTTTTCTGTAGTTGCTTTATCGAGAATGTGTCTCAATTTTCCAATCCTGTGCAGACCTATGCATGGCAGTTGTAACATACTGTATACACAGCATATTTTGCAAGCTTCTTACAATTTCTTTAGAATTTCGCGAGTCAACTTATGTGTTGTATACTCAAGAAAATAGATATTGCGTCACATAATTCAAAAGCATAGAATATGATCTTTAAGTTGAGAAGTAACTAATACTTTGCTTAAAAAGTGGTGATACTTCTTTCTCGTCCCATCAGTGTGACTCTTGATTGGCAAATTAACATCTTGCCAAATCTTCTTACAAGTCCCAATTTACAAAAATAATATATACTCGCAAAAGATATGGTGTACAATCTGCCATGATATACTTTGTAGCTGATATTTAACAGTCTTTTAGAACAAGATCATCTCAGATAAAATGGAAGAAGCAGAGAGTAGGCTGTGCAAGATAAAGTAGTTATATGTTTTATCATTATTTTATTTATAGATATGAATTTTAGCCACATGTAATTACCAGCATATTGATTTGTCTTTTCAGATAAAAGTCAAAGCGCCTCTGTGGTCATTCTACAATGTATGAATGATTTAATTTTAAGCATTTTTGTAATATTCAACTGAAGTGGATAAGGTCACTACCGATTCAAGACGAGCAGAAGTGATTGATGCCACCAGGTTGTAGCTAGTATGTTTTGGTTTAGACCAAAATGCTAGTGCTGTGCTAGATACTGCATTTCCAAACAGAAGGAAAGAGCAAGAGAGGGAGAGCGCTAGTAGCAGGAGATGTAAACATTCATTTCTATGCATGGTGTGTGTACCTATTGTGTACTCTGTCCTCATGGCAACGCAAATGCCTCATTAGTGTCGATGGAGGAGTCGAGGGATTGAAGAGTGGTACAAGAGGAAGAGATAAGAGTGCATCTCATGGGAAATATTGATCAGCCTGGACAATTAACGCTACCAATTAAGTTAATGCACAGCTGGGAGTGCAGAATTGTATTAAGTTGGGGTTTTTTTTTATGTGTGTCTCTGTGAGCATACTGACAGTTATTCTGTGCGACATGTCAACATTAAACTGATTGCCTACATTGAGTTTGATCTATTTTATATGCTGTCATAGTTACTGCCCCATTCAAGGCTATATAGTACATACATGTAATTGTACAATTGAATTGTCGTCGTTTGCCAGTTGTGGAATTTATAGTGTACATGTATATATGAAAATGACAACAATACTATTCAGTCCTTCAGAGGCAGTATGTCAAGGGCTGATTACCTGTAATACTAGGCGGTGTTTCAGAAGTAAATCTTCAAGAAACATGCGATAATGTAACTTTGTCCACTCACAATCACTAGTTTTTTCAATGACCATCCCAATTTGTATTAAAACAAGTGAGGTTCGTGACACACAGTACATACTGTGTACGCTGTACACTAGGTGGCCTCAAATTTATATTTCAAGCCCTTAGTACATGTTCATTAGTTAAAAGTTGAACTGTAATAAAGCCAACCATAGTTGGACAATGCAAGTTTCAATTACTACTACACATTTCCAAAGTTGTAAAACAAATTTTAATGAATGCGGTCAACATCTTTTTTAAGTGAGTGAAGAATGAGAATGCATGATATTCCTTTCATGGGGATCTATTCTCTTGTGATATTAGTGTAGCTCATGGTGATGTATAGTGTGCTCTCTATCAATCTTTGATCCAGTCCAGGGGCCTGTTTCATAAAGCTGTTTGTAAAGTTACGAACAACTTAACGTGCGACTGGTGATCAATTCTGATGTGCTATACTTATCAGAATTTCCATAATTCAGCACAAGAACAGATCACCAGTCGCTCGTAAGTCGTTTGTAAATTTACCAACAGCTTTATGAAACACCCCCCAGATATTTCCATTTTTCTTCTTTCTCTACATTAAAAACACACACAATTTGTCCTCCAGTCCAACTGGTTCCTATGGAAGACCAGCTACACTCTAATAGTGCAACCGAATATGAGTTAACCAGCCATCTTGTCTTTCCGTATAGTTTTTCTAAGTTTCCCTGTCTCTGTTTACACTGTATATCTGCATGGATTTTGTTTTTAACATTGTCAAGTTTGTAATGTTATTTTTATCTTCAGATTTGTATATATTTTATTGTATATGTTCTTTACTTTGTCTGTTTTAATGTCATTGTGTATAATTTGGTATATCGTTGCTGGGGCGACAAGACCTCGTATCTACAAAATGTCAAATGTTCAGGAGAGCCAAAAAACATGCCAGCCAAAGCACTATACCGAATCATAATGGGACAGCCGTTCGTTTGACGTGCCATGGTGGCTTCATTTTTGGGGTAACACACCTAGGACTTGGACAGGACATCACTTAACTGATTATTTGACCATAAATACAAAAAAGTCATTTTCACCAAAATTGCAGATCATACAAGGTCTTGTCACCTCAGCGACGATATTCTTTATACTAGAAATAAAAACAAATATCAAAAAAAGAAGTGTAAAGTGTATTAGAATTCTATGGCACTACAATATTTTGATACAGTAAGTCAATCCTGAGCATACTTATGCACTGTCATATGAAACTCAATCACCTCATACAGCTGTTCATCAATTTTCTTTGTCCTCGAAGTGTCTGAGTGCATTGTGAATTCATCTGTCTGTTTGCTTTTGATGCTGCGGTATAAAGTCATGATAATTAATAAAACCCTCTTGTCTTCCTTTAGCGGGACCTGATGATGAGTACACAGACTATGTGGCCACTCGATGGTATAGAGCCCCAGAGCTGCTTGTTGGTGACATGGTGTATGGTCCCCCTGTAGATGTCTGGGCCATTGGATGTGTGACAGCCGAACTCATAGCAGGGGAGGCCCTGTGGCCTGGCAGATCAGATGTTGATCAGCTCTATCTCATCAAACAAACACTAGGTAAGAAGCTACATTCTGTATACCTTGGATGTCATTTTTATCATGCGTACATTTATATGCCTCTCTTTTCCATGAGAAATTGAACGATTTCATTGACTCGGCCACGTATACTTTTTTTCAATTGCCAGAGGTTGATTACCTCCGCCAAGGGAGGAGGTTATGTTTTCGTTACCGTTGGTTTGTTTGTTAGTTAGTTCGTTCGTTCGTTCATTTGTCCGTGTGCCAAATAACTCAAAAAGTAGTTTACGGATTGGGATGACACTTGCAGGAAAGGTTGAGAATGACACAAGTACCAAAGGATTAACTTTTGGTAGTGATCCGAGAATTTTGGGGAAATTTATGAAGGATTTTTGACATTTTGGCAGGTAGGGTCAATGAACTTGAGAGGTCAGGCTGTGCGTATTTGAGGTTTGCATGCGCGCACTAAAGTGCGTGCTCTAGTTCCTGCTAGGGGGAGGCGCGCCGTGCAGCTGATCAAGGGTTTATGACGTAACAAAGGCTTCTATATTGGGAAATCGGGCGACTTTTCATGCACACAATGTTATAAGTACGTAGGGCCTGTGGATGGAAATCACTGATATCTCTATGGAAGAACAAGATCAGTGGTGGATCAGAGTGCTTTTCTAGTCACAAAATGCATTATCCAAGTAATGACACATAGCAACATGTGATGTGTTATGATGGTGTGTGTGTGTGTGTGTGTGTGTGTGTGTGTGTTGGAACTGTCATGAAGTGCATTTCCAGTAATTCAATAAGTATGTTATACTCTTTTTGTTCCACAGGTGACCTAATTGACAGGCATCTGAAGATCTTCAGTACAAATCATTTCTTTAAAGGAATGAGCATTCCAGAGCCAGAGAGAAGGGTAAATATGTTATGTGACTGCAACTGTACATCTTTAGGGACAATTGTGTCCTTCAGGAATTGGAAGGGCATAAGGAGTGACTTCCAAACAATTGATGCAAATGATACAATAGGCATTTTCACATCAGCCAAATGAAAATCCAAGCACAAGTTTTTTTTCTTGATCACAAATTATTTCATTTGACCTATTCACATCAGCCCAAAGCGAATTAGCCTTAAATTTTTTGAGCACATGCCTTAAGAAAAAAAAAAAATTACCTGTGATTTGTGTGTAGATTGCTGCGATCAATCAGGCCACACATGTAAGGCATTATGGGATGCATCGTGCTAATTTCTTGAGTTGAATTCGCATAATCAAATAGTGTGCTACAAATGTAGTTTGCAAATCATCCCACTGTTCCAGAAATTTCTGGAGTTTGGGTTGAGAAATTTTCTCGATCTTTGCTTTCAAATTAGGGCACTTATTTGAATCCATATCAAATAGCATGCTATTTCGTCATCGGGTTATGAAAATCCAAGCTCAAGATTCTGAAAATGGCACGCTATTTCCAAACATCAGGCTGATATGAAAATGCCTATTGTGGATGTTTTGTTGTAATGTATACAGGTGCATTTGTTTAAGGTCTCACCCCCCCCCCCCCCAACACACACACACACAAACACAAATATGGAGCCAAGAGGCAGAGAGAAGCAAATGGCATGCTTACAAAAGTCTTCCAAAGATCCAGAACTTAGGAGCCAAGCTCTGCAGGTGTATATGGCATTTGCTTGGATATTATTTTGCAATGTTTGTTTTTTTTTACTTTCAGTATATGTACAGACGGAATTAAATGTCATTTACATGCCTACAGTCTGCCTTTATTCTGTAATACAGATCAGGTTCTCACAGCTTGCATTTATATAAAGGCATAGAAATATTGATAATCTCAAAGTATTGTCTTATCTCTTTATTTTCTGCAGATACCTTTGAAAGATAAGGTCAGGAACCTGAATCCCACAGCACTGACATTTTTAGAGGTAAGAAGTCTTTATTTATTTATTTTTATTTGTATTCTTCTGTTGAGTGCATGAAACTCATCAGCACCAAGGGGTTTCCTGCATTGTCAACCTCTACTAGCTAAAGTAACCAATTTCACACTACTATTGAAGATTAAATTGCGGAGTAGAGTTATATGGGGATGAAGTGAACCAGACAAAGGCATACACAATCTTTTACACACACATAAGTAAGGGTGGCTGCAGGCAGTTTAATGATCTTGGAAAGAGCTGCAGTCAAGGTGGTTCAACTCTCAAAGGCTTAGTGATTATTTATATATCATTGACAAAAAAAGAAGAAAAAATACTGGAGAGTGTGGAATGTGATGAATCGTTTACATTGTTTCATCATGGTATGAGGTCTTTACGTTCGAGCCTGGAATGAACTGATAATACCACAGCAGGTAATTTGTGGTCATAATCCAGTCAAAGTCAAGAAAAGAAGGAAGAGGTTTGTATTTCATCGGTGTGATATCTTTTTGGCATGAGGTTTTACAAAGTGTGCTTCCTAGGGAAGTGAGAGAAAGAGGCCAAAGGCCAGTGAGACCTCACAGTTAAAGGGACATTCCATACGATTTTCATAATTTCACATGTAGTACATAAATCAACAGCTCCATGTATGGACTTATGGAATTTATTGTGGCCCTTGAGCAGAGAAACCAATAATCTGAAAATCTTAAACAAATTACACTGAACAGTGTTGATGACATGGGAGCCTCACATATTTAAGAAATGTAGCAGTGTAATTCCATTACAATACCGCTTGCGACAATTTCACCTGTGTAGAATCTATGCACACCTTCTTCTTTGTTCTGCTTCCTTGAGCCCCAACTCATGCATTCTTATGGTGAGGCTGCAATGTCATCATCCTTGTTCATTGCAATTTGTTATAAATTTTGAAAACATTATTATTCCTCATCCCAGTCACTTTAAATTCTGAAACTCTGTACTCAGTATAACTAGGACCCCGTTTGCGGGGCCGAGCCCCGCAATTTTGTCCATTTATACTGCCGGGCTCGGCCGCGCTTTTAATTCAAACCTTTCAATTCAAACCTTTCAATATTTTGTCGTAGTGGCACTCTGCTTGTAAACAAACACAATTTGGTATAGTGTGGATTTTAGACCCTTTGCCAACTGGTGCCTGTGGCGACGAAGTCGCCGTTCGGGCAAAGGCCTTTGCCAAAGGAAAAATCCTTTGCAGGACAAAACCACCTTAAACTATACTAGTTTTCGACGTTGAGGGGGTTAATATCCTGAATAGCGAAATAGTACGGGCAGAGGGTCTGCAAGCCAGACTAAAATTGGCCGCGCATTTAGCCCAGTTTGCATTTACACTGAGAAAAGGCCGTGGCCGAGACTACCTCCAGAGCGTGGCCAAATGCGCGGCCAATTTTGGCCCCGCATTTGGCCTTTGCGTGTTTACACTGAAATGAAGGCGGGCTCGGCCGCGGCCAAGCCCCGCACTGTAAACGGGGTCTAGGTTATAGTTGTTGAGATGTAAAAGTCTGAAAATTTTCTGGAGGTCCCCTTTAATTCCTGGAGATTTTTCCTCCTGCAGGCTTGCCTTCAGATGGACCCAGCAGACAGACTCAGCTGCCAAGACCTCATGGAGATGCCCTTCTTTGACAGACACAGGGGTGTTGAGGACAGACACGTTGAGTCAACCGTTCGGAGATACAGATCAAAAGTAGTAAGGCCCCTTTACCCTTAACCTATTCTACAGGCAAGAACTGAAGCAAAAGGAGTGACATTTGGAAAGGGGAAAAATATCAATATTTTCCAAATAATTTCATAACAATGTGTCATTTTATCACTGTTGGGGAAGTGCTGACACAGGCAAACTTGAAATGCTAAGGTACCTAGAGAGTCTAGGAGATCATTGAGCATTAGAATAATTCCAAAATGTATACAATGCCTTTTCCGTTTTGGCAATTCATATTTTTTATGCTTGAAAAGACATGGACAAAAGAGTTTGCCATGCTTAAAACAGCAAAAAAAAAAAGTATCATGTTGCCTGACTCTCCTTTTCTTTATATCTTCCCATCAACACTAGATGGCTCGAAAGGACAACAGCCACTTACCTCAGCTAAACTCCCAGGGTATTCAAGATGGACTGACCAAGGGACACAGTATTCAGGGCCACAAGAAGATTGATGAGAAGATCTCCAAACGAGACCGTCTGCCAAATATAGAGTCCACCTTCAAGTAGAATGCCAGTGACTTATGATGCGTTCATTGGAGCCAGAGTCTCTGTGGACTTACTCAGTGACTCAGATTCGTGGTGAGGGAATTCATCTTTGACAAGTTCAAACAAATCTTGGAGCTATTTTTGTGGCCTTGTACTGATTTGCAAGGATGTAGACAGCTATGGACTGTGGTATATGTAGCCGCTGACGAGACTTGTGTGAGGAAGGTGGATAACGGAAGACCAGCATGTGTCTGGGGAAAACTGGGAATGATTGAACACGTTCCTCTTTGTGGGTTCTTCAGTGAGTGTACAAATGGATCTCCTCCTGCATTGTGCTAAGGACTGCAGGGTTTGCTCCTATGGATCCTGCTCTTCTCCGTTGGTCAGACAGAATGCAGGAATCCAGTGCGCTGTGCATTAAAGCATTGCACCAGCGTTGCAAGCAAGATTGACATGTAGTAGTCACATGCACTCCAGTGTATTGATAAGTCAAGATTTAGGCATGAAGTGAAGTTGATTGGCACGTGGGATATTCACATAGTATTTCATTGGTGGTGGTCCTCTCTTTCTGTCTCTTAAATGACTGGAATTAACATCCAGCTCCTATGTAAACCTTGCCTTTATTTGTGAGAAATGCGTACACTTCCTGTGCTATTTGATTCATTTTATGTTAGTCAGGATGAAGGGTGTATGATTGTGTGGATGTGTACAAGTATGCACATGATGGTAAGTGTAATTCATGAGGAAACTTAGTTCCTATTGGAATTTATAGGTTTAAGCAGTTCTTGAGTTTTTTGTTTGTGATGTTATTTGCCACAAAGGTGAACAATTTGATGTAATCATGTCACACACATCATGAATTTGTTGAGTTAAGCTTTTATATAAGTTAGATGAGTTACATCCCTACAGTGCCAGTTACTAGACAATCATGCTCCTGTAAATACATCAGGATATACTTGTCTTATTGCTGACAGTGTACCATTCTCTCCCCCCCCCCCCCTTTCTTTTTAATGTGGAAAATATTTTATCATGGAACCTTTTTGAGGATGCTGTTAATATGTATTTCTACTTCATATACCAAATTTGGATGATGTCATATGGAATATAATTGTGAAATGGTGAAGACAGTAAGGTGATTTTCAGAGATAGAAATTAATAATGCTCAATGCAGAAACCTACTTATGACTGAGGCATTCACCTCTAAGTACCACATCTAGTGTTAAAAGGAGTTGCAATTGATTATTAGTTGCTCAGTACACTCTTAACCATGAGTTTACAGGGGATATTAATTTTCTATTGAGTGGCACCTGTTTATAGTATGGAGCCTCTCCTACAAAGTGCTGCTGTGATGTAAATAATACAGTGACTGTAGCCATCATACAGTCATGTGTTTCAAACAGTTGGAAGTTGACATTTATAACTCTTTTTTGCATGGCAAACATTTAGTTTTTCCCCGGTGTAATAATTTTTTCTTTTCTTCATAGTAAATGCTACTACCTCCAGGCCTTTAAAATCTCTGTGCTTGTGCCAGAGGCTCCCTGAAAACTTCAATGTTTCTGCACGTCCTGACAAAAAAAAACACACAATAGTGTCCCTCATTGTAGAATTTTTTGAATGAGTTTTGCCTGTAGAAATACATGTTGTATGCTTATCTCTCCCTGTATGCATTTCGGAACCTCCATGATCTCGATGTTGGAATATCGACAGTTCTGCACCTTCGAAAAGTGCAAAATAATTTTGAATAAGATATAACTTGGTTCACCTCTTTACTTAGAAAATGAGAAAAGATTATTCATTCTCTGTTGGAAGAATGTGAAGGTGCAGTGTATGTTAAAAGCTGATACAATACCTAAAATGAGATTAGAGACTAGGCTTGAAGAAACTTCAAAAAGAAAGAAAGAAAGAAATTAATTATGAATGTAGTCAGATGTTGACAGTTAGGAGAGTTTTTTTTTTTTTTTTTTTGGGGGGGGGGGGGCATTGGTAAGATTTGTTAAATCACCTTCTCGAGTAGGATATGAGCTGTCTTTTCTTTAGACATACTTGTATGTAATTGTATTTTTTATGCAAATTTGTATTTTCACTCTGGAAGCATGTCAGAAATTGTGATACTATTCCCAAACAAGAAATCACAAATTTCAAAAATTTCTGATGAGATGTACTGGTGATTATGGCAAGGAGTAATGTGAAATGTGAGATTGGTTTAAGTAGTTTACATTTCCTACATGTATGACACATGGATTAAGATGTGGGAGAGAAAAAAAAATCAATGCCTATATGTAAGCTTTGTCCTCATTCCCGACTGCTGCAGACCTTTGGCAAATTGTACAGCATGCAATGTTACAAAATACTTGTCTTGTACTCCGAATTAGAAACAGCAGTGATTGATACTCACCAAGCGTACTTCAACAGAAACTTTCGAAAGCTCATGGACAAGGGTTTGACACATATAAATGTTTACATTTGTAGGTCTGTGTATGCAAGAGTACTCAGGACTCTAGAAATTATGTGCTACCCTAGATGAACACAATTTATAAAGAGGATTAATTTTCTCTCTCTCTCTCTCTCTTGTCTGAAATCATGTGTGCACTAACCAACATTAATGTTTAGGATTTAGTAGTGTGGTTTGCAATAGTGTATCTTGTAGATAATTAAGGCAGTGGATGCATCTAGGACTGTCAATCATCATTTGGTGATGTCATCTGACAGATTGGAATGCATCTAGGACTATCAATCGTCATTTGGTGTCTGACTGATTGGAGTAACGTATGTTGTCAGAGTGTCTACTGGGCCCAGTTTCAATTTGATGGATGGTACTGAAGTATGCCAAATTATGTGTAATAAATTATAAAATATCTTTGAACTAGAGAAATGTTGAGAGAGAGAGAGATATTGGGGAAATAAGACGCTAGATATGTGTTTATTTGTTCAGTATTTGTTCTACAGTACTTATAAAATATACTGTAGGAGCTGAAATTTTCGCGGTGGTTTTATTTTCGCAAATTGCCTTTGAACCGCGAAAATGACAACACGCGAAAATAACAATGCGCAAATAAGGAAGTTCAGGTAGACCCTCGCAACCGCGAAATTAACAACACGCAAAAATGTCCTCCAAGTAGCAATTCGTGAAAATGTCTGTATGCGAATATTTCAGCTCGTACAGTACTACTCCTCTACAGGCTGATATAGCAATAGCTCACGATATATTTGTTTTGGAAGAATACTCTAAGATTTCACTCGTCACTGTCTGGTTCTGACAAAGATATACCCTGTTTAAACCAGTACTGACTTTCTTGATCAACCTTCTGTATCTTTTGTGCTTTTCAATTCCACTATACTGTGTCCCCACTTCATATGTGACGTATTTTCTTCTTGTGTTGCAACACATTTCGTATTGTACAGTATATGTAGCCTGCGATAAGAGGAATATCCATATCTACCCAGACTTCATGAGCATATTGGTCATGCACATTCTGTATCGATAGACAAAAATTATGACGACTTAGCCAAGAAAGTGATGGAAAAATCCGACCTCTTGATTGTTTCTGTGCGATTTCTATTTTTTTACAAAGGTCAAGAATCTGTAAAGATATGACAACTTAGCCAAGAAAGTGATGGAGAAATCAGACCTCTTGATCCTTTCTGCATGATTTCTATTTTCTACAAAGGTCAAGAATCTGTTGGCCTGTGGGGCCTTTAAAAAAAAAAAGCCAAAATTCCACATAGAGACTTGGAGGGGGTGGAGTTTGTGATCTTTGCGTCGTAATTCAAACCAGAACTTGATTAATGCAGTCAGTTAACATTTAAGTGGCTGGTATGTCATCACTTGATTTGGAAACTGCATCATGAACATCCACGATGGTGTGATTTTGCTATAATGTATTCTGGTTCTTTTTGAATCCTGCATCCAGAAGTTCCCAAGAAATGTGTAATGTTCTGATGAAAATACAAAGTGTATCAATAAGATGTGATGCAGTTATTGATGCAGATACCTGGTTCAGTCAATATAATTGTTTTACTAGGGTCCCAATACATGTCACCATTAGACTGATTTGTAACATTATATTACTTTTGTGAATCTGCCAACTTTTGATTTTCAGCATTTACATAAAATGTCAAGTTGATTTTAGTGTACAGTGTATTCCTAAATGTATGTTCTTACACAGCTGTGATTTCATTCGTATCACATCTACTTTTCAAGATGATTTTGAATGTAATATTTAGTGGGTTTTTTTTCCATCTTGCGTATAAAAATATCTTTAACTTGGGTAAGGTCCCTACACACAGGTTGCCATTTCCAATGTTCTATAAAACTGTTTTAGTGAATGCATAGTAGTGTACATGTCGGTGCGTTTGAATGTAGAATGTCTTCTCTGTATTGCATCAAGCCAATATCAGTTACTTTGAGATTGTGCGTAGGGAATTAACCTGTAACATGCTAGCCTGTGAAAGTATGCATCTATAGTGGCTTGGCACTCTTATAATGGTGCAAGAGGTATTACTTTGGTTTGAGTATTAACAAATGTTGATAGCTTTAAACATGTATTCTTGAACAATTCTTGTAGGTCCACAAGGAGCTAGCCTGTTTGTTTGAAATACATGTAGTGGATACAATGCATAGATGGAAGAACTGTGGGATAATAGATTGCCTAACTTGCAGAATCAAAACTCACTTAGTGACAATGTAAAGTGTATCATAGAAACTTGAGGACAAAATGTGTACATGTGATAAGTAAATGTTGCTTTTGTCAATAGTATATTTCTGTCTAGGAGGATGAAATAAATTAGACAGTACAATTGGAATGATTGTGTTTCATGATGTTTGATTGTCCCAGATTGCAACTGATAGACAAATTGCCCTACATTGGATGTTAATACACACCAAATTAAATCTAAATTTGTCAATGGTGGTACTCTAATGACATGATCGGTACATGAAACATTAGGCAAGGAACAACTTTCCTTGTACGTATATGCCGTATTTCACTCATTTTTTTACCAATGCTGCTTGAACTTCATCTCTCGAGGTTGGATTTTCTTCTACACTTGAGCACATGCTCCTGAGGGAAAATAAATCTTACTCAGTGGAATAGCCAACAACTGATACATTTATATTCAACTTGGCACACACATGTACACACAAACACATACACTCACAACTATTCAAAATAAATACAAACGTGGATTACTTTTACATATTTTGTCCGTATTGATGCATTCAATGTTTCTGTTCATGATGGTTATCTTGCAGTCTCTTATCCAAGAGGTACAGAGCAATCACAAAATGAAGCAGGGGTCTTTGCAAGAACCCGAGTACGAATCATGTCTTGGGCCCCATTTCATACACACACTACACACATTCATATACAAACACACACACAAAATGTTGGGATGGCAACTCATGCTGGACTGACAACTTCCCATAGCAACAGCCAATCAGGAAGCTTGATTCTTGTCATTACCATGATGATTGCCATCCCAGCAAGAGTTGCTATCATATCAACTTTTTATGATAATGGGGCCCTGCTGGGCCCCATTTCATAAAAGATGTTAGGGTAGCAACTCTTGCTCGAATAGCAACTTCCCGTAGCAACAGCCAATCAGGAAGCTCGATTCTTGTCATTACCATGACCACTGCCATCCCAGCAAGAGTTGCTGTCATATCAATTTTTCATGATAATGGGGCCCTGGTCTTTCAGAGAGGAATGCATGGTCATGCACAGTGCCACTAATTGTGTAGCAGTATAAACAAGCACGCACATCTCACCGTGGCTTTCATCTCCATTGACACAACAAACAACAAAGTGAACTTTTCATCACCTGCAGTTGCATTATTGAGGTTTGTTTTTTTCATGATTATTACCATTAGTCTTTTTTCATGTCTTCACATAATTTGAAACCTCTCTCTTTCAACAGTTCTTTATTTTCCATGACTTAATTTCATTAAAATTAGATATACATGTATAACACACATCAAATACACACACACACATATGATACACTAATGTCTATCGATGTTAACTAATGGGCACTCACAGTAACACAGTGTTTAGATTCACACAATACAAAAATAAATACCAGTTGGCTTACATGTACATCAATAGAAAAATACATATTTCTGTACACACAAAAAATGAGGCATCTAAAGGCAATTCACACATGATATTTCATTTTAAAAAGTAAAAATCTCTGATAAGAGAGTGTGAAGAAGAAATCCCGATCACATTTGCCTTATTATAAACATCATTTTGATGGATTAGAGTCCTTCAGGCTTTATATATATTAATCATATTTTGGAAATCCAGCTATGATATATCCAGGAGTGTAAATTTACCAAAAATTTGAAATATGAAAAGAAGATTGTAAGTACCAAAATGCAGTGTTTTTGTATCCATCCCATACTAAGTAAAGCATTTTAACCCTAAAAGGAGGCACTTTTATTCTGCAACACTTGTGTCAACCAAGTGAAAAATTTGTTACAAGACCTGAAATTTAGTCCAAGACCAACACAGTATTTCTCCACTATCATGAAATTTTTGATTCGGCAAAATACAAAATTCTCTATCCACTGAGCACCAGCTCAAAACTTTTTAGTTCAAGGTATAACTTGCCATCAACATCAAGGTACAAGAAGCTGTGGTAAACACAGTACTGGCATATGCATCAGGAAGTGGTCATTTTACATGCCAACATAAAGGAGCTGATATCTGGAAAATCTGGTAAGATTTAATCAAAAAAGAAACAGCAACAACTGAATACATGAACTCTCAGGAATCGATACATGGCACATGCTTAAAAAACATTCCATATCAAGAATGTACTTCCATAAGTACAAACATACCTCTCTGTACTTCTTTTGCCTTTGCTTTCTCAGCCAATAGTATTCAGCCAATGTATTCTAAGAAAATAATGTGCTTAATTCTGCAGTAATTACTGGTTTGTTCATAATTATAATAACTGCTTGGAAATACAACATTAAAAAACAGAAAACATACAGGCACTGAGTTCTAGAAATACCAGAAACTCACATCACACCAAATGGCCAACTTTTGCACAGTACTTTACAATCAAGGTGATTTTGAAACTGCAAAGGTAAGATAGTAAAATAAATGAAGGACTCAGCACACTGTAATGACAACATATCATATTCTGTAAAGCTTACCTATTGCTGACATCCTTCATTAGGTGGGCTATGTTAGTTCCAAAAATACTAAGGGAGTCATTTTTAGTATTCAGGCTTTTCTTCATTTTTGTTTTAAAAGGGAAGTCCTGGTCCAAACTTTGTCAGCACACGTTGAATGACATCTTCTTTTACATAATCAGACAAGCAATCCAGATTTCAATATCCAGTTTCCTTATGCTTTAAAAACATTTGCATATGGTTCTGAAAATAGCACATAGGCCTACTGACCTTTTCACTGGGAACATATATACATCTGTTAGATGTTACAAAAACACACACACACACACAGATGTTTGCACTCACACATTCCTTACATAGAAAGTTGTAAGACATATTTTCCAATGGAATACACTCTTCCACAGAATCACGGTGACATAAATAACTGACTGTTTATGTACACAAAGTATACCAATATACATGAACACACGAGACATTTGCATGCAAAGACTCTCCTGCCAAAAGTGGATTTTAAAAAAAATCCTCTGTTCTCCTTCTTTTTTGTATTTGAATTTCTCCACTCACACAGTACATATTCCCATCAGAGATAAATTTTCCCCAGCTTAAAACTTGGCTTTCAATAAAACAAAAAACCCAAAACAAATAAAGCAGTGAGCAGCGATGTGACATAAAACTGCATACATCCCATTAGCCGCTGATGATGACCACAGTGTACTGTATGTCACTGCACTGCAAACTTGCACACACATTTGTAATAATTTGTACATCTCTAATTTGTAAGGTGGTTCAAATGGGGGAATCTCCCGTTTAGGAGATGCCTAGGTTGGGATTTTTGTGCATGTCCAGGTTCAGTTTTGACACCTGTTTGTTCAAGGTACTTGACATCATTAAAAAAAGGAAAATAGTACTTGCAATATCATACAACCTTATGATAAACTGGCCACAAAATATTTAAAATATGAAAATATACAATTGTTTAAAGCAGCCATACTGATCAATTCAATATATTACTTGCATTGTGGCCTCAACTGCCATGAGCACTACAAATAAATGCTTGAACAGACAGACACAGGCAGGCAGTGTTGTAATACTGAATTACACATTATATGTGTCCATATCGCCGAAGGCATATAGCATTCTGCAATAATGTACATGATGCATATTCATATGGAGTTAAATATGATGTGAAATCCTTGAAGAAGGCATACAGCAACACACAACCTCTCACGTCAACACTACTTGCTTGCCTAAAAAATTAGGTAAATTCAAAATCACAATTAATTTGTGCATACATATTGTATTTGCACTGAAAGATTGCTTTCATCATCATCATCATCGAATCAGTTTGCTGACACAGAAGACATGAATCATGTTTCATAAACATGACCAAATGATTCTTAGAAAAATTTGAGAAGTATGACACTCCATAATTTCACAAGTTTATGGATATGCCGTTTCCTTGTTATCATATTGCTCAGGGGTAGCGATTTGAAAGGCATGCAAACTTGTGAAATTTTGCACGTCTCCAGTACTATAAATTCCATCGATCAGGCTTGGACATCTTTAGCTCATCAATGCTATCACATCTGATGATTAAAGTGTAGCGCCATTAACTTTACACACTCGGTTTAATACTTCACCTGCTACCACAATCTTTCAAGGTTGGACAAAGGACATGCACTGTGCCCATGCCCACGGGAGCACATCTTAACATCATGCATGATATGATGAGCACCGACAGTATACAAATAGTGAATGGTCAAGAGTGTGAAATCTTGTTTCATTGCACGAGCAAAGACCATACACTATTTGTTTAATACAACACCTCAAACATCAACAGATGTGGTCCACACAGATTCTTGAATTTAGCACAGAAATGGCAACCATTTTCCGCGAAAGACGAATGAGTAGCTGCACAGTCACAATCACTGTGTACGTACGTATGTACACGAAGCCAATCGGTAGAAGTTGTTTACAAAAATGAGTGACAAAAGTATGTGCTTGTAAGCACACTTGTAATTGTTGAGTGCACGCGGCAAGTGTTTGTTTATTGTGACATCAGAGCCGTGCGATGGAGCAAAAACTTCAATTTAATTGTGAGTTTAACAAAGGAGTCAATGGAAATGGGTGACGTCAGCCATGCGATATATTTTTTTGCTCAAACAAAATTGCACGGCTGACAGCCACAGCGTGCGATGGAACTTATTGCTACATGTCACGTGATGGGCAATCCATCAATCGGATAGCTACATTCTATTTCGGTGTTGTATAATTCCTATTTGAGATGTTGTCTCTCACAAAAGGGGGTAGAGCTTACTGATATACTTACTTTTGTTCAGTACCAGATAGTCACTTTATAAAACAGAAATGAGCATGGAGACAAACTGAAAACTAGAAAAGCACTCTGAGAGCGCAGACCTCCGCCAAGCATGCAGCTCATTTCCACCACTGATCTTGTTCTTCTATTATTTCCACCCATACGTACTGCATTGTGTGTAGAGTCGCCCGAATCCCAATATAGAAGCCTTTGTTAAGTCATAGACCCTCGGCTGCACGGCGCGCCTCGCCCTAACAGAAACTAGAGCACGCACTTAAGTGCGCGCATGCAAACCTCAAATGTGTGCAGCCTGAACTCGCAAGTTCATTGACCCTACCTGCTAAAATATCAAAAATCCTTCATAAATTCCCCCAAAATTCTCGGATCACTACCAAAAGTTAATCGTTTGGTACTTGTGTCATTCTCAACCTTTCCTGCAAGTTTCATCCCAATCCGTTAACTACTTGTTGAGTTATTTTGCGCACGGACAAACGAACGAACAAACAAACAAACCAACAGAAACGAAAACATAACCTCCTCCCTTGGCGGAGGTAATAAGGCAGGAAGTGAAGCACTGTGAATTAGGCACCTGTATTCACTGAAATGGGCAGTGCAAGAACATGTGTTATTCGCTAGCAGCGAAGATCTCTTTCACTGCAACAAATTACTATCACATCATCCTCTCATAAGGTCTTTCTAGCTCTGAGCTGACATAGTTCACATGCCTGCTCTATCTGTCTCTGGATGTCTTCCAAGTCTTGTTGTACTCGGCCTTCTTCAACACGTAGGCCTCTCCTGGGTGTGCCGTCTCCCGGTTGGACGGTGGGGCTGGGGCAACCCTGGCCTCCATATTCTTCTTCTTGCACACGCAGACGGCGATGACGATCACAGCCAGGAGTACCGTCATCACGGACAGCACGACGATGGTGAGCGGGGTGAAGACCGTGGGCCCACTGTGGGGTGGGCTTTGGCTGGGTGAGGTGGTGGCCGTTGACAGGTGAGGGGGCAGGGTGCTGACGTCTACGAGGCTGGGTAACACAGACAGCATGGTATATCTTACATTCACTGTGAAATATATATAGCTAACGAATAAGTGAGA
This sequence comes from Diadema antillarum, assembly GCF_040938485.1. NCBI lineage: Eukaryota > Metazoa > Echinodermata > Echinoidea > Diadematoida > Diadematidae > Diadema > Diadema antillarum. The sequence goes on from NW_027271881.1 coordinate 193,673, forward strand.
GAAGCATTAGTGGAGATGCAGTGCACTTGAGGGTATCTATTTACTATAGTGAAACATGCACAAAATTGTGAACACTCGAGACTGAGCTGCATCTCCACTAACCTCATGAACTTAAACCTGTGCATTATTTGATTTATAAACTCGGTCTACGAACTATTATTCATGTACTGTTAGGGTGAATACTAGCCAGCTACATGTAGAACTTGCTCAATAGGCAAGATGTTGTTCTAAACACTGAACACCAGCTTAGAAGTTGTTAACAGGAAATATAAGTGACTGATCATGCACTCGTATCTGATTGAGTGCGCACTTTTATAAGAATATGCAGTGTGATATCAGTTAAAGCATGCAGTTATGCTTTTTTGCTGAACACTTTTTTGACGCCCTTGCATGTTAGTACAAAAATAAGAACGTGACTCATTTCAGCGCTTTTGATTGGCTTCATTCTTGAACCCATCTTAGAAAAGCTGATAGCTCCACTGTGCGTTTGGGTCGTGCATCTTCAAATCTTTACAGTGATGTTGGGAGAAATCAAAGATGCTCTTATAGGGGTCTACTGCTTTTTTACATACTGCTCAAAGATACAATAATGTAGTTGTGGATAGATCTGTACCTACTTAATTTTGATAGATTTCTCCTTTTTTTTTCCATATTTGCTCTAAAACACACAAATACAAATAACAAATGTCAAACAATACCAAATCTGTTTTCTTTTCTTCTTTTTTTGTTTTTTTGTTTGTTTTTTTTGGGGGGAGGGGCAATTTCCCTACCAAAATAAAGTCTTCCTAAAAATGTCATGACCCATGCAAGATCAATATGAATGAATTCCTACCTGATTGATACAACATTGTAACTGGCGTGATTGTAGCTAATAGAGAATTCTCCCATGGAAACAGCTGCTTGAAGACTATTGTATGCCTCCTGAGCTGAAACTGAAGAAAAATAAAGCCAAAGAGGGGAATGTAATGAAAGCGCAATTCTGTTCCATATGTAAGACCATTTTGATAAACAGACTACAACAGACATGCACAAGGGTAGAAGTTCTATTAAAACTGGGCATAAGATTAGAAGGTAATCGACATACAAAGTTTCAAATTCTGTCATGTATAGTGATTTCAATTCAAACCGCATCCACAAATCATGGGCGATGATGTCATTACCTCACAATTTTCCTTGTGATCATGACTTACACACAAAACGTTCACTACTTCATCATTTTGAATTGACATGAACTACAGAATGAACAAGTCTTACCCTTTGCATTGACTCATCATGTGGGAGCAGTTTCAGTTAATACATAATGTATTTATGCAAAATATGATCCTGTTGATATTTGTGGGTTCTGCACATGTTCTCCTAAATTAATGTACCCGAAAGGCTTGTATCATTTTAGCTGGGGGAACTTGGAACATGTTCTCAAGTTTGTAACATTACCTGCAGTTGTTTACGATAAACGCAGTTAGAATAAGATGAAAGTGGATAGTAACACCACATTCACCAAAAAAAAAAATATATATATATATACATATTATATATATCAAAGCTCGACTAAGTTTTTCTTTTGGTGGCCCGATTGCACCACCATAACATATGTTTTCTTAACCCATTGAGGACGGGATGATTTTGCTACAACACGCATTTCCCATAGACCCCTGTCTGAGTATGCTCGAGACTCATCCTCAACAGGTTAAAAAGTGGTGGCCCGACATCAGTTTGTGGTGGCCCAAGGCCACCAGGCCACCACTAATGTCCAGCCTTGCCTGTTTAATGACTGGATCTAGAAAACAGCTGTCATATTTACTAGGGAAACTAATAATAATAATTATAACAAAACAAATTACTAAAATATATATACATAGAGGGTGGGGAGAGAGGGGTTGGAGAGAGCCACTCAATTTCTTTTCAAGAGCATAAACTGTCTTTCTGTTGAAAGGACTGAAGCTCCTTACCTTCAGAGTCTGAAACTCGCTCTGTGATACATACTGTCACGATCACACTTCCTTTCACCACCTGCAAGATTTCGATACGATCCCTGGGAAATGAAAAGGACAAGACAGAGTTGTAGCAGTTTTTTGAAAAATGCATCATGGGTAATCAATGCCAGCTCAGCTTGATCAGAATCATGATTAGCAATCATCCAAAGTTTGGAGGGCAGAAGCACAAGTAGTTAGGTACATACCAGGTACTTCATGAACTTCATATTGATGCCTTTGGAGACCATCATGTCACAAACAGACATTCAACCAACTTTTGTTTTCCATGACAGCATATCAGACTGAAGCTGATTCTACTGTTACAGAGTGCTAAAAAATCTGCATGTGTCATGGCAGCTTGAATCTCCTCTAAACTACATGGAGAGCAACTTTCTCAAAGCTGGGTAACTTGAGCAGGATACTTACAGCTGGACTCGAGTGACCGCTGCAATGTCATTCTTGACCGTGCTGCTGAAGGCATTGACCTCTGTCTCTTCGTCCACCTCGGAGTAATCAAGGTCACTGATTTCCAGAGACAGACTAACCTCAGCGGGTGTGGACATCTTGGAAGATGCTGGAAAGATAAAGACAAATCATGCTAGAGAAACTCCTTGTGATCTTTGCGTCAGCCTTCTGTCTTTGAATACATTGAGTGCTGTTACTGTTTGTAATACATAAATCTGAAGAATGGTACATCTCTCACATGTGGTCAAAGTCACTTACACTTCTCGGTATCAATCTTAATCTAATGCATACACTAGGCATGCATACACTACTTTAAACGAACCCAATGTCGTGTTGTGCATATTGAAAGTTTTGACAAAATCAAAATTTTGGCCCATCATGCCATTTGTAGCTTTGAGAGCAACATACATCATAAAAGGCCATTTCATGTCCAGTATTGGGAGCTCTGTGGCATAGTGGATAAGACTCCTGACTCCCAATCGGAGGACCCGAGGTCGATTCCCGCCCACTGCTTACATCCCTGGACAAGATGGTTTTACCCACAATGTCCCTCTCGACTCAGGTATATAAATGGGTACCTGGCAATGCTAGGGTAATAACGATGGCAGGGCCCTCTGGCAGAGCAGTGGCAACACTGAAGAGGCTACCCTGGATAGACCTTATGAATATTATTACTATTGTTGCCTAGAAGTATGGAAATGACTTACTCTGGGGTGATGGGGAAACAGTAGAGGAAGAGCAGGTAAGGCAGGGCATCTCAACGAGACTGAGCAGGGAGGAGCCATTGGTGCAGACAGTGGCGGCTGGAGGACAGTGGACCACTCCGTCATACCCTGGGACCTGAGCGAATCCAGTGCAAAAACAATTTACTTGCCAAGGTTTGTATACTCTTGGAGAGTTTCCAATCACCTCGTCAAGGGCATGGCAGTGTGTCTGAGTGTCAGTGCAAGTGCTTGTGTATGGATTCAATTTGGGGTGCATCAACATTACTATTTGAAAACCTGCCTTGTCAATACTTATTACTCCCCTGACCTCTCCTGGATGACTGACCCTCTCTAAACAGGACAGGTGACATTATATTATCTTTTGCATGCCATTCAAAAATATCTAACACAAAAATGGCATTCAAATTTGAGTGAATGCAAAATGGCCTCATAAGCTTTTGGCAAATAGCAATTGCTAAGGATAAGTAGTTAAAGCATCTGCATGACTCTACATGCAATGTGACTCGAGTTCGACGAAAAAGCTTTCAGTGTTCCTCATTAAATAGTCTTATATGTGTCTCGAGGAATATAGCAAAATTATTCTACAGTGATCACAATGACAGTACACCATATCTACATAAAACAAACATATAAACAAACACACCAATCTGCAATCTAAAGAAATTGTACAGTGCAAAAAAGCAATTGCAATGGTACAATAATTCCTTTCATTTCAAAATCCACAACAAACACAGAAATTTCTCAATTTTTAACCAGAGTGCAGTACACAAGTGCAACTTGAACAGATAGAAATAAGCAGATCACCAATTTCCAATGTGGGTAAGCTCACACACCTCAAACAGCATTAAAGCAATATAAGCACTCACAAAAAGGGTTTTGAAATTACACCCTGCCATTAATTATGTTCATACAAATTGCAAAATAGATGAAAAAAACTTCAACTACATATTACATACTATGTGCATAGCAAAGAGACATAAAAAGTCAGTGAATGGTAACCAAAATGCTGCAGCCAGTGCCACACATTCTCAAACACAAACTTACCTTGCTTGAATTCACTGTGGTTGCATTGTAAAAAATCACAAAAAATAGTACTTAAAATTAGCCTGGTATGGGGTGTCACGCCTTCGGTACTACTTCAAAACCATGGTTCATATATCATGACACTATTAAATTCAGTCTCAACATTTCGCACAGCTTCAAGGCAAATTTGGTCAAGTCAATAAACTTTGTACGGAAGATGTACTTTGTATTACCTCGAGGAAAACCACAGGTATGAAGAAACTGATACCTTCTTTGAATACGAGTCTGTTCCATTTAATCTGTATGCAAGGCTTGACACTAACTTTTCCTTTTGGTGGCCTGACAGTGAAATTTGGTCGCCCAATGGTGCCCCCAAAACATATCTATTCTTGAAAAGTGGCGGCCCAACATTTATATCTGGTGGCCCTGGGCCATTGTGCCACATCTAATGTTGAGCCTTGCTATATGGCATCTTCCAGTGTTGTGAAGTGCCCCACTTGTAATCACAGCTGTAAAGTGCGTGAGTATCAAAACCTGGTGAAAAAAAGCACTATAGAAAAACAGTGTTTGTAGGCTGGTGGATGACTAATGCAGCTCTCTATACCAGAGCTTTTCCTTGGATACTGGGATTACAGTATTAGATGCAATTAAAATTAGATTTTTTTTTTTTCTGATTGCATTTTGTTAGAGACATATATAATAGGGAGCTACAGACAGTGACATATTCACACAAAGAATACTTTAAAAAATATATGTGCAAAACAAACAAATATTCAATTCTATACAATGTATCTAGTATGACATACTACATGGCAATATTCACAAAGGAACAGACCTTACTGCAGATAATAAAATCTGACATTCGACAGCACAACGAGGCTGCTAAATGACTTACTGCTATAGAGCTCTACATGATGCACACACAATTATCATTATTTTTTTTTAAAGAAAGAACAAAGACTAACAATGACATTCACTAATACCTGAATCACAGCTTCTTCTGGACATGGGACCCAATCTGCATTGAAGAGTTGAATTTGCACAGGTTCTGATAAGCCACTGCACCTGGTTGCATAGCACCTTCCCTCTGCTGCTCCAGGCTCACATGTCCCCTATGGAAGATGGTAAACATTGCCAACATGCAGATGAATAAAGTTCAGGAGTTTACCTATTTCCTCTTGGCTTACAAATACCAACAAACTATTTTTAGAGAAGACATTGTTTCAATTATGTCAATGAAGTTGGAAAAGGTCAAACTCACAGTTCTTAGCTAGTAAATAAGGACTATCAGACTTGATGTGAGGTGATTACATCAGTTAATACCCAAAAAGTTAGCAAGACCAGAGAGCATGTCCCCAATGTTTCCCTGTCCGATCAAAATCTTAGGATATGATAATTCATGCAAAACACATCCAGGTTGAAAAGGTTACAATGAATGATATATCAAGCAAAATCATTAACATTTTACTTGCTTGTCTGGCTGAAAGAATATCATCCAAAACCTCAATAAGATAAACTGAACTGCAACAATGAACCAGCCTTCAGCAAGATAAGGTGGAAGTATGAATTTGTTAATCTACAATCAATTTTCTTCTCATGACACTCACAACAGTCAAGCCACTTTCAAAAGGGAATTTAGTCACTATTGTTACTTTGCCCTCCATAGCTCACCCCACCCCCACCCCACCCCCCCCCCCCCCCCCCTCGAGATAATGTGTACTAAAAATCATGCTCACAATGCAACATCATTTGAAACATCCAGATAAACTCATCTACTGTTGAAAGAGACCTCCGGATGGTTTTCAGACTTATACATTTGAACAAATAAAAATTAGTTATACAGAGTACAGAATTTCAGAATTTATAGTGATTGGGATGAGGAATACAAAAGTTTTCAAAATTTATAACCAATTGCAATGGACAAGGATGATGACATGGCAGCCTCACCACAAGAATGCATGAGTTGGGGCTCAAGGAAGCACAAGAAAAGAAAAAGGCGTGCATAGATTCTATACAGGGTGACCTTGTTATGCAAGCGGTATTGTAATGGAATTACACTGCTACATTTCTGAAATATGTGAGGCTCCTATGTCATCAACACTGTTCAGTGTAATTAATTTTGTTTAAGATTGTTCAGAGTATTAGTTTCTCTGCTCAAGGACCACAATAAATTCGACGAATGTATACATAAAGCTGTCGATTTATGTACTACATGATATGAAATCATGAAAATCATCTGAAATGGCCCTTTAAGATGAATGTCAGCATGCACAGCCTCACCGCTTTCAGAGCATTCGATCTGAAGCATCTACTGTCAGAGCCAGGAGTCTCTCCAGTGATATTATTAACACCATTGAGTTCGGTGCACAGAGCCTGTAAGTCTGGCCAAAACACTCTGCAGCTATCCAGGTAGTCATTGGTTGAACACGTAGCCTTGTTCAGTCCCAGATAGTCACATCCCGCAGCACTGGATAAAGATAACCAGAGTATGATTTTTCAGAGAATCATCCATTAGTTCTGATACTTCATGTAATCAGCATGACATGCCATCACCCTACACTCTTTTGTTTCACTGCCCCAGTTTGTGGTCTGTAATTTGCATCGAATTTATTTCGGCTTAGGGCTATGTCTAGAGGGCTATCACAATGTTCATCTTTTTTCTGTGAGCCTCAACACTGACACAGCAATATCAAGTGGAAACTCTCCAATTAAGATTGTTCAGTCATCAATTTAGAATGGACAACACATATCTACATGGGAGTTCTCTCACTATGGGCTACTGCATACTGCTGTATGCCTCAAATGTGACACTGCCCTTGGACCTCTTACTTTCAAAATGCAACAATCCAAACAATTTGCAAATAACTCTGTCACAGTTAATGCTCATATCAAATTTGGTTTCATTCCATTGTATTGAGGACAATTAGGAATGTGAATTTTAGCAGATCTATTGCAAATCAAACTTGTTAGGTTATCATAAATATAATAAAATTACACTGCACAAATTTTCTCCAATTTCATGCTAACTAGGAATCAATTTAAATATCCCATGCCATGCAACAGAAGTGTATATCCCCAGCTGCTTAACTATAGGGGTTAAGGGTAAACCATGATGGTCAAAAAGTCAAAACATGTGGCCAGCAGAGTGTTTACAAGCCACCAAAAGTAACAGGCGGCTTTATTCTAAATACTTTGAATCAAAATTTAATGAAATCTGTCATGAAATGCAGCCCATAGGCCACACAAAAGACACCAGCCAAAATATGACCTTTGCCCCTAGAAAAGGCGGGACACTGGGGGCAGCATCATCAAAAATAATGAGGGGTCTAAGTTTCACCATGAAGCACCTCAATACAAGTTTTGATGAAAATCAATCAAAAATTGTGGATGACAGAGCCCCCCCCCCCCCCCCCCCCCACACACACACACACAAAATATATAGATATATAGATGGTGGCTGCCTTTGACCCTGTAAAAGGCAGAACAGTTATATGAATTCAGATTTGACAATGATACGCCTCTGTTAAAAAAAAAAAAAAAAAAAAAAAAAAAAAACTTGAAGAAAATCCATCTTAGCATGTGGCTGGCACAGAGCACAAAAGCAGGCCCTCAAGAATCAAACTTTTCTCAAGATCGAACAAGCGAGGGCGCTATCACCAAAAGTTGCAGGCAGCTAAATTATTTTTAATATGCAAAGAGAACATAGAGACCACATATTTGATATCAACTCTAGCAGTGATGGACCTACACCATACAATGGATGCAAAAATACATACTCAGAGAGTGAGCCCTATTGTGTTCACATTGACAAGCAATGAGACTTGCATTCCTGTGCTTCGACAAGAACCCAGTGTCTCCTCAGGCTCAGCCACTTAGCATGGCCTCTTAGCCAGTGTGTTTTGAGGAGAACTAGACTGAGCAGATGTCTCAAATCAGTAGACATGGCACTCTCTACCCAGGGTCCAGGGACTTTCCCCCAAGCAAGAGGCAGGAGAAATAGCATTCTCTGTTTGTAGCTTGGATAACAAGTCTTCTGAGTCCCAATCCACTTCTTCTGTTCATTTTTATATCATTGCCATTCATGCTAACTTCTATACATGGTTAGGAAAGTCAAAATGTTGAAATATAATTATATCAGTACTGCAAACTGGGCAATAGCTGTCCACAGTATAAAAATCACAATTCTGAAAAACTTGTAATTTGTTGCAGATCTTTGCGCAATCGCATTCCAAAGATATACACTATTTCTATTTCATGCATAAATTATGTAAATGAGCTAATTCATATTCATGTTTTCAAATTTTCCAGGGTAGCTTGAACAGATTCAAGAAAATTTCTGTGTGCTACCTGTGTTTGGATGATGTTCTGGAGAATCTAAATTTATATTATTTGAACATGATACAACTAAGATATAATAAGAAATACTAATAATCATACCTAATGAATATTCATACTTTATGTGTTGTGTAGTACAATATGCAAGTTTCCTAACATATTCAAATTTTATGCAGACATTTCTTACAATGGTTCTAGACAACCTGGAAGTTTGCCTGAGGTGTGCCCACCATATCAACAACTAATGTTGCAAACTGGATTCCAGGAATTGAAAAATAGTTTTGAGATGCAGATTAATAGAAGAAATATCCATATCAGTTTAAATATGTTGGTAAACTGGTCTATGATAATCACATCTTATGTGATTTACAATGACATCACATGCATCAGCATTAAATTTGTCTCCTTACATTTTGGTCAGTCTTAAAGTCTTTTCCTGTTTGTGACAAATTCCATATGTTACACAGTAATAATCAGGTACACTGCTAGGTACATTACTACAGGCATTCCCACATCCTGTTATTTTCAGAATGGAGGACTATCAGCCAATACTTTTTACAGTTCATGTACTTACAGCTAATCTGCAGCCATAATTTTGAAGGTACAGTACCACTGGTATATTGCACCTTTTAAGTTTTTCGGCATGTATGCCCTTAGCATCCAGTGTTCATTTCCGACTACGGTGGCTCAACTTTGACCCACAAAGTATTATTTGTTTAGCTTTGCAATCTACAAGTGCATTTTAATAGTCAGAATGTTGAGAATAACATAATTATGCATATCATTTGATATGCATAATGATACTGATCATTTTTGTCTACCACATAAGGTTAGATCATGCTCACCTGCCATTACAGAAGAAGTCGGAGAAATTTGTGGCACAAGACAAGGCTGATCCAAAGTCACACCCCTCACTCTTGCCCCAGAGGAAATCCCCCACGTAATCATAGTTGACCCGGTACCAACCCGAGTCCTCCATGACGGCCAGGGTCATGTTGTCTATGAAGGTTGAGTGGGGCTGCAAAAATGTTGAAAACAGACTGACACAACTTAAAAGATCTTCATCAAATTCACATCGGCCGGTGCAGCTGTGCAAAATAAGTGACTGACAGTGGTGTCTAGTCCCAGTAATGCATATCGATGTAGTGTTGCTATTATACTACAGAACTAAATTATTTCGCACATTGTCTGTGAGGGTAAAGGGCCTGCGGATAAACAAGCATCTGTTTGTCCCTGTTGGACTGAATCTTTGTTTGTACAGTGCACTCCCATTACAACGAACACGGTTATAACGAAATTTCGTTATAGCGAAGTAAAACTTCTGGTCCCAAAATTAACACCATTAAAGTCTATGGTACAAAATTCGCTTATAACGAACACGGTTATAGCGAAATTCTCGTTATAACGAAGTCTTTTCCGGGCGCCACTGACAAAGAAAAACAAAAGAAATGTGCTCCGTTATAACGAAATGCGAATTGCTTTCGAAAATACGTAGCGGAACAAGCATTTTGTAGCGTCTCTGCACGGGCGAACGCTTCACATCACTGTGTGTTCCCTCCTTTTGTCACGCACAGTTTCTGAGGGGAACTTACGTTTAATATTGTAATAATTCCATTCCATTTCACATAGCTTTTCAGTGTATGATGAGTATTCAGCATATATATATATATATATATATATATATATATATATATCGTTGTTTCCTTGTTTTTCGTTATAATGATAATGATAATGAATAACATTTATATAGCGCTTAATACTGATGTTTCTAAGCGCATCAAATCGGGGAAAAAATAATATATATAACGTAAAAACAAAATACAGCATTATGTACATATTATGATAACGACAGCAACAACAACAGCAAAATTAAGGTTGTGTAAACAGATGAGTTTTCAACAATGACTTAAACCTATCAACATTTTCAGCGTTACGAATATAAAAAGGGAGTTCATTCCAAAGTGGGGAAATAACTGAAAAGGCCCTATCACCATAACGTGTACAGGTGCGGGGACCACGTGATAATTGGAGAGCGGAGGAAGAACGAAGAGAACGGGTTGAAGTGGAGGAGCGGAAGGAAATTAAATCTTTAAGATAAGATGGGGCAAGATTATTACATATCTTGTAAACAATAAAAAGGAGGATTTTAAAAGTGATACGTTGATGGATGGGGAGCCAGTGGAGGGATTGGAAAACTGGAGTAATGTGGTCAGATCTTTTTGTAAGGGTCACAAGCCTAGCAGCTGTATTTTGAATTCTTTGAAGTGGTGCAGTACTTGAAGCAGGGAGACCAACAAGAAGGGAATTGCAGTAGTCAAGATGAGAGGAAACAAATGCGTGAATGAGACGTTCCGTGGAAGACTGATCCAATAATTTACGTATTTTACCAATTTTACAAATACCCCAAGCAGCAGAACGACATGAATTCTTAATATGTTGTTGAAAGTTCAGATGCTTATCTACAATAACTCCGAGATCTCTGACGGACTGAGAGATGGGGATAGTACTATCTTCAAAGGAAAATTCTGTTAGAGAGCTACCCCGCCTGAACTGAGAATGAACATATAAAAATTCCGATTTAACACAATTCAATTTCAAATAATTATCGTGAGACCATTGCTTGATATCATCAACGCATCTACTAAGTTTGCAGAGTGCTTCGACTTGGGTATTTGGTTGTATGATTATGTAGATTTGCGTATCGTCGGCATACATAACATGTAAAATATCGTTATGAGAGTTGATTACTGAAGACAGAGGGGCTGTGTATAGAAGAAATAGTAAAGGACCAACCACAGACCCCTGGGGGACACCATGTCTAAGAGGGAACGACTGAGAAAATGCACCGTTCACAGTAACCATCTGTTGGCGGTCGTGTAAGTAAGATGCAATCCATCTCAAGACTGTTCCCGTTAGACCAAAATTAGTCTCCAATCTGTTAAGGAGAATTTCATGATTGATAGTATCAAACGCAGCAGAATAATCTAAAAGCAGAAGAGCAACTTCATGGCCTTTGTCTACTGCTAAGAGGAGGTCATTGAGTACCTTCAATAAGGCGGTTTCGGTGGAGTGGAAATGCCTGTAGGCAGACTGATTACTAGGAAACAACTGGTGTTCATCAAGATGATCTCTGAGTTGGCGAGCAACCACTTTCTCAAGAACTTTACCAAGAAAAGACAGATTAGCAATGGGGCGAAAATTATTCAAATCATTATATATTGTATTTGTTTGGTTATAACGAAATTTCGTTATAACGAAAGAAAACTGCCGGTCCCGAGCATTTCGTTATAACGGGAGTGCACTGTATAAATACAAGTTTACCTCAGAACTGTTCTCTATGACATGTCCTCATTTCTTCGCAAAAGAAGGAAGAAGACATCATGGACTGCCATAATTACCTCCTGAATGGTAGGCGCCATCAAAGAGCCAAACATGTGCCTCATTTCCCAGTGAGATGACGACCCGCCCTGAAAAACACAACACAAACCAAATACAAGGAAACATACTTGATATTATGATTTATATTAATTATCATAATCTACAATATCTGAGCACAACTACTTCAAATACTGGCATAAACTGCTGCCTTACTCTTCACTTTCCTGCCTAAAACAAACTCACAAACATTTTCAGACGTATCTGTAGCTTTTAAGATACTGAGCGAATTTATTACACAGGCAGGTTTGATAGAGGAAATTCTCTTACATCTAATCAAAGGAACTGTGTATACAGACTACTATAGCCTTTGAATCAGACAGAGCCATTTGTGCTTGACTGTATCTACAGACACTCACATAATCCTCCAGAGGTGCTCCCCAGTCTTCCTCATAGCACCCAAAATGTGTCTGAGCAGCATACAAAACTGCTGGGGACTTGAGTCTGGTCTGTTCATTAGAGGTTGAGGTCACATCCTCTCTCTGTTCACACTGGAGACCATCAGCTGGGATAAATGGACAGAGGGTGAACAGTGAGAGATACATACAATGCCTGCCAATCCTGTGCATAAGGAAACAACCGTCACTTTATTTTTAAATACAGTTGCCCCCACTTAATCAGGACAATTTTTGAGCACATTGTTCTCATTGAGTAACTGCGCCTATCAAAAGAGGTCCGAAATTGAGTTGTATGTATATCAAACATAATTCAATACATGGGCCTTCATGTCACATCATAACTTGCTCACACTTGAATATCACAAGCTCAAGTTTATGTATGTTCCTTGTATACACATCAGTTTGGATAACAGTGTGTGTTTTTCACAAACTTGTAGGAGAAGTTGATGTGCACAAATGTACATAACAGTACATTTCATCAAATGAAGTTGGGACAAGGCTGGGCTCAGCATGTCAATGGACTGCATCATGCTTCATATGAAAAAACATCCTGCACTACTGTTAAATATTCCGTCATACAAAGTTCTCATTACTAGTAGGGTTTTTTTTTTTTAAACTAATGGCTACATTTGGTCATACATCTATTAAATTTTTCCTCTCAGTAGAACTACTTGTATCAAAAGTTTCCATTTTCTATAAATACTTGATGAAACCATATTCTGTTTAACTACCACGGTAATGTCTTTTCCTGTTTAAGAGCAGATGTAATGTACCTTGGAAATGTTGCTGTGATAATGTTTTGTTAAAGCAGTGCTATCATCTGTCTTAGTCCAGATTACTCTGTTGTGACTGCATCCCATGAGTCTAAAATTGTTGAATTTCTGTACCACGTAATTTTGGTGCATGCTTTCTTTCATGACACTCTAGCAGTTAGAGCTCTGTGCAAGCACACAAAATATTCATTCCTCCCTCTTCTAAAGGTAGCTCTTGACATCAGAGCACCCTATGTGAGAATCAGAACAATTATATGGCTCAAGCATTTGTCAATTAACATCATCCATCCAATCATCTTTCCATTGCCATGAGTGCACCACGCAGCTTCCGGTCTAATTAAGCATAATATCCCACTTATCTAGAATCTTTTTCAGGTTATGGCATTAGTATATATTACCACACATTTTTTAACAGCAGCAATCTACAAAATACAGCTTTTGTGGCTGTAAATCTTACCACAAATGTTGCAAATCTGGAACTTATCAAACAGGCTGCTGGAGAAGCCAAGAACATGGAAGATTTCATGCAAAGCCAGCTGTGAAGCCAAAAGGAAGAGCAGGAAAGAATATATCAGCTTAAATGAATTTTAGAGGGCATGCGAAATGGGGCATTCAGATATAGAGATAACTCCACATACATGACATCACATTATAAACCCATATCTCATGAAATTGCCGAGTTTCATTTTCAAAATTATTTGAATGTGACCCTGAATTCCACTGTGTCCCTGCTGTTGAAAGAATTTGCAATTTCAAATTGAGGCACTCAGCACTCAGCTAAAAACCTACAACAGAGAGTACTACATGATACATCAGAACACAATCTCACCAGGATAAACTTGTCCTCGTCGTATTCATCACTTAAGAGAGGACCGGGGCAAAAGTTGATAACGCCAGCAATGGGTCGGTTGAACTGGTCCAGTTTGCAGTACGAGGCATAAGCATAGACTCCCTGGTTAAGAGAAACACACAATACAGAAAACTCTCAAAAGGTGTACTTTGGAAAACATATTTTCATAGATTTGTAATATCCCAATTCAAAGATCTATGCCAAAACTTTGGCAAGTTTAACATCCAGCGATGGTCTGCTCTATATGAACACAGGGTGTTTGTTACATTTCTGAGAGCACTATTCAAAGAACTGCAGAGAGACAATGTCACAAGAGTCAGCAAAATTATTCTTGATAAAGATTTGATAGTAACAGAATGCTTAAATTATCGGTAAGTTCTACCCATTTTACAGGAGAGATGATGTAATAATCAGGTTAAAATAGTGTACAATTAAACTCCTTCTTTCATCTACAGTGTCAGTTAAAAGCCAGGCACATATGGCATGCAAGTCATTTTTAGACAGTAATCGTCACAGAGACTGCAACACTGCCTCTGTTGACACTGTTCTCACCCCTGAGTCACATCTGCTGGTGTGTTCAGCCTTGACATACAGTACTGTGTCTGTGTTAGCAAGGCCATTTCCAACGGGAAAGTGAGTGATTGGGTCTGGGTTGACGGCATCCCATGTCCAAAGGCCACCAAGATGGTCGTCCGGGATCTGTTACCAAATGACAGAAAATGAAAGAATATCAACATCCTTTCAAGTTATGCATGCCATCCAAACTCACACATTTTCCCCCTTACAACTTACAACTGTAACTTTGGTTTTGGGGGTTTTTTTTCATACCTGTTTTGGGTTTTTTATAATCAAGCTGATGGTCTCTACTAAGGCTAATGATTCAAAAGTTATGTTCAGTTGAAGAGTACCACTGGGCAAAGACTTTACTTTTGCTATATGACAGATACACCACTCAAAAACATATCTCACATCTATGGTATTTTGATCCCAAAAATTCCTACACACTCCAGATGAGGACAATATTTCTGCATCTTTTGCCATGTTGATGCTCTGTAACCATACCTCGCTCAATGCAATCAATGTAACGTAGAGTGATATATTGCTGGCCTCTGCAGGCAGCTCACCCATTGCAAGAACAATGCATGCATGCATGATAATCTAACTAGTCTATACCTACTACATATGCATGTGTGCATGTGACTGATGTTAAAATTATTGATACAGTGGACTCAACAACTTAGAAGTAATAAACATTGAAAGTACATGTACTATTAAAACATTTAAAAAGACAAAAGTCTTGCAACAAATTCATATATTTGCATTCCAAATACATTGTACCCTACATATATTCTGTAAATGTTATGTGCTAAAACATCTTACTCCTTGGTTTTCCCTTCACTGAAATTGTAAAGACTGGAAATTACCCTAATGCATAAACATTGCTTGCATAATATCATCTGAGACATTTGGGAATTCAAAATTCTTACCACAAACTTGTCCAAACATTCTTCTTGGTATGTTGGTAAAATTGATCCACATCTACAATAAAGGAGAACAAATAAAAGGACTAATATATCAAAAAATGCAGTGACATAAAAAAACAAAGAGCATTTCCATCATTTTTGCACTTCTGAGTGTGCTAAAAGTTTGCTTTTTTCTGTGCTCCTAAATGTTGGAAGTCACTTCATTTTTACATTTTAGCATTCATTATCATTCAATTTGGCTCAGCACAATATTACATCAGTTTAATTAATGCACAAGTCATACATATTCTCATTTACTAGCCTACACATCCCATGCCTTGCTTTGTTCACAAATAGGCATAGATGTTATGAAACTAACCAAACTGACTTGAAAAAGGATCAGTTACATGGTAATCTGCTATATCTCTACTGTATTGCAATAGCCCGCAATAGGGATTGTTGAACTCTCATTCTTTTTCTCTTTGAAAAATTATCTGCTTGCCAATGAAGAGCATAATTAAAAGGTCGATGCACATGGGCAAATGAAAGGTTGAGAACTAAAATGGGTTTTGCACTCACACAACACTGTATGGAAACCAGCATTTCACCTAGGACTTGAAAGAACTTACAGTTATCAAATAGCTGGGATATTGGCTGTCACAAATGACACAGAGTTGTTAATGGTCAGCGTGCTAGATTCAAAAGGGAGGTGAATAAAGACTAATAAAAGTATTTTTATACAAGTACCCACACCCATGCTTACAACATTGTATTAATGTGAAACTGTGTTTTCATTCATACTTACTTTCCCGCATTGGGGCCAGTACTATGGACACTGCGGCAAGCTGTATTGGATCTTTCCAAAATTAAGGCGTCTGAAACTGGATAAACTGAAATATGAATCAGATAATGCAATGCACTATTACCATCTAATGCACATTTCAAATACCACATAACATTGTTTCATAATGTCAAATTTTTCCCAATACTGTACAGAGAAAAGAATTTTTCCTTTACTTCTGTTTTCATTGTAAGCAGGGCGAATACATCTAATGTTTGTTTGTTTTTTCACTTGTTCAGACAAGGATACTCCCCTCACTGATGTAAAAAGACTGACGTAGGGTAGCATTCAATGTCAGAAAAGCAATGATTTTATGTCTCTGCTAACATTCACTTACTTTCAAGAAGATTTCAAAGTACTGAGATGTATACAATACACATTATTTAGTAACTGAACTAAATCTGTGCTCAAGTTAACGCTCCAAATATCATAAAAATCATGTTCATGCTTGTTTTTCTTTCACTGCCAATTCAATAGAAAAGTTAATATGATCTGCATAATCACTTTATATGCAAATATATCCCTGGTAGTAGAAAGCATGTTGGTCTTTGTTTACTTTGTCAGTGTACGTAAATTAATGCTACTAGTACATTCAATGAAATCCAAAGCATGCCTGATTCTTCTTACTCTACAGTGTACAAACATCCACTCACATACCCACACACAAAGATTCACTCTACACAATGCACTCCTGTTATAAAGAACACTATATTTATATTTATAACGAAATTCTTGTTGCAACACAGTAAAAATTCAGGTTCAACAATTATCGTCTAAAAATCTTTCCATACTTTATTGTTCAGTTACAACAGAATTTTGATATAAAGAAAGAAAACCGCCAATCCCAACAGCTTCATTATGATAAGAGTGCACTGTATTATATATCATAAAATCAGGGGGAAAAAGTTAATACCTGCAAGGAGTTTTCTTATGACAGACACTGCACTTCCCATGATTGTTTCCAGCCTCTCCACCTGAACGCTGTCCATAATTTGCTCCTCATCCTGCACTATAGTTGTGATTCTGATTGGTTGGTAAGGGTCCACTGTGCCTCGCCTTGCTCTTGTCACCTCATCTGCAAAAATCATAAATCCATTAATGGTGAGCTGCTTCTCTAATATTGCAAAAAACAGTTAAAAGCAATAATCGGTGCTCCTCCAGAAAATGACAGACCTGTGACAAACCTGTGACAAATGACAGACCTGTGACAAATGGTCTGCAGTGCAATTTCACTATATACTGTATGGAGTGGGCAATTAAGTTTTTATTTTGTTTAACCAGTGCTCTGGACCTGAACCATGATGGCATACAATCTTTCCTTTTATCTACAGAAGTGAGTATAAATGTTTGATAAAAGCAGGCATTGACTGTGTTACCCTAAAAATAACCCAACATTTTATGTGGCATCACATCAGCCATCCTGAGGTATTCAAACAAAAGAACCAAGATTTGCAACATTAAAATGCATGCATAAGTTTTTGGTCTACTGACTACACTATGATGCATTGCCCCCCTTGGATGCAAGTGACAATTCCTAAAAAATTTCATGCTGCAAAAAAGGCTGTCAGCTTCAATTTGTGTAAACTTTGGTGCATTAATGAATATTTCTTGCTTTATGGTACTGTTTCGTCACCTGGCTGATAGTTCACTGTTGTCCTGTGTACACGTTGCTCCCTCTGCACATCATCATAGATACAGTGATGTCCTCTGGCCGGAGGCATTACGACAACTGACACAGCCATCAACACTAACACTGTACCCCAGACACCAGTGACGGTGTTCCATGTGACAGTCATGGCCAGGCTGCTTCATACTGGGCTTGTTGAATTAAGAGAGAAGCGGACTGCATATCCTCGTTTCCTGAATCTGAGTAGGGGAAATTAGTAGTAGTACTCATTTAGTAACGTGTTAGAGGCGAAACAATATCTTTAGGACCTAACGTTACATGGTATGGTTGGGGCACCACCTATCGGCAGGGCACCTTCCCATCGGCACCCTGCATATCATGGCTGTTTGCTTGAAGAAACGAAAATCAAACTCAAACAAACCAAGCTAAAAATTACACATCCGCTCAGTAACGACGCATGGCTGTGAAATTCACGTGTATTACCTATGGCCTGTGAAATTCACATGTATTACCTATAGATGCTGTGAAATTCACGTGTATACCTATGGAGGGGAGGGGGTGCCGATCGCAAGGTTCCCTTTTTAGCTGCGCGAAGAAAACGGAACGCACGCACTAAAATTGCGCTATTGACCGTAAAATTGTCATTACGCCTCTCTCTCAAACTCCGCCGCTTGTACGATCGTGCACACACATTACACATAGGCGCTAGGCCTACACATGTATTTTGTCGCCTGCTACGACCGTACGAGTTGAAGCAGAAACGAGAACTGAATGTGAAATAAACAAACCGACTCATCTAATTTATTTCAATTACGATGAAAAGTTTCCTAATGAAAATCAATTCAATTTCATCAAACAGTCCTTCAAAAGTAACATCGAAGGATTCAAAATATATTCAAATATTATTGGGGAAAAAATGACGGCTAGAAAAACATAGCAGCCTGTCGAAAAAACGCATTTAAGTGCCCTTAATCCGTATTGTCAGGGTGGTCAGTTGAAATGAGCAGGGCAACCGAGTGTGGAAAAAATGACACCCCACGCGTTCGAAGCCGCCATCTAAGAGCGCATACCTCACATCGCATTTTCAGTGCGCGCTTGTGAATCCGGAGTATTTTCTCCACACGTGAGTAAAATTTCAGGCAAATTGTGAGATTTTTCACGTTTCTATTGATAGAAAAACGTTAGGTGGCCGGTATTATGAACACCCAACCATACCCCCAACCCTACTCCTTTAAAATTAACTTGTGCGATTTTTATCGCTGTCAGGTATCTATCACACACACAGTCACTAATTTAATAAATTATTTAGTGATCTTACAGTACAAGTCTAGAATCTATAGAGGTCTAACTAGATCTTTTAGGCCTATTAAAATCCAAAAGGGGCCTAGCATAATCACTGTGCCTGTGGTGTTAGCTGTAACCCCGGCGCGGGGCACTGTAACCAGTGCAGTGCCAGTAGTGGTACGTGTTGGGGTCGCTGCTGCGGTTATGTTAGCTGATGACTGATTGTAGTAATGAAAATAAATGGTAAGTGTAGACCAGTGCAGTGGTCAGTGGTGTGGCAATTGGTAATTTTACTGCAGTAAGCGAAGCCCCATTATTTTATGACTGTGACTGAGTGTGAGTCACGGGGCGCGTTCAATCAATTGTACGACTCTCTGCCCCATACAAAAATGGTAGGGCCTACACACTGCACACGGGCACACAACACAGCACAGTCATGACAGTCTACCATGTTTACCTAGATTTCAAGGGCCAAGCATGCAAGGCCTGTGCTGTGATGGATAACAACGTGATGATGAATGTCCAAACCTAACCCCGGGACGCTCCGTATACACAGTTACACACTGTTACACACAGTTACACACTGCGTGTTGGGGCTGGTCGCAGTTAGTCCAAACCTACCTTTACCTCCGCACTTGTGTCGCTGACGATATCTACGGGCTACCCCGACGGACCATAGTGGGACTACCGCGCTAAGTTCAAGTCGTGTATTATTTTAGGTATTAGAAGCTGAATACACGTAGAATCGGAGCTCGAAAACGTTAACTTCTACTATCTACATGTAGATCAAGTTACAGGTGCATCGATCATAATGCAGTGCATGTGTAGGCCAAAGTACATGTACATTTACATACATTACGCTTCTTCTCTTTACGAACGATAGTTAGTTAGGCTAGACTTTAGCCTTCAGACTGAGATCAACCCGCCGTGTATCGCAGCGAGGTACGTAATGTCTGCAATACCTCTAAAAGTCTGGCTTTAAAGACTGTTTGTAAAGATACTCTCTATCGATTGTAAAATTGACAGGGATCGGAAAGGATCATCTGTCAAACAAATCAACGAAGAAGATTGAGAGACAAGGAAAATGACACAAAAAAGTGAAAAAACACAATTTATTCTTTGCGTATGTTTTCACGAAATTCAATAGAATTGGTGCCATATAAAATTTGTTTGTTTTTAAACATTCATAGAATTATTTTATTTTCATGCTTTAGTCAGGGATAGTGGAAAACAGATCTCCGTATAGCCTCATGTTCATGAGTGGAATATTGTGCAGTAGGCCCCCTAGTTGGTCCGCTGACATTGTAAATGTCAAGAGCAATTGGTCACTAATGTAGTGATAGGCCTACAAATTGTCTTTTACATTATATAAAAGAGCATATTTCAGTAAAGTTATTCAGACCACCAACATAATTTACCACACCGTGTCATAACCCAACAAAATACACCAGTCAGCGAGATGAAGTAGAAGGGTGAAGTCCCCCACCCTCCTCCCACTCAGCTCAGTACGTTGGTCATCTGTATTGCATGCGCGTTCCCGATTTTTTGGGAAAGGGGTAGGGCCTTTATTTTAGGGTCTCAATTCGGGGGGGGGGGGGGAATCCCGAAAATTGTTGAAATAGGAGGTCTTTTAGTATTTTTCCCAAAATATCTTCAATTAGAATATGGGGTAGGCCTATAGTTTAAAATCTTAACCGATGATCCTGAAATGGTGTCCCGAATGGGCTTAGTTTAATACCCCCGAAAAAAGGGGTAGTGTGGCTTGGTCCTGTTTCCTCCGATTCTCAAATGTGCTTACTGCGTATGTTTTGCTCACACAACTCCATGCTGGGTTCAAATTGCCTTCTTTTATCGCAAAACTGTGTGTGTGTGGGGGGGGGGTGGCTTTTACTGGCTTCTCTTCCAAAAGATAGGGGTTCAACTTGGTCCTAACCCATATCCAGGGGGTATCTCTACGAATCTGGAACAAGCATTATGTGTATGGCTGACCGCACCACAATTCTTTACAATTCCTCCATTCTTTGTTTATTATAAGCCTTTGTAGAATATCTGAGCAAAGGGGTACCTGAGTAATGTGGTGTGTAATCATACACGAGTTCCCATAGTAAGAGGCGAAACACTTATTATGTCCCTCGGATATCAGAACATAAAAATGGAGGTCCCGTGACGTGTGAGAGAGAGTCGCAACTCATACGTCAAAGATCCCGCTTCGTTCATTCACCGCAAAGAGCAGGACGTTAAACCCGGTGATCAAGTGGTCCTGCCCCCCACATTCAGCTGGCCCTAGGGAAGACCAGCCAACATACAGCTGACTATCGAGCCATCTTCTCAGATGAAAAAAAATAAAATAAAAACACAACTTAAGGGAAACAAACAACGAGCAAACAACCATCTTCATCGAAACATTACTACGTAGGACTGGTATCATCACCGCTGTTACATTTAGTACTTTTATAGTTATCATCACAATGATGCTAATACATTGTATAGGTTTTGCAGCCCAGTTTCATCAGATTTGCATTCGATTTAACGATGCGATCATCTCATGAATGTAGCAACCAGCAACATGTTGATAACACGTCTCAGACAGAATCAGCTGTGTGTTATAACGTTTAAGATATCGAGATAGAAATAGTTTATTTATTTATTTCAATACGATTTATGAAAGCCCACTATCAGCCTCAGCGCTGTTTTTGTTTTTTTTTTTAGTATATGAGTCAGTATGACACGAGTTTACAGCATATTAAACAACACAATGTGATACAGAACATGCAGCATTCTCACAAGAAAAACAATTATTGAAAAAAAAATCATCAACAACAGAGGCTGAATGGCCTTAAAAAGACCTAAAGATGGAAAAAAATATAGTCATTTACAATATCATAAATCATGTTACGTTTATTTATGTGAACGCCGGAAAAATCGGAAAAAGAATGATTCTAGACAATTAAAAAAAAAACATGATATATTTATATCATACAGATCTGAAATCACCTGATTAAAACGGAGTTTGGAAGATGATGTGATCAATGATTGACAAAAATCGATTTAACTGGGTTTCACGTCTGAGATTGATTGGGAGGCTGTTATAGACTTCGGATGCTACTTACAATGTGCAGTTTCTCTTAGAATTAGATTCGTTATCATGTGCTCAGCGATGAATACTCATGGCCAATAATAATATCAGTGATACCCAGTGGGATTTCAATGTAGTGCGCCATCTCTCGTTCATTTGCAAGTGACAAACGGAGAGTAATTCCAAACAAAGGAGAGAGGGTAGAGAATGAAGGAGAAACATTAGCTGTACTGAGCTACGAACAACGAACGCTCATGTATGCAAGATGGATGGGATGTATAATGGTGAAAGACAGACACACATACACACGCGTTCGTAACTGCTTGCTATTAAGATGAGTAAGAATGACTTAATACCAATGCTAAAACTTGAAATAATTGTTTATGATACTATAGCATTGCAATCACGGCAGATGTCTATTATTTTTCAGCTGCTTATTAAATGCATTACATACTTTTTTTCTTTTCTTTTAGTGCATGATATTGAATCATTACCTATGCCCTGCCGAAGTGAGTGAGGATTGGGTTTAGGAGTGGATTTTTCATGTTTGCATACCAGGTCCTGTCTGTCTCTGACGAATGTGATCCACGGGAAATTATGTCGGTGACATAGATTGTCGCTCAGAAAGCATATTGACAGTCTTCCTGTCAATAGTGTATGTGTGCGTGTGTGTGTGTGTGTGTGTGTGTGTGTGTGTGTGTGTGTGTGTGTGTGTGTGTGTGTGTGTGTGTGTGTGTGTGTGTGTGTGTGTGTGTGTGTGTGTGTGTGTGTGAGGGAGGGAGAGACAGTGAGAGAAAGTACAGACAGCGTCATCTGCAGTGGAAACTACCATGACTACTGTCTGTTCTCTGAGATGGAGAAGGAGGAGGGGGGGGGGGGGTTAACTACCACCACTGGCTCCTCCAAAGAGTAAGCACTTTCCCGGAGAGACGGCAAACAAAGGATTCCCGCATTCCATGATCGAGACGAGAGAGGAGTGCGCATCTCCCATTGTTCCTCTCCCCCCGAATCCCTGCCGAACGACCCTGATGGCTTCCTCGCTAACGGAGGACAAAGAGCAGAGTGGTGAGCAGGTTTCGATGAGGAGCAGAACATGGGAAAAGTACTAATTACATTCAGTTACTACTATTTTCTCGTTCGAAACATCAAGGTTAAAAGTCATCGATTTGAAGTCAGGACATGATTTATTGCTGTTAGATAAAGTTGACAATTCTTATTCTACTCATAACATACACTGTAACACCAAAACAAAGTAATTATGTTGTAATTATAATGTGTCTTCAATACAACCCCACATTTTGGCTAGGCGTTATTACCATTTTGTGTCTTCTTAAGTCGGCTATGTTTGAAGTGGAATATGTCTAATTTCTGACCATTATGTTTGGAGACAAATTCACACGTATACGTTCCACCATTCTTTGTCTTTGTTTCTCGACGGCCTCACTGTTCTTCCTGTCACTCCAACATGTTAAGTCTCTGAATAGATAATGTAATAGCAGAAACATATTTTACTGCAAAATCACATCAAGTTTTGATCGTTGCAAGAGGGCCTTTTGTATTAATTGTATATACAAGCTAACAAAGTAATTTCTCTTCGAGACTTTGACAATTTGATAAAACTCGAGTTGGGTTGTGTTGGAACTGTCGAGAATGATTTGTTGGAAAACCGAATTGCATTTTATAAGGGCATTAAAATTATCATGTGGAAATGCGTCGATTGGAAACTTGGCCAAACATCGACGAAGTAAACTATCGAAAAAAAACCCACACACACAAACACAAAGCAAATATGATTAATACAAAAAACTTCATGATGGCCCTTAAATTTGGTTTACAGAGTATATTTTGTACTGAAAGAGTGATCATTTTAGACATCGTTGTTCTATCATCTCTTTACAAATTTATTAACAATACCGGAGCAAAGTGCTGATGAGAGAGAGAAAAAAATACCAACAGCAAGCAAACCCCCTTTGTTAGTATTGCCTTTACAACCTTTTTGACAAAAGTTTTCTTTACTCCAAAGTACAGTTACTCCCAACAGTTATTGGTGTTATGAGAAGTCGAATGTAACAGTAGTTAACAGATGCAGTGTCAAACAATTTAATGCGCCGATTTCATAAAGATGTTTGCAACGATTGAAAGTGTTTTTAATTGCTGCAATTGCAGCTACCACGGTGATGGCTCCGACACTCTCATCAGATTGCATGGTTGCTGCCATGTAAGCTGCAATTATTGCAACCTGCGATCATTCACAGAGGTTTATAACATTATGCCGTGAGCTAAAGGTGTGGATACCTTTCGCGAAAGGAGTAAAGATTACATTGTCAAGTTAAGGTGTATTAAATTGCTTCTTCATCATCATGATATAACATCAACTGACACTGGAGGAAAGAAACTCTAAATGCTTGGACAAAAACATTATAGATTCAACACTTGTTCTTTTCATTCATTCATTTATTTTTTCACTTCCAACAGAAACATATATTACAGAAATTGAATACATAGATTTCATCATAATACAAAATAAAGGATAAGTTTACAAAATTTTGTAAATATACGGAAATGGTGGAAATGGGGAGGAATGCTAAAAAGCATTGAAACTAACAGAAAAGAGAAAACTTGAAACTTGAAACTTCTTGACACTAACGGAAAAGAGGAAAGCAAGCGGATTAATAAATCAAACAAATGAACAGGACATGATATCAATCATCATTCACATAGGTTTAGTCATGGAAATCGTTTTTTAAGAGTAAAAAGCATCAAAGTCACATTACACTGGGAAGTTCATTGGACACGGTGCAACATAACATGCCACAATAAACTCTTCCATCCGTTCCCGACCAATCTGAAATGATTCAGAAGCTATACTCCCCCTCTTTATTATTATATTCCTACTCCATTCTCACCACACCTAAGTCTATGTGAGTTGTTTTTTTTTTATCTATCTATCTTTATCTCTCTCTACTCCTTTTTTACATTTCTCCGCATGCCCAAGATGTGATGTCTTGTCTTGTAAGCGACACGGTTCCCTGTCCCACCTTATATCCTCTTGTGTCTCGCTTAGTTTGGCATTGGGTCCATAGCCGTTCTGGCATCTCTCATGATACTGTAACGTGAAGCTAACCCCTATCCGGGGCGGTGACCAAGGCGTCACTACAGTCAGTATGTTCCACTATACAGAGGAGATAATACTAGCTAATCGCACAGAGCGCGGAAATTGAAAATGGTAATCCGAGAAGGCATCTCGGGAAAGTGGGAAGAAGAACGCCTCTTCTCTTTCTTTCTGCCTGTCTTACTCCTCTTTCTCTGTCTTCTTTTTTTTTCTATTCACGTCGCTTCATACTCATCTTCCTCTGATCTGGATGAGAGAAAGAAAGGCAAATGATTCAACAGACATGGGACAGTTCCCTGTTTGGGGTCAAAGGCCAGACATATATAGTTGTACTGCTCCTTTCCGTATCTTTTGACTTCGTTTTCCTTAAAGTTCATTTCCCCAGTACACAAAGAAATGACGAGTCGAAGAATATAGCTTGTTTCAAATCAAGTTGTGATCTGCTAAGCGAAATAACAAGGATGTCAAGCGGTTCAAATGGAATTGACGACCATCAGTATGCATGCCTTCCGCGGCCCTTATACGCTCTTAAGGATCTTTTGACTTCACACTTCACACGACCTCGCTATCGTTTTCTTTGGCAACATGCTGGATGCCTGCCTCTCTCATTTATTTCTTATCAAGCGTGCAGAAGCTGCATGGTTTCCATAGCAACCACTAAATCTTTTCAATCACGATCCTTTACGGCTGATTGACAAGATCATTAGTTATTCCTTAGCGTTTTTCCCATTGCGTTTCACGACGAGTCAAGATCTTGGAAAGCTCGGATAATAATCTCGAATTTCATTTTCTTTAAAGATGGGATGATTATGTAACTAAAAACTCCTCACGGGCATTGCTTATAGAACCGTCTGTCAACTGGAGAAGTCGAGTCAAAGAGTTGCTCGCCAGGCGATCTGCGTTCTGCGTGGTGTGGGGAGATGAGGTGGGAAAAAAAATCTTGCTCGAGGTGAATAGCAGGAAGGAGCGGAGAAAATGGAGATGGTATCGAATGATGCATGCTTATTAACTGGCAAAGAGAACTGTGAAGAAGTGAAATAGCAACACAGCCTTATGATAACAAACAAACCAGGGATCGAGTGACCATGGACATTTAACATTTGTATGCATGATTTAAAATGTTTTCCCGAGGAATCTCACAGGCGTTGTATTATTCCGGCTAGAATTTCGCATTCTGCAACTCTAGAAGGCGATTTGGGCTCTTAATGTTTTCTCCGCCATGCCGGAGTAATAAAGGACCAAAAAGATGAAGCGCGAACAAAATAAGGAGAAAAGGCTAGAGGGGCAACTCGGAAGAGGGAGATATGAACTGAAAGAGAAGGAGAGAGAAAGTGAGAGATAGAGATAGATAGATATATATTTTGAGAGAGAGAGACAGAGAGACATGCAGAGACTGAGATGGGAATATTGTTGGATATACTGACGAAGACAATGAAAGCTAAGATCGAAGGCGTATTATATGAATGTGAATAAAATCAAATCCAAGCACAAGGAAGTACAAAGGGACTGAAAGATGAAAGATATGAGAGGTGTAGCTATGTGAGGCCAAAAACAGGCTACAACACCAGATTCTTTCCTTTAATCTGCCTTTATTTTTTGGCTACTCTGGCAGCGATAAAAAAGAATAGATAAATAATAAGTAGATAGGTAGATAGGTAGATAGATAGATAGATAGATAGATAGATATAGATATAGAAAGACATACAGACAGATTGGTAGATAGATGGACAGATAAATAGATATGGATAGATATATAGATAGATAGATAGATAGATAGATAGATAGATAGATAGATAGATAGAAAGATAGATAGATAGATAGATCGATAGATAGATAGATAGATAGAGGAGATAGAGATAGAAATAGATATAGATTAAAGTGGATGGAGATACCGTGCAAGAGATGGGATGAGAGAAGAAAAAAAATCATTTGTATAGGGCCCCATTTTCTCTCTTCTTTCTTTCTTTCTTTAAAACAACAACAGAAGAAAAAGAGGAGTGTCCTGATGAGCAATCAGTTATGAGAGACACAGAAGAGAGAACGAGGCAGTGTAAGGGAAAAAGTGGAGATAAATCAGGCTTAGAAATAAAGACCACCGTAAAGGTGAGGTCACAGTATTGAGCGGAACGAGACATGTTGAGTTGGTCTACAGAGAGGTTAAGCCATATATCCACGTTATGTCGAATCACGATGTTGACTTGTTTTGCAGTGTGATCGTGGTGTGAAAAGCCGATCGATACTGTTTCGACGGTGTTCGAAGGCGCGTGTCTTGTGAACCCACGAAAACAAGGAGGAACTATGGCAAGATCAAGGACCAAGATAATTACTATTTATTCAGCAAATTGCTGGCGGTGTATCAAGATGACTGGAATTTATGTAACCCCAGGCGGAGGCGATGATATTGGCGCTGTGTATTTTCTAGCGACACTTGTCCTGACTCTCTCTGTCACAGAGCAAATGATTTCCAGCACGTGTCATGCCATCGAATGAAAGGAATGAAGATCACATTGTGAACAATGTACTCAGCCCTATCACGGACTGCTGTAGAGATAGAACAAAACTTACATGCTGAGTCTGCTACGAAGTACAAACTATCTCGGGAAATTAAAATCCCGTATTACTCTCTAAACTCTTATTTTCAACTTTTATTGCACAATGACGTACATGTATAGTTCAGTCCCGAGTTCTATGGCGGTGCTTATATAGAACGTAAATCCTGTACAAGTAAAAGTTAGTCTAAAAAGAACGAGTAAAGTCTTACAAGCACAACAGTGACAGTTTGATCAAAATCGCGTAAAATTAAGGAAGTAATGAAATTGTGAAGTTTTATCAATTTCCAAGAAACAAAGTTCTTGTAAAGTTAATGTGAATACAGTGCAAATAGTGATCGATAATGTCATCCCTTCGTAACATAAAATCATTAACTTTCCAATATGTTGACCAAACGCAATTAACCCCCCCCCCCACCCCCGACTGAAATCCTGATATACAGTATCTGACTCATTATTCTGAAGTGAAGTTATTCAAGCAGGGATAACATTATGTTTTGTGCATCTAGAACAGAAAAATGAATTTTCTCAACCCCCCCCCCACCATTATTGGTACACGATCAATTGAAAATTGTGAAGTAATGATTTCCTCAGCTCACTCATCTACATTGTTATTCATATCAATTCTTGAACCTTTGAGATTTCATATATAACTTCTTTACCATTAATCTGATGGTAAAAAATTAATCTGATTTTGATCAATATAATTTCCACTCTCGCCTTTTACTATAGTTTGTGCTGTGCGTGAGTATCATAAAACTCTTCACAGAATAGAGCAGGGGGGGGGGGTGTTTCATCAACGTTTGTCAGCGCTAACAACTTGTCAGCGCTGACAAACGTTGATGAAACACACCCCAGATCATGGCTTAATTCTCTCAGATGCTCTTAACCCTCTGCATGCTACATTGATTACCTGTCCATAGGTTTGTGTGTGTGAAATTTGTACATATTTTGACCCATTGGCAAAGAAAGAGTTAAGCAGACTTGTGTGTTTGATTATTCTCTGTATGGATCTTGACCACAGCTAAAGAGTGATATTCTCGTAATCTTTATAATGGAATTGCTGTATCCCTGACGTGATAACTCGACGTGAGGATGTTGAAAATAAAAGGTTGTTGAAAAAAAATGAAAAAGGCTGTTGATTAACATAATAATTTCTGCCTCCGTTATCAATGTTTAACCTGCAGTTATGATCGCAGTCAGAACTTATAGGTATGCATTTCCCCTTTTCCTCGATGAATGATTTTTTTCACCTGCCATCTATTGCCGCTCACAATAAACACAAAGGCATAGCGCCTCTAAACCTGTTTTGTTATTCATTGGAATGATAAGTCATCAAGTCACAATTGTTTTCTTAATATTCAATCATTTTGCAGGTCCCGTGCTGCGCGCGCGCGCACACACACACACACACACACACAACACACACACACACACACACACACACACACACACATATATATATATATATATATATACACACACTATGCATATATACTTCCGCACTCACTTACAGACATTACTTCTTCCTCAATCTTCTGGGGGGTGTTTCATCAACGTTTGTCAGCGCTGATAATTTCAGCAAAATCATTGGTTTTGATTGGATGAGATGCTCTGGTCACTGATTGTTACTATGGTGATTGTCAGCGATGACAACTTTTAGCGCTGACAAACGTTGATGAAACACCCCCCTGATCTTGTCTCCCTTCTGCCGTCCCTCTCCATTGACACTCCTCCCCCTTTCTCTTTTTCTCTTTATATCTCTGGCCTTCAAGTAACACATTGAGCACAGATTGATGCAGTGTGAGAAAAAACAATGTGTATTACGCATTTCAATTGGTTAAAGAGGAATAAACGAACGAAGTATACAATGTTGATGACTAAATGAATATACTTCCAGGATGTACAACTTGAAATCTTGTCCCCTCCACGCGCCGGAAGGCTCTTTGAAACCATGTCTACGGATTGTCTGACTCAATGTGTCTCAAAATTTTGTGGGGGAAAACAAAACCCTTTATCAACGACATTCTTAATTAGTTATAGACTCAAATGAGCAATGGAGCACGTATATTCATAATGTTGCATGTATTGGTAGCGGTGATTGCATTTCCCCTCGACAGCGCCAAAAGGAGAAACTTGAAATTAATATGAGAAACATTGAGGATGGGCAGACGTCTAGCGTAACTTGATGCTTCGAGGTTAATCTCGTGATTTGAAGGGACAGTTATTGCTTTTGAATCAGCCACGCTTCACACTCAACACTTTTAATTGCTGCGCTTGTCCGATGAGCAGAACACGAAATTTTAACTGGACACTCCAGTATACTGGTCATCATAGACATAGATTACGGGATTGTTTTTTTTTTTCAGTTTTACAACAGTATGCACATAAAGTAAATCTAATTCGTGCCGACGAAAAGATAACAGCTGATCTAAATGTTTTGCTTCGGAGGACGACACGATGTGTGAATTTGTACAGTAAGTCTTTTCTATGGAACGAGCCTCCCATGTTTCCATTCAGCGAGCAGCCATAAAGGCAACTGCACGCTACTGCGCCGATACATTAAGTTCGATACTATCTGGCTTGCCGACATCCCGAAATTCCTCTGGTGTTTGTTTCTAATTAAGAATATATTTTTACAACTGAAAAAAAAGAAACAATGGCTTTGATTTTTTTTTAAATCAAAGAGCAGCTGATGACCAGAAATTGTAACAAACCAATGCGTTTGATCGTGAGAAATCTCTCTAACAATGATCACTCGTCTTTGTAACGTCATTCAGTCAACAAAAGAACGTTCTCTCACTGTTTTTCTGCCTTTTCCCAACTCTTCTTTTTTTTTGCCCTTTTTTTATTCTTTCTTTCTTTCTTTCAGATGACAGAGGAAAATGCATATTTACAACTCTCTTTTGAGAGGACTATGATTATTCCCACGGTCTCCCACGCTTGAGCACCAACCGGCGGTTAAAATCGTGGAAAATCTCCATCAGAAACGGGGCGTGCGCGTGTGTGCTCGTTTACGCGGAGCAAACAGCAATTCGTTGGCAGAGTCTGGTGCCAGGAACCATAATAGCGACACGTGCGCCCGCGGTGCTTCGAGAGTTTTACCCCTAGCAGACATAGCACAACAAACTAATGCAATGAATGAAGTCTAATTGAATGCGAAGTCACCTGAGTTCATATTGGATTGAGCTGATTTCATGGTGGCCGTTTATGCAGTTTGTTTCTCTGTGTAGCTTATTTTGTTCTTCATCTTTCTGCGCCGCAAAAGCTAGGAAATAAATCTTATGCGATTAGGATAACACATCGCTCTGCTGTGGCTCTTTGCACGTTAGAAACAAGAAATAATCTCGTAGTAATAACAAACTGTATACAAGATGCACTATTAAGCTATAAACAAAGACAATACATCAACGGATTAACTTAATGTGGTCATACAATAGTTTCTGAGAATGTGAATTCTGATTACTCTGCCATTCTTCAACTGGTGAGAACTGCGGGCGGATCACTCTCATAATTTGTGATATTAAAACACAAAATGAACTCTGTTCCAACGTCAACCTTTCGTCTATACATCGTGAAGAGATTAACGAAATTTATTTCAAGTAAGACGTTGTGTTGAAAATACTTCTACCTCCTCAAGTTAGTCAGTTAATTGCTTGAGAGTGAGATAATAGTAATATTCACTAATATAACATTCAGTTCGCCTTTCCGATTCCAAATCAATTAAGTCATAGTCATTGTCTTCTTCGCAGATCTGTTTTACTCATTACTTGTCGTTGTTACGTTATATTTCAAGTATTTTTTGTGATGTTACATTATGTTAGGTTACGTTCCACTTTCTCTTTTTACTTGCCATTGCCTTCTTTAGATATATTTTTTAATATATTCTGATAATTCGATCGCATCCGTGTTTTTGCGTTTTTGTGTTCTATCATCTGTTTTATTTCAACAATGTCTACTCCTCCACCTTTTGCCAGTGTATCATAGGCTGCAGAAAGTCAAACTCTCGAATCTGTGAATTTGTGAATTCTAGCTGCTGCCACTAGTTGCACCCGGATCCCATCGCGTTACATACTGGCGTAAAAATTCTCTAAAACAGCTGTATGCAAATGAGCCACAGCTTCCCTCAGAGTAACTAAAATAATACGCTGATGAGTGGAAAAAGTGAGCAAGGCGTGTATACCGCATCTCCTTCTTGGGACCGAAGCTGTCC
This sequence comes from Diadema antillarum, assembly GCF_040938485.1. Taxonomy (NCBI): domain Eukaryota; kingdom Metazoa; phylum Echinodermata; class Echinoidea; order Diadematoida; family Diadematidae; genus Diadema; species Diadema antillarum. The sequence goes on from NW_027271881.1 coordinate 225,815, forward strand.
GTGTAGCCCGCATGACACCCGTGTCCTAGCACACGCCCATTCAGCCTGCTCGCACGCAGACTCTTTCCCCCTTCCATCTCTCTCCCTCTCTCTCTCTCATCATTGGCGTCGCTCTGTTATGTCGGTGCCGCCTATATAAATATATGCCGGATTAAAACGTTAATGGTTAAAGTGTGTCTTGGGAGACATTAAGCATTATACAGTGATGACAAATTACAAGTAATATGCTAATTGCAGTCAGGTCTTGCTTTAGGTTGGGTTTAACGCGTCATTAAGTATATTCCCTCTGAGAGTCATAAAAAGTGTAATATCTTACATTATAATGTTATCTTTTTTTACTGTAAATTGTTATTCATTATATTTTTGTTGTTGTTGGTAAAGGACATATTGGGTGTGTGCATTAATTGCATATCTCGTTATGAAACTACAATTGAATTATGCAGATTTAGAAAGAAAGAATGAAAGACATTGTGCCCCCATTGAAAAAACAAACAAACATTGAACAAATTTCTCCGACTAATGAAAGAACAGAAGTTGACGTGGAGATCCTATTAGAAACTCTTGTTTGCTCTGTTTGTAAACATCAAACAAACAAATTCGGCATTTTTTTCCGCAGGTAAAGTTAGAAATTAAGAAGAAAAAAATGAGGACCACCCCTCTATGAAATTACTCAGATGTTCTGCCAAAGAACAAAGAAACAAATACAGAAAAACAAGGAAAAAATAACGAAAAAATAAGACGAAAATGGAAAGATAACGAAAGAGAAATAATAATCGAAATAAAAAAGCGACGACGACAAAATTGATACATAATCATACTATAACAATGATCAGAAGTTATATATTGATAAAAATATTATGGTAAATTCGAAAACATTTATATGATCATATAGCATAAGAGAAAACAAAAGGGAAAAGAAGATGAGAAGTGCGTCAAATGATATGCAAAGAGAAATATGTGAAAGAAGGACAAAACTGGAGGGAAAGTAGACGACAGGAAGAAATTAGATATTGGGAGAAGGGCGGGAGGACAAGGTAGCAAAATAATCTTCACCAATATGCAAACAGTACTTTGACCTTCACCGCAAACAACAGTGCTGCAGACATGACTCAAGTGGCGGATGTCTCGATGTGTTCATGAGCCTGGGACAAAGCCGGACTTTGCCTCCTAATGTTGGAAGAGACGCATGGAAAAATCAGTTCATGTCCTTTGTTGCCCATAGGGAACGCCATGGTAGAACTGGGTGCATTATTTACCCACATCCCCTGCAAAACGCACACACCCTCATACACATTCTATACGTGCACACACAGCTCCATCAATACACAAACGAACGTACATACACATTAAGTCAAAATATTCAAAAGCAAAAGCTAAAAAAAAAATGCTTTTGTAGATACACTTTCTCGTCATTTTGATGTGAAACATAGGAATTTGTCGTTGTATTCTAATTGCATGAAAATTAATGGTGCGTTGGTACACACTTTTCTTTGTTTGCTCTGCCGCAGCGATCCCCGCTTCGTTCAGAATGAGAACATCGACATGTTCCCCTTGTCATTTGAGTGCTTTATCAGGAATGTCAATTATTAATACATCACAATATATTGGATGCACAAAGGTGGGGGCAACGGGAAATAAATTCCTTAAAAGCCCCGAATATTGTCTGGGAAAAGAGAGAGGGAGGGGGAAATTGCGATCTTGCCATTTCGACAGCTGAGCCCTAAGTGAGCAAGAAAGAATTTTTTTCAACTCGAAGCGAGCCGGAGCGCTTCGAAGGCCCGGGGCGCATCGGCCGAGGATTCCGCAACTGACATCCCAGTGGCGTGTTGGGCCAGAACAATGATCGTTCTGCCTTCATTAATCAGCTCAAAGAATTTTCATTAACTTTTTTATTTTACCTTTTTTAATATAAATGAAAGATTGCTATCCGGAAACAGAAAGGGAGAGAGAAAGAGGGGCAGGGGAGAGACAGAAAGAGAAAAAGAACACACACACACACACACACACACACACACACACACACACACACATAAACGACAAACGGACAGAAACAGAGAGAGAGAGAGAGAGGGAGTGAGAGAGAGAGAGAGGGTGAGAGAGAGGGCTTAGATAGACAAGCTTATTAAAAGTAAACAGGGGTAAAGAAGAAAAGTAAATAGAATGGATCAGCAAAATGTCTATTACTGGAGTTTCTAAATTATATGTCAATATTGTGTATAACACCTGACAATCATCAAAGCTTTTATTGTTTATCTTTAGGCCTATGCTGACTTCCTGATCTCATATACTATCTTTTTCTTGTTTTCTTTTTTATCACTTTCACATTTATCTATATTCATTCATTTCGTTTTGTTTTAGTCAACCTTTCCATTCCATTTATACCGTCGTTCTATCGTGACGACGCGTTCTCTTTTCAAAGATGCCCGGCGACTCTTTTTCAGCGTCAAATTGATCATTCACTGCTCTCTCATTAATTATATCCTAGTTACCGTACACACAATGCCAGTGTCTGCTATCCATCTCTTAAAATGGCTTGGCCAAAATAAACGGTAAATGTCCACTTTGTGAGTGCCAGTGTCATCTCATCTTAAAACATTGTTCAACACGCCCTATACATAGATATAAGCGAAGATCCTGAATTCCTGTAATCTATATATGTTTTGCAGCACAACAACAACAGCAACAACAAAACACTATTGACCCCAAGCACATTAGATCGAGACAAGCCGTGTTATGATGTGCTATCACTTGACGCTATTTCTTCTTGGTAGAACAGAAATCAAAGTTGCCGGATAGAAATGTCAGAGGTAAAAATGCCAGAGGTATCCCAAATCTCAGATGTGAAAATGTTGGCGGTAAAAAAAAAGAAACAACGCAATAACAGTTCAAATATTCTCTCTGAATGTCACGATGAATTATCGTACATTTTCATTTCCCCCCTGCATGCACTAAGTTTTAGCTCTACATTTTAGTACATTTGACTTTCCACCTCCGGCGTCATTACTTCTCACCTTCTTTACCTGTGGCATTTTTACCCCTGACATTTTCACACTTTAGGATAAAGAAGAGCTATGTAGTACACGAACCAAATCTGCAAATATACAGATCTTAAAGTTAGAAAAAAATCTACCAAAGTAAGAAAATATATAACTGTTGCCTAAATGAAAGAACCTTTTATTCCAGTAATGTTATGACGGTTTCTTATAATCATCCGGACATCAATCCAATCCTCGGGCCTGACAAGAAAACGGCATTCGCTTCAGAATCAGCATCAAATCAGAATCAATCCACGAAATGTACCAAAAACAAATGCCATTTTGGCACATCGCACGCAAATTACTCGAGAGTAAAAAAAGATTGAGTCAATATTTTAACATGCAGCTGTGTTGTAGCCCCATGATCTAAAGAAGATGAATAAGTCGTCCGAGATTCGTGTATTCCCTCATCATTTTCTCAATATCTCACCTTTCCAAACGATATTTTCTGATCACAATGAAGTTGCCATAGTATACCTTAATTTTTCAGTTGTATTTTCGTAACTTGGAATTAAAAAAAAAACGATGCGAAAATCTTGTTATCTCGCTCTCTCGCTCCGTACCCCCCCCCCCTCTCTTCCCCTTTCCCTCTCCCTCGTGAACTTGGACATGGGTATGGAAGATCGGCTTAGCGAGCTTGAGCATGTGTGAGGTTACAGATTTGATTGTTCGAAACCCCCGATGTGAAAAATTACGCACACAATTGCGGCAATAATATCTACGTGAGCAACCATGCAAGTAGCAGCAACTCGGCAGTGTTGTTCGCTCGCAACAAGAATGGCGGAGCAAATTTCACGCATGAGCTGAAAACAGAGACATTTATCATTGACAATTGAGCATGAAGCCCATTAGGCTATAGAAAGTACACTGACAGTTGATATGTGACTGGCGTGCTGAATGGCGAAAATCTTTGTCAGCTGGCTGAAAGGACAACGCAACAATTGCAAAGCTCTCAGAACGTGCCTCAATGGAGAAAAAAAAAATAGCTACTAACTTTTAATCTCCCGGGTTTACCTTTCATTAAAAGAACAAGGGCATACGGGTAAATGTCCGTTCGAGAGATAAACGGCAGATGTTCCTGCTTCAAAACGCACACAATGTAATAGCAAATCAAATGGGATGTCATACACAGTATATCAAAGCAGACTGATAAAATGACGTTCTAAACGCACGGAGCAAGATGACAGATATGCACTCTGCTTAAGGTATTACTGCCTAGTTGTAAAAGTTTATTTTGCTCCTTTGTTTATAATATATAACAATATATTTGATACAATATATAATAACTGTTAATAGCCATTAACTGTGCGTATTGTATAGATCTATATTTCTAGGGGTATTCTCTGCAATAGAACTGATGTCGCCTTCTCTAACAGAATGAATATCATTAATGCTTGCGAGCACTATGGGCTGTCTCTAGTCCAACTCTCGAGTATACTCTCGCTTTTTCTTACTCACACTGTTTTCTATTCTCCTCTCATCTCACCCGGATTTTCTGTCGTATATCAATGTATATATATATATATATATATATATATATATATATGTTCATCTTGGAATTTTCCACGTGTTGGACTTCGAATGTTATAATTATAAGAAGAATGAGTCTCAAATACCCCATCTGTAGATCCAACAAGAAGGTTTTTATTCACAAAATTTTCAGCCTGCCTCGGGCCTTTGTCAGTGTGGTGTATATACTATAGGACAGTGTGTCCTAGTATACACCACACTGACGAAGGCCCGAGGCAGGCTGAAAATTTTGTGAATAAAAATCTTCTTGTTGGATCTACAGATGGCGTATTTAAGACTCATTCTTCTTATATATATATATATATATATATATATATAAGAAGAATATACATTTTATTTTCTTTCCCATCTCCTACGTGCATACAAAATAAACATGTAAAAATGTGTATTGATTTTTTCTTTTTCTTTTACGTGTATATCATAATTATATTAATATCTAAATTTGTTTTTTTGTTTTGTTTTGTTTTGTTTTGTTTTGTTTTTTTGTTTTTTTTGGGGGGGCCCTATCCATAGACATTGCTTCTCCTGGGGTTCCCACCGTCAAGTTCAATGGTTTTTGGTTTGCTTGAAGTGATAAAATATGTATCTTTGTGTGTTTTTTATTGTATACTGCTGAAATGATGGTGTGTAAAACTAAGAACTGAACTAAACAACTTGAGCATGTAATCGCCATAAGATGAACTTCAAATAGACACAGGTATATGATAATGAGTCATGGTTATCATGCCTAGGTGCTAGTAACATTTTTCTTTTCTTATTGTGATATCATGATAATGATTCCAGTAGTATTGAATGACATCCTGATCAAGAATACAATAAAAAAAAAAATGAAATCCAGCTTGTAGAAAAGTATATTTGTATGTGTGTGTGTGTGTGTGTGTGTGTGTGTGTGTGTGTGTGTGTGTGTGTGTGTGTGTGTGTGTGTACATGTGCGTGGTGTGTGTGTCAGAAATTTTAAGTGAGTGTCAGATGAAAGTTTCATAAGCTAATCTTTGGTTCTCTATTTCTTTGTATAGATTTGATTTATTTCTCCATGAATCTTGATCTTTGCATAGAAAATATAATTTCAATGCTATTTACACAGTGAGATATTAAACAAATTAAAATAGGTACGTGTACTATTGATAGATCCCAGCAGGGCATGGTGGAATGCGTTATTTTGATATCTGACATTAGCTGGACCCAGGTGAATTTTCCTAGAATGTACTATTCAACCTCTCGAAGTACTAATCGTAACCAATTTCTTTATCCTTCAAAACTCGCCATAGATGCAACCAAAGCCACTGGGGCCAAGATGCATACCCTCCCACAGATGCAGGCGACGCTCCTCCAATCATTGAGGTACTAACGATCCTGTAGCCATGGTAACGACGGGTCTTGAAAGCTGACTTCAATATCGATGAACCCAGGCACCAGTTGCATAATCGTTGAGGGTTCTTCTGAAGATTATTGGTGTAAATTTGAATATGAATGCCTTTGTATTACTGCGTTAATGAGCATCAAACCCTCGACAATTCCTGAATCGTGATTATGTAACATAAATCAAATGGTCTCCCTGCTCCTCTCTTTTTTTCCTCCTCCCCATCCTCACTACGCATCCACACACACGAATACACACATACACATACACACTATCTCCCTCTTTTTCACATCCTTTCTCCCGCTCTCTCTTGGGATGTGATTAAGAGTTCTTGTTAGGAGAGGAATGACTGTAGCCAGTGCTATGCTTCTTTCTCAGAGACGAGCTTCTCATCTCTGCACGAACTCTGGGGAGAGTTAGTATCCAATAATCTATACTTTAAAGTCACTGTATACTGCATCCCCAATGAATTGACTATAAACCCGTCTTCGGACCAGACGCAACACGATTAACGGATAAAACGGCACTAACGTCATAATGTCATTACACTTTTGACATCATGTAGCATTTCTACATCGATTTGATCTCGCTTTGTTTGTCGGCTATATTTCTGATTGACTCGAGGGAACCTTTTACAACACATAATATCTTTTCCTTGTACAGCTCTACCATGTTTACAGAGTTTCACTGTTGGTGGCGACACTGTGGCATGGTGGATATGTCTCTTGACACTCAATCTGAGGTCCCGAGTTCGAATCCCATTAAGCACCTAAGTCCTTGTGACAAAGAAGAGCTTGGAAGGCCATTCATTATACTAAATGTGTTCTGAGTAATAAAATGTTTTATATTATATTATATTATATTATATTATATTATATTATATTATAATAGTATTATACATTATATTATGTTATATTATATTATATTATATTATATCATATTATATCATGTCATATCATGTTATATTATGTTATATTATATTATATTATATTATATCATGTTATATCATGTCATATCATGTTATATTATATTATGCTAATCTATGTCATATCATATCTTTTTATGTCATATTGTGCTATATTTGTCATCGTTATTATTGTTCTTTTTCATAAGCTGTACAAAGAAAAGTCATTGATTTATATTCATATCACCCCCTTGAAAATTCATTTCTGTTTTCTCACATTTTCTGTTCTGACTTTTTTCTTTTAGGTTTTTAACGTTGATAATCTTTCCCTTTTTATCTTCACTATATATGGTATGTCTCCTCAGCTGATATCATAGTAATACTCAAAATCATCACTATTTTCTCGACTAGTATCCTCGACTAGTATCAATCTTTTTTTTGGGGGGGGGGGGGCGTGGGGGCAAGTTTGCTAGGCTATTTTGTAGATGCCAAACGGCCGAGCTGCCCGGTTTGTTGTGGAGCACACGAATCAGTCAATGCACACAGTGCTGCGAGGTCGGACCGAAGCCTCACAAGGTCCGGTACGAGGAACCAACCCTGGAACAATGGATGAGGACAGGCAATCGATGGCTATCAACTCCCGGTGAATTTTCCCGGACTCCATGCCTCTACAGCGATAGTGCTGTCTGCATGACTGTCATCTCTGCGTGACTCTACAATCAACAGGCTGGATTGATAATTGCTTCTCAATGATGGCGGTCTCACGCAAAAACTTGGCCGAAATTTTCTCTCACAACAGTCTCATATAGGTGCTTGCTGTTATTTTGTGCATACAGCAATCTCGCCCGAGTATTATAGGTGCAACGAGACTTGACGATTCGACTTGAAATTTGATTGGACAATTATTATTAACGTGAGGATGTTTGCTACCATTTGTCATTGAATCTCACGGATGGCTCCCAACTTTGATCTCATTCAGGTTTGACCCTTTTGCGAGATAATCAGAAACCACTTGTATAAAATATTAAAGACCATACAATTCTAAGAGGGATTAAACGTTTTATGTGATGAAAATTGGTTTGAAATGGCTGAGATATCCATCAAAAGTATATTTGATGAAGATCGGTTTTGAAATGGCCGAGATATCCAATTGCTTTTGGATAAGTCAGCCATTTCAAAACCAGTTTTCATCAAATTAACTTTTGATCCCTCTTAGACGTGTATGCTCTTTGATATTTTCGTATAAGTGGTTTTTAATTATCTCGCAAAAAGGTAAAACCTGAATCCCCACCTCAAGCAAATCTATATCATCCCTTTAACTTGCAGTTCTGTCAGTAAGCACTCATTGTTGTTGTTGTTGTTGTTGTTGTTGTTGTTGTTTCCTTTACACGAAGTTGGTTACAATCAAAGTTTCGCAGACATCAATATTCATCAAATATTTTAATGGATATCTTTCCGGATGGTTCTTGAACAGCTCAGTTTGCCGTGATGCTGATTAACATTTTTATGGGTTTACCTCAAGCACGTAGATTGCCTGTATAGCAGCTACTCTTCTTAATAGAGGAGCGAGTCAATCGTAACTGCTCACAAGAAAAAAAAAGTTTGTGGAAATATGAAAAGAATAACTTCATCACTTTATCGCAGCAGTTATTTCCTTTTTTGTCTTAATGACGCAAAACGCCAATATTTTGACGCAGTGCATGCTTCATATATTTTCAAGTAATTTGTTCATTGCATAACCATAGCGATGAAGCCATAATTTGTGTGTTTTGATTGTCTGAAAAACTTGCCTTTGATAACTGTAATGTATATCAGATTGGGTTTTCAGTTGTGTCTGCGTACTACAACCTGACACATTGGTTTGATGCTGAAAAATGATAAAACTACTACAAAACACCCTATATTTTTGTATAAGTTTAATTCTAGGTTCTCTCAAAATTAATTTGAAGAAAAAATATTGTTTTTTTGCGTCATTAAGAAAAGAAAGGTTATTACCGGTTATAATCATTACATGGACAGCACATACGATCGCACTCACCAGCAACAGAGTAAGTTCCGTCTTGTAATTGTATTTAGTAATAGTATTTAGTAATGTTTGCTATTTCGTATCTGTTAAACATATTATGTTGTATGATATTACTGTATATGTTTATAAAGTTGTTGTTATATGTTTAAGTATACTTTTGAATTCATAGAATTTGTGTAATTAAGGTGAGCTGAGTTCAGTTTGATTTTACACCGTGGTTAATTTTGGCTGAATGTTGTTGTTACACAATGTCACTTTAGATTCTGACGAAGGGCAATTAGCCAGAAATCTCAATAAAAGGGATTGCAACTTAACATCGCAGCTACGTCTTTGTTGGATATATATATATACCCATACTCCTGTAATTGGTTTTCTCTGCTTTTCTTACACCTGTTTTGGTTTGTTTTGAACTTCAAATTTCCCACTCTAAATACAAGCATGTCTGTGTCGTACAAGCTAGATTTCTGGTTTGGCTTAACTGAAAATGAAGACAAGGTTGCCTCTGTGAAAATTGAAGTTATTGTACCAGACAAGTAAGAGAAAGCTCTACAAATAGTACGTAAATCATGGATCATACTATTCTGTACATCATTGTTCATAATTGTAACGACACCTGTACATGGTTTTACCATTACGGTTTTTTTTTCATCATATAAAACATGAATTACAACTATTACAAATACTTATCTTGAAGGATGCGAATGGACACGACGTCCTTGTTTTTATATTGAACAGAGCGAGGGAGAGTCTGTACTGTTCATGTGAGGGAAAACTTATTAAATCTATAGTCTATCTCAGAACAGATTGATAAAGAATACCAGACAAGTGGTGGCTCACTGATGGAATGACCGATCTCTCGAGTTTATCATCGGGTTCCCTATGAGTACGCCGTCACAGATGGCTTGCATACGTCTAAATTGTCCGGTATTTTCTTCTTAAATGATTTCCCAATTTGCTCAAATTTTCACCAATCTGTTGATATCGTTTCGTCCGAATAGCCTAGCCTACTGTATTGTATGCTGGTATAAAGATTCCCTCACGTCTGTCTATATGCTTTGAATAGTATAGACAACATAAGACAATAGGCCCTATACTCTGTCCTGTGAGAATGATTTATGAAGGCATATACCCCCTGAGAGAGCGCTTATTGGATAGAAAATCTTTGGTACATTCATCTGACTTAACCGACTCTATCCGGGACCAATTATTTTGAACTTCAAATCTCCCTGGCTCGCAGATTGTTTGCCGTGCGTCTTCCTCTCCGCAGCTGCTCCGATTGTCCGGGGAAGAAATCCCTCGGAGAGCGGTCGGATTATCGGACCGGGCGCGTGCCAGTGCTTGGTCTTTTGTCCCGCACAAGACAACACAAGGAGGCCTCTTTGCCCAAGGCAAGAAAGGACAATGTTCCTCAGCCACATTTCTGTTTAACATTCCCCCAAAGACTATGCTCATCTTTCAACCATCGTGGGAAACTGGTGATAGTAGTCCTCGTTCGTCTATCCTTTTGTCTACCTCGGTCCTCTTGGAGAGACATGGTTGCTAATACTCCTGCATCTTGTCTCGTTCTCCATCAACTTTCTTGGACGTCTTTTTCTCTTGATAGATTCACTCCCCACTTAAAGATTACATACACACACACAAGCACACACACACACACACACACACACACACACACACGCAAACATGCAAGCACTTTTTTATTCTTTATTAGAATTTCGTTTAGTGTCACACAGAATTCACATTCACAAAAAAGCAAAAGAAAACATACATAGACAAACAAGATTATAATATACACAAACGTACAAAAATTGAGTCAAATTTTACAGAAGTACGCACGCGCGCATGCACACACAGAAGCACGCACAAACACACACACAAACACACACGAACACACACACACACGACTTATCGGTATTCTTCTCGTTTTATCCTGTTTCATGTTTATTCGATTTATTCGGTTTATTTCTTATCTCTCAAAAGTGCTCACATGAATATAATCGATCAGCATTAGCGATTGTCGCCTGGAGTGTAAAGCCTCGGCTGTTTGATTCATCAATGTTAGGCACAAATGTTGCTCTCTCATTGTACAAGATCCTCATACCTTCGCAATTCAAGGTTTCTGCAAAATACCAATGGGCGCTGAGAGATAACTTTCTCCATGAGTTACTTGTATGCGTCAATTATTTCGTAATTTGGAACGAAAGAGCTAATCGGGAATTAACTGAAGAAGTGACGTCATGGGGAAAGTCGCAATAGATTTTTTTGTTTTTGTTTCGGAATTGCTGAAATTGCATCATTTTCCTGGTTATTAGATGGTCAAAAACACGATTTAAGCAGTTACATAGTTAAGTTTAGAATTCAAAACAGGTCGCCTTGGATGATATGATTATTGAAGGAACAGCTTCCATAGCAGATACCATCCCCTATGTAGCTCCACCGCGTCTCATTCTACATCAGCTCAAGATGCGAGGGGCCAACTGTAGAACCAACGTCCGCAACCCGGTCTATTGTCCCAGCGTTCCCCTTTCAACTTTAGCTTAACGAGGCACCCCAGTACACATTGCAAGGATATACCATTTTTTGTAGTTGCCTCGATTTTACTGACAGGAAATTTGCATTATTCTGGGAAGCAGTCTGAGTACCAAACTTTATTTTACCGACAAAGAAGGAGCGTGTTATCGTTTACTCCATTTTATCACACGAAAAAAAAAAAAGAAGGACAAAAAATAATGTGAGATGACCAATGAATTCCAGTCTGAAATCACCTCTTCTTCAGCGTGTAAAGGAATTGACTGATACCACATCCTGCCTTTGAGACCTCATAACCTATCAATCATTCCGGCGGTTAAGATGTAACCGAAAGGCGAAAATTAAAACAATGAAATATTCATGCTCTCTCTCCCTAACTAAACGCAAAGTAATGACGAGATTGCCAGTGCAAGTGGTTGGCTTCGAGACACCATAAATCACGATGACACAGAAATTTTTGCTAACTCCATCAGCAAATTTCAGATTACACGTGCGCATTCTACTTCTCGGTCTTTGAACCACGCATTATTTCTTCACCGCCATCCTGATTACCATCCAACTCTACAGAACAAAAAGATATGGCGGCGCTTTGATACATATTTATCCCTCCGCAGTTTCCTCGCCCTGAGCTGATGGAATGATGCTTCTATCGCCTTTGCTGTGTCTTCTGGCTTATTACTTCATTCTGATTAAAATTTCCGCCCATGTACGGTACCCCATCCGGTTCTCCCTGCATCTTGCCTCCTGTTGATGCAGAAAGGAATGCAGATATCTGATTAAATCAAATCAAATCTAATCCAATCAAATCAATCAAATCCAATCGATCAATCTGTGCATTCAGTCCACATCTACTCCAGACGACGAACTCATTTTGAGTGCGATCTAGGAGTCTTATCGTATAAATAGGCCTATTAATATTTTTATGTGTCAACGTATGCATAGTTATCGTTTTCATATCTACAGTATGAACGAAAGAAAAGAGAGAAAAATAAAAGGGAGGAAGAGAGAGAGAGGGGGAGGGAGAGAGATAGACAGAAAAAAACGGAAGATGAAGAAGATCAACATCATCAACAACAGTAACAGGGAAAAAAGGGGACTCATAAATAGTTATAAGCATGAAGGGAATATCATTGATTATCCCAGTGGAAGTACACTTAGAATGTATACAGTACTCATTAAGTTGCCTTCAAATTACTTCTCTTTCACATGAAATTGTCAGTAAAGGTCTTGTATGACTGTTCGGCTATATCCAACGCAGAGCATTCTAATTTGAAGGCAGAGCGCCATGGAACCAAAGGGTCGCAATGTTGTGCATTGCTCTAGTACTTTCTTTTTCTCTTGCCCAACGAAGTGGTTCAAGCTGTAACAATTATACTTTGTAGGTATACTTTTACAAAAAACAAAACAAAACAAAAGTTGCCACCTCTGTGGTCTTGACCCAATCAATATCCTGATAATGACACGTTTATCGTGGAAAACCTTGATATCAGGAAGAAACAAACGGGGGGGGGGGGGGGGGGGCATTTACTGTGTAAAGGAATGGGCGCGGCATCAATCCTTCGTACATTTTTTAAACAAAGAAACAAAAAAAAACAGAGAAAAAGATAAAGAGAGAGAGAGTGGAAAAGGAAGAGAAAGACAGAGAGATTGAAAGAAAGACAGGGGTGCGAGGGATGCGAATCGACTACAAAGGAAGAAAAATACGTACACATACACACGCATACTCACGCACACACACACACACACACACACACACACACACACACACACAAAGACACAAAGACACAACATCTTTACGTCCACACTCATGGAAGCGTATACATGCTGTTTCGACTTTTCTCTTCGGAGTATCTCTCAAACAATAAAGTTTTATCAACAGTCGTTCGCCGTATACAGCTCCTAATATTTAGCACCACACAGTTTAATAACCGGTTCTATTCATAAATCACTCTATATACTATTTGTTATAACGTCTTTATGTATCGAAGTTTTGTTAAAGAATCAACGGGAATGTTTGTCCTCTTGAAATGTTCATCTACTCTACAGCATTTCAAATTCATATCGTATATCACACGTATTATGTAAAAGGCGAAGAGAAACTAACTTGTTTCTTTCTTCATGGGAGTACAAAGCCATTGTTTTGAGCGCAGCAGCCGCGGAGAAAATATTTTTTCCAAGTGAGTCATGAAGTTATGGTCCGTTCTTCCATGAAGTAAATAAGAAATCCAGCACAGGTGACGTTCGAATCAGGTGACTTTACGACAATTATTTACATGCACGTCAGTCACCAGGTTGGATGACATATTAATGATTGGATGATCAATACAGTTTCAACAGTTGTCCAGATACGTCCATTTTTTTTTCGATCTTCTGTCCCACCATAAAGGTGCTCCGGTATCGCCGCTTGTTTGAAGAATGGTTTATCCGTGGAGTAATTTTCCTCTGAGCTCATGCTTCAAGTGGCGTCATAGTGCATGCAAAATAACTTCCGTATGCCTCCCTTGCGATTAATCAAAGTGAAATTCGAGGAAAACTGCATCTTGAACGAAGATTACTTGAGAGTAACTCAACCTTTCAAGTGTGGCAATCTGCTGTATAAATTTCGAGCAAACTTGGCGGTAAGCATGGCATTCCGCTGTTGGAGCGACATGGAGCAGCGCCTGGCCGACATGCCGAAAGTCATCAACACGCGCCTTTTGTAATGATTGCAGAAATGTAATCCCGGTACCACCATAAATTAGTAATGGCAAGCAGGCACAAGAGCCGTACTTAATTTACGGCTTTAATTAGGGAAGGGGTTTTATAGGGTTCGGTTGGGTGTCTACCGCGGGAGCGCTAAGTACGCGACGCATGACGAAGACGTGGCAAGTACTGAAATTTGTCCTAAGAATTTGCGGATTGAAAAAAAAAAGAATACTCATATTGTAAATTGTTTGACCTGACCTTAAAAGGTGAATGGCTTTGCCAAATTTTATAAAACACAAAGTGTGTATTTGTCTGTCTGTGTGTGTGTGTGTTGAGTGGGTGTGTGTGCAGATGTATTTACGTAAGACGAACTCTTATGAACTATATATGGAGGATGTGCATAGTGCATTTAGTCAAAATGTTCATGTTTATTTCGCAGATACTCTGCAGAGATATCTATATATTTGTACAGAACTGAGTACTGTACGCAGTCCTACTTGTCGCATTCTATAATTCAAGTGCCAAAATTTGACTGTGAATAGATGGAGGATATTTACGAGCTCACTTCACTGCTATAGGCAACGTCTTTGTGATACAATGATGACGCATTCATTTATCATAACTATCCATTTTTTCAATTGTTTAATTTCGACACGGAGGCACACTTTGCACCAGTCGAACGGCAACATGTTATTTAAAAAAAAAATGCTATCCAAAATATCTCAAGATTACAACTCCATTCATCTTCAAGTCACCGGCCGTCTTACCTAATTGCTCTTTGCTAAGAGTTCGTCATAGAACTAATTTTTCTAATTGATAAAAAATATTTGAGTGATTATATTCATGTTATCTTACAAATTGATACCACGCATGTTCACCAAAGTGTGTTCAGCACAGCTGAACAGCTTTGGATCAAAATGAAGACACACAGAATTAGGATTTCATTTGGGTGTACACGAGGTTGACGAATCATTTGTTTGTTTGTTTCTTTGTTTGCTTGTTTTTTGTCATACTAGTCCAGTTCTTCGTAATGACGTGATTTTACATGTGTGTTGACCTTAAGGTCACATAAATCTGTTAATGAAAAGTTGACATTTTGACAAAACAAAATATAGAACGTTGAAGCTAGAAATCGCAAAAGAAATATGAGAAGGCGGACTACGTGGCGTTTCTGGTTTGATCAAATTGCGGGACAGATAACAGCTAGGGATATTATGTCCAAGGCACATTAAGCCATGACCCCTGACCTTTCACCTATGATTGTTTAACATAGTACAGCGCACCATGTATACTGATCTGCATAAGTGCGATAGTCTCACTAATTAAAGACAGCTTCCTTTGGCAAAGGGCAATAATTCATATTCTTTCTTGACCCAATACAGCTCAATGGAATTTACTTAAGGAATCGCGTAAAATATATGAAGACTTCCACTGATTCCTTTGAATGGGATTAGCAGAGAATTTATTCATACTTTGTAGTCATCAAAACAAGTCGTTATTCAATCATAGCATAACATAACCTTTATAATGATCGATAATGTAACTTTATTTTCATTTGGAGTTTTACAGACGGTATGGTCATTTTTCATTAGTCGGAAAACAAACAAATAATGTGCGATTAAAAAAAACATAACATTTCAATGCATTTACCGAACGATGCCGAAGGGAAACTATCATGCTGATCCATGGTGGCGCCCCATACACCTGCTCCTCTATAAAGATGACAGAGTTAAAATGAGACAAATCCATGTGGTCATGCTTCCCCCTTGATAAAACACAAACAGAACGCGATCATAAGCAATCCAGAAAATTCGCTAGATATACAACCACCAAAATCATAATGTATACAGGATATGACTTTTAGCGATGTGTTTAAAATCAGGCCTGGTCGAGACTTTTTATTACCTATTCTTTTCTCTCTCCTTCCTCCTCACCTTTACATAATGTCTGTCTATCTATCTATCTATCTATCTATCTATTCATCTATCTATCTATCTTTTTAGCTAGCTATCTATGGCTATCTATACGTCTCTTTCTAAGAAATATGGGAGAGATGGAAAAAAGAGACTTAACATTTTACATATTTTTCTTGGCCCGAGGTATTCACTAAAAAAGGGGGAGAGTTATTGATAGGTGATCCATCTCTCATTTGCCAAAACCGGGGAAAGGTCTTTTCCTCCCACAAAACAAGGTGGCGAACCATATTACTAGATATGGGAGAGAAAATAACCGTAATGAGAAGACATAACGGAATAATGAATCCTCGGCTAGGACCTTGACAAGCTGTACCAGGGATAATGTCGACTGCAGCTGTCCACCCTCGAGGGCCTGGGATCTGCGAAAGCTCAGCCGAAGCTCGTTGTTTCGCGAGCCTGTGAATAGGGTGGTGTGTGGGTGGCTCGGTAGTGGTAACCGAGGAAAAAAAGGGAGGGGGGGGGGGGGAGGGAGAAGTTGAAGAGAAAGGAGGCAGATCAGAGAGGGGAGAGGGAGGAGAGAGAGGGGGAGGAGGAAGACTGAGAAGAGACAAGAAAAGGAGAATGGGGGAGTGAGGGAGTGTGAGAGGGGAAGAAGAAAAAAATCGGAATGTTTCAGCGGTTTGCGCGTATATTCATCAGATTGTCAAGCTTAGTGGTTATTGCAGACGGGAATTATGTCTGCCCAAAATATTGACTGTCCATTGACTTTCATTTCATAGCAATGCTGCAGCATGCTGAATACAGGGCATGCAAGGAGGTGAGCCGAAACCCCTTTCCTCCCTGGTGAGTGCTTGCTTGCTGAAGCCAATAATTCGCTAGTGTTATCAGGTGTTACAAAGCAGTCGCGAAGCAAATGTTGTAGCCGTAGTCAATATTTATGATTGACCTTTCAGAATTAATAAGAACGTCCTCAGTCATCTATCGCACAGCTCCACATTGCGTAATTTCTCTACATACCATAGCTGATATCGCTGTCCTCTTACAATTACATGCCAGGTGTTGTGTTGGAGGAGCAGTCAGTTTTGATTTGATACCATCGCGAGAAGAGTTTTGCTATACCTTGAAACATGAGCTTGAACAATCAAATTATTTGATCATTCATAATCTATCTAAGCTATCTGTATCTATACTTATGATGCTCATCACTGCTTCCCTTACTCTTTGTTCACTCAATGAGATGAGGTCAAGACGTTTTTTTTTTTTCTGTTGAGGTATGAGATACACCCAATTAGATTGTTCGAGAACACGCATCGCACAAACGCGATTCCGATGTAGATTTAAACACATACTTCAGAAAACATATATTATTAATGTCATTTTGTTCATTTCCCCCCGCACTTTCACTGACGGACATTGTTTAGAAGGGCGGACACGTTTTGCCAGCGTCGAGACCGGATCTGCTGCAGCGTCGAGATCGCGACTCTGTTTTGGTGCTATTTGGCCCCGGTAGAAGCCAAGAAGGGCTGCGCGTGCCGGTCGCGTGCGGGGCTCAATATCTGATGTGCGGCCAAGCATTGAGAACCGGTGCGCTAAGCCCGAATCCGACAGACATTCCAGTGGCGGGGCTTACCCCGCTAGCAAGGTGAGACGCACAACAAAGAGCCAATCACTGCCCCCTCTGATTTCCACTGACTCACCCGGCACTGTGTGCGTGCCACGCGACAAGTTTGGCTTTGTCGCAGAGAGCGGGGCTCCAACAAAATGAGCACAACACACTAATGGTGAAAACAAAGATTCAAATGAAATAGAAAAGGGGAAAAAGCCCGATGAAGCTCAAAGAATGTGTGCAGGAGAGATGATGGTGTGCGTGTAGAGTGAGGGAAAGAAAAAAAAACACGAGGGGTGCTGTGAAAAGATTTTACATTAAAATCATAGGAAATCAATTTACAGCAAAATGGAAATAAAGTAACATATGCCTTTCATGCATCCTACCCCTCCCTCCATCCCCCCTCTCTCTCCCTCTCTGTTTTGTGAATGTTGCTTTCTGGATTCAAATCGCTGAAACGCCGATGAAATCACTCAGCATCCACTGCTGAGAAACTAATCACGCCCTTTTGCTTTCTTGGCCTGCTGCAATGTGGGCCGCAAGAGTTGAGCAGGGTAAAGCTATAAAGCAGACGGGCTAAAGTGCCGACTGTGATCGCACAACAACAAAGCCGCATCATCCCCCGCCGACCCGACTGAGAGAAGTGATGAGATAAGGAGAGACACGAAGAAAGATGGAGGGGGACGGAGGGGATTTAAGTGAGTGAATGCCATTACAACCACTGGAACGAGGTAATTAGTTTTCGTCGCTCATTCGCCGAGAGCTCAGGCAGCTGATGACGAAACAATCCGAGTCGGGGAGAAGAAAACAATGAAAGGCACGTGCCGGCTGGGTAATAAAGTCGCATTGTTAGATCGGTGCCACAGAATGGACTCCGACAAGCAACACTCAGCCCTCATGAATATTCATCTCATTCGCTTGTTTCTTGTGGTCCACTCTGGGGAACGCGGAGGGGGAAAAAAAGAACACTGAGAAATGCGTAGCGACGAGCGAAGGTAAATACTAAGGAAGAGCAGGACAATCTCATGAAACCACTGATGATATAATGTCTTTGTTAAACATGTAATGTGCCAAAGTCAGAGTAAACTCGCTGAGAGGCGCACGCGCAGCTGGACATGCACTGCCATTGACACAACTGGTCAAGGAGGACTTCTAATTCGAGAGCTTTGTTGTTGCAACAACCTGCGTTATAGCCTGTTGACTCGAGTGAACCTACGCGAGGCACACAGACGCAGTCTCCCAGCAGCAGCCCGAAGTCTCTCGCGCCAGACACACGACCGAATCATGAATACCGAGCGCCCGAACTTTGTTCGACCAATCAGAATACTCGATCACAATGCCCGGTCTCGCGCTGTGTTCACTCATCAAGCGGATATTTAACAGCGATACATCTTATCTCGTCTCACTTTCCTCGCTGGTTTCACGAGAATCGGAGAGCGCTCGCATGATCCATTCTCTTTCCATCATCTTCTCGGCACAAGACAATCACTGTTGCTCTACTGAAAAGCATTTTCCATCCATCTGACCTGCCGTTAATCCAGCAAAGGAAAACATTTGCTTCTTCTTTGTGCGCTTGAGAAATAGACATATTCCTGTGCATTTGTGGTGAGAAAGGCACCTGTCCTTTTCCCGCTTTTTGTTTTATTACTTTATTTCATTTATTTATTTTTGTTTTGTTTTACTCCGACTGCTTCCCTGGCAATATGCCTCGTAATTTTCTCGTGAAAAGGACGAAAAGGACATGCAGCGTGACGTACAGGCAGCGAAATTCCGATGACGAATTTGACGATCTCGGTTTCGTTGACGGTGATTTGACTGACTCGTACATCAGGCCGTTTAACTCGCCCGACTCGGGGTACAGTCAGAGCCCCGTCGCTCCCGTGAACCACAAGGAGTCTTCGTTTGCATTCCATTTCGACCGCGATGTGATGGTCGGCTCCCCGAACCACCTGCAGGCATGTGGCCCCGTACCTCATCAAACTCTTACACCTTGCTTCACTAGTGATTTCACCTCGATCACGAAGTCTCCCGTGACACCGAACACGAAGCTTACATTAAGCGCCCCGCCTGCCCTCGGCACCAAACGGCCAAATGCGGACTCGGACCACCACAAGTCGCATCGAGCGAAAAAGCCCAAAGCAGCCAGAAAACTCACATTTGAAGAAGATAATCGTTCCCCGGTTCACGGCACCATCATCAGAGAGGATGTCGACGCAGCCAGCAAAATGAACGGCTCGCATAAAGTGGGTGATCCCAATGGGAGCAAACTTGGTGGAGACTTCATGTGCAAGCTGTGCAAGGAAAGCTATCCCGACCCCCTTTCACTCGCGCAACACAAGTGCTCTTGCATCGTGCACGTCGAGTATCGTTGCCCCGAGTGCGATAAAGTTTTCAACTGTCCCGCCAATCTCGCATCTCATCGCCGTTGGCACAAACCGAAGCCAAACAATAACAACAACAACAATAATACTAACAATAACAACAACAGTTCGAGCAATCGCACTCCCTCCACAAACTCTCCCCGCATCCTCCCTGCTGGAGCAGCTAAAGACGCTCTGAAGCAGTTTAACCCAACAACAGTGCTCAACATTCCAGACGCTACCAGGAAGGCAGACAGTGGAAGCGAGGGGAGTATCAGCAGAGGAAGCACACCGAGCCCCCTCCACCACCTGTTGCCCACACCCATGGACACACCCCGCAGTACACCCAGCCCGAGCTACCCTCAAAATAACAACATCGATGTCAACAAGACAAGCAAGGAGGACATGCTCTACAATTGTGACCAGTGTGGCCGCAAGTTCCGGCGACCGGCCAACCTCCGCCGTCACATGCAGCAACACATCGAGACAGAGGAGACGTTCCCATGCCAGTATTGCGGCCAGGTGTTCAGCAGCCTCACCAGCAGGGCTACACACGTCCTCACTCACGCCGTCGGCACCGACAACATGGATCCCGAGGCAACTAGAGACTACTCCTGTGGCATATGTGGTGGCAACTTCCACAGCCGGGTGGCCCTGGAGCGGCATGAGAAGTTGCAGCACAGCAATCCAGGTGAGATGTATCACTGCAAATACTGCTCCAGCATCTTCCCAACATCTCCTGGTCTTACCCGGCACATCAACAAGCGACACCCGTCGGAAAACAGGCAGGTAATTTTGCTCCAGATGCCCCCAATTCGTACTTAAGGTTTGTTTACTATGGCCAGTGACTTTGCCAGTTTTCAGAGTTGTTAAAAATTCTTCATCAGGGAAGGGACTCAGCTGTTGTTGATAAGATTCCCACAGTAGCTAAGATTGTCTATCAAGTGAGAGAGAACGCGAGATAGAGAGGAGGAGGTGAATTATATCAAACTGTGACTATGTAGGCCGCTAATTTGGAAAAAGAGTCAATAACAAGGACGATGCATATTTGAGACTTTGCATCTTCCTAAATAGTGCCTGTGATGCCTTCGTCTTAAGTACATTCACAGTCTTGCCTATAGCTTCTCTGCGTCATCTCTCGCCAGTAGACCGCACATCGACGTGGGACTTTCACTCAACATAATCATTGTGTTATCTTGGCCAGTTAGCCTGTGTTACATTCGTTAAAAACGGAAGGGAAGGTCCCTTCGGGTATTGTTAACAAGCTCGACGTGCGTTAAATGCTTCGATTTTTACTTCTTCAGTCAGTGTCAGTAATGACCGAACTGTTCTCGTATATATCATTTTTAAGATGTCGAATAATGTTGTCATATGATTCAATGTTTATACTTATCTAAAAACAGAAAGGTGTCTGCCGTTCAGCGATGACTGATGACATATTTTCGTGATTGTTATTATGTCGACTTGAATAATTTCTCATTTCGGAGACATAACTGTAACGTATTTTGTTCAAAGGTATTAAATTTTTAATATATATATGTATTTATTTGCTAACTACATTCATGTTTCACGGATGTACTGCGTCTTGCCAATATAATTTTTGACATTCCATACTGCCGGAGGCAGTTCTTTGTATTTCTGATTTGCTTTGTGCTTTTATATATTTGCTGGAAAATGCGCTCGTTCTATGGACGGCTGCATTCTTTCTCCTTTAAGCTGACTCCTTTCTTCATTACTAACGTACATAAATTATGGCCAATGACCATTTGTCTAACAGTGCTTATTCTCCAAGTGACAATATAGAGTCTCAAGAAATGTTTACTCCCAAATATTATTAAGCTACCTGCCACTATCTTTAACCATTATTATCAAAAAGTATAAATGCTAACGCGTGACTGGAAATGACAGGCATCTAGTATAAAACTGTCATCATTATACTGTATCAAATCTATGACTGGAGCGGCGCAATGGCTAGATTATGACTGTGTATGATCTGTAACAGGTAACGTGTTTGCGTATATTTATTTTCTTGAATGTGTAATCGCAGTGCAATCATTATTACCTATTGACGATCTGTGTATTAAGTTCCGTTTAATAGTGTATAACGCGAAGCATATACCTTTCTTGTCAATGCGTAGACGTGCATGAACGCTGATTCACCTTGTTCAGTGATCATTCTTACGTGCAATGATATTGAATGTGAATTATTATCCGAATCTAAACGTGTCCAAAAGAGACACAAACGGCTGCAAACCTTGCCAAATACCCCCATCCAACCCTGAAAGAAAAAGAGAGCAAAACGAAACAGAACAAAGAGAAACAAAACGAAGCTTTTCTTAATCAAATGGTCAAGCTTATATTATTTTGGTCCACTACGCCTCTTCGTGAAGTGTAGGGGGAAAATGCCTCGACACTCGAGTTTCGACTACAGGGAAGAAAAAAAAAATGCGTAGGTATGCCTCCTTTGTCTGGCCAGCTTTCACTGCCGCCAGCTCTACCGGACACAAAAATTGGGAGAGAGCGATAGCTGCTGGTACATTGGCTTGTTAACGGGAACGCGAGCTGACGCAAACAAAGAGACCGTTGAATTAGGCGGAGAGTGCGCGCCTCTCCGAGATGGGGCTGACTGTAGGACAGTCAATTTGGTCCGCCAAAAATTGCCTTTGTTACAGTGAAGAGACTGGTGTGATAATTTGTAATATTTGTGTCTTATTGTTATGGCGAACTAAAAACACATTCCATTCGGCACAGGTATTCCTCCTTTTATTACATCATCTTCTCTTTCTCCTTCCTTGCTTCACAGTCACACAAACAACCTTTCTGTCTTCTCCGTCTTCCGTCTTTATCCTTTTCCGAGATCGTTTATCTTCATCCCTCTCTTTCCCGTCTGGAATTTTTCTTGTTTTTGTTTACCTCTTTCTGATTAATAACATTTGGCTTAATTCGTCATCTTTTCCACATGCTACGTGAATGTCAAATAGTTCAACTTATCCAATGTGAGAATGCAATTCGCTTGTCATTTTCTTCGAAGGACTAGCTGATCATGTGATCATGTTCTCCGAAAGCGGTGTAGGATGGAGAAAGTAGGTCACATGGACATATTCAGTGGTGGAGTGAGGTTGTCTTCTCATTGTGTTTGATTTACTATCTCATGTTAATCAGTCATTTTCTGTGACTTCAGTGTTCAACTTCGTTCATAATGTCTGTCACTATATGTATATTCAATGCACTGCAGAGTAACTTATTGTTAGTATTAAGTGTTTACATTCCATTTAAGACTATTCGAGTTGTTCTCTTGTCGTTATTAGTTTATTCTTTAAAGCCACCGTAGCCTTGGGATTAACCGCAAATTGCGACTATTTCGGTTGTATCGATTTCGCACCAAAACACTCGTGTCTAGTGTAGTCGATACACTCCTGATATAAGTCCTTATGCATTCACCGTGCCTATTTTAGCCACGAGGTTTGGCCAGTATGATTAGACATAGTTGATAATTTCAGCCTTCTTTTGTGCAAAACCATTCAGTTTTCACAAAATTCTCTGTCTCTGGTGTAATATGCTAACAAATTTCTGACATTTCCAAAAGGCACACTGTGTGATATATGATTACTCTGCAAGACAATCTATTTTTACTTCATTCGTTCGCATAATTGACACCGTTTCTCTCTGCCTTTGCTTTTCCATGGATGGAATGCCTTCAGCATATTTTGAGAAGCGTAGAATGTAAAGTTGTATTTTTGTAACTGTACCGTGTTTACAATGTATTTTGCAACGATAGCGGCTATATAAAATGAAATATAAATTTTCCAACCTAAATCTCTATTCAAAAAGTGCTGATTAGTATTCGAAGAGAAAGAGAAGATGAATTTCAAGATATCTACTTCTGGTTGATATTTGTACATGCAAATTCGATGAGTGTTACAGACGTGTATGATTCACAATAGTTGCTCAACAGAAGACGACTGAGTTACGACTAAAGGCTGCTCAATGTGTGTTTAGTAGCCAGTTGTTTGAACAAGTTGGTGGTTGTTAAACAGACTTGCTTTTCTCTTAGAGGGTTTTAAGGTCATTAGTCATGTGCCTTGTCATTTCGGTTTTTAAACATCTGTTTGATTAAAAAACACAACAACAACATTCAAGAAGTGGCACCTTGTTATCAATTTAAGGGTGCGGAACAATTAAGATTGTGTTCTATTGTCTACATTGGCTTGATATCACAATGTAAAGGTGTAAACAATAATTACTGATGTTATGCGTTGCAGACAGTGTGTTGTCCAATGTCCATTGAACGATCCGGACCCGCTGTAATTTGTAACTCATCTTATGGCAAAGTTGTTTTATTCAAATCCAGGAGTGCTCGTCCGGTCTCACCGCGTTTCGAGCGACAATGAAACAAACTCAATTGTTTACAATGTTTTATGATATTGCGGTCTGGATGCTTTGTCAATGTTTGTAGCGAGTTGCTTGGTTGTTATCCACTAGGGGGAATCGATGTCTGTGTTTAATTTTTTTTTTTTATAGTTTGCGAAATGAGTAAAAGATATCGGTAAAGTTTGTACCACCTTCTCGTTAATCATCAGGGTCAGGACTAAAGCTGAATGGGTCTGAGTTCAGACGTTGAATCACACTGTAAGAGCTCTACAGTCTGTCTTGAATTGGAAGTCCTAACAGTTTGAATGTTGCTGCCTTTATATTTTTTCCAGCCTTAAACTCGCATAAAAATATCATCATTCCCAATGTGGATTATAATGTAATCTGTTACCTGTTAATATGATTTTTTTTAAAGATAAGTCTTATATTGTTGTGTCATATTCATGATCCAAAGGCAGTAATATCTTGAAAGTTATTGTTTAATTCAAACCATGCCCTTTGCTTTGTCCTTCTGTTTTTATTGTTTTAAACACACTCGCAATGTATATATTATGGATTATATCAAGTATAAGAAACAGCTCGCTCAAAGATAAGAGTAATTTATCGCAACCATATGTATTTACGATAATATTTTATCTATTAAGTTATTGGACAACATTCCAACTTATTTATTACATCACACACCTTGCTGTTTGAATTTGGTGCTGCAAACGAAACGATGAATATTGTTCGTACTTGTATTATTGCAGTTTTCTTCATGTTATCTAAGTTTGCTTCGTTACCTTCTATTCTAGGCATCGAAATGATGCAAGAACTTTTGTAAGTTGACACGAAAATTCATGTATTTATTTGGGTAAATCACTATATCATTCCGACTTTGTAACAACTGTATTTGGTATAATATATACAGTGCAGTTGAATAATTGCATCTCAGTGTAATATAAGTTTACTATTTGTGGATTGAATGAATAAAATGAATCGATTCATATACAATAAAAAATCAGGGACTCTTGTTGTCAATGTTGCTTTCCTTTGTCCAAACCAGTAAACTGCTCATTTGAGGTATAGGCTAGTCACATGTCCATGTGACTGTAACGATTGACGACGATGATGATGATGACGATGATGATGAGGATGAGGTTGATGATGATGACAATATTGGTGGTCGGTGGCAGGATAGCGCTCTGAAAGATGAGCATCCTAATACGTCTCTGTGCTGTCATGGTGTAATACTGCCACACTATGATGTAACACGATGATGTTCGCGATCAATCATCAATCTACGTGATAGAAGTGCATGCATGATACTTGTCAATGCGTAATGACCTGGATTTGGTGGTAGTCATGGTGACGATGTAGGTGATGATGATAATGACAATGATAATGATGAAGATGATGATTCATGATGATTGATGATGATAACGGTGATGGTAAGGATAATGATTACCATGATAATAATCATGATGTGAAAATGACCATAATGATTAGTATGATGACGAATACGTGAAAAATAGAAACGATGAAAAGACAATTCTGGGCCGGTTAAGATATAGTCTGAAGAAAGAGGTCAAAGTTTTATAAACAATGGTGAAAATTTGACCACAATCAGACAAAAATAGGGAAATTATGACATCGTAAAATTTTGCCAGTTTTGACAAAACAATTCTTGAGCACATATGAATATGCAATTGAATGAGTTGATAACGTCATCTCCTCACAACTTGCCATATACTTTACACACAAAATCTGGAAATTTCCATCTATTTCCTGTTGCAGTTGATTAAATACAATGATGACCAAGTCTCAAATTCCTATATCCAAATTATATCCCTAACTGTTCATTAAAATTAAGTTAAAAAGCCAGGAGGGACATTACGCTCTACTCTTATTCAGCAGAAAATAAAATTTTGTTAGTATCTTTTTTTTTTTGCACATGATTCTTTTTTTTTTGCACATGATCAGTAGAAAATTGTGAAATAATGACATTATCGGCTCACTCATTTACATTATTATTCATATCAACAGTTCAATATCTATTTTGCAAACATTTTCTAATCTTTCACACCTTATAACTTCCTGATTTTTAATCCGATTTCGTTAAACACTTTTATTGTTGTGCTCTTAAATTGTTTGTCTTTTTAAAGTTATTTCTGGTCCAGAAAAATAATGATTACTAATCAAAATTCCACACAAAACAAGGTCTATGATGTTGTTTTGACAACTTTTGATTGAATAGATCGACTGGTTTTCACATTAGTGATCGATCATTTAATCAAGACTAGTAAAATCAATGCAGAATGAGGTGATGATTATGATCAACATGAACAAAACATATTTGCGTGTTAATACCGAGATGATGGTAATGGAAATTGTTAAACATTAATCAGAGCACATCGTGTAATAACAAAAAGAGGGTGGATATAAAAGACATTACTTCAGTAATATTCATTCAATTATTAATCCATTTATTCATTCATTCTTTTTTTCATTTCTAACAGAAATCTATGAGATAGAGATTTTTACAGAAGATAGGCGTACAAACTAATATCAAAGTGTACAAAAAAAATGTAATTCGTAAGTTCGTAGATCAATTTGAATATACGAAAATGCTGGAAACTGGAAGGACTTTAAAAAAAAACAATGCTTGTAGGGTACATCCCCTCCCCCAAATAATTGATATACTGTACTGAAGTTATACAATTGAATTACATGGCCTTTATAGAGGGGTAATGAATGGACGGAGCCGCTGAGCAAACGCTTGATGTTAAAAGAAAATAAAAGTTTGATGTTACGATCCTTTTGCAAGCATTAACGAGCAAGGGTTTACAATCTTATAACGTTAATGTATATAGCGTTAGGTTTAATAATGAGGCTCAGCTGATAAATCTTAGTAGATAACTAAAGATGTTTTCCCGAAGTTAATTTTGAAAGAATTCAAACTTGTATGGGGCCGCTTTTAAACTATCACAGAGTATTACGCAAATATTGCATGTGAAAATCAAAAGACTAAACTTCACATGGCACATACTATATGTCTGAGGATACGACGGTGAATATGAAACAGAGAAAACAATGACATCAACCATCGTGTACAAAAGATGATTTATGGTGATGATCTTTCTATCGACAATGTTCCTGCTTTCATGCATCGTCAAGATCATCTGACAACAATTTGTCATAACTCTCGGTCTATAGTAGCCCACTTCGGCCAATTCATTGTGGCACATTGTTTGGTTGACATTATATAGCCTACATAGAGTGAGCACATTCAAATGTGTGGTTGATGTATACATATACACTGTAAATCAACGATTTAGATTATGATAATGAGTAAGATACCCGGAACGTATACCGAATTATCCTCCAAGAACACGACAAGAAAATGTGCAAATGTTTATTTCATCAGTCAACGCGAAGCACGTATGATTTGATACGAAGTTTGATCTATCAAATTGATCGTGTGTGTGTGTGTGTGTGTGTGTGTGTGTGTGTGTGTGTGTGTGTGTGTGTGTGTGTTGTTGTTGTTGTTGTTGTTGTTTGTTTGTTTGTTGTTTCTCAACAAACGACCAAATCATGACTATATCATACATCTTTGTTTGGTTGATAGTATATCTGTATGAGAATATATAGAGCAATCACAAGGTGAACAACCTATAAAGGTTAACACTCAATAAAAATACTGTCTATATATTTTTTTCTTTATCTGTGAGTTGGTTAGTATATTTTTGCTTCATTGCATATATCATTCAAAACGAACTTTTGACTTTAGTATCAATAATCGACATCCGCTGGCGTTTCACGATCTCCTTTGTATTTCCTTAGAGGCTAATTTTTATCGACACGTGTTTCATGACAATAGACCTCGTCGGCAACCGTTAAAAATGTTACAAAATATTAACGGCCCCTCAAAGACATGCATGCCCAAGCAATCCACAAATACTACTGGGAGTTGTAAACAGCCTGTGGGTACATGTAAACTATAAGGAAAACACACACACACTCAAGAGTATTATGTAAACTAACGGGCCGAAATCAGATAAATGAATCAATCCCTGTATAACGGCTAATTAGGTAATTACGAGGCAGATAAGTATATGAAATATGAAAGCTCCCAAGCCGCTATATGCGCTCCCTGATCGAATGGTGATGCGCGCGGTGAAATATTAATTCGCTCGCTGTTTCTGCGAAAGGCGCTGCTCGTACTCATTAATAACTCGAGACGCTACAATGTATTGGTATGGTTGTCCATCAATATTGCATGAAGCCTAATACCTACAATGAGCGAGGTCTACTTCGACCGAGTAGTGCGACTAAACGGCCATTAACTCGGATTTATGAAGAGGGCAAACGAATGGCATAATCGCTCAGATTAATATAAACAATTCATGAAAAACCATTTGAAAACGACACTGGATGAATTATCTTCATATTACCGTGATTTTCTGAAAGGGGTTCACATCTTGCGTAACACACAGTGAATTACCTTGATATTAGACCGTCATGGGGTGATGGGGGAATGAAATCATCGCATGGCAAAACCGAAACCCATTAAAGTTTGTACTATTTAAAATCAGACACAGTCAGGAGTCATCTTTCACAGAATCTGGATGAAATGCGAGGCCGGTTTGCCTCTGGCCTCCAATAAGGTGAAACCATAACCCCTCAGTATGTTCTGTGAAGTGTAGACAAAATGCCAAGAACCAAATAGAATGAAATTTCCCGACAATGAAAGGATGTAAGAGACGCCGCCATCTACACAAACTCATTTTCCTTCGCATCATGGATGGCTGACGTGGAGATGTTCGCGATAATAATTGTAACTTAAAATGTTCTTCAAATTAAAGACATTGTCTACAATTGGGAGCAGTGATTTTAAAAAAAATGTTCGAGTTATCACATTTTATGCATATTGTTGGTCAGTTGTATCACAAAACATCCTAACATATAAAGATTTCGCAATATAGCCTAAAATATATGAGGATATATCACCATTTTTTTTCAATAAACCGAAGGTAGATGATTTATTCTAGAAGTAATTCTATTATGACTATTGTTCACATTTTGTATTCTTAGCAATACTTAACATTGATTATACTGATTAATATTTATACATCGGTTGTTTCTATCCCAAACTCACATTTTAGAACTATTTTGAAGCACTAAAGCTGAGTTTTTGTTTCATCTGCAAATGGTAAATAATACCTTCAAGCTCACTAGACCATACCATTCAATTGGTCGGATAAAAGAGCCAAGTATATTAGGCATAATAAGCTTTCATGACAATCATTCACATTCAATGCTAACGTAGACCTATTCATTGCCTACTTCTTGAAACAAAACTCATACGTATTTTTATAGCGCATCAGTTTGTATAATGACAAGATCACTTCAGTATGCTGAACTTGCTTCGTCAGTGTCCCGTCAAAGATATTCCGATTGACTGAGCGGCATATCGAAATTTGACAGAATTGCTTTTACACTGCGAAAATGAGTAGAGAATGTCCCAAAATAATGCACAGGGATTTTTCTTTTCAATGGATATGGCGGCATGTTACTCTTTTGATGAGACAATATTACCGTTAATCATTTATATGTTGTGGAAACAGTATGAAACGATGTTACGCTACACTGGTCTTGTCGTCTCGCACGAACGTGCGCGTGGATTTGCAGAAACTGCCATCCAAGTATTTTACACAAATTGCGAGATACATTATTTTTTTATCAGTTTATCAGCCCTGAGCTTTTGATCAAATTAACCTCGAGGTGAAATTCACTTACGCCCTGGACCAATCACATCGGTGTCTCCTCAATTTTGTGTAGGCCAGACAGTCATCAAAAAAGAAAAAAAAAGACGTCCATCAATAAAAACAAGACGATAAAAGATTCGAGAGCAGAATCATTCAGAACGGGGATTCTGATTTCTCAAGTGATGCGATGTACAAGTAGCGATCACTGCTCACGCTGGGGGGGGGGGGGGGGGGAGGAGGAGGAGGGAGGGGTGACGAGGACAGGAAAATACGCACGGATAGGATACACACACGGAAGCGAACTTTATCACGACCCCAACGGCGACATGACAACACTCTCCTAAATCGATTACCGGTGTAGAGAGGTGATGGAGGGGAGACAAATAGATCGAAGGATGTTATTCCATGAATCATCGTCACATTGTTGCTTGGACAGCGGTAGGTGATACCAGTCACTATAGGACGGATCTTATCAAGGAAGAAAAAAATGCTCTCGGTGGTGATGGGCGTGGAAACATTATGGGGCTACTTCGTTTCATGGACATAGGTTTGACACTGAAGCTCATGAAAGTCCGCTTGGGAATGCGTCAAAACAAACAAACAAACAAACAAACATTAAAGATGTATTCACGTGTATACACATAACCTATATATACTTAAAGTAAATGAAACATTAATTACTGATGATTAGCAGTGATATTACTTCTGTCAAATCACGGGTAAAGGGATGACCTAATCAGATTTATAATGATAGATAATTATCATATTGGTGCTGGTGATACTCTTGTAGATCACAGTGAAAATGATAGTGATAATAATCATCATCACGCTTATCATAATCATAACTGTCATAATTATAATCATAATCATAATAACAGTTGTGAGAATATTGCTGATAGCGGTGATGAACAATATGAAACGAATTCAGGGCGTTATGGTTCTTTGCACTTTCTTTGTTGCACCCCCTGTATAGCCTTTAATAAAATCAGAATTGGACAAAGAAGAGGAAATGGTCGTAATCTTGATGGACGTGACGCTAGGCAGATATGATATTCGGCCGAAATTGTCAAATTTTGACTGCGCCGTCAGTCACCGTTGTCTGGTCTGCCTACCCTGCGGCTTGCCTAATCCGTAGTACATTGTACGGACAGACGGACTACCAGAAAAATAACTCGGGGGTGGGGTGGAGGGGGGGGGTCGGAAGGGGTGGCAAAAACCTACAAAGGCACACTGGGAGGTCATTGACCTAACCAACGGAGAGAACTGGTTACAGGAAAAAAAAAAAAACATGCGCGATGAATGTATTAAAGGAAAACACAACATCAGACATACGTATTACGAGGTGCTTGAAACTCCTATTGTTTCATTACGGCCATGGTCACTGGAACTGACCCGTTGCTTCCGCACTTGTGTTCATCTTGTCGAAGGAATAATCATGTTTTCAATGTGTTCGGCTTTTTTAGTAGGCCTATTCATTTTGGTCGAATGCATATTTTATCTCATTTATCTCGGGCCATTAAAAAGCTCTTCATGTGCGGATTTTTATTCTAAACAAAGTGGATGGTGTTTGAAACAGAGGGGAGGAAGGACTTATAATTCATATCAAAGAACAAAATGAACAAGAGATCGCTCGTAGTGTTCATAACTCTAAAAAAATGAGCGAAAATCAATTCTCATCGAACACATACTGGCAACATACCCATTTATACAAAAGAGAGTAGGATTGAATAATGTTTATAGCCGCACCACGGAGCTACGAGAGACTTTGTTGTAAATAGCTCCATGGTCGCGCCAAGTTGCATCACCAAATAAAAGTGATTTGACTTCAGCGGGAAGACATCCTAGGAAGACATTCAACAAGTCCTCTGTGATCTGTATTAACAAGTTAAGTTGTCATTCAAATTCCAGACATTATTATATGCATTACAGTGTATGATTTATATTCATTAATCGACTAGAAGGGTATTGCGTGTTCATTTATTCTTGTTACACTCCCATCCTGTTTTGATCTCGCAGGGAAATATGCATAAGCTGCAAAAAAGGTTAACCATTGTTACCTTCTTCAGCACATTTTAGTACACTAAAAGCAAACGCGAGAGATGTAATCTTGCGACCATTGCCGGAGATCAATTCCGCGCATTTTCAATCTCGTGTTCGTGGCTATATGAAATATCTCCATCGGAAATCGAGAATTTTCGCTGTTTTCCCAGCATTTTCTTTCCTTTCAGTGAATGTACTGGCAAGATTCATTTTGCAACGTCTCGTCATACCCTGAGATTTCCCGTGTGTGTGTGTATATATGGGGGGGGGGGGGAGTTTGTTTTTTCATGATGGTATAATAACTGGGATGTTGAGCCTGAGAATTATAATTCTTTTCACAGAATTTCTCCTCCTTTTCACGTCGCGCAAGGATCGCTCCACAGGAATTTTAACCGCCGGAGAAGCAGAGCTTTAAGTAAAGGCAGGTAAAAAAAAAAAGGAAAAAAATCCAGCTGAGATTGAAAGGAAAGGTGAGAGTATGTAGAAGATGCTGCATCATTCAATCACGGTTCAATCAACACATTACCTGATTAAAAGTCTGTCACCTGGTTTTTAGGCAGCGATACGTCAAGTTCCCTCCCGTCGTTGTTGCTAACTATCTTTTCCCCCTATATACTCCTGTCTTGGTCATACCGAAGTCTCTTCCCTCCTCCCCATTCTCTTCTCTTCACTTTGTCCTCTGGGTGTTCTCTGTTTTTCATGGCGACCTGGTTTGCAGAAAGGGCGCTGCTCTCGAAAGGCAATATATAGGTCTAACGCAGCGATGTCTACTGAATGTCGGTGAGAGCCAGACTGACTTGATTCGTGATAGCAAGTGAAAGTGGGGGTGGTGGGGATGGGGGGGGGGGGGGGGGCTGTGAAAGAGAGAAGGAAGGGGTGGCAATGGGATAGGCAAGTGTCCAGTCCTGTAAAAGATGATGAGAGCAGGTGTGAGAAGTTTGGAGTCAGAAGAGACGAAGTAAAGTCTGTAAGGATAGGGATGGGTACGGGGAGGGGGGTGGGGATCAGCTAGACGCAATGATCGTCATAGGGGTAAAACTCCGCCAAAGTGACGTGATATTGAAGGAAGAGCCAGTATTACAGTTGTGGAACAAGCACCAATTTCATCTATAATAACAGACTACAGCAGATTAAATGTTAGGAAACATGGGAAATTTCATTTGAAATCTTATATTGAATATAAATTGAATCTTCACAACGATAATGGTAATAAAGCTCATTTTGAAATTATGTGGCTTGATTTGTTTCTAAATGCTTGATTAAGTGAATTTGTATATCATTTTTTAAGTGCGCGAACAAGAATTGATATGCGTTTTTTGAGAAAGAATACAAGAAAACGTGAGGCTCATTAGCACAGAATACAGCAACAGGGAAACGGGCTGTGGAAGTATCATTACTACGTCTATATACCGAGAAAGTTTGTTTGTTTATTCAGACAGTGATTTCATGCATTTTTCTTGTTTGTCTGCCTCAATTAGATGTCCCCCCCAAAAAAAAAAAAAAAATGAGCAGAGTCTGTTGGTTTTAGTGTCCTGTGGTTTCTCATAAATGTTCTCCATAGGATATTGTTAGTGAATGATGACATAAATTAAAGTCATTTAATACTCCGTACACGGTGATAAGAATAAGATATCTCTAAATAAGTAACACGAATTTCTCCTCCTCGTCTCTCTCTCTCTCTCTCTCTCTCCAACAAAAAGGACAAATAAGTTAAATAATGATAATACACTAATCATGACGTCATTTTAAACTGTTCTTACCACGAGACGAAATAATGAAAGACGTATATCATTTACAAATAAAGAGATTTTCCGGCTTTTCATAAACTTTACGTGTTTGCAATGTGGTCAAAGTAATCAAGCTATAACATTTGGATGGGGTGAATATTGTTACATGTAAGTAACGTCTATATTTTTTCGACTCTGTTTCTAAGTTGGGTAGAAAGGCGCTGCTAACACGTGGATATTTTGCTATGTGAGGTGTTTAGAATTAACGCAAGGGAGTAAAATATACACACAGCGTATTTTCTCATGAACACATTGAATCGCGAAACATGACATCTAAAAAAAAACGAGGAGAAAACAATTTTGAGTCATCGTGTGACAGCAAAGAAATCTCCCATCATTTACAGGCATCTTTGATTTCTTCATCTATTGACGTTTCCACGAGCAGATTGCGGCTGGCAATCAAAGAGTGGCCCTTAACAGTCAAAGATAGTTTTCGCGAGCGCGTGCAACAATGCGGCGTATAATATCTCGAATGTGAATGATCCACATCAATAAAAAACATCATGCTGTCTTTGAGGTATAAGTTTTCTTCAATTTGTGTGCCCTCTGCACAAATGAAATTTGGAAGATCGCAGCTGTCGATCTACATTTTTAACATTGTTCAGGCATCGAGGGCAAACAAATTGAAGAAAACTCATACCTCATGTCTTTCGTCACCAGAATCCAAAGCCGATATTTTGGGATTCAAACGTGTGGTTGATTCGTACCGAGTATAAGACTGAAACACATGCAGACTGATTTCAGACGAACTGTTCTGAATCTGCGTAGAAAAATTGTTGCCCGCAGAATATCACTTTGTAAGGTTGTATTCACAATGAATGACCAGGCCTTCTCTATCCCATATTAGTGGTGATGGTGAGCGATGGTGATTTTTTTTTTTCCACCACACAAGTCACGCGGAACACTGAACATCTAAAATGGATTCTACGCCCTAACGAAGACCAGAATTGGCTCGCCTTTGATAGCTTGAAGCATTTATTTTTTTAAATTGCATGTCATATAACGCGCTCTATTTCTGTAATTATGTAGAAAACAGAGCAAAACAGAAACAAGGATGATATGAACAATGGTGACCCGGTGTTTTCAACGACTGCACTGTGTTCAGTATATTCCGTGAAATATCGCACGCTATTTCACTCAAAACAATAATTCAAGTGACATTTGTTCATATTCTCAAGCGTTTTTCTTTCATTTTCCTATTCATTTTTACCCTCATTAATCATTTTTTATCCTCCATGAGCCCTTCAAAATTGCGTTTGTTGTATACTTGTACTTCGTGAAATTTGACTTTTATGTGTGGGCATGAAAAAAATGGTCTTTAAACATAAAAAGTTTTGAGCGTTGCAAACACCATGGCTTAGACTAATGGTATTCATGCTTTTTGATTTCATGCCAGCAGACAAACTAAAAGAATGGAGCAGTGCCAGCGTGCTGAAGAAGCAGTTTAGCCCATAATATGCAGAGGAAATGACACGAAGGCATCAAATCGCTGCGGAGTATAAAAGTTTATGGTACCTGAAGTCGGAGCGTGGGAGAGTGAGTGCCAAGCGCCAGCCAGCCAGGGAGCGAACTCACAGCGCCACCCCGTCCGAGCTAGCAGTCTTTTGTTCCGAACCAGCGCAGCTGAATGAACGCTGTGCGCTCTGCTCTCTTTTTTCCCCCTCGAAGCGATGGCACTGTGTCGGCTAGGAGTGAACGCCAGGTGCTGCCGTACACGGATTAGAAGGATATGTTTACTCGCAAGCGGCTCTGCGAAAAGCTGGGAAGGCATGTTTGGCTGTAAAAATATTCCTTACCGCAGATTTAGCAGTCTCAGAGCATACACACGGTACTATTTTTTTTTTGTAATGCTAAATTTTTGTATTGAACTGTTTAACTGCTTTTGAATTCACAGGGCACAATGATCCCACAATAAATAAGTACAGACAAGATTACACAGGGAAACGATCTACATGACTACTATCATTTAAATAATGTACTTTCACCACAAAATGATGATTGATTGATAAGGATACAAACGAAATATTGATTCACTAGTAAGAATTAACAAAGCCATATCGAAAAAAAGGGGGGGAGAAGAAGGAAACAGAGAGAAAAGAGAGACAAAGAGAGGGGAGGGGGAGAGGGATATAAAGACGGAGAGACAGACAGACAGACAGAAAAAGAGAGGTCAGGAAGAGGCGGAGGAGTGGAGTTTACTGGGGGAGAATAAATACCGAACCTATCAGACGCTCCGCAAGCAAGTACTCGAGTAGACATCTCACAGTGTCATAAAACTTTATATCCCATTCGTTGCGCTCACCGGTCCCGTTCGCACGGCGCTCGCGAGGCGGTGAGAAGACGCGCGGTCTTCATTCGCAATTTTTCAAGGATCAAATCTGTGTGAATGAAAGATTTTCGCCGCTCCTCATCCATGTGAGGATATGTGCAGAAAAAAAAAAGCTTATTCATCAACCCCCCCCCCCCCACACACACACACACCAACAACAACAAAAAAGAGGGAAAACAAATAATCCTGCCAATTATTCATGAATAAACCGAATGCGTTAAATTTTTACCCTGATGAGCGTGCAATAAACCTTTACTCAGGTAAGGCGGTCTCTTGCTGCTGTACGTATATCTGACTCTTGGTCAGTGGAGTCTTCGAGGAAAAAGCTGATACATGTGAAAAATGGAAGATACCGTCGGGATACTGTCTCGTTCTTTGTCTTCTGGGAGGGGTGCATACTGCTGATTATTATGATCTCGGCAGAAGGAACGTTTTGGATTATTTTTTTCCCCCGATGACTTCTTGCGTGATTTTTTTTTCTTCTTCTAAATCGCGGATGTAATTTTGAGAACGATATTCACTGTAAAACGACTTCGCGGAATTGAAAAGACTTTATAGAGGAAACAGACGGCTAGTGATACAGTGAGATATAGCGGAAATAGAAGACAGGGGATGAAGAATCCTGAGAATGAACAACAAAAAATAGGATGAATAGAGAAAAAGGAATGATCGGGTAGGGTGCGTCGAGAAAACAAATATATGTCTCGCAGGCACACAGTTGAGGACAAGTGCGTAAACTAATGGTCTAACATTATCAAGAATGTCGGTGAAATTCAGTTCAGTTCGATTCAATTCATTTCCATCATCAAGAAAAATAATACACAAAAGAATACGTATCATTTTGAAAGAAAATACAGGTCATTAAATATGATACGATATAAAGAAGAATGCTTTATTTATATCTTATTTGTGTCCCATTAAAGGGAAAATACCCAGGTGTGTATGTTACAGATTAATATATTGATTATTATATCTCATAATATGTATTTCTTTTTCTTTTCGTTACTGTCATTTTGGATTTGCATTGTCCTTATGTTATAGTGTTTACTAGTTTTCTTTTATAAATAGCACCATATAAGTGCGCTTAGAAACACCCGTATAAAGCGTCATATAAGTGCAATTATTATTATCATCATATATATAATGTATATGTATATACATAATATATATGATATATGTATGTATATATATATATATATATATATATATATATATATATATATATATATATATATAAAATATAGTCGAGACAATGTAATGATGACAAAAGATGTCGCATGAAGCCGGCTGTTACGAAGCTTTCGACCTTGGTCTTCTTCAGCTTTATTATCTGTTTATGAAATGAAATATATATTTTGAGCATAACAAATCTGGAGTCATGAACATAATACATTAAATACAAATTCAGCATGAGTTAACAGCTTCATAGCATACTTGGCAACATTTTTGGCAATAGCAAAACATTCAATAATGTATAACTGTAAATAAATATATAATGAGTATATGTGGCATACAGACATATCATATAATAAAAATATGTCAAACACATATCATAAATAAACTTTGTAATATAATTACCTGCTAAGCAGACGTGTGAGTTACTTGGGCGTCTTGCGGCTGTCTTGTGGCGGGATGTATCGTATTTTTTCCACTGACACACTTGTATGAACACTGAGCCTAATTCTTTATATCATCGGACCCTACCCTACTCTTGCCTGACATGCACCACCGCACACACACCTTCCCTCCCAATATATCACATGATCACTCTCATCCCGCCACAAGACAGCCACAAGACACCCAAGTAACTCACACGTCTGCTTAGCAGGTAATTATATCACTAAGTTTATTTATGATATGTGTTTGATATATTTTTTATTGTATGATATGTCTGTATGCTACATATACTCATTATATATTTATTTACAGTTATACATTATTGAATGTTTTGCAATTGCCAAAAATGTTGCCAAGTATGCTATGAAGCTGTTAACTCATGCTGAATTTGTATTTAATGTATTATGTTCATGACTCCAGATTTGTTATGCTCAAAATATATATTTCATTTCATAAACAGATATTAAAGCTGAAGAAGACCAAGATCGAAAGCTTCGTAACAGCCAGCTTCATGCGACATCTTTTGTCATTATTACATTGTCTCGACTATAATTCTTCCTAAGATGACAGAGGCGTACGGTACGAGTATCAGCATCATCGCACTATATATATATATATATATATATATATATATATATATATATATATATATATGTATATATATATATATATATATATATATATATATATATATATATATATGTATATATATATATATATATATATATATATATATATATTTCATACATATATGGTTTCAGCGAATGAAAAATATATTAATGAACTCAATGAATACATCAATGAAGTTTGAAGAAAACAGACCATCTGTTTGAAAGTTTAAAATTTGTCAATTTTTAAAATTTTGCGTACATCCATCCCCGGATAAGAATGTTAAACAACAGATGTCACAGTAGTGGAACGATACAGAGAAAATGTACAGAGATCGAGTTCCACTTATTTTCTGTTTTCTAGCAGCATGATGGAAGAGAACCTGACTTGCCTCCTTCATAACGCAACTGAATAATTTCATCCTTAACATAATTATGTAAGTAACAAGTCGAGGGAATATGTGTATATATACGCACACCATGCAAAATTAAATTATGTAGAATTTTTTGAAGTTTTTGTTACACCTTTCCACTATGTACATTCTCATCGCCAATTATTTTAGCATTATTTTCCAGGGATGACTTGACATGGATTTAATCAAAACGTTTAAAATTTGTATTTGGAAAGGATTATAATTGTCCGACTTTCTTCAAAAGTTCGCGAATGTGTTCAACTAATATTTCTGCGTTCATGGAATATACATAATAATGTTTGGGGTATGACTCCCCTTAGAAAGGATAGCCTTCAGTATTTAATTTGCAAATAATGTACAGGATCTTAGGGAGAACT
The DNA here is from genome assembly GCF_040938485.1 of Diadema antillarum. Classification (NCBI taxonomy): domain Eukaryota; kingdom Metazoa; phylum Echinodermata; class Echinoidea; order Diadematoida; family Diadematidae; genus Diadema; species Diadema antillarum. Next base: position 265,055 of record NW_027271881.1, read on the forward strand.
GCATAGCGATTCGCGAAAGTTTCAGTCACGAAACAATGGCATGATGGTCGCTTTTTTATACACGCTCATTTGATCAACTGATCAATATTGAAGATTTGTGATCCTTGCATTCTGGCCAACCTGAATTCGATCTTAACTTTAACATGTACATCAAAGCATAAACGTCCTACCTGAATGAATGTTATGCTATGGTATGTATGATATCGTCTGCGTTCTTATAGGCTTATATACATTGTAAAATTTTGAACGGTTTGTTGCTTTCAGTGCTCCTTCCGTCAACATTGTTTATTGCCTTCCATCTGTTCTTCTCCATATTGATCGGTAATCGATCAGTATCGACTCTTCAGTCAATAAACAAATCAACACAATCAATCAATCAACTAATCAAATCAAATTTTACTCCCAATATCATTTTTTTTTCAAATACAACAATTACAACAAATCAATATAATGCAAAAAATACTTAAAAACGGAAAAAGAAAATGAGCAAGTGACTGCATACTAGTAATCTATGAAACTATTTTGTTCAAAGTCATTGCGGTATTGGAAAAAAAGAGGTCCACGTAAAAGACAAGCTTGTACAGATGTGGGATACTCGAGAACTTGGACTTACAAACGGAAAAAAAGTAAAACGATGGAAGCTCACAAAAGCGCGCGCGCGCGCGCACATACACACACACAGAGGCACACAAACGATTGGGAAAACAAAGGCGTAGACAGGAAAAACAGCAAGAGACATTGGGAGGGGACAGTTAGTGTTGGTAGTATCACACTCGGGACGTAGAAAAGATCAGAAGAAAGTGTGAACACTCGCCTTCCGCTCTGCTTTCTTTTGGGAAAACGACGGCACAAAAATGTGGAAATCACATTATTCGACTCATACTTTCACGCAAATTAATCATCTTATGGCGAGAAAATAATAATGGAATCCCTATAAACGATACCCTTGACTGTCCGTCCCTTAATCATCACATACTCATTAACTGAATTACGCGATATGGATGAAGAGTACCTATTTCCAGATCTCTCCCTCGGTCCCTCTCTATATCTTTCTCTTTCTGACTCCGTCTATCCCACCCCCTTCTGTTTTTTTTTTCTAGTCCTTCTTCCTATTAATTTTCCTCCCTCCATCTTCTCTTGTTCTTATCTTGGCAAGACTTTTGCCCTTCATCGTTGTTCATTGATATTTTATAGTTGGTTCACACGTTTCATAAATCTCGACGATGCTTGTGCACGGCCTGCCGACAGATTGGATTAACAAATCGCTCCGTTTTTCTCTTCTCTTTTTTTTTTTTTTTTTTTTCTTCTCGAGCTGAGGGAGAGCGAGAGATGAGGATTGGGGGAAATGGTTATGGTGGCGGTGTCTAGTATTGACGGCGAGTGTGTGCGTCTTCCGGACGTGACTGCAATCTTTTTCAAATTAATTAATGTTCCCTCTCCTACTATCCTGGATCCGGGAGAGATAGCTATAGGGTCTCAAGAGGACACGGACTTAAAGAGGGTAGATTATTATAACAGGTCTTTACGCTGCCATCCATATCAATTGACGTGTTGCGTTGCGTTCTGCTTGCTAATCTCTATATTTTGATAGCCTTATATGATTAAGTATAGATTATGTTATTGCTGTATATACGGTAAGAAGTGCACGTGTATATAGCCCAGCTCTATTATTTAAGATCTTCAGGGGTTGCAGATTTAGCGTTGGATATACATCCGGGAAATTCTTGATGCGTTTCAAAGCGAGTGGAGAAAGAGGGTAAATTGCAAGAGGGAGGAATAAAAAGTTGTTCTTGTGCAGTAACTTGTCAGCAAGTCATCTCAACTTGAAGTCCTTTGTGTTCTCTGAAATGGGACAAGATATGACAAAACGTTATCATTTGAATGCCACGTCACTTTCACCATCATTTGTCGCAACACTGAAATTATAAAAATGAAGCCTCGGAGAATGAAGGGAAACGGTAAAGAAAAAAAAAATCAGTTTGTGGATCATTGCCAGTTACTATGAAGTGCAAATTACTTAAAGACAAAATACTGAACTAAGTTGATCCATAAAAAAATCCAAAAATAGATTGTGGATCGAAACAATAATTTTTCTTTTTTTCACACGATAGCTCAACATTTAACCAAAGCAGCCATGTTGTGTTATCTGCTTGATTATACCTGTTGGATATCTCCCAGCTGTAAGAAAGATGACTTACTCTCATTTTTATCGTCATAACTTCCTTAACCCTTTGTCTGATTTTGCCAGCATTCAAGATACACTTGATGTTACGACTACAGTCACACAGAGAATGATCGCATAAAAATAGCAATGATTTCATGCTTACGTGGTTTATCAATACATGTAATAATACTTGCAGTAAAACAACACTCTTACATGATTATACGAGTCATGTATTGACGTTCAATGTATCGATGAATTTAAGGTAATTCCCAGGAAATGTCCGACAACTGATGCTCGATGCACAGATGAATGTTCCACTCAGATGTATATTAATAATGGGCACATGTTATATGGTACTCCTAAATGTAAAATCCACGGTGATAAATCTAAATGTAACGACCGTGCCCAGTCGATGTGCGACTATAACAATCCCTCATGTGATTACCCAGCAAGTCATAGCGTCAACGGAGCAATGTTCTCATAAATAAACCTGGAGCCGGCCACAACTTAATATAGGTGAATAAACTCTCCACATGCAATTATGTGTCCAGGCCTTGTCTCCACAAAATATAACATGCATGTCAGCAGGTAATATAGGACTAACTATAGGCCTAACAAGTTGATTCAGAGCCAGATGTTACTCCTAGAGCAAAGATGTTAGAGGTACTCCACTCTACTTGACAATTTCTGTGGCTTAAGCCCCTGTTCCACTATGCCGTTCTCGCTACGATTTGACAATTTTCTCAGATCGGGAAGGATCGGGTAAAATCTGAGCCGATCTGGACACAGTACGATGTTAGAACGCTCTAAGTACACTGCAGTTACGACTAACACGTGCTTGCTACGCTCTTACTGCGATGATCGGGAATGAGGCATTACGATCTCTGCCGCTGCAGCTACGCTTTAGAACGATGTGATGTAGCTATCGATGTTGCCGATGTTATCGATGCACGCTGTATCTACGCTCTGAACGATCTATACGATCTTATCACGCTGTCACCCCGTTCAGAGAGCTGAAAAGTGCCCGATGTGCCCCGATGTACCCCGATTCGACTGTCGATCTGCAGTCCGTCAACTTATTAGCATGCAGAACCGAAGAAATATACTGTGTACCTCGAAGAGTCTCCTCAACTCCCTGTTCTTTTGCAGCAATACATTGTTATAAACAAAGACGTGCTGATTTTTCCAAGGCTTTTTCTTGATGTCCTTGCTTTTATAGTCCGTCTTCCTCCAGTTGTAGATGATTTCACATTCTTCAAAATTCTGCTATGTCCTCTTCCTCCTCTTTAAGCATCACGTGCAGTCTCTCTTTCTTCGCCTTTTGAGTGGCTGCTTTGCTGCTTTCTTCTCTTCTTTTTCTTCATCTCTTCTTCTTCTTCGAAAATTTGAGCTCCTTCTTCTTCATGTTCTGCCCCGACAGGTGCAGTGGCAATGCCATCCTCCTCCTCAACAATTCTGCCTCTCGATCTCCTTGATCTTCTTCTGGCAGACATTTTTGTGTAAGTTTTCTTCCCGTTCTTGTGCCGATGTTACTACGCTCAGAAAGACCTTGTTACGCTCATCCCGCTGCGTTTACGCTGTCACTACGCTCTCCCCGCTTGCCGTACGATTGAATTTAGGTCAATTTTGATCGGGGAGATCGGGAAGAAATTTTGAACAGGTTCAAAATTTCTTCCCGATCTGAGAAAATGCCCGCTCCAACCCCGACCTCCACACGCTGCTGCTACGATGCTTCCGATCCCCGTACGCTATTGCCGCTCTCTCCCGATCTGCTAGATCGGGAGAGATCGGGGCCCAGATCGTGATAGTGGAACGGGGGCTTTACTATATAGTTTCTTACAATCACTCTGGAACTTTCCGTAACGATCTCCAACCTCTAGATTCCAGAGCTTTCCACACACCCTGACTCACCTCATTTTCAAAAAGAGCCTATACACAGAACACCTGGCCACATACTACAATACTGAATGCATTGACATACATGATACAAACTATGGGATTGTTTACACACACACACACACATACACACACTTATACGAAGGGAATCCCCCCCCCCTTGTCGTAATTTAGAGAACATTCTTCTGGTATTTTCTACTGTATTACATCATTAGCCGAATATATTACTTTGGCACTGCATAGAACGTTCTGGAATATGTGAGCTCTTTCCTATCACATGCTTGTACTGTACCTTAACAATAAAAACTTCTCCACTACGCTATGACCACTTTAATATTTGCTCATGCACACATTTGAGAAACTTTATCTCATCAGTGGCGGATCCAGAGGGGGGTGCACCGGACGCCCCCCTCTTTATTTGTTGTCAAAACAAAAGGAATAAAAAGAAAAAATAAGAAAAAACCCTGAAGTAGCACCAGAAATATTGTTTGCGCTCCCCCCCCCCCTTTACGGAATTCCTGGATCTGCCCCTGCTCATGAATGTAAGTCCATGACAATGCATGTACTGCTATTACGTCAAACAGTCAAACATTTATATAGTTGTCTCTTAAGTCTAATCCCATCATAGTAACTTTTTATATGGATTTTAACAAATCGCGACCAACACATTTGCGGCAACTTATTCATGTAGCACATAATAACTGAAGTTGAGCGCGATGCGCTTGCAAAGAGGCTTTTCACAGGTGGTCATTATTAATAGCCTTAGTGGTGTCAAGGCATGCTATTCCTACAAAACTTGTGCAACACTTAAACATCTATTAAAATGTTATATATCGAAGAACTTAAATTCACACGCTATGACTTACATAGCTCAGTCTTGACCTAATTTGCCCCAGTCTTTACTGAAGTCACTGAAATGAGATCGGATCGTTTAAATTGTTGTCATTGTCTGCTATCTATTTATGCTTTATCAAAATGAGAATCATCACCCCTTCCCTTTTAGCGATATAGACTTTTCAGTCTCTGCGAAGCAGCCTGGCGGTGTTAGATTCCACAACTTTTCACCGCTGATCCAACGGAATCACTCGTTTCCAACAGCAATGACTGCTTGTCGGCTGGCGTGTGTATTTTGTACTCACTGTGTAGTATCATTTTGGATTAGCCGATTATCGATCCGGTGCAACGTGTGACAGAAAAAAAAAATCTGTCGGAGAGATGCGGCCTCTTTAAACGCGCAGCGTTTTGCTTCTCCGTCACCAATCACGGACAAACTGCTACAAAAAGCTGTTTAGACAAACAGACGATTGATCATGCTGAATGGAGAAGACAGTGTCTGATTTAAGCTGTCACCGACTTCCGATGCTGAGAGAGATGGGAGATGGGAGTCTGTGTTGACGTATTGGACACAAGTGAAAGAATGCTAGGGTCACGTTCTATCCACACTGGCCTTGTCCGATAGGAATTTCCTGTGCTGCGATTTGACAGGGAAATACGAATCGATCATAGGACAAACATCTCTTTCTTTTCGACTTACCGCTCGCTGTCTGTAGCTTGGTAGTTTGGCGCGCTTTCCTGAGAAGGCTGAGAGTATCTATACATAGGAAATGCTTCAATGTCTGAATGACTAATTTACATACATTCACAAAGGATGGAAAAAATGAAAGCAACTCGAAGGTGAATCAAGGCTTTCTATCATCTCGAATATTGTAAATTCTTCAGCTATTTACATTAGCGAGAAAAAAAAATCTCACCTTTCCTGGGGCTGCATTGTCAAACGCAGAGGCTGTCATGGCGCTGCCTTGACGCAAAATTGATTCGATAGTGTGTCGTGGTAATTAATGAATGTCTGCATGAGAAGTTCGTTACGTTCCCACATAGCAACACTCACTGATGAGGGGCCATTCACAAAACTGAGCCATCACAATGTTCACCTGAAGGAATACAGATGGTCCTCGTATTACAGATGCTGATTGTGTTGCCATGAATAGCCTGAATACAAAGTGGATAGAAAAGAATTGATCTTGTGCATGTTACGTTCCTTCGGTGCCAGCTGGCTCCAAACCAAAAACCTCCATCCGTTTTGCACTTCTTTCTTCTTTGTCAGTTCTTTCCTTCTATCTCTCTCTTTCATCCCCCTCTCTCACACTCCCTGTTCCCATGGGAACACATACACACACACACACACACACACACACACACACACACACACACACACACACACACACACTGTATCAAAGAGACAACGTGTATGTTAAATGAGTCTCCATGCACCTCCCTTTCTGAAGTTGCTTATCATTACTCGTTTGCGTTGTTCAGAAAAAATACAGTTTCTTATGAAATGTATACACATATTGAGCACTAACGTCCGTACACGGTTTTCTCCTATGATTGTGTTGTAAAAATAATAAGATTGTTCAGACCAATCAATAATAGTTCTCGTGATAAGCAGACAATGTGTCAATAGAATAAGATGTACATTAATCATGCGAGGAAAGTAATTTTCAGGACGCAGTGATTGCATTTCACTCAAATAGTAATCAAATTAGTCATCGAGTTTGATTTGTGGTGCATGAATCTTCTCCGTCAAACTTGGAAGCCCTCATGTCGTTTTCGAAGCAGAGCATACAACCCAACATTAAACCGTAGGTTCATAGTTCACACATGTTTGAAAATCTGGCTACGTTCAAACTATTGATAGCCATAATCATTCAAAATGAGTTTTGTGTGATATGAATGTATGTAAACAAGACGATGGAGCTCTTATGAAGTTATTTCCGAATCACTTGAACGGTTGCCTCCGTTTTTCCTGTGCACTTCCGACTATATTTTTGGAAATGACGACTCAGATAATGATTCCACTATGGCCTACACATTCTCTGAATAGTCATGGACGCTTTTCAGCCACGGTCATTGTTATAGCCTCCAACCCTGGCCTCAACCCCCCAACCCCGGTCTCGCAACCCACACCACCATCTCGCGTGTTCCTCCCACTGCACTTGGCCCACAAGCGACACTCCATAACTATCGCCGTGCGCAATCTCACTTCGAGCCGACGTGTCCCCATTTTGACAGTGATGCATCCGAGCCTTCGTAGCGCATCTTCGATGTTGGTCATGGTATCTGTCTCTCCGACTTTTTTTACCCCTTTTTTATGGGTTTAGCTCCGCTTTTTCTGTTGTTTTCGCGCTTGTTACTTCTAGTCACCTCAAGATGGATGGTACTTCTAGCAAGGAGCGATTGGCGCAGAACTTCCTCCTCATTAATTAGCTAGGTAACGCTCCATCACTGCTTGCACGAGAGGCCCTCGGATGCCTTCTGTCTGGAATGCAATATTTCGATGACTTTTTACGCATTCTGCTTCTCCTTTCTTCATCTCCTTCTCCATCAGAATTTGAATGGGAAATGAAATCACTCAATCCCATGGCACGAGATTGGAGCAGAGGCGAGGAGCGAAAAAGAATGAAGAAAAGAAAAAGAAGAGAAACAGATTGCAGTCTGTCTTTCAGCGTTTCGGGTTGCCCGATGGTTGTATCTGTGGTTCAACTGATAAGGCCTATACATCAGTCCCATGACAACCCCCCCCCCCCAAAAAAAGGGAAAAATGTAAAGAGGTGAGCGATTTTTCATAATTGTTCTGACACATGATGTTATTTTAAAACCAATGCACCGTGGGTCCACAGCGGGTGACGAGTTATTCCAAAGGTATGTTATTCCGAAACACACAGATTCCGCATACACAGATGTTCGTTGATCCGAAAGTGAAATAGGGTTCGTTATTTTGAAGGCTCGTCATTCTGAAGGTGTTTTAGTCCGAAAATGAAATAGGATTCGTTATTCCGATATCAAAAAAAAAAAAAAAAAAAGAGTGCGTGTATTATAACGAACCTTCGGAAAAATGTTTTTTTTTTTTTTTTGGATTAACGAACTTTCGGAATAACGGCTGTATTTCATTTTCGGATGACGAACCTTCGGAAAAAAACTCGAACCTTCTTTCATTTTCGGATTAACCTTCGGAATATTAACGAACTGTAATCTCCATAGCACACCTCTTGATCCAATATTTTCGAAACGGCCAATTCTGTTATTTTGTCGATTCATTCTAAGAGACAAAGGTTCAACCTTTAAATCAGGAGGAAAGGAAGGAGTAACAAGAAAGCAAAATACATGAAACGCGGATGGACAATCAATGGAGGGATTGTTGCAGTGGCTTGGCTAAATGTAACCCACACAATAGGGGAATCCTGAATTGTCAAACAACATAACCAAATGGCCAAAATAGTGCTGAAAATAATCATGGAAACTCCAACACTTCAACTGCAGAAAATACTGCACTAGGATGGATTTCTGATACTTATGGTTATTTAGTAGCGCCTAATTCACGTACGATGTTCTTCCAGGCGATTCGCCAACTGACCTCACAGATTTGTCCCATCATTGCAGATTAACTCATGGCTGTCGCTCACAAGAGATTCACAAAGTAATGGACTCATACTACCCAAAGTTAGTGTTGAGAGTGGAGGAAAGGCATTTACATTTTTTGAGCAGTCTGCTGGAAGGCATTACCCACATGCATACTTAATTCACCCAGTAAGACAAGATTTCGTAGAGCCTATATCCAAAACATATTCTTGATTAGGTGATATCTATTTGCTCTTCAGAAACTCTTAGTTTTCTTTTTTTTTTGGTACTAGTAATTTTGTCGCTTTTTAAATGTGAACAGGGCCCACGGATCGGATACCCTGTATAAATAGACTAAACACTACTGCAACTACTACCACTGCTACTACTACTACTACTACTACTACTACTACTACTACTACTACTGCTATACTACTATACTACTGATAATAATAATGATAATGATAACGATAATGTTGATGATGCATGATGATGATGATGATAATGATGATAGTAGTAGTAATGATAATGATGATAATAATAACAACAGAGTTTGTTATCATTATTATTATTATTGTCATTATCATCATTATTATTATTATTATTATTATTATTATCATTATCATCATCATCATCATCAAAGATAACAACAACAATTAATAACCATTAGGGAAAAACAGAACAAGAAAATGAGCAATGGAAGTTAACGGTGTATTCCTGATGGGACTTCACTTGATTTTAATCAAGGAGTTGTGAAAATATCGTACATAGTAATTCATTTTTCACTCATCAACAGTTTTCGTTTATCACGTTAATAACTTTACTTTGTTAAACTATAAATGAGTTGAAACACACATGTATTAAATTTCTAAAGTGTCTATAAATGTGATACTATAACAGGACACACTTTAACATAAATCTAAATGATATGCTATAAAAGTGATGACGAGCTTATTTGAAATAGAATATATCCCGGAAATTAACATACGTTGTCTGGTTATTCTTTCGACTGAAAAGCAGATGTTATAATTGAAAACGTAAATGCAGAGTATAAAGTTGAAGAGGGACCCTTCCCTTTGTCATCGTCAGAATATTCTGTCTTTTTTTTTTCTTTCTTTTTTATCAAGCGTATACTAGTAGATTCTTATGCGCCTGCGGCGAATGATAATGAAGTCATCGCGAAAGAGAGCTCCGAAAATAAACTACCTCAAAACCACTTGTTAGTAACCATAGTAATTACACCGTTTGAACTAGCAGTAATTCCGCATTAAGAATTAAAGTAGATGAATCTAAGCTTGCTTGTCTGGTATGTAGATCATGACGTCATAAACGCGACGTTTTGATTGTTTGCGTGTGGACATTAAATGAGCATAATGAGATTGCATTTGTTTTTCCTTTTTTTTCTACTTCTCCACATTGCTTCTAGCAGCTGCAACTCGTGAAGAGTTAATTTTCTTCAAAAGGTTGCTTCAAATTGAATTAATGGAAATCGGTATGAAGATTATGATACGCACTCGATCGGTGAGCAGAATGGCCCGTAAGCAAATTTGACATTCGTTTTTCTGGGCAAAGTGTGGACCCTTTAATCATCCGCATAAGCGTGGATGTAAGGATTAGATGCAAGTGCTATAGCAACAGCAAATCGACCATGGCTATAAATTGCCAGAGTGAAACAAAATCTGCATAATTGAAGAGCTTGCTTCCAAAAGGCGCTAAATCCATCACTTTTCAATGGATTTAGCTCCTTTTGGAAGCAAGCTCTTCATATATCTTCAGAGAAACATATCATTGAAACGAAATGTAAGAATGAATGTCAACACAAAACAACAACAACCAAAAAAAAAAGAAATTCATTGAAGAAAATATTTAGGGTTTTTCAAGAGTTTGTTCATTACTGGAATGAAATGGTGCCCTTCTATCCCATATATCATACTGAATCAACTTCAAACGTACATTGTAAAAAGGCTGCACTTTCCAGTATCTGTTTAACGTATAACCTCAAAGATAAATTCAGTACTAGGCAAACTTCCTTTTCGTAAAGGCAGTGTGTAGATTTGCATGTGGAGAGTAAAGAAACGCTATACATTGTGAAAAAGCTGCACTTTCCAGTATCTGCTTAAAGGACAAGTTCACCTTCATATACATGTGGATTGAGTGAAGGCAACAATATTAGTAGAACACATTAGTGAAAGTTTGGGGGAAATCCGACAATCCGTTCAAAAGTGATGAATTTTAAAGTATCTCTGCAATCACTGCTGGAGGAGAAGACTACTACAGTGTATGATGTCACATGCGTACAACAATATAATGAAAATAAAAAGAGAATTTCACAAAACTTGACTTTTTGAATAAGGTGCACATTTCTTCGACATGTTACTGACTTATGTTAGGGGTAATATTATTTCCCCTGACTTCTGAAAGAGAGAAGTCGAGTGTTCTTTTATTATGTGAGAAAAGTGAGAATATCTTGAATTTTCTTTATACTTTCTTTATGTAGTTGTACTCATATGACATCACAAGCTATAGTAGTCTTCTCATCCAGCCGTGACTGAGCAGAAATTTCAAAAATTCTTAACTTTTGAACGGATTGTCCGATTTTCCTCAAACTCACATTGATGTGTCCTACTAACATCGCTGCATTCACTCAACCCACATGACTATGAAGGTGAACTTGTCCTTTAACATGATACACCCTCAAAGATAAATTCAGTTCTAGGCAAACTTCCCTTTCGTATAGGCAGTGTGTAGATTTGCATGTGGAAAGTAAAAAATAGATTGAAACGTGTATACCACCCAAATAGTACCAATGATGATTATGATAAAAAGAAGAAATATGTTACATGTATTTGAAATTCAGATTTTGTTCTGACGTTTTAATTTATGATTTAAAGTACCTTATAAGTGAAAAAAATATAATCCATGAATACTTTGCTGCGGCTGCACCCTATACAGATTTGAACGGAATTTTAGAGTACCGAAGTGTGATGCCAAAACTTGTTAGTTGTAGATGGAATATTGTATTTTGAAGGAGAATTGTATTTGTAATATATGTATATGTAATAAGGCTCAATTTTTTGGGTAGATTGTTTAGTGTGAATGATTATTATTTCACATTGTTTTGTTTTGTTTGTATATTCACATCAAGAACACGCAATTCAGCCTCTGGGCTGCTATGTATTTTCCTTTTGATGAAATAAACCAATATCTATCTATCTATCTATCCATCCATCCATCCATCTATCTATCTATCTATCTATCTATCTATCTATCTATCTATCTATATATCGCTCTATCTATGTATCCATCTATCTAACCATTCATCGCCATAGAAATTGGTTCCAAACAACCTCACCTGGCATGAGTGTTAATGCTCGCACATGGTTCCAACCCATGCTATATATAACAAAAGACTGTGACTTCATCACTTCGGTACTCCTGAGGGACTCACAGTGTAAGGGGGGGGGGGTGGGGGTGGTTCCACCTCCATGGTATGAGGTCCATTAGTGCACCCACTGCGACGCAGAGTTAGCCTCATCCTTCTCTCATTTATGAGGAGGCGGTGAATATTATGTTTAAGAAGATGACCCAAACGAGCTTTCTAACTGGCCAGTCTGCGAGGTGAGTTTTGATTACAGATCGCTATTCCGAAAGTTTGTTAATTCGAATATGAAATAAGGCTAGTTGTTCTGAAGGTTCGCTCATCTGAAGGTTGGTTCATCCGATAATGAAATAAGGCCCTTTATTTCGAAGGTTCGTTAATCCGACAATTAGATTCGCAATTCTGAAAGTTTGTTATTATAGTATGCGCCCTCTTTACATTTTTAGATTAAGGAACCATATTTTTGGGGTTAACGAACCTTTGGAAAAGCGAACCTACCGAATAACGCACCGTATTTCACTTTCCGATTAACGAATCTTCGGAATAACGAACACCAAACTATCTGTAGAACCCAATTGAGAGGGCGGTTGGAAAGACATCTTTAAACGCCTTTGTGCTACACGAGTGGCTGGCGAGATGGCGGTGAACAGTGATCTTGGAGGGAGTGAGGTACATGGCGTATGCTTTGCATCTTTCTGTCTCTTCCGCCTTCTGCCTCTCTTCCCACATCTGTCGCTGACTACAAAATTGTCATGTTAATCTTGGCTGATGGATGACCATATGCACAGGAACGGCTAGCAAATCTCTTCGTTCTTGTCGGATTAGAATTGCATTGGTATGCATTTGGAAGACGAAAGCGGGCGAATGAAAAAAAAAGGTTAGGTTCAAAACAAAACAGAAAAACAAAGTAGTTGTAAAGACAAGATTAGCCTACAGGCAAAAAGAGCAAAAACATGAATTATTCTTTGTACGCAAAAATTAAATGTATTTGTTAGGACAGACAAGACGATGGATTCCCCCAAAAGCTTTATTGTGAGTTAAAAAGTAAGCAAAATCTATTTGGATGAAAAACTGAAACAAATCCCAGATCGCTTCACGTTACTGCAAACGTATGTGAACTATTTAAGTGCCAGGAAAAAAGCAGAGTTTACGTTTCATATCACTCTTTAGCTCTCATTGAGGGTAATGATAACTGGGCCAAGGGAATGTGCCATGAACTAGAATAGGGTAATTAATTACTAGTATTGACCTTAATGCCTATTAGATATGCAACGGAAAGCTAAAGTCCCTCTTAAAATGGAAAAGAACTGAGAATTGTGATAATGCATTGCCGCATTCATATTACATTGGAATATGACAAGAAGATATTATAACGGTTAATCCGCTCTAACCATACGTAAAATGGATGCAACTTATTAAGGGAATGCAGCAAACTGAGACGAATGCATCATTGAAGTTTGAAGACAACCCGAGAATCCTTGAAAAAGTTATGAATCTTGTAACTTTTGGCTGCATCTAAAATAATGTGCCGTCATCAAAACTTTCGTAATTTGGTGTTAGGTTTTATAGTGCCACGCCAGTTGTCTTTCCAAATATCATGAATAATGACGTGATTAGTAAGCTGCGTGAAATTAAAACCATCAAGTTTTGTCTCACGGACACCCCTGCCAAGTCTCTCATTGAGTGTGATGTCCATCCACAAGCAGCCCCTTTCTGCAGTAATACGCACGATGGTTAGGTTTATCAGGAACTTTTATCTAAGTAATAAAGCTTATCAGTAAGTAAATGCAAGTCAGAATTACAAATATGATAGTCTACCAGAACCTACAGTCACAAAACTCAGCGTTCTTACTCTGCCCTCGCACGTAGCAGAATTTCACAAAATATTCCATCACAACAACGTCACAAGATGAACTCGTTAGCGTACGTATGCAGGCCCTACATACAAAATGTATATTAATACATCATTAAAACAACAGTCTCCACGGACGTAATCCCAAAGAGTTCTGACGTCCAGTAATGATTTGAAACCACCAAGGCATCTACGGCTCATCATGACATAATTCCCAAAGTTTAATTTCTAATTTCGGCAACAGGGGACGTGGGAAGCCGTGCCAATCGGATTAATTCTACCTAGAATTTAATGCTCGCGACGACGTCATACAAGAACACACCCAATTATACTGAGCTACTTGAAAGCAAATCACGTAAATGCGTGTTTAACAATGATCCTCCTGGCGATATTTGTTGATTGCTATGTTGCAGAATCTTGGCCAGCTCTCGCAATAATTGCTTGATAGCAAAAGTCCGATTTAATGATGTTTGGCAGTCAAGTCCCTCGTTGCACAGTAGCGATGAGATGACGGTGTGACGTTATATCTATAAGAGGTGATTATGGTACAGCCGGTTTGAGTGGTTGGCATTTTACAATAGATATAATGACGCCATTTCTGCATAACTCAAGGGTGTGGCGTTTTAGTGGAAGTCAGCATGAAGTGCTAATTTCAAACGTAACTATAAAATGTGACTAGAGTGGCTATTTCTTCACTTGGTTTAATTCAAACACTCGGAAACGTGACATCAATACGTGCAGTTAGTTTTACTTTGTTGCTAATGAAACCTTAATCAAACATCATGATCTCTATCATCATGATATCGATGATAATACCCGATGTGATCATGATCTCAGTTGTCTTAGAGTATCAATGATATATATCGATAAATGTCATTACTTCATCGGTAAAAGGAACAGATTGGACATTAACATACAGCTCACTAATGTTTACTGCATGATGTTGTTGCATTAACATTACCGTGAATAACTGTATAGCTATTGTCTATGATATTTCATTAACAAACTAAAAACATATATTTTGTGTGTCGATATTGTTAAAACTAAAAAAGGAAATATAGTGTTACTTAACAGCACACCTTAAAAAGAATATATATATATATGTATATATATATGTATATTTATATATATATATATATATATATATACATATATATATATATATATATATATATATATATATATACATATAATGCTGCATCGAAGCCTGACATGAGGGAATGAAAAACCAACCAACCAACCAAACAAACAAACAAACAAACCAAGCTTTTTCTCTGGAGCTCCTCGGTCCCCTCCCCGACAAAACACAAAACAAAACAAAACAAAATATTTTCAAAGGCGTAAGTTTCCCTCTAATTGATGAATATATGAATATGCATGTATGCATATTCATGACGACGCCTCTTTTTCCTATATTTGGTGTTGAGAAACCAAACAAGTTCTTCGATTCCACCTTGAAGTCAAAATTAATAAATTCCTGACCCTTAGCATTGCAATGCTATCCCGCTCCTCTATACCCCATCAGCCCACCGTATTTGCGAATCACTTGAACCGTCTTGAGCTGTCCCTCCCGTGACTATACGCCCGGGGACGCGATCAAACAACCTTCGAACCATCCCCTCTGTGCCTAGGTATCTATGACTGCCCTGTAGCAAAATGTTTCGTAGTGGAGAGAGAGAAAAAAAAATACACACACACAGAAAGAAGAAAAAAAGAAGAAGAGAGAATATCAGAGCCTACATTGGGCCAAAGCTGTGCAGAAACAGCTCGCATATTGATTAGATCAAGATGCATCGAGTGCGCTTTTGGTGGGGAAAATTGATATGATATTTATCTAACTTGATATGGTGATACGGGTAGGCAGGGAGGCCGAACGGCGCGCTACCAATAAATCAGTGCAGAGATCATCCCTTATACAACCCACACCGTGCCCTGATGGAAGTACCCTGCTAGAATTACCGCGGAGAGGTCGAAATATGACTCGCCTTTCGCCGATTATGCTAGCACGTTTTCTTTTTCTTTCTTTCTTTTTCAAATCATTTTGAGACAGTTGCAGGAAAAATGTGGGTATGAATCTGAACAGCACAATGTGTTTTTTTTTTTTCTGGCGCTGTTGTTTGGTGAGACTATCACGTCTTGGACAAATGTTTAAACCTTAAATTCGAATCTTTGCCCTCTTTCTTCTTCATCTCTCAATCAATCAATCGTTACGAATCTCTTTGTGCAATGATCATCACATATCGAGATAATGCACCATAGTTTAAGCCGTCTATTATCCAGTCTGCAATGAACACCATCTTCCGTCCTTCAGAAGTTCTTTCTTACATATCACCTTGATGCATCTCCATTTAACTGCAGCGTGTCATCATCACATCATTATTGGTACGATAAGAATAATAACTTTGGTTAAAAACAACGACAAAGCTAATTGCGGAATTAAACGTTAAACCTATAAACCCGAGTCGGCAGCCAACCTTCCACTGGATGCTGAGCAGACGACCAACCTTCAAATGCGAAATAGCGCGAAAATCTTTACTCTTCAGGCCATGCCAGCAGAAAAACTGAAGAGGAAATCGGAGCAGTCTCTCGGGTAAATCTGCTCTTTGTTCACCTCGTTCCTGTAATGAGGTTTGACGTTTAAGTGGTCAGCAGGGCTGTTTACCCGCATCTTGAAATAAAAACACAGCCTGTGTCAGGTATTGAGTGCCTAGTAATTTCTTAAAAGATCATCCGTCGTCATTTATAATTCATATGCCCACGTGTAACTATATGCATGCGTGCTCTGCTTTCAGCTGCTTATCTCTCACTATGCACTCATCCACGCGGTCCTTCTCAAATATCACACTCCCGGCAGATGGTGGTCCCGGTCCTCTGTTGAGAATTTGTGAATTCTTGAGATTTTTCTAATGAGCTAACTCTTATTTCATGCGCATGTAAGCGCGCACAAACCAAACCAAACACAACAAAACAAACCAAAACGAAAAACACACTAAAACCACACCCACATACACAATGAAACAAGCACGTTTAGATTTTCATATGTAAAAACAAACAAACAAACAAACAAACATATTCTATGTGCATGACACAATATAGTGAATGATAACACAAGAAGACAATAAAGCACGACCACTTTAAGAACTCTGTGCCACTTTTTCTATGGCCGTAACATTTTCTTTGCATTATCACATCAACAAGAAGGACTGTAGATGAATATACATATATATTTTGATGTAATAAAAGATATTTGATTATTTCATAGTTTATGGGGGGGGGCACAATGTCGCATAGTGCTGCTAGTGAATAAGACTCCTGACTTCGAATCCAGCCCAGTGCTTCCGTCTTTGGACAAGATGTTTTCACCAGCTAGGTGACCTCCCTGTTTTCACACAGCTGCATGTACCTCTCGACTCAGAGGTAGAAATGGATATCTTGCATTGCTTGGACAATAATAATGGTAGTGCCCTCTGGTTAAAACAGTGTCAACACTGAGGAGACTACCCTCGGTAAAAAAAGACCATATCATAATATCATATCATATCATATCATATCATATCATATCATAATATCATATCATATCATATCATATCATATCATATTATCAATCATATCATATCATATCATATCATATCAATCATAATATCATATCATATCATATCATATCATATCATATCATATCATATCATATATCATATCATATATCATATCATAATATCATATCATTCTATATGGACTATAACCAAACAAAACTGTCAAATACATAACCATGATTGCGATACAAAAGAAATTACATTAGTTACATACGTGTGAAACGATTGTATTGACGAATTTGCATGTAGCGTTTGCTATAAGATTAACATTTAAATCCCGTTTTGAAATGATGATTAATTCTGATCACAATTAAACAGAAGCCACAGGATATCATTCGTATAGGAAAAGAAAATAACCAAGACTACTGACAGTACATTTATCATTCTTATTAATGCTGTCTTCACTACTACTTCAATCTAGAAGCTATTATGATGTATTTTCCATGTTTCTCTTCCATCCTGTAGTCATTCAACATGGCCATTGATATCAGTATCACTAACATCAACATATGGTTTCCTCGTCACGTCTTTATCTATGCTTCCCCCCCCCCCCCTCTCCTCATTATATTTTTTTTTTCTGGTTAAGTCATGTAAGCCTTGTTCGTTCATTTCTTCTTCAATGGTATCAAACTTCTATGAATTGGGTGATATTGAAGAACGGCGTATACGTTGTTATGGATACCCCTCAAAGATTGATGACGATCATGAAGGATCGCTGACGTTCTCCAAGAGGATATTCCTTCCGAACATTTTGGTATTGATTTCCAACGCAATTTCGAGATGACACGCAAACTCGACAATAACGAAGTGAGAGATCGTCGGCCCAATGACCCCCTCTGTCCGTGCATGCCCCCACCCCCTAGTCCCATTACTCCAAGAGATTCGGCGAGGAGCGGATCATGAGACGAGGGATCCACCCCCTTGTAGCCCGCTGTCGGACCACCGATCAGTCTCAAGTGAGCCACGTCAGTGTCTATCGTTATTACAACGAGCGATGTCCGATGGAGACGGATCGATTGGGATGAACCCCAATGACAAATGAACGGTGCGCCAAGTACCTCGTGACTGATGACCATTCTCAAATTAGTACCTCATTATAGCGGCAGTTTTCATGTTTCCTCGCTCTTCGTCGCACTCCTCGTTGAGCGCACGAAGGGAAGTTAATGGCCATAAATGCAGCACGAGAAACGAGGAGCTCAATGCCGTCATACGCCTTTACAGATAGTATAATTCTCATCTGAAACCCCCCCCCCCCACAAAAAAAAAATCTAGTGGAGAAGAGAGCAGCAAGCCATGCTTGTATATCATCTCATTTGCAACTATACTACACCCACAGAGGAGCTATTTTGTTAAAGTCAAGTTTGAGCTCATTACTGATTTCTACACCCACAGTTTTTTTTTTGATGATTCTGTTTGTCCACTTGTTTCGAACCTATCGTCACAATGCATACGAAGTTGATCACTGGGTGTTGTGTACTCAGAGTTTTATCGAGCAATAATGATGTACCTTACCATGGCCATAGAAATAGCCAATTAGTTTTTGTTTTCCAAGTCAAAAAAGCGGAGAAAAGCTAAGTCGGCTTTCATAAAAAAACGATCGATATGAAACTGATGTCGAAGTGAGGCTCACGGTCGTCGTTCCTTCGCAATAGACGATGAAGGTTAGAAGGTTGTAGATCCCCTAATGCAGAAGTCTGATACGACTTTCTCCCCATTGCTTTTATAATTGAACCTATCTAACTGCATGTTTGACTGACCTCCAAACAACCTTGGTAAGTATTTTATCATATTCTCATGAAAGAAGGTATGATACTGGTTTTTTTTTAATCGAAATAAGTTATCTAATCAAGCGCAGTCCTGTTATAGAAGCATATTTATTATAATCTCCTATTTCATATAATTCTTTCGTTTATCCTTCTCTTCTTCGATGAGTTTTATGAAGTTTCTGTCATTCTTTCTGGTCTCCATTCCCTGATTTATGATTGATGTCGACGTCGTTTTTGAACACTCGGTCGGAAGACTCAGCTCATCCAGAACGGTCTCGCTCTTCGACATCCCCCACCACTGCTTTAGCGATCCGTCCCCCTCCTCCCTCAACTTCTACCAGACATGTTTATTCACCATCTCCATACTCCTTATAAGCACCACCATCACCACCACCAATACCACCACAACCAAAATCATCATCATCATTACCATTAACGGGCAAATCTTCGCGCTCCTCTTGTTATTAAGGTAATGTCTTCCCCCTCAGCTCATCGGCTCCACCAATATCCATTACGATCGCTGTCCTTGCCGGCCCGGGACGGTGGCCCGAGCCACGCCGCTTCGCTGCTCCGATTCCGCACCTAAATCAATCATGCTAACATTCCCCTCAACATGATGGAATATGCCCTCGTTAATAGTGTATACCGATACTCAATGTCCTATAAAAACCTATCCCGCGTGGCGTATGGGGTCGTCCATGTCGCCGGAGGGGTGAGACTTTGGAGCGTGGTTGGTAGGGATATCTTACATGGACAGAATATTTCGTGTGTTGTTTTTTTTTTCAGAGAAACGGACTTGCGATGCATCTCCTCCCCCCTCTCTCTCTATCTCTCCCTCTCCTTCTCTGTCTCCCGTTTTCAGGTAACTCATGCTTTCGTTACTCGAATTCTACAAATTTAAACGAACCACAATAGATGTCCAGTTTTGACGCAAATATTTTCTTCTTCAGTCGAATTACAATCGATATTGTCGCGCAACCTTAGCCCCTCCGGTTACAAAATGTCACATCGAAAAAACACACAGGGGAAGTGAGGTAAACAAACACCTTCTACTAAGAGTAAGAATCATCTGGGTTGTTACCGCGTTTACTTTTCGACTTATTGTTTGACATGGACCGTCGTAATTCTGTAGTTACTAAATATGGACCGAAATCATGTATTTTGTGATAATTATGTTATTGTTTAAACCAAGGCAAATGTACAACATAGTGTGTGTGTGTGTGTGTATGGGTGTATGTATGTATGTATGTATGTATTTTTGTGACTAATATTAGTCATTTAATTGTAGACGTGTGACATTTCATATGACATAGTATGCCTAGTTGAATGAAACTTAATATATCATGTTTGCACAACTGTGGTATAGTGTACTTGTTGAAATCAAAGCCAAAGACATTAGCATGGAGTGTCTTCCCTTTCTAATCATCAAGGAAAAATCAGCCATTAGCCCTTGAAAGTTGCCGAACGTCATACCTGCTTATGAAGCAACTGATATGGCTCTCCAAGGTCCTTAGCAGCAGTCATCGTCAAGGTTACAACGTTTAGTGACAAAGCTGAAGACGATACCTAATACATCATTCTGGATACACTGCAAAGTGGAAGGCTAACCTCTCCCTCCTTAGAACCCCCACTATCATCTTTGACACTTTTTTTTTTTGGTTGTAATGTTATTGAGCTATCCCGGGAAATATATACAAATTCGTGTATGATAGTGTAGATACGTCATTCACACTCCTTGGCACTGCTACGACGACTTCTCTCAGTAATATTCCTCTGGCAACCCTGTGCATCCCATGAAATGATGTAAGGAATATGAGGGTAGGACCTATAGGCCTACTTCTTAATGCATCGGCATATTTTATATGGTATCAAAGAATATTGGGAACATAATCACATCACAGTGAGGAACTTTATGGTACAATAATGTTTCATGGCTCAGACGCGGGCATTTCCATTTCATTGATAATAAAAAAGGGCTCGTAACCTCAAAGCATTGTTTTTGTAGTGCATGGTCTTCGACTATGATATCATATAATAGTGCATATCAACGACACGGCATTGCAGCTCCGAATACCACTTTTTTTTATATATCGATGCCAAACAAAGTCTGTCTAAAATCAAACTTTGTTTGGCGTTCGTTGTCTTTTTTTTTCCATTTTTCCTTCTCACTTCTACCTCTGCCGCGGAGCCTCTCTTCATCAGTGAGTGAGCTATCGTGCCGTTGTCACATGGGCGCTAAATGTGCCTCCGCGTAACATGATACGCCGCGTCGTCTGCTTGGGCTGCGCTCCTCCGCTACGAGTTATTAGCGGGACAAGGCGGGCCTCATGGAGGCATGGTTTTATAATCCCCGAGAAATTAATAGTATCAACTCGCCATGCTCTCGTTATATCTATTTATTTCTTGGGGATTTCAGCGTCGTAAAATGTCATTAAAGTATTGGTGACTCACCCTATTTTGTGTTGTTTTTACGATCGCTATGAAAATCATTCTCTAATGAAGACACTCTTATCTTATCTGTTTTTCTTCTCTCTGATGTTTATGGCAAAAGATCGGTGTCTTCCCTTTGTGCAAAATGCATGGCGCCAAATATGTCAGTTCCCATGCCATGCCATTTTTGTCCCGCACGTCAATTGATGTAATAAATGTACCATACCTCTTTGCATTGTTCATTGTGTTTTTTGAATTCCACGGATCGGTGAAAGTGCTTCGAGTTATTGATGTACCACTTTAGTTGAATTCGAGCTGTGTGTTCGCTACTTCTTGGAAAAATATCTGACGCTGATTTTGTGTCTCTTTAAGCAAATTTGCTCAGTGAATGACAAATTGTCATTGTGACCAAGCCCATTTCATTCATCTCCAAACACTGCAAGCAGTTCTGATCTGTAAAAGTAATGATCTGCTATGCCTCGTCTCTGGCACTTTGTTTTAAATGCTATACCCTGAGTAAAGAAGTTAGATTCTTTTATTGTAACCATACTATAAGCTTTACAACCAAACACTATCCAGAAGCTCTGAGAAACACGTCGTAAACTAAAGTGTGCTTTGATTTTTTTTCCACCATAATTTTGACAACCTGTCATAAAAATATGCGCTGGTTGCTAGGCTGCTGTTCGGGTTTGAAATTGGCGTGGTTGAGTTTTTTTTTTCCCCGTAATCATCCTCCATACGTTGTCTTTGTTTGCATAGCTGAGCTATAATTCACACTGAGTGTCGCGGATCGACATTCCAGAGGAATGCGTTCATCTCCCATTTTTTTTGCCCCCAGGACTGGTCGTATTTGTCGACAAGATAATGTCATTAACACGTGGTTAATATTCAATCCGAATGGCATGATATCACTATCCAAGCTCCAGTCATAATCCTCGTCATTCAGACCTCCTCGCGTGAGGGAGTAACACTCAAACGTCATCTTCAATTTTCGCGCGCATGTATCTCAATCCCCATTCATGTCGTTTGTTGCCATCTTGATCAGGCCTTGCCTTCATTTTCTATAGAGTTGGACGTGGCTTACATAGTCCAATCAAATAATGGTGACATCGTTTGTTTTTTGACCCTTTTGATACAAGGTATATGTATCAGTCTTCAAGCCAATAACCATGCCAGACGTCTGCCAAAAGGCCTGCCTGCTATGCAAAACAGAAATAAGGCACGAACACTCTTCTTTGATTTTTTAATATTGTTTATTGTCTTTTCTGTTCTGCATGACAGCAAAGATGTGGTGGATATCACATCCGGGATTAAGGGCGTCCAGTCACTGCTAAGGTCAATTCAAAATCCTTATTCAGTTATTATCGTGGTCATAATCATGTCAGCCATGAAAAAAAAAACCCACAAACCCCGCATTAATTAGTCATAAAACCAATGAAGCCGAATGGAATTAAAACCTCTAGAAGAGATTTCACGTGCCGTGAAATTCATTGGACTTACGGTCATCATTATGACTTACGGATTACACATGCAAAGCTACATTAATTACTGGAGTAATGTGAACTTTTATGAATTGAGTAAGATCAAACAAACATGGCAGTAGATGTTTTGCTACGAGATCAAAAATATCATGACAGAGATTTGGACATTCATTATAGTCGCACACGTTTTTACCAAAATACTGGTGGCAAAAACGTATGCAAATTGAATTGGGTGATGTTGCCAATGTCTCGAAAATTTCATGTCGGTTTGTAAATAGAAAATAATTTAAACAACATGGCTTTGACCAATAGTTTAGCAACTTCAACCTCCTTCCCCATACGCAGCATGTGGACGACTTTCATCAACGAAGGAATCACCAAAAAACAAACACAAAAAGAGTGTATTAATCGATATTCAGCAGAAAGACGTTAGTATCAATACCAAACAAAACAACGATGAATATGGTAGGGTCATAGTGGTTAACTGCGGTATTGCTAACGAAGAAAAAACCCACAAAGCTGGTATAAAGTTATTCTAAAACAAATGCTCCTAAGTTTTCAGTGCAGCCACTTTTTTTAAAGTTCATTGACCCTGCTGAGGACGTTGTGATGACGTCATAATAACATTTCATCCATTCATTCACAGGGCCTGTCGTGGCGCACATTACTGCGGCCTCCCTCGCTGAAGAATCAAATTGGCAACGCCGCGGAGTTTCTATCCTTTCTTATCACTTTCATTTTCATCTTTCACGTACCCACCTGACAAATTAGTTCAAACGGAAAGACATGCATGTTGAGAAGGGATGTCTTCTGGGTCTCGATGGTCGTAATTGGGGGTCATAAATCGCGGCAGCTTTCGAAAGTGCACCCGGAGTCAATTGCTATGGGACCCCAACTCGCTTGGGTGAACGCACTATGCCGCCAGACACCGATCGTGGCGCTGATATCGAAATCAGGCCCAAAATGATGCCATTATTCCCGGTCTCTCTTTGAATACTTGAATACACACACACACACGCACACACACACACATACACACACACACTTTCTGTCCTAAATATACATGAACATGTTATAACATCGTAATGGTATAAAATGGTATAGGTATTTGTGACTTGCTTAATGCATGTTTTTGTGGACCAACTTGCTTCAGAAGCACTTTCGATCGTAAACTTCTGGTACAGAAACTTCTTCTTCTTCATAAGAAGTATACAGAGTATACAGAGTATACTTACAATCATATATATATATATATATATATATATATATATATATATATGTGTGTGTGTGTGTGTGTGTGTGTACTATTATCATATATATATATATATATATATACATACATACATATATAATATGATATGTTTGTGTGTGTATATATATATATATATATATATATATATATATAATTTTTAGTTCGAGGATCAGCACAAAGATGCAGCTTACCAACACCTTTCAACCCCTCTCTTCCCTGGAAAGGATGTCGGTCGGTCGCTTTTCGCAGGAAAAGAGAGGTTAATAAAATGTTGCAAATGCTATCAAGCCCGTATATATTTACGTAGTTGCAATCTGCTATCTGCTCTCAACTCCTACCCTGGGTGAGCGAAACTTATATGTCAAAGAGCTTTAAGCATGGAGTATATCATCATCACTCCGTGCTAACAGACCACTTTATATCCTTTTCTCTCATTTAGACACAGAAAACGAAAAAAGCTACCTCTGTTAGTTTAAAGTGAAAAAGATAAAAGGCGCTAATGCGTGTTATCTTCTGTTTGTGCCTTCGTAATAAATCTGGTTGAGACTTGTGTCAGCACTAGTGCATGTTGAGACCAAACTTTGTATCGTAATAGTGGTGTCTAAAATTAGATGACGTGTTAAAGAAGAATGTATTGTTTGGAGCACGAAAGGAATACCCTTTTGTGGATTTGTGGTCGTTCTCCCACAGGCTCAAAATTTTCTGACCTTGTTCTTCCTCTGGTTGTAAATTGACACGTTTATGTGTTTTCTTCTATACTTTGAATCTCTTAACATTCAAAGTTCAAAGTAACATTTATTTCCTTCAATACTAAAACATTGCAATCGAAATGTATATACAACGACAATTCATGTACATTGAAGAAGGCATGGCACCAAAAAGTACAGCTTGTATCGGGCACAATGCGCTATAATGATATAGCAACATATTTACAGATGAGATCAACAACAACAGCAACAACAACAAAACAGTGCAGGATTATGTTGTTTATTCCTTCTTGCATAGAGCTTGAACAAAAAAAAGAGAAAATGTTGTTTCGAAGTATCGATGCGTAAATGTCGATTAAATGGATTATCTATACATGCGTGCAGACAGTTCATATCTTACGTAGATATCTAAGCCTGATCAGATCGTATTGGGAAAGTGATTCTACACTACATTCGAATAACTGTAAAGGTTTTTACAGAGGAAATAATAAACATGCTTCCAAATTGACCCTAAAGCTTCATTTCATTGTAATATAGCAATATCATGGATTACATCAAATTGGATTTGTTGATAATGTTGACGACCCTCACGTGTTTCCACAGACCTGCGCAACTAGACCCTCGCGGCGTTTTTTTTTTCCCCTTGCGAATTCAGGAAAAGTGTATGATACGCTTTATATTATTGAAGTGTTAGAATATATAGCGGAGATCATCTTTTACAGTGACGATACAGATGTTGGAATGTTGACGCAAAATTAATTTGCATTGCATTTTCACGTACATACCAATGCCAGAATCGTTTTAAGGAGACCCAGACGGAGGAATTTAATTCCTCCAAACAAACTACATGAAAATGATGTGTCCATATTCGTATGTACGGCTCACGGACGATTTCAGCGCAAACATGCTGACATTATGGACACATCCTTTGATGATGTCCCATTACTGACAAGATTATAAAATTAACCAAAAAAATTCACTTGATTAAAAAAATTCGATTCATGCTGAATGTGTCGTTCCTCAGTTGCCTTGATTCTACCTGAATCGATATTGTAACAAATGAAATAACGGTTTGGTTTACCAGAAATTAGGCATCACATGAATTTGAAACAATGATTCCTAAAACGGGAGTAGTTCGTTTTTATACATTATGTGAGATAATCTTTGGTTCATGTCAAGTTGGAAGGACAAACAAAGAGAGGTCTGGGGTAGAGAAATGGGTGAGGAAGAACAACAGACAAGTTCCAAACAAAGAGAAGGAAAAAAGAGAGAACTCGGCAACTATGTCGAAATATCCAATAATCTACCTAAATGGCAATTTCTATTCGCCGATTATTGCCCATTCGGCTTCCCTCTGTCTCCCGTACGATCTTGTAAGGATAAAAAAAAAACTCTCTCGCTTTCTCTCTCTCCCTCTCTCTCGTCGGATCAAGCCACTCTCAACTTCCTTTCAAGGAGAGCTCGTATTTTGTCTTCTTTAGGAAAGACTTGTTTGTGTCCCGTTTTTTCCATTGCTCGTGTGATTATCACGCCGACCCGACCAATGAATGCGAGCTGCGATACGCCGGACAGCGTGTGATACATACATACATACAGTACACGTTCCGTGGACTGAAATTATGTTGGCTTTAACACACCATTAACTTTATTACCGTTAATGGAGGCACAGGCGGCCGCGCGCCTAATTGCTTGTCGGTCGTTTTTTTTTTCCCCTTCTCGTTTTCTTTTCAGCCATTTTTGCCCATCCGGAATCAATGCAAACAAGAAGCCTTCGAACCAACACTTACCGACCATATGGTGCACATTCCTAGACTAATATCACAATATATGCATGAAGAGAATGATTCTTCGGTGAATTATTCATGGCTGTTTTCTAATTCCTTCACTCACAGCAGTCTCGAGCTGCATTATGAATTAAACATTAACCTTTTTGAGTTTGAAGGAGACAAGTTGAGTTCGTAACAAAAGCATTAAAGTAATGCACAAAAAATGAGCGCGCACTCCTGTCTATACGGTTTCACCTTGAAAAATGTACCAATGCTAACTTTGCTAATAATGCCCTTGTTAATTTCAATATCAGTTTATATTGCCTGGATTATGTACTATAGATTCCTTTTGAAAATCAACCCTTGTCATTACTCTTTACAACCCCGAATCACAGTATTATAAGTCCAGGAATTCTGAAAAGCCCTTATCAAAGTTGTAAAGCTAAGTCATTGCAAGACATTGAACGCTACTATATAGTATAGAACTGGACACCGTATCGACCATGATTGGCTTGTTTCTGTTCCTGGCACGATCTTGCTCCCTCTATCGTCAGCAAGTTCAATTGCAGAGTGGTGACCAAACTTTTAGCTTAAACTACAGCCCATCAAACATCACGAACACGTAATGATCTCCTGGGCATATATTCATTAACGAGTACTTGAAGGCGCTTCGTCAGCTCGGATTGAAATCTGATGACTTTCGGCTCGGAATTGGAATGTGTCGTGCTGCGGAAATTTAGGACTTGCAGCAACCGGGCACTAAAATGAAGCACCAAGGGATAAAAAAAGCAGCTAGACTCGTACAAAAAGACTACAGAAAGAGAGAGAGAGAGAGAGAGAGAGGGGGGGGGGGGGAGGGAGGAACTTCTATCAAATATGACGGTAGAATCCAGCCAGCCACAGAGATTCCGTTTAATAATTAACACTTGGCATTTGTTGGTTATGAACAACGGCAAACACAGAGCATGCCATGTACATGATGTACGGCAAGGCTCATCTCTTCAGGGGGTTTAATACCTTTCTCAATTAATAAAACCTGATACCGGGAAAGAGATGGGGACGAAATCATGATAGAAAACGCCGGTGGAGCTTTAGTCATATGAATGACAGTTTTGACAGGGTTTCAATATTAAATACCAACGTCTGTTTCGCTGTTTGACGACACCGTATCAGAATTTGTACAGCGAGTTAGCGAGGATTTGGCGCCCATTCTACCGCTATCCTCGAGCCACCGTGTGTAATCAGTGTTCGAACTATATTGCAAAAAAACTTTGGACAAGTAACAAAAGATTGCAGAGATAATGAACCCGATTTATTCGAGAGAAGGAGATTGAGCAAGCCAGGAGGGAGTGAGGATGGAAATTTAAGATACACGGCAAATAAAATGATGAGTCTATTTGCATGGCTTCCCCGCAACTGATACCAAGGCGATACGGGTCCGCCGTATGGCAAGTTATTTTTCCCTTCTTTCCTATAAACGGGGGAAAATTATACGAAGTGTGCAAATGTTTGCTCCTTCTCAGTGAGAGCAGCGTGAGGATTTAAAGAATGCTGCAAAATGACTGATGTCAAATTAAACGAGAATGCGAACAAATTATGGTCAATATGAGCAATGATGTCGTTGATCAGAAACATGCAGAGTTGGGGGAAAAATGATGGACTGTTTTTGAGGGTAACGAATCAGTTTGGTAGCCAGTGAAGGGGTAGGAGAGAGGCAACGAGGAAGGAATGAAACGGATTTAAAAACAAAGTTACAGATTGATGTTACTGCATCTTGTATGACAGAGATTTGGATGGGGTATATAGGGAGGTGAAGCAAGAGAAGAAGTAGAGAGAAAGAGAGATGAACTGTGGCACTGGAGAAATGGGAAGTAAGCTAGATTTGATTAAGAATGATCAAGAGGAGTTAAAAACAGAGTGCCTAAAAAGAGAGGCTGCAAAAGAAAGGGCTAGCCAATAATGGCCTCCGGTAACTAACCCTTTCGTGATACCAATATCATTTTCTTCCGTTCTTACCTCGATGCCTAACACATCATGCACGCGCGCCAATGCTCGATATACAGCGTGTTCATGTAATTCTTCCCGCCATGATCCTAATTTCTTCTTTTCCAGCCACACTATTCACTGCCCTCGCTATATATGAGAACTGAAACATTTGATTTTACCTATCATTCGCCTATTTCTAGTCCATCTATGACTGGTATCTCCATTCAGTCTCTGGCATATACTTCCAGCCCATGCTTTTAGACTGATATTCAGGAAGATAATTCCATTAAAAATAAACAAACAAACGAACCAAACAACCTTTTAGTTCTCTGAAGGTACGAGATGCATGACCTATATTTAGATCTCTTTTGCTAGCAGCTACAGCACTAAATAAGGTTTTGTTTTTACTTAATGTATAGAGCATCATGCAAGTCCATTTGATGTAGCATGACTTGTAAATTCAGCACTTTCAATACATTCTATAATTAGTTATGAATATAAGTGTATACATGTATAAATTTGCTTATTTCTACTATTCGCAGTAATCTTCACTCAAGAAAAATGTCAAGCATGAAACATTACTTCAATTACTCAGCTGACAACTCTAATTCTAAAAGGTCCTTTTATACCTAATATAAATGCATTGATGGAATAAAAGGGATGTAAAACTCATACATGCGAGCTTCAAAGCTATGAGGCACAGACACTTTCACCCTGCTTGAATGTAAATGGTTTTAGAATAACGTTGCATTGTCTCCATTGATGGTCTTCTATTTGCTTTGTCATTGAGGATTTTAATTGGACAACAAATTGTGAATAAAATAATATAGCAATGTATATAAGCTATGGCACACTCGTCCAAGATTGACTTGTTGACAATTACAAACGACCTCTGGCCAAGGGTCAGTTGATAAATTAATCTGGCCTTGAGTTGAGCACAGCGTCACATTTCCCTTCATCTTTTCTCAACCCTCTCAAAAAACAAAAACCGCCAGTATTTCTGTCTTCTGCCTGTTCATGTCTCTCCCTCCATTCAGCCAGTCGTTTCCCTGAGGAGGTTCATGCCGATGATCAAAGTGAGAAGTTCGGGGACTTTGGCACTGACTTCAGGTAGACGTGAAAGATACGGAAGCTCCTATACATTCGCAAAGATTACTCAGACCTATTATAGTTCAAAGTTCAGAGTTTCATAAGGGGCTCACCACACGACAGCAGGAGGGGTTAACATTTATGTATAAGTACAGATCCAATATGAGCATCAATATTATCATTTTTTTTTTTCGTTTTATGACTGAGATTAAATGACCATACATCTATAGTAGATTTGAGACAATCTCATCAATTTGAGATTACTCGTAATTATAATCATTAAGTTGAAAACGATATCTTCGATGAATTATCTGACCTTTGCCACCGCACATTCACGCTCACCCTTGAGTTTAAAGCTGTTTCCAAACAGTTTTTAAAGTGCAAGTTCACCCCATGCTCATGTTAACTTTCATTAATACGTCAAAATTAGACGAAAAAGAAATATTACAAATTGCATTAGAATCCGGAAAATACAATAAGTAAGTCATGGAATGCTAAGGGTTCACACTAAATCGAATAATGATATTGATTGCAACTTATAAGATACATTTTAGCTGAGGTAATTCTGTTATCAACTCACAACTTTCCAGGTTGCATGTGTGCAAAATGTTTATTATAAAAACAAAGTTCTGGCTGACAACTTTAGCCAACTGTAGAGCTGGAGCGTCCTAACTGCCTCAAGAGACCACTGAACCCAAAATGATATTTTCATGAGCTTTATCTATTTTTCAGAACAGTCTTTATTTCTATTAGTTTGAATTTCTGCAAAAAAAAAGGGGTGTGTTACAGGTTTGCTATGAGACTTATTATGTGAGAACATGACATCATTCAATAATATGCATCTGTGCCTGCTATAGCCGCTATACTTATGTCCCTGTTTCGTGAGAACATGACAAAAATGTTAAAAGGTTTCTTATTCTATTATATGTCTGACTGTGATGAAACCTCTACCATTCTGTTTGTTTGTTTGTTACCACTGTGTTCATCAAAGCCATCGTGAACATGGTGTGGAATTGCACTTGAGAAGCATGTTCTCTGCTCCGATTCCCTCGTCGCCGTCCTCCTCCTCGGTTACCTTCTCCTCCCTATGCCCTTCCTTCTCCTCATCCCCTCGTCATCGTCAACTACTTCGTCGTCCCATTCATCCAAAATGTTTTACTATAGGTTTGTCACGAAGAGTTTTAAAGTGAACAAATAAGACTTCAAGAGAAGAAAACACAGTCTTATACCACCCAGATGAAGTCGTCAGCTTCATAGTCCTCGCCTGACCAAAGCAATCTTTAACCCCCTGCGTACCATATTGATTTCCTGACCATAAGTATATGTGTAAAATTAGTGCACATTTATTTTGACCCCACAGAAAGGGTTAAAGAGGACCTTGCTCATGAAACCAATAAAAACGAGAGTGGACTAATAGAAGGTTACAATAACTGTGGTTCCCGTACCGACAAACTACAAGGAAAACAGAAAATCGTTTCATCAGATATTTTGGTTGCCTGATTTTTGCCACGCTACTTACCAGCAACTTTCTTGACCCGCAGTTGCTTTGTTGTTTATACAAAGTGATCAAGGTCCAATAATCCTCTATTTTACGAATGTGAAAAAGGAATATATTCATAAGGTTCATTTTATAAGCATCCTGTTACTTTCATAGCAGTTTGGTTAGTCTGGGTTTATGAGAGCCAGAATGCATCTATATCTACTGCTGAAGTAGAGCCACCCCCGATAACACTGTGTATAACTCCATGTTACTCATAATGTTGCTAACGATACCATAATCATGGTCATCGCTAAAACTATTAATGTCATCAATAGTATAGTTGGATAACAAAACGTATTTTAAGCCGGTCGAAAAGTCCCACCTGCTCTCCTGCCAAAATCGTTTACACGCGTTTGAAAATTCCATTTAATTGTTCTGCTGCTTGAAAAGCTTGAAACCAAACAGCATTGCAACACTGCTGAAGTCCATGAATACAGCCGATATAACAGACTATCATCTGGGTATGCCGAAAGGACTCTAGGCAGCGCAAAGATGTGCATGCACTTCACCCTTAGTGACTAAAAAGAAAAAAAAAGAGGAGAGGAGATTTTACCGTCAGCATTTTTTTTTCTTTTTGCAAGCCGCACTTATGCATTCACTCGAGCTTTCACACCCTAAGACCCTAATGAGTTTATTATCATTTGAGTGCTAGCTAGCGAGTGAGATGTCTCAAAGATCGTGTCGCGATTAATCACATGATTGAAGACAAGGCTTTGAGGGGACGAAATGTGCCATACAGTCTCCTCACCCGCACGGCTATCGTGGCTATACCCGCCTAAATCTAGGTTTACTCAGGTTTGAACTAGATCAAGAAATTTGAGCGCACCGGCTGGCGTGCGAAATGGTCGTCTGTTATCAGTCAGAACATGCGATCATAAACCGTTACACCTTCGGAGAAAACTGGAACTGAAACCAACAACACATTATAAAAAAAAAAGAACACGCAAACAAAACCTAAAAAAGATCAGGGAGAATACAGAATAGCGAAGCACAGAGCTTGGATCTAGAGGGATCGCTTCGTCTCCGTCGAATATTTCATTTCTTGTTCCTACAGCTGATGATCACTTCGGCTGAGTGTAATTCGATTAAAACGGCAATGTCATAGAATAACAAACCGTGGATGAATTGTGACATACCCGAGACGGGAGCGCATTGAGATACAGACGAAGGAATGGTTGAAAAATATGATGTAATTTATATCACCAGAAAGAGGAGAAACGGGGGATGGCGTGAATGATGGTTTCTAGCTCTCAACAGATCAACCAATACCTCCCCCTCCCCCACCCCTCCCCCGGTCATTTATGAGTATCACAGGTGTCTGAGATGGCTTGAGAAGCCGTTAAGATGGCCCTCAAACGCAGACAGGAAAAAAAATACAAAGTGATGTCAGAATGAATGATCATGTCCACGCCTGAATGACATATCTGAAGGAAAAGGGGATAAAAAGTGGCGGGCTTGTAACACAAAGAGGTGAGATGGGCCCGGTAAATTAGCGCACATGTCATCGCTCTTTTTTAATCGAAGAAAGGGAGAAATAATGTAACGGCGACGAGTTTCAGCCTGGGAGCTATCCTTTCGCCCTTAGTCCTAATCCGAGCGGTGTCGGGTGTCCGTCTTGCCGGTAAAACCCAGACAAGTGTTTATACAATCTTGCTTTATTCCCTCCACAACATGGAAACAATGAACCGTAGACAGCGCCTCGACACACAATCGAGAAAATGCATCAATTAATACTGTAAAAAAGCCGCGACCAGGCCAAGAAGAAGGGGGGGGGGGGTGAACCTTCCGCCGCTTGCCAATTTAAGGGTTTTTTCCCCTCCCTTATCTTTTCTGGCAACGTGCATAATAGCTCACGCTTGTGGAGTTGAATTCCCCAAGTTCCATTTACTAATTTAGTGGGAAATTTATATGGTGGTGTTTGGTGATTTGATGAAGATTTAGCGTGACAGATGGTTAAGCGACATCGCTGGTTCGCATGAGCGCAGTCGGGAGATCGCTTTCTCGCCCGCTGACTCATGCGAGCGAGGCCATTTAATGGCGAGACCGCTGCTCCGAATGTATTGGCGCGCGACTCGGCCGCTTGTACCGTTTACATTATGCTTACGTGCTGTGTGTGCGTTTGTGTGTTCATCGGAATCACTGTAATGAGAAACGGGATTTTCATACCCACTCGTTTTCTCGCCCCCTCACCTGAGGAAGATCTTGTATCCCTGATCATCACCTTTATATCGAAGACACTTATCATCTGCAAGACATCGGGCAGCGCATTCGATCTTACCGAGTGCTGAAAAGATGAAGCAGAAAAACAGTAGATCACATAAAACTTTGCGAAGCTAACGTCTACATTCCACTTCATAAACTCTTCGTCATCTACCTAGTCCACTCCATCAGTATTTTCCAACATAATGTAACTGAAGGTGATTTCTTAAACTGGAAGAGCAAAAGATGCGACGTCTGAAATTGATTACATCGGGTGCAGACATATCTCGTGTACACAGTTCCGATATAATGCCGACGGCGTTACGGGCTCTGTGCAGCGACGGAGCAGCCCATGCGAGGGATGTTACCAACGTTGTAAGTGATTGTTCAGTAATCTAGCGTAGATTACAACACACCGACCCGCTGCCAGGCGCTCCCAATATCATTACTCCCTCTTCAGTCTGCAATGCGCGGAAGCTTTGTTTGTTAAAAGAATCGACTTAACCGAGTAAATCATTTGCACTCTTCGCTTTTCGGGCTACAGGATATATATCTCCGTAGGGGCCCGCTATTAAATCAAATGAAATCATTTTCATGAAAAAATGTATATGCGGCTTGTTATTTCACGTCAAGTTCAAATCGGTTAATTTGTGTTTTGCGTGCGGAAACTGGACCGTAGCAAAGCCTAAAGGCAATCTACTTCACGAGAAATCTCGATCCTACGCACGTCCTGGTCTGTCCTGTCCTGTTTTACGTTTTAGCTATACATAAAACAACAACCAAAAAAATCCACAACAACACGTCATGCACATGATGTATGTTATTTCTGGTTTTTGTGCCTGGAAAGAGATAGAAAGAAAAAGAAAGAAAGAAAGAAAGAAAGAAAGAAAGATGAAATATCAAGTGCTATTGAAACATATCGGCACAGTATATCACTAATAGAGAAATAGAGAGAAATAATAGAGAATCACTAATAAATGTTCACCTGATCAAGAAAGATGTTATCTATTATATGTAATACTTTTATGTATAATATGGTTATGTGTATATACAATCAATATCGCGTAAGATGTGAATTCTGATGATTACTCTTCTTACGCTCGTATATTATCAAATTGCTTTCATAAGTATTCTAACTTTTGTGACAAGCACTTATCATGAACTTGTCAACAGGAGTAAAGGGATTCATGCACGGGATGTATCTCTGGACTGTCAAACAGAGGATCCTTGAAAGAAAAAGACGAGATTGGTAAAGAAACTGACAGAAAGATGCCCCAAAGTTAGCAGAATCTAATGCTGACTTTATGATTTATCCTTTTCCAAGGTTTCTATCAAGCTTCGCGTGTAGCACAGTCATCCTTTGTCGTAATTATGATCTAATGCCCTGTTAGATCATCTAACGCAAAATAAACAATTTAGTTTTTGGATGGTCATTAGTGCCTTGTTTATGTATTTTTTCTCAATGTCGTCACGCAGGACGGATCACAGTCTCATCATTATTCGGTGGATCTATAGAGGAGCGAGATAAATCTCTTCATGCCAAACGCGTCGTTACAATGTTGTCACTATTTCCCCCCTAAGTATACAAAATTACACGGGACTCGTCTTTTATGCTCATTTCCTTTCTTGTCTCCGCAATCGTCGTGAGCATTAGATCAGCAAATTATTATAAAAGATTAAAGAAAAACTGTTACCCCAGCAACAATATCAGTTTTAGTCTTCCTGTGCGTCAGCTGACAAAGGCAACCAACCCCTCCCACTGACGGCCTGATACCACTCAAACATCCATTTATTGGCGGCTCATTTGCGCGCGCGTTTCATACCATGACAGGCAGACATGGCACTTATACCGACTATCGTCATAATGAACAGATTATACGACTTCTTCATGAGAACGTCAAAATGACTTCAAAAACAGGTTCTTTTCAAATCTTTTAAAATCAACAGTTGTCATACGCCAATCAAGAAAGAAGCTTAGGATGGAAATAGATTCCATGGTGTAGTTGATACATGGTTACTTCATCGCAACAATAAAAAAAAAACACACTCATCATCTTGAGTATCTACCGTAAATAGACGTCGAATGATTACAGATGATTTTCGTCTTTTTCTAACAGTTTTTTAAATCTATCAATCTCTACTTGCACGCAAAGAGCTCTCATAGTTTGCGTCATTATATCATCCACAGACTAGGTGCGTAGGTGGTAGTTGACAGATTTAGTCAATAAGTTGTTAAACTCTACATACTTGCATATTTTCTTCATAAAGGAATTAAAGATGAGAAATTAATTAGCTGTGCAAAAGGAGTGGAAAAGAAGACATAATATTTTCTGAAGAAGGCTTGTAGTGAGATAAAGACAAACAGCATCATAAGAAATGAATGAAATCAGACGTCACACAGACGTAGGGTAATTATGTTCTGACATGTGAGAGAAATGACTTCACATTAATTAACCTTTTTTTTTTGTGCCAGGGACTTTGCACGTTATGTAAATAGTTATGGCATTTTCTGTTCCGATCGTAACTCAAATGACGCAGAGGATTAACGGACGAGATGGAGATTACGGAGGACGGATATACGTCAAAGGCGTTAATATGTGATTTAACACGGTGTTGTTGGAGACTAACACACCCAGATATCAACGACGGCGTGTTTTTAGGGATGATAAAGAATAGTAAAAATCACTTTGCCTTGCGTTTGTGTACGTGCTGTGGATTTGTGTTTGTTTGCAGACCATTTCCTGTTCAGAGTGTGGTTATGAGGAGTCAATTTTCAACAATTTGCGCAGATGATTGTATGAGACAGTTCGGTCTCATTACACCTGATCTTTTTCCTCACAGAATTAATCGTGGTAAGTATAGTGATTTAGTGACACTGTATGCACTTCTTTATGGGTTAAAAGTTTCTATGTATAGAGTGTTTCTATCAGAAGCAGCTTTGACAATATTAATGACGGCAAACAATCTTCAAGAATCTAATGAAGAGTGCGGATTAAATCGGGTTTGTGCGCTAATTTTCAAAGCGCGACGATAATGACCGTAATTTAGCCATGCTGCTTTTATCAAGTGGGGTATACAGCTCCGGCGTGAAACCAGGTCGGCGGAAGCTAGCGCGCCGTACTGAGAATGTATAGCACACGACACTCGCTAAACATCTTTCTATTCAAATCGCGCAAGAGCGGAGCAAAAAAAAAAAAAAAAAAAAAAAAAAAAAACAGCCGCCACGAACCATTCACATAGACACGCTTAATAGGTTTAATGAGGTCAATATTGTTTTTGAGTGGAGGGATTGTAAAACACTGTTCCAAACCATGACAAGTTGGTTTGTTAGAGTTATCCCAAAAGGATTGACTAATTGTGCACTCGTGACACCAATCGTCACTTTCTATATACAGAGAAGGAACGGACAAGAGGGTTTGTTCACCTTTGTACCGGAGTATAGTCTCCAAACATGAGAAGGTATATTACAAGGTCGGATTATAAGCGTATACCTTGTCTAAATGACTCATAGAAATGTGTGTAAAAATAGTCTTGAATGAAGCAAAAACACCCAACTCATTAAAAAAGAATAATAATCGAATGAAATCAGGCAATATGACATTTTAGCCATATGAATGTCAGTCATTCGTCAGTAACGTGAATGTGTCATTGCTATAGTGCAATGTTTAAAACAGCTATTCGTTTTATATGAAGTACTACTTTATACTTCATATATATTTTTTCTTTCTTTTTAAAAAAAGAATCTGAGTCAGAGACCAGTATGTATCGATGCCACAATTTGTTCATATCACAACACATATTTCAAAAGACAGGGAGCGTTTTCTTCCCAGTGTCAAGTTGAGGAAATAAAATCTTTTGTAATTTTGTTATCAAAAGCAATGAGATAAAAAAAAAAAAGTTACATCAGTTTTTACAAGGAGTCCGCGAGGATAAAATGACGGGTAATATTATTTAGAGAATCAGTCGAGAACATTATCTTATCTTCTATTCACTTTCGCTGAGATTTATCAGATTCCCTGCGCTTCCACGATGGATTCCAAGCGAAACAACTTTCTCCCTTTGGTAAACTCGCCTTTAACTTAACTGAAACCGTTTCCTCGGACGCTGATCCGTGCTATCCGTTGCACCCAAAATCAATATTTGATGACGACACACAATACTTTTGAAGCCAGGTTTGTGTGTGCACAGAAATATCTATTTTGTTTTCCGATCATAGAGCTGCCCCGAGAATGCAACCATGCGTCCGTGCATCCATCACGTCAGTAAAATACTCGCCCCAACACCATTATTCTCGCCACACGAGCTGCAGTTTGTCTTCCGTGGCTAACAATACACACTCATTCCGCTTTGCTACAACTCCGAAATTGCAGCTAAGATTAAAAAAAACCAGAAAACCCAGCCGATTCGTGTGCAGAAATTTCAAGGTCCCTTCGCGGAGGCAGAGAAGGCCATAAACGTTGAGAGGAATATATATTTCACCTATACGAACCAAAATAGAATTCGATATAGAATGCGAGCACCAAAGAGCTTTTTATCACAATCGAATAAGTCGTGATGTTCAAGTTGGGTCGTGCACATAGCACCCATATGTCTGTACTTCACACTTAGTTTAACTTCCTTTATTACCTTTTTTTTTGAGAGAGAGAAAGAAAGAGAAAAAGACAGACAGAGACAAGGGGCGGGAGAGGGAGCGATTGTACTGTCAGTGACTTGCCTTCTCGGGTAAGCAGCGGCCCGTTTTTTGTTTTTGTTTTTTTCGATAAAACTCAAGGTCACGGCTGTGGCAAACTTACCATCTTCACTCCTCTGCAAGCTATTCATCCCTGCATCTGAGAAGAGTTAAGTTAAAGGACAAGTTCACCTTCATAATATACATGTAAATAAAGTTGAGAGAATGCAGCAATATCAATAGAACACATCAGTGAAAGATTGAGGAAAAGTGGAAAAATTTTGAAGATTCAGTGCCACCGTCGCCGGATATGAAGACTACTATAGCTTGTGGTGTCACAATGTGTATATAGAACCATACAAAGATAAACCCATCATATAATTATTTTCACTTTTCTCGCATAATTAAGTACTGCTGCATGGTTATCGATGCATTTTGATAAGGGAGAACACACTAAGTACAACGTTGGAAGATGGTGACATTCGCGGCGCACAATCATGAAAGCGAAGAAAGTGATTAAGATAATAGTAAAGTTAAATGGATCATTGACGCAAAAGTGGACAAAGTAAAAAAAAAAAGTAAAGGCCATTTGTTTCTACATGATGAAATAGAAGGTAATCCTAAATGGCGGTTGTTATTGTTTGATGGGGAGATGTCTTTCAAAATAGGCGCCAGATGAGACGTCTATACATGCTTAATCTCACCAGATTCAGGTTCTGATTATGCTCAGCACAGTATATTGCAGTTAACCAAGAACAAGAAGAAGGAATGGAGACAGTGTGGGTATTTTCTTTCTCTTCGTCTGTTGCCTGTCTCCATGAAGAAATTAAATCATAACAAATATTTAGCTTTTTACCAGTGTCTCCCTCATTTTTCGGCCAACAGAACATAGACTGAAAAACAAAAGCACTAAATTGTTGCC
Organism: Diadema antillarum; assembly: GCF_040938485.1. Lineage (NCBI taxonomy): Eukaryota > Metazoa > Echinodermata > Echinoidea > Diadematoida > Diadematidae > Diadema > Diadema antillarum. The sequence continues at coordinate 304,141 of NW_027271881.1, forward strand.
CCCTCTCCCGTATAGAATGACACAGGTATATTAATTTACACAGACTTTCTGGGGGAATTTTATTAATGCAAGCGAGCGCGGGATCGATTTTTCTTTGCCTTGCTTGATCAGCCTCCAGCAATCGCGATAGTATCACGCTGCAACGTCAGACATATTTTCATCCATTCTTTCGGTCACTGTGAAATTATTCAGATCGAATTTCACCACTAAAATGTCGACTCCCAATACCTCCTCTCTTTTTCTTCAGTAAAGTGTCCTGAGGCCCAAAAAAAGTTACATTTTTTACTCCGCGAGTTCTGCGTATCGCTTTCCCACGGTGATAAATAGCGCGCGTGGTTACATCGCCCTACAGCCTAATATTTCCTGACTTCCGTTCCGGCAGGAGATGAAGAAAATGTTAGTTCAGGTCCTGGCGTCCCTGTGATGTTATCACCCAAAAGTCACCGCGAGCGTGATGAGATGTTAGTTTTATTCTATTTGTTCGCAAATGTATTCTCCACTTTACCAGTTATCCGCGCTGGAGAAGGCCAAAACGAGGCGAGCACTCAATTAGACTGCGACGGGCGTCCATGGGGCTGGCGCTCGGTGCGTGCCCGCTGTGACAATTCCCGAATTAGGCGCGCCACTCTCCAGTTTGTTCAATTGATAAGAACTTGTCATATACGGCCATTACAGAGGGATATTCGATGCATAATGTTGCGGTGGTAACATCCCCGTGAGGGATGATGTTTACATATTGAGCATGTCACCCCACCTTTCCATCCCTTTAGGTGCCCTGTGCCGAGCGGAGACACAGGGCGAGGCAGGGTAAATTGGCAGTACCACCACTTCGTCACGTCGCTATAAATCGCAGCAATTTGGAGCCGACTTTTAATGGAAAAGGCGGATAATTTGAAGTTACTATACTTCACGCTGTGCGAGTAAAGTAATTCACATTCATCAACTTTGGGGACTTGGTTACTGACACTGGAAGTATGTAGAAAATGTTTGGATTTCAGGAATCTATAAGAATCTTTAAGACTGTAAGAAAAAAAAGTTTTAGTTTTTTTTAAACACGAATTTTCAACAGAGGCAACATAGTATGAATGTCTGTAGCCTTCGTAAATATATTTTTCTACTTCATGAACTTCCTTGTATCTTGAATCACGCCGTATGTACAACCCGACAAGAATTTGTAACGGTATTCGTGACACTTTTATCTATAGTAACACTTACTATACACTCACCAAAATGTACATAATTATAATGAATTGTCACAAAGTGGTGCTTGATAGTTCATTACATAAAAAAGAGAACAGTTTTCATGTCACCAGTAATAGATTGAGGAAGTAGTGAAATGCAATTGATTAAGGAATGCGATACAACGCCCGGATACAACTATATTATTTGTTGGCATCTCTACAGACACGCGGCATACTAGGTCCAGTGCTTTACGAACCGGGTTGGTTTCTTCGAAATTAACTGCCTTCATTATCATCATAAGGAACACTTAGTTTACAGGAAATCAAGGTCCCGGATGGTATGAAAAAATGCGGGCTAGCTGGAGATGCAGCGGCAAAGCTCTTAACCCGTACCACGCCCAATAATTTGGAGACAGTTTAGTTATCATCTGCTGGCAAAATTAAGAATCAAGTAGCAATGATGAAAATTCAAGGATCTAAACGGGCATCCACCTCCCTATCAAGTCTCTATGATGAATCTTTTAAAAAAGCAAGCAAGCAAACACACACACACACACGCACACACACATACACACACACACACAAATACTATAATCAATTTAAGGTGACCTTGCACAAGTCGAAAAATGACTTAAGTCGAAGAAACACTTTATAATTGAATATGAACATGATGTAATTGTTTATTCTATTGCGTAAGTCGAAATTCAAGTATTAAAGTCAAAAAATTTTCTGCGGTTCTTTTGGATTCGACTCAAGCAAGATTGACTTCATTTAAGAAAATAAGGGCAAGGTGGAGACCCTGAGTGAGGTGTGTTGTAAACCTGATCATGACATGATGCTAACCACCTCTGGAATACAAGGGTCTCCCCCACCCCCACCTCCCGCATAGGATCGCAGGACCCCTTTGAGCTCCGAGGATCTGGTGTCATGCTGTAAAGGTCCCATGGTCTTCCTAGCTACCTTTATCCACCGGAGGGTGAACGCGTCTTCACTCCCTTGCAACCTGATCCTCAACTCGGTCACACTGGGCACACAGCTCCCGGACACAGCTTGGAAGCGTTTTTTAGTCAGGAATCAAATAACATTCAATTAAGGTACAAATCCCATGAACTGAACTTCATGATCATCTCAATTACAACCCTGGATGCAAGGCACTACGGGATGGTCTCTCAAAATGCCGGCTCTCGAGAGCTGTCATCAAACTTTTCTGCCATTCATACGCTGAAGACTTCCACTGAAAAGTTGTACAACTTTACAACCTATATAAGGGTCAGACGGTGGAGGCCCTGTGGCGCATATCGGGGGGCATTTCATCAAGCGCGTAGTCAGATATATATATATATTTTGACACTGTTATAAGCTACTGATTTCCTTGCATCTGATTGGCTGAGAGCAGATAGATAAGTAAACTATCAGACAAAAACTCTTGAAGAAATGCTCCCCAGGACACTACAACTATAATACAACAAGGAAAAGTAGAAATTACGCGGTGCGTAATATATGTCCCCGCCGGAAGTAGCATTTAGTAGCAAAATGTACAATATAGGTAAAAAGATCAAGGTCAAAGGTCAAAGAAGTCAAAGGTCAAAATTCTGTGTAGAAGTTTTGAAGCCCTCACCTAGTGCCATCACATAAAGCAAACGGAATCGAAATCGGGTTAGAAATGGCGAAGGAGTAGCATTTTGTAGCCAATGTACAATATAGGTCAAAAATCAAGGTCAAAGGTCAAAGAAGTCAAAGGCCAAAATTCTGTGTAGAAGTTTTGAAGCCGTCACCTAGTGCCATCACATAAAGCAAACGGAATCGAAATCGGGTTAGAAATGGCGAAGGAGTAGCATTTGGTAGCAAAATGTACAATACAGGTCAAAAATCAAGGTCAGAGGTCAAAGAAGTCAAAGGTCAAAATTCTGTGTAGAAGTTTTGAAGCCCTCACCTAGTGCCATCACTTAAAGCAAACGGAATTGAAATCGGATTACAAATGGCGAAGGAGTAGCATTTTGTAGCAAAATGTACAATATAGGTCAAAAATCAAGGTCAAAAGTCAAAGAAGTCAAAGGTCAAAATTCTGTGTAGAAGTTTTGAAGCCCTCACCTAGTGCCATCACATAAAGCAAACGGAATCGAAATCGGGTTAGAAATGGCGAAGGAGTAGCATTTTGTAGCCAATGTACAATATAGGTCAAAATCAAGGTCAAAGGTCAAAGAAGTCAAAGGTCAAAATTCTGTGTAGAAGTTTTGAAGCCCTCACCTAGTGCCATCACATAAAGCAAACGGAATCAAAATCGGGTTAGAAATGGCGAAGGAGTAGCATTTTGAAGCAAAATGTACAATATAGGTCAAAGGTCAAGGTCAAAGGTCACAACTGAAATTCTGTGTGGAAGTATCAAAGCTCCCATGTAGTGCTATCATATAAAGCAAACAGAATCAAAATCGGGTTAGAAATGGCGAAGGAGTAGCATTTTGAAGCAAAGTGTACAATATAGGTCAAAGGTCAAGGTCAAAGGTCACAACTGAAATTCTGGTAGAAGTTTCAAAGCTCCCATGTAGTGCTATCATATAAAGCAAACAGAATCAAAATTGGCTCATAAATGACAGAGAAGTAGCAAATTGAACATTTTGATCACACACGGACGCACAGACGGACGGACGGACAGACGGACGGACAGACGGACGGACACACAGACACACACACGTACGGAGCCCGTTTCATAGTCCCCTGTTCGAACTCGTTCGGCGGGGACAAAAATACAGGCATATTATCTTCTACTGTCTTGGAGCCAGGGTTTCACGGTATATGTATTGTGAGATAGGAATGTTCCCTAAATCCTCAAATAAAGTGACACTTTTCGCTCGACGAAATCCGGCCCGAGAATGAGGAAAAAGGGTTTTTTGCTTTTTACCCGGAGATTTCTTTTCAAAAAGATTTTTTTTTTTGTTCTTCTCTCTTTCTCTTTGGACTCCTGAGAAATTTAAGAAATACCTAGAAAATTACGCAAAAATCGATCAAATTCATCATATATGAGATTTTCATTTTTGTTTGGTTTGTGCTGAGTTACTGAGATCCCGTTTTGAACACACAAACACACACACACACACACACATGCACACACATACCAACACACATACACAAATCTCTCCCAAGGTATTGTACTGACAGCTTACTTGAGAAGAGGGGCGGGGTACGTTCCGGATTTTTTTTTTTTTTTTTTTTTAAGGGGGGGGGGGGGGGGCTGTTCCAAGGCAGGAAAGTAGGCGAAAACTCGTCGAAAGGGGGGTTTCAGAAATTTTGGCAGTCCTGAGATAGGGGTTGCTCTCAGGGGGAGGGAACGAGCACATGCATGTCCTATAAACACAAATACCTTGCCATTGGAACCATTGGGACCATTCAATAACTCCATTGACATGCTACATTTTTGTTTTCATTGTCAGACTTTAATAAACTTCATTTAAAACTTCAGCTTAATCTACAAGTCCCTCAGTTCATGTGTTTGTGTCCAACGTAGCATTTAACAACACTGGATATGCTCGAAGGGAAATACACCCAGGAGAAAAGTCGCATTCAACCTGCGAGTTAATATTTGATTTCCTTCTACAGACGGGTTCAGTTCAGCAATGCTAAAGGTGAACGTCGTGCACGATCGCCGACACCACTCGGAAGTACCAAGCCCAATGGAGATTGATCATTCCTACGTTTACGGAAATGCAATCCTTGTCGTAAACTGTTAGCAGTTACTTTTTTGCCCCTTTATCCCCACATACTTCCAGTCTTTCACTATATTTAAGCCTCTCGCTGTCAGACATGCTGGAATCGGCAAGATAAAATTAAGTCTTGATCATTGTTCTGAATGGGTCTGCTATTGAAAGTCTTAAAACGATCGCAATGAGTAGACTAGGGTTACCCGAACCACAGGAGACTTTATCGTTTATGGTTAAGATTAACATTGGAAGTTTTAGAATGAAGGGAAGGAAAATATTTGTGACATATATTATATCATAATTAAATGATTGGCTGAGAGCTATCACGTGACCAGAAGTATTGGTGCCGAAGTCGGATTTTGGCCCGATTTTTTTTTTTAAATGGTTTTACCCTATTTAGAGGGTGCTGAATCAGAATATGAATGATGCAACTCTTGCAACCTTGATGGCTCTGAGGTATCCAAGATGACCATCGAAATGGCGTCAGAATCTGATATCATTTTGATTTGATTTGATTTTATGTTTATTTATTTCTGCAATTTCATGACAAACGTAATATACAAATATACTTTTTTCTTTTGTACAAATCATAGGATTTTTGAACTGATAAACTTGATGAATACAAAATACATGTACTGACAATTGTTTAATACAATTTATTTCCTTATATATGGTAAAAACTGTACTCTGACATGGGGATTGAACCCATTGTGTAGCTAAGTAATTGATATTTCTATTTACATTTGAGTATAACAGAGCAAACTTGTGAAATTAGCCTAAACGGTATCCAAAATGGCCGCCATAATGCTAATCTATACTGTTTGTATAAGATACCCCAACAAATCTCACAGGATGTCTTCATGCGTCCTGAAAAAGTTGACATTGACATCCTTTTTAAGAGATGACAGTTTGACACCTAGAAATATACAAAGATATGGTTAATGATTTTATGCCAGACATAAAAATGGCTTTCAAAATGGGCGCCAAGATAGATGGCTCCCGACGTGTGGAGTTACCCAAATTTTGCTATAGTGTATATTGTTTAACATGTGAAAAAAAGAAAACAAATTACTTTTTTTTTCTTAAATTTCAAAAATTAATCATTAACGACTGGGCAACAGATCTTTGTTTTAAAGAAACTTTTCTTATTCTATGATTATGTCGTTAAAGATGAGTGCCACTAATTATGACCACCATGATTAAGATGTGGAATATTCCACGGTGTGGAAATTTGCTCGAGTTTTTGCGCTCGATGGAACTACATATCTCAAAAATGAAATCTTTTTTTTTTTTTTTTTGCATGCATCAACATGTTGTAAAAATACCTGTACGTTAACTGTCATCTCGGAGGTGCTTAACAGGCGAATTTCACTGAAATTGGTGAACCGCAAAAATTAAATGCGTGAAAATCTTTATTCCAAGCGTACTTCGTATATAATGTATATAGGAACATTGCGCAGAACTATCATAACATTGAAAAGTACGAGACTATTAAGCGTTCCTTGTTAAGTAAACATATTATACAAAATACAAACATACATCCACACACACCCACACAAACATATATACATATATATATATATATATATATATATATATATATATATATAAATTATTATTATTGTATATATATATATATAAAGTATAAATATATATTTATAGAAAGAGACAGACAAACAAACAGGAGCGATTGTAAATAGAACGAAAACACGCGCGCCCACATATTGCTTTTGACACGTTCACTACCATCCTTTTACACCTTGTATAATCGAGGCTTTCTTTCACTTAATGGTTCTTGAGCATTACAGTTTGGACGATTTGAATATACACTTTGTACATGTGTAACTGACCTATTAGATATACATGTATAAGATATTTGGTCAAAAACAGTTGAAGACCTTTCTTCTTCTACATAACGACATTCAGTGATATTCGATGATATCAATGATGAATTGGCAGAATTTACTTAGTTATGAAACTCTTGGGTTCTCATTTCGGCGTTCAGACGTCGTCAGATGACCATGTTTGATCCAGAAGGGAAATACTGGGATTGCAGTCTGGCACTCATTTCTAGCGGATCTTGCCCAATGTTTAGTAATAAATCTATACGCGGCATATGACTCACGATATGTTATTGAAGTGCCGAATTAAGAAAGAAAAAAACAAACACACAACGAACCAAACAAACCATGTAAATTAATAATCATCTTAAATATCTAATCTGACTGAAACATTAATACCTGTACCGAGGAAGAGAGAGAGAGAGAGAGAGAGAGAGAGAGAGAGAGAGAAACGGGGGATTCGCATATAACTGAAATATGCGACGTTATATATTAGTTTGATACCAAACGTGGCATTTTTTCGGTCTGCAATCGGACTATTCTTTTCTTATTACGCTAAAAATAACAATGTACATCCGAAATAATGACAACAAAAGCAACTTAGTCTTGTATATTTCTTCAAATATTTATTACTTTTTTTCTAGTATTTGATTTCTCATTAGTCACATTAATCATTGACATCATTACATTATACAAGGAGTAAGATAACGCGATTACTTCGTACAGAACACCAGAGAGTTCTCAAACAACTTGTGAACGCTCCGTGGTCGTGAGAAAGGTCCGCATCTCCCTCATTTCTATAGCAACGCTTAAGTCTCTTCTACGGACTGATAATAAAATAATACTATACAATATTCGTCACAAATCTGCTCTCCGAGAGAGTTGACTGCGGTGCACTGCGCTCCGTTACATTTATTTCTATCACCCCCAGTCCAAACAACCACTTCGTGTTTGCAAAATTCATCAGGTCTGGGGTTCCAGCGCAGGCTTCGCTTACAGCCACAGACTCCACTGACAAACTTGTCAGTTTGACCCACTATCGGATCGGAGTGTTGTCCTCCTTATGTGGGCACCATTACTACACCACGCAAAAGACTGCCCGGAAACATCGAGTCTACGTCAGAGTCCACATGATATGAGATTCTATCACTGACATATTTTCTTCTTCTTCTTCTTCTTCTTCTTCTTCTTTTTTGTTCAAAATAGAAATTGTAAACATCCAGCTTTCAAAAATGAAAAGCAAGACAGGAGAACCTCAAAGCAAGAGATCAATTTTTTAAACATTTTTCAAGCGAGATATACGGATAAATGACGAATACAGCAGTTGTATTGACACATTTCTTTTTTTTTTACATCACACTTCCCCCTTCGGGACTAGAGAATACATTGAGAGAACGAATATTACGTCGCTTTCCATCCTCTACTATACTATCGCAACTCAATTTTTGGTCTACAATCATTGGTAACAAAACAATACTTGACAGAAACGTGGTGGGTGCAACAGAGATTGACCATAAATGATACAGAGTCAATACTTGAAATCAATATGCAAATAAATATATATTTCGAGAAAAAACAACAACAAACAAATATAGGAGTAGATAGTGCGGAGAAATGCTGACACGGACTGCTAGTGCAGGATCTAAAAAGTGAATAGCATCATTTCTGCGTCCCAGAACCTAAGCGAATGCCACCTGTTTTTTCCCCTTCCTTAGACAATCTCAATGCATCCCAACACCATCGAGTCCAAGGACAGAATATGGAAATTCTAAAGGGAGAATTCGAAATTCCTTCGCGGATAACTGACTTGAGATGTTGATGGGTAAGAAAAAGAGAAGGAAGAGGAAAGAGGCAGAGAGGAGAGAGAGGGAGAGGGGGAGTTCCTCGGGAGGCTGAATGACAAAAGGGACGGGTCTGACGGGAGGAAGCAGTGCAGAAAGAACCGGGTCAGCATCCATTGGAGCTTGGAAGAAAAGATTTCCGGCAGCAGCGAGCCAGTCACAGCTGCTCGCATCGCAGAGGTGTCGGCTGCCGAGGCTCTCTCCCAATGCCTCCGTATAGAGTCCTCTTACTCGAACCCATTCTCAAATCTGTGACGGCCTTTAACACCTTCCTCTATTCAACGCGCCCTACTTCTTGGCAAGCCACTGTCAACATCGCACAAAGTCGACCTCGCACAACACAAGTCGAAGAAAAGTTATAGCCCGGAATGGATATAACTTTGTGTTCATTGTATTTTATATTTTGAAATTCTCCCAACTTGAGAAGTTTTCTCTCGTGCCTTTAAGTGGATTCCACTTAAAACATGGTCGACTTTAGTAACAAACCCAAAATATGCACGCCTTCGAGACCAATTAAACCTTGTAATATGACACAAAGACATATGAAGCACACTTCTAGACGAAATATTAGCAGCAAGTGAAATGTAATCTACACATACAAACCCCTTAAAAAAAAGAAAAAGAAAAAAAAGGAGAGATACTCGAACAGGGAAAAAAAATCAAGAAAAAAATGAGCTATAACAACTTGAAATAACATGAAGTGGTATTCTACCAGTGCACATTGCTCAGGGTGTGGGCGCTGGCTTCTGTCAGTGGCAGGCAATGCATCTCCCATGCTCCAATGTGGATATGTGCAGTGTCAGTTTTGGCAAGGTTTCACTATAATCATAGAAATTCTGCCTATTCAAATTTATCACTGACCCTTCAAAGTAATTTTGGTACAGGGATTATCTTAGAATAGATACCTTTGTTTTTCAGGAGGACGCCTAAATGGACAAACATTTCTGGAATAATAACTGGGAATAGGATGATCAGAATTACTGAAATACGCTATCAAAAATTCACTTTAATAGCAATTCTACTATCAAATTCTGGTCAGAAGTAATTAAATCAACTGTTTGAAATATAATGTTTAAAGTCTCAATAAAATCATACTCACTAGAAATAATCTATGACAGAAGGATATGTGAAAAGAACAGCAACAAGAGTAATATCGTTATCAATATTTTATCTTTTCATTCCTCAAGTTTGTCACAATACACTCTAATCTCTGCTGATCCCTAAATGTAAACAAAGCAACAATTAGAAAACTGCTTGTACAGTAGAAATTGATACATGAATTATTCCTTTATCTATTCATTTATATTTTTGTGGGGGGGGGGAGGGGGTTAGCTCTCCGATTGCTTGCACTTTTCTCAAGGTAGTCTAGAAAAGATAAGAGTTAAAAATTCATTGTTTGTCCCGTCAAGGTGCAGTATCATCACAAACAGGGGATATTTCTGAGTCTGGTGCCTACAGAATTGCTGCATTGCTTTAATAGCCTGTGTAGATCTTCTCTATTGAAATCTCACGACAGGAATTTGAATTTGTTGCTGGATTACGGTCAGAATTGTGTGGCAGCATGTGTCTCTCTCCAATTCTTTCCAGGTGGCACAGCAAAGGGCACCAGGATTTAGACTAATGAACAGGAACTCATTCACTCCCACTATAAAATAATCATTCATTCCTGCATATTTTCAATCCATTTCAATTCTTCATATTAATGCACATTTTCACCAGAAAAGGAAAGCATGTCCATTTTGCTTGTTATGATTTTAAATATTTTTTTTCAAGGTTTAAGATTTCATTTGTCTCTACATGGCTTTCATTTGATCACTCATAAAATGATTTCACTCCATTGAGCAAGCAAAGGATATGAGCTGGCGTGGGTGTGTGGTAAGGGAAAATGACAGCCATAAGCCACAGGACGGCTAGAAACCTCAGCGTCAGGTTCAAAACCACAGAGCAGACCCGAACAAGACCTGGGAAGAGACACTTTGCAGTGGACATCAAGGTATCTGGTCTCCTTCCAATGGAGTAGAGACTAGGCAGCCTAATGAAGGGATGTGCACGAAGAGGAAACAGCCAAACCCAATGGAGTGAGGAGAGAGGATGTTAAATGATAATGGTGATGAGGGTGGCGGTAATGATGATAGTGGTGATGGTGATGACAGTGGTAGTAGTGATGATGGAGGTGATGATGATGAAAAGTGAGAAGGCTCGAGAGCAAGTACATACCACCAATCTCATTTCTTCTTTTCCGATTTCTGTTTGAAGAGCTGCTACACACTGTAGAATTATTCTCATTATGCCAATTCTACTCGGGTATATTGGTTACATACTAGGTCTTCCATGCAAATGTGATGCACAGGCTGTGATTTGTTACTCCCCCCCCCCCCCCCCCCCCCATAAAAGTCAACCAAGTCACTCAATTCAAATATGACACTTGGAGATACAGTCAACCTTGCCTAAGTCAAATCTATTTGGACTGAAGAAATAACTTCGACTTAGAGAAAAATCATCTTTTGAGGGACTAAAATCAACAGAATATAAAGAGAAGAGGACTTGAAAAGACCTTCAACTTAGGTGATTATTCGTCTTGTGCAAGGTCAACTTAAGCGAGGTTGACTGTAGTTACAATATACTTTTGGATGCAGGCAACTCCTCCTCACCCTCTCCAGAAGTTCCATCTTCTAAATTTGTGTCAATCAAAAGAGGGAATCATTCATGAGGAAGAAATAAGAGAGTGCATGAGCTGACACAGTCCTTTAAAGTTAGCAGCGAAATCAGGATTTCATAAACCACAACAAAGTATGTTTAAAGTTAGCAGCAAATTCAGGATTTCATAAAGTATGCTATGTACACAGAAACAAATAATGGGGAACAGAGAGAGAATCTCTCTGAGATCAATCATCATTTTTCACGTAAACACCGGGCAATTATTGTGAACACTGTAATGAGCTGCATCACTCTTGAGATATACACTAAGACTAAAGGACCTTGACTTCACATAAATTGGACATCCATCAACACATCTGCATGACAACAGTGGGCATAGCTTATTAAAGTCACTGGTATTACAGTTTGGCTTTAAAAATGTTGACATTTACCAGAGCACATTCCCCCCCCCCCCCCCCCCCAATCACAGGGAGGGGGGGGGGGGGGGGGAGAAATCCTGTAAGATAAATCCAGTGTGTTTGATGGAGATGCACACATACATTAGCACACGGTGAAAAAAAAACCCAACTAAAAACAAAACAGAACAAAACAGAGACACCTGATGTGAAAGAGTGATGAGCTGGATACAAAGAAACTTACATACACACATTTCACACAGTATTGCACTTTCTCGACAGTGGACTCTGCACATGCAAAACTAGGCATGAAGGAATAAATCAGTCCAAAGTGTAAAATGTACCACGGTAACTAAATGTATAGATTTGGGTAGGAGCATTGTCTTGTATCATCCCTATAAAAAGGTGACCTATGTCACTGCAAGACACGCTGTCACTTTGAATAGATATCGGCTCTTCGTTGCTCCAGACGTTAATCAGAGTTCATCTCGTTCATGTTGACAATGCCGACGCTACTGGTTAATCTGAGTTCATCAGAGCCGTGTTGACAATTTTGGAAATGACTTGCATGGAATAGTGCATATTTGTGTTTCAATTCAGCACAAACTGGCTTTCCACAGACCATGCATTATTGAAATGATCGTTTGTTCTTACATTTAATACTTTGGGTGCTTCACTGCTCATCTCTACAGCTGCAAATCACAATCACAAAACATGTATGTCCATTTGATATTAATATTAAAAAACTGACAAATAAAGAGTGTCCTAATTGGAGTTCTGATATGTAAACATGGCTTATCATTCAACACTATGTTACAATAATCCTGCCCCAAAAGACTATCATGTGCTTTCCTATGAAGAATCTCCCTTACACTATTGATGCAATAAGACAATTGGTGAAATAGGTATCACATCAAAATCTTCCATACAAAATCGTGTAAGTTATGCATGTGAGGACAAGAACATCAGTATTTGCCGAGAATCTTTCACATAAAAAAAAAGTAATAAGCGTTCGTGTATTTAATTTCTCTATCTTTACAAATATCCTTCATGCAATAAGTTACTTATACAAGGTGGCAGTGATAGAAAGTAGTGAATTGCTCTAAAATCTATTGAGGTAACCTGTGAATAGTGCAAACGTTATGCTCCCTTTTTTTTCTAAATCTATGCCAGACACACAAAAGTTTGCAGTCCGCACAGACTTTTCTGCAGGAATCTGAAATTGTAGCTCTGGATGCATGTTCAAATGATGTATCGCCGAGAACCGTGGAGACACGGATGAATCACAGAATCATTAGCAATCTTATGGAGATAATACTTTGGTGCATCTCAAACGGGAACAAACTTGAGTTGTATCCATGCTCAGTTTCATCCAGTGCACAGATTGATGGGGGGAGGGGGGGGGGGAGGAAAACACAAAGAGTGCAGTTCAAATAAACTGAACCCAAATTTCTTGCAACCGTCAAGTGTTGTCTCTTTGTTGTGTGGCGAAGAAGAGCAAGAAGCTGTGGCATGATGCAAAGCTGGCACAGACAGATAGATGATCTAGTTATTGGTGGATTCACAGCATTGTGGAGGGCATGGGCAGGGAGGCGGGGCAGAGGGCAGGGGGGAGGGGAGGAGGAGGTGAGCTTTCTGCCTCCGGTCAGCTCAGATACAAGATGGTTGCATCGACTGTATGATTAAAAGAAAACCAAAAAGGCCTACTGCTGCTGGTCTAAAAACAACATACTGAATGTGAAAGAGTGGTTGCAAGCAAACCTTGCTGGATTTTATTCTAAAGACACGGTATGGCAGAGGGGATATTAATGTTTTGTTCCTCTCTTGCCTAGTGATGCAAAAAAGTGTATGACTGCATTGTACGATAGGTCAAAAATGTATTCTTATCTTTGCACATTGATTTGGATAGTTTCCTCTTAGCTTGTTTGATAGGGGCATCGCGAAATTTTGATACGGATGAATTACAATCATGAGCAACAAACGTTAAAATTGTCATCATGGACTTCTCTGGAACCGGCCATGGAATATCATTATAGCTCGGTGACCAAGAAATAATGAGACACACAATCAATCAATGCAGCAGTCTTTCAATTGAGTTTGCAAGTGTAATATAGTCTATCTATGGTGCATGGGGTAATTTGGGATCATTACGGTTCCCTGCCAGCCATGCGCTGAGCTGTGAATCTGATGAATTTTCCAAAATACCGGCACTTGCTGCTAATGTGGTCATCGCAGTCTTTGGTGACATTATGAGAAAGATAGACACGAGAACTTGAAGGTCACTGGCTCTCAGCGAAGAGTCTTGCGAGATCTCGACATCTGGAGCCTGAGACTTCCGATTACGTGTATGAGGTTCCTCGTCTTTCTTCTTCTTTCGTGATGGTGTCGTGCCAGCTGATCTAGCATGGTATCACGAGTTTCCTCTCATCTCGGTGGCACAGTTCCTGATGTTCCAGAACAGCCATGCTGCTTGGTACTAGTATTGTGGTGCATGCCACCGCTTTACATCTTTCAAACCATGACCATTTTCACCAGGGAACTTCTGCCACCGTATCTCCACAAGAGAGTTGCCCCTAACCTGAGACTGCACACAGGAGACGCCTCTCCCAATCAGTTCTCCACTTGGGAGTCCTGCATTTTGCCCTCGTAATGGAGCAAGAGGACGAAGAGAACCCTGCTCAACAGCAGCTATCGCAGGTGACATTGTGTTGGTCTCGGCCAGAGTCGGGCACGCACTCCTGTAATGCTTATTTTGTTAGTCCCTCACGACCCTGGCGTCTGCACGTTATTTCTTGCGTGTCACTGGGCTTTCTGGAGGAGTTGTCTCAGAGGTCCCCGAGCCAGACGAGGACTGTCGCTTCGTGCGACTGTGCGGCCTGTTGGGGTTGATACCAGGGACTGTGGTAGACGTGGAAGAAGCTGTAGTTGCCATGGTGATAGAGCTGGATGATGCGGATAGATCTGTCTGGGTGCTCTTCTCAGGAATCTCTCCAGATGGTGTCCTCTCCTCCCCTAGAGAGTGAGAGAGAGAGATGGGAACAATGAATCAGGCCACTTTGTCTTATCTCTACATGAACATGGTACATTGGTGAGAATGCTTTGAAGACAGTCATGCTGAATGAATGATTTAAAGGGAAGCTACATCAAGCTACATTGGGTGACGAGTTACTTCATCATTTGTCCTCTATGTTTGAGGAAGATGGGAAAACATTACATGTACATGATTACAATAACATGTGACAAATGAGGGAATTATGATAATTTTCCTGGACATCTTTTTTTTTCTTCTTTTTTGAAATCTGTAATACCTAACAGAGTGATTTTGTCAACCACAAGTCCTACACTGTAATGGGCATGGATTCTATCTGTAATATACATCACTCCTCGACTAGGATATCCTTGCCTTTTCCTTGATTAACAGGAGGAAAGATTTGTATGCCCTCCTTGTTTCATTTCACACCCTTTGGGATCCTATCTCATAAGCACAACAATGAACGACCCCTCCACCCACCGACGAGGGAGGGAATCTCTTGAGGCTCAGCACTATGCCTCAACTCATCCACAAACATAGAAAGTCGTGAATCTCGGCAAACTGGACCCACCCCGGGTTTCCTTGTGGCTGCCGAGACGAGGCGAGTGCCTGTCCAGAGTTCCCTGGCTGCCGGCCGCCTTCACCGCGGTCGACGGGGACGCCGATCCCGACTGGCCCTGGATGGCGCTGGAGAGAATCAGTCTCTCCGGCTGGGAGAAACTCTTGGGCCTCGTCACACTCCCCGACGGCGAGGACTGGTGGGGCTTTTCTGCTCAAGTTCATCGGTATCAGAGAGTGGGAGAGAGAAAGAGGGAAAGAGCACACAGGAGAGAGAGAGAGAGAGAGAGATAGAGAGAGAATATGATTTATGCGAAAAATGAGGCACAAGACAAATACAAAGACAACAGAGAGACAGGGCAGTGGAAGAATGGAAGAAATGCGCAATTTTAACACACAAAATTAGAAAAGGAAAAGATATAGGATATAGGCAAATTATTGCAATTTAGGATAATTTAGAAAAGATACAATAAAGATACATTACAGAAAAAAAAAACAAGACATGAACAGATGATATACAGAAACACAAAGAGCATATAAGGAGAGAAATTAGGATACAGTTTTACGAGGTAAAAGAAACATAGATATTTCAAAAGTGGGTACAACAGTTAACATAAACAGGAGTGGTATTGGAGGGGGATAAAGAATTGAACATAAATGAACAAGAGATGGAAGTAAACATCAAATTGAAGATAGAGATATAATATAAGATAAGAACCAGAAGACATGTCAACATAAGTTTATTAAAAATGCATTGTTAGATGGGACATACGTGGAAGGACAGATGTAGCAAAACAAGATGTTGGAGGGCACAGCCAAATGATTGATGTTTAGATGAGTGTTATTTGAAAAAATACAACGGTAATTAGTCAGGCACGTATAGATGGACACACAGAAAGAATTACATGGTAGGAAAAAGAGACAAAGTTGAAAGGGGGAGGGGAGAGTTAGAAGAGGGAAGAGAATATAACAAATAATGACTATTTTAATATGATCAATGAAGAACAGAATAAATACTGCTCTCAGGCAAATTATCAGGACTCTGACATATTCATCAAGGAAAGAAACCAGACCTCGATCAGAGCACTCAACTCATTGTAAACTCTGATCTCTATTTAGGGTTTGGGGAAAGATGGATAGAAGTATACTTACCTTTTCCAACATGTTTGCATGGTATAAAAAACACTCGAAAGTCAATACAGAATTCACAATGCATGACAGTGGCCTTATTTCATCGAGTTATTATGGCAATTGGCAACTGTGTGTGTGAAATCAAAGATCACGCTACATCGCACAATGTGAAAAGCAGGGAAAACATTCTGCGAGTACTGAGAATCATACTGACTCCTGTTTAGTCAGGCATTATCCCACCATCTCCCGCGAAACAATGATACACTAGTCATGCAAGTGTCATGGAGCAGCCATGGATGAAATGTTGTGGCAGCTGTTTAACAGGTCGTCCCTTATCTAGTGACTTTGTTGTATTTCTCTTCAAGACTACTCAGTTAACAAAATCAAGGGCTCACAGAACAACAGTAAAGACGAACAATCAATTGCATCTCTATCATTGTGCAAAATAACTATAAGAAATAAAAAAAGGACATTTGTTTGGCTTGACTGTATCACTGCAACAAGTTCAGACAAAGGGAAATTAGATTGAATCTTATATAGACATTCCCCACACATCTCTCCTGCACATTATGTAAATCTGCACATTAGGAGTAAATTTTCAGACACAAAACGAACAAAGATAGTATAACGCTATGTTGTTTCAAAGTAGTATGTTAAATCTAAGTTGAGTGAAGGTTTAAGGATTGTTTTTCGTATTAGAATATTGTTTATTAGTTGTAAATTATAGTGAGGATATAAGTTATCTTAATAAGTATACAGCGTTGGGTAGGGTGTTACCGTAGACACACACGCGCGCACAGAAGCCCATAGGCAGGCATATACACACACACAGACAGTCTGCTCATTCTGTCAATATCATAATTATGAGTTTGCACCAGTGTAAACTGATCCAGATGATAAATCAGCTGCTTGGGGACTGACACCAGTGAGGTAAGAGACCATAACTAGTGCAGATATGCATAGCCTACCTGGGTGTTACAGAACCTTCCTCTGGTTAAATTCTGGCACAGGTACAGCAGGCAATGTACCCCTATGTGTCACACCGTAAGAACCCTTGCTCTGTCAAAAATACACTGCACTCAACCACAACTGCACAGCTCTACATTTTGCCTAACATAGACGGGATGCTGGCATATGCTTCATTCCAAACCCTGATTTGAAGTTCTCAACTTTTCAGTATTTTCTGGGTCAACCCTTTGTGAACAAAGTTCAAAGGAATTAGCGATATTTGAAAAAGGACAAAAACATGCCATGACTTCACATCAATGAATTGTCCACACATAATTTTCTAATTATACGCTTGCCGAAGTTTGTTCTAAGTATTGTCTGAACAAAACAGAACCAAATCTTTAAAAAAAAAGAAGAAAAAACTGGCACATGGATGGCAAAGAAGATATCTTCAAGATGAATGATTTACCTCGTAACAAAACACCTCTCATGCTATGTTGAAAGATGTGCTGCTAGGTCAGTTCAAATCAAATCTCAATCACTAAAGAAGTTACTGCACAAATATGATCTACTAGGATCTGCATCTGACACCAAAAATCATACACAACACTGTTCTCAGCATTAATGGATGCAGACTTAGTGATGTTTGCCAGCATGCTGATTATTTCATTGCATGTGATGTCAGTGTTGGTTTAGTTGCCACTGGAGTTATGATTACCTAGTGCAATAAAAAAAAAATGGTAAAAAAGAAATCAATACTTTTGACAAAAAAAAAACTTTTAGGCAATCTATACAATTGCATATCAAAATGTGTGGCAGAATGATGAGTTTTTTGTTATAAAAAAGGTTGTTGATATATAGCTGATACCACTATCTGCACAGTTATATGGCACATATATATTTTTTTCTTCTCTTCAGCCAATGGAGGATGAATTTCAGGGTGTGCGTTGTAGCAGAAACAAATCAGAGCAACATGCTCATATTCAATATATCCATCGTGTTAGTAGGAATACAAACAGCTAGTGATAGTTAGACACGAATTAAACTGTCAAACGAGATTTTCTGCCTTGTACTTAGCGGTGCGCGGGGCGATATGAATGACCAGCATGTCATGACACTTCTCATTAATCACGACCCGACGCTCATTTCCAGTTATTACGGAAAATGAGCTCCCAAAATTGTACAGCCAGATATTATCTTGTCAATCCAAAGCCATTGGCAAATAGCAATATCATTCTTAATTAGTAACCATTCCACCAACAAATTAGTCCAGTGTTGAGTTTCTCCATTTTTTTTTTTTTTTAAAGAGTGAGTGTGTCCCCCTTCCATCTTGTGCATTCATGTCGATTGGGGCAAGTTTAGAAGCATCTTGGTGATATAAAATGACAGGTACTTGATTTATGATGCCACTGGGTATGGCTGAGATAAGCGTTAATTTGAATTCTTGGCACCTGAACGGTTTTCCATCATGCACAAACTAATCAAGAAAATAGAATCGCAGTCCTAGGCAAACACAAGCATACTCTGTTGATTCCCCCCTCCAGTGCATACAGATACAAGCAAAAGGAAAATTTTACAACGGCTGCATGTCAGTATTTGCACACATTTTTTTTTTTGTCTCCTATTTCATTTAATACCAAAGTTACTGGTACGATCCAGCTCATCGAGTGGCTTTCATATTAGCTGAAAGGTAATATCACAAGTGGTTCGTGAGGGAGGGCGAGGTAGTTTGTCGCCACTGCAGAGAGCAAGACAAATTCCAACATGGTTTGATAAATGCATTTCTACATCCTGGTAGCTTCCTCCCGTCTTCTCGCCTCAATTCTGGTTCTATCACAGCAAACATCTCCCCCGCCATGTCGTACATGTACACTCTCAGGCAGGGCACATTGGTGCCGTTACTATAACTCTGTCTTCCTACCTGCCAAGGTAAAAACATATATACAGTATATGCGGCTTTTGAGCAAATCTCAAGATATGAACGGACTTGCTTTAGAAGACGAGGAGGCGACATCACTTTGAATAAACTTTGCGAGCAGTGAGAAATGAACAGAATCCCAATCTAGACCCATTTGGCAAGTAAAACTCTCCTGAAAGATGTATACCAATAAGCAGTTGATCACAAATGGTGACAGACACCCTGAAATGAAATGCTAAATGTTGGCATGAGGGTGTTAAACCTAAACCAAGTTGTCAGCTGAAAGTATATAAAAAAACACTGGACTCTCACTTTACTCCTAATACACAACAACTCCAGCAAAATCAAAAGCCCATCGTTAGGTGGTGGTGATGTTAGGAGAGAGTGATGCTAAAAAGGGAAGTGGTTAACTCTAAATTGTTCCTCCACTGGGTGGCATCAGTGAGTACATGCATTGATAGAGGTGGGGGCATGTAGACAAGGAGGCGATTACACGTACCGTCAGCTCTGTTCAAAAGGGAACGTACATTTGTTTCTGGCCGACGAGTAATACACCACATCTTGTTTTAAGAACAATGAAAGACAGGAAGAAGACTGTCAGTGTGCATTTATTCAAGACGGCATCAGGGCCTTAAGTAGCTCTAACACTTTATCTACTTTTAAGTATCCCTTTTGGGAGAAAAAGGGACATTGATAAAAGGATGCAAGCAATCATGGACTCTCATTGCCAATTATCAAATTGATCTTCACTTGTCATGCAAATATTTTCCACAGCCCCATCTCACCCACACCTGAAAACAAACAAACAAAACAAAAGATGTAAGAAAAGATCCGCATAGTATTATGGAAAAACTAATGGCATTGCTGTCTTGCAACAATGTGGATTAGCTAAGCCACAAACAAAAACCTATGTTATCTAACAAAACATAAAAAATAAAATAAAACAAGACAAAGCAAAGCAAACATACAAGATTGAAATAAAAAACACAAAATTTTCACCCACTCCTAAGATTTGGCAGGATGCCTTTTAAAATGGAAAAATCTGTCCAAATGTTTGACTGCACAATGACATTATATGGTTTGTGGTTGATGTATGAATTAAAGGACTGCATTTAAGTTAATGAACATTTGAAACTTCAAATCCAGCCAGTAAATGTCACAGCAGTGAGAGTAATCATACAGTTGTTAGAGAGCATGAAGAAAGTATGACAAATTCACGACATTTCATGCTGACCGATAAATCAGATCACAGGGCAAGCAGGAGAAAGGGATTGTAATTTTCCAGCTTCAATCGGTTACATGGCACATTACAATGACAACAGACATTAGTTACGTTCAGACGGTGATCCTTAACCTCGAGGATTAAGCTAAGTTTGAGGATAAGCTCATAGTTAAGTACGGGCGCCAAATGTCGCATGATCTCTTTCATCATGAAATTATAATTTTGTGATGACATCGTTTTTTCGTTGACCAGTGACAATGTAAATTTTGTCAACGAAATGACAATTATATCAATGAAACTGTTATTTCGTCCATGAAATTAATATCACTTGTCAACAAAAAACAAGAACAATTTCGTCATAAAACTGTCATTTTGTGTTAAGAGAGACTATGCAACACTTGGTGCCCCATACTTAACGACAAGTTTGTCCTTGAAGTCAACTTATCCTCAAGGTTAAGAGTCACCATCAGAACGTCATTTATGTTATAGCACTGACAGCTTTCACAAAGGGAGCTTAATTTGCCCCCCCCCCCCAAAAAAAAAAAGCCCCATGGATATCACATATGAAACAGGAAAACAAAGACAACAAATCAGAATGTCAGAATGAAAATTATGTGATACTTCATAAAATCATTGTCTACTTTAGGCACCAGTAAACTACTTCAAATGGTTACCTATGGATACTTCCATGGTCTTAACATTGCCTACAATACATCCACTATACGGCATGAATACATTGTATCAATGTCCGTGAGAATTTTTGTTTTGGAATATCTACCGGTATGTAAACGGATACTCCATTGAGTCCTTAGCGGAGTTAGACAGCTTGTTACTCCTCCCCTTCCCCCAAAAAGAGATATTAATGACATCTTTTAAGTAAAAAAAAAAAAAAAAGATTACTGGGTAGTAAGATGACAATTATGAAATATCAGAATATAATTTTTAGCATGAAAACTGAAAAATTTCTTGACATTTCAATTTTTTCTTATATCCTAAGCTTCTTTTACTTTCATTCCGCTGTCATTTTCTTTCCTGAGTTATAGTCACCTTTCAAAGCCAACAAAAACCAACCTGCCATATACATGGGAAAGTTAATATGAAATTAAAAATGTGATTAAATGTATAGTGAAAGTACTGGAATGTGGTGTGCATAAACAGGAATGCCTAGTTACAAAACCAAGTTATCTTGCACAGTGATGCTATGTAAATCCTCTCACATGCAAGGCAGTGATTTCTGCTTCTAATTCTCACAAAAAAACACCCTCCTAGCTAGTTTAGCACCATTATTTCTGCTGGTAGCTTTTTGAGGACTCTGATTCTGACACATGATA
The DNA here is from genome assembly GCF_040938485.1 of Diadema antillarum. Lineage (NCBI taxonomy): Eukaryota > Metazoa > Echinodermata > Echinoidea > Diadematoida > Diadematidae > Diadema > Diadema antillarum. The sequence goes on from NW_027271881.1 coordinate 325,891, forward strand.
CACCAAAGCGCCACATCAACAAAAATCCAGTGGAAATTGAGCCAAGTGTTGTACTCGCTAGACATGTTCATGCATGTGTAAGGGCACCACCCACACAAATCTGGAGAGACTTAAAGTTCACTGAGTGCAATATGATAAGCTTAGAAGCCACGAAAATCCAGAGCACCTCCCAATAAGCACAAGATCACAGCACATACCTGCATGCATACAGGGGGACTTTACAAATCTATGAATGTTCCTTCCCACCTTTTTAAAATGTACTACTACTAAAAAAAAAAACAAACCCAAACAAACAAACAAACAAACAAAACACACACACAAATACACAACCCTCCCCCTTCAGTAATTTAGTTTGTGTTAATGAACATGAACAATGATAATGACATCATATTAATCAGGGTTATTCTGGCACAGGACATAAAATGTGACCACACAGAAGAAATCATTACCATGGCACACACTTCAACCTTCAATCTTAACTTCAACCTCCCATTAGTCATGTGCAACTGAACTGGTGTATGGACAACTATATTTCCATGTATACCTCCTATCTACGAACAGTGTAGACTTTAAAGCAGTAAACTAGACAAACACCGCAAGCATCACAAATACACACAACATGCTCAAGAGTGCTGCAAACTGACAGGTTTCTGGCAAGAAATTTAATGAGGTATATAAATTCAACTGTCAATTCTGAGCTGCGGATAGGCAATCAAATTTTGAAATGATGACAAACGCTTTTGTAAAGATTGAAGAAAGTGACTTTTTCAAAATCTTATGTGCACTCATATCTTCAGACAGACTCCAAAGTCTTGGATGGTTTTAAACAAACCCAAGCAAAGAGAAAAAATATGCAAAGACCCATATAACCTGATTTGCCTTTCACAAATATCACCATGACGATAAGAGATGATAAAGAAAGTCACCATTCATCTTGATCACATAGAAAGATATCTCTGCTAAAAATTACCTCGTCCACATAATGACTGTAGTTTTATCATGGGTAGCTCCCTCAAAGGATCTTCTAACATTCTGTACATTTAAATTCTATTTTGCACTCCAAAACTATAGACAGACACACACCATTATATCATGGCAAACTCAATGAAATAAGTGTAATGCACGAAATCAGGAAATGCATAGTTTTGTGAACAGTATGTGGATATGTGTGTAAATGACAGCAAAAAAATAAAAGAAAAAATGCAATAATACACATCAATATTATCAACAACAACAACAAAAAAAAAAAAAGAAAAAAGAAGAAGAAGAAGCAAGCCATGCAATGTTTATAACTATACCCCCTGATAACATACACAAATATAGAGGAACAGTTAGCCCAGGAGATACAAAGGGAATACTGTGAGACTATAGCATTGCAAACAAAAAGAAACAAAAGAAAGAAACCCACTCAAACACCAGAGTTAGAGAGTTCAAGTTTCAAGATAATGCTCAGTGACAAATGAAGATAAAGAGAATATAGGATGTAAGCGCTGATTAAAGTTGAAGTTAGACTGATTAGGACTGACCACAGGCAGCACAACAAGGACACCATCAATAAACACGGACTAGTGTCCTCTGTCGCTGGACAAAGCGGTGTGCTCCCCTGACCGTTATGGGGGGAGAGATCAGAGAGGGGTTTATTATTACCAGCGGATTTGGCGTTGAGCTGAAGCTTTGTTGGCAGGAAGGAAGAGCTCTTGGAATCAACAGAGGTCAGACCATGGCCATGGGCCGGGGCATTGCCCGATGACTCGGGGCTCGTGAAATACCTGGTGTCTGATGCGTGCAAGGGAAGCGGGGGGTATAAAGTTAATGGAGAGACTACAGAACAGCTCCAATTAGGTCAGAGAAGTGGCTAATGCAAGAATAAAGAGATACATCCATCACTTGATGGACATGTGCATCTCCATTACTAGCTGCTGATAGCACACAGCTCTGGAGTCACTTTGTTTCAAGCCTATTTCACATCTTTTGCACAGCTTAAAGATTTTTGCCAGCGTGCAGCAGTTTTCTTTTTATAAATGTGGTTTTTTTTTCTCTCCCTCTCTCCTTTCCTTTTCCTGATGCATTGAGCCTATATGTAATTCAATTCCAAAATGAATTCCATCATGTTTTTCTAACATGTCCTGTTACTTCCTTTCCTCTTCTGTTCGTTGGTACACAGGAACATAAAAAACAGTTTCATTTTCCAGGATATCTCTTGACATAACCATGTAGCTCAGAGCAGCTGTTAGTATGGCAGTCCTCTCAAAGCTGGTTACTAGTATAAGACACTGCAACATTCAGGGCAACAAGATGATGACATCTCACTCTATCCACTGCTATATTTTGGATCAAAAAATCTATCCTCTAGTGATTGGTTGAAAGAGCTTCACTTGATTATAGGTATTTTCAGCAATGTCAGAGAATTGGCATGTTTGACACTCCATAAAGTACCATGTGCAAAATGATGTCACTTCTATGATGACATCTCGCAAATAGTATTACTATTTGCAATATGATGTCACAAAGAAACTCTGGAATTGTGCACAGCTTTGTATTCATCACTCTGTGATATGTAACTTTTTTTAAACAAACAACTGTTACATCACAAAGCAATGCTGACATCGTGCACTGTGCCACGGTACTGTCACTCTGTGAAATGTAACAAATCCTAACAAAACAATTATGATGTCATAAAAAGCCATTCTGACATTGCGTACTGCTTCGTACCGTCACTCTGTGAAATGTAACATTTTAAAACAAAATCACATAGCAGTTCTGACATCGTGCCCTGCTTCCTATGATGGTCAATGTAGGATCCCTTCATCGCATCCACCACGTGACTTCTCGCTTTACATATTCCCCTTCCCGTTTCCCCTTTTTTTGTTTAAATTGTTGATCCAACATATAAAACAAATAAAGTTTGCTTAATTTTGAGTTTCTGGTTAAAACTACAGGCCTTGGTGCCTCCAAGAGAACCATTCACTTCGGGGCTGTGCCCCTCACTGAATAGTTCTTTTGGAGTTACCTCTACCCATAGTTTTGACCAGAATCTCTCAAGGAAAAATATACATCTGATGGGTGTATCAGGTAGCACTTTCATCTCGTATGACAATATGTCATCTGGATCAACCGGATTATCCAATGGCACTGTGGCTCTGGTCAGAAGTTGACAATCTTTTCTATTTTTTTTTTTAAATTGATGTCATTGCAAAAAAATGGTTTATCAATGTGACAGCTATTATGATTCCAACCTATTCAGCATGCACATTTAGCAAACATAAAATCACCACAGACTCGCCTGCTTAAAACATATCACTCACTCAATCAGTTAGGTTTCTTGGAATCCTATCACTATTGCAACAGCCATACATTTCATATTCCTACCCAAAATATTTTTGTGCACATACGCGTGAGAAACTCCAATCACCTAATGGAATGCATGAGGTGATGGGGGTCCAGACATACGACCATCAATAATGCATCTTCACTAATATTGGTTCATATGCGATTTTTATAGTTCATGATCACATTATCAACGGAATAAGCATTTTTTCCCTCCCTCGGTGTGCAAGTGCAAAACATCACAGAATGCCGGGGGAAAAAAATGAACCCGAGAATGATTTGTTGCATAAACAACGTATGCACTGGTAACCTTCACAAACCAAGTTTTACAGCTTGATCTCCTGTAAAGAGAGATACATATCACCTTTGTTTTTTCTTTGCTGAACAACAAATTATCATATCAAAAACAAAAGAAAAACAGTCCTTGATACATATGTTCATAATAATGCCTCCACAGCTAAAAAAAAACACACTTTCAATTTTCACACAGGTATGATTTCTCAGAAATTATCCTTTCAATGAATCTATGTTCTTTTTCTTGACTTTCTAAGACTCGTGGAGAATAAATGCAATCATCAAATTGAGCGAGTATTGCATCCTCATTGGTACTCTGTAAAATAATTCAATCAGTATATAGTTCTGTAACATTATCTCTTCAAGAAGAAAAAAACTGACAAAAACCAAAGACATTATCTTGTTGCCTAGCAACATAGAAAGAGGCTACTTTCTGGATGGATTGGGGCTAAACATCATTCCAATGGGGAATTTCTTCTGAAAAACTATTCAGATTGAAATGGATAATTCAGAGAGAAATGAACTTACTCTGGATCTTCTGCCTGGCTAGTGCTGGCTCAAAGACGTGAGCTGAGAAGTCCTCAAAAGTGGACGAGTCCTTGTGGTTTTTCACGATGGTGTCAAGGTACTTGGCACGTTCCTCATAGCTGAGATTTCACGGTTAAGGAACACATTGAAATATTGTCTTCTTACAACAGTTTTAGACAGAATTATATGTTGGATCAACAATTTATCCTGTAGTGATTGGTTAAAAGAGCTCCATGTGATTGTAGGTATTTTCAACCATTTCATAATGTTGGCATGTTTGATACTCCATGGTATAAAATTTGGAAAATGTCACTTTAATATCACAAATTTCCAATTAGTACATTATTTGTGAAATATAGCAATTGTGACGTCGCACGCTGTTTCGTGTGATCACTTTGTGAAATGTCACAAAGCAATTGTACCCTCCTTCGTACCATCACTGAAACATATTAGTTCTCCCGCGACTCCACAGAGACTAGGCTAGTCTCTAGGAGACATCGCGGAGACTCAAGTCGCCATAAGGTCACCGCCTAGTCTCCAAGCCATGGGCTGGGAGACAAAGGAAATACTGTAGGATTGTCTGTGGTGCCATTTCTTTCATAAACTCGCACTCTCAAAGTGACTTGATGGCTGACAGTGACTTTAACCCCCTGTTCAGATGCAAGCCAGTTTATACCAAAACTTGATAAAGAAATGACGTATAAAGAATCATCGTATAGCCGACAGACCATTCATACGCTAATCGCAAGTGTTCTGGAAAACGTAGAAAAACATTTAAAAAATGAATGTGTAGTTTCCCACTGCGCATGCTGTTATGGTCATGAGTGACAGCTATGGGGTCACCTTTGGTGCACGCTCCCATTAAGCCCCGCCCAGTTATACCATTCTATGGTCGTCATACGTTCAGACATACAATGGACACAATGGAATGCTGATTCATTATCGAGTTCTAGTTCGAAATGATGCTCTGACCATTGTTCTGTTATACGTCCTTCCATTAGTCAGCGTTCAGACGTAGAAAGTCATTGTACGGCTAGACCGTTTTGGTATAGCTATACCGTTCAAGTATGATTTTTTTGTTGTTGTTGCATCTGAACACCCTGTTACTTGGTACTGTGCTATTTCACCTTGGCAGCAGATAACTTGATGGCCTTGCAAATCATGGCAATGATTACTAATTCAAATACTAATTTAGATGAATGCAAAGTACTTGAATTTTTAATTGGAATACATGCTTTGCCATCAAATGGCAATTGACAAGTACCATGATAGAAATTTACATGACACATTCTTCATATGTAAAAAAAACCATGCAAGTACAGTTCTATAAAATGACCTAGCAAAATTTCTAGTCTTGTGTGCAATCCTAAGAGACCAATTTACTAACACACTCAAATCTCCACATAAGAAAGACTTTTCCTTACATCCAGACAGCTTGATTGAGGCATGCCTGACATAGCAAGAACTTATGAATGCAAAATGCATTCTGAAGCCCTGTTTTAACAGTCCTTACCGCGACAAGGTTGTGACAATGCCAAGAGGATAAAATTCCTGGCCTCGGGCAATAAGACCCTGTTTACAGTGCGAAGCTCGGATGCGGCTCGGCCGCAGCCGAGCCCACCTTCATTTCAGTGTAAACGTGCAACAGGCCAAATGCGGGGCCAAAATTGGCCGCGTATTTGGCCACGCTCTGGAGGTGGTCTCGGCCGCGGCCGAGCCGCGGCCAAGCCCGGCCTTTTCTCAGTGTAAACGCAAACTGGGCCAAATGCGCGGCCATTTTTAGTCTGGCTTCCAAACCCTCTGCCCGTACTATTTCGTTATTCAGGATATTAACCCCCTAAACGTTGAAAACTAGTATAGTTTAAGCTGGTTTTGTCCTGCAAAGGATTTTTCCTTCTGCAAAGGCCTTGGCCCGAACGGCGACTTCGTCGCCACGGAATCCAGTTGGCAAAGGGTCTGAAAACCAGACTATACCAAATTGTGTTTGTTTACAAGCAGAGTGCTACAACCACAAAATATTGAAAGGTTTAAATTAAAAGCGCGGCCAAGCCCGGCAGTGTAAACAGACAAAATTGCGGGGCCAAGAGACTGGGCTCGGCCTCGGCTTGGCCCAGCCCCGCACTGTAAACGGGGTCTTAGACTACAGGAGAGAGCAAGGGGTGCCATTTTAACAGAACCACACCGAAAACCTTCTCCAGGTAGGTTTCCACAAAGAGGGTGTGTCCACTGATACGACTACCCCGCCCACCAGCCAGCACCACCTATTGCTAGATTGTGCACATCTAGGCAGGTAATCGTGCTAGTGAACAAAATGTGGTTACAATCACTTAGGCCAAAAAAAAACATTGTTGTATTGGCGTAACCCGCCCGACCCTAAAAAACCCCCCGATCCTGAACTTTTCAACAAAAAAAAAAGGAAATACATCATTTTTACCGAGAGAGGGCGCGATATGGGTTTGCGAATTATCAAAAACAACAACAATAACAACAGCTGGTGTCTGGTGTTCGAAGATTTTATTTAATATCATTCAGAGAATCGATTTGTCAGTGGCGCTGGGTGATTTATCCCAGGAATTTGTTCGTTCGTATTCTGACTAGTATGTCGTGACGGCTTTTAAACCGGTGATATAACAAACTTTGGATGCAACAGACCCTCTCTATCGAATGGGGTTTTGTTAAATATGAGTTTTACAAGTAAAATACGGGTAGCAAAAAAAAAAAAAAAAAAAATCCACCTGCCCGACCCTATTTGAAAATCTCATGTTACGCCAATACAACATTTTTTTTTTTTTTTGGCCTTATCTCAACTACATAGAGATCAGTGATTATAATCCATGCACATGATCAGCACGCTGTGTGTCAGTCATTCTCTAACTGCAATGTTGCACATATATATATATATATATATATATATATGCATGTTGAGTGTATCAAAGGAATGTTACCATGGTTGCATCCTGACAGAAGGGTTACCCAGGTAATGTCAGGGCAATGTCGCCATAATTACCTTAGCTGGCCGGAGTAGAATATGGCAAAAGTTACCGTGACAATGTCTGAGCAATACTTTGTGGGAACTGTTTGGACAGGCAGGATAAAAAAAAGTTACCAGGATGCTACCCGGACGTTTGTCGCGATAACAAGGCTCTGTCAAAAACGGGGCTTGAGTTTGTACAGGTGGATAGGAAAGCCCACTAGGTCCTTGGAGAAAATAATCATACCAACAAATTCAAGGACATGAGCAGGCTGGCCTCAAGACTTCTCATGCATTTCACTATTTTCTCTCCTAGCTTCATCTTTGCAAATTCGTATCTTACGCAAAAACCATGATGAGCACTAGACTGTTACTGTAATGTATTACAGTTTACTCATGTTTCTTTTCCAATAGCCTAGTAACGAAGCACTTTGTTCACCTGAGCATTCCCTCCCATTATGTTCCATAGGCAGGAATGCACTTAATTGTTGCTGGGTCAGGCAAGTCTCTGGCAAGCTTTGTGGTTTCTAAAGGGTAACTTTTGTGAACAAAGCATGCATAAAATCTGAATAAATTACAGGACCGGCCTACAGTTTGTATACAGTAGCAGTGTTTGCACGAACAGCTGGTTATACATGTATGTATATGTAGATGAAGTGAGTGTATTGCCATTGTGTACATTAGTGTTTGATTGTTTGGCAGGTGACCACTGAGGGAGGGGAAAAAAAAGGAGAAAGAAGTGGGGGCAGAAAGACGGAGAAACAGTGTAAGGTGGGGTGGGGGTAAAGAGGAGATGGAGATGGAGAGGGGACGAGAGGCGAGAGGGAGAGTGAACTTTAGACTGCTTTCCATCAAATTCCACCGGCCCATTCAGGAGGGATATGAGGGGAAGGGGGCAGAACAATGCCTGCCCCCTCACTAACCAGGGGCAGGCTCCTACCACCAGCTGCTCCAGACGGCTGCCGCCCCAATGCTGCTGCAAGCGGGCCCTGAAATGCGCTGGGGGCAGTTGAATGCAGGTCTTAAAGGACCATTTCGACTCAGGAAACAAAAGGGGGTAAAAAATCAATTGTGCCCTCCACCCCCACCCACCCCCCCCCCAAAAAAAAAAAAAACTCACAAAACATAACACAACAAAACAAAAACGATTATATATTCAAGTTCCCCAATGGAATAATCTAAATCTAGAATTGTTTAACTTGTCATTCAAAGTCACAATTCCCTGTTATTAAATGCACAAAATCAATCAGGAATGCAATAATAAGAGTGAAAACACAGCAAAATTTCCTTTTCCATGTTCCACTGATTATGTGAAGACAAATCAGCAATGCAGCATCTTATGTAAAAACATTTACTGGGTAAAACAAATTTAATTCTATTTCTTAAATAATGCCTCCGGCACCACTTCATGGCAGAGGCATAAAAAAGGGGTAACTCTTAGAAGGAAATTTGAAAGGAATACTCCCCAAGATTCTGGGCAAACAGTTTACCGGTACACACTAATGTACTGTACCTCAAAACAATTTGCAAAGTGGGTAAACTACATTTCATCTCTTTAACTAAAAAGAGAATGAAAGTTTCTTGGTTATAACTCATTTGTGGTTACCATGGCCCCCCAAAAAATGTTGCATATAAAGTACAATCTTTTTTCCATTTATGCTGTGTGGGCAATCTCTCATGCCCTTTGAGCATTCACACAGAGTCATAAGGGGAATTGCAAATATCCTGCATTATTGTTCATTATTAACAGAGGTTTATTTATCAGCCACTTTTTCTTTTTATTGAATGTCTTGTCTTAATCAAGACATGAAATTCAAGAGAGATAACATCCAATTGTCATTGCATTTGCACATTAGATTACTCTTTGAGCTACATTGAAGATGCAATTAGAAATACATCACACTTTCGGATGCAGCACAATATTTGCAAAGAAAAAAACAAACAAGCTCCAAGCATGAATGCAGGATAAAAAAAAAAAATCCTTTCACACAGAACATACCATGTACATTTGTTTTGACACACAAAGAGACATACTTTTTCCCCATGTCATATAGACTCTGGGTTGCATTCCTGGAGTTTAGTCTTGAAAACAAGAAAGAAAGGGATAAAAAAAGCCTTCTGCAAAACTACAATTATCAAGTTTGATCAAATTCTATAAATTTCTATTTTGTTGCTAATCTTGAGACAGCCTGACAGAAAGAAGAACAAGACAGTACGACAGACAAACGATCCTTGTTAAAACACTGCTCCTAGTGTCTGGCTGGTCTGGAGCACAAGTGTAGTAACCACGGCAACAAAAGAATAACAGTGCCGGAAGTCTTCTGAGAAAAAAAAAGATTGGGAGTCATAAAAATTTTTTTCATTGCACTCACTGGGCCCATTTACATGCAAGAATTATAATTCCCCTCCTCTCTCCCACCCCCCCCCCTCGCAATGCAAAAATTGATTATATTCATTCACACATTGGCTAAACTCACTGGGTTGCAAGCAAAGAACTTTAAATCTCCAAGCTGTGCATGCCTAAACAATGAAATGACCGGATAATGACCTGGGCCACTCTCACCTTGGCTCTGCAGTGCAATGAGTTCAACAATGAGAGGAAACAAAATTCACATCTTTTATTTGCAAAAGACAATTTATTGTGAGGGTTTAAAAAAAAAAAACCCATCAAGATCCATCAATCTGAAGGGCTGATTTTTGCATCACAATGTTGATCAGGGCAATTACCTTCGTAATTATTTTTTGGGGGTGTCCACACACACGAATGATCAACCTAAGAGTGGCATTTCAAAAATTGATTTAAGAAAATCACTTTTGTAAAAATGTGTGTAAATGGTGTTCATGTGATCACTTGATTCTTTGTCATCAGAGATTACTTGAATAACCCCCCCCCCCCCACAAAAAAAAAAATGCCCCCACATTTGCTTATATCCTTTTCAAATATGGGCAATACTGCAGATATTGAAGATTTTCTTTTCCTTAAAACCTTAAAAAGAAAACAAATGAAAAAAAAAAAGAGATTCTTCTGCTTGTTTTAATGATAATCAAAATTCCACGGATACTTAAATGTTTGTAAATGGGCCCTACTTGCAGGAAAATACTGTAATTAAGCGTGGAAAGAAGCACAGACTGGATTAAAATTCACTTCTAAAAACCACTTGGTCACGAGTAGTTTTCTTCTTTTTTCTTTGGGGGGGGGGGGGGGGGAACCCTGTCTCTACTTGAATTCTGGGGCATATCATGCACTAATAATTAACATCATTCCCCAGGTTAGGTTGTACGTCTCTATCTACCCAAAACTGGAAATGGGAATGGAAATATGTCACACACAGGTGAATCAATTCTGGGTTTGGGAGACATAATTACAAGCTGTGCATAAATGTACTAAATTCAATTTTCACTTGGAACACACGATAAGGGGGCCCTTGTATCAAGTGATCAATTTCTGCATTTGCTTGGTAATAGAGCACCCCTTCTCTCTCTCCGCGGGCCCCTGATTTCTATCTTACATTGTCAATATGATGGCATGCAACATGCAGATATGGCTGCATGAAAATTCATGAGAAAAGTAGAGTATTGGAGAAGGGGGCGGCAACTATTCCCCACCCCCCTTTTCGAAATGCATCGCTATGATTGTTTAAATAGGGTGTCAGATTTCTGTGCAGCGAGGAAACTCTACCTGCGATGATTGTTCCATTTTTCCACTGCTGCTGGTTGCACAAATATTGGGTTGCTCTTGTCGCTCAAGAAGGGAGACACCCTGGATCCATTACACCCTCCTCTTTGCTGCGCACTGCTTGCCAATTTTCGCCATTTGCTGCAGCCAATTGACTACCCGCTCACATGTGACCGTACACTCCACAACACTCTCACCTGTGCCTATCAGGTACCTATCACGGGTACGAATGAGCATAGTTCTGCTTGACAGATATCTTTAAGAAACTCATTTCCCTTTGGATTCGTACCAGCCTGATGCTGCCATATAAAGACTTCATGGCAAACATTTGCATCTAACAGACAGAAAGCGTGGTCAAAACGCTCATCTGTCTTTAATTACTCAAAATAGCGATGCAAAACTGCAATAAGTAATCAGAGGCTTTAATCAAGGGGAAAGAGAACATGCAATGTAGATACATCGAAAGTCAGACTACATCGGCACAAGTGCCAAGTTCTGCATGGGAGTAGATACAACTTGTAAAAGAAGTAGAGATCACTACACGGGCTGTACGAGAATACCTGCAGTCAGTTAGCAGGGTGTCTGGTGCAACCCTTATGGAATATCATTACAGCAAAGCCACGACGCCTTCTAACAAGTATTCTTGGAGGTAATGCTGCGTGCTTGACCACTTTGCATCTACTCTAATCAATTTTATTAGATGGGAAAGTCTTGTTGATCCATCATTCTAATTACCTCGTGCTAAAACTGACAAGTTTGCTTCGCGCTTTATCCCGTCCTTCCTTCAACCTCAACAGAGGGGTAAATTTTGTCAGTATCAATTAGCTCTGCTCCAGTAACCTACATAGCCTAATACCAGGACTTGTGCGCCAGCATCCCGTTTTGCATGCCGAGCGGCAATGTAGTTGCAGCTTCCAATCCTGTAGAATCAAGCAACTGATTAGGATGCTTTTAGCAACAGGTATGACTGATGCCTTGCTTGACGTGATGGGTGCCCCTCGCTCTCCCTCTCTCTCCTTCATTCCACGACAGAGCTTGACAAGTGTTGTGCCTGCCAGGTACCAAACTCTTAACCAAAAAAGAAAGAAGAAGAAAAAAAAGAGCAAGACGAAGAAGAGAAAGAAAGAAATGCTGCCTAAATAGAGTCAGCTAGAGGATGGATAGATGGATGACACCAAATCCCACTCAAAAATTCTTCGGAGATCAGCAGTTGTTGATTGTAAACTTCAATATTATTCTCCTTTCGAGGTGTCACTTTGCATTACGTTGCATAAATTGCCCCAGAACTAGCCCCGGTAAAAGGGTAATGTATGATTGATACCGAAGCTGAGGAGTTATAGACCCACAAGAAATATGCCAGTTTCCCGTCCTGCAAGACCAAAGATGTCAGAATGAGTTGTGTGGGGGTTTCCAGTCTCTCCGATAGATAACAACTGTGGAAAGAATGCCCAGTGGCTGGATTGTAATGGAATAAAATCTAGCTCACGAGGCAGTTGTTTTTATCATGCGAGTAGTATCTTCCCAATGATCGAGCCTGTCTGCTTTCTGTTCATCTGACTGCCTGCTTGTCTTTACTCTGTATTACATGTGGAAAGTCTATGATGGAGATTTCAAAATCTTGTAGGAAACAAAAACAAAAACAAAAAACCCCTACCAGATATGAAAGTACCTACATGTTGCAATTAAAATAATGATAAAAAACTGCTGCATTTTATAATTCCTCTAGGTAACTTTTAAGGCCAGTAAGACTGCACAAGGGACTAAAAATGCAGGACTTTCACATCCCAATACCTCTTCACTGTGCTCAATTAGAGCCATTTCTTTGATTTATAGTTCTCCTGAAGAGCAGACATACACACTTTGAGCGTACGGAAAAAAAAAAGTGGTTACCAAAGTACCAACAGAAAGATCAATACATCTTGAATGACGAGTAAACATGTAAATAAAACACAACATTTAGTCCAGCATTAAAGTGAAAGTATCTGGCATAATCCAATTATCATCTATATAGGATGTTTTAGCGGTGCATTAAAAGCGTGTGTTCTTGTCCACTCAATTTTCACTGTGCAATACGAGAGCGTATTGAACGAAACGCATCAGGCCAAAGAATTAATTCCCCAAAGGCAACCGCTGTTAATGGCTGCGCAATAATACACTTTATTTTCTCTTGTCTATTGCGTGAGCGCTTGCTCCTATACATGCGTGCGTGAACTCTTTTTACACTAACAAGCACGCAGACATCTTCCTACATAGTGACATAGCGTAAGCAAGTGCAAGTCGCTCCTTCACAGTGCAGAGTGGACTTCAAAGCCTAGAAGTACGGTACTTTTTTAAAGTTTATGCCCTCTCTAGACAATCATTATAGATGATAATCATCATATTGGATGGCTTTACTTCATGGAATACCAGTACTGGGAATATTGCACTCGTTAGGGCCAATATTCCCTAGTATCCCATTCATTGCCATCCAATACGATAGAAATGTAACATCACTACTATATGCTATGCACATTGATCAAAGCATATCACAAGGCCAATAGATTATCATCATAGATTGTGTTTGAGAGGATCAGAATGACATCATCATCCCACCTTACATTATCTCACCTGATATAACTTGAAAAAAAAAGTTATTTTAAACCTAATTGCGAACTCGGAAAACCACTTACATAATTCATCATTTTGTGACATGACAATATTACCTTGTAATGCACAGTAAGCAAATAATCAACATTGGTGAAGGTGATGGGACAAACTATCACTTCCGAGGCGATCTGGATGTAGCTATCTTACCGAAGCACAGCTGAGGAAAGATAGCGTACACATTCAGATCGCCGAGGAAGTGATAGTTTGTCTCATTGCCTGAAACTAAAAGTTGATTATTTGCTTTATATTCCACATCTAGGTTTTTAGATATTCCCATTTTTTTCCCACATCTGAAACCATTTTAGCCGTCTTAGGATATTCTCAGGGCTTAGGCTACATAGTTTACTTTAGACGTGTGCACGTAGATGACAAAACAACGAATTTGCTCCGCGCTCCGCGCCCCGCGCGTGGCACCAAAATAAAAGTGCGTTGCACTGTGGTCTATCACTTGACCCAGGTCAAATGATGGACCACAGTGCAAAGCACTTTTATTTCGCGCGTACTCAAAATTGTAAGTTATATCACGCGTTAGGACTGTGTGGACTAAGAGATCAGCGAAACAAAATGACTATCATCATAGAGTGCAACAAACTTTTCTTCTCAAGTGATGTGATGGGCAAAACTACGCTTTATCACGTGATCAGCTCTTGACCAATCCTATAGCAAGATTCTTAGTATGTGGAATATAATAGAGTATATTATCATCATAGTAGCTCCGCAATATAAATGTCCTTTATTAGTATCATTATTATTACACACTATGCATAGAGAGAGAGAACTTCCCAGAAGCCTGGAACTGTGAAACAACACAAGGTGATGCTTGTCACATTGTATCTTGCTGACTTGCAACAATTCACTCACTAGCAGACTTTTGTATGTGACCTCTAACAACCTTCGTAAGCCTCGTTTTAACCGAGCCTTTCAAACCAAAGTTACTGCGACAATGTCTGGGCAATCTTTTTTTTTTTTTTTACCCTGCCTGTTAAAAAGGTCCCACAAAATATTGCTTGCATGTTGTCACGGCAACTTTTGCAAATTCTACCCAAGCCAGCCAGGGTAATTACCGTAACATTACCCTGAACAACACTTATGTTAAAACGCTCTCATAGTAACATTCCTTTGACACACTCAACACGTAAGCACAATAGAACAAAACAGAAAAGGTCTGTTAAAACAGGGCTATATAATAGTAAAAGGTCTCTGCAACGGTGTTTTGTGCACTGGCAGTACTATGAATTAGTTTTGCGTACATAATGACAAATTCTGACTTCTAGAAGGCAGACCTGATATAATCCCATATGCATGCAAATTTCTACATCCATAGAGTTACATGAAAAAAACAAAAACATGAAAGTAATATACAAGAAACTGATATTTTGGTTGTCAAATCATAACAAACATGCGCACACATACACATAAACATGCACACACAGAGGAAAATGTCTTTTGAGGCATTACATTTGAGGTTAAGGGTGTCTGTCCGTCAGTTTAATAAAAAGGATACTATTGCTTGTAGAACTCCAGTTGGGACCGTTTGATGCGGCTGGCATTGATGGCCGTTGCTCTCACCAGTCCCGGCAGCACGCGATAGTCCACGATGGCTCCATCAAAGAGTGGTCCGAAAAAAGGCACCTGTGTGTTGGGGACAGATTGGGCAAACAACGAAGACTTCATCACATTTAGCTCTCTCATTGTTCGTCATTTAACAGTAAAGTCAATGAAGACAGTAAGTTTGATTCACTGTTTAGAATCAAACATGTGAAAATACCCCTCTTGTAAATTTAGCATATGAGTAATTAAAAACTTGTTTCTTTCCTTATTTCTTTTTCTCCTTTATGCTCTGTGAGGAATTTTTTTATGTGCCCTTTGAGTACTCAAACAGAAATTTGGTATTTCCAATACCCGATATTACTTTCCATATTATTATTTTAATCATTATCACCATTATCATTAGCATAATGATAATGATTATTATCACTATCATTATTAGTATTATTGCTATTGTTGTTGTTGTTGTCATCATCATCATTATTACCATGAAAGGGACAAAAAAAGATATACCTGGCAGCCCAGACATAAAATCTTTGGCATTTCTGTTTGAAAGAGATATCTGTCTGATAGAACATGATTTATTTACCATTAATTACCATTTCCATTTCATCTACCATTTTTATTTTTCATCTTTCATTTTATCTTAAATACATCTCTTTGAGTTAATGCTAATACCGCATACACTGATAGATTAAGGACTGCGTAGAAGTAACATTTATAACCAAGAATGAATTAATGTTATTTGTTTTTATTGGTATCAGCAATTCCACACTGACCCCGCGTTCACATTAGACCCTGAGTCTCGGGGACAGTCACCAGAGATCTTATCTTTTTTACAACTGACTGTCCACACTGCTATCTCATCTGTCCCCGAGCTGTGGGGGCATTTGGGGCTTGGAGCAAGCTCTGCCACTTGAAACCAGGCATAGCGCATGCGCACATTTCATGAATACAGCTGGACGCCATCAATTTCGCCCCAAGGTCACTCTCCCCTCCAAATCTTGTCCCCGTACCCGACTTGCTTCGAGGGGACGAGGGGACAAGTCCCAGCGAACGTTCACATTATGGTTTTTGAGGAGCGTCGCGGGGACTAATGTGAACGCAGGGAGAAGTGCTTTACTTTTTGAAAGAAATGAAATTTATGACTGTAAATTAAGAAGAATGATACCCTGTTTTTATTTATGTGCAAATAGCTTTAGGGAATATTATAACAATGAAAACTTTATTGCAAGAAATAATTATAAGCTGCACTTGTTTCAAAAGAAATAGTGTCTACTTTGTCATTTGTTCTCTTGATAAAGTAATGTTATGATGTTATTAGTCATGACAGTTCATAGCTTGTTTTTTAAAGTGTTTTTGTTTCAAATAGAAGTATTGAGACGTATATTTGTTTCAATGAACATTGTAAGCATTTTATAAATATCCCAGTAGTGGGGGAAAATTATTTGCCTTCAAGCAACACATAATTATAAACCATATAAAACAGATAGTTTATCAATTCTTCATATCTAACAACAGAGTAAACAAATCATAGATTAAAATTTTGGAAGTATTCACACACGTACAAATGATAACAAACAGAAATGGAAAAACAAACAAACAAACAAACAGGAAGACATATTTAGGGAAGGCAAACGTACAATCATGGCATATAATGAGAGTAGGAGTAATAGGGTACAAGTCTAAAGTGCCTAAGTAGCATCCCCCTTACTGCAGACACACAGATGCATACATATAACATAGACCCCCTTTACAGTGCGGGGCTGGGCCGAGCCGCGGCCGAGCCCAGCCTCAACTGCGGGGCCGAGCCCCGCAATCTTGTCCGTTTACACTGCCGGGCTCAACCACACTTTTAATTCAAACCTTTCAATATTTTGTCGTAGTGGCGCTCTGCTTGTAAACAAACGCAATTTGGTATAATCTGGTTTTCAGACCCTTTGCCAACTGGATTCCGTGGCGACGAAGTCGTCGTTTGGGCAAAGGCCTTTGCCGAAGGAAAAATCCTTTGCAGGACAAAACCACCTTAAACTATACTAGTTTTTGACGTTGAGGGGGTTAATATCCTGAATAATGAAATAGTACGGGCAGAGGGTTTGGAAGCCAGACTAAAATTGGCTGCGCATTTGGCCCAGTTTGCGTTTACACTGAGAAAAGGCCGGGCTCAGCCGCGGCTCTGCCGCGGCCGAGACCACCTCCACAGCGTGGCCAAATGCACGGCCAATCTTGGCCCCGCATTTGGCCTTTTGCACGTTTGCACTGAAATGAAGGCGGGCTTGGCCGCGGCTGAGCCACGGCCGAGCCTCGCACTGTAAACGGGGTCATACACACCCACACCAGTTACAATCTTTCAAAATGTCGCTAAAAGAAACCAGCATTCAGATCCTAATGATACGGGATTAAAGTGCTGGACAGGGAGGCAGTAATTTTGCTCCAATGGATGAGATGCAAGAGATATTCCATCGAAAGGCAGTGGGCACGTTTCAAACTTTCAAGGTCATTCATTGTGGAAAACAAACTAAAAAAAAAGAAAAGAAAATAAGAAAAAGAAAACTTTCAATACAGGATTGAAGGTGTATATCATCCAGGGCCCTGTTTTATGAAGAGTTATAATTGATTATAAAGTTGATTTCTATCATAAGTCTATGGCAGCCTGTGTGATAAGAAATTTACAATTGATTGTATCTTTTGATAAAACGGGGCCCAGAGGGATAAGATTGAAGGTATCGCAGTTAAAATGCATGAGTAGGAGGCTCACATATTTCAGAAATGTAGCAATGCAATCCAATATAATACCATGTGCTTAACGAGGTCACCTGGGCAGAATTTATGCCTGCTTTCTTCTATTACTCTGCTTCCTTGAGCCCCCACTCATGCATTCCTATGGTGAAATTGCTATGTTGTCATCCTTTTTCATTGTGATTTGTTATAAAGTTATTACTTATCCTAGTCACTACAAATTCTGAAACTCTGTACTCAGTATATAACCAATTTATAGTTGTTCAAATGTAAAAGTCTAATGTTGCAAAAAGAAAAGAAAAATTCAAAACATCACATCAGGCAACGCATGTTTTGGAGGAGAAGTTTTCTTGTGCATTAAATTTGTTGAAATGGATGCAAGATATTCTCTGAGTATCTTTTGTTTGTTAGTCTAATGTGGAACACTGCGGTATTAAAAGGTACAATACACATCTCATGCAGCTGCCCGTGGCAATGATTAAGTGAAATAAAAAAATAGTCTATATTGATGTTAAAACTTCACAGAGACAAAGATAAAATGGGTAGGTAAATTGAAATATTTCACAGAATCTACACTATAATGTAGAGTAAGCATAACCTAAACAGTGCAAATAATCAAACAAGCACACACACACACACACACACACACACACACACTAAACACATGCCAAAATTACAGATTAAGAAAAAAAATGTACACCAGCAACAAAAAAGTGGTTTCCTAGAAAATCAACTGATAAGAAAGTAAGGCTATGATTTCCCTCATGGAAGGAGAAGGATGCCGAAGGCACAGTATATCCAGGTTACAAACAAATAAATGTGAAGAAAACACAGGATCTTTCAAGTTGACCAAAGACCAAGCTACTGTAGCTGTAAACAAAACAAAACAAAAAGGGTTGTTGTCAGTTTTCCAGAGCCTGGTTATGAAACATCCTGCTTTTGTAGCACTTTTTCATTCCTTCTTTTTTTTTTGTTTTAGATTCCAGAGAAAAAAAAAAGATGTAGAAAATACATTTTTATATGTAAGAATAGCAGGAAATCTGTTGCTATTTTAATAGCACCAGTGATGGATGGCGGGTAGCCCCTAACGACCGCCTGTACATTGTTGTGGTGGTGGCTGGGGGGTGAATAACCGGGGAGACGGATGGAGAAGAATCTCCTAATTGCCTCCTCTCTTCCATTTTCCCGCCAATGAATATCTCATGGTGCATAAATGGCGTGATTATTGATACAGTGTTGGTATACACATGACAGCAGATTCCCCTAACAAGTATTAAAAAAAACAACCAATAACAAAAAACAAAAAAACAAGCACCTTCAAACCCATTTGCATAATTTTGTTACTTTATTTCCATCTTTGTTTCTTTTCTTCTTTTCTTTTATTAAACCTCCGGAATGTTTTTACTGGGCTGGCCTCCAAACGATAAGTTTGCATAGTTATAAAGTCAATGACCTGGCGGTACTGAAACATGCAAATCCTCAGTATCCCCAGTCGGAGTATTTTAGTGATTTCGCTCCATGTCATTAAATTTAACAGTTAATACACTTACACAGAAATGGAAATCCCTTAATGTGAGCTTTGGGCAATGTCTGTACCTTTATCACACTCCAGACAAGCAAATGAGCGGAATTTTTACCCCTACCTCTACTTTACACTAATCTGACAAGTACTTCCTGCACAATCTTCATGTCTTGTGCATGGGTGCATGTGTGTGTGTGTGTGTGTGTGCATTGTGCATGCGTTTGTCCGTGTGTTGGTTGGTGGTTGGATGTGGATGTGTATTTGGCAATACTGATAACTCTTGGGATGATTAGAAGCAACCAGAACAAATGGGATCATAATACATTCAATCCAGAGCTACAGAATGTTTTATTGTGTGTTCACAAAAAAACAAACAAACAAATATTTCTTATGTAATCTATACTCTGTGCCTAATTTTCACAAATTTTCAATGAAATCAATGTCTCACATATATACATAGAATATCTTGAGTAGATACAATAGAGGATGATGTTGCTGCTACTTATTTCAAGTCATTACTCTAGCTGATATCCACAACACAAAATTTGCAGAAAATACACACAGCTAGTATAAGGCCTGCCACAACAATATTCCCCATTTTTAGAATATCAAAGGCAAAATCCTCGCGGTCAATCTTGTTAATTTTTACGTGGCACGAGCGTCAACGACCTCTGCACCTTTTGAATATTATTTGGTAGTTGATGGCTTTTCACATGTGACGTTGGGATAGAACCCCGACCAAAGAGTGGTCTACCTAGCCCCAAGGCTGGCTACAGTGTGTGAAGCTATAAGATGTTTGCCATTAACCTACTCATCATCCTCTTCTGGGGGCTACACTATCCAGAGTGGCCAGAAAATTTAAAGACAATGATAAAACCAAACTGCTACTATACAAATAGTGAATGGTCGTGAGTGCGGGGTGAAAGATAGAGGCACTCTTTTCAACTAGGCGAAGCCAAGTTGAATAGTGCGCCTCATCTTTCACCGAGTGTGAAATCTTGTTCCATTGCACGAGTAAAGACCATACACTATTTGTTTTATACAACACCTCGAATGTCAACAGATGTGGTCCACACAGATTCTTGAATTTAGCTCAGAAATGGCAACCGTTTTCTGTGAAAGACGAATGAGTAGCCGCACAGTCACATTCACCGTGTATACGTGCATATGCGAAGCCGATCGGTTGAAGCTGTTTACAATGAGTGACAGAAGTACGCACTTCAGCGCGCTTGTAATCGTCGAGCACGCACGGAAAATGTTTGTTTATTGTGACATCAGAGCCGTGCGATGGAACAAAGACTTCAAGTCAATAGTGAGTTTTAAACGGGAGTCAGTGGAAATGGGCGACGTCAACCATGCGCTATCCATTTTTGCCCAAACAAAATTGCATGGCTGACAGCCATAGCGTGCGATGGAACTTTCAACTGAACGTCACGTGATGGGCAATTGACCAATCGGATAGCTACATTCTTTTTAGGTGTTGTATAAATCCAGAGTGCAGAACTGGCAACCATCTTGCATGAAAAGAGCATGGTTCTACATTCCATAGAGTGCAGAACTGGCAACCATCTTGCATGAAAAGAGCATGGTTCTACATTGTATTGTGGCACAGCCCTCAATATAAGCGATCAGTTAAAGTAGTTGTTGACAGTAAAATGAGTGACTGAGTGTGTGCAGCAAAGGTACATGTGTATGTTGTGATGTCACAGGCGTACAAAGGTGCAAAAACTACTTGTTGAATATGAGCCTAACATGGGAAGTAAATGTAAACAGTGACGTCGGCCATGTAATATCCAATGTTGCTTGACAAAAATTGCATACTCATTAGCAACGATGTGCCATGGTATTTTTAACCACATGTCGCATGGTGAGCAAAAGACCAATCGGATAGCTAGAATCTTTTTCGGTGTCGAATAGTTACACACTGCTATTGAGGCAGCCACATTTCAGCTATTGGTGATAACCATCCTAGTGTCAATTCATCCTTGCAACGAAGTGTTAATTGTAAATGCAATAATGATGATAAATCTGGTTTAATTTTTTGCAAAAATATTAGCATTTTCAAAAAGAGATCATTTGGAGAGATTTATTTCATGTATTACCACTCATTTATTGTATCATTAAAATCACTGACACAACAAAATCTTCTTGTATAGAGCACAGAAAGTTACTTCCACCCATTTTTTTTTTTATTGAAACCCGAATGCAGCTCAAAAACAAAAACAAAAAATACTAGAATATCTGGATTATTGCTTAGTAACTTCTTTACTACTTGCCTACCTAAATAAATGTTTTAAAGATTCATTCTGAACAACATTGCTTCAAAATAAAAACAACAACTGGGGTTTTAATTTCCATTCAATTCAATTATGGAGCTCCTTTTAAAGGGGCTGTACAGTACTGGTTGAGGTGGGGATTCATGTTTTTTATATTCCTAAGTGAGATAATGAGAAACCTCTTTTGAAATATGAAAGAGCATGTAATTTTAAGAAGGATTGAACGTTTATTTGATGAAAATTGGTTTTCAAATGGCTGAGACAGCCAAAAAGGTAATAATGATAAAAGACTACAGACCAAAACTTTATTAGGATCTCTTTGTTTCACCTTGTTTTTGGATGTCTCAGCCACTTCAAAACCGATTTTCATCAAATAAACTTTTGATACCCCTTAGAATTGCATGCTCTTTGACATCTCATAGAGTGGTTTCTGAATATCTCGCAAAACGTTAAAAGCTAAATCCTCACCTCGACCAGAACTGTACACACCCTTTAAAAGTGCCATCAGCTTTATTTGGAATAATCCAATTCTACAGGCACTAAGAAAATATGTCATCCAATATGTCGAATTTGACAATCCTTTTGCTCATGACCACATCAGATGTTTCATTCTCATTCAAAATAAGTTGGCTTAACCCATTGAGGACCAGTCCCGAGTATACTCGGACAGAGTCGACATGAAATGCGTGCTGTAGCAAAACTAGCCCGTCCTCAACCGGTTACTGTAATTCATGTCTGACTGCTACCAGTATTTTTTTTCTTTTATATTTCATGTATTTTGCATTTCCCTCCACCAAAATCTGTAACTGCCCAAAAGTAGGCCTTCCATCTCAGTGGTGGCATGTGTGAAAAAAAGAATGCGATAAGTCCTACAAGGTAGCAGCACCCTTTTGTTTCTGGCTTGAATACATGCATTCCTGATAATGCTACCACAACTTGGGCACAGGGCAAAAATGTTCCTTTCTCGTTTGACACTAATGTGACTTAAGTCCCACTTGATGGACCTGAACAGGTGACAAGTAAAGATCGTTGTCTGTTTGGTTGTTTGTTTTTTGAAAGGTATTCAGAAGGCATTTTCACTGCCAAAGAAATTCTCCTTGCAATACTTGACAAGAAAAACCAGCATGGATTCTGGTATGCAATTTAGAAGAGGCATTTTCCACCTGCTATGCAGATAGATTGGACATAACCTACATGGAAATCTAGCCCACAAGGGATAAACGCAATCAATTCTCTCTTGATATGTCTTTTCTGGTTCAATGGGGGAAAAAAAACGTGTATCAGTAGTTCAGAGATAAAAGAGTGAAACTAAAAAGTAGTCTCATTAAATTTTGTTTCTCAAGTAGCATTCCAAGAAATGAGATTGACTGTGAAGTGCAAATCAATCGTATCTTGAAGCAGGAATACTTTCATGCATTGAAATACATTGAATTTTTCACTATTCATCCAGCTCAATGAGGAGTGCGTAAGTATCCTGACAATAGTGAAGTGCAAGATTTCCCCAACAACAAATGTATGTATTCCCATTGTTTCTAAATTTCTAAATTTTTTACCCTGATATAACCAGATATCAAATACCTGGGGGGGGGGGGGGGGGGGGGGTACAGAGATTTATTATGCCTGCCCAACAAATATCAAATTGTGACAATCCATGGGTAATAAACATCACATAGAAAAGCACTAGGGGAGTGCAGACCTCTGCAAAGCAGCTCATTTTCACCCATATACACAAATACATCTATATGCTAAAAAAATGGCCTATTTCCCAATAATAAAGAATCTTTTCTAGTGTCTCGACCTTAGCTTCCTGCTGTGCATCAAGCATGCACTCCTCAAATATCCGCAGCTTGCATCCCTTCATTTGCTGGCCTAAAACAATTAACAAAAATTCTTTTTTAAATCCTGAGTCCAGACGGATGTCCACATCACTTCCACAATTTAATCATCTGTTCCTTGTATCATTATCAAATTTTCCCAAAAATTTCACCAAAAACTGATGGGGGAGGGGGGCATAAATTTGATACAAACTCAGGAAATATTGCAGTGTTTCAAAGATCCACAAAATTGTGACAAAACGCTCAGAGGAGAGGTACCAACAAAATCTCTTAAAGATCACAGGGGCGTCCATAGAATAAAGCAAATATTTTTCACGAGTAGGGACGCAATAAGCTGGGAGAACCAAGTTTAACATAGATCTATGTATGTATTTGCAAGCTTTTTTAGTCCAAGAGCACCTCCATGTTGAGACTAACTTTGACAAACACAATACCAAAAGCAAAGAATAATTAGTTTCATTTAAGTTGAAATGATACAAATTCAGGTTTTACAGAACTGTCACATATATACATCAGATGAGGTGATAATGTAAAACTTCATATTTTTAGAGATTTTCTTCGTTTTTTTTTTCAAATACAAAGAATGCATTACATCCATTGGATCATGTGATTGCAAGGTTGTCATAACGCAGCCTTGTGGACAAAATTCAAGGGGATTGCATTTGATAAATCATCCCCCAGAAAAATGATATGCATGCTATTCTCATAAATAATCCAATACAACAGCTTCAGGCAATTTTTGTTGACGATGCTTTCTATGTAGGCAACACTGCAACTGCACTCTTCTCTGGTACAATCAGATCCTGGTTAAGCTTGATCGATGCATTTCTTTACACAGAGGTGCATGCTGCACATGGGGCAGTGATAAAGCAGTATGACCTGAGAACATGCTCTAATGCAAAGAAATGACACTGTATTGCAGCGACTAACACACACAATTTGGACACACAATACGTTCACTCTTGCCACACCTACTCCACACTGTCAAGGTATTCCACACTGTCAAGGTAGCACATCTATTCCACACTACTAAGGTATCACACCTATTCCAGACTGTGAAGGTAGCATTCCTATTCCATACTACTGAGGAAGCACACCTATTTCACACTATTAAGGTAGAAAACCTATTCCACACTGTCACGGTAGCATACCTACTTCATACTGTCAGGAAAGCAACCCTATTCCCACAGTCAGAGTAGCAAACATGGCCTCTCCATTACAGTTCTAGGACAATTACTCCCTGGACAATTGCCCCAGACCCTTCCCCCGGCCCATACCCTAATCCTAATCCAGAACCTTATCCTAACCCAAATCCAAACTTCAACCCTAAACCTAATCCATATCCTAATCTTTACGCTAACCCTATCACTAACCAGTATTTAGCGAGGGGGTAATTGCCCTTGGCGGGTAATTGTCCTGATCTGCTCCATTACCTATTTTTTCATGACTTTCATTTTGAGGGCAAGCTGCCTCACCTAGTGGGGACATTTGAATACTCTGAGGCAAGGTGCAAATACCTGTACACACATGTGCATTTTGCCCCTAAATCAGTGTTTCCCTCGCCTTTTAGCACTCAATTTAGCAATAATTTAAAGTAATGATCTTATTTTCAGCAAATATGGACATAACTGTTTAAATCTCTGAGGAAAATTCTACTATATGTAACCTTCTCAGATGAATTATTCATGCGATTCTTACAGTGAGCATAAGAACCATTTCTTCAGACTCTATACTTATCAGGTGGGTAATATGTTTTGGCAGTGCCAGACAGTGAAAGGAATAGTGATTTAGAAGATTAGGAAAAGCTTGTCAATATAAACTCACGTCTCCCTTGCGCTGAATCTGGATCCTGAATAATTGGTTCTTCAGCGGGTAAATGACGATGATGACATCCCCAAACTCTGTTGCTATGATACCCCTCCGGTAATCCCTGGAGTGCTCGGACCAGACGATGTGAACTTCATCGTTGCCAAGGTGACGCATCTGAATCACCAGAGAGCAGACAAAATCATTGCAATCAAGTTTTCCAGAAGAGACATGCAAAAGGAAAATGTGGGCGGCACAACCACTTTATCATGGGACATTATCATCAGAGCATTGATATCTACTGCTGATAGAGACATGGTCTCCAACCATTCAGATTATACATTCTAAGGGTGCACTTGACATCTCTTTCTACAGCTGCAGAAGATACAGCAGCCACATGGCCTTTGCAGCTGCCACTGGAAATTCTTCCCAGAGAAAAACGGTGCATCAAGGCCCTTGAGTAATAGTAAGCACTCGTAGGGCTCACGACCTCTGCAGATCAAAGTAACATACTACATTCACAGTGTAAAAAAAAAAAAACACCACAAATTCTGGAGTAGAAAAATAATGTTATGGTTTTCAAACGGGAATGTCTCACATACCTAGCATGCTACATCAAATTTCTGGAAGACAAATTTTGACAAAAAACAAACAAACATAACATACTAAGCATCTAAAAAATGTATTATACACACTGGCAGCTCTACACAGGTCCATCATGGCGAGCAGTTACTGTATACGCCAAATATTTCGTGAGGTTTTTATATTTCTGAATTTCGCGAGTCACGTGCTATTCGGGAAATTAAAGACATGCGAAAATATTGACTCTGATCCAGATGTGGATGTGACGTACGCGTGTACATTTCTCCGTTCAGTACAGGACTCCACGATCGCGAATTTAACCAATCGCAAAATCGTCAGGAATTCCTGATTCACGAAAGTTTAGACTCACGAAATATATGGCGTATACAGTATTCACTACGAAATCTTACATTCTTGGTAGCCTGGCTCAGTTCTGTATACATTCAAGCACACACACACACATACACAAGGAATTCAAATCTCCATAGCAACATCTATATTTAAAAGCAGGGATGGACTGATTGTCCTGAAACTTGGTAGGCGTGTGAGAAGTAGAGGAGGCGCTGACTTACCTTCCTGTTGAGATCTGGCCCAGAGGGCATCCTAGTAGAAACATGGAAGACAACCTCCACGGTGGAGGTGGCATAGTACGGCGCCGTCAGCCCTGTGCTGCCGTTCTTTTGAAGGCCCCCAAGAAAGCCTGGATGGGTGGTGAGATCAATCTACAAACCAGGTTTCAGAGATAGAAAGAGAGGAATGACAGAAAGAAGGAAAAAATTACGCCTATAATAGCTTTACCACTGTTACAGCTCTTTCATAGAAACTCTCTTTATGTTTGTCCTCTATACTATGTCTATCACAAATATGAATTCCAGTAAGTTTGAAGTCATGCACGCCTCCAAAATAAAGCTTACTCAATGACACAAACTTGCTACAAGCCTTGCCAGTTGGTATTACCACAGTCAAACCATATTTATGGCATAATACAACACCACATTTCAGGAAGTACACCTTTACTTATCTATTTCATATAATTGTGTTTTAGATAATCATACCCATGCAGTATAACCAAAATGCACTGCAGAGCTACACACATGCACATACGCACAATTTAGAAATAAACTTATTCATTTCATGAAACATTACATAGCTTGCGATGCAAAAGTAGTTTTCAGACAGCAGGGTTAAACAGGAGTACTCCTATATCTTTGGGTCTTTTTGGTCTAAAAAGTCTAAACAATTAACTCCTCTAAAAATATCACTGAAACAAAAATCAACATTTGTGGAAAATTTTCCCACCTCTGACCTAGGTTGATCCAAAAGGCATACAACCCTTAAAACCTCAATTTGTAAGAGCAATTTAGAGACACATACTTTGCCCTTGCACATGACATGTAATTGACTATGTTGACACTCAACAGTCCAAACTTCACTCTTAATTGGTATTTATGGTGCATACGCTCATATTTTCTTCAGCCTGAATAGATCCAACTTCCATAGAGTAAACTGTATCTAGCCAGCTAGGTTCAGACATTTGGATGATAAAGAAAATGTTACCTCCCAGCCGAGTCCAGCAATGAAGTTTTCGTAGGCCTGGCTTCCCCCACAGTTTGACAGCACCGACTGCTTGTCCTCCTGCCCTTCTGCTACATACAGTACTGCAATCTTGTGCGTTTCACGGCTGCAAACACACACACGTAAATCAAAGAGTTTCAACATGGAACTTTTTCACTTCTCAGTGGATCAATAATTACACAGTCAGATAAAAGCTTGACTCAGCAATGTATTCTCAAAGACTGTGTGAGCCCTGAACATAAAATCTGCTATGTGACTATATGGAGAAGGGGTGAACCAGAATAACAAAATAGTCAGTTTGCATTAAACAGTGATTCAAATTATCACCTACAATAGAAATGCACAGAATGCCACTGTCAACCACTGAATGCTTGAGAGAGACAAAGAAAACATATTTGGCAGATCCTGGGTCACACCTATGCACAGTCCTACAGAACACAGAGCAGCACAAGGCTACATGTAGAATGCACAAAAGTGTGCAGAATAATCATGGGATTCAAGAGTATTATTCATCATGATACCTTGCCATGAATGCAAAAACTGCAACTACATCACACTGTCTCCTTCATGATATTTGGATTGTTACTCATACAACTGATACTATGGTATCTTGGCCTAAAACACAACACAGAAGACATTTCGATCTATGAAGAACAGTAGGACAAATTATCTAGGTCATACAATTATGATAAAAATACATCAAGTCTAGAAAAATGGAAAGAAGGGATAATAAAACACAAAATGTGTACACATAAACCTTGTAAGCATCTCCCAGTTACAGCTCTGTGATCTCAATGAAGGTAAAATTTGGGAATAGGGAAATGGAAATGAATAATCATAATAGTAGTCGGCTTTGCCTCATTAAACCCAGAGAAATGGCTCAAAAATGAGGAGCATGACCGAACTCACCACTGCCTCGAGTCAAGATTCTTCAGTTCTCTCGCAAACTGCTCATTCTTCTTCACAATGTCGATTTCACCCCTGAAAGAAATGGAGTGCAAAAGTGTTGATGTAAATCAAATGCAGCACACCAAATCTCAAGATTGGCATACTGGTAGATGAGGAAACGAAATCCCACAGAGGCTGACCAATTATCGGTCAGACTCATGAAGAAAGGCACACTAGAAATAATATCCAAGGACTATTATAGGTGTATGTGACTGAACAATATGCCCCTAATTTTGGAACCCCACCCCATTAAGAAGAAAGAAAGAAAAAAAAAAACCCCAAAGAATAAAAATAAAAACACAAACCCTTTTGTTAAACACTAGTAAACCTGGAGTCACCATCAATGTGACTATCATCATGCTTTTATTGTTTGTTTCTGTTTTAAAGAGAAATAGTGAAAAGACAAATTACACTTTATGGCACTATCCAAACAGACAAATAAAACTACACTATCTATCAAAAGCTCTCTAGGAACATCAAGGGGGCATTTCACAAAGCGTTTTGTGAGATGCTTTTCCTGACAAACTGTCATCATAAGCTACTGAAATCCTTGCAAGGGGGGCATTTCATGAAGCATTTTGTCCGACAAAACGCTTCATGAAATACCCCCCTCCCATAACCTTTATAAATCTATACAAAAGGAAAAGAAAAAGAACAAAATAACTGACAGTATCACTGCTATGACAGCGCAGCATAGGCAAGACGAAAAGTATCTGTGATCTTCTACAGATCCAAGGTCTTTCATTCTCTCCATGGTCACTGTCCTAATTATCATGTGGGACCTATCGTCACTGCCATATTTTACCCACCAACAGGAACCAGTCAAACCAAAAAACTGCGGGTGGAGAGAAGGGGGGGGGGGGGAGGTGTAAAAAGTGTGTACGTACCTCTTGTCCCAATTCATCATGCCCAGCTGAGAGATGAGCTGTCTGCACAGGTAAAACTGGGACTGGGGATCCTGGTGTGCTGTCTGCCAGCACTCCTCAGCAACCATACTGAAAAGTGAGGGAAGTCAGGTTATATAAATTAAGAATAACAACAAAACAACCTTATCTAGTCCTGACAATCTTACATTCAACACTGTGGGACGATCCTTTTTTAATTATTCATCATCATCATCATCATCATCATCATCATCATCATCATTATCATCATTATTATTTTTACTATTATCATTATTTTGCATTTCTCCTAAAAGATTGTTGTTTTCCCCCTTTTTTCATGGACTCCCATTTTTAGCTGATATTCATATTCAAGGCATAATTTACCATTTGAAGATGAAACAAAAACTCAACATTAGTGCTTTAAAATAGTTCTTAAATGTGAGTTAAGGATAAAAACAACCACCGTAAAAATCTGAATCGGTAAAATCAATGTTAAGTATTGTTAAATATACAAAATGTAAATAATAGTTATAATAAAAATATTTCAAAACTAAACCGTCTACAGTTACGGTTTATTGAGAAAAATACAGGTATCTCCTCATATTTTAGGCTCAATTTTATATGATAGGATGTTTTGTGGTACAACAGACCTACACATATGCACTAAATGTAATATCTTGAAAATTTTTTTTTTAATCACTGTTCCCAAAGGTAAACAGGACCTTTAACTTTAACAGGACGAAGTGATTTGCTATAACACGCATTTCCCACAGACATCCATCCACGTATACTAGGGACTATAGTCTTCAACAGGTTAAGATAAAGGTAATACCATTATGGTATGAAGCCATGATAGCAATAAAAAAGAACATGGAAATTTCCCTCTTAAAGGGAATGCAAACCCAAAAAGCAATGTGGATTGAGTGAAAGCAGTAACATTATTAGAACACATCAGTGAAAGTTTGAGGAAAAACGGACAATCGATGCAAAAGTTATGAATTTTTAAAGTTTGGGTGTTGGAACTGCTGGGTAAGGAGACTACTAGAGGTTATGACGTATGAGTGGACTACAATACAAACAAAATATAAAGGGAATTCAATAAAATTTATTTTGTCATAAAAATTACACATTCCATCAACTTGAGACTGACATATGTTAGGGGTAGCACTTATTCCCCCTGCTTTCTGAAAGCGGTTAGTCAAGAACGCTTTCATTTTGCTAGAAAAGGGAATTTTTGTGGAATTCCTTTTATATTTTCTTTATATTGTTGTCCACTTATACGTCATAACCTCTAGTAGTCTCCTCATCCAACACCAAAACTTTAAAAATTCATAACTTTTGCATAGATTGTCCGATTTTTCTCAAACTTTCACTGATGTGTTCTACTAATGGGAATGCTTTTACTCAATCCACATTGCTCTTTGGGTTTGTGTTCCCTTTAAGAGCTTACCTCTCCTCCTCTCCATGTCTTTCCACATACTCCACCTCCCTGTCACACTCCTTCAAGAGCGCCCCCATGGCATAGCGTTCCATGTCGGAGCACATGTCCGCTGGGGATGGGAAGGGGATGTTGAGGGGCACCCCCGGCCTCAACAGACACTCCGGACTGGTGAAACCGATGTACTGTTGGAGCTACAGAGTACAGAGAAGATGGTAGATTGAATAGAACACAATGATATTCAAGGAGAAAGCACAAGCCGTTATTTATAGTCAATTAGCCATATTTCAGAATCCATCAAAATCAACACTGCTTATAAGCCAGTTTGGAGTAAGCTCATGTGCACATGGGTACAAATAACCGTTCTTTTTTTCTCAGTTGGTTACGCACTTTGCTCCTTTCAAAGCGACATAATGTATAAACTTGCCTATTGAAAAAATGTATGGAATTCATAGATCCTTTTCAAATAAATAAATTAGGTGAACAGAATGGTCCTTCAATTAACACTTGGGAAAACATGCATTTCATTATTTTGCATTGAATGTATTTAACAATCTTTTTTATCGATATTGCCAAAGACCACTTTTGCTGTAAGGTGGATATGCTGGCAAGCACCATTCATAAAGATTGTTGGTAGAAATTCTTTTTCCTGCTCATGCGAAAAGTGGACCCCCAAAGTGGCTTATTCATCTACCACAAAGTATTGCCTGCACAGTCACATGAGACGACTATCTAAATTTGGGGTGACTCACTGGGATCTTTCTTCTTTGAGAGACTAGACCAAAACTGTAGTATAATGGGCATAACTGCAAAAACTGACTGGAATAATACTAGCTCAGCTCGAAGGAATGAATGGGTAGTGGCAAGCAGTATCGAGAGTGCAGGTTTAGTTCTTGGGTTAGTAACATAACAAGTGAAGTCGTTGGACAAAGTTATGTGAGCGTAAACCCACGGAAGCGTTGCACGCACCTCATTGAGGACGTCCAGAGAATCTCCCTCCTCCTGCCATGACGGAACCGTACTCCTCGTCCTCCGGTTGTTGGTGATGATGTCCACCGAGAGCTTCTTGGTCTTGGGGTGCAGCCAGAAGGCCGAGTCGTTGTCCTCCACTGGAGCTACTGGAGTCTTTCTTAGTGACACTGTGAAGGAATGGAGGGGGGGGGGGGAGAAATATATGGATTGACTATGTTTAGCCAAATGAGTTGGAGAGGATTGTTTGCACAGGAGACTTGTCATTTTCTGCAACCCTATATGCTTGCAGCTCAGGTATACTTCTGGGGAAAGAAAATGCAATTCAACAGACTGACCAAAATATATTCCTAACGGTCGTCTACTCAAAATATCCTTCATTTTTATGCGTGTGAGGACTACAAAATCACAACAGCAGCAAGCATTCTTCATCTATTTCATATTAGTCTTCATCACGGTCACTTCATTTCATCACACAAGCTACATGTATAAGGAATATTACTAGTGATGCATCAAGAACTCCTTCACTCATAATAAGTGGAACTACACAGTATTTCAAATTTGTTGGGTGAGACATAAATCTACTTCATTATCTTGAACAATGGGTTTGGAGAAAGTAAATATCACCAAGACATGAGGAACATCTGCTGCAGCAAAGTCAATGCCTGCTAATACATTCAGATGGACTGAACGTACATGTATCTTTCTTCCAGTCATAACAACAACTCATAGATTTCCTTGGGAAGAGAATATCTGTGCTACTTTTACCAACACACAATGTCACAGCTAATGCGAGCAGCTGAAGGGTGTACTGACCTAATCTTGTCCTCTGCGCCTTGCACTCGGCCGGGCCGTAGATGATCCTCCCGTCCCAGGCAAACTTCCCTGTCACATTGCGCACCACCACACGGAGGTCAGAGGTCGCCAGTGAAAGATTGGACTCAGAGCCATCATCCTGAACAAATAAAAGAACAAACAAACCCCAAAATGAAGTCCCATACCCATGTTGATGCAGCATTCCACAAACAAGGAATGAAGAAGCTATGGTACTGCAGCCCAGCTCTAGATTTGAACAGACCGAGAGCAGCCCCATATCGCACTGCAATTCTTTTAGCACGAATAAAACCTCTTCAGGGATCAGCTCAAGGCCAACTTCATGTTAAATGTTAGTTCAGAGAGGTCTGAGGCTTAGATGCCTCTGGTCTGATTGACCCAAATCAAATCAAATCAAATCAATTATTTAATACATTCCCTCCAAGGACAAAAGCATGCACGAAACAGGCGTACTGTGCACATATGCATGTCAATGTGCATTCAGCATTGGACGTCTATAGGCATATATGATATGTTATGACAATTTGTGCAATCACAGTTTGCATTATCTACAGGCTAAATTAAAACTACTTTTGTGAATGTGGGTCGTGTGTCTGACGACATACCAGGGGAGGCAGCTGCTCTACAGAGATAAGGGCAGCATCATTGTAGATGAAGAACTGGACGTTCTGGGACTCAAACAGGCGGGGAGTGATGTCGTCCGTCTCGAATCCCGGGAGGTCGTCCACCTCGTTGACCAGTGATGTCACACACGCTGGCCCTCCCCCGAGGGGGAAATGTCCAAGTTTGTCCACCAGATGGGCTAGCACCTTGTGGTGCAAAGAATACAGAAGCATAACATAACATGTAGAGCCAGTGATTCACACAAAATCCAGTCTATGCTAGCAGCAAATTCCACACAACATAGAAACTCCTGTGCCATGCCCTGAGATGTTACAGGCAAACAAAATGGAGTGATTGAGCAATTACTATAGTCCTCTCTTCAAATGAAAGGATATTGGTCTGACATCAATGGAACTTAAAGGTGTCATATTTGTAATTATGATGAAATACCATCGAAACAAGACATTTCAACAATCAATGGAACCATTTCCATCATTTATTGATGTATTTTGCTGTTGCTCTCCGAAATATCTTAAAAAGTAATCATCTCTTTTTCAGTTGATACAACAGAAGTAAAGCCAACTGTTATCGAAAATGAACACTATCATACTCTTGCACATGCTCAGCAACATTGCTTTCTATCATCATCATAATAATCATCACCACCATTTAAATCAAACCAAGCCCAATGCCCAGCAAATCAAACTTACTGTTTTTGCTGTTAATCTTGTCAGCTCTGACGGGAAAGAAACTGAAACCGGCTCTGCTGATGAAAGAAAGCACACCATATTCAGTATTACAAGATGAAAATACATCACCTCCAGCAATCCTAATGACTTGCATCAGACATGTTCTCACAGAAAAAGTAGAGCCAGTGCTGAAAGTACAGTGAAATTTCTTCAACCACTGGGTCTATTATTCACATAATTTCGACTGGTAATACCTGCTCATGCAGGTGAAAAACACAAAAATGGAATACTATACATTCATATAAATTGAAATTTTGCGGAATTCTCTTTACACTATTTTGCTAACCTAAAGCGATAACACATATTGTTGTAGTCTTCTCATAAATCAAGCATCAGCTGTACTGAAAGATGAAAAATTCATAACTTTTGAATGGATAGTCTAATTTTCCTCAAATTTCACTGATTTGTTCTACTAACATTTCTGCATTTACCTGATTAACACATATATTTGGGTTTCAACTCCTTCAGTTTTTGATGAAACTTCTACTGTTCTGTATCCCTGATTTCATTCCATCAAAGTCCAATTATCATGATGTGAAATTGTATTTTTTTTAAAAAGAGCACTCACAAGTTCAAAGCATCATACAGATGAAAAACAAGCTTGCACAATTACATTATGTGAAGCATTAAAGCAGCTCACTCACCATCCTCGAAGGCGTACTCCGTGAAGTCAGGGGTGTTGTTCTTGAGGGCAGGGTGGAGGGTGTGTCCATCCTTGAGGGCATCCAGATTGATGTGGGGGTCATAGTCTGGTGATGCCAGCTCAGCAAAGTTCACCATGCCACGGGTGTCCTCCGGCATCTCCTCTGCCGCCGTCTGCAAGACCTGTATAGACAAAAAAAATTAGCATCGCTGCGTGGATGAAATAATTACGTGGCTCGTGTATTGACGATGCATTAGAACTGGGTTTTTGTGGTTGTTGTTTTGGTGTTGTTTTCTTCATGGGGTGGGCCGATCTCATCATACAAAATCACTACGTATTCTAAAAGCATCTTTCTTTAGTTGCATCAGGTCCTTCAATGAAAGTTCAAATTCTGGGCGGGTTTTTGTAGTTGTGTTGTTTTGTTTTTGAGGGGAAGAGGTTCGCAGATGTAGCTATCATAGAGATGATGGCTGAGTAAATCATGCAAACTCCTATTTGACAGGGTGTGCAAGAAATCTGTTCCGATGTACTGTCAAGAGAGCCTGACATTACTTCTTGAATACTTCCTAGCTACATGCATAAGGCTTTACACTGACAATCATCAGCACATCTTGCAATTGATACAGAATGACGCGTCCTCTGCCTCAATTTCATTGTGAGATACAAGATCTCTCTGTCTTCGAATTTATTCACTGTCCTCCCCCCCCCCCACCTTTCCCATGGATGAAGCAAATTCATCACAGACAAACAAATACTACCCGCGGCCATGCCAATACAAGCTGACCACCTCACCTTGAATACTGTGTGAATGAGTGGGCTGTTTTCTCGCTTGGACTTGTTCTCTGCACTCTCCTGCAGCATACCCAGTGGGACGGCCATGCACCACTCGGACAGGCAGAACATCAGGGACACGATCAGCTGTGACAGAAAGCAGGCCATAGACAGCCGTGTGAATCCCGCTCAATCTCAATGCATGGTACCAACTATGAGCATTCTCTTTCATGATCCTGCCCATCAAAAGCATTCGCTTGCATGGTGTATGTCAGATTTGTTGAAGTCATTTCTGGTAAACAACCTATGTTCATGATCCTGTCAACAAGCGTTCACTTGCATAATGTATGACAGATTCATTAAAGTCATTTATGGGGAACAACGTTTTCTTTTTTGAGGTCAGACTGGTAATATGAATTATAATTGATATCAATTTCTTTCCTCTCAAGAGTGCCATGTAAAATAAATTATCTGTTTCATACTTGAATTTTACTAAAGAGATGCATGATTCATTAACCTGTCAGTGCTTTGATATTATTCTCATCATCAGCATGACATTCCATTGAAATTATTCCAATTATTATTTCGCATGGTGGGTATAAACATGGATGGATATCTGGCAAGAGCAAGAGAGTTATTTTGAGCTCACCTTTCTACCCTCTTCATGTTCTGTCATCTCCATGCTTGGCAAGAGACTGGCTACTGTCATGGCTATCACCTGGGACAGGGAGAGAGAAACAAATTAATTTTACATTTCACATTATTTTCTTAGAAAATTAGAAGGATCAATGTGACAAAATCCAAAAGCATAAGTATGGGGAGGCTAATCTCTATGTCTATGTCCTTGGATCCTCTAAATTCACAAGGAACAATTGGGTTTATGTGGGTTGATTTAGCATGTGTGTGTTGTTATCAGTGGCAGTCTACCTAGAAAGCCCCCGAAGTGGTGGAGCTTGTGCAGTGTAGACATGGGTTTGATCTCAACCACAACGGTAATAATATATGCTTTGAGAACCACGCTGGGGTAGGGAAAGTGATGTATGAAAAACAGCTGCTGCTTTTACTATTCTTCTAATCATTGTTAGCATCATCAGCATCATCAGCATCATCACTTCTTTTATCATTATCATCACTGCTGTTGTTATGATTGTCAAAGAAAAGAAACTTGAAACATAACTCGAAAGGTTGCAAGATTGTGTATTATCAAGTTTGGGGCATCGCACAATAATTCAGCAGCATAAATTTCAGGTCACACCTACTTTGTCTGCACTATGGGATATTCAGAAGGCCGTAAGTCACTCACTTCAATGATTTTCTTTGGGGCTTCTGGCATATGTCTCCTCAATCTCTCAGCATGGTCACATATACACAACAGCATGTCACAGGCAACCTGTCCCACCAGCTTGTTGTGGAACTAAGTTTGTTTTGAGAGAGAAATTGTGAAATACAAAACCACAAAAATATTAATTATTATGGAGACACAAAACCTACAAATGTGAACCTTTGAAATGGGGCAAAGAATAAGTATTTAGACAGAAATAGCAGTTCTGGATATTTCCCAGTGAAGAAGACTAACCTTTCATTCATCACATTTCTAACTATATACCATATACATGCATATCATACTCATAAATGACAGAGTGTCATATCATTCTATACCTCTGATAGCTACAAGATTGTTAATAGTCTGTTATTCTGAAAAGAGCTCACTGTCTTAATGCACACACCAGTTCAGAGAATGCATTTCTATCTGGTCTTGTGAGGAATTCTGCTGTTTATGATCAAATATTAACAAAATAAGACTTGGACACTAGGCTCACACTCACGGAGAGCACTGAAGATACCACGGACCTGAGAAATGACCTAGAGACTGTCTTTCACATAATTCAAGGCTGGGAGTTAAGATGATGGTCATTAAGCTCAAGATGTTTTTCGCAATCTTCTCCCATAAAAACCTCTGATATTTCAATCTAAACATGAGTGCCTGCATCTGGATTCGCATCAGCAGATAGGGTAGAGGATAGAGGAAAATTAGGAGGACAGGGTTCAATCTGACCATTTCAATGGATACAATTTGCTGACATACACCGGAACTGCCTCTAGACATAATTAGAATATAAAATCTTGTGTACATGTGATCAATACTTCGACAATTGAAATGCACATATATTCATTTGTTCTCCATAGCAATGTATTTATGAGCACTTATTGCCTGTTACCTGTTTTGACCAGCAACATGATATAGAATGTATATTGTGTGATTGACTCTTTTTACAAGCAAATATTTCTCTTTACAAATAAATAGAAATACATTTACAAAGAAATAAAGAAATGAATGAATGAATGAAAGAATGAATGAATGAATGGATAAATAAACAAACAGATTAATTAATAAAGAAATATATATAAAGAAATAGAACATATATCATATAACCCTGTCACATACACATAACTTCTGTTGAAGAATACTTTAAAAACAACATCAAATAGAATTGTTATCCGCCAGCTTCAGGAGTGAAAATGTGAAAATGCCTTCTCTTCGACTGACCTTCAGGCTGGCTAAAAGGACGTTGATTGCTTCCTTTACTCTGGGGTGAAAGGTCGTGTGCACAAGCTCCTCATACACAAAGATGCCAAGTCCACAGAGTGCAATGCAGCGGGCTTCACAGTTAGGTTCCTTCTTGCCGCACTTCAGCAAGATGGTGATCAAGTGATCCTGATGGCAATATTGTAAAAATTAAACCACTCTCATTACCAGGTACTCTTGAAAATGACACTTCCTCAATTGATGCAGAAGTCAAGGGCTTACTTTCAGTTCTAATCATTCTAATGTTGTGTCTTTGCACACAATCTGGAACCTTTTTCTTTACAGCATAAACGTACAACACGGACAAGCCAAATCAACAGCATCTGTTCATTAATGATTTACAGCAGAAAAATAATGGAACTTTTTGTGTGATTTGCAAGACAATTACTGACCTTCTGTAATAAATAGGTACTAGACATTCTCTTGGCTACAGCATAATTTCAACTGCACTGCAGCAAACACAGTTCCAACAATATGTCAGCATTAAAGTGTTATATGAATGACCTCCAGCCTTTTGGCACTGTCTGTTCTAAAAGCTCAAAGAGTTAATGACATCATGGCTTACAGAGTTACAGCTTTCTGTCAAGTTGGTCGAGAGCACAGTATAAATATGTTTGCATTCGCTCAGAGTTTAAGGTCATATTCGGCATAGCCAAGAATTGTCCACCACAACAGTTTTCTCAGTGCCCTCACATTACTTTCCTCTGGCATTTGAATTGAAATATAAATATGCATAATTTCATTCATTGATAAAAAGAATTGTGTTATTTAGCTGCCACTGTCATTGATACAGATGACACTGTGCTTCATTTTCTTTTGAAGTTACATTGTACTTTTGTCAACAAACAATGGGCTTCATTTGCATTCACAAACAAAATGTAGGTTCATAATGTTGGGTTGTGTGCATACATGTATTCCCACCTTGAAAATGCAGCATATCAACATTAATAAACCATCAGCAGACATTCATAATTTGAGATGGAAGTCATAATTGGCTAGAATAGGTATAACGCAACCGGGTGGGGGGGGGGGGCGTCTCATGAAGTGTTTTGTCCGACAAATCTATCGGACAAATTTGTTCTCAGCCAATCAGAAGTAAGGATGTCGGCAGCTTATAACAGTTAGTTAGATGTTTTTCCCCTGGGGGCATTTCATGAAGCATTTTGTCAGATATTATTTTCTGACAAACTGTTATACGCTACTGAAATCTGACAACTTTATCGCGCAAAATGTGTAATGAAATGCCCCCCCCCCCCCCCCCCCCCCCCCCGGGCGCACCTCCGCTCCACCCACCTTGACCGGCTTGATGTCACTGCAGACCATGGTACTGAGATCTTTGGAGGAGGGCTGGAACACCGTCAGGTTGCAGAACATGTTGGGAAAGCACACCAGAGAGCCTAGGAGGGAGAGCGCTTCGACCCGCGGAGCCTGAGCGTC
This sequence comes from Diadema antillarum, assembly GCF_040938485.1. NCBI lineage: Eukaryota > Metazoa > Echinodermata > Echinoidea > Diadematoida > Diadematidae > Diadema > Diadema antillarum. Next base: position 365,079 of record NW_027271881.1, read on the forward strand.
GAGACAGAGAGGGGATAGAATCTGTCAGATTTCATAAGATGGCCAACATTCATTTCCAGAAGTATGTGCGGTTCATAGAATGGGTGTAACAGGCAACCTATGTAACTTAAACAAACTAACTAAAAAGACCCATAGAAGATGAGTCCAGCAAAGAACATATTTCTACAGTGTAACTTAAAAGAAAAAAAAATCAATAATCTTGGCATTTTTATTCAACTTCAAACTTTATGTCAGCCTCAGTTGCAGTGATTCCCATGACACAAAGTGAAACCTGCTTGAGTATTGGTTAACATGGTCTTATGACTAGTTGTGTTTTTTTTACAAGTATTCTTTCACTTTGTTACATTTCTAAACAAATGCTAAGACTCTAATTACAGCTCAAAAAAAGAAAGGAAAATAAAAACTTGTATTTGTATATTTTTACAAATTTGGAAAGATTTCAGCACATAAGATTAAAAAAGTCATACTTCCATATATGTGGAAGAGTTTGAACAGACAAATTGAGTCAAAACTTCTGTATGATTGAACGATGACATTTGAGGAACATATTCAAGCCTGAGTCAAAATGTCCTTGTTATGGCACATTATACATAAAAATGGCCTAGTTGTTGACATAAAGTGTAACATGCACTGAAACATACAAAGTAATGAATGCTACACCATGGGAATTGGAAATAAGGCCTTACAGATTAGATACTGCAGGATTCAATCTTCTCTGATGTAAAGAACTCTATGCAAAATGACAGCACATAAACAGTATCCCAAACAACAGTAATTCGGCAATGTCGTTAGGCTAAAGCATTGAAATTAGGAAATGATTATGGTGTCCACAGCAATGAGCATTACAGCTATTTTTTTTTTCTTTTCTTTTCCAACACTTTGTGAATGATGTTCGGCACATTAGGGGAGCCTGGCACCTTTGAATGTTTCAACAGATAAATGGCACTATATAAATGCTGTTTCATCATCATCATCGTCGTCATCATCAATTTTGCAGCTAAAACAGCTCATGTCAGTTAAAAATCAAAGTTTAAATCCTGGAGATGCTGCAGCAACTTTTACTTTGGTGTCCATCCCTTACGAGGCAATACAGGTTTATGACAGATTCCAAAAATGATTGCCAAAACAAAACTAAATAAAAATTGTTTAGAAAGATAATCAATGCATAAAGACTGAATCTAACACTTAACCCCCCCCCCAAAAAAAAAAGGAGAGAAATAAAGAAAAGAAACAAACTTTTGGCTTTAGAAATTAGGAAGTCTCTAAACCTTACAAAACAGCTGTTACAGTTGACACCAAGCATAAAATGATATAGATTTCCACTGGAATGCATGCAAAATTTGAGCAATTGTTTAAAATTTCATAGCCTATCTCTTCCTATCATAAAAAGCTTCAAACAAGTCCTATGAATATTTCATGTGTATTTTGATCATTTTCATTAGAAATCGAATCATAAACATGTCACACTTCCATTGACCAATACTGAAAAAACACTCACATTTACACTCAAATTATTAACCATTAATATAAGATTCACGACTGTTCCAAAAAGAATGCCGCTACACTACCAAAATTGCCCTCTGGGGCTTTCAGGGGTATAAAACAAAGCTTCCTGAGATAAACATGACAAAACAAATAACGTAATGTAATGTTTTTAGTCAAATGCAAAGCACTGAAAAAAAACACACACTCTAACTTCCTTATCTATGTCCTATGGGCTCATGGTACATACAAAAAGAGAAATAGTAACATACTTCACAACAAACACTTCCTTATGACCACCACATGATTGACAGCGGCACATTCTCACACAAAAAGTTAGAAATAAAACTAGAATTTGGTATTTGTATTTGAAGGACTCACCACTAACAGCTAACTACTACGCCTTTCGGGCAGCGTAACAAAAGTCAGCTGATCTTTGAAGTTCAGACAAGTTCACATGAGCATACATCATAATTCAAGTAGAAATGCAAAGACAAGATATGTACTATTACATACAGAGAATATGCACTAGGCTTCTTTGCACAGCTCACAACAGCAAATACCATAAATACAACACTTACACGCACAGTGAGAGCAATTAATCTTGCAGTGGTGACAATTCAAGGGGCGCCTCTCGAGTTTGTCACGTGGAAGTTACTGCCACTGGCACTGAACTACACGGCGATAGAACTCGGCGGCTTAACTGGCTCTGCAATACTATCCATCTTGGACTTTGCCAAGTAGGTAGCTATTTGTATCTTTCTGTGGCAGCAATACGGCACATATAATAGATATCTCACAGCCATGAAATGACAGGAAATAACAACTGCCAAGTGGCGTGACTGAATCACAGCACAGAGATACTCAAGTCTGGCCCAAACACAGCACTTTTTTTTCTCTCTCTTCTTTTTGATAGGACGTTGACAAGGATTAGGGTATGCAAGTCAAATGTCAACATCGATGAGCTTTAAGTGTGTACATGCCAGTAAGGGGGGGGGGGGGGGGGGGGGAGGGGGAAGGAGAAGAATTAGGCCAACGTTTTTCCTTTAATGATGACTCAATGCAGTAGGATTTAAGTGTTGATCTCCCTTCCAGTGACAGCATGATGATGCAAGCTGCTGGAAACACTCACTCATGATGACTACCCAATATTCTGATGCAGTGTATGCACAAATGCAAGGATATATTGAGGAATTTTACATCTGCATGTTTGTTTTTGTTTGTTTTTGTTATTTTTTTGGTTTTTTTTAGGGAGGGGAGGTCAACTCAGAGTATGTACATAGACAATGAACATAAACACAGAATTACTATCTCTTTTACTCTCACATCTGTAAATGAAGGTAAATTTCAGTCATCTTAATTGTAAGTAGCATCCACACACCTTTTTTTTAAATAATCTTCATTTGATTTCTATAATTTTACAAGAAAAAAAAAATTTATCACGAATGTACAAGCACAATATACAATCAGCAATGTTTGATCAACTACAAAAAAAAAATACTTATAAGGAATAGAGAAAGCAAACACACATACATGCCTATACAAACATATACACACACATACATATATGGATACATACAAGTACATACAGTATACATACATGAAACCAGGTATGTAGACTGGACATATAGGCAGAGAAGCCAACAGGGAGATAACAGTACAGCAAACATGTTTCACATGAACACACACACACACACACACACACACACACACACACACACACACACACTTACTTTCACAGGAGTTATGTGATCAAAAAAAGAAAGTGCTACCGGAACAGGTACCTGGGCACACTAGTAAATAATTATACTGTACAGCAAAATACTTTTGCAACATGAAATTTTCGCAAATGGCAACTTGCATTTAATACATACAGTCTAGACAAGAACCCTCACATGAATTCTAAATTGCAAATTTTGGGCCCTCACAAAATCAAAATGCATGTGAATATTTCTGGTTTTACAGTAATTAAACATAATCAGCTCTCTCTCCCCACCCCCTTCAAAAAAAAAAAATAATAGTAATAATAATAATAATAATGATGATGATGATGACACATAAATCTACAAAAAACACACACATGCACACATAGTAAAAACAGCAGGCATCCAGGCCAAAAGACTGAACACAACAACTAGAGAAGAGGAAAAGAAGAGAGGAGAATAGAAGTACTTACTTCCAGGTCATTAGTGGATGCTATCATGTTGGCCGCCTGAATGAAGTCCAAGATGAGGAGGGTAGCACCGGGCAGATCACAGGCAAAGAAATCTGGGGCGCTGTATTGCACTATTGTGTTGATCACATCCTGTATGAGGAGAACGAACAGGGGATGATTTCACACAATTTCCTCCAGAGTTCTTGCCATATTTGATGCCTATGCTGAGAAGCAGGGGTGTGCGAATTCAGTCGTCACCTCTTAAATCGCGACGACTCACAGTATGAATTTAGTCAGAAATTGAACGACTTTCTCAGTTTAAAGCTCAGAGTTCATGACATGGGCCTTCACATCACACACACACACACCTGAATATCACTACCAAGATCAGACTGTACATGAATCTGTATGCCTTCATCAAACACAACTTCCCATTACTTTTGGCAGCATATTTTGTGAACAGAAACTAGTTTCTTGGGATTAATATGCACAAATATGAATATTAGCAAATTTTATCTAGGCATTGTAAAGGCTAGATCCAGCATGCCAGTAGACTAGTACAGGACAATGATAAATTTTCAGCTACTGTTAAACATTCTTTTATATATGCAGGTTAATGAGGATATTGCAAAATCCATGCTACGTTTTATTGTAAATCTATTGAATATTCCTCCTTTGTAAGGATGAATCTTATATATTCTTTTCCATAAAAATGAAATTAAGTGTCTCATTTTACCGATATCTTCTTGTTGCATAATACCCAATGCCCCTGTAATGATACTAGAATAGTGTTCCCTTTCATCCAAGTTATAATAAACCATGGCATCTCTATTTCTTTGCTTTTCACAGACAAACACACTAAATGCAAATCTACCTCATCAACAAAGTTGGCCTTACAAGAATCGAAAGTGTTTATCATACCTTAACATTTTCTGGTGTTTTGGTTCTACCAACATCAGAATAAAAAGGTACTTGCTATCAAAACAGCTTCACTGGGATGTAACTAGAATGAAATATGGCTTGTGCAAACATAACAGAAGTATTGCCTGATAAATGTTTGATTGTTTCTCCTGTATCAATTCCAAAAGTTTGGTTTGGACAAAGCTGAGATTTATCAAGAGAGTATTTTAGTATGCTAGAGCTCGATGATGAAAACACAGTAGAGAGAGAAATGCTTGACCCAACTTGACATGATTTTTCATGTTAACTCTTAACGTGCCATGGTCGCCGATCGGCGACCTTAGTCCTGACGTGCCATGGTCGCCGATCGGCGACTCAGAAGAGCAAGAAAAGCATTGATCATTTAAGCTCTTGTGTTACTGTAATGTGTTACACCAAGAAACTGCCAATGATATGTACTGGTAGCTGATTAGCATAGCCATCGTTTCCACTAAAAACATGAGTATGCTTACATTGGAAAATTTTGAGTAAATACACGATTTTTCAGCTAGATGTATTTTTTTCGCATCGGGAAAATCCGCAGCGGGCGCACCCTCTGCGAGATGTGTATGTATCAAAAGTCTCATAGGTAAACCACGCGTGTGTATGCTATTGAATCTGCGTGTATTGTCTATGCGGTTCCACTTGCATTGTTCCGCTTGGATACTGTTCTGCGGGAAGCTGCTCTCATTTTGTCCCTCAAAGAGGGTCAGCTTTCGTTCGTCGGTCAAGTCTTTCATCCTTTTGTTTTGATGAACATAACTAATCGTCCCCACGCCAGCATAGGAATTGCGCGTGGACAAAGGCCTGCCGATTTCAATAGAGTACACCCACCCGCAAGTCTCTTAGACAAAAGGAGGATTAGCAGGTTCTTCCTTCTCAGGTGGACAAAAGACACTATTCCAGGGCCCGGGACAATTACTTTAGTTTCAAATACAGGATCTGGGACTAAAGGACTCAGATTTGGGAATGAATTACTGAGGCAGAAAGAGAAATTGCCAAGATAAAAATAAACTGCTAGTATCTTTGGAATCATACAATTCTAGAAGGCAATTTTGTTATCATTTGAAAGAGGAGATGTCGCTCTAAAACTTTCTCACAGAGTCAAGGGAGCGTTCCATTGAAGAACAAATACGACTGACTCTTTTTTTTTCCATACTACACAAAAATTTCTAATAATTTTTTTGATGTATCAATTATTTCTGCAATATTTCAGGTTCAGATAGATATTGTGGCAAACTGAGTGCATGACACGAAAGAACAAACATTTCTTGATATATGTTGTGTAGAACTCAATTCAAAACAGTCAATAGTTTCAGAGATATGACGGTTTTAAATTTCACTGTCAGTCCAGTTTCGAAACGTTCTGGCATTAGGTAAAAACCTCTGGCACGTTAGGGGTTTTGGGCCTGGCACATTAAGAGTTAAGCTCTGCATATTGCTTTGCAATCCTGCATTAAGAATATGATAAAAACATAGTATCATCAACTCATTTGACAGACAAACAATTTGTTATTTGGTAATTTATCACATCCACCTCATTGATTCGTACAGCTGCAATCCCCATTTGTGTCATTGTTTGTTTGTTTTTCTATCAAATTAAACTGCACAATACATCAAACAAACAAACAAAAACACCTTCAGACTAAAATCCAAATCATACATGGTAGATTTTTTCATGTTTGAAACACTGATGAGAAACCAGTTTCCGATGACAGATTCAACACATCATGACAACATGCCCACTGTTGTGGCCTTCATGGCTTTAAAAGATGGACAACACTCAACATTTAAAACATTTCTTGGCACTCACAAAAAAATGGTGTCATGCAAGATTACAAGTCATAGTGATCATAAGTCCTAATTTCCAGCTCATATTCATGAGTGTTCAATCAAAAAAAAATGTATGAGTTGTATATAAACTGCTGTTGCCATGGCAACACATTTCTTGACACTCACAAGGTATCTTGCATAATTACACATTAATCATATGTGTCAGATTTCAACTGAATTGCTTTTAAACTGAAAGTGATTCAATCCACAACATTTTGGTATAATTTTATGAAAATGTGCCATTACTTTGGAAACACATTATTTGATACTGATAAAATAGGTGTCTTGCCCTTCTACTTATTAAGAGCAGTTTCTGTGCCAAATTTTAGATTAATTGCTCCAAAATTGAGGGAGTAGTTAATAGATCCACAAGATTTGCAAGGGACCAATGGACAAAACGGCCATTTGACCTCAGAGTGATTCCTATATACCCCCATACTCACAATGTGTAGGCAGTGGCATAAAGAAAACAGTATTTAACTACTGTAATATTTTTATTGTTTGCAAACTCATCCATAACTGATGTTTTACTTTTATTTCCCCCTCCCAATCATGTGCAACTGATCTGACACAACAGGATGAGACTGTGCTGAAGCACTCACCTGATCTGTGCCGATAAGCCCATAATGGAGGATGCGGTAGAAATGTACAAGGTGGTCCTTAGGGAGTGAGTGGTCCTGTCGCCTGACTGTCATGGCACACAGCTGCTTGTAGGCAGACAGCCGCCCGTGCTGGTAGCCAACGGGGAGGTAGGTGGCCCGGAAGAGCCAGGGGGAGAAGAGCAGGAGGGGCGGAATGTTTTCTGGCGGGGGCGGAGTGGTTTGGTTGTCGGTACTGATGCCCTGGTTGTCACGGATCTATAGGAACAGCCAATAAAGAGTTGATGGTCAGAGTTGATTGTGGGGAGGAGAGGGAAGGGAAGAAGCAGAGACAATCCACACCAAAGCTATATCAAGATAAGCTTTCTGTTCTATGAAGAATCATCTGCCCAGCTTTTGGCATACTAGTAACTAGCAATGCATTTTTCTATCCTCCCTCAAGCATGCTCTAATGCTACATTTCCCACCTTCATCTTACCGGAGCTCTTTCCCTGTTTCCTTTCTCAATTGCTTGGGGTAACATGCTCTGATCAGAATATGGTTCGTTTAGCCATACCTCATTGCGACAAGTGGCTGGACACTGACATATGAATGAAATGCCATTTTTCCAAAATGAATATTTTGATAAAAACTCAACCTAACGCTTAGAAGTTTTGCAACATTGCAGTCCCTCTCCTGATGTTTTCATTTTCATGACAGCCAAATTGACTCAACAACCCATCAGTTTCCAACAAAACCTCTCTCCACGACAACTAAGTTCACTTGATTCGTGGATGACTTGTGGTGGAAAGGGATGAGACTGTTTCCATGGTTACCTTTGCAAGCATCTGCCAGATGTCCCACAGACACTCTAGGACCACCCAGTGAAGCCGCGGGTCACTGATCTGGTTGATGTCGCCTAGAATACCAAGGAGCCTCCTCCACACCACCACCGCCACATCGGGATGCCATCCGATCCTCGTACCCCCAGACATCACACTGGCATCCGGACTCTGGACGGGTCCTTGGTTACCTGCAAAATAGGCGGTGGATGTTCAAATATCATGACACGTATACAAAAGGGAAAACCTCATTTTTGACTGATATCACAACTACTATTACTACCAGCGTCAAAATTTGCAATGCAGATGCAAGCCTATAGCCAGGGTTCAACATTCTCAATGGCTAGGGACCATTAAATATTGACGATGGGCTACCACATTTCTGAAAAGGTTATCTTTTGTTGATCCAATCAGGTAACTAAGTTTCAAAATGGATTGTTATGTTTCCTCTTTGAAATGGATTGTTATGGTTCCTCTTACTTCCAATTTATTTATTTTTCGGGTCACCAGAAAAAAGTTAGTGTCAAGCCCTGTAATAGCACTGGGTAAGACATACCAGCATCTGTTTTTTCACCAGCCAGTTCCATCCTGTCGTCTATCTGGATCTGCTGATCATCATCATCCTCCAGCATGGGCGACTCTTTGGCCAAGTCCACCTCGACTCCATTGGTTTCGAGTAACCCCAGCAACGCCGTCTCCCTGCTACCCGCGACCGAATCGTGGTAGTTGTTGCCTTCTCCCGGCGACGTCCCTCCCGATTGGAAAAATCCCGGCCCGCCAGGGGAGGTCCCGTCTGAGTTGTAGAGGGGTGTGCCCAGCACAGGTGTTCCCCCTCCACTCACGTCACTAGCACTGTATGGGTGCTGCTCTGCCACCGGTGTACCCGGGCTGCTCCCCTCTAGGGAGAAATGTGAGGCTGTCATGGCTGGCGACAAGGCGATGACCTCCTGGTCGATCTCTTCGATGAGGCTGCTGGTGGGAGTCAGCCGACTGTTGTCGGTCGGCGTCGTGTGGTTGGTGGAGTCCGGAGACGGAGCGTCCAGGGAGCTGTCGTCAAGGCTGAGGTCATCGCGGGGTCCAATGAGGGGCGTGAGGCTGTTGTTCCCAAGACTGAGCTCATCCACAGAGTCCTTGTCATCACCTGCAACAGACCCATGCCATAAGACTCAGGTATATATGTCAACAAACACTCATGACATTCAAACCAGCTCCAGTTAAAGACAACATAGATATAGACTGTTTGACTATTTCTGAAATTTGGGCATATTCATATGATTTGAAAGTCATTTCATTGAAAGGAGGAATATTTTCACAACAATAACAAATGATACCGATGGCTTGGAGAAATTTAGTTCATTGGACAAGAGTCAATCAGATGCACTGATGCACTGCTTCAAGCAAGAGAAAGTTTCTACAAAAAATTATCACTTCACATTCAAGTTCATATTCCATTCACAATCAAGAAATCTACCCTAACTACATCTTTGTACAGAAAAAAACAAAAAACAAAAACACTACACCATTATCTACTAGTCAAACTTGTTTGAACACTCTCTTCCTCACTCAATGTAGGTCTTGTGAACACATGATCAACAACACCCTTGAATTTGAATGGGTAACAGCACGAATGAACTGTTTGGCTTTAAAGAAATCAGTGAATGCTTTGGCAGTAAAGAGCTCAGTGAACTCTTTTGTAGTTAGGAGCTCAGTGAAGTGAACAGCTGAGACAGGCAGAGAAACTGATACGTACCATTAGCTGGCAGTAGGGTGGTGTGCCTCATACCCAGGGGGAACGTTGTGGACTTCACCATACCTTCTCGTTCCCCATCTCCTGAGCAGAAATGACAAATTAAAACAGATTCAGAAAGCACATACCCAGTAAAACAAACATGAACACATTCAGGTGTGAGAGAGCAAAAGTGCACCCAACACTTATACAATTCCACAAATTCACAACAACCAAAATCAGAGCTTTGTAAATAGACAAATGTCATGAGCAAAAGCATTTGATATTCATAAAACAAAACGATAAATATACATGTAACGAGCACGCAGCTTTACAGAACCCTTTGAAATCCATAAACAGAGTAACTTAGTACAAATATTCAGGGAGAGAGTACTAGTCCAAAGAGGAGAATTAAAACTGACTATAAGACGGATACAAGTCATTGTCAGGGTTATGTTACAGGTCATAGATGACAGGTTAATTCTTTTTAGGGGTATGGGAACAGCTGTTTGGGAGTCATGGTTCTACTCTCAAGGGTACATTGAATTCTGCACATCAGAAACAACCTGGTTTTTCAGGTGGTGAGTAAAGAGCTACAAAGTTTTATGTTCCCCTTTTAGCACAAGGAAATGTTGAGGTCAAGTGTTAACTACTACCAGGGTTCATACGCTTCCACATTTTCAAAATTCCCTGACTTTCCATGACTTTCCAGAGCAGAAAATGTAAATTTCCATGACTATTTTACACGATGTACACATCTTATTCTAAAGTGTGTAAAAATACATCATCATAATACTAGGAAGCAAAACACAAAACAAGTGTGTATATTCGGTTATACACACTTATGCTTTGTTCTGAAGGAAGCACCTTAAAGGGGAATTTTCCCCAAACAACAACGTGGATTAGGTGAGTAGAAAACAATTTTAGAAACCCAACAGTAAAATGTTGAGCAAATTTGGATAACCTGTTAACAAGAATTATGCAAAAGTGTGTATGTTGCCCTCTTTGGACAGAACTATGCCAGAATATGTGATATCACAAGAGGACAACTCTCCTTTGAATTTGTACATAGAATTTCACAATTCTAGTTTTTTTCTTGGATATCGATAATGCAGTTGATCAAGTTCAATAATAAATGTACGCACAATTATCTAAGCCTTAACATCCTCAAGTATAAAGGAGAGGGAAGATGATTATTATTTACATTGAAATGATTGTGTTGTCAATATTCTGTGGTAAAATGCTTTAATTCAAATTCTATATCAAAATCAAAGCACTATCTTAATCCAAAAGTAATCATACATTCGTGTTATTAGACAGGGCGCCACACTAACTTCTATTTTTGGTGGCCCGATCCGGCCACCGAAATCATTGATTTCTATTTTTTGGTGGCCCGAAAGTAAAATCTGGTGGCCCAAAAAAAAAACAAGAAAAACACAAGAAAAACTAAATCGGTCCTACTAAACATAGAAAAATAAATATTAAGTATTACTGACGTGATATAGGTACCCATGTCTAAAATAAATGAATAGAGTTATCATAAAAGTTGATGCCTATTTACATGTAGGTGGTCAAAACTTACGTTTGAAATGATAAAGTGGGAGCATTTACAGACATTTGTAAACATCCGACATTTGTTTTGGCATTGTAAAGAGCCGAAAGTTACCGTTATTCATTTCTGATTGTGAAAGCAATCATTCAACATTTACTAGTATTTTAGCATCTTACGGAGCTGAATGTTATCCTTATTCATTTTCAAAAGTAAAAGCAAGCATCCGCTATCTATTCTAGCATCTAACTGAGCCGATTGATACCGTTAATCATTTCCAAATGTAAAAGCAACAATCTGTTATTTATTTTAGCATCGTACGGAGCAGGATATTACCGTTATTCATTTCCAAATTTAAAAGCAAACATCCGACATTTATTTTATTATCGCACGGAGCCGAATGTTATTGCTGCCCACTTCCGAAAGTGAAATGAATCATCTGACAATTATTTTAGCATCGTACGGAGCCGAATGTTACTGTTTTTCATTTTTGAACGTCAAGGCAGACATCAGACATTTACTTTACCATCAAACGCAGATGAAAGTTACTGTTATCAATTTCGAAATATAATAGCAAATATCCGACATTTATTTTAGCATCGTATGAAGCAGAATATTACTGCTATTCACTTCCGAACGTAAAAGCAATCATCTGACAGTTATTTTAGCATCTTCCGGAGCCGAATGTTATTGCTATTTACTTTTGAAAGTAAAAGCAAACATCCGACATTTATTTAATCATCGTAGGGAGTTGAATATTATTGTTATTCATTTCCGAACGTCAAAGGGATCATTCGACATTTACTTTAGCATCTTCCGGAGCTGAATTCTATTGCTATTTACTTTCGAACGTAAAAGCAAACATCCGACATTTATTTAATCATCGTACGGAGTTGAATATTATTGTTATTCATTTCCGAACGTCAAAGGGATCATTCGACATTTATTTTAGCATCTTCCGGAACTGAATGTTATTGCTATTTACTTTCGAACATGAAAGCGAACATCCGGCATTTATTTACCATCGTACGGAGTTGAATATTATTTTAATTCATTTCCGAACGTCAAAGCAAATACCCGACATTTATTTCAGCATCTTCCGGAGCTGAATGTTATTGCTATTTACATTCGAACATTATAAAAGCAAACATCAGACATAATCATTGTACGGAGTTGAATATTATTGTTATTCGTTTCCGAACGTCAAAGGGATCATTCGACAATTACTTTAGCATCTTCCGGAGCTGAATTTCAGTGCTATTTACTTTCGAACGCAAAAGCAAACATCCGGCATTTATTTTATCATCGTACGGAGTTGAATATTATTAGTATTCATTTCCGAACGTCAAAGCAAACATTCGACATTTATTTCAGCATCTTCCGGAGCCGAATGTTATCCTTATCCATTTCCGAACGCAAAATCAAATATCTGACATTAATTTTAGCTCCCCATACGGAGCTGAATATTACCGTTATTCATTTCCAAAAGTATAAGCAGACATCCGACGTTTATTTAAGTATCATACGGAGTCGAATATTACCGTTATTAATTTCCAAAATTAAAAGCAAACAACTGACATTCATTTTAGCAGCTTACGGAGCTGAATGTTATCCTTATTCATTTCCGAACGTGAAAGCAAGCATCCGCTATTCATTCTAGCATCTAACTGAGCCGATTGATACCGTTAATCATTTCCAAATGTAAAAGCAACAATCTATTATTTATTTTAGCATCGTACGGAGCAGAATATTACCGTTATTCATTTCCAAATTTGAAAGCAAACATCTGACATTCATTTTATTATCGTACGGAGCCGAATGTTATTGCTGTCCACTTCCGAAAGTGAAATGAATCATCTGACAATAATTTCAGCATCGTACGGAGCCGAATGTTACTGTTTTTCATTTTTGAACGTCAAGGCAGACATCAGACATTTACTTTACCATCAAACGCAGCTGAATATTACTGTTATTAATTTCGAAATATAATAGCAAATATCCGACATTTATTTAATCATCGTATGAAGCAGAATATTACTGCTATTCACTTCCGAACGTAAAAGCAATCATCTGACAGCTATTTTAGCATCTTCCGGAGCCGAATGTTATTGCTATTTACTTTTGAAAGTAAAAGCAAACATCCAACATTTATTTAATCATCGTACGGAGTTTAATATTATTGTTATTCATTTCCGAACGTCAAAGGGATCATTCGACATTTACTTTAGCATCTTCCGGAGCTGAATGTTATTGCTATTTACTTTCGAACGTAAAAGCAAACATCCGGCATTTATTCTATCATCGTACGGAGTTGAATATTATTAGTATTCATTTCCGAACGTCAAAGCAAACATTCGACATTTATTTCAGCATCTTCCGGAGCCGAATGTTATCCGTATTCATTTCCGAACGCAAAATCAAATATCTGACATTAATTTTAGCTCCCTACGGAGCTGAATATTTCCGTTATTCATTTCCAAAAGTATAAGCAGACATCTGACGTTTATTTAAGTATCATACCGAGTCGAATGTTACCGTTATTCATTTCCAAAATTAAAAGCAAACATCTGACATTTATTTTAGCATCTTACGGAGCCGATTGTTACCGCTGTCCATTTCCAAAAGTAAAGGCAATCCTCCAACTTTTTTTTTTTTTTGTGGGCCCGACGTGCGTTTTTTTGTGGCCACGGGCTACCGGGCCACCGTTAGGGTGGGATTTCACGGAGCACGCGAACGATTTGCGAACGACGCGAATGACAAAATCCAACATTCGGAAAAGTTTTTCTCCGAATGCGTTCCGACAATGAAGCCGAAAACTATTCTTGCGCAATTTGTGCGAAGTTTCCACGACGTTTGTGCGAATGTCGTGTGTATCATTGCTTAAGTACAGCATGTTACGTTCACGAAGAACACGCGACGGCAATGCGAACAACGAAAATTTTTCAATAATCATGGGAGGAAATGTACCCAAGGAGAGGTGGAAGCTGTCTTGAGTTGATTTCTTTCCTCTATTTCTCCTTTCTTTTTCTCTCATTTTTCTATCCTGTGCTTGCCTACATTTTTTTTCCCCCTAGGACCTATCTCCACTACAAGTAGTAAAGCATTTGATTTTTTTTTAGCAATTCCTCCAACACATAATCTCTATAGTTTAAAGGAAATTTTGCATACTTTAGATTAATATTAAGTGTATTCTGCGATTTTTTTTTGTATATCAAACATTTCTTTCTCTTTGCTAGTCTTTAATTTCTTTTGTTACTGTAGTTGTTAATAATTGTTTGATGTTTAGATGTATGCTACGACTTTTATTTGTAGAAAACGTATAGTTAATACATCCCCCAAACGTGCGCTAAACGTTCGCGAGAATATCTCAAAAGGTATGCGAACAGTTTGCGATTACGTCGTAAAATGATCGGAAAAACTTCGCAGATTTCGCGTAACATACGCGAGACATTCTCCAAAGTTTCGGAGTCTGTTTGGGGTTTCACGAACATTTTGCGAACATCGCGCGTGTCTTGCGAAGATCTTGCGCATATGACGAGGCTTTAAAGACACTTTCGAGAACAATTCACGAGCAAATCACGACCAAGTGTGTGGAAAAGGTTCGCCTAAAATTTCAAACTTTTTTGAAATTCTCGCCGAAGTAAAAACGACATTCGCGAACAATTGACGACGCTTCCGAACCCTCACGTTCGTTTGGCGATCTTTTGCAGACTAAAATACGAATGCTGGATTTTGCCATTCGCGTCCTTCGCAAATCGTTCGCGTGCTCCGTGAAATCCCACTCTTAGGGTGGGATTTCACGGAGCACGCGAACGATTTGCGAAGGACGCGAATGACAAAATCCAACATTCGGAAAAGTTTTTCTCCGAATGTTTTCCGACAATGAAGCCGAAAACTATTCTTGCGCAATTTGTGCGAAGTTTCCGCGACGTATGTGCGAATGTCGTGTGTATCATTGCTAAAGTACAGCATATTACGTACACGAAGAACACGCGACGGAAATGCGAACAACGAAAAATTTTAAATAATCATGGGAGAAAATGTACCCAAGGAAAGGTGGAAGCTGTCTTGAGTTGAATTTTTTTTTCTTTCCTCTATTTCTCCTTTCTTTTTCTCTCATTTTTCTATTGTGTGCTTGCCTACATTTTTTCCCCCTAGGACTTATCTCCACTAGTAAAGCATATGATCTTTTTTTTTTTTTTTTTTGCAGTTCCTCCAACACATAATCTTTATACTTCAAATGAAATTTTACATACTTTAGATTAATTTTAACTGTATTCTGCGATTTTTTTGTGTATATCAAACATTTCTTTCTCTTTGCTAGTCTTTAATTTCTTTTGTTACTATAGTTGTTAATAATTGTTTGATGTTTAGGTGTATGCTACGATTTTTATTTGTAGAAAACGTAGAGGTCATACATCCCCCAAACGTGCGCTAAACGTTCGCGAGAATGTCTCAAAAGGTACGCGAACAGTTTGCGATTACGTCGTAAAATGATCGGAAAAACTTCGCAGATTTCGCGTAACATACGCGAGACATTCTCCAAAGTTTCGGAGTCTGTTTGGGGTTTCACGAACATTTTGCGAACATCGCGCATGTCTTGCGAAGGTCTTGCGCATATGACGAGGCTTTAAAGACACTTTCGAGAACAATTCACGAGCAAATCACGACCAAGTGTGCGGAAAAGGTTCGCAGAAAATTTCAAACTTTTTTGAAATTCTCGCCGAAGTAAAAACGACATTCGCGAACAATTGACGACGCTTCCGAACCCTCACGTTCGTTTGGCGATCTTTTGCAGACCAAAATGCGAATGCTGGATTTTGCCATTCGCGTCCTTCGCAAATCGTTCGCGTGCTCCGTGAAATCCCACCCTAGTGTCGAGCCCTGTATTAGATGACTGACGCTTCGATCATGCACGCAATTTAAAATAATGCCAATCGCATCATCAGCAGCGCTCATGTCACGTATGTACATATGTGTACACAAAGGCACCACGGCACCTTACATCACTGCCAGTCGATAGTCATACACACAAGTACACGTGCACATGCCCATGAAAGACGCAATTAGACACCAATGTGCGTGGAGTTTGTTACGAAAACGGTCTCAATACGAGAAACCACAAATTTGACAAACTATTCTTCCTTTGTTGATACGAGAAATCAAATATCATTTTAACAAATATCTTGAAAAAATGATTTTCCCTGACTTTCCAGAAGAAATAGATGGATTCCCTGACTTTCCCTGACTTTTTGCTTCTGGAAAAAGTATTTTGAAATTCCCTGACTTTCCAGAAATTCCATGACGCGTACGAGCCCTGTACTACCATTATAAACATTTGAGGTATGATATATTCGATTTTGGCAGTAGGAATTGTTGAGGTATAATGTTCTCTTTCTCATAAAGAAACATTGAGGTCTGATAATCTCTGTAGACATTAAGAGATGCTAAAGTGTGTTATGTTTTCTCCTCTAATTCAAAACTGCTGAGGTCTCATCGTTCTCTTGGAACATCTCAGCCCTACTGGGGTACTTGCAGTAGTGCCTCACCTCGATGTCTCTGCAAGTTGAGCTCATCAAACAGCTTTCCAGCGCTGCTACTCCGAGGAATCTGGACCGAGGCGGGCGGAGACAGCTCCTCCCGCTCCGTACTCACCGGGTCCACAGTCAAGGACCGCTGGCGGGTCAGGTTGGGATGTGACGAGTGGAGTGATATTACATCACCTGAGAAGCGAAACCACAAGATACCATTGCTAGATATTCTTTCCAAGCCCTACTGCAATAACACATGATCAATTACCAGTCCACACAGCATTCAAGAAATCTGTATGGCTCCTTGCGAAATTTGCCAAAATTTCATACCATTGTTAGAAATTCCTTTGTTAGAAATTCCTTTTGTGTGTGCAATGATAACCTCAAAATTTGACATTAAGTGACCTTACTATTAGTTATGCTATGTACATTGTGCAAAAAATGTTAACTAAATAAAATTTTCTGTAAAATGAAATTCAGCATTTATACCATAAAAATAACAATTTTCCAGAGGGCTCCTACTCTAATAACAATGAGTAGCTCATGAGGGATCATCTCTCTAAATTTGGTATTTCTATCCACTATGTAACAGTAATTTCATTAAAGCAACCTTACTATAATAAACAAAAGCAAACACCTTTCAAATTTATCAATTCTTGCATCAAGTTTATCTTCGTAGCAACTGGTTGACAAATTGTCCTTCATCGATGTAAATGAAGGGCAAATTGTTAATCAGCTGCGATAACAAACACCTTGATCCTAACACAATGTAACTACATGGTCTTGATCCATTCATCCCTTCCACATTCCACCTCAACCTGCACCACCTGACGTCACACACCATCATTCACCCGTTCTATTTGAATCTCAAAAGCTTTCAGTTCAATATCAGGCAAGTATCATGGCATAAAGATACAAACAGCTGTACATGACCCATTGCACTTGCTCACTCAGCTCTATGAGTCAAGGGTTGAAAAGATCACGTTTCTTTGATGTGCGTGGCTTAACATGCTTGCAGACAAATGCTATGAATACAAACAGTTTAGTTATGCCACATTTGACGAGACAGAATACAACACATTTAATCTAACCATCCATGCAGACGAATTTGTTTGGCCATGTCAGACGGACTTACACATTCTTATTTCTTCGTAGCACTGCAGTGTATTATGATGACATAAACTGTTTATTTACCCTCCAGTCACGCACCTATTAATAAAAGAATATGTTGAAGTGAAATAACAACTGTAGAACCTTTTATAGGTGCTCAATGAACTCACCGTCATCTTTGGCCTGCCGAATCTCCCGCAGCCGCGAGAGGTCGCTCTGGCTGCCCACCGTGTTGATCCGGTTGCGCTTGCGTTCCAGCTCCTCGGTGCTGCAGGGCGAGGTGGAGTCGCACCGGCTCCAACCGCGGGAGAAGGAGCGCTCGTGCATGCCGCGCCGCAGGTCCGTCTGGAGGGGCTGGGTGCGGCACGTGCCCCGGAGTCTCTTCTGCTTCTGCTCACTGAGCTTGTCCAGCGGCAGGCTGCTGAGGTCCAGGTGGTAGACTCGACGAGCAAGGACCCTGGTCAGTGTCTCCATGGTCCGCTGCATTTCACATTGCGGATAAAAGGAAAACAACACACATAGCGTAACAGAGGAAGTAAATTCATAAATGGCATCCTTCATCTTCAGAACAGTAAAATGCAGTAAGTCTGATGGATATGGAAAAGCACAAAGTCAACATCAAATACAAGAAAGGTATGCACTGCATATTCTATAGGAATCAGTCCTATAAGATTGCGTTGAAACAGCCCAATTTAAAGGAACAGTGTGGCGAAAAGACAAATATCAATTATTATTGCTATTATTATTATCATCATCATCATCACCATCATCACCACCATCATCATCATCACCACCATCATCATCATCATCATCATCATCACTATCATTACCAAGCACCTAGGTACGCTGCACACTTTGATCGTAGGTATCATCTTTTGGACTCCAAGGGCTGGACCTGATATAGGTAGGAAGGACTCTCACCCCTTTATCATATGATCCATTCTGTACACTGCATTCCTGGCAGTGATTCAATGTTATCAACCATCTTACGAACTCCACGATTTACCATTTCCAAGAACTCCGACCAAGACGGCAGAAAAAGCCAAGACCGTATCATGAGGTCATCCTATACAATATCTTTCAAACTCGCCGTGTGCTCATGTGCAGAAGAGTTTGGGAAAGAACTTACCGACCACTCCTTGATGAGTTCCTCCCAATGTGTGAGGGAGGAGAGAACCCGAAGGAAGTCCTCCCACAGCCCAGTGGAGACTTGGATCTCAAGGTTGGCCTTGATCCACGTCACTATCAGTGTCTGCAGACATGAGAGAAAATAATGTCAAATGGCATGGACTCTGCACAGTGTACATCTCCCATTATCAATACAATGCTCAGACTTTATGGTTTCTGTACACTGCACAGCAAATATGATATTCAAGAGAATGTGAAACTTAGAGAAACAGAATCTAAAGCGTAGGTAACAGAGATCATCTACAAATTTGCAGATCTATCTGACAGATCATGTGCACAGTTCCTGGCATGAGTGACAGAACAAAGTTCTCTTTTACCAACCCAAAGGTGGATACATCTCATTTCAGGAAAGGAATGTAATGACTACTGCTCAACTCTTATCCGGGGATGCCAATTAGAATGAAAGAGAGAGCCTGTAAATTATCGAAAAGAAGCAACTTTGTACATGAAAGAGCCTGAAATACGATTCTGCCAGGGCCTGAATTCAGGCTTTTTGTCTAAAAACTGGTATCTCTGCTTATCTCTCATGCAAATTAACAAGCCATGCAAAAATTCCATCTGTATCATACCTAGCTTTTTGAAAAGTCATCCACATCACTTAAACCAAATACACTCCTATATTGTCACCTTTGTTGACATGGGTTCATTTTGGGTCACACACATGACTAATAACATCAAAGCACAGCTTAATGTAATACAGCACCTTATAATATAAATCATATTTTGAAGGAAAAAAATGCAGCTGCTACTGCAAGCAAGAAAAAACATAGGACCATTAATCATTCACCTTGGTCTCACTACATTTTGACAGGTCACAAGTAATGGGAATAATTCTCCAAAAAAACGGTTACCTGGAACAGGATGTGAGCAAGTTGCTGGCCAAGAGCTAGGCGTGGCTTGCTGGGAGTGCCTCCCAGGATGCTCTCTGTTACCCTTAGCAACACCATCAGCAGCTGCTCCCTGAGTGAGGACAGTAGTGATAATGATGAGCATTGTGGACAGGTCATATTTGTCAGACTGACAGTCCTGCCACTAGTTGTAATACGAGGTACAATCAGAAATTGTAAAATACGCTGCACACATTACCTATTCATAACTCCTAGATGGTGTGCTATAAGGCTGTGACTTTTCAGAATTATTTATTATGAAAGAAAAAAATCTCACAACAAATAGCAAACAAACATGTAACCATAATGTAGTATGATCCCAATAGATGTCTAGTTTCATGTATTAATAATGACATTGCTTTCAAGCATGGTATGAACTCGTTACGACCTTACCACGTTGTTTTCTCCAGCTTGACGTTCATGACGATGTGACGATAGCTACCCAGCACCCGGCGGCATATATCCGCCTGTTCTCGGATGGGACGGGCGGGGTCTGGAGCACCTGATGCTCCCCCTCCCGGCTCCTGAAGGAACACATTGGAGGAATTTGTGATGAAGACCTGGAAGAGAAATGAAAAAAAAAATGCACCGTAATAAAACATAAGAGCATTGCATCATCACAATTGCCATAATGATGCCCTGTCAATTCTGCTTTAAAATATCTTGATCCAGAACACAGAAAGATACTGAAAATAGAGTAGATGATCCTCTCTGAGCACTGTAAATTGAAGTAATTGCCAAAGTCAAGCAAAGCAATCCAAGCGGTAGATAAAAACAATAACAAAGTAATGTTGCAGTACATTCTCATGCCTTCATTCATATGTCACAGAAGGGGACAATTGTTCCACCTCGTATGCGTATGCAACTATCTCGGCCATAAAAACATTGCATATGCCATTACCACAGCTCACAGTATACCAACGTGTTGACAGAGCAAATTGGTATGCAGCCATGCATGGCAGCATAGCTTTTATCACTTTCTCATGATATGTGTCCGTTTACAGGTACTTGTCTAGTTGCTGTTATTATATGCATGTAACCTTTGATGATTTCCGGCAGCTATCCCCAACTTCAGTTTATTTCCAACCATTTTGTCACTGCTGTAGCTTTGAGCATGACTTAAAAAAAAAAATGCGCCCTGAAAATGCATGAATTGGAAATTGGGTACATACTCTCACACAATGTACACTGTAAAATTTACCCCCAAAAAGTCAAGACTATTTAAACAGAAAGCAACATTCCATTAAATCTCCAGAAGGCAACACTTCAGAGGTGATTATGCACACTTTAATAATATTTTTTTTTTCTCAGCTTCATCCCTTTTCAATACAGGCCTAGATGATGATGGTGACGTGGATGATGGGTGTAAGGTGTAAGTGTGCAAAATGGTGTCATCCCAACCACACTAGGAGGCACTTCATAGCCATTACCTGGACTACTTTCTGGAGTCCTGCCCCAACATTGCACTTGCCCATATCGTCACATATGGCTTGGTTTATTGCACCAATGTACGAGTTGCTACGCCTGGCCTTAGTCCCGTCCGACGACACTGACGCACTCTTGACCAAGGGTGGCACCCTAGTCTCGCCCATCTGCCGGAACAGAGGGAAAACATGGGCTACTTCGAGGCAATTTGCATACGGTATAAATATTCACGAGATACGAGTAGTCACATGGTAAGAGACTGGCAGTTCCAGAATCATTTTGTGACACCTACTGCATTAGTCTCATGAACAGAGTCATTCCTGAAAGTCTGTAAACACAAGCAAATCAAATACTGCACAAAGGGAAGAACCTGGCGATGTGCACTCTGAGAAATACTGTAGATGCCGAATAATTTGTGGGGGTTTGTTTTTCCAAAGTAACAAAAATCCCCACATCTAACCATCCGGCGAAATATTGCCCCCACAGATTACATGAGTAACTAAGTATGAGAGCAATTTACGTATATGCAACATGGGCAGGCAACAGCTGCACACAGATGCCTTGCCTAGTTTACGCACATGCACGCCTACATGCTGAGCACATGCGAGCATTTTTGCGTTCCCAATCAAGAATTCAATCACACACGAAATTGTCTTACAACTACCAATTTGTCAAATCTTATGCCTGCTGAATATTTGGCATCTACAGTGAAGTTTTGAGGACATGAATGACAAATCATCAAACAGCTCTGTATTCCACAACTACAATCATTGTAAGTCAGTTGTCAGCCTTTAGATTGAAAAGAAAAATTACATATTTTGAAATGTGAATTGTTGACATAGACTAAAATCGTCTGACTACCAGGCAATACATTTGATAATGAATGGCTGATAATTCACAAGGAAGAAAAACACAGGAAAATCAAATCAAGATATAAATCATGAATTATGCATATAGATAGGGACAATCCCCCCACCAACAAACTGAATAAAATTAAACAAAAATATAAGTGCATTAAGAAAAGAAAAACAAAGATAACAAAATAGACACTTCAAATTTTAACTTACATCACACACAGACACACACAGACACACACACACACAGACACACACAGACACAAAGACAGACAGACAGACACACACACACACACACACACACACACTCACATAAACAAGAATCAGAGATTCCTGTGAAAACAAAAACAGAACAAGGTATAGCACCAAAAAAAAAACAGAAGCTCTCGGTAAACATAACACATTAGACAGGTATTAGTCCATACGCTATTCCAGAACCCATAAGACTTACATCGACATCAGGCCTATAATTGGCGAATGTCTTGTCCACTGTTCCCTGGGGAGGGCTGTCGACTTCGGAGACCCCGCCCTCGTGGGATGCCTCCAGGATGGACGTGATCTGGCAGGCCAGGGACGAGGGCGGGTCAATCTTCTTCAGGCCGACGTTCTCCTCGTTGGCACCTTCCTCCTCCACCTCGGGCTCCTCCATGAACACCGGCTTCACGGAGGTATTCTAAAGGAATTGGTTGGCATGGAAACACAAATCGACACAGTGGCTCTCACAGAATAGCAGGGAGGTTACCGTGGCAACAAACATTGTGCGCAGACAGACAGCAATGCCATGCCCAGCTGCAAGCAGCATACAACCTTTACCAGTACATTGACTAAATAAGGCTTAAGAACCTAGTGCTGAACATCACTTTGTCATCTTCTCTTCTTTTCTATAGACAACATCTTCAGGGCTATCACTGAGCAGCTAATACCTATTATCCCTACTTTTCCATTTCTGAAACACTATTGAATTGCACAGCCAGACCTGAAAAGCTCAATTAACATCCCTGACCTATTAAAATGTAAACTTCAAAGCATTTCAATGGCATATGTAAGCTGTAAATGTCATTCAATAAGGGTAAGATTTGCTGCTACACGTGGTGATCTAAATTCCCCTTTAACGACTGTAGCACGCTTTTGCAAGCACTCAGTCTGTCAGGATTGCGTTTGATGCGAGAGGAATGAAAAGGGCAGGGAAGCCACTGCAGACGCAGTAGACACATAGAGCATGAAAGGGTAATGTGCTAGGGCTGAGAACTCTTCCTGTATTGTCACTTAAGATGGAAACAATCAATTTAACACAGCACAAAAGTCTGGCAAGCGAATACGTTACAACATGGACACAGCGTGTAGCATGCGATGGATATAAAATGCTTATAAACCGTGGCAGTTATACTTCTCTTACATTTATAAAGCCAACAGAATGATCTAACACTCTGATCAAACACTTGAAAACAGGTTTAAAACATCTACACACACAACACACACAACACACACACATCAATCTTTATGAACCTGTAGACCCCAAATTAGAGGATTAAAGGACAGAAGCACTAAGAGACACACTACATCATTCTGTACTTGACACACAGTCTTGACCTGGACATCAGAAGTGATGTCTTACCTGAATCCACTCATTGTAGACCTTCAGCGATAGCTTCACAGCCCTGGACTCACTCATCGGCAACAGAAAACCCTGTGAGATAATCACATGTGTGAAGAAATGACAACACATCCCTTGAAAACAACATCAGGAGGGGGTGGAAGGTCTTCAGTTACTGGGGGAAAGATTACATTACTTTAAGCCAGGTTGGTTCTCTTATTGATAACAAAATCTATCTAACCTGTGTAGGCAAGTTATAGACATCCCAGGCAATTAAAAAAAAAATTTCCATTTCTCCTGTTATAGGAAGATGATATTTGAAATAAAGAAAAAAGCTTGTACCAAATTACAGGATTCTTGCACAGAACAGAGAGGAATCAAAGGTTGTTACCGAATTTTCTTTGGGTGACAAGTTATGTGGGTGAAAGAAAGATATTATTCAGAGGGGTGAAGGTTCAGGTGCGAGTTTCTTCACTTTGTCTCCCTCTACAAATTAAATTTGTTAAGATCGCAACTGCTGATCTGTAAATTAACAAACATGTCGGAAAAAAGGAACCAGACGGACTCGAACCTGTCGTCTACTGCTTCAGGCAGTAGATGACAGGTTCGAGTCCCACTGGTTCCTTTTTTTTTTTTTAATTAATTTTCTTTGCATGGCTGAAAGAGAATCAATTTTGTCAGATGTTCTGCAAGGAAAGAACACCTTAATACTATGGACATCCTGAGCAGCCACAGATTTTTTTTTTGTGTGTGTGTGTTGTGTGCAGGAGAGTGGGAATTTCAGGTGACATTCCATGATCAAATCACACTGGGAGTCTTCTCCAAATGACCCATCACAGGCACATGATTGAGGTGATCATTTTCAAGTGCCCATTTATTCAAACCATGTACCAAACTATTGAATGACATTTATAGCATCATAATTTCTTCACTGTCTTTACTATTACAATCATATCTGTATGACATTGCTTTTGCTTCACTTCATCACTGCAAAGGCGACATGTTAACTAGGAAAGATTTTTCCTTCCGAAACATTTGGCAGCGCAGCAAAACACAAGTTCAATTTACAGTGTAGCAAGTAAATGATGTATCACCATATGAACTCTGCCATTCTTATAGGTAAAACCTGGTTTTGTACAATGGCACTGGCATTGACAGACGATGCCTCTAAGCGGGTTAAGTTACCAGTTATAGAAACAATACACTTTTGATTCCTGTTTCCTCAAACCCACAATGTATGTGTATTGCAATTATTCTACAAACTTTTTTTTTGCAGTTCACTTGTCATAAAAAATAAAGACAAACGACAAGTAATTGAATTACAGATCCACTTTGTTAACATATATCGGAGTTCATAAAAATATTTGTTAATTCTTATATCTTGGGAAATAAAAGAAGAAATGAATCTTTGAGTTTAAATGCTCTTTAGCAGCTTTAAAACAAAACATATACCTATAAATTACATCAGAATACACACAAAAAAGTCAAGAAATACTTTTTTTTTTAAGTATGTAAAACCTTCCTGAAAAAAGTACAGAAAACCTTTCACGAAAAAGCAAGGAAAACCTTTTCAAAAAGTAATGAGAACCTCTAAAATCATAATGAAAACCTTAGAAAAAAAAAAGAATAGAAACCTACAAAAAAAAAAAAAAAAAAGGAACTCACCTGTCTCAGCACCTCCTGGACAAAGTTAATATTTTCCCTGGTGGAGTAGAGCACACGCTGCACCAACTCTTTCCCAGAGGTCTCCAGGTCATCCTGCAGGGGGACCGTCAGCGAGATGGTGCTGGTGCTGAGGGACAGGGTGGAATTGGGGCTGATGGTCGCCGTGGATGAGCCAGAGTCACTCTCCTTCAGAAGGATGGTGTCAAGCTTCCGCTCCAGTGAATCCCTGGTCCCCACCTCCGGCCTCTCGGAATGAGGGTGGCTGTGACGACGGATGAGAGAAATACGAGGAGGACTGAATTACCATTAAATGATGGATATACCTTGACAGTGGATTTTCTTACATGATGGATCAGAAGGACTCATACGTGTTGCTTGTTTGTTTTCTCTTTAAAAAGGAGTTTCATCTTTTTAATGGAAGATCTTGTTAATATCAATTTGAAGTTAATACTTAAATAATTGATATTTCTTGGTAGGGAGATGGATTTCCATGTCAGATGAACAAGTCACCATTCACATAGATGCAACGATAAATTCAGTTTAGTAGAGTCCTCACTTCAAATAACCTAGCAATAGTTCAGAGAAAGAGCAAGGTTGGGTTAAGTAAGCTGTTTTTTCCGGTGTTAAGGGATTTTTTTGTTCCTTCCTCATGTCAAATCATTATTTTGTCACCTAATCCTTACTTCCACACGATATCCCGCCACCAAAGTTGGACTGAAAATGAATATGTACACTAGCACACTGGTTCCCCCTTTATTAACTTGTATGTTCCTCCTTGAACTATGCAAATACTGGAAAATAATCTTTAAGCATGCAGTATGGACATCTCTCACTGATACAATATCACAGAGTCTTCTAACTTGCACTAACAACCTGGATTACAAACATCATGCCACATCAGGTACTCAAAGAGGTACTGACTTTGACATTTAAAACCAGTATTGAAGACAATGTCAGGTCATTGAACTCTAATGCCCAGATAGAAGCTTTACCTCGATTTTGATGAGCCTTTGCGTGTAGTGATGAAACCAACCACCCAGTTGACGACACTGACTCTGCACGCAGCAAGGTTGTTGGTGTAGCTGGAACTGCTGTTGCTACAAGTACTTCTGGCCTGAGGGATATCTGGAAGTTGATGTTTAAATTGGGAGGAAATAGGGTTCTCCGAGCAAAAGGAAATCTACACGGTCATGTGCAATCTTTCGAGGCCCTGGAGCAGGAATCCCACTTGGCTGATTTTTATCCAGTCAATGCCTCTTTGCTGTCTATTCACTGTTTGTTACAAATACCACTTTGTCACGATGCATTCAGTACTGTTATTGAATGAATACTTTATATGTATCTGTATAAATAATCATGTGGCATACAAAACTTCAATATGGCCATATACAGTATTCTGAATAACTTTGACCCTGTACAACACCATGTGGGAGGTATGCTCAAATAAACAAACTCCAACAACAAACTCCCCATTGCAGTACAACTGTCTTCGTTTCTGAATATATTCAAAACAAATTGTTTAAGATTTACTCGCATGCTTTAATCTTTTTTTTTTTCTCCTATGAATCCAACAAGTTCTAATTTTCTTTTTCATTGTCACACCCATTAGACATTTTTTTAAAATGGTTATATGCTCTCCCCTTTTCCAAATTGCAAAGGCCCTATAATCTTTGATGTACCCAGTATACAGTATATAAGTAACAGAAATGTACAGTAGTTAAGTTTATTTCTTTTGTTTGTTTATGTCATTGATCTGAAATTGTGTGAATCGTGTTACTACAAATGTATTGTTATTTCATATTTTATGTATATACAGGGCACCACTGTATAGCAGTTAGCAAACTGAATGTGCCTACCCTGTATCTTTTCAAAGAAAACATGAATAAATAATGAATAACTATGATGCTTTCATTGACAAAGAAGTGCACCACACAGTTACTGTATCAGATCAAGACTGTTTTCCAGCAGTTATAGTATAAGCTACCCATCAAAATGTAAATAAGATAGAGTGTACCTGTGTTCTGCAATCATTAATTCAATTTCTCTGATTGCTCGAGTGCTCCTCATCAGTTTGTAACTGAGGCATTGCTCTCTGCCCCTTGGAGGAAAGTGTTACCAACAGACTTTTGATTGTCCATACCCTAAAGGCAATTCCCATCTGGTTTGGCTGAAATTCTGAACTGCCAACTTTTGGTGGTACTGTGATTCGTTGATATATTCTCCTTTGTTCTAACTTGTGATATCCTGTTGAGGAGCATATCAATAAATCATGGTGCATCTACCTGTAATTCCTCCTTGCTTCCCTACAAATACCTGGTGGAAAAAAAAATCAAAGAAAGTCATTCTTTTTGTTATTGTTATTCACTTGTGTGTGTGTGTGTGTGGGGGGGGGGGGGGGTCAATTACCAAACAGTGCCCTTGGCAGCCTTGGTGTTCAGGCAAAAGCAAAATGAATACAACATACCTAGTATGGGCGAATACAAGCTGGTGCTATGAAGAAACTCTGGAAATATATGTGGCAGATAGAATCTCTTGAAGTTCTCCAAAAGAAATATAAAGGAGTCATCCTTCTTGCTTGGGTCATTCCACTCTATTCTTGGTACCTGTAGTTTTTTAATGAATTGAAAAAAAAAAGAAACACATGGCAAAAGGAAGGAAATAAGTTGCTTACGCACATTCCGCCAAAACACACAGAGCGGATTCATTAGGTGGCATGACAGTTTCCATTACATACTCTTTTCTTTCTTTATTTCTGTCTCTCTTGCTTTTTCCCTCTCCCATATATTACTTTACTTTATCTGATGATTTCGATGTTGTTTCCGTCTGGTTGATAATGCTCACAGGTTTTATTTTTCTATTTCATTCTTAATAAGTAGACAGGGCTGTGAGCACATCAAGTTCATTCTACCCTGCAGCTCCTCCCCTTATTTCTCTTTAACTGTAATGTTCCATCACCAAATTCTCAAACAAGGTCATGCTGTCCATGAATTGCCAAACCAGCCGAAATGGTGGTGTCTCTCAATTTCGTGGAAAGAAAAAAGAATTAATAGATATATCAGGTGCTGGAAATGCAAGATTGTGTAAGTGGCAGATGGTTTTCTCTACCAAAGTGGCCCACAGAGTTGCTATCCCTGGGCACTGTGAGCTTGGGCAAAGATGGTTAAAGCCAAAGCATAGTTCTCAGAAGGGCTCAAAGTTCATCTTCCATCACTTGGCGTTTACTTCCAATACATCAACAAGGTCTACCGAGAAATTTTCCTCACTGACATGATTCACCAGAATTGAGCATTTAGTGGGAGTATTTTGATATCGAAAGCATTCAATAATTTCAACTGCAGTACATGATTTATATTCCAGAATAGCCATTACCATTAAAGGGGATGGCTAGTAACCGAAGCAAATAATTTTCACACAATATGAGACCGTTCTGAAGCAAATAATTTTCACACAACAATAGATATATAATGTACTCTTAAATGAATCCCACAAGGATTGGAACAATCATCCTCCAGCATTCCCGCTGATTCCCACTGATCAGTTACTAGCCATCCCCTTTAACCCTGCATTCAGAATTGCAGGAAGGTAGAACGTAACATGATGATCTACATCGTGTGCTTGTAATCATATTTTCCATCAAGCTGCATGCGATTCATTCTTGCACAAAAGATTGATGGATACAGCTGCAGTCTGATTTGTGAACTACCAACAACCGATATGTAAAGTAAGCAGCAACCACCATGGGGTAAGCTCTGAGATTATGGACTTCTGGCAAACCTTTTGGGCTAATTTTGTTGCATTTTTATTACCCAACTGAAATTGTTTTATTACAGCATCATTATATACATTTCTTGTGCAGACATGTACATCTTAGAGCAATAATCGACAGCTCTGCTGGCACACTCATACAAGAAATATGTTTTTGCTTTAATTTAATAGTGCTGCATTTCTTTCTTGTTCTTCTCTGTTTTAAAGATATTTGTCCTTCTGTAGTTTTTGCGTTTTTTGTTTTTGTCTTTCAGAAACTAACATCACTTTGAGGATTCGTCCTTTTGTATGTCTCCCAGAATGAGAAAGAGACACACCTACCATTCAATGGGATCATCTATAAGCATCATTTAAATCCTGATGGCAAAAAGGTATGAAGACAAATGTGTGCTGACCGCAGGAGCACTCCAGCATTTACAAACCCCTATGAACATGTACACATATCACAGAAATATCATGAATTAAAGGCTGACCCACTGGAGTCAAACAAAGGCAGTTCATTAACTGCAGAAACGTTTTCATATTAACAAACACTTGAAAGCACTGTCTATCATAGGTGAATTTGACCCTGCATGACATTTGACAGTTTAAACTGAAATAAAGGTATACACTTACTCTGCATACTTACAAAATATATTGTGGTAGCAAGAGTGTTTTTAGTGGTATTTCAATACTACAATGTACACACCCTCAGCTGTTTCTACCAGTATAATTAAATTGATATTTCCGTAGTCCTACATACTGAACACTTCGAGAGAAACAATGTCATTACAAGAACAGGATGACGAGCTCTACCTATGTGTGTCTACCGTCACCATTGTATTCGTTATGAAACCGGGTACTTCAGTGGACAGATTGTTCATTATATTTTTACAACCGGTGTTTGTTTAATATTGTCATATATAGCTCCGATGAGCTGCGGTATCTTAATGTAACATGCTAATTGACATTAGCACAGTTTAATCAATACTTCCTCTACAATGCGACATACCTGTGTGACTGTGTACTCCAGTAGTCTCTCTAGCAGGAGTTTTGTGAGATTCTCTGAAGATTTCTCCCCCGGTTGGGCTGGTACTATGGGATTTATTTCAACCTCAAGTACAGGACCTTGTGCGCAAGCAGACAAAAAGGAATGCGAAGACAAAATGACTCATGAACCATTTGGGGTTAGAGAAAAGTGCGCTGTTAGATGCTTAACACCAATCATCCTTCTGTACTGGAAGTTCTATCATTGGCAATGCTCTGACATTAAAACACACACACATACACACAAACACACACACAAAAATAAAGGCATTGTTTACCATTTGCAGATGAAACAAAAATCCAGCTTCAGTGCTTTAAAATATTTCTAAAACGTCAGTTAGGAATAGAAACAAAAATTGTAAACATTTGAATCAGTATAATCAATGCTAAATATTGTTAAATATACAAAATGTGAACACTAGTTATAATAAAAAACTTTGAAGACTAAACTGTCTACAGTTATGGTTTAGTGGGAAAAATTGTGATATCTCCTTATATTTTAATCTTTATTACCATATGTTTGTTGGTTTTTTGTGATACAACTGACCTACACATATGCATCAAATGTGATTTCTCGAACATTTTTCAAATCACTGCTTCCAATGGTAAAGAGTACCTTTAAGACAATGATTTTAGACTGCCTATAGTGTTCTTTCGTTTGGGCAACAGTGTCTGGAGTGGCAACTCTACACTAGGTTTTGTGCTTTAAAGGGAAAGTCCATCCTGATATTATGTTGCTTTTTATGAAAACAGAAAAATCAGAGAAGGAAATCACTGAAAATTGGGGAAAAATCAGACACATAAAAATAAAAGTTATGAACTGATCAACTTTAGAGTAAGACAAACTGCAACTCTGTGTGATGTAAGTGTTTAGCAGCTCTCCATTTGTTTTCACACAAAATTTCCCTAATTTTCATTTTCTCACATACTTTGGCACAAACAGAACTTATCGACCGAGGAGGACATGCAAATATATATTCCTCTTATTACTATGCCAAGAACAGATCTGAAGAAAATTTTCCTTGTGAACAAAAAAAGGAAAATCTGTGACTTAAATTAAAAAGTAAATTGAAATTATGAAAACTAGCTGAAGACCAAATGTTCTTCAAATCACCAGCATGAAAACTGAATAATGAATACTGCGCGTCTGAGATGACTACTCCTATCTCCTTTATCATCAAGAATAATGTCAGCATGGTTATTTGACAGTTAATATTTCACTTCAAAACAAAAAGAAATATGCATTTTCATCCTGACCTATCTGCTGAAATTTGTGTAATGGTTGCCATGGAGACATGAGATTCTGGTGTATGAATAAGTATTAGACCCACAGGGAAGGAGGTGGGAGGTCATGCATCCATGCATCCCTCACAGGTAATGTTAAGGTATGGATCACCTTTGTCACCTGCTTGTTTCAAGCCATTGTCACATAACAAGGAAATTTACCAATAGCAACAGCAAAGTTCTGTCCTGTACACTATACATAGGTTTCCCATTGGTTTGATTTTACTGGTTGGCTGAATTACATCTAATGAATGCAACAAATTCATATTTGGTATTTGGCAAGTAAAACTATTGCTTTACAGAGTTCATGTCACAGCTGCCTCTTCACAACCCCCCCCCCCCTTAAAAAAAAAATGTATGCTTTAAAAAAATATGAACTGATAATAATGGTGGCAACTTATATTGCATAACTAATAAGCACACATACTCTACTGCACTCATAACATAAAACTCAAGTATTAGAACATGCTTTCAAACAATACTGTACACATGTGATATTTTGCAACTATTGGAAGTTGACAGATATTTGTGACATAAGCCTGGAAAAAATATTGCCAGCTACAACACTGCATAATATGCATTGTATATTGCCTCCAATGAGGGAAATGGCCAATGTTTTCTATAGACAATTGAACGTGGTTCTTGATCAAGAGCTCAACCAATGGTACAATTATTTGACTAAGTCCTAATTGGCAGAACATAATTAAGGCGTACACACCACTGAAGAGCAATTACTCTGACATACGGAAATAGTACTTCTCCTCAAATGAAGCCTCTCATGATTAACAAAGCATGCACTTTCATTATTACACTACAAACTGAGTTTGTTTGTGGCACGGTGTACAAGTTCAGAAGCCATTCATCCCATAATCTCAAGAAAAGGGTCACGGATAGCACACTGTATGTATGCAATTTCCTTCCAGTGGTAATGAATATTTCCTGAGCTACAAAACAATGTGGCTTTCCTGAGACCGCACATAGGACGATTTCACCTCACTTACTGTCATAGTTTGGTGAGGTCCTAGAAGCGTGTGTCATGATGTGCTCCAGACTGGTTCCGTAGACTCCGGTGGGGACTGGGAACCCCGGTACTAGGGTGGCGTACAGAAGATAACATTCCTCCGAGGCGTTCTCCTGGAGGATCTGGAACCACAGCAGGAAGAGACGCATGCCGTCCATTCGGTGCTGGGAAGAGTAGGAGGAGGCAGTAACCAAGCAATTATTTCATCACATTTGCTTTTGGTGTCACTACCACCATTTTATCAACATCATTATCATCACCCTCATCATCATCATCATCATCATCATCATCATCATCATCACCTCTATCATCATCATCATTTTTAGCTAAGCAACATCATTACTATCATTACCACAATCATGCCCATGGTTGATTCCTGCTCAGTCTGCAGTCACTAAGAGCACTGGTAATATTCACCTGATAATGGGTCGTAATTACCCTAATTTATTATACAGTGCACTCCCGTTATAACGAACACGGTTCTAACGAAATTCCGGCTACAATGAAGTAAAAATTCAGGCCATGGTCATAACATTATCCGCTCTATGTGATTTTATTGTTTATCTGTTCGGTTATAATGAAATTTTGATAAAACGAAAGAAAACTGCTGGTCCCAAGGACTTTGTTATAGCGGGAGTCCACTGTATTGGTTTCTAATGAAGGAGGCATAAAGCAGCTTGGCCCATTCTTGCCTGAGCATTATTTACGATGATCTAAAGATCAGCCATATCACTAAAACAGCAATGGCATAACCTATTACTTTGCCACGGCCTACTGTAAAGCAAGATATTTTCGCGGCATGAAATATTTCACAAATTGGACCTGACAGCCTTTTTCGG
Source organism: Diadema antillarum (assembly GCF_040938485.1). Lineage (NCBI taxonomy): Eukaryota > Metazoa > Echinodermata > Echinoidea > Diadematoida > Diadematidae > Diadema > Diadema antillarum. Next base: position 398,372 of record NW_027271881.1, read on the forward strand.
GAATTGCCACTGGCATTTAATGCATGTAGTGTAGACGAGAACTTTTGCGTGCATTTAAATTTTGTGAATCTTGGCCCTTGAAATTATAGCAAAATTGAAATGCACAAGGACATTCCTGGGTTTTTCAGTACCTTAAAACCCTTCTTTCCTTTAATATTGCTTTCAGCCATTGTACATACTCATAAAAGGCCAATAAGGATGCACCTATGGCAATGTGGAATATTCAGAAAAAAAGAAAGAAAGTGTGGTACACATAATATTATTACCTCCGCCAAGGGAGGAGGTTGTTTTCATTACCATTGGTTTGTGTGTTCATTTGTTCGTTCGTTCGTTCGTTCATTCGTTAGTTAGTTTGTCCGTGTGCAAAATAACTCAAAAAGTAGTTAACGGATTGGGATGTAACTTGCAGGAAAGGTTGAGAATGACACAAGTAACAAACAATTAACTTTTGGTAATGATCCAATAATTTTTGGGGAATTTATGAAGGATATTTGATGTTTTGGCAGGTAGGGTCAATGAACTTGGGAGTTCAGGCTGCGCGTATTTGAGGTTTGCCTGCACGCACTAAAGTGCGTGCTCTAGTTTCTGCTGGGGCGAGGCGCGCCGTGCAGCTGAAGGCTTATGACGTAACAAAGGCTTCTATATTTGGAAATCTGGCGACTTTTAGCACTGATGTTGTGTGTGCATATGATATCTCTATGGAAGAACAAGATCAGTGTAGTGGTGGAAATAAGCTTCCTGCTTGGCAGAGGTCTGCGCTCTCATACCCCTTTCATAAACTCATCCTCCAATTATCCGCCTAAGAATAATGCGGACATTTCAATAAAAAATGCGTTCACAAACTCTGAAAATTATCCGCATTATTTCTACGAGCGCCCGTCCTGAAAAAGGCGGATAATCGTCATGGTGACTGCACACGTCCCTCCTGCCGGAAAGACAGGTGACGTTTTGACCGCACCCCGGCAATTATCCGCATTATTTGGGTTTGCGTTCACCAACTCCAAATCTGGTCCAGATGCTGCTATTATGCGGATAATATAAGGGTCGAAAAAAAGCAGATAATTCTTCCCCCGCTCCGATTTTACGACCAAATGATGCAGATATTATCCGCATTATTGAGTTTATGAAAGGGGTATCAGAGTGCTTTTCTAGTTAACCTCTGCTAAGCTTTCCGGAAAAATTACAGACAATGAAAGACAGTACAACTCTGGCTGATATTTTGTCTTTCCATCATATGTGCAGCTACAAAAAAATAAAAGATGCAAGAACAAAGACAGCATTTTCTCAGAACCAATAAAAATTTTCTTAAGTCCCCGCCATTTAACAGACAGGAACATAAAGCTTGATATATTAGGGGATGAGAATTAATACAGGAGAAACTGCAGCTTTCTGACATATATTGCTTCTGGAATTGATCACTGGAGTGCTTAGAGGAGAATTCACTATTGTCTTAGTCCCACGTCGACACAACTTTTTCCAGGGGCATGGCTGTAAACTTTTCTCAACAGATTAGTGATAACAATTTGCAGGCCAATGCCCTGATAATGAGCAATTTTGTTAATGCTTTTCTCACTGTGAATGAATGATGCAGTATTCAGTACCCTGGGGTACCAACTGAAAAGCTTCCATTTTGATGGGTGTACTGTACCCTGAATTTCCTGAAAGTGGGTAAAAGTTATCCTAGTGCTATGCATGCATGAAGATTCTGTTGCATTAGTGTGAATGAATGCTAAACATCAAGCAATGCTTTGATTTAATATGTTTTTTATCTCACTCTCTCTATCGCGCTGATTACGGTACTGTGTATTAGTGTAACACTGATGCCCTGCCACCATGATGGCATAGGCAGTTCTTGCATACTGCCAAATTTTCGACAACAGCACCAGAAACACTGCACTAGCATTACTATTCCACAGCAAAAAATACATAGTCATGGGCAGGCACTTAAAAAAAATAATAACAATTATCTCTTTCTTGCTATATATTTGTTGGACTTATGCTGTAAGGACGTACCCCTCCCCCCCAAGCACTACTCCATACTGCTGCGTTAATAACACAAACAATACAAAGAAACCCTATATGTATTCCGTAAAACACAGACAGACACACACACACACACCTGTATACATTTATATCATCGTTGGGGCGACAAGACCTCAAATCTTAAAAATGTCACATGTTCAGGAGAGCAAGAAAACATGACAGCCAAAGCACAATATCAAATGGGATAGACTTTCCTCTGACATGCTGTGGTGGCTTCATACTAGGGGTAAGACAGCTAGGATTTGGGCAGGACATCACTTAACTGATTATCTGACCATTAATCCAAAAGTCGTTTTCACCAAAATTTGAGATACAAGGTCTCGTCACACTCGCGACGATATATGTTTACTCTTATCCAGCACTGCAATGCAAGAAATATCTTCATATATTACACATCTATATGTTCCACATTTGCGTGTATCTTTCACACACAGCAACTCTGCGACATCAAAGAACCATCCCATTGCCGATATTTGCACCAGCTGACAGGAGCAATAGGCATTCTAATCATGCTGTGTAGCACATATGTGTGATATTTGTGTGCAGCTTGAGAAGATACTAGTACTTCCTTAAGGTGCTCAAAGTAAGTGGCTGTCTTAACCATATGGAACCACAGGACAGCACAGGGTATGTACATCATTGGTATCAAGTCCTCCAGATCATTGTGCGCTTAAATGGATGCCATATTTGCCAAACCATCATGTATTTGTACAACTTCCTGTTCATTTCTTTGAAACTGGTAAAATTGATGGTGAAGTCAGCCATAATTGTGATTTATGCCCATAACCTTACTTATAACAACGGTATTTGAACTTTATAACAGAGAGAGAGAAAAAATATATAATGATGGTTCATGGAGATATGATGGGCCACATCAAAGTCCTACAGGTGGAGACTCTTTTCTACGAAAAAAAAAATGACAACAACTGACAAAGGCATGGCCACTGCTGAGTCAGACAAACAAGAAGATCCCAAATTTATGTCTGACAGTGAGTGATCATGAAAATGTACCATGTCCATTCCTGTTGATGCATTCATTGTTCACTGTTCCTTGTTGTTGATGTTGTTGTCGTCGTCGTTTGATTCACATGTACATAAAATCTATTTATAAAAATTTGGTTCATCAGTTACTTTGTGGCACTGGGAATTATAGATAGCTAGTTTCATATCATAAATCTATCACAAAAAAAGAGAAAAAAAATGTATAATGAGCTTTCAAATAAAGAATAAACTTCCCCAGACTACTCGAGAAGCTATGGGTCCACAGATGCTGATGGACACTCACAGACAGAAAAAAAAACAACTTCATATTTCAGCAAAAGATGCAAGATCTCCATTTATAATCAGAAAATGCTAACTTTATGATCTACTCCGATTGCAATAATTGGCCTGAATTATAGCTATTGAGCGCATCGTCATGACAAGTATCCATTTTACAGAAGTGAGTCAAAACCTTTTTTTTTTCTGTCACTTGAGTTTAAACTTGAACTGCATTTATAAGAGTCATGCATCACATCGTTAGCAGTAGAAGGCTTCAAGGTACACCACATATTCTTTTTTGAGTATGTTTGTGGCCCTGAAAAGGGCCTATCCACTCTCGACATTTAGTGGAGCATGTTCTTATACCGTTCTCTTGAAAACAGTACGAGCATGCTTACCGAAACGTCCACAGTGGGTAGGCCCTTTTAAGAGGCATGATTACTTCAACACATAGTCAAGTGCTTCTCTCTGCCAGCTACACACAATTTTGATTGCCATTACACAAATCTTTGCAGACAGAGTATACTAGAACTCAAAATGAAACTGCACATCTCATGCCTATCACTAAAACAATAAGTTCATTTTACCTTGAGTCCATTGCCAACATGCAGAAGTTTCTTCATGATTCGACCTGGAAATCGAGCAGTCAAGAGAATGAAAGGCTGTTATTGATGACAATTAACAACATTATTGACATCAATACTAATTTCATGACACCTCACTTGCTTATCTTTATGCAACATATGAAATAAAAACAATAAGAGTTTACTTGCACTTCACGTGGCTTTTGAGAGCATTGTCACTCACCCTTAATCTCTCACAGAACCTTCTGATATTCCAGCTCCCCTGTTCCTATTTTTGGTAACATCTGCTTATTGTGATTGCATGTTAACTCTATCCAAACGTGAGATTCCTTCAGTTCTAGGTCAAATGATATCGTCCAGTATGAAATTCTCTTTCACTCATCATAGCCAATTCACACTGTAACATCGGTGATTTAGAATCTGATCATCACTGTGGACAGCATCAACATGCAAAATGGCCTCTTAAGGTGATTTCTAGAAGTAAGCAGACTACGATTGTAAATTATTGTCAAATTATGATGATTCAAAATCAATTCACTGTTTCAGATATCAATTGATTGTACTGTCCATTTGCATTGCTTTTGGGAAATTTAGAAACACTGACAGTTTTTAACACGCTTAGATACCAGACTTTCACGAGATAAATATTGACATGTTGTGATTTAGGCATTTTGAAAGCAAGTATTTATAAGAATTTATACAATCAGGATGACTTCAAAAAGATGTAATGATAGGGCACACACAATATTCACTTTTGTACTTTAATTTGACAGCGAGTTGTTAGATATACTTTCTTCAGCATATGTCTACACATAGAAATGTCAAGCCTGTTGTTTTGGGGCTGAAATGGTGCAGGAAATCCATAGGCAAAGATATATTAAAGAAATGTATGATCCCTCGGCCATCTCCTGGAATAACTAACCCAGGACGGTTGGCAAAATCATAATCACTCTATGGGACAGAGATTGCCTTCCAAAACAGATCTTTGTTGAGGAAGAAATGCATCTACCATCCCAAACTTCAGTGTATGCTTACAGGAGAGAAAAGATATATGTGTACATTGTATGTACGCCTTTATGTACACATACAGTATACATATAAAATGTAGGATACAAAGTCATATTCTTGAATTTTAAGCAGACAACACATTTTTATGCATATGTTAACGATGATATCGCTTAGCTCTTGAATGTTTGAATGGTTTAGCATTAGATACTGTACACTTGTACATACTTTGTATGCACAGCTGAGTGACAAACTATTGAGATTTTGTAAGTAGCTGTATTTCAACCAATTTGTATAATTAACAATATACATGACTGGAAATTTTGTGTATTGCCAAGTAACTTGCTCACACAGAAACCTATACGGCATCTTCACTTATTCTGAACAAACAAAAGGAGAACATGTATTGTAATGATGTATCACTCATCTGCCTACTGTGCTTATCTTTTGTTCATACGATGTGGTTTAATGGTCATTGTACTACATGTACGTCAGTGAGGAAGGAAGAGACTCTAAATCAAAGAACTGTGTAAATGATACGCGTTGAAGTACAGAAAGAAGATGATATCATCTAGAATTGTGCTAATAAAGGAGAATCATTTTGTAATCTCAAATGCATTAATTGCATTAATTATCAGGGTTTTGACTAGAATGGATTTTGTTTGTTTGTTAGAAAACGTAGAATAAACACAATAAATATCAGGAAAATTTAATGGGAAAAATACAGTATACAATGGCACATGACCATTACCATGGTAACTGAATTATCTAAAAGGCAGCAAGCATGAGGTCTTCTACAAATGTGATAACACATCTTCTTTTCTCAAATCTTTAGAGCAAATTCAATGGAAATATGTGCAAATTTCTGACTTAATAAAAAGCAATACCAGGAGAAGAAAGCAGCAGGCCAACAACAAATAACATTCACACCTCATACTAAATGCACACACCTGCATTCATCAATATACTAGATATTGTATACTGGTTAAGAGGTAACTTACCTATACTGTGGAACTGCCATCTAGCATGTATCAACTCTGGCACGTACAGGAAGATTTTCTGGAAAACAGAATGAAAAATGACATTTTATCAGATCTTATTTCTAATATCCTAAAGATTACTATATACAGTTGTACTTTTGCCATGAAAAAATTGCAAAATTTGAATTTGTGCCACACATTTTTGATTTGTGGCCTTCGTATTAGAAGCCACAACAGAAATAACCTGTGCAAACATGAAACAGCTCCATGAAATGGTTCAGAGTGCAATTGTACATGTATCTTCCCCAGCCATCATGGCTCTGCTGTTATAAAGTATGCATACTCCGTCACACTCTGAAGGGTTGGAAGTTGATGGCCTGTTTACCTGATTGACTGCCCTCTCCCTTGTCAAGATATGTCCACAACTTCCACACTTATTTTACTTGTGATAAAATTTTGCTGCCTTTCATATATACCGCATATATCTGCTCTTATCTTCAGTGCACAGACCACTATGATTCACTGATGATTTGGCGCACCTTTCGGAGCGTTGGTAATCATGGAATTAGTCTGTACTGTGGCCATGGTTTGCATGTCTCCGAACAACGCATATTATTCATTCCACAATGGGGTGATAAAGCCAGGTGCCATGATTGGAAATTATCTAGCCGCAGTCATTCCAATTTTCCTGCTCAGTATGAGGCAGAAAGTGTAACAATCTGTCACAGTGTCCCAGACAGTGTACTATGAGCATTAAACAGCATGCCCCCGATCACTGTATATTAACCCTCTGGTGCCCTGAGGCTGCATGCAATGTCAAACCTCCACCAGCAGACATATCAGTACATCTCACACTTTTGAATGCCAGGTTGAAAAACAAACAAACAAACAAACAAACAAACAAACAAACAAACAAACAACTGATTATGTAATCGTGGAAGTTAACTCACAGAGTTGGGTGATACAGGGATGATATGAATCAGGAAACTAAACCACAAAAATTGTCACACACCCAAACACCACACAAGCACACACAGTTTGATGGCATGCACACACCTACAGTTGTATGCCACACATAAGGACAGTTCTGCAGGTAATGCAGTGATTGTTGAGAGGGACAGCTTTGAGCTGATCAGAGGCTTTGGGGTTAAATTCTTTCAGAAAAGGCTTAAATTTTCCAATACTGTCCAATAATGAGTGAGATATATGTATACATAGAGCAAGAAAATATACAATCAATGTTACCATGGTGAAGAAAAGTACTTTGCTTTTATGAATAAATTCAAACAAACAATACAGGTCTTTAGTATCAAGACCATGAACATGTAGTTTAAAATACTCCTTTGAACAACAAAAAATAAGTGCGAATATCTAACACAATGGTGAAAACAAATCTGTTCTATTATCCACTGTCAGTGAGTAAGAACATGATTGATACTGTACAAAGTCCTACATATGTTACAATGTGTGAAATGCCTACTTGAACACTTGGTACGTACAGTACAGTCTAGATTGTTCAGATACATTTGTTCAGTCTAAAGTTTCCTTAAATGCCTTCATCAGGTGATCATCAGGAGTGTAACTTCAAGAGTGTATTTTCTTGCTCTATGGAGTTGTATCTTTTCTTTTGTCAAACGCTGTTGTGTTAGCTTGTATGGCACCAAAATTTTCATCTTCAGAGAATAGCCTTAAATATAAATGATACCTTTCATGATTAAACAGCATATTAACAACTAACCAGGTATGAGCATTTCAACTGCCCCCTTGAAAGTGCCAATTAACAACAAGTGAAAAGATAATTTTGACACTCATTTCTTTCTGAGATATAATGACAATACATGTCATACAATGTAAGTCCTCCTGCACACAGTTAGGTACACCTGACATTGAGTTGTGATGATATGTGATACTGAAAGTGAAATAGGCGGCCAACCTGTCATCTACATGAGAACAGTGTTGACCATGGTCACTGATAGCACAGATTGACAATCAGGTAAATAAAATGATCCTTGATTTGTACCATTTCCATTCTCTGTATACTTTGCAGTTTCTGTGACAGTGGACATTTTTGTGTAAGTAATTTTTCCTGCTCAGCCAATAAGATGAATTTTGTGGATGGTCCAGACAATTCAGTGAGCACTCTAAACAGCTCAATGCTGTCACATCAGATAACAGCTTTGGCAGCACAAACATGCTTATTTTTGTGCACTGTAGTTTCATGTTACGCAAAATGTGCAGAAATTTCCACATGGCCAAATTTTCCACTTTCACAGTATAATTTGTAGGTGTACATGGAGGGTAAAATACAGAAACAAAACAAAACCAAATGCTGGTGACCTGCTCTAAGGGAAGTCACTTTTCTGTTTCTGCTGGGTGATCCCTATACATACTGTACAAATTATACAATATACTGAACTTGATTCCAATTTTAATCCTGGAGTCTGCGACATTCATGTATTGTTACAGAGGAAAGTCAAGCCTACATTAAGAAATTTCAACCAAAAAATAAAAATGTCATTAGAACTCTTGTATGCCTTATTTAGCAAACTGCTTCATGTTTAATAAGTAACTATATATGGAATAGCTTAGATTGACAACGAGCACGTAACAGAGCTTTGACAGTGGTCTTTGCCAGTGACACACTTCTAAAGAATTTAGTAGGCAGTTGAGAGTTCTGTTACATGTAGAGATAATCAAGCACTTCCATTATACACTATCTGGAGTAAGGTTGTTTTACAGCTCTTCAATATGCTAACATTTTGGACTGATAAATCAGGTTTAAATGCAAATGCTGCTGTCCTATCATTACAAAAAACCTGTGTTGTCAAGCAGACTGACTTCAATGTGTGTATGTGCACAGGTTACACTAGTGTATGTGTGTTGTATACATATATCGGTTATACATGATACATTGTAGCTACTGTATGATTGTACAGTACTACAGTACAGGCTGACTTTTATGAAATTTAAGACTGATTACATAACACTTGCACAGGTGGAAATACCAAGAGGATGGTGGAGATGGGTAGATAAAATGGCTAGATCTGTATTACTACAGTATTATTGATGGGTAGCATTATTTTAAAGGTACAGTCATTGGAAAGAAATGTGGAATGAAGGGGGGGGGGGGGGGGGGAGACTGCACTTGTAACATTGACATTATCCCTCTCATTACATGGGTACCGGTACATACAGATTTGTATGGGCTTTAATATTCTAGCTGTCATTGTGCACGCAAAGTGTCTATTGTGATCATACAATGTACCATGGTATACATGCACATACATGCACAGCAACCACTCACTGCTGATGGATATTTGATGGAAAATATGAATAATTCAAGTTGAAAAAAAAAATACCGCCTTTCTGCTAACCGTTCACTTTCAACAGGAGCTCTACACTGTGCTTGAGCATCATACATACCTGCCTGCATAAAGGCATCATTTAAAATGTTACCTCTTCAAAAAGTGTGAGCTGCATGATCTTTAATACATGCTACCTCTATCTCTGACAATGTACCAAAATTAAGCTCTCTAAAAATTGAAGTTGAAAATAATCATTAAAGGCAACACAGCAAAACCCAATATGAAAATCTGTGTGTGATCAGATTTACATTGTACCAATACCATTCTCAATATTTCCCATATGCAGCAGAGTAAACAAACCATTTCAGAAACAAGTCTACCCTCACTGTAATATTTGTTATCAGATACAAACTTGACAGTGATGGAATATTGTATTTCATTTTTTTTTTTTAAATACCAGTACCCAAGAGTTATTTCATCTACAGTATTTCAACATCTTTATACCATGGCTCGACACTAACTTTTTTGTTTGGTGGCCCGATGGGGCCACCAAAATCCTAAATTTCAAATTTTTGGTGGCCCGAGAGTAGAATTTGGTGTCCCGAAAAAAACAATAAAATAAAATAAAAGTCCTTTGTTTTAATGAGTCAAATATTTAAGTTTTATAATAGTAAGAATTAGAAGTTGGACATATCTACTCATAAATAAAATTCAACAAACTTGCAACACTCACTCTCAGGCACTCATTCAGTCCTTTTCATCCATCCTTTAAACAAATTTAACTGCTAATTTCCGGCGCAAAAAGTTACGAATTTATTGACATAATTTTCAAAGAATTTTGGTGGCCCAAGGCGGGCCACCAAATTTGCCCTTTTTTGAAATTTGGTGGCCCGACCTTCATTTTTGGTGGCCCCGGGCCACCGGGCCACCGTTAGTGTCGAGCCCTGGTTATACATACATTGTATCTGTCTGCAGATTTCACACACGCTAAACTTGTGTTTTTAAGGTTTGGTAGTACATATTGTTACCACAGTTTTTGTTTTTTCAACTGCAGTATATATCTGCACTTACAAAAAAAAATGTACAATGTAAAATCAATCTCCTACTGGTGCTTGTCTGCATGAATTATGTTGTCAAGGATACATTCTATAGTCCCATATACTCATTTGTTGATAAGAATCCTAAATGTGTATAATTAGATACCACTACAACAAGAAATCACCATTCCTTTCCAATACCTTTCATAACAGTGATAATTGGAATCTGCCCACTGGCATTTCACTTTACAGTTGTATATTCCTTAATAGCTTACAATATAGCAGAGTGGAGCATTTAAACTATTTCATCAAATGGGTAATAACCCAATATAGTCAGATATTGACTCTACTTGTATTGCACTTTTAAAGGTATGCAATAAAACATCTTAAAGATCACAACAGACCCAAATACAAAAATGAAGGCTGACAAAAACTGATCGAAATCAAGCCAGAGGTTTGTTTCATATCCTTTGAGTGGTTAAAGCTGTGTACACTATGAATCACAATATATCTCTTTCCACCTCCCTGATATCACACAGTACAAGGGTTTGATAAGGACCTTTCTTTTTTCTCTTTCTGATTTTACCAGAGCAGTGGGAAGCCAGCATTCCCGCCATAGCCCTCAGCAGGAGGGGCCATCATAATTTCCTACCCTCCCTTGCAGTCATGTCCTCCCCACAACCTCTCCCCTCTTTTGCCCTCACTGCCAGCCTCCTATTCCTAGCCAAACGCAGAGCACTGCTGAGAAGGGCCTTCTTGGAGAAACAGCTCCCCCCACTCTCTATTTCTCTTCCCCATCAAGCATTGCAATAGCCATCAGTATGATCTACACTCTTGCATGAAGTGTTTACAGCTGATACACTCTGCAAAATACTCTACTTACTTACATTGTGTTTACATCCACGGACTGTCATCAACTTAACAAATTTGTTGAAAACGTTAATCCCACTAAATAATCGCAACTCTTTGATATTGGTCTACTTTTACCTAAAGTGCTGTAAAATGAGGAATATTCCTGCACATTTTCATTTTTGCAACTTTTGCAAGAGCCAAGATTCGTAAAATTAAAATGCACATGAAAGTTGTACACTACTGTATATGCATTGACTGCCAGAGGCAATTTGCGAAAATTTCATGCTGTGAAAAAGGCAGTTGGCTCCAATTTGTGAAAATTTCATGCTGCAAAAATATCTTGCTTTACAGTGTCATTTTTATAAGAAAAAAAAAATCTTGCCACCAGCCAAGAATGTGGAGATTGAACAGGGTCAGAGGTTATCATGGTATCTAGGCACAAGGCAACACATTACATGGCTTGCTCTGGATGAGGTGCTAGCATCCTACAGCATATTGAGATCAACCATTTACCAACATTTGCCAAGTATCAGCTACGCAGACTGGGGTATTGTAAGATATTTAGCACCAACATGTACAATGTATGTGTGTGTTCTAAAGCACTCGTGGTAAAATTTCTAATGAAATGTCATTGGTATAAAGTTCAAATTTCTGACAAAATTCTAATCATCGATTGTCTTGTCTCGACTCTCTACATTAGACAGCATGTTATGATTATATCTACTGTCATATATGATCATGACAGATCTGCTCAGCAAAAACAAAGAATTACTCATGTGTAATGTAAAAGAAAGTAGTTTTGATCTCAAAACGAGCAACAAAAACAACAAAATCATGACATTTCTGATGAAATGCATGAGGGTTTTATACAAGAAGAGAGTCTCTGTAGTGAATGCCCTATCCTACCATCTACACAAGTCTAAAATAAAACTGACACTGAAATATGGAATGTCAAATTGATGATCTGCTGTTTGAAGTTGCTCTCATAGTCTAAGATTCCAAATTTGCTTCTTGGACAATGGAGCGAGGCATATCTACACAGCCAACTGTTATCTTCCCACACTCAAATTACTGTAAACCAAAGAATGATATTTCACTGAAGATATACTATACATGTAATTGAATACCATCAGGCCTGCATACCATTCACTGTAACTAACTTATAAATGCATCTTTAATGAAATGCACAACTCATCTAATGTATCTAGTTCAGAGGTACATGTACAAGTTTTGTTTATCTGGCATGATCATTACACGTCACCTTCACTGTAAGGTACAATGTGCTGCTTTCATCTGCGTGTCATGAAACTTTCACCATTGCAGCATTCATCTGCCAACACCACTGTGGTCTGTTTATACCTGATTTATGTTGGTTACATTCTGAACTCTGTCATAAAAATACTTGTGAAGTCGACTCCCAGACGTGTGTTCTGATTAAATTTTGCCTAGAATATTAAAGTCCTATGAACTTCTGACAGGATATGCGAGGTACCTTGGCATTATATCTGCTTTCATACATGTAGGATAAGAGAGTTGTTGTCAGTCATCTTTTAACTACAAAACATAATTAACTTGCAAGCATTTTTGGGGGTGGGGTTTTTTGTTTTTTTTTGCAACGAAGGAACAAAAGCAAACAAGACAGTGGATCAGTGCACATCACAACTCTGCATATGCATGTATTTAGGATTCTTGATAGTATCTAAGTTGTCTCTTCTGTTCAAACACAACTCGAGGAAACCATAGGACTATTGTAAAATTGCATTCAATTTCACAACTTTTTGATTCAAGTAGTAATAAAAACAAAGTTTAGACAAGAAAATCACTTGGAGACCAAAATTTGACAATGACAATCATACTTCTCACAATATTTTATGTCACACAAAATACTGGCTGACAAGGACAAGTTCAGTCTTCATAACGGATTGAGATTATGCAGTGGTGCATAATATATCGCTTATTGCTCAATATTTCGGTAAGTAGAACACATCAGTGAAAGTTTCAGGAAAATCAGACAATCCAATCAAAAAGTTATGAATTTTTAAAGTTTCTGTATAGTCACTGCTGGATGAGAAGATTACAACACTGTATGTTGATGATGTGACGTCACATGTGTAGAACAATATAAGGAAAATATAAAGAGAATTACACTAAATTTCATTTCACGAAAAAAGTACACATTCCCTCAGCTTGTAAATGACATATACCGGTATGTTATTAAATAATATCATTCCCCTGCCTTCTGAAAGAGGCAAGTCATTTGCTCTTTTATTATGCAAGGAAAGTAAAAATATGTTGATTTTTCTTCATATCATCATTCTACGTGTGACATCACAAGCTGTGGCAGACTTCACATCCAGCAATCACGGAACAACTTCAAAAATTCATAACTTTTGAACACATTGTCCAATTTCACTTAAACTTTCACCAGTGTGTTCTACTAATATTGCTGCAGTCTCTCAATCCACATGTTTATCAGATGGACTTGTTCTTTAAAGTGTGCAGTTTCTAGCATACCTGATCTTCAACTAGACTGTGTGATTTTAAATTTTAAAAGAATTTGATATATATTATTTGCATGAACACAAGGGCTTGGTAAATTGACAAGAAGTATGTTTATGACATGGGGAGTAACATATGTCACATGTACATATAGTATGTGTATGTAGGAAGGAATTTAGTGTAATGTTTGGTGACCATAGTGGTGTGAATGAATCCTGAAGTACATGTATCGTCAGACATTTTCACTGAATACAGAAAAACAAATACTCTATTACTCCGGTACACACATAAACTAGTTGACTTTTTATATCATTTCAATCAGCCACTAGATATCACAAATTACCCAAAATCAAATTGATGTACAGTAACACAACAAACAATAAATACAGAGTACAGTCTCATAATGGATAATGATGGAATGTTTGGACCTAGAATTATACATGTAATCTATACAGTAGTATGTCTGTGATATGTCATGTATGACTTAGTAAAGTATATGTATTTTGTTCATGATTGCATCTGTGTGCATGCAAATACCCTAGTAACTGAAAGTGAACCCACAGTGTGATATCACTATGATCTTCCAATGCACAACATGTAAACTTTTCAGTTTTATGTGTACATGCAACATATTACGCTGTGTTCACTCCATTGTGCTTATTTTGAAAGTCAACTGCTATTGTATGTAATTTACGAGATAAACAACACACCAAAGTGTCACCTCGTTGTACATACTTGCACCATATTTACAATGTACACACAAAACAGAGGTCAATAAAAACTTGTATATTATACGTAATGCTGGTTGACAGCATACTCCTGAGGCATGTGGCAGGCCAGACTGATTGAGTACACAGGGCTCTAGTACTACTAAGTCCTGTTTTCATTTAAACACAATGGGCAAGAATATGTATACATAACAGAAGGAAGCATTTAAGAGACATGATTTACTGTGAACTCCAACCGTTATCACAGTAAGACCAGTGTATCCTTCCCAACACTTTGTCCATTAAAAAAAAGTTTGTCCTAAAAAACAAAATGGTACTCAACATTGGCATGGATAATAGTCACCTCAGAGCACAGCATGCATAACATACAGTATTCTATGCATGCAGATTAGAAACAACTGTATGGTGCACTTGTACAGTAAAGTGGGTATTTCATTGGCCTGGACGGCAGGTGGCGACAAGGTGGCGACTCAAGTCTTCGCTGGTTGCGGAGATGTCTCTGTGACGTCTGCTGGAGACCAGCCGGGTCTTAAGGGAGTCGCAGGAAAATCAAACATGAATAATTTTGTTGTTGTTGTTGTTGTTTAGACTTTTTCCAGTCTCCAGATCGTCTCGGAGATGTGAACTCTGAAACCTTGTGGAGACCCATGGCGACTTACTGGCGACGAGGAGGAGACGTCACACAGACGTTTCCACAATTGGATCTTCAAGAAGTCCCGTGATGCCGCAGATACTGCAGTAATATTTGCACGACTTCTGGGCAAAAAGGTTGTCACCTTGTTTGAAGGCATCTCTGACGTCACCTTCTTGGTGTGAGCACAAGCCATTTTTGGTCTTTCCAGTTGCACTTTAGTGAACAGGACTTTAATATCAGTCGCAGCAGTCGTAGTGATGTCTCCTCCACTGAGATAGGCCCTTAACTTTGCTCTTGCACGTATGTTTTTTGGTATTCATGTCAAATGTTGGGATAAAAAAATATGGCCTTTCACCACTGGCACTTCCTTTACATGATCATGGAATTATACCCACAAATGAATTACAGTAACTACAGTGCAAAAGCAAAAGTGGATAAATCTATCTTTTCCAGGGCAGAACATCACTTAAACTTTGATCCCTGCAACACCTATTTTTCAGTCCATCACTGTGGTTCTACATTGTATATCAGGTCAATCAAGAAATCTACCACTTGATATACATGCCCCTATTCACAAAATATAAAGTCTGCAAAACATAATCAGATGCAGCATATATATTCCTAGGTATTACCTGTACTGTTTTACAGTTCATATGAGAAAGTTCATCTTGTACTAAGGTTTGACCTCTGTATGCTGCCAGTGTGGGTTGAACATTGGTTACTCAATACTACACACAGGTTGCAAAGGTGTTTTCAATCATATCTTTTTTTTTTATTATTCATCTCATCAAATACAATATCACATTCATCAGTGACTGCCAGGTATTCATTCACAAAGAGGCTTGAGACCATACCTCTGTATAATGTAATATTCAAAAAGTTTTATTCTTTGGGCACTGTTTTTTTCTGACTGTGAGGAATCCTTCACTACTGTTGTTCAATAGCATCTTGTGTTGCTGTTTCAAATACAGTCAACCTCGCTTACCTCGATGTCGGATTAGCCGAATATCACTTACCTCGGGGGCAAAATGAAAGTCCCGATTGTTCCTATATGGAGTTTCCGTGTGTTAAAACTCGCACAGCTTGAAAAAGTAACTCGAAGTTCGGCTACCTCGAAGGGAAATCTACTGTCACGACAATAATTAACTTATTGTTTTTCCAGCATGTTGCTCGAATCGAAATTGCAAACATCACTCAGTATTTCTGATTAAGCGCGCGTGGACAGCAAAGACATGTCACAAATCTTTTCACACTCTATTGTATTCTGAGACCAGAACGATCGTGCGCCCAAGGCAATACACGGCTGGCAAGAAAAATCCCCCACACCTACACTGTACCTACGGATCTGTACACACGTACACGGTATGCACATACAACGTGTAGCACCTGTTCCAATAGTGTGCTTATGATAGCGCTACGCTCTGCCCCAGCATCTTCTTTTCTTTAACCACTGTGTTCTGATTTGCCATCGTGATAGCCATGCCGTGTGTGTAGATTTCTTAACCATCTTGGCGCACCTGCTTGGGTGTTGACAGTTATATCTTTGGCATTAATCATGGTCCACTGTCCGAACATCAATCTCCTGCATAGTGCTTTTCTACCATTTCTTTTCACGAAGCTTGTTTCATTAATTCTCCCTGAGAACGCAAGCACTGAATACTTTTATTCAATGATGCGATTATGAAAATACGGTGGTATATGATCTGGAAGTAGGCCTAGCATAATTAAGAATAGATACGATTTAACAACAGTTTATTTAGATAAATTTAGATGTTATGGAAATATATGCTGCACGATTGTCAGGCAATTATCATTTACCAGTATTTTACCCCTGTTTTGACTTACATTTTATTTGAGTTTTCAGTAATTTAAAATTTTCCCCTTTTCTAGCACAATCGTATCAGCCCCCTAAGTTGTTTCTCTTTTTTTATGCGAACAATCCTTTTTGGTAAATGTTTATTATTACAGTAATAGCACTGTACTCGTAGCCCCAATCTGATCTTGCAATATTACTCACTACTGTTTTTTGGCAACCAAGTAGCCCATCCTTTGTGTGCTGCACTTAATACTGATCGCTGCTGTACATGTTGTTTAAATCTGGTTTTGTTTGAATTTGCGCTGTACTGTCGGCCGTGAGTCACCCTCTATGCGACCATTATTCTCCCAATCACGCATCTGTGCACGCATACAAACACACTGTATGATGTTCGCCACGTGCACAGTGCGTTGCCATTTATTGCGCCAGTTTCTCATCCATGTATAACCACGTGTTCATCTCGTCAATACAGCATAGCTAGCTAGGCACTGCTCGCTGACTGTGAGAGCTGCTGGTAGACACACGGAAGACTGGTGTGTAGCGGTGCGACATTGCCGTCGCTCCCTGTAGCTCTTGATGTTCTTGGTGAGCTACTTTACATGCACACCTATATGTTGTGTGCAATATTAAAAGTTTGCAAAGCTAAGAATGTGATTCTTGTGTAACTGTCTGCTTGGTAAATTTAGTTTGTGTTTCGATGGGTTTCTCCACATTATGTGTATGAGTATTATGCAAATGCCTACACGGTATTCTGTAGACACACCACATCCACACACAATGTACATTCAGCATGCATGTTCTGCAACCTCGTCTTGCACTCGATTACGTACTGGTATTTTCTTTTTGCTTTTATGGTGATAGGTGATTTAATTGTCCACCAGAAAATAGTATTGAAAGAAGAACATCCATTTCCATTCAATTCATTCATATTCAAGTCAATTCAATTCCAATTGACAAGCATGCAAACAATCGGTATGCACTATAACAGATATTATGTCGAACATCGATAAATGTCGGATAAGTCGAAGAAAATTTGACGTACGCGGACCTCGAAGTTCGCGTATGTCGAACCATTTTCTTCAGTCCCGACTAATTCGAGGTATGCGAGGTTGACTGCATTGCTTTAGTCATTTACCTCAAACACCATCAGGATGGCCTCAAGATCCTCTCGCTGAGCCTTGTGCACCCTCTGCTTGGGGCTGGAGTCCAGCAGGACGAAGTTCTCATAGAACACATGGTAAATGTGGGAGAAGTACTGCTCGAAGTAGGACCGCAATTCAGATGTCTCGGCATTTTCTGCAAAATTCACAGGGATATAAACTGCACATTAGACTATGCTGACAAATGACTACTGTTGTGTTATCAGTGCTGCCACAATACAGGGATAATTAGAACTTTGATAGAGAAATTATATTTGTTTAAAATATGGCTGAAAGGCCATAGAAAGTATTCCAAAGCAAATAAGTATTTTTTTTTCACCCCTTACACTTATAACACAGAAAGAATCACACCATAAAAATAAAAAAGATATGCTCGAGCAAAAATGAACAAGTACCTACATACACAATGGCCCCACATGACAATTATGCAACTAGTATTCTTTTTGTTGAGAAAAATGATAACCTTGTCAGCAGTGGCATTTAATCATCAAATCACATTTGTTGTGGCTATGCCTTCCTCATGGGATAGAGGTATAAATCATATATTGAGGTCTAATTACAATGACTTTGTCTGTTTTTATCATCCAAATAAGACCCTACACAATTGTACGTACTCGACAATTTTAAAAAAAAAGTGTAATTACCACTGGATAATCTACACTGCACTGAGAATGACCCATGAAAGGTGTTACTGCAAATGTACGGGTATCATACATTAACATCTTTCGCTCAGCTGGCATAACAACACTTCTCCTTTAAAACATTTTCGTCATGATGACTTTAAGCTATGCATGACATTGATGGGGGGAGGGGGACAGTAACTGAAGTTAGCTGTGTTAAAATCTTATGCGAATGGGGAATCAACATAGGAGCTATAAATCAAATCAATGTGCAATGATTGTGGTAAGCTGAAAGAAGTCAGATAGTGAGATATGCGTGTGTGTATGTGTGTCTGTTTTACCTGTTTGTCTTTCTGTGGTCTTGTGAAATCTATGAACTGCATTTCTCACCCAACTTTATGCAACTTCCCATACGCTAAATCCTTCGTTGATTTTTTGCTTTTGGATACTAAGGAAAGATTTGTTGCATAATGTCAGACAACTACATGTAACTTCAGTTACAGATTGCGCAGGCAGCATACACCCTGACCATTCGCGAAGAGTGACCTGCCATGAGCAACAACATGAAAGTCAATGTTCCAGATGTCAATGACAGATTTGGTTCAAATTTATGAAAATGATTGGAAACAAGTAACGTTGATGTATCCTGTGACTGAGTTTGGTGCAATTTGGTTCAGTGGAATTTGATTGAGATAGCCACGTGCATACGAAAGTACATAGAAATGTACCATACTTGTTAAGTGCCAGGAGTATACTTGGGTGACCCGCACCTCGTCATAGTTAATGTTTGCCAATAATTGAATCAGATTTCGCCACTGAAATTCTTTGAAATCCAACTCACATACAGGAAAAATGCTTAAAATTTCAATGGAATCACAAGTTCACTGGTTGATATTGAAAATTTGCAGCTATCGTCGTCAAAGGCGAACGATGCGAAAAAGTTGCGCGCTAAGGAAGGGGCCCGCAACTCGTCACCCCGCTCTCCCATAGACTTAGCACGTAAAAGACGTGTGCGGGTGACCGTGATGTTCCCATAGACATACACGTAAAAGATGCGTGCGGGTGACATAACACGTATTCCTATAGCCCTATTAAAAATTTCAGATTTTCGCGAAAAACTGTTCGGTTTTCACCACAATTTGCTTGGTTTTGGTAGCCCTGCCAAGTTTCAAGCGTACAGAACACAGTCCCGGCCATACATTTTTGTTCAGTGCGCTCAAAACGATTTTAAGCGGGGTGACGGTATTCGGGCCCCTGACGAGGTGCGGGCACCTGGCTATACTAGTAGGGCCAAGATCTACTGTACCAATACTTATTAAATAGTAGATCTAGAGACTGTAGTGTAACTGTTAATTGTATCACCACTACACACTGCACTACTACTTTAGTATGATTGAGGGTACCACCTATCGGCACCCTACGGATTTGCAACTCGTTAATTCAAAAAGTAAAAAACGAATTCGCCTAAATTTTGCCAGGAGTATGCTGTAAATACTGCAGTTTTGAATCCCGTGACCATTCTGTTGATTCTGAATCTCCGTTGTAAAATAACGCCATTTTAGTGCATGCGATGCATTTTCTTTGCGCGACCTATAAGGGTACCTCACGATCGGCACCCCCTCCCTCCATAGGTAATACACATGAATTTCACAGTCATGCGTCGTAACAGAGCGGATGTGTAATTGATCCGTGTTTAGTTTGGTTTGTTAGTTTGTTTATGAGTATGTTTTTCGTCTCTTCATTATCAATGGCGCTCCATCCCACACATACCTTTTCGATCAATACGCAAACAGATACTGTAACCAGGGTGTCAATGTCAAGGCTACCATGCCGATACGTGGTACCCATGCCTTGATACTTGCTTGATTTTGATAGATTTTTCATTTTACACACGATACGACTAAATGATAGGACATGCATGTGGCAACACTCTTCCACTACTTCCAGCCATGCAGTTATTGCATTATACAGTTACAGTGCCTCAATCTAACTTTTGATAGGCTCTTCAAAAGTGGGTAAAGCTGTGTATTGACTATTGTGATAAGGGCTAGCTAGGCCCCGGCCCCTCTCCCAAGTTTAGCGCATTAAAAACTAAGCAGAGACAGGACAGGATACTTTTGTGTTCAACCTCACTTGACATTAGACCTATTTCACGAGTATGCCACATTAGATCTCCAGCCTACCAGCAGTAGGGCCTTCTTACTACAAACAACAGTATACTACTGTTAGTAGTACTGCAACGAAGTGAAATGAAAGTATACTAGAAATGCCAAAACACTAAGCACAAGATAGTAAACACAAGTCATAAATAAATTTAATGACCTACCAATCACAATTCGCAGGTGTCTCAGACGGGCAACCACATCTTTCTTCAAATCGAGAACCTTCTGACCAGATTTCTTAAAGTCACCGTGAGATTTTTTACTGAACATGACTTATCCTTCGTCACTTTTGCCTTGATTGCTTTGAAATGAATGAAATTCGCAATTAAATCCCATTCTTGGCCTGACAGTCACATCACTTCACACGGCCGGGATAGGTTTCTCTTCGGCTCGTACATCGTACATTGACTGTATTCATGTTGACAGCGCATGCGCTCACTCAGTCTACCGACAATCTTCGGCAAATTGGCATGTTTGACACCATGACATTAATCTAAATTTTAATCTTTCACCTACTTAATAGATGCTATTTCATACTTACATAATTACAATCAGATATTTTTTAGAATTTTCATTTCATGGAATTGAAGACAGTAAAAAACATATGGCGCCAAAATACATTTAAAATACATTACTCGGACGAAAAGAGGGTAGTGGTTTAATGTCATGTGATATGAGTCACCTTGAGTACCTCTGACTGAACGGAGAGGAGTCACCTGTGTGTAATGCTGAAGGAAGAGAACATTTCGGCAGTCAGACGCTCGGTACTGCTTAGGTTTCCAAAAATTTACAAGGGATGTGACAAGGTCGCTGATAACGAAAAGGACATAATATTACGCAGCTTTATTAGCTTACTATTAGGTGTTTAAAAAAACCCCACAAATTTCCAACTTTTGATGCTTAATAGCTCAAGATTTTGGTCAAATCTTAATCCTCTGTTATATACAAAACCTGAACTTTACACAGGAACTAATGATGTGTATGTGAGTGTGTACTTCCACAATGACCCTGAACAATGGACCTGGATGCCATCTGTTCAGAGCTCTGCTCCAAGGCACATGAATGCTTTATTAATCATTCATAATGGATTGCCCTGGGCACTGCTAGTCTGAATTCCTAGCAAAGGGTGAAATGCATGCACATGAAAACAGGAAGCATATGGAAACACGTGCTTGCATACACCACATTTAAGAATGAATAAAGACTAGCTGTGATAGTGGAATTCCTCATGAATAAATAATAGAGCATTCAAATCCTGGTCATTGTCCAGGACCATTGTCTGGGTGTCAACTACACACTCCAATACACATCAATTAACTTCTGTGCAAAGTTTAAGTTTTGTATATCATAGGCCTATACAGAAGGTTGAAAATAGAGCAAAATCTGAAACCTAACTGAAATATCAATGTTTAGTTTAATGAAACTGAATTATGCTGTCATTTTAAAATTGCCTCCAACAAATTTATACACTCTTCAGCTATTGCTCATATAAATGTCAGTGTTACCTGATATATTAAACTATTAAGGATCAAAAGTGGGAAATGTTTTTTGTAACACCAAGTATCAAGTAATTGTAGTAACTACTGTGCATTACAAAATACTAATATTAGTCAATACATACATAATTCCAACTTAAGTAACCTCCGATGTAATTTCAGTGTGAGACAAAATAATAATTTTTTATGCAACTCGCCAAACAATATAAGTCATCACTTAAAGTTATCATATCAGAAACATTATACGAGAATTGGCAGGGTGATAATGTATTTTCCATCGCATAGTACTTGTTGAATTTTCATTAATATCAATTGTTTTTTTTCTCATAGTTTCCCATGGTCCTTCTTTTTTTCTTTCTTTTTCATGTTTTCGTTTAAAATCGTCCATTTTGTTTATCATTTTCTTAGCATCCTCAGTCCCATGGAATATGTAAAATCCTAAACCTTGATTTCTATGTTTAGGGAATGTCGTATACTTGTCTGTATAGCGTATATACTGTCACTTTCCCTTTTTTCAATGCTAATACTGAGTCCACAGGTATCCATGTTGCTGGGCAAACCCATGATGTAGATATAGATATAGATATAGATACAGATACAGATACAGATATAGATATAGATACAGATATAGATATAGATATAGATATAGATATAGATATAGATATAGATATAGATATAGATATAGATATAGATATAGATATAGATATAGATATAGATATAGATATAGATACAGATACAGATACAGATATAGATATAGATATAGATATAGATATAGATATAGATATAGATATAGATATAGATATAGATATAGATATAGATATAGATATAGATATAGATATAGATATAGATATAGATATAGATATAGATATAGATAAAAATATAGATATTGTAACAAAATTGGCCTTTGGCCTGAGAGGGCAGCAGACGGTTAGAAGTCAACTGTACTGTGTAGAACCAATGGATGATAAACACACACGTGTGTAAACGAATACTAGTGTGTCCAGTGTGGCTAGCACCCCTTGCCACTTGGCCTGGGGTATAAAAGGTCACGGCATAAAACATCAAATACCCAAAATCGCTACAAGATAGAGATAGAGATAGAGATAGATAGAGATAGAGATAGAGATAGAGATAGAGATAGAGATAGAGATAGAGATAGAGATAGAGATAGAGATAGAGATAGAGATAGAGATAGAGATAGAGATAGAGATAGAGATAGAGATAGAGATAGAGATAGAGATAGAGATAGAGATAGAGATAGAGATAGAGATAGAGATAGAGATAGAGATAGAGATAGAGATAGAGATAGAGATAGAGATAGAGATAGAGATAGAGATAGAGATAGAGATAGAGACAAAGATAGAGACAGAGATAGAGACAGAGATAGAGTATAGAGATAGAGATATTGATATAGATCTAGATATATAGATATACATGTAATGTATACATATATAGATATAGATATAAATACATATATAGATCAGTATAGATATATACATAGATACAGATATAAACACATACATGCAACATTATACTTGTCATAAAATGCAGTCATGATTTTTTTTCGGGGAAATCTATCTCAACAAACTCTGCTTTTCAATTGGTCACTTTTTCCCATAGATTTATTTGCTTTTTTGTTGCCACTGCAAACGAAATGCAGTGTTTATATTCATTTGTTCATCATAATATTCACCATATATACCTGTATACAAAATCTATGATCTGCATTGCTTATATATTGTTAACAATATCATCAATGCATACTTTATATTTGTGTTACTTTTCTGTTGGATGGAAATAAAAGGTCACTTGAATAGTTTCCATTTGTGGGACCGATAAAAGAGTGAATACACTTATAACATCTGTAATAAGTCATCATCATCATGTCATTTTATATCTTTTTAATAGATTCTATTGACGCATAATATCATTCTCAATATCTTAAGAGACTAGTCATTTCACATATTGATTAACTGAGATTGCAAATATAGCTTAGCTTGCAAGAAAGTATATACGGAACTAACTGAGGCTATAGGGCCTATAAATTTATGAAAGTATAAAGAAAATACTCTTATTTTAAGGCAGAAATCACACACTGAAGAGAATGAAATATTGAAATTAACACTATCTTTGGATGAGTACACACGGTGCTGAATTATTCAACTGATTAGTTAATCTTGTTACCCCTTCGAGGTAAGGGAGCGTGTTTTTGTTTTTGCATCATTTTAGCATCACAGTACATTTAGACTGAGAAAAAAAAAAAGGAAAATGCGCAAAAAAGTGGCGATCAACGTGAAGCAGAGTCATAATTCCGACAGAGTATTAAATACTATATTCTCAAAATGTGACTTTAGGGTATGTGTGCCAGTAAATCCCTTCGTCCGCCTTATACAGATTGAATATTCAGGAGCGGAGGTTAAAGGAATATCATAATTATGATAATAGTAGTGAACGTTGGAGGGGGATTATGTTTTACTTGTAGGAAGGCCAAAGTAGCATCTTATTGTATTTGTTTACTGTGAAATGCCACACCACGATCGCGCTGATTTAGACAAATAATTCTAATGATAAATCTAAACAAGACGGGAGGACGTTTCATTAAATCCAGTCTTAAAACAGCACAGTTTCTTTTTAAGATTACTGAATTTTCAAACAGTCACATTATGCAAACTGACAGAAGTAATGGCATTATCGTTTCATAAGTCTTCCACTGAGATGTGCAGATATCGTCGATGATTTTTATTTACTTGTTCAGTATTGTACAGTCATGATTACTGAGTATACACAAAGCCATATTAAAGTTGACAGTTGCTGGCATCGATCACCCCAACACTTCTGCATGATAATGAGTTGGGCATATATTTTCGCCGTTTGAAGGTATGTGAAACTTTGAAATTTCCACAAGTATCTTTTTTTTTTTCAATGATTAGTTCTTTTTATTAACTCCATGGAGTGAAGTCATATTGAGCAGACAGCGGCTTGCATCTTCAAAATAACCTGTTCCAGTTTTACGTGGACCAGATACGATAAAAAAAAAATAATGGTACAATAATAAAGTGTAATGCATAAGTCATAATTATTGTGGATTAAGAAGGGAAAATGCCACACATGGTGTATATGAGTATATATCCTTGAGTCCATCTTTAAGGAGTTTATTATCTAACTGTTTCATTCCTACTCCTCTCTCTTTCTCTCTCTCTCTCTGTGCAATGTAAAGGACTGCATCAAAATGTTTCGTTTGTATCGTATTTTTTTACTAATCTAAGTATTTAATGATGAAATGTGTTCGTTACATACTTCTCAGTTGTATCACCTGCGAACAAATAATTTTCAAAGCTTATAGGCAAAAGAAAAGCGAATTTCAGTCTGAATAACAACAATAATCAGATAATGTTCATTAGCCATGATTGTAATCATTACTTTCAACATCATCAGCATTATATTAGTATTAGAGATGCATATGGTTCAAAGTTCAAGTTCAAATTTATTTTCATTTCGATCAAATAAACAGAGAAAATTATATGCCATGTATGATAAGCATATTAAAAACCATGTATATGCAATATTTATATAAGTTGTCAATGAATTCTCATTCATTCTGGATTTACCCTTTGAGTAAAGAGCTCTGTGAATGAGGGAGAAAGGTTTGCAGTGACACCATTTGTATGTAGTTCTTAACCGGCAGAAGAAGAGCCTAGAAAAAAGGAGAATTGAAGAGGGAAGCGACATGGGGGTTGTAAGGAGGGCAAAAAGTGAAGAGTGGGGGACGACAGTAATGGGCTGGAAGTTGAAGTTGTACTAGTGGAGATGGTAAAAGAGAAGGGAACAGAAAGAGTAGTAAGGAAGAATAGAGTGAGATAGGAGAGAGAAGTGAAGATTCATGAAACCAAAGAGAAGAACGAAGTCGGCGTACAATGTGGAGTATGGAATGCGGAATCAATGGAGAAAAGATGAATAATCCCGCGAAGGAAAGGTAAGTCGAGGAGAGGTGGGACTACTTTAGTATTGAGAGAAGGGAGAGAGAGAGAGAGAGAGAGAGAGAGAGGGAGGGGGGGGGGGAGGAAACCAAGAGAAGAAGAAGAAAAAAAAAGAGGAATGAAAGTAAAGGGGAGGGGGCTTGGGTGGATCCTAGAAATGAATGCTACAGATTATCATTCCTCCAGATGGGTCAAGTATGGGACATTGAGGGGAGAACATTGTAGTTCAAGATTCAAAATATAGATCCCCAATGTAAGAGTCCAAAGTCCCAGTATTAGTCCGCTAAACCATTGTAAAATATACATGTTGTCATTACATATTATGCTGAGACGAGTCAAGAAAAATAAGTCGTCAGCAGCATCTTGAAAGTCTAATGAATAAATGAGAAAAACATGTGCTCCTGTTCAACTTTAACAGTCTAACAAAGGCGCATACGTATACTTCCGTCCAACATATTTACACATTGCCATAAAGGATGCATATACAATTATGTTGAAATAAGCAAGGAAAAGAAAGGAGGGGAAAAAAGAAAAAGGAAGCGACAAGTGCCCACAGATAATGTTTGATATCTTGTTAAGATATCTAACGAAATGTTTGCTGCATTTGTGTTATACGTTCATTATATAGATACATTTCTTAATTCCTTTCAGGCAATTTTTTTTTTAAATTCTATGTTTTTATTTCATTTATCTAGACACAGTTGTGTGATTGATCATTTTTTACAAGGTATGAGTAGAAAATAGAATGATCATAGCATACAGAAGAGGAATGCAATATAACATGTGTTGTGTTCTATGATGATATGACGAAGGCAATTGTAAAACTATTTTATACCATTAGTCAATCATTAGTTAAAGAAATTTTCTCGCTAAGCAGCTTGCAGCGTCAAATATCCTCTTCTAATTGTGTGTGAATATTTAAATAAATGCCTACATGCGTACGTCTTGAATTCATCCCCGGAGAGCAGGAGATGAGAGAGATTGGCTGCTTCCATCTTGCCGTTACCATGGCAACTTAGGCATCACGAGAGTTCGAGACCGTGTAATTTTCGTTTTCCCCGGAAGCCCGTATTGACTCTCTTTTGAAAACCAGTAAATGGTATACTTGCGCTCATATTAGGACTGAGACTTGGTGTCGGAATAGTCAGATGCTCACATTGTGTTTCTCTTTCGCTCTACGGCACTCCTCTCGATGACTGGCTGCGTTCGCGATAAGTGCTCAGAAGTATAGTATTCTTCTTCTTCTTCTTCTTTTTGATTCTTCTCTTCCTGACCGGAGCTTACAAAACCATTTGATACCTAATGCCTTTCCCCTAACACTAATTCACATCTACAGGAATTGCAGAGAGAGAATCGTTGAGATCTCCCTCAGATAAATGACCCAGACCGCGTAGAAAGAGAAGGAGAGGGAGAGAAGAAAGGACAATTCAAGTTCACTTGTGAAGACTCATCGTATAATCATTACTACAATCATTCCGCGAAATAGCAATCGTATTCTACCATTATCAGGTAAGTCATGAAGTTGTGCAATACTTTTAAAGAATGTTTTAAATAAACAATAATACCGTCTTGTACTATGTTTGGGCTGTGAAAATCACCTGCATTGTAAGCCGTCTATTCCTGTCAGTGTCTTAGGATATAGCTTTCTTTCCAAATTATTCAATTAAGAAGTAGGCAAATCCTTGAAAATGTGTCACCGCCATATACACGGAGGCTGTGATACGGAGGGTCTTGCGCTTTCATTAAAAAACATTTTATGTTTTACATCAAGCTCTATAATTGCTCAAAACAAAAATATTTGGTACATCACTTTGATCTGGACAAGTTGTGCCTTGGTGATTTTGTTCTCTGAGGTTGATCCGTGTATCGAAACTAAGCTTGCTGCTGCAGCTCCTCACTTCACTTAATTTTTAGATTTAAATGTACTTATAATATAGGAACTGTGATACTGATTGAGTTGCTGAGTGCGTCTGATTCAGTTAGAATATAGCACAATTTCTATAATTTTTGTTTGATAGTGTATACCGTGTAAGGAATCAATGATTTTTCTTCTTCAACACCATGTTGAACTTCTAAAATCTTTACAGCCGTTTCTGCTTTAGGATCTTGCATTGATGTTTCCATTTCCTTAAAGGAGAAATCCAGTCCAAATATAAGTTAGTCTGATAAGAAAGAGTGGTTACGAGTTTAACGGTATAAATGTGATTAAAATTGGATGAAAAATAAGGAAGTTATGACATTTCAAAGTTTTGTTTGTTTGTTTGTTTGTTAGTTGTTGTTTTTTTTTGGGGGGGGGGGAAATAGTTCTTGAACAGTCGATGAATATGCAAATGGAAAAGTGAGCAGTTTCCCTCACAACTTACATTATATTTTGTACATAATTTTGAAATTTCAATTTTTCATTCAAACGCAATTATGCCCGAGGCTCAAATCCTCATAATACTAACTGATCACTATTGTAAAGTTATTCAATCAGGAATAACGTCATGTTTCAGACTTGAATGACATTTTAGAAACATTAAATTTTCGTCATTTTTGTTGTTGTGCACGATCAATGAAAAATTGTGAGGGTATGACATGCAATAGCACACTCATTTGCAAATTCATACCCTCTGTACAAGAACTATTTTGGGGAAATCATCAAAACTTCAAAATGTCATAACTCTCTTATTTTTCATCCGATTCCAGTCAAATTTTACCGTTGACCTCGTACAAATTTACTCTTTTTTTATCAGACTAACTTATATTTGGACGAGATTTCCTCTTTAAAAGATTCACTCCTGCCTATATTGTAGGAAGAAGTGGACAATATTCTGCCAAAGCTTATAACATCTATCATCTATAGTGTCATCAGCAAAGCGAATTGATCACTTTACGTCAGGGAGGTGGGAGCTTTCCCACACCATCACCTAATCTAGTTTACATATTTATTAAGGCCGATGTCGTATTACAGTCAATCTGGATACGGAGTTGACTTTCCCTTCTCCCTGTTCAAATGATTGGCAGCATGTTATATCATTTCATTTACTCTCCCTCTCTCCCCCCCCCTCCCCCTCTTTCTCTCTCCCTCTCTATATCTTCATACCTGTTTGATAGTAACCAGGGAAAGGGAAATCAGTCAGGAAATGAGGTTTATGAATTCTTTAAGGTAGACACACAACTAAAAGCCATGGTTCTTATACTAAGTTTCCTTCACGTGTCTTGTATTATAAGCACAGTCTGCCTGTACTGCATGGGACACTCACTAGTCCCTCGATGCTACATTCAGAGTGAAGGATCCTGTCGAGTACCGAAGTAGAAGTAGAAGTAGAAGTAGAAGTAGAAGTAGAAGTAGAAGTAGAAGTAGAAGTGGAAGTGGAAGTGGAAGTGGAAGTAGAAGTGGAAGTTGAAGTAGACGTAGAAGTTCAGTAGACGTAGAAGTAGACGTAGAAGTATAGAAGTAGAAGTAGACGTAGAAGTAGAAGTAGAAGTAGACGTAGACGTAGACATAGAAGTAGAAGTAGAAGTAGACGTAGACGTAGACGTAGACGTAGAAGTAGAAGTAGAAGATGCGATTTCGGCCGGTGATGCCAGAATCGTTTAATCCATCCCTTTCGATTTCGTAGATTGCAGTTATGTCATGGCTTTGTGTGTCTACACAGTAATTATGGCAACGGACGGTAAGAATTTCTTATTAGAACTTACCGTCTGTTTTTACCAAACGGAATCAGAATGCGAACAACTGGAAATATGGAAAGCATGTTGCTGTTGAGACTTACTTTTTTTCTTTCTTGTAACCGAGTTTGTCATTGTTTGTTACTTTGTTTCGGAAGACCATTCTTTATTATTCAGACGCACACTGAATTAGCATTAAAGATGCAAACCTATACTATTGTTGCAGGTTTGTTTGGGATTGTATATTTTGTTTGTTTTTCAAGCTACAAATGTATATGTAAATCAACCATCACTCTGTTAGACTGACATGTATAAACGATCGTCTTTGCAAAGCCTTATAGCTTAGATTTCGCTGTGCAAATGATCTACAATGTAATTTAGAATATAAACAAAACACAAAATTGTCCATATCCTACCCGGCAATCCAATGAATTTCACTTGCCTTTGACCAGGACTATTTTTGCCGAATCTGTATTCTCTGCTCTGGCCCTAAATGTTGGAATTCTCTTGATAGCAATATAAAAGAATCTCTAAGTTTTAGCGTTATATCTTTACCTTTTAACTAAACTTTTAAAGTAAATTTTCACATTGCGGAATGAGTTATACTTTTGTCAGGCTTAATTTCAAGTCTTTTTTCATTACAATATTGTTTATCGTCTTCTATAAAATCCTCTCTGTAACTCGTTATATTTTGAAGGGTGAGTTTGTAATTACATTGTATATCTCATGCCTCACGTGCCCTGGTTTTGACCTATCATCTCCTCTTCCTTCTCCCTTTCCTCTGTCCATCATAGTCTCTTTCTGTCATGCATTTCACACTTACTTTCTTTTCCTCTTTTTTTAAGAGAGTTGTCTCGTGTTTGCTTACGTGTCTGTATGCGTGTGTAGGCCCCTGCTTCTTTTCTGGCTTCCTTTCCCTCTTTTTTTTTTCAAGCATTTTGCTCAGTTTTGTAAGTTTTTTTTTCATTAGATATTCTTTATGAGGGGACTGCAATCTACAAACCCTGCTTTTTTAGCAGCTCCCTATCGTTATATTCAACAAAGTTTTTCGGTATTTGTTATGAAATGTACAATAATGTATCTCAGTTCACAGTTTGTTTGTTTCATTACATTGCTTTGTTATTATGCGTATTCATGTTTACAATAAATATCTGTTGGAAATGAAAAAAGCGACAACAAACGAAACGAAAGGAAATAAAGAATTTATAAGAAGCTTTGGATGCTTTCAAAGACCTAATGAGAATGAGAATGAGACTTTATATGATTAACGTGGTGACAGTTTTTTTTTTTTATAATACCAATATTCGTCTTCTTGACTGGTAAAAAGAATGACTTTACTTCGGATAACATGTCAGATGATTACCGTTGATGAACGCACTGAAAGCAGAATGTCAAACATTTTCAGAAATAGCCTGAGGTTATTTTTGGACGAAGTAAATTAATGTGAATGCGGAAAAAGAGCATATATACAGACCTTAATGAAGTACACCGAGAACATACCTGGTCAAAGACAGCCTATACACTTGAAAGCACAGCAAACTCGAGTACGTGCGTCATAAGAAGGGACACTTAGCACAAACAAAAGCAGAAAAGCATCTGGCCGTCATTTTAATACCCCGGTGATAATTGTCGTTTTGGGATATTTTCTGGGGGAAAAAGTTATGAGGCATTTTGGAAAGCGAGACCTGAAAACAAAAGAACGAGCAACATGACAGCACAGTGTACATGTTTTAGCAACACATCGCATGATGATGATCCGATTACGGACTGGCATCGTCGATACAACGCTACACAAAAATCAGCAACAGGTGGTTGAAGTTTTCATGCTACATTTTAATTTGTCTTTACTATGTTCGGCCTTCTTTCTTCTTTGCAGGCGGAAGCTGAATGACAATCATGGCAAATGAAACCAACACAGAGGGAGTATCAGACATCCTCCTCAACACCATGAACAGGAACAATGCTGCCTTCATTTCCCGGCTTACATTTTCGGTGTTTTTGAGCGTCCTAATCGTCTGCAGCAACGGGGTTGTCATGGCAACGTACCTGCTCGTGGAAGACATCCGAAAAGATGTCACCAACAGGTTTATTGTAAACCTCTCTGTTGCGGATTTCATGGTAGGGATCTTCAACGTGCCATTCCTTGCAGACGCCGATTTTTCGGTGCGCTGGCGATTTGGGGAGGTGTTCTGCAAGTTCAGGCAGGCTTTGGCGTACGTTATCACGTTCGTGCCTGTCACCGTCATCATACTGATGTCGATATTTCATAACCTCCGGACTTCGAGAAAGCCTAGATATCGACAAGCCATTAAAGCAAAGCATGTCGATATTCTCATGGCTATATGCTGGGCAGGAGAAGCAGCATTTGATTTCTTCTTAGCGTTTGGCATTCCTGCAATGTATGGAAGGAGTGTGATTGATTATGACTATTTCTGCCAGATGGAGTTTATATTTCTGAGTCCAAATTTCGTCATCTTCATTATCATATTGAAGTACGTATTACCCCTCGTCATTCTTTCTTTCTTCTGCTTTAACCTCTTTCGTACGATACGGAAAATTTCGACTCGCATCCATCTCACTAACATGGTGACAGAGGGGGCATCAAACTCAAAGACTGCATGTCCTTCAAAACAAACTTCGGATACCAGGACTAACCAGGACACGGCTCCGCCGGGTGCAGCGCCAGGTGTGTCAGACGGGAGTACGAGCACAAGTCTGACGCCAAAGTCCGGAATGGCCGTTGCAGGTACAATCACACCATCCCGCAACCAAGGTGATCCGGCGGTATCCTTGACGACGGGAAATCCCCGACAGCGCCAGGCGTCTTCTTTTCCCACTGCTGCAGGTTCGAATGTTCCAGTCGTGCCGAAGAAAACCAAACTCCAAGGACATCGAAAGTCAGCTCTCAGACTCGCAGTCCTTGTTGGAGCATTTCTGGTCTTCTGGACTCCAGTAGCCATCGCTTCGCTGGTGTCCCTAGCTTGTCCTCACTGTGTTAGTCCGCTGGTGATGTACTGGGCCTACATGGCAGTCTACATGAATTCCGCCGTCAACCCGTTTTTGTACGCCCTAACAAATCGCCAGTACAGGAAAGGGTTCGCCAAAGTGTGTCGGTACTGCCCCAATTGTCATGGTTCCGAGAGTTGATTTGATATCCTCGCCGACTGTTTGCACCTTTTAATCATTCGTTGTTCAAAGGAGCTATGGACACCCATATATCAAGAGGTTGTGGTTGTGGTTCTTGTCACCTATTAGGCATCAGAACAACATCACTTTAGGCGAAGTATGAGTGTATTATGAGGATGTTATATACGAGACGAATCCGAAGTACAACAGTTCCATACTCATCTTGTGACTGGAAAAAAAAGAACACCTTTTTTATGCCTCCGCCACGAAGTGGTGCCGGAGGCATTATGTTTTCGGGTTGTCCGTCCGTCCTTCCGTCCGTCCGTAATGAATTTTGTGGCAAGCATAACTAAAAAACCTTCAGAGGTATCCTAATGAAACTTGGCATGTATGTGTATTAGGGGATGAAATTGTGCCTATCAACTTTTGGGTGCACATGCTCAAAGTCAAAGGTCAAAAGGTCAAGGTCAAATACATAAAATTTTACTATTTCCTCCATATCTATGCATTGCCTGAAGATATTTTCTTGAAACTTAGTGTATACATGTATTACCCAATTAAGATTCTCTGGTGATAGTTTGGGGTCATGAGGTCAAAGGTCAAAGGTCAAAAGTTCAAGTAAAAATATTAAAATTTCACTCTTTCTCTGTACCTTGGAAATTGTTCAAGGTATCTTCATGGAACGTAGTATATGGTTACAGCTCGTTATTCCGAAGGGTCGTTATTCCGAAGGCTCTTTATTCCTAAGATTCGTTATTCCGAAGGTTCATTGTTCCGAATTTCATTTTCGGATTAACCAATCTTCGGAATAACGAACCTTCGGAATAACGCCACAAATTATCGGATCAACGAACCCTTTTTCATTTTCGGATTAACGAACCTGTAGGTATAGGGAATTTGCGTGTTTCGGATTAACGACCCTTCGGAATAACGAACCTTCGGAATAGCGAACCTTCGGAATAACGAACAGCACCCTATATATATACATGAACTGACTGGCAGTGATTATCAAGAGAATGCAGGGTTCATGGGGTCAAAGGTCAAGGGCAACACTTCAAAATTTTACTATTTCCCTCATATTTATGCAATGCCAGCAGGATTATTTTTTTTACACTTGGTGTATGCATGTATAACCCAATAGAGATTCTCTGTTAAGTTTCTTCTTTTTTTGCCTCAAAGGTCAAAAGGTCAAAGATCAAGTGAAAGTGCTGAACTAACTGTTTCCTCCATAATACTATCTAGGAAATGGTTCTAGTTATCTTGAAACTTACTACATATTTATGCATGTTCTGCCTGACTGATTATCGTAATATGAATTTTAGGGTCAAGGGTCTGTTAAGTTTCTTCTTTTTTTTTTTGCCTCAAAGGTCAAAAGGTCAAAGATCAAGTGAAAGTGCTGAACTAACTGTTTCCTCCATAATACTATCTAGGAAATGGTTCAAGTTATCTTGAAACTTACTACATATTTATGCATGTTCTGCCTGACAGTGATTATCGTAATATGAATTTTAGGGTCAAAGGCCAGATGAAAATGGCAACAATTTACTATTCAATACAGAAATTGCACTTTTTCTCCATACCTTGAAAATTACTCAGTGCATAAACTTATGAATAGATCAAAGTCAAGTTAAAGTTCTTAAATACATGCTCTCCTATTCATCCAAATAAACCTAGGTCAAGGAAGGTGAGCATATAACACATTTGTGACAAACTTGTCATTTTAATATTTTGCCAATTTTGTGAAAATGTAATCACACATTGTCCACATGTACTATAGACCTATTAGGAGAACCATACATTATGGCGGAGGCATACCAGTCGCCGTAGCGACATTTCTAGTTCATTTATGGATTGCATTTTAGATGGCGTGCTATTATTCGAACTAGGTTATGTTTTCTCCAGTTTATTATAGTGTATACTCTCTCTTTTTCCATCTAATTTTCATGAATTTTTGTTATCTTTGCTGCTTAATTTGAAACATTTTGATGGAGATTGAAATCCTTTTGATTTTCAAACAAACATAAAGAAACCCCGCAAATGATATGAATAATGTCGCTTCAATATAGAGAAATCAGTGTGTGCTACTATCACTGTTTGCCTTTTTCATTCTGTAATTCAAATTAACTACAACATGAAATGCTTTGAAAGATGCTCTTATGGTATACGTAGATAAATTTTGCATATTTTTATTGTTGTTTTTTCGAGTGATCCACGTTTTTCATGTTACGCTCTTCAGTAGATCACTCTTTTCCATCGCTATGATTATGATTATTCTTTGTTATCATTGTAAAGCGTGGACTGTTTCCTCGTTCTATAATAATTGTTTGTATATATATTCTGTATTATAGTTAAGACTCGCACTTTTTTTATTATTGTTGAACAATGTAAATCGACAAATGTATACTTTGTAACATGCATTAATATCTTTTTGTTTGATGGAAATAAAGCGGGCCCCTAAAATAAGGTTGAAAAATAAAAGATGTATCCGAATATTAGAGCATTTTGCTATTTATCTGTTTTATTTTTTTCACTTTATGGTTAAAGTAAGGACTCCGAATTGAACGTACACAACAAACATAAACATTAACACATATTCACAACTCATTTCCACGCAATCACTTCACATCTTGCACAATGCACCGCTGCACTTTTCCCCCTCATTCTTCCCGCCCTTTCTCTTTATCGCCACTCAGTGGGTGGAAACTTGTACAGTATATTATACATGTTATATTCTTACAATGTTGTATTGTATAGACAATCATTTCTGAGGCCATTGTCCTCGTCAAACGTTTGCTTATGATAATGATCTCCCGAATTTCTGTACATCAAGAGTTTCCTACTGTCTTTGAGCAAAAGGTATACTGTAACTTATGTTTGCACAAATGTATGCACAAAATAGTTTATTTTCATTTTCCATTACGTCAGAAAAAAAAATTAGATATTTGAGTTAATCATTTATTTGTTTTAACTGTCAGATTCAAATTATACTGTGCGCAATTCGCTCAATCGACTTTTTTTTTCATTTATGTATGAAAAAGAAATTCAGAAACAAAATCAAAATCAATCAAATCAAGATAACTACAACAACTAACCCGATGTGCGGCAGATGATAATATTGAATTAGTCCTGTATACATACAATTAGAAACGTTTCAATCGTGTAAAGCTGCATAGTGAACGTGGGCACCATGGAGATTCACTGCAAAACTTGAGTCATGAAATATATTGATGAATATTTGGATTGGCATCTTGTCTGTTGGAAAAAAATATATACGTGTAGTATAAATTGCAAAGGAAACAACATGGTAGCCGCCTATTACACACGCCGTTGTAGTGTAAAAGATACAGTAGAGAATTTGTGGTTACGAAGCTTTGATACCGCTTTGAATCATGTTCTCTTTTTTCTTTTTTTATGATGGAAATAAATAAACTATTGAATTGAATTGAATTGAATTGAATTGGTCGTTTACGAAATAAACATTGTGGTCATCTTTTCAGTCTTTTCCCATCGCTCTGTCTCTCTAGATTTTCCATTGAGCTTATTAAAAAAAACCAAACAAGTTTTAACATGTTTTAGTTATAAAACTTGGGCTTAATACTTTCCGCTGGCTACTCTTCGCAAATTAACATTGGCATCTTGCCATCGCAGTGAAAGGTTTGTCTTTAAAAAGCGGTGCATGAGAGTCAGTTTCATACACTTGAGTGCGCGAAGTGCTTTTGATCTTTGGGATTTTAATTTAGAATCACATCATATTTCACATCTTTTTTTTTTCACTTGCATGAAACAAAACGACAACTTGGTTATATCATCTGGAAACTAAAGCGGTCATACTGAGCACAAGGCAGAATAAGGCAGCTCATCAAAGCACGTCTACGGATGCAGACAATATGCAAAACGAGTGAAGTGGCTGTTATAGAATATATTTATGAAAATTCTTATACACGTGATCTGCATGCTCCTGGAATTCGTAATTACCCTTGACGTCTTAATGGAAGGCAGCATAAGCAAGATGTGTTTGTTCAAAATGGCCCAAAATATACACACGTACACAGCATCTGTGATGTGATATTGCCCAGTCAAATATCTATCAAAACTGATAGAATAACTAATAAGTAAATCTATACATAAGTGTTGATTCGGTGTTATATATCTTTTTTTTTTAAAATCTGTAAAGCACTGAAATACATTTTGTAATTGATGCCAAACATTGGTGTGTGTCATTTTATTACACAATCTCTTGTCATGTATCATTATTTTCATTATCATTGATGACAAAGCAGGACAATTATTTATTGATGGTTCACCAAAAGACGTACTCTATTGATGGTGGAAAACGAGTGACGTGCATGGCTGACATAAAACATATTGATAATATCATAAAATTTCTTTTACACGTGATCTTTTCCATGGAATTCGTCATTACCCTAGACATCTTAATGGATGGTAGCATGAGCCAGATAATCTTTGCGAAATGGTCGGCAAGCAGCGGGTGAAGAAAATGACATGACGCCCACAAAACAAACCATCAGCACCTATATATAGATGCGGCAACGTGAAACCTGACATTCTGCAACTTTTCTCTGTCATCTGCTGTGCCATTTATTTTGCGTGATTTACACAGCTGATTAGGCTGAAAGAATATATATTAGTGAAATTCAAACAGAATATTAACATCACATAAGTAATAGGGTATCGGTAAACTGTGGCTGTGTGCAAACTGATTTGATTTGGCCTAATGATAAAGTACAGATGATTCCATTGGTATCATTATTATATCAGAATTTCTGCCTCTGGTTTTCACTGAATTGTAACTGGTACATCTTATACAAATTTTATACTCTATTTCCAAACAACTGTTATTACTGAATTGATGTATGAATTTCACGAATTGAATTGAAGTTTGTTTGTTTGTGTTTTTTTTTTGTATTGTACACGAGCAATACAGAATTGTAAGTTGATAACATCGCCACTTTACTCCAGCATTTTTTCAAATTACCGCTCGAGAACTATTTTTGAAAAAAAATAGGAAGAGCTTATCTTTAACATTTCTCTAGCTTCCTTAATATGTCAAATCCGACTTTCATAGGAAAAAAAATCAGGGTTGTTCATGTAAATAGATTGTCTGTATCATGTATTAAAATCAAGTATCTCTGGCCCTTTAACAACAACACATTGATTAAACATGCATATATACATTTCCAGCATATTCAAGGGGCTTGATTTGCTGTGTAACTTTCGAAGCATTAAACACACATCCACCTCCTAGAAATATCACGAGTCAGAGAAGTAGTTTATATTTCTGCTGAAGATGTGATCAATCATTATCACCCATGTCGAGGGAAACCATTGTATAGGCCGAAAGACAGTAAAAGACATGTAAGTAAGAATTTCGTCAATATATTATCATCTGATATAATAAGAGATACACTTTCAAAGTTTCTCAACTGTTGATGATTGCTTTAGTCGCAACGACATAATGAAATTTAAATATATGTTGTAATGACAACATCTTCATCGGAAGCAAGAATAAGTCTTAACTGATTCATTTTTTTTTCACATTGAATCAAACTTGCAAACGAGCATGTATCCTCCCGATCATATTGTCATAATTATGCTTTTAGGGGAAGAGGTTGCAGTTTATGAATCATCAATCCATCAATAAACTTAAAGTCTTTGTGTGAAATTTTACATGAAATCAAGCTTAAAGACATTGTATCATTCCCATCATATTACTTTTGTAATTAGTAAGGATGATATTTAGGGGGAGACGTTGCAGTTGAAAAATCAGATCATCGGTCCATCAATATGCGGTATACCCCATATATTTTGTGTACGAATCAATGGCATACGCAGAGCTAAGAGGTAAATGTACGTTTCTAGCAATTAATAGCTTTTTTTGTCAATACTCATCTTTGCTATACCACTCTATACATTAGACTGACCGTCTATATCCGAAGTACCAGTTTCTAGACAACAATCGCCATCCTGTATGTATTATCCTTGACCCACTGCTTGTCTTGCTCATATACCTTAGAAAAGTTGGATTGATTTACTCACTCCACAAATCACATATGTATAAATATCACACATGCAATTTGAGAACTGATATTCAACCATCATGGTATATTTTGGTAAACTATGAACATCTTCCCTCCCCCCCCCCCCCAAAAAAAAAATGATATTCAATATTACAAGGACAATGTGAACGACTGAATATTGTAGTGACTGTCTCGCTGCTCATAAGGCCATTGATTTATTAAGTCATTCATTGCAATCTTTATAGAGAGTGGCCTCTGATCAGCAGAATATATGAATATATATATATATATATATATATATATATATATATATATATATATATATATATATAAGCTGCAACAAAGTTCATGCTGTATTCACCAACGGTTTATTTCCAATAAACCGTTGGTGAATACAGCATGAACTTTGTTGCAGCTTTGTTACTTATCTTTTTATCTTGCCAACAGGTGGACTACCTTATCAACATATTTATATATACATGCAGCATAAGATAGACAAACATCATACGTTCAAAATGAAGTATAGTGATGCAATCATGCAAATCTAGAACTAACTACCCGTCTTCCCCAGGGCTCTGTTATTTGTTAAAACCTTTTCGACATGAAAAAAGTATATATATAAATATATATATACCATTCAAAATCAATTTTAAACAGGAAAAATAAGAAGAAATACCCTTGACATTTTCAAAGCGAGTCATATGATATGATTGATAATGTATCGTCAACAAATTATGAGAATATTATTAACATCTATAGAAATACAACAAGTCGATCAAGTGCTTGTACAAACATTGTATACAAGCAAAAAAAAAGAAAAAAGAAATGGCCATGCGTGGCAACGAATGATATATGAGCATATATCTTAATGGCGCTAAATGGGTGATTTTTCTGCTTTCTGCATTCAAGGCACTTTACTGTCACTGCAAAGGCTGATAAATTTCATTTACAAAATCCTAAAACGGTGATGGCTACTGAAATCTATCAGACACACTGGACCCGATATTTAGAACTCTCTTCCTTCTGAAATTCGAACTTTAAAGTCTATGTATTCTTTTAAGAAAGCTGTAAAGACAATGCTGCTCTCTGGATATCAGTGATCTTATAATGTCATTGTAATTTTATTATGAAATTCCCTCGTGGAATTATCACCGTTCTGAATTTCTTGCGTAATGTTATGTAACCGACCATGACCTGTAACTGTCGTCTGTTCACCTGTGCCTTGGTGAGAAAATCCTTTGCCATGCTTTACTATTCAGTGATCCAGGTGATCTAACGTTGTGTATTAGCGAAAGCAGACAGACCTCTCCTCCCTCCTTTCTTCTATCCTATCTCTATGCAAGTCATCACTCCCTCCTATTTTCCTATAATGCTATTATGTTATGCATTATGTACGAGGGCTGCATGCAAATCAATCAATGCTTAAGCTGTAGCCCTTCTGCGTTATTCATTGCATCGCTGATATGTTCTGTTGTACATTGTAAAGGCAATGAAGAAAGTGTATTGCTGTATATTCTAAAGGTAATGAAGAAACTTAGTTTGTTAGCAATTAATGTTTATGTATATATATATATATATATATATATATATATATATGGCACCATCAATGTATATAATATATGTGTATGTATCTGCATGAGCAATGATATAATGCAGGAACCAATAAAATCAAATCAAATCAAAAATCAAATCAAAAGTCTTTCTAAGGAGAGTGAAGTAGTAGTGTGTATATAATATACTCTAGTTATACCTTATAATGAACTCACTTTACTTCTCTCATAAAGAGTAAACTCTATAGGTAGAGAGCATGGTGGTGACAGTGATGGCACTCACACAAAAACACCAGAACAAAAGGGGGGAAAATGGTGTTTTTACCAAGGTACAACATTGTGGAACAATGATCTACACCAGTTAGAATTAAGAAGAAAACAGCAAGATCATGTTTGCGTAAAGCTGGGGTCATAGAACATTTAATAGAACGTTAACATGCCC
Organism: Diadema antillarum; assembly: GCF_040938485.1. NCBI lineage: Eukaryota > Metazoa > Echinodermata > Echinoidea > Diadematoida > Diadematidae > Diadema > Diadema antillarum. The sequence goes on from NW_027271881.1 coordinate 439,340, forward strand.
AATGAGATATTGTTAACATAATGTACTAGTATCCTATAAATATTTTCTTTTTGTTAGTATAGTAGACATTGTGTATAACATACTTATATTACAAGTGTCAGTATATTCATCGTGTGATGAATTGTTTATTTAATCATTTTTCTTTTATTAGCACTAGAATATACTTAATGTCTTATTGATAACTATCTAACCAGCAATCGTGGTAACACATTACTGCACATGCAGTTAAAAAAATTAAGAAAGAAAAAAAGACTTTGAAACTGCCTGAACTTCAAGGGGCCAGACTCGACTATAGCATTCATGCTATTTACTGGTTCCTTATTATCCTTACATTTTTTCCATGTGACTGCATATTTTGTAAACATGTAGGCCTCAATGGTTATGATATTAAATCCATTGGATGATAAATTCAAATTCATTCATTCATTCAGTTTATAAGGGGCTCTTCTCTATCCTTTCAGACAAGAGAATAATGACAACAATGATAATGTTATCATGATCATGATGGTGATGATGATGAAAAAGATATCAATGGTGATGATGATAACAATAATGATGATGATATTGATATTAATCATTAAAGTGATAGTACACTTTCACATTTGTCTATACCTATCTCTATTGCATAGATATTTTTATTATACATGTACACTGAACTCATTTTATAGGCCTATAATTAAATAGCAATTTACTTTATCACCTTTTTTAGAAAGCAGGACGAATAATACCACCTTTAACATAATGTCAGTAACATGTCATTAAATAAAAAGTGACACTTTTTTGGTGCTCTTCATTTTTGCTTTTTTTTTGCCTGATTCTCCTCAAACTTTCACTATGTTTTACGAGTAATGTAAGGGGTATACGTACGTATCGCTGCATTCATTCAATCCACATGTCACATTTAGAGAAAATTCCCATGAAATACTTTGTGGGCGTTTGTTGAAAACAAATAAAAAAGCAATAGTACCATTTTTGGATATCTCGGCGAAAATCATGTTTCACAGGGATGGTGAGCATGACATATTACACAGCGAAATTGGAGACGAGACAGCACTTCCGCATAACAACGCTGATTTACTTTTTTTTCAGTTACATAGGCGGACTGAATAATTATTTGCGCTTTGCTTCAATCCTGCTAGAGCTTCCCACATTTTGATGCACCCAGCCCAGCAAATCGTGTGTTGTTATCTTGCTCGCTCGCTTGTGGCGTGGGTGGGAACCACCAGATCGAAAGATCACATGTTTTGGTCCGAGCAACTGCACTGCACTGTGACTTCATGCAACTCCACGGATCCACATCCTTTCGTTCAACTTAATCTTTCATCGGCAGATACTTGGATTGGTCTGGTTAAGAAGGAACTTGATTCAGTCCACATTATTCGGCCATAGAGAAAGGTTCACGCCAGCCAGCACCTACAGACGTTTTTCCTCTTGACATCATATTGCAGTGCAGTGTGCAGCTATTCATCAAGATGAAGGCAATTTCCTTTGCAGTTTTGTGCCTAGTTTCAGTAATTGGCATGGTGCAATCAGCTCCTGCTCCGTTTAAAATATCGATGGTCGAACTTCGCCCTGCCGAAGTGATCAAAACACGGCCCATTGAAACAAAATCAGCCGGAGCCATCTACAAAGATTGTTCAGCCTCAACTGGTGAGACTTCTGTCTTCTGTTCGTGTTGTTGTTTCTCATTGTTGTGTTTGTGTAGTACTAGTAGTAGAAGGCCAGCCAAAATTGCATCATCATCATCACTGATCACCATCATCAGAAACTAAATTTACATGTAGGCCTAGACTTCTAACGTTAGGTGTCTAGAGGTCTAACCATCATCATCATCATCCAGAGCTACCAAGTCTCACGCATTCTGCGTGAGACTCAAGCATTTAGGGGCAATCTCATGATCTCACGCATGGCACCCATTTTTCTCACGCATCGGGCCAAGTCTGCAATTTGGGCCTATAATAATGAGTATAGCTCAAAAGATTAAAGTAATAGTCGAGAGTCTAGTTGCAAATGAAGGTGTATTTCCCTTTTGTCTTTCAAAATAAGCAGGGAGGTGTCACCTCCCTGAAATAAGTAAAAAATAGTCACTTAAGTATGCACCTAGCTGATGAAATTGAAAAAGTTCCCTAACGTGGGACTCGGGCCACAGGGGGAAAAAACCCCACCCACACCCTTGCTCGCGCACATATTCGCATGCAGAGATGCCGAGTCATGAATATCTCACTCATAATTTTTTTTTTTTTTAACTGGGCATCCCTGCATCATCGTCATAGTCATACATACTTGTAGTACTAGTAGGCATAGACGTCTAACACTAACAGTCTACTGTAAATAAATTACTACTCATGGCATGGACTACCTAAGTTTTAGATCAACCAACCTGGCGCAAGGACTTTCTCGCCATATAAAAATAAAATAAAAAATATGCGTGCCTTGCTTTGGATGCGGATGGGGCGCAATACACTGGAACATTCGAACATAAATACAAATCACAAGAAATTACGGGGATAGATGTACAGCAGCAGGTAAATAACCCAAGGAAACAGGAGGAAAAAGAATTGATGAAAATCCTCTTGGTTTTCACGTCTTTGCCATTCACTACAGTAGAATATAATTACATGCTTTATCAATGGGAGAACTGGTGGTGGTCTATGGTAAAATGATGAGCTTGCACTGGTGCACAGTAAAAAATATCTCTTGCATTTGTCAATGAGAATTCCGCACATACGTTGCAAGTCAAAAGTCAGTCTGAACCGGTGATATGAATCTGCGGTAGAATCTACTGGAAAACAAGGAATGTTCGCATGCATTTTAATTTCGCGAGTGCCAAGATTCGCAAAGTAAAATGCATGCAGAAATTCATGTCTACACTATAATATCAAATGCATTAAATGTATAGAGGTAACTCGCGAAAATGGCTGTCAGCTCCAATTCGTGAAAAGTTCATTCCGCAAAATATTGTGTTTTACAGTACGAGTACATGTATTTTCTGCCATAGTGAAATTAAATTAGGCCCCTAGCTAAGGTGAAACTGAAGAATATTTTCTAAGATAGGGCTGATAAGGAGTGGTCGATGAGTAGTAGGTCCAACCATAGGCCATGTGTATGATGTACTTGTAACCATCATCACTGCATGACAATGGTGAGGGTCAGCATGATCAGTTTATACCAGTATTTATTAGGTTTGTTTTCTTCTTTTTTTAATCTTTGTGTCTCCATGTAGTCCATGTTTTGGTTTTGTTCAGGAGAGGCTTGCTTTAAGAAGCCCTTCTATGGTTGTAATGGATATTTGCTGGGTAAAAGAAATGAATTTTTTTCTGAAGTTTGTATGTGGTAATCTTTTGAAATAAGATGTGTTCAGCATCTCTCAACAAGCAGTTCTAAATCCAGAATTATACCCCTCTGAAACCAATGTAAAATGTCATTGAATATCAAATCTAGCAGTGTCTAGTTTAGTGATCACTCTTTTATAGTCGACTTTTAATTATTCCATTTTCTTTCTTTTTCTGTTACAGCCAATAAAAGGTGCCAGCTTGTGAAATGCTACATGAAAAACGTACTGATATTTTCTTTATGCTACACCATTGAGTATAAAGGTCTTATTTATTTTAATGCAGTGTGCTCCATGTATAATCAACACAGTTATGATAAAGTTTGAAGTAAAATAGTCACATCCCAAAACTATAGTCCATATTATCTTCATAATACAAGTAATATGTTTGGCTATAACAGAATTTCAATATAACAAAATAAAACTGCTGGACCCAAGCAGTAAATAGATGAACATCTTAAAAAGTTTGTACTGTATCCTCATTTTCAAAGTTTAAAGTATGATATAGTATTTGTTGAGGTGAGGATTGGGCTTTTAAATTTTTATGAGATATCGGTACCAAGAAGCTACTTATGAAATAGTTGAGAGCATACCATTCTAGAGGAATTCAAGATTTATTTGAAGAAAATCGGTTTTGGAATGGCTGAGACATCCAAAAAACAAAGTACAACAAATCCATTGTATATAAAAGTTGGGTCCTACCTTTTATTCGGATTGCTGTGTTTGGGGTATCTCAGCCATTTCAGAACCAATTTTAATCAAATAAACTTTGAATTCCTCTTAGAATTACAGGCTCTTTCATATTTCATAAGAGGTTTCTCGCTATCTCACCCAAAAATGTTAGAAACCTGAAGTTAGGTTTTAACCAAAACTATACAATCCCTTTAAATACTTGTCCTTAGTCTTGATCATTTGACTTTGTGTGTCCATATTTTATCTAAAGGTTTTATAAACATGTTTGTGCATTCTTAGCTCCTTGCAAATTTATGTAGTACGGTGTTACCTAAGGAGTCCAAAATGTCACATCACATTCACAAGGCTCCATTTCCATGTGAGGGTATAACTGCACATCAAAACCCGGCTTCTCAGATATGACAATAACACATATTTGCTTGTTGGTTGGTTGGTTGTTTTCTTTTTTCTTTTTTTTTCTTTTTTAGAAATGTGATGCTAAAACAAAATGCTATTTCACATAATTATGTGACAAGTATTATCCCTTTATGGCTTGTGCTTGTGCTTTTGTTTTCACAGATACGTTCAAGGTAAAGGATGTCATTGTAGAAGGTTGCAGCACACCTCCATGCATTCTGAAGAAGGGGACTAATGTTTCAGTGCAAATTGATTTCACTGCAGGTGAGTGAAGTGGAAATCAATTTAATTATGCTCCTCTTAGCCTATGAAGGAATGCCGAATGTGGATTTGATTCCTTGTGCTTCAGGTAAAAGTACTAAAACAAAAAGAAATAAACTACATGTACATAGCAGCATCTTTTCCCTTATGATCTTTGTTATCATAATGTTTCCTCATGCTCGTCACTAACAAGGTCAGCAAAAATTGTTGTTAAACCATGAAACTGCTTGAAAGGTAAACTTTGATAAGGCAACTGCAATTTGAGTCTGATTGTATGAATTATACAGTATACAGTCTTGTTATTTGTATTCATAATGTTAAAATATCAGGGCAATCTAGCAACATGTTAGTTTTCTTGCATGGAAATGTCAAATCACATAGGAGTAAGCAATTGTGCAGTGCAAAATTAAGAAGGTTCCTGCAAAATATGTTTTGAACCACCCAGCGCATAAAATTAGTCCCGCAAAAATAATAATAATGATGTCTCTAGTATCACCTTTCAAAATACAATCAAACCTGCCTTACAGCGGCCACCTGTCTGTTACGCTCACTTTTTTTTTCTCTCCCTTGGGTAGCCACTGTAGACAGGTTTGACTGTATGTGTCATTGCCTGAACAGAAGTATCATTGCAGGTAGAATTGAAGTGGCCATTTGAGCAGCTAAGCAAAGATGCCCTGTGCAGATTTATGTGTATCATGTATCCATGTCCAACTCTCACATCTACCGGTTGATGTTGATGTTCTCTTCACTGACCGTCTGCATTCGTTGCCAGTCATCACAAGCTTACCGGTACCTTTATCGTAGGTAATCGCGAAGCTGTGTCTTTTGTTCTCATTTTGCTGCAGAGGAGGTCACTCCCAATGTGACTGCAAAGGTCTATGGTGTCATTGCTGGAGTGGACGTGAAATTTCCGCTCCCCAATCCAGATGCGTGCACAACAGGCGTCACATGCCCCACCAAGTCTGGTGCAACTTACACATACAAGAACAACCTCTTGATTGAATCCGTGTACCCAGATGTAAGAAAGCTGAAAGGGTGTTATGTTTCCCTGCATTCATCTTGAAAACCTTCACAGGAGAATAAAACCCAAACATAATTGTCCATGGAATTGAGGGAATGCAGCAATATCGGTAGAACTAAATCAACAAAGAGTGAGGAAATCAATCAGTTATGAAGCCTCTATATATTGTCAAAGATTTTTTTTTTTCCTGCCATTGCTGGGTGAGAAACTGCAACATTTTATGACATCGATTTATTTTTTTTTTCTTATTTTTTGCTGTCATTGCTAGATGATAAAACTGCAACATTTTATGACATCATGTATGGAAAAACAATATAAAGAAAATACAACAAAAGTTTAACATAATTATTCTCATTTCTCTAGCACAACGAAAGAGCACTTGATTTACCTCTTTCAGGAAGTAGGGGGAATAATATTACCGTTAACAATTCAGTCAGTAGCAAGTTGAGGGAATGTGTGCTTTTTATGTAAAAACATTGATTGTGTGGCCTTTTCTTTATGTTATATGATAGTTTTCCATGCGTGACATGATGAACTGCAGTAGTCTTCTCATTCAGTGATGGCTGCTCCAAAAATATAAAAATTCATAAAATCATAATAGATTCTTGGATTTTGATATTGCTGCATTCAGTCAATCCACATACAATGTATGTGTGCGTTTCATCCCCCTACAAGAATATGGATGTTGTGATTGTGTTAGAATGAATAACAAGTTCTATGGAAATCATATGGTGAAATTAGATTTTATTTGAAAAATTAAGTGAAGAAGAGATAACATGTACAGTTATAGTATATTGGATGACAATGAATGGGATACTGGTATCAGGAATTATCATCTGCATTTTCGTGGCGCATTAAAAAACGCCTACGTGTATTGTTGTCCGCTCAATTTTTACTGTGCAATATGGGAGCGTATTTAAGGAAATGCATAGGCCAATGTATTAATTCCCCATATAGGCTACTGTTGTTACTGGCCATTCAATAATGATTTTGTTTTGGATGGCTATGAATGGGATACCAGAGAATATTGCCTGGGTTAGGGCCAATATTGCATGAATCAAAGATGAGTGAAATATTGGCCGTAACGAGTGCAATATTCACTGGCATTCCATAAATTAAAGTCATCCAATATAATTATTATCATCTATAATCATTGTCTAGATATGGCATAAACTGTAAAAAAGTACTGCACTTCTAGATTTTGAAGTTGACATTGCACTGAAAGAGGAGGGACTTGCACTGCACTTGCGTATGTAGCAAGATGTTTGCGCGCTTGTGAATTGTAACAATTAGAGTTTGTGCTCTTAGTACATACCAAGCATTCACCAACGAGTTCACTGATGAGCCAATGCAATACAGTGAATTATCGCACAGCCACTAATGACAATAGCCTTTGGGAAATTGATGCATTCACGTATGGATGTGCTTCGTTCAGTATGCTCTTGTATTGCGCAGCGAAATCAAGCAAACAAGAATATGCATTTTCATTGCACCGTTAGAAACATCCTATGTGTCATATTGCATGACTACAGACAGATTGAACCCAGTGATAATTGACAGATTGCTGCCTTGATTGACTTTTAAAACAATTTTCAAAATTGTTATTTAAGCTTTGACCTTCACATTTGATCCAAGAAAAATGAAGAAAAACTATTCTGTAATGACTGTTCAAGTAACAACTGACCAATATTTTAGAGAGTGTGCCATCAATTTGTACGTTTTAATTGCTTTAGGGAGGTTAGGCATTAATTCACAGGAATTATGCTGAAATAGGAGAATTCGATGGTATGTGAATGCATCAAGCTTAACTTCATTCATTTATTTTACTTCTTGTTCATGCTCATTGAAAAGCTATCACTGTATTTTGTTCCTCTCTGCAGATACAGTTAGTGGTTCTGTGGTACCTCTATGATGGACAAAATCATGAAGCCCTCTGCATCGATGTGCTTGTGAAAATTACTTCTTAGTACACTGCGACCACCATTCAGCCCACTTGAGCTTACATCTCTACACACAATTCCGACAGCTGATAGTACGATGATGGGCAGTTTTTACATTTTGAGAAGTCGCATAGCTTTCCTGTTCCCAGAAATCAGTAAGAGCTCATCCTCTGTAGATACAATAATTGGAGCCATTTCAGTCTATAGCCCATGGGGAAATGGCCTCAAAATTGACACTTGTGGACTGTGATGATTTATGATGATGACTTATTTTGTAGGCTGATCGTCCAGTAGAATTATTCTGACAGCTTAGTGAGTATGCCTTGCTGGTAATTTGATCATGAACCATACATAATTTTAGGTAGGTCTCTCATTAAATAATTCATGATACTTCAAAATATAATAATGCCTTCTGTCGAGTACAGGCAACACCGGTATAGGTATATATATCCCTATGGCTCATTTTGTAATTGAGTGCAACATTGAGATAAACTCCCATTATAATACTTCACAGTGATGTTGCTTTTTCGTCTGTGGTATATTACTGAATATCTGCATTTTACCTGAATCCATACTCTTAATTTGCCGTTCCAGATATGCTGCTAGTTGTGGGGAGCTGGGGTGTTTCTCTGAACTTACAGTGATTGGTATTAGACATTAATAAGGATCTAATAAGCCAGGGCTCCACACTAACTTTTATTTTTGGTGGCCCAAAGGCAAACATCCGACCTTTTTTGATGGCCCGATCAGGCCACCAAATTCTTCATTTCTGAAAGTTTGATGGCCCCAGGCCACCAGGCCACCGTTAGTGTCGAGCCCTGAATAAGCATATTACTTTGAAAGCTGTTATTTTCTGCGTACAATTTTTCACGAACGAGGAGGTCATGGACATTTTTGTGAGATGTTGTTTTCAGGACTTGATGCCAAGCCTGTTGTAGGTGCAGTGATACCCAGGTGTGTGGTGAATATCTTTGTGTTGTTGAATTAGTGACCCTACAGTGATCCGTAAAATTCGAGAAAATTCAACCCTCGTGAAAATAACAGCTTTTACAGTGCGTGAGTATTGTATTCCACAATTTCAGTTCTGCTGATAGAAATGTTTGTCCTTGTAAATGCTGTCTTACAGGTTTGTGAGAAACAATTGCAGAGACATGCTGTCTTAGTGGCTTTAGTGAGTTTATCCAGAGGATAGTGTGTGCAGTTTTAGATGCAGAATCAAGGTACAATGTAACTGCTACATGGAGGTATACATGTACATTTGTTTGAGGGAGTTAATGTATTTAGTTATTAACTGTTAACGTAATGGACTTTGGCCTTGATTGTGTGACACAAGCATAGCCTAGAGAGATTTAAGTGCCATCCATGATGAGGTACATACAGTTTAATCAGCAAAGGTCAGAAGGCTAAGGATTAGTCCTTGATGAACATCCTTCTGATAATGTTTTCTGTCAATAGAAGGTTCTGTAGACATGCCAGAGTAGTGAGTGTGTTTGTCCTTTGCCTCCATCGTGTGCCAGAATGACACATAGGAGGATAGTGACTAGATTCCTGTTATGTTTATTTGTTTGTTTTAATGAGATGCAGATTTGGATCATGGCCTAGCTTTATGTTTGTGGCATGAAGCCCACATACTATATAGTGTTTTTTGATATGTGTGTGCTGTAGTTTGTTCAGTTGAAAGTTTTATTTTGGTGAGGTTTTTTTCAGAAAACTTTGTTGGACACTTGTGTGTACAGCCTACTTTTTGGCCATGCCACAAATGCCTTTCTGTATGTGATAAAATCTGTCAAATATTGTCAAGTATATGAGACTTCAAAAGGGGAAACAACTGTTTTTGAATTTGTAATGACAGTTATGAAGGATGTCTGATTAGGCGAAGTAGTAATCAAATGCCTGTCTTTTGGATTAGAGAAGATCCCCTTTATTTTATTATTGTACTTTAAGAAATCACATATGAAGGAAAAATCAAGCTCACAGTACTGACATCTTATGAGCATACACAGATTTATCACTCTGTAACCTGGTAGATTTATGTACATTGTATATTTATGCTGCTCATGAAGGGATGGTTTAAGGGCCATTTAATATGCCTCTGTAAGGACTCCAAGCCTGCTACTGATAAGCAATAACCAGTCTTTTAACCCTAAGCTTGTGTTTTCTATACCTATCTACTGATCTATCTTTCACTTTTTACATCAATAGTAACCCCTTGTGCAGGAAGGACTTTGGACAGTGGGTACAATGTACGGTGCAGTAGGGTTTTTTGTGCTAAGCAGCATGCAAAGCACTCAAAAGGGTTAATGTGTCTGCATTTACATTCACCAGCAAGATATTTACCTTATGACTTGTTTTGCTAGTTTCTGCATCAATCAGTCGGAGTGACTAAAGTGAGACAGTGATCATAATAATATTTTGTGAGTGTTTTTGTTCCTGTATCACTTTTGCGACATGGTCATTTTGTCACTGAAGGCATGCAAGCAGCATTAAACACAAATATAAAAGCTACATAATGTATTCTGTATGCTCTGCTGAGAGTTTTAGGAATTCCTGGTCAAATAGTTCTTTTTGTTATCATATAAATTATGCAGAAGCTTCTCAGCAAGTATTGAATTTATAGCATTAAAATTGTACTTTTGATTTATGTGGCCCATGCCAGTGAGGAATTTTTTTAGCTACATTGTACATGTGATAAGAGTTCCTTGGGTGGCGTAGATTAACAGTCACATGTTTTGCTTTATGCTAAGCAAATACAGTGTACCTGATATGTTTGCCTTGTTTGTTATTGTGATCCTTGAACTCCTGTGATTTCCATGAAGAGTATAATCCATGAAAGAGCTACTTAGTACTTGATTGAATTTTCATGTGATGTAGTCCACTGTTGCAAGTTGTAGAATTTAAATTTTGACTGGATCTTGGTGTTTATTCATATTGTGCATTGTTTCTCACAGTCACTTCTTTGTGGAAATATGTACTCTCCTCCCCCCCCCCCTCTCTCTCTCTCTCTCTCTCTCTCTCTTTTGTAATGTGTATTTTAAATCAGCAAGTTATTTTTCTACAATGCTGATGCCTACATTAAATGTTTATGCTTTGTATAATGCAAAAATTCTTGAACTGTACAATTTTCAAATGTAATTAACCAGTGACACCTATTTTTGCACTTTCTTTTCGTTATGTGTAATTTGTTTAATTGATGATATCATGATGCTAAAGCCCAAAGTGAAATTTGATTCTTACATTATGTTGGTTCCGTCTGACAAGTGTGTTATCTGCATCAACGTTATTATGCTGTCATTTAGTAATCAAGTGAAAAGTTTTGATTTGTGTTGATCTATTGGGAATGAAGAGCCAAAAATGTAGCATCAAGAGGGTATAAAGTGACAAAAATGACAAAAAAATATATATCTTGAATTCTAATGATTAATTATGGAATATTTTGTGATAGTTGATATATATTGTTTCTGATTTCCTGTCCAATGTTTGATTATTTCTATTGTCTTTACTTTGTGATGATTTATTTTATCATTTCAGAGGTTGAATTTGGTAGAGGAATGAGTATCTTTATACAGAAGTTGCCTTTGTGAGTGCAGTGTCATCTGCTACACACAGTCCCAAGCACTTAGAATCAGTTGAAACTTATATTTCATAAGCACAAAAGTATTGTTGGTCATAGTATCATATGATTATGATATCACTCTTCTAGGATCCTGTTCTATTTACATCCAAAGCTATATATAGGCTTGATGCTCATCTGTCACTGATGATGTGTGAGTCATGTATGTAAATTTGATATGGTTGTACATGATTAACATTGATAATGCACCTGATAATTATATGGAAGCATGTGGATGCGTAAATGATAATCACTTTGCAATAAATGCTCACTTTAATATTTCAAACAGTGGACTGTGAGACAGTTATTATATGGGTATGCTGGTATGAAACTGATGCATGTGATGACATAAACTCCCCACCCCCCCCCCCCAAAAAAAAAAAAAAAAACCAAACAAGAAGAAAGTATAGTTGGTATTCCTTTTGTTGCATGGTTTGAGATCCATTGATTTTTTTTATTAAGCTGTAGAGCAGGGTAGGTAGATGTAGGTGTAGGGCAGGGTGGGTAGTCAATCATGTTGTCGTCTGTGGTGAAATGTATTGTTTGAAAATCACCACTTACATTAAATTGTACTACACACGTTCATTTATGAAGGCATCATAACACCAAGGATGGTGATAGACCTGATAACCATGATTTTGACATATATGTGTACATATGATACATATGATCCTTCTTTCAAGGAAGAAAAATTACAGTGGGAGACTTGTTATGCCTACCAGGTAGTCTTTTATACTGCCTCACTGTGGCAAATACATTTACACTCAAAAAATGGCAAATCATCTGAATTCAAGTTTTGTCTATTTTCTAAATTTTCATCTCGGTGAGAGATAATCTACAATCAAGACACGGATGTTGATTTGAATGACATACATTTTGTTTATCACCAGGAAATATCAGTATTGTCACTTGTTGCGTTTTGCGGCGGTAGGCCAGAATCGTCTTTGTTAATAGTGATTGAGCTCTCATTCTTTTCTATTCATTTTCAACTTTCTCACTTCTTCACATAATCAAAAGCACATTGTGACATGTATATTTGATCATTCACAGAAGACAAAGAAAACCCAGAAAAGTTTTCAGAGAAAGTCATCTTGAACACCATAAGAAACATAGGTGCTACAAATCAGTAGAAATGTGGACAGCATTTGCCAAAACACCAGGGCAGCACATGCGGATATTTGAATGTTGATATCGAATGTTTATATGCCATCTATAAAATGTATCATTAGGTAAGGACCTGGTGGATTTATGTTATTCCTTTTAGATAGTTAAGGCCTACACTGTATTAATGTGAAAATGTGGTCAACATAATTAATACTTGCTTGCCAAATACATATAGGCCTATGTTTATATGCCATCCCAGGCCAGTGAACAGGAAAGTTGATTATGTAATACAATGTGCCATATAAGTTTTTTTAAAGTTTTTTTTTTACATTATTTGATTCTCACTACACCAGTATACCCATATACAGTGTTCTTAGTAACAATGTTACCGCACAGTAGGCCTAGATTATGGCATACACACAAAACTGTTGAAACATTTCAGCATGCTAGTTTTGCTCATCAGATGTCACTGATATCTCAGAAGTATACGCTCTGCCAATGATCTCATTTTCAACCCTTGAACAGTCGTCTGACTATTTATTGATCTATGTTTATAGGTCCATAAATATCTGAATTGTTAGCCACGTAATGAGCTTTCAGTTACAAGGTTTACTTCATGACGTCACATGATGTACACCGCTCGATCAACATCGAGTTCCTCATACGATGCTGATCCGCACGTACAGTATTTCCGTACTTCGGTCCAATTGTGAACGATTATCAAGTCACACCATCAGTATTTACCACCAGAGGTCATGGCTCAGAGATAGGCCCTACCGTGTCAAGTTGCAATAGAAGACCCTATATCTGAATGATAAAACATCAATTACACCTCACGAAATACTGGACGCGGAGAACTTGCACTATTGGTGTTGTCTTAGAAACAAAAAATCTACTTCAGGACTTGTGGTGAAGTACACACTGTACTTAACTAATCAAAGGGGTTGGATCTTAATTTCTTCCTTCCTTCCTATAGGCCTATGGATAAGCGGTGAACTTCTTAAACGAGGAAATAACATCTTCCCTCTCCCTCTTTCTTTTCTCCCTCCTCTCTGTCTGTCTATCCATCTATCCATCTATCTATCTGTCTATCTCATCCTCCTCCGTCTCCTCCTCCTCCGTCTCATTTTCTCTTCATCTCTCTTTGTGGTTTGATACATATCAATGCACTGGGGTTGGGGGCATTCCCTACACTTGGTGTTGACTGTTATTGACAATCATTTCATAGGTCGTAGACCCTATATGGATACGATCTCCGACAATGGCCCAGAATGGCCAGGTGATGATCATAATGCTCAACTTATCACACTCTTGTTTATTGCCGTCGAGAGATGAGAGACTCAACCCTGAACTCACAGAAAGAATCTTAAGATAAGACAGCAACAACAACAAAACAGAAACCAACCGGTTCATAGCCCACAATAATATGGGGCAAGGCTAAGCACGAAGACATGACCGACAAGTTTTATGACGCAGTAGCAGCGTGAGAGGTCATAAATACGTCCTTGCAATGTCATGTATCGCTTCTCAGCTACGTTCGTGTGTCACTGATCTCTTGGTGGTGTATCTACAAAATTCCTTTCAAAAAGCTCTGAAATTCAGTCTTCAGCTCTGAAGTATATAGGTGCATGTGTATGTCTATATGCATATTATGTATCACTACGTGGATGATATGTGTACAAGATTATGTATATGCCTGCGTGTTTACTTTATTGTATGGCGTCTAAACAATGGATTTAAATAATTCTCTCTTTTTAAAATCTTCTGTAATATTGTAAGTTCTCTGAGTCTCATGAGAAGAGTGTGTTATATTGTATTGTGTCTGTATTGTCATAGGAGCAATGTTGTCAATCACAGGCTGGAGTAGAAGGAACATTGGTAGGAGGAAGGGAAGTGCGTAAAGTTGCAATAATAATGAAATAGTGAATAGAAGATATGTTATAATACTGACATAGTTATGAGTATGAGTGCAGTAGTATGAGTTATGAGGATCATTTAATAATCTCTATCATCTTCATCATAAACATCATCGTCGCTATGATTGCCATTATTGTAGTAACATCGATAATGCAGTTCCAGTTTTAGTTTGATTCTATTTTTGTTCGGTGTTTTTTTTTCACGGAAATCATACTTAAAATGACGATACATATATCAGAACAAAAAATCTACATAATACATTCACATTATAATGATCACGATAACCGTTAAAGTATTTGAACAATATACAATGAAATCAATGAACGATTCAGCTATTTCTAGTTTAGAATGAAAAAATGAAGGAATCTGCTTTGATATAAAGTGATCTTACCCTCAGAAGAAAAAATATACAGACATGGGCAATTTGGGAACTAAAACTTGTCTTGTGCTCTAACTTAATGATACCGCAAAGGGAAGCGAATGGGCAAAAGGAAAAAAAGAAGCAATGTGAGAGGCTATACATGTATTAAAGTGTGCAGTGTATAGTGAATTACGTGAATTTTAGGTAAAATGAAACGTGCTGTACATTATTTTTAATGAAGAGTAATTGGAATGCATTGCCTAAATAGAAGACTGTGTTGTGTATACGAATGTTTGTGTTTATCCTGCCTCTCGACGAAAAAAAGTGATCATGAGTGTGCATTGGTTCATATTGAGTATATGTTTGTGTGTGTGTGTGTGTGTGTGTGTGTGTGTGTGTGTGTGCGTGTGTGTGTGTGCGTGTGTGTGTGTGTGTGTGCATGTATGTATGTGTGTGGCTGTGTGCATGATTGCGCGTGAGTTAGTTGGTATATGGTTTTGAAAAATTGAGAAAGCCTTGCTGGTTTTGTTTTGACATGAAAAAAAAATGGTATCTTCAAAAATCAGAGAATGAATAAGTAATTAAGGGGTACGTTTGTAGACCAAAATTTGACAAAACTGTTTCGTCACAATCAGTATCGATGATAGTTTGAAAACAAGACATTTTTTAAGATACTTTAAAGGAATTAAGATAGGGAATAACTTTAAAAAGTGGGATTGTAAGGCCGTGGCGCCTAATTGATCTTTGAGCTAAGATAAGTTTAGGATGATTTAGTGAATAATCAGTTGAAAGGCGAGTAGGATAAATGAATATACAGGTATAGTTGAATTAAGATTGTACACTGTAAAATAGGGATGGAAGTTCTTTGAACTTATATGTTTGAACGGTATATTTCATATGTCTGTTTTTAAGTATGGAGTGTCTTGTAATCTTAATGTATTATGTAGATGACTAAGGGTTCTGTGTGAGACAAATAATTGGTGCTTATGATTATACAAATCGCTCATTGAAGTAAGAACAAATATTCTATTTTGTTGTGCTGCAATATTTGATACTATGAAGTACAGGCTTGTATAAGATAAAAGGAATGAATTGTATGTAAAATTAAAAGAGATATTTCAGTAAAAAAAAAATTGTCTAGTATACAGTGTTTCTTGATACGGATCTCTTTGTATTAAGCGTATGATAATATTCAAAGCTCACTCGTTGGCAAGCCATCTCGCGCGTTCATAACATCAACAGTATTATATCACTTGACGTGAATGATATTTGTGTGTATATAATTATGCGCTATTGTGTGTGCTATCAACGAGGTGTTTTCGTGTGCTTATCAAGACTTAGTATAAACATTATGTTATCAGGGTGCTTTTCTTGAAGCTATCACATAAAGTCTTTATATAAATCTCAGAATGGCGAAAGTCGCTCATAGCTAAGACTAAGAGAGACTTTCATAGATAAGTATAAGAAACCATTTCGTGAAGTCTCTCATAATATGTACGTGTGTCTTAAAGGAGAGAAAGTCTCTCAAGACGGATGAAACTGACTCCAGGAAAGGACAATTTGCTATCACTGTTTTTGTTGGCAAAACTACCCAATGTCGTGAGTAACGACTTAAGGTTGCTGGTTAGCTGATTTTGTATAATACAATACTATTGAAAATTACTCTGAATCGGATATACTCGCACTTGGAAGGTGATAGTTTCAATTTTCAGTTTCAGTTTGTTTTATTCCTTTACTTGTATAAATCAAATCATTATGATAAAATCCATAAGTTTCACTTCAAAATAAAAAGTACTCAAAAGAAATAGATAACTACGTGTATAGTAGCCTATACTTATATTTCATTGTACCTTAAGGTATACACAAGGAGGAAACTGTTATCAATAATGGATAACGGTCTTAGGGCAATAAAATTTGTTATGATTATAACTAAGTTTTGACTAAAGGAACAAAACACGCACACACACAGATATAATTATATAGATAATGTGAACTTCGGAGTATTTTCAATGCCATTTGACTGAGGAGGATGTCAGAATGGGAATATAATAAGACTGAAACGAATTTAAGGGACAAAGAAGGGAATACCTATATAGGTAAAAGTTGAGAGAAGAGAAGCGACAGTATACAGTGTTTATGAGTTCGGAGCTATGGACACTAGTGAAAAGACAACATATATGAACTTTCCCTAAGAATTTGTTCCTTTTTAAGCTGAGAATTTTACAGTTTACCAAACGATGCTTTGGGGTATGAAATGGATCTGTCGGCAAAATAAATTCAAGTGTCATATTGCGAAAGATTTGTTAAAAGGATGATTGAAAACATCGTAGAGAATGCTGCGTCTAAGACCGTCAGAAAGTGAATTCCATACCTCAGGTCCATGGTATCTTAAAGGTTATTTTTCAGCTACGAGTCGAGGATTGTATAGGCTAATGTCTGTAATGCTAGAATGTACAAACATAACACAATGCCTCGAGGAAAGTCTTGCTCATCTTTAATGCAGGGGCGATTGAGGATTAATACCCGATAACATTTTTAATGGTAGCGAATAGGTTGGACTATACTCGTAGTCGATAATGTGCACAATTAAAATGGAATAGACGAAGTCCAATTTCAAGCGTCATGATGCTGAAAGAAATCTTCTTCTTTCCAACTGACATCAACATGAGGACATCTATAGACTGCATGAATAAATCGCGAGCATCAATGAATTAAGTCGGATGTTGATTGGTGTGTTTCATGTCTAATGTCAAGATAAGGGTGCTCGGATGTCGGGGAATGTGGTTTTAGACAACAAATATAATATGCATAATCATACATGCGCACGCATTCACAGGCATGTATAAACACACACACACACACACACACATATATATACATATATATATATATATATATATATATATATATATAATATGTATATATATACATATATATATATATATATATATATATATATATATATATATATAATATGTATATATATACATATATATATATATAATATATGTATATATATATATATATATACATATATATACATATTGTGTACATAACCCTTGATGTAGTTGGCTACTGTATGGAGTGTTGGACGAGTTTTAATTATTCGGGGGTTTTTTAACAAAGAAAACTACTCGATTTATTCATGATGATAATACAAGACATTCCAGTTGATTTAAAACCTATGCAGATGAGGCAGGAGGATTTGAAGAAAATGAGAGTGAGAGAAAGAGAAGTAGGTCCAATTTCTCTTTTCCTCTAGCTTTCCGGGCTACCCCTTTCATCTGGTGTTGACAATCATAAGCCCACCTCCCTCCACAAGCACCAGCTCAAATTCTCCTTGTCCAGGTCAATCCACGTTGGTGATGCGAGTTCACGCTCCTTGCTGAACACAAAGGAGAAAATGTAATCGGGTGCCTATTATTGGAACGACGCGTCGCTCTGAAGCCTCGGCGTGGGTAAAAGGTATTTGTAAAGAAAAGGTCCCACATATGCGTGACCATTCTTCTGGTGGACTGGAGTGGCAAAACAACACGCCCTACTCGCAGAAATATCCAACACAACGCGGTTACTGAGATGTGCTAGACGCAGACGTATATGTGAGTGTACGTCTGTATACGGTTGCATGGTTACTCCACAAGTTTATTTCACCTTATTATCATTACAACGGAAAAGTCATTTAACGGAGCGGGGTGAGTATAAATGACATAACTATCATTATTTTGATAACTGATATACTATTGTGATTGCCTTGGTTCCACTGGTTGATCCAATATGATCGTCGTAGAGGGTATCTTTGGTAGATAGGAGTAATACGTGCGCACATATTATTGTATAAAGCCCCATAGGATCTGTTATCATTTATTCTCGGGCAATATTGCGCCGCAGCACTCAATTAATTCGACATCATTGAGGTCATTTCGGTCGCTTGATCCTTGACATTCAACTCCTCAAGTAGTTAGAGTGATCTATAGTGCCTTCCGTGTTGCTTAGTTTTATGTCAAACGAGCAGTAATGCGATACCGCGTGCATTGGCATATCTGCCATAATATACTTGGGATAAACGAAAATTGCTCCACCGATGTAAGAGTTTGAAGTACATAGTTATTACATGAATGTAGATAATTATGTAGTTTCATCGCAAACAAAAAAGGGGGCTAAGCGCCATTGTTAAACATTTAAAGTATAAGTCTATCATCACCGCGAAATAAATCCTTTCCAGTGATACTTGCAACATATCAAGGAATAATCTTTACGAAGTTATGATATCCCGTATTTTCTTTCCTTTTCTGTTTTTTTTTTTACAGCTTTAATCGCAAATATCTCAACTTAGCAAGAAAGGAGTTAACTCGTTGGGCGATAAAAGTCTTCATATATATATTTTATTAGGACTGTTCTTTCGGGTGTTTTCTTTTCATCTAATTTGCGAATCATCGGGTAAAAAAAAAGTGACGTCAACATGATGTATTATTGTCTCTCCCTCTTAAGTAAATCACTGTAAATCAGGCAAGTTTTCACAGTTTCAACCAAAAATTATTATGAACGCGCACTTTCTCTAGACATCTCCACCCATGATGGCTACCGATAACCACAGTGACAATGCTACGTCATCCTCCACCTGCGCATCGAGGTGCTGTGCGGGGTTCCGGTCTTGCTTGCCCCGTCTGCTGCTCATCCTGGGCTACATCAGCTACCTGTTGCTTGGCGCCCTCGTTTTCTCCCTCGTCGAGGAGCCGAGCTACGCCACTCTCGAGCACGAGCAGCACGAGAAGATCCTGTCAGCGGAAGATCGGGCCATGATACGATTGAAGGCGGCCTACGAAGATGCCGCTGGCAACGGATCCAAACCGGTCTGGGACTCCGAGGCGATCCAGAGGCAGATACAAGCTATCGTCGAAGAAATGGAGAACGCTGCCCTGAAAGAAGGACCCGAAAACAAGACTGTGCACCTTGGGGATGAGTGGAGTTTTGGCAACTCTCTGCTCTTCTGCATGACCACGACTACTACCATTGGTGAGATGAAGCTTTGAAAGATTAGAATCAGACAATTGAAACATAAGTAAAATAATTGAAATTTCTACGCCCAATCATGACTTATCAGCAAAGTCACTCTCAACTGCGTAAATGATTTTTCCTCAGTTCTCTAATTTCCTCCCGTAAGCCTAGACATGTTGTTGAGAGCTTGTTCCAATGTAACATACATGGAATTTCATGGTCTGATAACTTTCGCAGAGAGTGAAATATCAAAATTGATGTGTCTTAATTTCGTACACGTAATGAAAAGTTGTTAAGCGGATAAAGCACACTCCTGATGACTTTCAACCGCAGTCAATGCGTATGTTGTATTAGAAATCATAAGCAGCGCCACTCGCTCCGCTTATATTTTGGTTAGTATCGGTGTATACCAAGACGTTTTTAGCATGGCAACTGAGGATGAAGGGGGGGGGGGGAGTGCTTATGAGCAATTCGATGAACGCTACCTTACCTGGGAATTTTGTGATAACATTATTTTCTGCACAAGCATGTTGACACCGCCATGATGCTCTTTGACCAAAGTGTAGACTACACAATACGCATTCGATAACTTGTGCATGGAAAGATAAGATGTGTTAGTGATTGAAGAATAATGAAAGGCAGGCTTGGTAAGAAAGACCCTAACTTTGATGTGAGCATGCTCCTTGCGTTAGTTCATCCTGCAGACATGAATATTATACTGTGACATTTTTCACTTCTGCATATATTTATTGTGTTGTATGCTTAGCTTTTCTTTGAGCACTGACCCAAGCGTTCTATGTACAAACATCGGTTTTTTTTTTCATCCATCTATAGGGTATGGTCATCTCGTACCGCACACAACGGCTGGCAAGGTGCTGTGCATATTCTACACGTGGATAGGCATTCCCTTGACCCTTCTCCTGCTAGCTGACATCGGCTACCACATGGCTATCGCTGTCGTGAAGATGTTCAACCAGTGCGCTCGTCGTTGCTGCGGAAGTCGCAGAAGCATTCAAACGAAGAAGACTCACCGCGGGGATCACACCACGACAGACGGGGCCGAAACAGAACGCGATGAACCACTGGAACTGGATCTGACCGACGCCTCTGCCGGCAGCCCTAGTAGTAATGCAGCCACAGACACTGATGAGCCTTTGCACGTGCAGCGTGCTAATGACGATAAGAAAGTCATATATCGTGACGATGACGATGATGACGACGACGCGCTGTTGGACGAAGTACCCTTGTTCCTCCCCGTCATCATTTTTTGGACCAACCTCATCCTGAGCGCGCCCGTCTTCGGTATGTTCGAGAGATGGGACTACGGCACCTCCTTGTACTTCCTGTTCATCTCAGTAACCACCGTAGGGTTCGGTGACTTCGTGCCAAAGAGCCACGTTGGACTCCTGTGTGCCTGGTCTGGTCTGCTGGTCACGTCCATGTGTTTTTTCCTCTCTTACCGGAAGGTTATCGGCATGGCCAAATGGGTGCTGGCATTTCTTAATGACAAACTGGGTGTCGCGAAGAAAACGAATGTGGAACAGTATTCGCACATCTAGTTAATAAAACTACAGTAAAACCTGTCTATAACGGTCACCCAATGGAGACGAACAAAGTGGCCGTTATAGGCAGGGTCTTTAACATGGCTTTCGGGGGGGGGGTCTAATGGCCGTATACGGCAGGTGGCCGCTATATACAGTTGACTGCTAAGTCAGGTTTGACGGTGTATTAAGCGTTTGTAGGGACATCTTTGCGTCCAACACTAATCTCTCACTTCCCACAAAATTCTGTGCATCGTGAAGTGCACTGTCTACAGCACACAGATAGATTCATACATAGAATTGATTGCCAATATCTGCAGCTGGTCGACACCAAACTAAACAGCAGGGTAGGTTCATAAAAGTTCCATATAACATTTTGTGTGATATCAGTCATTGTATCCAAGGAACAACAGTGAGCTGTCATAGAGATGGTATATAGTCTCAAATCATTACTGCAAAATCAGTTCAGAATTAATCTCATTGGTTCCCCCCGTATTTTTTGAGGGGGATATGAGTAGTTAATGACGTATTAATTCGAGGGGGGGGGGGGGCCTGCGGGACTGGGGGTCAAGGTTGATGGTACCCCTACCCCCAGGGAAGAATCTAAGAATGGTACCTTCGAAGTTCATATTGGCGTTGTGATTTATTTTTTCCCCTTGTTTCGGTGCGGTTCCGGGGTCCTTTCAAAATTAGGGCAAAATAATTAAATAATATTGATATTAATGAAGAAGAAGAAGAAGAAGAAGAATAATAAGAATAAAAGTAAGAATAAGAATAAGAATAATAAAAAGTAATGAAAATGAATGATAATGATTATTAGTATTATCATTACAATAATGATTATATCAATATTGCTATAATTATTCTAAAATATATCATAATCATACTACGTTGTATATTAAATCCTGATATAAAACTTTCAACATGGAATGGAAGACAGTACGTCTCTAGCTTGAGCAACACAATGCTCCTTGTTGCACACAGGTTTAAAAGAAAAAAAAACATGTCCTATATATAGGCCCGAAGAACTCGTTCGTTGTGCTCGCTGGCAATTCGTACGTTAAGACCATATTCAGACGTACAGGTACCCTGATATATTATGATAAAAGTATTTTAGATACATTCTCCCACAGGATTTTTTCGGGGGAGAGATTGGAGTGGGCAAAACTTTGTCCCTTGATGTATTCTGGAATCCATAATTGGGTCAATAATCATCTTTTCCGAACGATTTTCAAAAGTTGCTGGCTTTGTTCGTTTCTATACACAGCTGAAAATTTTGTTGGGACATGCTCGCGACAATTAGGTTAGTGAATTGCCATCTGGCCCATTGATTCTCCAAATAATATAACAGCAAAGCCCGAAATGGTTTACTTTGGTGACTTCAAAATATATTCATTTATTTTTTCTCCTGATTTGCTCGCATTCTTGTTTCGCCAACCATTCATTTGTCGACACGACAGCTTTGCAGTATACTACGTATCTTAATACTGAAATGATAGGGGACGCAGAATAAGTGGCAAACGCAAAACAAAATTTTCAGACTGACGAAAATTCTGCCAATTTGTTTGTCTGTTAGTCTGTATAATGAAAGGATACAGGACTACATTTTTAGGCAACGTCAGAGATGGTCCGCTGGAAGAAACGAATATAAACGGTGATGCATTCGTTGCACACTTGTACAGGAATGACCTGTCTTGTAGGTCTTCTCTTTCCAAGCATTTTCTCACTCTGCTCGATCGCCTCCTGCTCACACGTGTCGACCATCTTTCCTTTTCTGCTATCTTCAAACCTTAAAATTTTAAGCGCTCAGGGAGGTGGACGAGAGACACTTCCACCTCCCTGGGACATTATGTCATATAAATGCATATAAAGTACTGTATTCTGGCATCCAACTACACAATGCGTGACAGTGAGACTGATATAAACCCCTCCAAAAACCATTGTAGAGTAGAGAGCTCTTATATTTCGTGCCAAAGTAGACAAGGCCATTTCAATGTCTATAGATCCATTCACTGTCTCTTAACTAACTGCGTCCTTTCGAGGGAGTCGTAAGCAGCGACTTGATAACATGAGCGTGAAAACAATTTGGTCACTTTACACGCTCAATCTTGGAGATACAAAGTACACTCTACATCTGCGATCAGGATGTCGTGTTAGCCCGCTCGCTGTGACTGTGCACGTCCACAAATTATTGCGAGCTGCCTTTGCAAAAGGCTATTGTCGGGTATATCATATACCTGAACAATAATTGTATTGTTTACGGACGTCACTGATATTGTTTGAAGTGAAAGCTGGCCAAGATCATTACATGATCGTCTCAGGTTTTCCCTCTTCCTCTTCCTTGTCCTTAAAGGGATGGTATAGTTTTGGTTGAGATATGGGCTTCACATGTTTCCAACTGTTGTGTACTGTGAGATAATGTGAAACCTTTTATAAAATACCAAAGATCATATACTGCTAAGAGAAATTCAAAGTTGATTTTATGAGAATTGGTTTTGAAATGACTGAGATATCGCAAACTGTTGGGCCCTAATAAAATATGGTACCGAACTTTTATTTTGAAAGACCGCTTTGTTTTACTTTGTTTTTGCATACCTCAGCCATTTAAAACACAATTTTCATTAAAAAGGCCTAAACCTTGAATTCCTATTTAGAATGGCATGCTCTGTCCTATTTTACAAGTGGTTTTTTGGTATCTTACAAAAAGTTAAAAGCCCATCCTCATCTCCGCCAATACGATGCCATCCCTTTAAACACCAAGGATTTAACAGATCTGGGTCCCGTTGCTAGAAACTTTGCGTTTAAACGCAACTTGCAACTGATTGTCACCGGCCAATCAAAATCATTGTTGCATGCATGTCTTCTTAATAGGGCAGACCCTTAGCCAATCAGAATGGTTGTTTCAAAATTAGCAATTATTTGCAATTGATTGCAACTTTCTTGCAACGGGGCCCTGTTTAAGTTCATGTTGATATAATTATGATTTGGACACATTTAATCATTTCTGCATCTGCTTTCAAAATGTCCCATTTTGATTTTATTTTCTTACTCTCTTAACTATGATTCCCTAACACGTATAGTGGACCATGATTATATTTCGAAAATCATGAATTGTTATGTAATGGCAACTATTTAGTGTTTGATTATATGCGCAAGTCTTCACAACCTTATCAGTATTATCGTCCTCCGTGTGCTGTACTAGAAACCTTTGCTACGTAAAACCTTCCATATTGCATATGCCTTTGCTATTCATTAATTTTGTATTAAAAGGTGCACTTTGCATCAAATATTTACTACTCCCTTGTGTCCCTTATCATTCTCTGTGTGAGTGTTTCAGTTTCAGTTTGGGAAGTACGCAGTTTTACACACCAACATCATGTGTTTGTATGTAATGTCTGTGTCTCCCTCCTCTCTCTCTACTATACAGTGGAGTCCTGTTATAACGAAGTTCTCGGGACCGACAATTTTCTTTTGTTATAGCAAAAATGTTGTTATAACCAAACAAATAAACAACAAAGAACAAAGAGCAGATAATATTGCACTACATATGTGTGTGTGTGTGTGTGTGTGTGTGTGTGTGTACAAACTACATGGCAAGATGTGAGACAATGACATCATTGTAAGCAATGTATATATATATATATATATATGATTTATATATAATTATATATACACACATGTATTCATATGCGTGTGTGTTTGTGTGTGTGTAAGCAAATTGTATACTTCCCATATACACATTGAGGATATGATTGGGTTCAGAAGTGATACACACTAAACATTACTGTGGAAGCATCAATGACACTTTCCCATCTTAGAAAGTATGCAAACGATCTCTGCACTCAACTTCCGTAATAAAGATATAGTCAGACATTGATATCACATTTACTGTCATTTAATCTATGACTAAGGTAGCATTCGCACATTGATATGACAATGCATTGTAAATACATTATGAATACTTGCATTTATATGAACAGCTGTACATAAAGGAATAACAGGTAAAATATCATGCTCGATCATTGCACATTAATACAAGGACCTATAGCTCACAGCTTACAACAGGACTGTACATGTCCACAGCACGAACACTTCTGCAACCCATTGCTGAGCTCAGGCAGTACAATGCAAATGCCATCCACTTGCTCATCTCCTACAACATTAATTGTTATTATTTTACACCTCTAAACAAAAGAGCAGGAGAGGTCTTCTATAGTACACCACACTTGTGAGTCCCATACTTGTATATCTATGACAGTAGGGCCTACAACTAATTTCTACCATCTGCATTGATTTTTCACAATTTGGCTGAATACTTTTTTTTGTTCTGTTTGACATCTGAAATATATGAATTGCCAACCACGACTAATGGAACTAGACCAGTCTCTCTTGTGAGGGCCTTGCATTACCAAAACATTTTTTCTTTTTTAAGTAAAGCATTTAGGGTCTAAATGACAACAATGGACAAATCCTAATACCAGTAGTAGTACTTGATTAAAATTCTACAATCCCATGAATACAAATATCACTCCATGAAGATATAACAACATTGCATCGGTATCAAGACAATGTTATGTGCTACCAAACTTGTGGTTTTGTTCACATTAATTTCCCTGAGCATCATTCAAAATGTTCACACTTGGAATGCAGATTAGCGACTTGCAAAAAAAAAAAAAAAAGTGCTCACTTCATATAAAAAGTGAAAAGGAAATATGCACCTGGTTTACGTGCTGATGAGAACTTTTACGAAGCAAGGCATTCAGAGTTCAAGGTTATATCAATGATTTTAACTGTACTGACAATATTTTTTAAAGAAGCTGATTAATACATGATACACTTAATAGAAAATAGTGATTTCCTCTTTCTCTTTTCCTGAAAGTATGGAAGGAGCCCTGATACGTTCGTAAAAATAGAAAGAGCGGAAGGAGACAAGGTCACACTTACAATATTTATACCATGCAACTTCACACTTTTCAGGAAGTATTTTCGCATGGAAGTGTACTTTGATTACAGCCAAGTTCCTTTGAAAAACAGATGGCCTTCACATTATAACCATTTAAGAATAGAAGCAGAGCACAAGAATGTATGTGGAGGGCGGGGAAATGGGAGGGGGAGGGGCAGAATGATTTTGAAAATGAGAGGGACTAGAAAGAGAAGACTTAAGAACCTGTAAACTACCAACTCCCAAGTACTGTATTTCTATGGACTGCCATCACATGCCAGAACCAGAGTTTGATCTGTGAGATGACTCAATCAAAAATCAAATGTGAGAGAGAAATAACCAAGTCTTTGATAATATTCTATGATAAGACAACACTCCTCTTTGGCTCCTATCTATGAAAACAGAACAAACAAACAAACAAATGAGATTGAGAGCAAAAATTCCTAAATTGATATTTTTCCAGTCTCATCAACAACAATGATATTATCCTATAAAAAGTTTACCTTTTCTGCATGTGGATTTAATGGTAAGGTGTCAACACTTCATACATAGATGGGTCATTATCTGGGTACACTCTCTATGAATAAATATACTTTACATTCTCATTTGACAGTACCACAATACCCAAGCGGCTCAATTTAGAAACTGCATGAGATCATCTCAATGTTATGTGAAAGACAACTCAGTTAAAATTCAATTCTTCTCTGCTCTAAATATGATAACAGAAACATACAGTAAGAGATACATGTA
The DNA here is from genome assembly GCF_040938485.1 of Diadema antillarum. Taxonomy (NCBI): domain Eukaryota; kingdom Metazoa; phylum Echinodermata; class Echinoidea; order Diadematoida; family Diadematidae; genus Diadema; species Diadema antillarum. The sequence continues at coordinate 466,202 of NW_027271881.1, forward strand.
TACTTTCTACAACAACTGGCACAGGACTTAACAGCTCTCACAACATGAACATCTCACATTGTCACTGATATATAGGTGTATACACAATTTAAACACCAGCATTAACAAACTTAATGGTTCTCTCTATATGACTAGAATGCATGCTTACAGTCAAACAGTGACTTATTAGTATTCATACAGAGCAAATGAATGTTTGGAGATTGACACCATTCTTATAATGCTTCCCCCTTGGTCTACGACAGTAAGACATGACAATCTTGTCTGCAGCTCCTTCCTATGCTGTACATATTAGGGTTGAACATACACAGTCTCCACATGACAGCTACACAAAACACACAGTTTTTGGAGAAAATCTATATGCTGTTTTTGTTTTGTTTTGTGTTGTTGTTTTTTTGTTTCATCACGACAAAGCTTTAAGCTTAAATATACATTATCAACTTCACATAAAATCCCTGCATGTGACACATCTATGTAAAGCACACATAAGGCCTTGTAAGGTTAGCAAACTCTGTATGTTCATGAGACCTCTGGCAGTAATTCTCACAGGAGATTTTTCATACAAGATGTAAGATTGCATCTATCAAGTATGTCCTACTGTATATGTGATATTCTTCCGCCTGACATATGTACGCAAATCTAGATGCGAAAAATGACATATAGCGGACACTACCTAACATGCTCTTACACCTGTTCATAAGATTTAACACACAGGTGCACTACACTCCATGGTAGGAGTATGATTGTCCAAATTCAGAGAAATACAATGACAGAGAGAATATGCTACAATGCTCATCTCCAACTACACTGAACAAAACACTTTCATATTTATGTACAAAGTTATAACTTCTAACAACACATATATTTACACATATACAGAAGAAAATGTACACGTACATATCAGTAAAATGATAACAGGTCTTCAACATTCAGCCTCTGAATAACATTCAATCAATAACCAATTACCAATATACCAACTGAATTATAAATATTCTCTCTTTTTAGATGGGACTACCTATAAAACTTGCTGTCATGATTTCAGTACGGAGCGATCTGTAGCCTTGTCTCATCTTTCTATCAGAATAGTGCAAAATTCACTTTCTGCAATCCTTATGCCAGAAAAGTGGGTCTCTCAGTCATGTCTGACTTTGCATACTGTCTGTAATATAACCTTGACTGCACTACACTGTAGCAGCTTCCAAGAGTTCCTTCCCACACTCTGAGCTTTGGCATTTCAATTTAATAGACCTCAGTGCGAACAACTTTCTTCCTCATTGGAGAGAGAGAACGAGCTCCCACTGATCGGCTGGGCCTGGTGTTGCCAAGCAACGTGGATGCCTCCTGGTATCCCTGCTGGAACCCCCGCTCCATCTCACTCAGCGTATTCTCCACCCCCATACTGGTGATGGCGTGAGAGTGGTGGGCCTGGATCAGCTTCTCGAGGCGAGCGATGATCTCGTAGTCGGGCACAGCCAGGACCCCGACGTCCATCCCCAGCATGCGGGCGATGACCTGGCGGAAGTCGGCCAGCTGGTGCTCGCGGCGCTGGATGTCGCCCAGGAGGACCTTGGTGGTGTTGAGCTCGTCGCTCAGGGCCGTCAGGGAGTGGGTGGTGCGCACCTTGCTCTCACTGGCCTCATGCTCAGTGAAGTCCAGCTCCTGCTTCATCCCGGCCAGCTTGCGGGCCTGCTTCTCCTTGATCTTCTCCAGCTTTTCCACCACCTTCTGCAGCTCTTCAATGGTGGCATTCTGGTGCAGCGATGTCAGCTGGGAATGACAAATGATAAAATTTGTATGATTACATGACAATTTGCAGTGGTGAAAACCCATAGATCTCTTTTCAAGAGGATCATTCTCTAATTGCAAACAAAGACTTCCAAATAGTTAACATAGATTCAACTCCTTTTGGCACAAAAGAGGCGCTGTAAAGTCAATACAATCATGCCATTATTGTTGATTCATCACTACATTTATGTACCTGGAGATGTTCTAATATGCGCATATACACAATCTGACTCTGCAGGTAACATATGCTGTAGGTGTGTTGTATTGATATACTGGAAACTCTTGCCATAATTTTTTTGCTGCTTGATAATCTACTCTCTTACATATCACATTGACAAGCAACCTACCTTGATATTACTAACGTCCATCATCTCTGCCTTGAGTTCCACCACCAGCCGCTTGGCATTGGCCAGCTGACCCCGCAGCCGTTCATTCTCCTTGACCAGCTTGCGCTGGCTCCACTCCACATCATCCCTCTCCTTCTGGAGGGCAGAGCGCCCCGCCACGCCCTCCTCCAAAGAGGCGATTTTCTTGCGCATCAGGTCGAGGTGGAGGTCTTTGCTCTCCAGCTGCTGTTTCAGGGTCTTGACCTTACGCTGGAGCGCGTACAGGTGGGTGTTCTTGTCCGCCACCAGCCCGCCCTCGTGGTTGGCTAGCTGCTCTGCTCTGGACAGCAGCGTCTCCCCTGTCATGTCAAAGCCAACGTCGCGACAGATGGTGTCGACATTCATCACGTTGGCGAGCTTCTCCAGGAAGGCCATGTACTGCAGGAGATCACATGATTGGAATAAAAGTCAATTAGTGAACATTACACAAGAATATCGTGGCATTATTGCAGTCATCTTTAGCGGTGTAAGCCCTCTATCACTGTAACTATCAATACAGAAATCTCACAGTTTTATGAATGCATTTCAGAGGCTTACATCAGCTATTCATGTTGAGAAAGTAGCACTACTCTTAAAGCATTGCTGACAGTAGCCTTAGGATAGCAGCTGCAGTGTTAACTGCCTATTTTTGCTTTAGCCAATTCAGATATTTGGTGTTTAAATTGTTGTCAGAAAATGAAAATGCATTTCAATGGTACTATAAGTCATTTATAGTCTACTGCAGAAATCCTGCTGTAAAGATTGGTTGACTAATAATTCAGTACAATCGATCTTAATTGCAATTCTCTAAAGATAATGTTTGTTGTGTGGCTAAATTACTGGTGTCACCTCCATGATGGTGTACTATGTTATTTGGGAAAATTATGACACTTGCATTTCATCTCCTTTAAAGAGACAGGATAAAAGATGAGTAAATTATAACATTGCATCAACAATGTCATGGCAATGTCATAAATGGTAGATGCTCCACAAATTGATTGCAGGAGATTGTAGGCCTATCAGAAACAAAAGATAGTCAACTGATCTGTAAAAACACAGAACCAAACAAAATAATGACACTCTGGATTGTCTGATTACTGAAATGGCCATACATGAGCATAATAGGAGGATTGGTGGTAGTAGTGGTGGTTGTGAAGGGGGGGGGGATGGAAATCAAAGTAAGCTGTCTCACCTTCTGCCTCTCCAGCCGCAAACTTTCCCTCAGGACATCACTGGAAGCCAGACCATCTTCCAGCTCCTTGAGTCTGACCTGGGAGGAGCCGATCTGGTTCTCGGCCTCCCTGGCCCGCCGGATGGCTGCCTGGTGCAGGTTGGCCTGACTCTCCAGCTGCTCAGAAAGATGCTTCACCTTCCTCTCCAGGTTCTCCACAAGCTGTACAGAAAAGAGAAAGTGATGTGCGGTTCAGAACATTTGTAACTGGTGTATTTTTCCTGATTATGATTTAGGCAAACCATTTTTAAAAGGATTCTGAAGCTTGAGAGAATGCTGTGCTTCCCATATAATGATTACCATGTACCAGGTACTCAAAATATATATGAAGAAGTGCATCAAACGAAAACATCAGACTCGCCAAATCATAATTGTCACGATTTCAACAAAGTTGACGATAAAGTAGCTGTCATATGATAATGTTGAGATAGTTCTTGAATATTTGTTTTGATTATCTGTTCTTCATTGATCATGGCTGAATTGCATTCATTCCTGGTTGGTGTAAGTAAAGGTGCCATATTGGTATTATTCAGGGGTAGATGTGAAAAGGGTAATGTATTTGACATTATCATCATATTCTCTGAAAAAAAAAAACTGACATATTCTGGCCAGACCAGTGACTATGAATTAAACTTTGTACCTTAGCACTCCCATTACATCAAAGCAAAGTACTGTAAAACGAGGAATTTTCGCGTGCACTTTAATTTCGCGAATTTTGTGAGCGCCAAGATTCGCGAAATTAAAACGCACGCGAAAGTCCTTGTTTACACTATTATGCATTGAACGTCAGTGGCACTTCGCGAAAATTTCATGTCACGAAAAAGGCTGCCGGTTCCAATTCGCGAAAAATTCATGCCGCGAATATACCATGTTTTACAGTAGTTAACTACACCTCCTAGTTGCTTTGTGGGACTCCAACTTACCGAATCACGATCGGCGCTGGCCATCATGAGTGCTTTCACACGTTCCCTTATGGTGTCATCATGTGTATCACACGGTGCAGCGCCACCCTGGGACAGAATCAGTGCCAGGGACTCCTTGAAGGCCTTCAGTTCATTCCTGGCCACCTGGGCATCAAACTGTGTGCTCTTGTAGTCCTGTGACAGCGCTGCCAGGCGAGCCTCCCGCTCCTCGAATTCCTGCCGCCTGGACGAAAGGGCATTCTTGTGCGCCTCCATGCGCTCCTTCAGTGCCTTGTTCTCACTGAACAGACGATCACGCTCTCTGTACGCTACGTCCCGCTCCTAGGCATTCCAAAATTGACAACAGCGAGAAGGTTCAGTAGATATTCATGACTTACATAAAATAAGAGATTCAGGCTTCTACCAACCTTTAGTGATTTGCTGGCTAGTTTATATAAAGTGCTACTTCAAACTGTACACCAGTCTGTTTTCTTTAATATCTACAAATCCATTTAACATAAATACACTCATGAACTAGAGTACAACAGTATACAATTATATCAAATGTGATCTTTTCTAACTTTTTTTTTTTTAAAGCAAGACACGAGAGAGACACACACTGCAGTAAAAAAAGGTTCACAAGAAGAAATAAGTGGCCAATTTGCTATCACAGTCTTACCAGCTTCATCTTCTCCACCGATGTGGCATTGGCCAGGTATGTCTTCTGCTCCCTTTCTATTTCGCCGACCAGCCGCTGAATGGTCTCCCGGCTAGCCTTGGACTCCAGCTCGCTGCTGTTGAGGGTCTCGGTCAGGGCAGACAGTTTTCCTCGCAGCATCAAGTTTTCCTGGCCAAGTTCTTTCATCTGTACAGGTGTGCAGTAAAAAAAAAATTTAATGGTCAGTTTGCTTGCTCCTACTATGTGAAGATAGGAACTTGTACAATTGACACCAAAAAAGGAGACACAGTCTATGGTATGTAAGATAGAATGCACCAATGTAAAAGCTAAATCCCCACTTTATCTGTACATTGCACTGAACATTGTACAGTAGTACATAACAAGTAAGATATAATTATGAAGTGAGGCATAGCAGCTCTAATCTTGCAAATTTTGTATAATCTTATCATGTCATGTGTAACATGCACAAAGGCCTTGTGTATGGCAAGAAATAAAGCACAACATATTCATTGTATGTATGACTATATTATGTATGTATGTATTTCTGATATAAGTACAAAAAAAAAATTAGGTGATATCCTTTTCATTTACCTATACATCAAGCATTCATTTGCTGTTAACCTCCCACCATCATCATTACGAGAGAAGATATAGTATACATTTTCATGACCTTTTTACCCAGTAATAATCATTTTTCAACCTTATTAGAGGATATTTTGAAAACGAAATGTTTATGAGGCCTGGCATTTCCTCATCAATGTCACTCGGACAGCGATAATTCATTACCATGTCCTCTACAAAGGGAGGGGGAGTTTAAGATGTGGACTTGACAGATCACGAACCTTTTCGAGAATGCGATCCGGAGAATCATCTTCTAGCTTCATGATGTCCCTGAGCTGCAGGAAGACCTGGTCGAAGCGTCGCAGGCGCACCCCGGACTTCTGCTCCAACTCCTCCCTCTCCATGGTGAGGTCACGGATGCGGGCCTCCAGCTCCAGGATGCGCTCCTGCTGCTCCTTGGACTCCTTCTGGAGGGCAGTGATGGCATACTCCCCTCGGGCGTGGACCCCCTCCAGCACCCCGCTCTGATTCTCCAGGTCCGCGATGCGGCCCTGCAGGGACTGGACGAGGACCAGGTGCCCGGCTGCCTCACTCTTGTACTGCTCCGACTGAGCGGCTAGCTCCTTCACCTGCAAGTCGCGGGCGGCAACCTTGGCATGGCTTTCAGCAAGCTGTGTGTGTGGTTGAGGAGATCACAATTATGAAAGATTACCCCTGCCATTCCTCCATCTCTTTCTCAACTTCTTCACTTCTTCCTCTTTTACTTCATCTGTACATAGCTCTCTACATCTGTCTCTCCTCTTTTTTTTTCTTTCCATGAGCATCTGAGTGTATATCTGTCCATTAATCACAGGACCTCTATCTCTAACATGTTAATACTATGTGGAAGGAAGTAATCGCTAGCCGATATTTTCCCATATTACCTAGTTTCAATCGCATATACAATGTATGCAAATATAATATCTGAAGCATATTATACAGTCAATACATCAGTGTACGAATATGTTTAGCTATTAGTAAGATGATCTATTTTTCAAATTCTGACAAAAGGCTGCATCAAACTATGCCATATTTGCTTAATCTATCTTCTAAAGCGTACCAGGCATTTGACTAGTCCGTTTACACACATACCTCGGTTTCGAGTTGTTCGTTTTTAAGGACCACAAGAGCAAGGTCCCTCTTGGATGCTGCATCACTTTGCAGCTTGAGTTGTGTAAGTTTGGCGGACAGTGCTGCATCTGTGTGCAGACGAGACGGCTGCATAGAGAATGAAGGAGATGGGCAGAAGTTAGCAAAGGAAAAACCAGTGGAATGGTGACATCTATGTCAGAGTTACCTCTAATATAAAACAACAGAGCATTCACAACATTATTCACCAGTCATGGACATTGGTACATATCAGACTATTTCTGCACTTGCACTCAAACACAAACATTATGTTTCTTTGTATTCTCTATCAGGAATACAGTTGAACACACAGCAAAATGTATTTAAAAGTGAAGACAGACAACAATGACATTACAATTTACAATGTACAGTAAATGTATTGCAAAATATAGCTCTTGAAATAATTCAATCTTACCTTTTCCTCAAAAGCCACATGCTTTCTGTGCAATAAGATGTCGCCCCTGGAAATAAAGCCAAAAAAAAGGAGTAATAGTTAGTATCATTCATTTCCCTCTCTGTTGTGACTAATGATAGGATAATGTATCTATAAATATAGCACTCATAAAATTCAGAGTTTTTCTTCGCCATCACTATGTACATGATGGTCACATACATTCAGAAAATATACACTGTATTTTCCCGCTTGCAGAATATATGGTTTCAAGTGAATCTATTATTCAATTCTTAAGGCTGTATCACAGTAGAATAATTTACAAGGGGGAACCATAAGGTCTGTTTAATGAGAAAAGAAAATCAGCCTGAATGTAAACACTTGTTTTTGGATACGTGAAATTACCAAGTGCTTTACCATCATGGCTCACATTTGATCGATGTAAACAATAAAATACTGCTGTTGCTACTGTGTTTTCAACTGTTCCATATCTTGTCTTGTCATCTGTCATTACCTTCCTTCTGTTGGCAGGGCACTAAATCATGGATTATGAGGAATATACAGTATGCAACAGTATTTACGTCAAGATGTGTAAAGCAATACTTTACCTTGATAAGTCCTGAATGAGTTTGTCTTTCTTCTCACTGTCTGCCTTGTACAGTTTCACCTGCTCTTGCAACTGAAATACAACAGGGAGAAAAATTTATTTTGACATTTTAATATATCTGGTTTAAAGTCCATCACATGGAATGTAAAAAAACCAAAAACAAAATATAAACAAATTATTGTACGAACGATCATGGCAAATTTTTTGAGGTTACATAAATGTGTGTAAAGAAATACAGACTTAATATTGAATTCTGCAGAGCAGAGAAAACCCTGCCCCAAATTGAGAGGCATGGCCCAATCAAGATTTAAAACATCTTCAGCAATAATAAATAATTTTCCCAAGATGTATTCCTTGACTTCTGAAAATATACATTACAGATAATAGGATGCCCACTCTTCACACAGATTGCAAAGACACCAACCACAAAACGCTACATTTAACTTCAAACAATACATACAGTGTACATCAATCAATTTCTATCCCTGGATGTACTCTTGACCTTGGATAAAAAACAAACAAACATTCCTTTGCAAAGTTAATTTCCATTTAACAAATACATCTACAATGTACAAGATTTTATGGATGTAAATCTGGTGCAGTTGTGGTTAGTGTAACACATACTGTGTGAAGTGCATTACACTGTAGCTTGCAGCAAATTATAGTTTCTACGATTCAGAGCTGAGATTATGCTCAACATCATTTGATGTGTTTTCACAATCATTTTCAAGGCATAATGTGCCAGACATTAATCACTACATATGCTTTGTACTCATACTGTGATATTTTGCGAGTATGTCCAGAAGAACACTATTTAGAATAGAAATATTTTCAGTGATATACGTAGACACATGACATGAAATACCTCTTCATGATTTTATTCATCTATCCATTCTATCTATCTGCATGTACACATGTATCTTTCTCTCTATAGTGTCTATCTGCCACACGTAATCAATTCCTGAACGGTAAAACACCATCCTTGTTTGTTTTCATGACGAACATGCGGAATTGTACAATTTTCTATCAAAATTACTATGGAGTAGTACAGTAGAGCTACTTACATCTTGCACGAGTTTCCTGGACTGTAACGGGCTGGCAAAGGGTGAGATACCAGTACCGGCAGTGGGGGACGATGCAGCAGGTGCCGACCGATTATGAACTAATCGCTGAATTTCATCGTCTAAAAGTCGTAATTCTGATCCTCTGCTTAGTCCCGTAGCCGATAATCGGGGAAGACCGTCTTCAAAACGATCCCTGCTATAGTAGGATGCCATATTTGCAACGTCTTAATGTAAAGAAATAATTATATCTGGATTCGTGTTCGATCAATACATGCAAAGAACTGCAGAATACATCAGGAATGCTCATATGCAATCGTACATCCCAATGAAGCGAGCTCGCTGCGTGGTAAACACTCACAGTACATGCAGCATTGATGGTGCAGGTGTACACAATACAACCTTTGCTAGGCAACAGTGAAACACTGCACCGACGGTGGTGTATGCAGTAACCAAGTACCGTAGGGGAGCACAGGGCACAGTGCGATGAGTGATCTGAGACGAGTGGTGGTAGCTTCATTCACATGCACACGTTACAGCTATAAAGCGCTCAATTGAGGAGATTAATTAGTTGATATCTTCATAAGCGTGGAATTTTCGTATGCGTTTTTCCAATAGTGCGTCGCGATTGTTCTGTAAAACCAATTTGAGACAAAGTGATGAGAATACTAATTGACATTCCCAAACCTATTTAAATTATGGACTGAGTATATAAGTGAATTCATACCTGAATATATTAGAAGCTGTCTCTTCTACGTTTTCCGAAGAAACATTTATTGCTGAAATAAAACCATGAATGATTGATTTGAATGTCGAGACCTATACGTATATGATTTACTATATTCTCTGCTTTTCTTCTAAAACCAAACGAAATGTCCCTCTGAACAACTGTCAAAGTTCTCTGCAATAATAATCTGCACACTGCACCGAGTAATATTCACTTTCCACACACCGCAACTTATTATGTGACATTTATTTACTGAATCTTGTTCACCAAACACATCGTAATTTGGGCACTTTTTGCCAACTACTGGTTCAAGCAATTACTTGTGATAGTCTCGCCCTCTCCATCAATCATATTGTACAATACATGTATTACTAGTATGTTTCTTCAAACAAGGCTTTGGGTTTATCGAATATACACTGTTATATAGCTTGTTTATCATTAGATAACTTTGTCATTTCTATTATACATTCTAACTTTTATTATGGAATTATTATAACTATTACTATACTGGTACTATTGATAATGTTGGTAATAGTAATGATAATGATAATGATAATCATCGATCATCATCACCATCATTATTATAATGATAATAGTTACTTAGCGCTTTACAAGTCAAGTAGAAAAGTATCTGCAAACAAAAAACAAACGCGAAACTGAGAAAGATTGTCTTAACTTAGAAAAAAAAATCCACGTGAAAAGCATTCGTGAGATTTCCCCCTAAAAATAGGACGTAAGTGCCATGTGAAGTGCGTTTGAACACTATGCAGTCATATTATTACAATATATACATCAAATCGGACATTTCTTGACTTTGGGGGAAGGAACGAAATACCCTCTTCCTGGAAGAATTGAACAAATCTAGATATGGTCGATACATTTTGAGTATTAGATTCAAGAAGTAATGTGCCATAAGAGCAATTTGATGTCAGTGAAATACAAAACATGATTATGATAAGCAGCGTTAAAGATTAGACAGTATCGTGGTGTTGTATTCCAGTTGGTCTTTTTTTTTAATAATCAGCATGGTAGGTATATAATAAGACGTTCAAATTGTTATGACTTTCTCGATGATACAGTTGATGAAATTTTGCACATATCGTTTAGTCAAAGTGATCATTCGGCTTTTATTTCATTTCATTTATCCGTTACTTCACCTTTTATTTTTTTTTCACTTATTTACTCCATTCCACACGTTGCTGCTTTGTTGGTTACTCTAGTTCCTTTCCTTTCACTTCCCCCGCCTTCAAGTCGGATAAAAGAAGTAACGTGAACCGCGCCATCAAGTGGCAGAGAAGAATACTATAGTAAGTCACCTCTTGACAACCTAGAGATTGCGCTATTAAAGATGGTGAGCTGTTATAGTTTTATGAGGTAGGAAGTGATAGTGCGGTGAATTTGGATGTATTTCACGTTCTGTAATAGATGGAAACTGTGTATATCCCTTGATTCTTGACATCGACATTAACATAACTCATTTTTTTAATATTTCCACTCATGATGAAATATTTCAAGAACAATTTGATGCTCTGAAGTTACACTTACAGGTAGTCCTTGGAGCTTTCTCAGCATCTTTAAGCTTTCGTCAAATTTGGAGTCCACTGATCAGGTGATAAATGATATTCCAATTAATTTCAAAGTAATGTCTTAAAGTTCCCTTGACGATATGACCGTCATCAATTTAATCAAATTTCTTTAAACAATTTATGTGGTCATTCGATTGAAACTTCGTGGGTTATCTTTGTGAAGGTAATATGCGGAGCGACGAGTATGATGAATATAACGAGAGTCTGATTTGACGATAAATGCGAAGTCAAAGAAAAGGAGTTTCGAACATTCTGATATATAATTATTTATTTGTAGACTCTTTAAGACTGTCTGGCACGTCGTCGTAGGTATAAATCACTCTGAGTTTGATAATCAGGTAAGGTAAGTTTCGTGTTGTGCCAATATAGCGCTTTGAGCAGGGAATAAGAAAGCGCCCGTATATAAGGCTGGATACAAAGCACATTTTGGTATACTGCTGAGAAGGTAGACCATTTTCATTGCTCATTTTATGAGACCAACGGAAAATCTGCTGGAAGCTTTACAAAACTGTACTGAAAACTTTGAGGAAACTAGATGCAGAGACTCCAACTCTCCCGTTTTCGACGGGAGATCTCCCGCCGAAAACCCGTTTTTGCAGAATCTCCCGTTCTCCCGCTGAATATTTAATTTCTCCCGCCCTGGCTCTGTGTCTCCCGTTGAAAAGGGTTTCTTACTTATTGCTATTGTATGCTGAAAAAATAAGCCTTACGGCCCTTAGATAGCACCAGAGAGCATCTAGAACCCTAGGAACTTCGCGCTTCGCACACATCAATTTGGAGTCTCCCGTTTGCTAGGGGCCTCAGGGGGGAGAATCTCCAGATCAGAAGGTGCTTTGGGTTGGAGTCTCTGTAGATGTAAAGTGCCACTATTGTTGTCTGATAAAGTGCTACGAAACACCTCAATTTATGACCGGTGTCATAGCAACGAAACGCTCTTTCCGTGGTTACCGTTGAACCCTGACACTAGAAAGTCAAGCTAGCGCATACTTCACTCCGTCGAGACGGAGGTGAGTAAGGTGAGTTTTGGTTCCAACGCTATCGAATGACGAAACACGGTTATGTATGATTATAGGAAAGAGAAGAACCATGTATCTGCATGATGATCTCAAAGAAAGTCGTTTGCGTTGTGCCGGTTTGGGCATAGTAACCATCCAATCAATGTGAACTGAATTTAAGCGAGGAAACGGAACAAATCTTCGGGGAACATCGTTAAACAAAAAATCACGACAACTCCGGCTGGCGGGCTCTCGGTCAGTCGGAGAACGTGCATGGTGAAAAATCAGATCACTGATTGACGTCACGGATGTACCACTTCTGAGCTTCAGGAGTACATTGTACAGTATGGTACAAGGACAGCCAAGAAGACGCGCAGTTAGTGAGGAGCACACGGTACGTCTTGATCACAAAACGAGGACGGTTGGAGGTTGCTAGTAAGTTTCGATGTCAAGATATTAATACGTCTTAATTTCCCATTGCAAGCTTACAAGAATATACTGTGCCATTTACCAAGAGATTTGGAAATACAGAGAGAAAGAGGGAGAAGGGAGTGGAGAGAGAGATGGAGGGAGAGAGATGATAAGACTCGTTTCTTTCAACCAGAAATAATATCGCGTTGAAATCATGACGTTCGATTGTTAACATATCTATACATGCTATACATGCTCCGTGAGAAAGGAAAACGCGTTTTTTGTTTACAATTGCTACCCTTCTCACCTTTGCTTGGAGAATAATCCTTTATCCCCCACCGAACTCCACCCCACACGTTCTTATAGGTCATTGTATCGACAAATTCTTTCATTTTTTTTTTCCACCCCCTCGGCATTGAGACTGCTTTTATAGTCGTAATTCAACTGTTACTCACCGATCCGTCTCAGTGTTGAAGATGCTCACGAAGCCATGACGGAAGTAACAAAAGAGCTTAGTTAGATCTCCTTTCATTGTCCCTGTGGATCCTTTTTATCCGAGGATTGTCTGGGCAGAGTCCTTCGTTACTATAATGGCCTAACACGCGCGTTGTGCAAACGAATAGTAAACTTATATTAAACGCACGGGCTTGAGGGACTAACCAACTAAGAGGCTATGAGACAGGAGAAGTAATCATGTGAGTTTTGTTGTGTTTATGTTGCATGGTCAAGCCGGACATTATTTTATTCGTCTTCCGATCAAGCCACTCTGCGAGATCACCACGCTCGACACCTGCTTTCTGAGATGTAACCGGTCAGTGTTGATACTTGAAGCCGAATTGAGAAGGCTGCATGGTTGTTTGACATATAATCTTTTGTGGAAACGTTGAGTGATATTCATCAGACAGCTGTAAGGATCTGGGAAGCTGCGTTACAGATCATTGGACTGAATGTTTATTTTAATCAACACATCTATGACGGGTGAGCAAGAGTAGAATTACAAGAATGATATAACAAGGCAAACATACATAGTATATGTCAAATTTGTCATGCACAGTGTTCGTCTCGGTGAGTTTGACAAGAACCTTGCTTGCGGAGTTGCTCATATCTGGACAGGCTATCTTGTTTCATATTTTGTCCTCTGATATTTTATTCATTTATTTTTGGTTATGAAATTAAGTTTTGTTTTCAAATCTATTTTGTTGTAAGATTTGTTCTGACTGGTTTCCTCCTGGCCACGCCATTTTCATCCCGGCGAATCACACAAAAGACTGTGACATTAATTCATATCAAAACGATTAAAAATATATCTCAAAATACATTTAGAGGCACATCATGAATTATACAAAGGGTCTAACGACACGTATCCATGCTGAAATTCAAGGATAAACAGCTGGAAGTGAAAACGATTTCAAGTGCCTCCATTTAGAATAACAGGGACGATAGTGTCATCATCAGTAACTGCAGTGTGGGGGAAAGTAGGTTACATTTTAATCTCCCCGATAACAGAGTAAACTATAGTAACCAACCAGAAGGAATACATTTAGACAGGCGAATTTTAACTAGGCATTGATGATGCATAGACAGATGGAAATCCTTTTCCATCTCATCATCAAAACAAATCCACTCGATCGTTACGTCCAGTACTGAGTATAACGTCACCAATTCAGGCGATGTCTGTGACCTGTTGTGATGGATACGAGGCTATATCCGAACTTGTTTAATTTCCACGCGTGCCTTTATTCTAAATTAAGACTGACTATCACTTTGACCATGGGATCAAAACGGCAATAACGGACTGGCCCCTACAATCCATTCTGTGCACCACGTCACAGTATTTATTGTGGTCTCGACTTCCCAACGATCTCGCATTTTGTAGACCAAGTTTTTTTTTTCTTCTCCAACGCAACTGCTCCATTCCATGTGGTTTTGATGTGCGGATGTATTATTTCAGGGGGTAGTTTACCCCCCCCCCCCGTTTTTTTTTTTTTTTTTTTAGGACGATTATGTTTTAATGGTTTTCCTGTTCGATTAGTAAAAAACAAAACAAAACAAAACTGAAAGTCATATTTGTTTGTTTGGGTTGTTTCAGATAAGCGTGTACCCTGCATTTGATATGAACGGGGAGGAACAATCACAATGTCTGCTCACACAACACCTATACAAGATCAGATATACAAACGTATAACGACCAGGGAGGCGCACCTCCCCGTCACTACCTTTCTGATCAAATCTTATAAAGCTTTGTCGACGTAATCATTGCAATATGATTCAAGTTTTGAGACTTCTCAATATCTCATTTTTTCTCTTTTGTTTTGTCTTTTATCTTTGCTTTGTCTTCATTTCATTTCAGCGCGAAATCTTCTTCAGCCACAGTCTCTTTTTCGCTGAGCTAATTCGTATCCTCCTTCCTGTCATACTTTATTTATATCTTGCGATTGTTTGGGCGTAAGAGAATGAGTGCGATTAACTTGCATTCTTCTTGAGCAAAAATTATCTTAATGATAACATTATAACATTCATAAGTGGTGTGTTCAAACATTAGGTCACATGGTGTCTCTTTAATACAGCGTCGCATACCAGTTCACTCGGTGTTTGTTCATGAGTTATTATGACCTGCTATTTGTGTACTTATCCTTTGGAACCGATTTCTCTAATATACCCCAATTCCAGGTGGCGTAGTTCGAAGGATGTAGAAAGCATGTCAACACCAGGACAAGAGAGAACCTTGTATGCAATGGGTTCCATTCTGCGAAAATAACCACAAGCATTCGCTTGTCTTAGAGATGCCATGGGAGGTATGAACGGTGATTCCAGGATGTTGCAGAGTGTTGAAAATTGGAAGCGTGATGATCTCCCATCTTCGATTTGATTAGATGGTCCTGACCAGGCACAGCCCAGCAAAGGAAAATGGCGCAAGATAATCGCGATGTTACAGCGACTTCGAAACCAAGAGGTAAGTTATAAGTGAACTGACTATATAGAAGGTTTTGCAAAATTTGAATTCCTGTATGCTGGTTGAAGATTAATTCATTCAAGTTATGCTCTTACAGTCGATGTCATCTTGTCAACTATCGGTACTTAGCCAGTGCTTGAAGTAGGGGTCATCCGATTTTTTGAGTAAGGGAACATTAAACATCGATATTGTGTTACTGTCATATCTCATTGCAGTATACGAGAAATTTTCTCAAGATTAGAGAAATGCCAAAGACAATGTGAACCCACCGCAACCATTTATTGAGTATTACAGTAATCCATCACATCGATCGGAGTTTTAAAAAAGACAATCTCTTTCTTTTTCTTTTTTTTTCTTTGGCTTGTTTCTCGTCTGATGAGAGCATAAAGCTACAGAATCAATAAATGCCAACTTAATCTTCGTATAAACCTGCTGTCAAACGTATAACCAGACAGGGACATTCATGAAATTAATTATTAACGCGTTCTATTGCTAATTTCCGACAGACTTGAGAAGTTGATTCACGAATGTAATAACCATAGATACATGCTGCTGATGATGAGGTGGATTCGCGATTAAAAATAAATGTAACTTCATGAAGGAAAACGAGTGTATAAGGGCCGGCATTTTCTTGATCTCATAATATTTGCTTGTTTTTGCTTGGTATATGTGTCTGTGTGTTCATTTGTTTGTTTATTCTGTAAGGGGAGGGTTAGAATGACAGACACGATCTATATCATGTTTTCATGATTAAGTATTGAGAGTCGAGGGGAGCGTGTAGAGCTATGGATTTCGCATTGTAGGGAATGATGCTATGAGCCAGTGCACACATGGGTATATTATATTCGCAGGCCCGTACAAAACTATCACAACAGCGGAGCAAGCTAGCGATATGTGCTGGAAGCATATGTATGGTAGTATAGTATAATGGACGCTTGAAAACCAGCAATCATTTTACTGTTCGCGAGTGAGAAAAGGTCGCAATCCAAAGGGGAGTTATCATTGGTGACGTCGTCAAAAATAAGTTCGTTCCAATTAAAAAAAATCAGAGATGATACAAAGAGCTCGTTTTGCGAATATGAAAGGATGGAGGATTTATTGTTATAGTACACCAGCCGCTCTTTTTTTTTCTTTCGAGTGCTTAACGTTTTATTTATGAAATCATTATTCTGAGACAGGTACAGTGTATTGGTCTATGAACCTTTTTTTTTTAATCATTCCAAGGGTTTAGCTATCCCAGTGGAGGAAATAAAAGAAAAACAACAAAGTAAACCCCAAACTGGGTGTAATATTTGGACAGTCTACGATTACACTCATATCTATATACTCAAAACGGATACTTGTTTGTCCTCAATACATCGCGGACGAAGTACGGGTGAATAGTTTCAGGCCTTTTTTCTGCTTTCATTGTCATCAATAATTGCCTTTTTTATAATCTTTCCTATTTCTTACATCAGACAAAGGCCAGGTGATAAAGATAAGAGAGGACCATAACTTATCCCCGTGCATGCTTGTAAAAGGTGGAGATCAAGCGAAAGGTTGCCATGTGAAAATTAAAAAATAGCATGTGGGGAAGGAGTTGAATGTTGCTGAATTAAAACAATGATCACAATGTTTGTCGGGGTTTTTTTTCGAAAAAAAATCGCAACTAATGGTACTACTAACTTACAGACAAAATATGAAGACTTAAAACGTCAGTAAACGCGTCATTATTTTGTTCTTCACGTAATATAATTGCCCTGCTCGCTGCGTAGATGGATGATGTATCCCAATACATGTTCTGGTTGTCCACCCACCAGTTAATTCCAATACAAGGACTATTGTTTTCGAACATGGTCAATCATCGATTACTTCACGGTAGAACGCAAGAAGACTGATAGCGCTACTATTACTTTCATAATAGTGGGCTATACTTGGCTCTGATATGCCTGATTTAATTTTGGTCGCTATGGCAACTGGTGGGATGGGGATGACGTGTGGACGCACACAATGCAATTTAGGACGCATGCGCACAGAGGCAACGAGGGAAGCCAGTCACCCGATGCCATGACAGCGGGAAAATTGCCTTTAATAACAAACCCTCGCATATACATGATTATTTTGTTTTTCTTGATATCTATTGATCTCATTCAAATCATTGAATGAATCCCCTAACCCATTCTGGGTGTGGCATAAACAAAAACAATACAAATACATTTCAAAAGCACAAACAAATCAATTTTCAATGTATACTGATATATAATCTCTATGTCTTCAACATGGATAATAACTCAGTTATAAATCAATCCCACTGGTAATTTCTTCACGAGAATCATTGACATATGCCAACATAATATCTCTTAAATATGTTGGATCTTATCATTTCTATTTGTAAGAACATGCACATAAAAACAAAACAAAAAACCCATATATTATACAAATCTAGAATG
Source organism: Diadema antillarum (assembly GCF_040938485.1). Classification (NCBI taxonomy): domain Eukaryota; kingdom Metazoa; phylum Echinodermata; class Echinoidea; order Diadematoida; family Diadematidae; genus Diadema; species Diadema antillarum. The sequence continues at coordinate 484,049 of NW_027271881.1, forward strand.
AAGTCATTCATAAAACCCAACCAGCCCTCCCCCTCCTAACCGAAACAAATCTTCATCAGTCTTTCCTAGATATGTGATCCTACCAAATAATATATATATATTTTTTACAATTTATAACTATCCTCCATCAAATCAAATCCCAATCCCACCATCCCCCGATTCACCCAAACCAGAAGCACACCTACATGATTGTATTGTACACCCACACCCACCCACACACACGCGCGCGCACACACACACACAATCAGTAAAATACAAGAGTTTTAATGTACGCCTTTTATAGTGAGATCTACTATCATTTCTCAACAAATGGAAGTAGAAAAAAAAAGTAGCAATGGTAGATAGCAATTAATGGTAACGAGTGGTAAAAGAGTTGTTAAAGGGATCGCATAGTTTTGGTTGAGACCTAATTTCAGGTTTCTAACATTTTTTTTTTTTGTGTGTGTGAGGTAATGAGAGACCTCTTATGAAATATGAAAGAGCATGTAATTCTATGAGGAATTCAGCGTTTATTTGACGAAAATTGGTTTGGAAATGGCTGAGATATCAAAAAAGAGCAATTCTAATAAAGTGTGGGACCCACACTTTATTACGATCGCTTTGCTTTACTTTGTTTTTTTATGTTTCAGTTATTCCATACCCGATTTTCATTAAATAAACTTTGAATTCCTCTTAAAATGGTATGCTCTGTACTATATCATAAGTGTTTTCTCGGTATCTTGCAAAAAGTTTGAAGCCCAATTCTAATCTCCACCAATACTGTATCATCCCTTTAAGTATAGAAAATTTGTATCGGGCACTGGCAATGTTGATAGTTCAAGTTTTGTACATAATAATTGTTACAGTATAATGTAATGTTGATGTTGGCGGTGAAAATCAAGTCAATGATGGCACAATTAAATCATGAACAGTTTCATTATCATTATCATACGCATTATTGTGATGATTAATCAGTCATCATCTGTAGTAAAAGTCGTAGTAGATGAAGTTGTGGCGTCAGTAACAGCGGTGGCAGCAGTTGACTTTTTTTTTTCATCCATTGGTACCATTTCACTTGCATTACAATTATATTTTTGTTCTTATTCCAAAACATATCTTCTAGAGAACACAAACACAATATTAAACAGTTTAAAGCCATACTATGGCCAATTCTTTGACATTTAGACAGTCTACTGATTATATGCAATTTTCGTACCGTAATTTTTCACTCTTTTACGTGCCATTTACTAACTCTTGTACAATCATTCTTAGTGCCCTGTTTTTAACGACTTGGAGTTTCTATATCAGTGGTATCCGACTGACACAAATAATATTATAATAAAAAGGTCTTGTGAACAAGACGAACTGCCGGATTGTTGAAGCAGCAAAGTAAAAGGTCGAGAACCTGTTATAAACACTGCTCGAATACCAATGCATCCGAATGCGAATGCATATTTTATCCGGTGATCCGGCAACCTATGAAAGTGTCTTTTTCATGGTTTAGGTCGATGAGTAAGTTACTGTTCAGTGTAACATCTTTGCTGCATGTGGATGGATATTAGTCTAGATGAAAAAAGAGCAATGCAGTGGTTGGTTTCGTAAAAAAAAGTTAAGAAACTTCAAGTAGCCATTGTTGACAGTAGATATAAAATAGTAACAGCGTCAAAGATCGTCGAATCTAAACTAATCACGTATGATTGCAGAAGACCAGTAGCAATCTGAGCTAAGACGTCCGTGGCATGATGCGATTTGGGATTTTGTGTGTGCGTGTGTGTGTGTTAAAAGGGTTAATGATTCGTCGCTATTGTTTGCATTGCCCGACCCGTCGGTGTCTTGGTACTGGCCAGTAACTGCCCACTCATGGTATAGGATGGCTGCAATCACGGTATTGACTCGTCTTTTTTAAGAAACCACTCAACGAGGTCGCTGTCTGTCTACATACCCTTTTTAAAACCATCTTCGATCCGCTACATCGATGCAACTTCCCCTTTTGACACCCAGCCGACGCATTGTTTTCATTGTGCATCCATGTTTACCGATATGTTTGATTTTCACCCTCATTGACTTGGTTTCAAATGACCATTATATGTTTAAGGCATTGATTTGTGTCAAGTGGGCTTTTCTCTCCGCCATTCTACTCTATTCCGTCTTCTGAATGTACAATTGTGAGGCCTACTCGATTCGAGATTATCGTTGCACTTTGTATTGTCTTCTGTTTCGCCTCTCCTTTCTGTATCCTTCTTCTTGATATCAAACTCCGTAAGTTTTTTTTTCCACTAAAACTATTGTTTCTTGACGAAAGAGCATAATGCTGCCTATACCGGGGTACTCTACAAAAATGTGTAAAACACACACCCACACACACATTATATATATATATATATATATATATATATATACATACATATATAATGTAAAATGTTTTCTAATTTGAAGAGTAGGCCTACACATTCCTCAGAAACAAGAGAAATGAAGAGAATTTCAGCTATGCTCTCCCATAAATCGATGCACTGCGTTAAACATACTAGGGGAAAAGGGGGGACACTCCTAAATAAACACTTATAAAGGGAATAGAGCGGTGATACATTTCGACTCTGTCGGGAGAAAACTGATTTGCAGAGGAGACATAACAGTTAAATCATGTCATGTGTGATTTTATTTGAATAATCATTCTCTGGTGCATGAAGGAAAAGTAATATTGCGCATGTGATTTCTTTTAGTTTCGTACAGTATACTCCAGTCGCACACTTTAATAGTAAACATTGATCCTCCCCGAAATAAGGCTGTTTAAAATTAAATTAAGAATTATGACAACACTTATTATCTTTATCTTTGACAGGGAGCTACCTGGACCCACTGAAGGCATGTGCCTTGTCGGGGGAAAATGGCGTTCCCGCTGGGAAATCAGAATCTGCCACCTTTGCGAAGTACACAACAATCATCAAACAGTCGAGACGGAACGCGTCGCGGGCTTCGGTGCTCAACGATGTCGAACGCAGCAGATTCGAATCCATCGTCAAGCGAATGGAAAGCGAGCACCTGTACCACACGGCCGTGCTTGATCGTCAGAAGCGACAATTCCGGAAATCATTGGAGGTGTTGGAGAAAGACAGACGAGCTGTCAAACATTACTTTGATAAAGGTGGGAACTGGGTGGCCACACCCTTAAAACTCGTTGACGGCACGACGGTGAAGAAAAGACGAGGAGATAAAGGCGAGTCTCTCCTGCCTCCGATTGACCCCCTGGCAGCAGTGCAGGAAGCCAACGCCGGTCAACAGGGCGCCAACGCTGCCGAAGACGGCACGACCGTCAACGAAAGCGACGGGAAACGGGCGACCACGGTCGACGGCAGCAATCAGACGTCTAAGGGTGACGAGTACGAGAGACAGGTTCCTGATTTTCCTTCCCGTCGGTTACAGAGCATGCATTCCATGCCTGCGCTGCGTTCCAATTCTATGCCCAGACCTCCGCAGCGGTTCTACACGGGTGACAATATAAAAACAATGCGAGAAACGCTGATGTCAGGCACTAAGGAGACCCAAACCAACACAGAAATTGATCCAAGCAAAGATTCAAATGCTGACAAGCTGTCGCTGTCCATATGAGATTGTATATTCAAGCTCTGTAAAATCTACGCAAGAGGAACGAGGACTTCAAGTGGGCAGCGAAAGTAGCGTTTGATTATTTAGATAAATTAAACAACATTATAATAATAATAATAATAATAATAGATGAATTAAACAACATTGTATTATGTTGTGCTAAATGATTTATACGAATCGGTGCTCATGATTAGAAACAAATGCTATCTGTGTAGAAATTCAGAATTACTATTTTTTTAATAATTTTTCTTTAATATTCATATAAACCTCGCAACTCATATTCTTCTCCACAAAACCAATTTCGCACAGCTAGTTTAAAACTGATGTACAGAGACCATCATAACCACATGGAAAGCCATATAAAGGACTTGCTGGACAATACTTTCAAGTGGAAACGAACAATTAACAAATGATTGTTTGTCAGTTTGCTTATTTGGAAAAAAAGTACAGCATTCGAAGCAGAATAAACATATTTTTCTTCTACTTGTGGTCAAAATTTCCGTAAAGCAGCTGCTATTGTAGCTGCAATTACTCTGCTTGTACACTTTCTGGTGGTGTTGTAACTGGATGAAATCGTGATAGTCGAATCAGTATGCAATACCATGTGTTTTCATTCCATTTTCATTTACAATGAGGACTCTCAGTTTTGAGAACAACAAATCACTCAAAATAGTTTGATGATAAGTCTTGATCAATTTTCGCAAAATTTTGTACGCTATCTGCTAAAATACACAGACCAAAAAGATTAAGGACTCGTGATTTAAAAAAAAAATGAAAGACGCAATAATCGATGACGGCAAGATATCAATATCTTAATATTAATCGCTCTTGAAAAATATACTTGCAAAAGTAGTGAACTGGTTAAAACGAATCTTAAAACCATGGGTCCCGAATTGAGTCAAGGTTGTTTGTTTTCATTTTCGTAAAAAAAAAAAAATAATTCACATGGAAAGAAGAAGTAGAACAGCGGCAAAAATATACGTAGAAAGCCAATCACCAGAAGCGGGAGTTAAATGTACGAGGTTTTACGCCTGGTCTTCCACGAGGCTCGTTGTGATTGACAGAACAAAATATTCTGTGCAGTCGGCTCACACTCTCTACATCAGAGCCCTTTCTTGTACGTAAGAAACCGATTGTAAGAACAATGCCATCATAGTAATGGTATTAATTTTAATGTAAAAGGCGCATGCTTGAGAATGCTTTGTACATTGCTGCAGGCATACAGTGGAAAAGTCGGGTCACTGTAGTGCACGCTATAGTTTATACAGAAAACGTCAGCTGTTTGTATACTTCACTCAACAAACAGCTCATTTTGACGATTAGTTACAATATGTTATAATTATATACCTATGATTACGTACAGGCTTGGCTTGAAGAGGTGTTAGCATGAATGCAGTTTCTATAGAAAATCATTTGCGGTGAAAGCGACATTTTAACCACCACTTGTCTATATGCAACGTGTATAGCTGTATATTAAAGACGAATTGGGTTAAGGTTAATAAGGAGATAGCTATACGGTCACATGGGTCGAAAGCTTTTATTTCTATCGGCAACTGACCAAAATGTATTATTTTCAGTATTTACCAGACAGCTCAATCAAATCTGTTGGATGCAAATGGCTTGAAAACATCTAAAATATTATATCGATATCGCCTGTGTGGCTGAGCAGGCGGGTGTTGTTCGTTATTCCGAAGGTTCGCTATTCCGAATGTTCGTTGTTCCGAAGGGTCGTTAATCTGAAACACGCAAATTCCCTATACCGAGAGGTTCGTTAATCCGATAATGAAAAAGGGTTCGTTAATCCGAAAATTTGTGGCGTTATTCTGAAGGTTCGTTATTCCGAAGATCGGTTAATTCGAAAATGAAATTCGGAACGATGAACCTTCGGAATAACGAATCTTAGGAATAAAGAGCCTTCGGAATAACGAACCTTCGAAATAACGAGCTGTAACCGAGCAGGCAATGGTGAATCCTCACGAAAACTCTTCTTTCCATCAAAGTCCGAAATTTCATGAGTTTGTATTTTTTTTCTTTAAGAAACAGAACACCCTGACAGTATATGTATTGTAAGACGTTTAATATCGCTATACCTTTCTCGATATCTTATGATGAAAAGTAAAAATGCGTCCGTGAAGTGAAACCCCAAATCTGTATACAGTTGTACTTAGAAAATTGAATACTACGTATACAAAGAAAAGGTTCGATCAAAATTGGACAAGAAAGTGAAAAAGTCAAATACTTTTAAAGTTTAACAAGTCTTCACATAGCAGCGTCCCTGGTCACAATTGCATAGGTAGAATTAGGCACAATATTCGAATTAGATAAACTGATGATGTTATCGCCTTACATCTCTCCCATTAGTTTGTACGTTTATTTCTGCATTATTATATGTGTGTACAAATAGTTTTTCTTGACCAATGACCTTGCAACAATAAGCAAATTATTACAACTCTTAAACAGTTTGATGAAAAAGCTTCGTTCTTCTTCCTGAATTCGTGTCACACAGGGGAAATTCAGTGATTTCTTCTTTTTTTGGTGGTGCAAACAAATGGAAGGCCAGGGCGTCATCAATGCATTTGATACACATGAAATTCGTTTCCCGTATTTTATACACTTTTATCGTTACATCAATCTGTTGATTGCAGTCAGGTTAAACATTCAATTCAGTTTAATTTGATAATGGTTCTATTTCAGTCGTATTGCAGTCGGTTTACTGAATTGCATGATATTACATCAAAAGACGAAGGGGGATATGACTTCAGAGTGTATTTTTATCCCCAATACGTGTAGTTCCTTATGTAACAGTTATCTAGGTATTTCATATGCCAGTGTTTTTATTTACTTGCTTATACAGTGTATGGGATAGCACAGAGCTGGTAACAGAAAGTGATGTTTAGATCATGAATGATGTCACATATACGTATCGACTTGTGCCAAATTAATTGGGGCTTTAAACATGACTCTCTGCCCGTAAAACAGAAATCCCTCAATAATTCATCAATACTGCATGGGCTAACAAAACATCACACTAATTTTGATGCAAGTGATGAGTGAGCTCCCTCCCCGCCCCCTTCATGTCCAAACATATTATGTAGTAAAGATTTGTGAGCAGGGCCATGAGAGACTAGTGAGGGGACGAAATCACCCCTGCATCCGACTTCCATCAGAAGTATTAAAGCTAATTATTGTGGATGATTTGTGAAAATATTTGAAGCTTTAAATCCCACAACTCCTTAAATTTTGAAGTCAAATGATATCAAATTTTTATCGATATTTGTTTGCTTTTGCATGATGTCAGGACCAGGTTAAACGCGGAGTTGAATTGCAACCCAATAAGGTAGTAAGAAAAAGAAAATATATAAAGAACCCCACCCTCTGAAGGGGGATGAAAAAAAAAGAAGATATTTAGACGAATTGGGATGTACAGAGTATTGTGAGTCTATGTATCAATATTGCCAAACTGAAATATATAATATGTAATACATAATATCTCTACTTAGAGATACTTGTATGTACTTCATTATGGTAGACATACATTATATGCATCAAGCTATATTACGTACATGTATATGTTCATTAAAGAAAACATTGTATTTTTGTGCCATCATAGCAGTATGAAATGTAAATCTGAATTTGTTGGGGTCATTTTTTGTGCAGCTATTTTTCCATCTTCTGTCTTGTATGTCTCTCGTGTATGTATAATATATACATATATATATATATATACATATACATATATATATATATATATATACATATACATATACATATACATATATATATATATATATATATATATATATATATATATATATATATATATATATATATATATATATTGGTGCCCCAGGGGCAACCAAATAAAAGGTTAAGTGTCAAGCCCTGATATAATATATATATATATATATATATATATACACACACATATATATAATACACATATACAGGCCCCTCCATGTAAATATATAATATATATTATGTATAGTATACAGTACATGTGTGTGTAAGTCTTTTAACCAAATACATACACACACACACACACACATCCACCTCAAAAATTTCATGCCATTTAACTCATTCAGAAAGAACACAAAAGTAATGAAATCAGTAAAGATTCCACTCTATACTAACAGAGACTCCAACCCAAAGAACCTGATCTGGAGATTCTCCCGCCTGAAACCCCTAGCAAACGGGAGACCCCAACTTGATACATCACGAGCGCGAAGTTCCTTGCGGCCGGGGTCTAGGGTTCTAGATGCTTTCTCGTGCTATGTAAGGCTTATTTTTCAACATAATAATATGATGGCAATAAGTAAGAAATCATTTCAAGCGGGAGACACGGAGCCAGGGCGGGAGAAATTAAATCTCAAGCGGGAGAACAGGAGATTTTGGAAAAAATGGGCTTTCGGCGGGAGATCTCCCGTAGAAAGCGGGAGAGTTGGAGTCTCTGTACTAAATCATCACCTACTGAAGACACCACGTTCATAATGCCGTCTTCAAATCTTGTTCACAGACGTCCATTGGAAAGGTTGCTGGGACAACTGGTGTCAATAAATTATGTCACAGTGAATTTCACAGAAGTCTCAAATGAAGACTTTCAACAAATGAAGTACAATAGCTGCTGACTCAGTCTTTGATGACGAAACATACTGGCATTTGACTACATTATACAACCCGTCTCTCACTTCTTGTTTTTTTATTCCAAAAATGTACAAATTGCTCAACAGGAACGCAATGGACAAATTCACACAAGACGGAATAATAATTTGTCTCTGTACATTCTCATTTCAGGAAGTGCACAGTTTTTAATATCCATTCAGCTTCACTATTAGCAGTTTGGTCGTATTCATATTCGAATGACAGCCAGTTAACTAGACACCTTGAAGAACCGGAGCACACCCCCTTCAGCCATATCCTCTCATCTATAAAAAGAAGTAGCAAGTCATTGCATGCCTTACCATTATCCATCAACCTTCATCTCATCTAATTCGGTAACAGGTTTTTGACTAAATTTAACAGCAGACAAGGCAGCAAGCCACAAAAATGACTTTCATTTTAAGTTTATACCACATAAATAGAATTTGGTAACATTGCGGTCAGATGCACATTAGATTTGATTATGACGACTGAACTGTCATGAAAATTCATTTATGTTGGGCATCTTCCAGCCACCCTGGCTTGAAATAAATATTTTTACAAAAATATTCTTAGAAGTCTTAGAAGTCTTTGACTGAAATATCCACTAACAATATTTAGCATTTATTGAGCCATGACTCTGAGGCACAAAGTATATTACTTACATCACATTATCACCTGAAGAATGGAAGAGTTACTGTGAGTTGTTCTTATAGTTGGGAAAACTTACTATTTTGCAGTGAACCATAACAATATCAAGGCCATGAATTGACTGCAATGCATTTGCCATCTCAGTTGTTGTTGTGATATGCTACAAAGGCCTGCACATGTTAAAATCCTCTGAAGGATGTACATTTAAGGGTAATAAATATCACAGTCCACTGATAACACATTTGCTACCCTAACATAGTTATTGGACCTGTGAAGAAAGTGAAAAATACCAGTGTTTCTTGTTTTCTCCTTTGTAATGAGACAAATGAACATGACCATTTCAGTCTATCGAGTTTGATTTTCTACTACAGAAAAGTCTGAATGAAAGCATAATGTTTATCATATACTTAATCACACAGTTATGAATCTGTACTGTCCTTTCAGCTAGGAATAACACGTATCTTTACTCATCATTTTTTTTTTTTTTTTTGAGGTAATGATTCTTTGGTTTTATCAACACATTTTGAAATTACCTCTTCAGACATTTCGAGCACCATTATTATTACGTGGGTTACACTTGGATCACAAGTCATATTACATAGTTCAGTTCGTAACAGCTCATCAAATGTACATAATTATTAAGAATGTCAGAATCATATATACGTGGTGCCACACACTTGCATTAAAGATGGCAGCAATTGAGTCACTGACAAGAACTCAAGACCTTAGTGAGCTCCAGGCTCCATACATACTATACATTTTTTTGTCTGTCAAAAGTTTGTTTCCTTCACAGATTTACAAGCACTGATTTCAGAAACCTTTTTTTCCCCGCACGCTCCATACCATTCAGCGAATTGACACAAACAGTCAAAATACTGATCACAGGAAATCACACAAAATATAACCCAAGTCCACTTGGAAACATGACCTCATCACTTCACACTTATATCTTTAATATATACTGTTATCAAGGTGATGGCTGTCACCTCTCACATGCATCCACGAACAGAATATCCAATATCAAATGAACAATACACCCACATAGCAGTAACACATGAATTCTAAAAGCAACTTTTTTAAAAGTTCATCACAATTTTTTTTTTGAGAGGAATGGACTAATTTCCTGTACTGCATAGCAGTGTAAAAATCAGATTCTGCCCAGCCAATCAGCTTTCAGACAAAACCATCATAAGCCCATACAGAGGCTATTAGTTCATACATCATCATAAAAAAAAGAATATTACATGAACACCTTGCAAATGCACAGCCAAACATATACAATATATCTTAAAAATGATTGTGACCATTATGAAAAAAAACAAAACAAAATGTCAGTCTTATGATAATTTCTCTTGCAATGTGCCAGCCTTTCTTGCAAGCAATCAAGCCATCAAATTTTATTTGTGTAACGCAATGGCATGTTTGAGCATAAAAATATGAAGCGAATATTCCAGGCAGTAGGCCTATGTTGTTGCATGTCTATACTTACGAGTAACTACATGGCAGCATTATCAGCTTCATGCAGTTTGTATAAATGGACATTGCTGTACACAGATGTGAATGTTATGACATAAAGACTTTGAGGCGCAAGAGAAGTACATGTAAGTTATCACACACACTCTGTTTCCCAGTCACCTTGAGATGGATATTAAGTCTACCCTTTTAATAGGTAAATGTAATGCTGGCAGGATGAGTTAACCATGGTCATATGTCTGCTACAGAGGTCAATTACCTTCAGCCATAGAGAATTCACTGCTGTTTCTAACTCCCCTAAAATGTCTGGTAAATGAGCACTGCCAGCTTTCAAATACTTTGCATTATTTCATTAAAACAAAGCAAAGCAAAATAACAATGACAACAACAAAATACAGCACTTGCAATGGATGGACAAGGATCTTGAAACACAAAGGATACCATGAATGAAAAGAAATGGGTAGACACATGTCATATCCCAATGGAAAAAAAGGGTGAAGAAACAAAGAACAGGAAATGGGACAAGCAAAATATCACATACAGCAGCTAGGAACATCATTGCACTTATCTAAGCATGACAAATACAAATACGGAGCCTGGTCACTAGATGAACCATAAGGAAGACATTTCATCTGTTTTGACCAACATTATACTTGTTTATAAAAGTGAATGTCAATGCAATCCATAATGAAAATTCTGCCAACATAGCTTTACCTTTCACAGGTATACATTGGCAAGAATAAGCCCTAACAATAATAAAGTTGAAAACAAACCACACCCCCCCCCCCAAAAAAAAAGAAAGAATAAAAAATCCCCAAATCCAATCACACTTTATATAAACAAGATAACAAAAATAAATGCTGTTCACATAAAAATTTGGCACAGTAAAATGACGATATTAATTCTTTCCACACACAATAAAACGAGATACTGTAAAAGTGGATATTTTCGCGTGAGTAATTTTTCGCGCTCGGCCGGGTAAGATGGATTTTGCGTGTTTTTCATTCTGCGGAATCAGGACATTAACTACTGGAACATATGGCATGCAAACATATTTGCGTGCTTTTATTTTCGTGCCAGCGTCTGGTTGCGCGAAATGCGTGAAAATTTCCACACAACGAAAATTTCCACTTTTACAGTATGTATTAAAAAAAATCATTTGCATACATTTAAATGTATGGAACTGCTGGTCATCAGAATCATCCATCTGGTCCACTGATGTGGTCAGTGCTTTTGTGGTTAATATCCGGCAGCTTTGGCCTTGTTGATGCCGTCCTTCAGGAATTTGGCATAGTTTGTCACCAGTGGGTCTGTAAATGTGCTGTGAAAAGACAAGGACAGCGTACATCCAATGAACTCATGACTTCAGCTACAAGCTCACAATATTTCTAGATTGTTCTGCTCAACTCTTCAGTGTGCAGCTGTATGTGCAACTCACAAGGCTTATTCATTGTCTGGGTAGCAAAAACAGACACTATACCGTAACAGTTTGGTTGATGAAAATAGCTTATCAGACCATGTCACTGTTGGAACTTTACTTTCCCAGATGCCATAAAGCATTGGCAAGGAAATCTAGCAAGCCTATTCACTTTAATACTATACAATTCAAATCAACTTCATTTTTAACACTGAGTGAAAAAGAACAAACAAACCTAAGAAACCCACAGCTTGTGGAGACACCAAACTGCTGAAAATATAACCTATATAATATAAAGCTAAGTACATGCATGCTCATTTCAGTCTGACAAGTAACAAAATTGATATGGCAAACATTTGAAGGGCCAACTGAAAAAAAAACCCAACCCAAACAAACAATGCTTGTTAAATATTGATCAGCACAAAACATTAGAAAATGACAATATCTCTACTAGTCCACTTTAACCCCTTCTGATAGACCCTCTGCAAAGTCTGCATTTGCTTGTTTTCACATTCAAATCAATTTCACTCACTTATGTCTACCAATTAGCAACATAACATACACACATGCAATAATGTAAGCATTCTCCACCACGTATTCCCTTTCACTGAAGAATTTCAAAATCTCTGTAAAACAACTTTTTCTCTTAACTGTTACAATACTAAAATTCTCACAACTGCAAGCTTGTAAGATCATATCAAATGTTGATAGTAATCTTAACAGATTTCCCTCCACATCACTTAATATACTTTTGGGAAAGAATTAGAAAATACATGAGATCAAAGTACAGGTACCTCATGTCACATAGCAACTTGCTTAACACTTCATAATTTATCAACTCATCAAAGGCAAAAAGAGGAAAAAAATAATTTGCAATATGAGTAACAGAATTGTGTTCAGTTGCTAAAATAAAATAAAAATAAATAAGTTAAAAGCAGCCTTATACTTTCAACCCTCCCCCCTCCTCCCTAAATGTGGGGTTCTGCCAATATGCAAATGCCTCCTGGCCAGCCCTGTTTCAGATGCAGTATGAGATGATTCGGTAGCAAATTTAGATCCAGTCTGGGCTGCATCTCGCTTTCCAGAAAATCATAGCAAGAACATTCATAAATGTGAACAGGAGGAGTCCAGGAATAAGCAGCATGGGCGGCAGAGCTTGCCAATCAACTAACCCAGGTCATGTCTTTTATCCAGGAGTATTTTTGGAAGACTTCTTTGTTTATCATTGCCTGACCAGCACATTGCAGCATCACAGTGATGACCCATGACTTTAATGGGTCACAAATCAGTCTAATTGAGAACATGTAAACTCTTTCTATGCCAAATTCAAACTGAGGTAAAGAGCAGTCATGAATGAAATGCATGCATTGATTGCATGGCATCGTACGTAGATGAAGACGCAAGCTAGTCAAACTGAAGCAACAGTGCTTCTGAGCTGTCTCGCAGTGCATCTGTGACAGGGCTCTACAACAGTACCTTGAATTCCTATACACATAAATACACAAAAAGTAAATAAATTATAGCAATATTTTTGCTAATCAAATTCCTCTGACTGAGGTGCACCGTAAGCAATTCAACTCACCAACAGTTCAGATTTTTTGCAAGTTGAATAAGATGTGGTGAAAAAAAGAGGGAGGGGGGAGAAAAACATGTACCAAAGAAGACACACGGACACTTACTCCATGATGCCTGCGTTATCTGTGTTGCTGGCATCCAGAAGATCATTGGCATTGATGTCGTGGACAACGGTGCCATTTGGAAGCAAGACCAGCATTACCACAGGGAAGCTGTTACATAACAAACAAACACACAAACATACAACCAATCAAACATGTGACTCTAATAATGTCCTATGTCTGACAAGTGATGAGCATATACAGTACAGGTGCTCTTTGCTGCTATTCTGCAGGTTTTTAAACTTGTCAGTCATGTGACAGCGATATAAGAGTGTCAAAAAAAAAAAGTTCTAAATCAGCACATATTTTGTTCTTTGTCAGAACTGGGTAAACACAAAGATTTAATTCTTAAAGTTCACCTTTTTCGAAAACACCATCCCTCAACCCTGTTCACACAAAGCTACCAGGTGGTATTATCTTCCCACACAAAAATGTGGTGGCTGCCCTTTAAATGGAACAATGTGTCAGCAGGAAAGTCGTTTTCCAAAAATGAAATTGAACCTTGATCGATAACAGGAGGCTATGGTCGTTTGAGTGCCGTTAGTACAGCAAAGGAATTAAAATTGGCTAATCATAGTGGGCACCGTGTTTGTGTAATGTATGTGACACATGGACTATGTACCTCACTTGTCTGCAGCCTGACATTTTCCTTAGTCAGCATCTCACAAAGAAGTTGAAAAAAGGACTGTTCTTCCGACTTCAGTGCCAATGAATAATGGACACTATAGTCTTTATACATTCTTTAGCATTTCATGTGATGTACCATGTGCCTTAGTTCATATGTATCTAACCCACTATTATGGCATCATAATGCAAACAGTTTTTATTCAGCCTATTTCAAGACACTCTATTAGACCTGATAAAATATTTTCAAGTAGGATTAATCTCTGCGTAAGAAAATACAAAGAACTGAAATACCTTCAAGACCTGACTTTCAATTTGACAATGGCATAATGACATTGAATCACACCTTGGATATTTTCACTTTCTGTGAGCCTCAAGGGCTGATGTCCCCTGTTTCCCTAAAGCATGTGGGGTATAGTGTTAAGAATTCCAAGACTATCACAAGATCATCTTGCTTATGTAGTGACACTGCACCTACCTGTACTTTTCTAATGACAATGTAGCGAGACGTGCATACTGGGGGTCATACTGGTTTTCCTGGATGGCCTCCAGGTCAGCGACCAGGGACCAGCTGCTGACAAAGTGGTCGCCAAGCAGCTTGAGGACGGGCGGACTTTCGAGAGACGTCTCCCGCAAAGTCCGCCCGGAACCTGGGCAAAATTGAAAGCACGAAGGAAAGTTGCGTTAGAAAGGACAAGGAAACGAGGAAAAGTAGAAATTACGCGGTGCGTAATATATGTCCCCGCCGGAAGTAGCATTTTGTAGCAAAATGTACAATATAGGTCAAAAATCAAGGTCAAAGGTCAAAGAAGTCAAAGGTCAAAATTCTGTGTAGAAGTTTTGAAGCGCTCACTTAGTGCCATCACATAAAGCAAACGGAATCAAAATTGGGTTAGAAATGGCGAAGGAGTAGCATTCTGTACCAAAATGTAAACAAAATGTAGGTCAAAATGTACAACAAAGTGTAGGTCAAAAAATTAAGGTCAAAGGTCAAAGGTCAAAATTCTGTGTAGAAGTTTTGAAGCCCTCACCTAGTGCCATCACATAAAGCAAACAGAATCGAAATCGGGTTAGAAATGGCGAAGGAGTAGCATTTTGTAGCCAATGTACAATATGAGTCAAAAATCAAGGTCAAAGGTCAAAGAAGTCAAAGGTCAAAATTCTGTGTACAAGTTTTGAAGCCCTCACCTAGTGCCATCACATAAAGCAAACGGAATCGAAATCGGGTAAGAAATGGCGAAGGAGTAGCATTTTGTAGCAAAATGTACAATACAGGTCAAAAATCAAGGTCAAAGGTCAAAGAAGTCAAAGGTCAAAATTCTGTGTAAAAGTTTTGAAGCCCTTACCTAGTGCCATCACATAAAGCAAACGGAATCGAAATCGGGTTAGAAATGGCGAAGGAGTAGCATTTTGTAGCAAAATGTACAATATGGGTCAAAGGTCAAGGTCAAAGGTCACGACTGAAATTCTGTGTAGAAGTTTCAAAGCTCCCATGTAGTGCTATCATATAAAGCAAACAGAATCAAAATTGGCTCATAAATGACAGAGAAGTAGCAAATTGAAGATTTTGATCACACACGGACGCACGGACGGACACATGGACGGACACACGGACACACACACGTACGGAGCCCGTTTCATAGTCCCCTGCTCGAACTTGTTCGGCGGGGACAAAAATTGTTTGTGTCCTGTTGAATAGCAGGTATTTATAGGTACTTATCATCGCTTGCACATTGCTGGTATGTTTCTGATAAGGAAATAAACTCCGAAAGCAGACTGACAATCATGGTTCTCCATTGATTCAGCAGGAAACACTCATGGGTTATTTCTGTTGGAGTCATTTTGCTAACTAGAGATCACAGATCTGGAACCTAAAACCTAGCTGAATTCCACAATATTGAAAATAGTGTCCAGTACACTACTTTGTAAATATGTGGTCCTGACCACTTCTCGACTTTTGAAAAACAAACATGAAATCAGGGTGGCCACTGCAGTACTGGGCAGTTTACAGGTGGACAGTGCATTGGGCAACTGAAATGCAACACAAGTCCAGATACTTTGGGAATATAAGATGTCCAACAAAAGCATAATCAAGGTTTTATGATTTAAAAGCTGAATGAATTAGCATCTGCACTTGCTACATCTCAAAATGACAACTCAAATATCTTATTAGCCCTGTATTTTCATGCTGTGTGAGTTTTTCGTTACAATTGACTTTTGATGAAAGTTTTTGAGCTTGCAGCTGCATATTTACATTCAAAAAGATAAATACCAATCTTTCACACATTTTTTTCTGTGAGAAATTTGATAGAAAATAAACTACAGCCATATCTTAACTGCATAGAGTGCATGTTGATCTGACTGTTGACAAGTACAACAGACTCCATTTGACTTATCCCATGGTACATGGGATGCTGTCAAAACTTTGGTGATATCCATGCCAGTGTGATCAATCTATCAACCGTAACCAATGGAGGCTCCTATTCAAGAGACTCTCATCTCCCTCACCTCAGCAGGACTGGTCATCTAGTGAGCCCCAGAGCATGATGTGATGTACTAGCCTGTTGCTGGCCTGAGCCTTCCTGAAAGCTTGGTCAAGCGGCAGGTATTCAATCTGCAGAGACAGGAAGACAGGAAATGAGTAAAACAGCAGCCAAGTACAGAAAAGACAACAACATATGAACATCTCTTTATGGTCTTTATGTCAAATGACTACTAGCTAAGTACTGTCAGTGAATGAGCTGCTTTGTAAAGTCAATTGTAACATCCTGTCATCATGACAAAGTCTGATGTTTAAGAAGCAAACACCCCCCCCAAAAAAAAAAAAAAACAAAACAAAACACAACAACAACAACTGCAAAAGTACATTGATCTCATTGACTGGACAAGCCATTTTCCAATGAGTCAGTATAACCTTAACATAATGAAGGGGTCAAATTTGTAATCATACGATGCTCAAAGGAAGACAGATATGGTTCTTAGGAGAATGATACCCACTTTGCAATAGCACAAGTATACACAGGCAAAACTTTGATACACTCATCTACCAGTGCATGCCGTACACTTCTTTTTTTTTATGTGCTTTTGTGATATGTGAGCCTATATTGTGGCTACCATTTGTGTATTGACAAACCCTGCTGGATGTTTTCACGAATCGATGACCTTTTCGGGTCAGCCACTGTATATCAATGCACTGATACATGCTATTCACTTCGGAACTCCGGGAATTTCTGGCACAAGCCCAACTTGCACCTGGTGACAAAAAGACCACAAACCTTAAAGGCCGTGACACACCAGCCTTGCGTGCGACTTGCAAAGAACAATTTTGACTACCCGGAGGTCCCCGTAGATGATCCGCACATGACAGTACCTAGCATGTATCTCAAAAGTAGTCGCCCGGAGGAGCGCACGCATATTTTTTTACCCGCAACCGTGTTTAGGCCCTGTCACACCTTTCCGGGCAAGCTACTCGGGCTTGTTACGTGTAGGGATTTCCTAGCATAGCGGACATTCCTGAGGGCGGAAAAGGATTTGAGCGAGTCAGCGCATGTGTCTTACTTGCTGGACGCGTTATACTTGTGAGTATACTGTGTGACGTTTCTACCAGTCGCGTGGGGGCCGACAACTCAGTGAAGGAATTCCTCTAATGGAATGGCTGATATCCCACAGAATCTCATTATCTTGGCTGCATACAGGACTGTGAAGTACCTGCGTGGGAATTGCCTGGGAAGTACTGCTGCTAAGGGTCTCCTACTGGCGTTCTGCGTGGACCTCTAAGGGTATTCCCGCGACTCACCCGGAAAAAGTTTTGGTCATGCTCAAAACTTGGCTGCGGTTAAATCGGACTTGCGTGAGCACCTCTGGGCAACTACGTGCTAGATACTGTCAGGTGCGGACCAACTGCGGAGAGCTCCGGGGAGTAAATTTGTTTCCCCGCAAGTCAAGCCGCAGAAGTTCCCCCCTATGGTATGACAAGGCATGAATGAAAATTGCAAACATTCTTGTTCGCCCGCTGAAAATCTTCTACATGCTGGAAACTACCTCCTCGCCACAAGCCCGCGTAGCTTGCCCGGAAAGGTGTGACACGGCCTTAACCTACAATCGCACATGACTCATGGACAAAGTGAATCTTATAGTCAAATGCTGTGATGCAATATCTTCATGCACGATCTTCACTGCCTGGGCCCCGTTTCATAAAACTTGCTATCAGTGACAACTTTTACATTTCTATGACAAATTTGCTCTCAGCCAATCAGATGCAAGCATTTCAGTAGCTTGTAACAACTATCACAACTAATCACTGATAACAAGTTTTATGAAACGGGGCCCAGATATCGCTAGCAACAATATATGGTATTTACTGTGATATTCAGCAAGAGAGAAGGCATCACGTTGTGATAGAGATAATGAGAAAATCACTTCAAAATGACAGCAGAAAATCATGTTGCAACTACAAAAAAATATTGAGAACAAGACTTATCATACATTTGCATAATAATCTCTTTACCTTTACTTAACTGTGACATCTGTAAAAGCTCATTGCATAATCTATCACAAAAATCTCCCACTTCACATTTTATTGGCACACCAGTGGGTATGCTGCCCTTTCACTTGCATATATTTTCACACTGCACTGCCCCTGCAGTACTGCTTGCCAACATATACCATTTAGTGACACATATCCCTGTATACTTCACTCAGCATTCTGCTATTTCTCACATCCAGTTTATTAATAGTGCAATGGGTGTGCTATACATGTACATGCATAAAAACACCATGTTGGTGTCAAAATTAAGCACAGTTCACACACTGTTACAGAACTGCTATGTTCCAAAACAATGGGCCCGTAACATAAACAACTCTGCAAATTGCAGTTACCACAGCAGTGTGCTGCAACTATAAAGCGAATGGATTGTTGTTCATCCAAGGACATCATCTGGGCCCATTACAGAAAAGATTCAGCAAATTGAAGTTACCAAGGTGATCACTTAAGTGCTAACGGCTAATTGGTAGTTTCCTGGTTCCTGAAAGTGACTGCAATTATTACACCATATCCGATACTATGATGATTGCATGCCTGCTGTGACATCAGCAAGGAAACAGCAAATCAGTTGCAGCCACAGTAACTGCAATAAATTGTGATTTACAACTGCAAACATCTTGATGAAGAGGGCCCCTCATTCCTCTCCTGCCCCCTCATCGTTTAGGCACGCAATGGTGCATGAAGGTAGACCTATCTTTCGTGCCCCAACACCTCTGACAGAAGATGCTTTCATGACAGAAGCAGATGTGACATAAATACCCATCCTATATCTACATGTTCCTGGCTGATGCTGTCTGAAAAGAAAGATGATTAAGCCATGCTTCTAGCACACTGATTTAGGCATTATTTACACTACATGAACAACTATCTTTTGATGACTTATGAACTTTGGTTTGGCACCTATAGGTAGCCTATAGATCACAACTTCCAATCACATACAGCTGCACTATTAATTTGTCAAAGGTATGTGATCTGATTGTATAAGTAAAAATAGATTTTGAGAAATATTGCTAACTCTGTGAGTTTAAGTAATCAGTATGACCAAATGTTTCTATTTTAGCATGGTGAGAAGGATTATTTTTTGTTTGTTTCTACGACGAACTAAACTCAGATGTTTGCAATAGCTACTTTCTTTACAAATAATAATGCAACAAGCATGAAACAAAATGACTGCTCGAGTGTGGTTGTACACTGTAACATTTCTTTACTCTACAATGCAATCAGCACGACGGAAGGAAGTTACTAAACAACTCATGATTTAATACCAGGAAGTCAAAACTCAGTCATGTGAAGTATCTCCTGATGTATTTCTTTTTAAATAGAAACACACCTCTCCCTTTCCATCACATCCATACAGATCTATCAATCAATTACAAAGATTTTCAAAGTAACATACTGATAAAGAAATTCCTCCCCACCTTTTTGAAAGGGTACATCTCCACTTCTAGCAGCCCGAGGGCCTCCTCCATGCCTATCTCCTGATCCCAAGTTATGTCCTGCCTTCTGCCAAGCGGCTCGACAGGCGTGGAGGGCTGGAAGAGGATGTCCCCATTCTCGGCATAGATGATGACCTGGCTGGACGGCTTCGGGACGGTGAGCTCCATCTGGGGCATATAGCCGATGTCCACCTCCATGTGCTCCACCTCATTAGGACCATTCATCCACTCCATGTCTGCCAAAGTGACCAATATCATGATACACACAGACAAAAATGAAAGAACAAAATACAAAAAAACCTCACCATAACAACAAACAAATATGTGAGCTATGCAAGAGCATTTAATGTGTATTTCTAACATAAATTGATAAGTCACATGAAGATGGTGAACCTTCACGTCACCAAGTTAAGCTAACTCCGAGGATAGGCTCTTGTATTAAACCTTGATTTCTACACACATCCATACGACAAAGCTTATAATCAAAGGCAGCTTATCATCGTTGATAAGCTCCTGCTCAAGATGTATTTTCTCCCGCTTGAAATTTAAGTTTCTCCAGGTCAACTTCAGTTTTGTCATGTATATCCAAAATAAGGCTTGATAGCACCAGAGAGCATCAATAAACCGAGAGCTTCCAGGGTCCTAAAGCCAGTCCTGGATCCCGACCACTAGGGGACCTTGAACCTTGAGCTTGTGATGTGTGCCATACGTACATAATATGATGCATTTTTTTTTTGTGTGTGTGTGTAAGCAGAGTCTCCAGTCTGCTAGGGGTCCAGTCAGGAAAATCTGCTCTTTAAGAGATGCTTGAGGTTAGTCTTTGATGAGACCAAAGTGTAAAGACCTCTTCACATGAAACCAATCAAATGTGTATTACTGATACTACTTTGTGAAGAATATGACTAAGGCAAGCACATGAAAAAGAAGGTAAGAAAGAAGAAACAGAAGTAAAACAGGGAGGCAAAGAAGACTAGAAATGTCGCTAAGGCGACTGCTATGCCTCCGCCATAATGCATGATTCTCCAAATAGGTCTATAGTACATGTGGACAATGTATGATTACATTTTCACAATATTGGCAAAATATTGAAATTCCATGTTTGTCACAAATGTGTTGAATGTTCACCTTCCTTTACCTAGGTTTAATTCTAGATGAATAGGAGAGCATGTATTTGGGGATTCAAGGACTTTAACTTGACTTTGACCCATTCATAAGTGTATGAATACTGTAATTTTCAAGGTATGGAGGAAAAGTGTAATTTCTGTATTGAAAAGTACACTGTTACCATTTTCTTTTGGCCTTTGACCCTAAAATCTAAAATTCATAGGATAATCACTGTCAGGCAGAACATGCATAGATATGTAGTAAGTTTCAAGATAACTTGAGCCACTTCTGAGATATGGAGGAAAAAGTTACAGATTGTAGTTCAGCACTTTCCCTTGATCTTTGACCTTTTGACCTTTGAGGCAAACCCCCCCCCCCCCAAAAAAAAAAAAAAAAAAAAAAAAAAAAAAAGAGAAAAAGAAAATTTCCAGATAATCTAGGTTATACATGCATACACCAAGTGCAAAAAAAAAAATTGCTGGCATTACATAAATACATGTATGAGGGAAATAGTAAAAATTTGAAGTGTTGCACTTGACCTCTGACCCCTGACCTTTGACCCTATGAACCCTAGATTCTCTAGATAATAACTGCCAGTCAGCACATGTACATATACTATGTTCCATGAAGATACCTTGAACAATTTCCAAGGTACGGAGAAAAAAGCGAAGTTTTAATATTTTAACTTGACCTTTTGACCTTTGACCTCATGACCCAAAACTTTCACCAGAGAATCTTAATTGGGTAATACATGTATACACTAAGTTTCAAGAAAATATCTTCAGGCATTGCATAGATATGGAGGAAATAGTGAAATTTTACGTATTTGACCTTGACCTTTTGACCTTTGACCTTGACCATGTGCACCCAAAAGTTGATAGGCACAACTTCACCCCCTACTACACATACATGCCAAGTTTCATTAGGATACCTTAACAGGTTTTGATAGTTACCCTGTCCACAAAATTTATTACGGACGGACGGAAGGACGGACGGACGGACGGACGGACGGACGGACAACCCGAAAACATAATGCCTCCGGCACCACTTCATGGCGGAGGCATAAAAAAAGTATATAAAAAAGGGGAATACGACACGAAGGAGAGACAGGGTGAGAAGGTATAGAAGATGAAGAAGAAAAGGAAGAAGAGGACGTCTGCTAGCTCCACTCACCAACATTGAGACTCTTGTTGGCAGGCACGTACATGTGAAAGTGCTCAATGTGTGAAGCATCCTTTCTCATGACTATCTGACCGGTGAATTGAGCTGGGGTGAACCAGAATGGATGGTTAGGCGGCTCATTCAACTGGAACTCAGCATGAATTCTGTATGCACACATTTGTGAGAAAAAAAAAGAACATAATGCATCACATGGCTTATCACAGTCTGGATCTGCAGATGTATGCCAGTGAAGTGACAAATCACAATGGAAAATTAGAATCGCATCACACAAATTTTGTCAATTATTTCTGTACACAGCTGGGGGTGCTATAGCTCTGGAACTGAGGCCTTTCCACTTCAAACTCACTGATCAATGAGTGACCAAGTAGGTCTTGTGTCCAAACAACAGCTTAAATTTCTGGATAATACCATAGAAAATAGCTAAATATGAGCAACTGCTGAACAATGGAGAGATTGTTATGTAGTCAGTTTGATATATTTTTTTCTCTTACTTATTGGGCATCTTGCACCACGGCCCTGAACTTTAATTGATAATGACAGAATGGCACAGTTAAAATTCTTTTCATCATTCAATAACATGGCTCGACACTAACTTTTTAGTTTGGTGGCCCGATGGGGCCACCAAAATCCTAAATTTCACATTTTTGGTGGCCCGAGAGAAAAATTTGGAGTTCCGAAAAAACCCCAATAAAAAACATTAAAAGTTCTTTTTTTTTGATGAGTCAAATATTTAAGATTTATGATAGTAAGAATTAGAAGTTGGACATATCTACTCATAAATAAACTTCAACAAACTTGCAACACTCACTCTCAGGCATTCATTCAGTCCTTTTTCATCCATCCTTTGAACAAATCTAACTGCTAATTTCCGGCGCAAAAAGTTACGAATTTATTGACATACTTTTGAAAAAATTTTGGTGGCCCGAGGCGGGCCACCAAATTTGCCCTTTTTAAAAATTTGGTGGCCCGATTTTCATTTTTGGTGGCCCCGGGCCACCGGGCCACCGTTAGTGTCGAGCCCTGAATAAAGTTATATATGCCAGAAAATATAAATAAAAAAAACAAAAAACACACCATACATTTTATATATATAAACATACTGTATTCGCCATATATTTAGCGAGTCTAGTTTTCCATGAATCAGGACTTCCCAACAATTCCAAAAGTTGTTAAATTCATGATGATAGAGTACAGTATCTCTGCACATCTTGTTCATGTGCTGTGTACTGTGAACCAACATGCACTTATGTGGTCGCTTTCATGTCGGGCTCAGAGTTAATATTTTTGCATGTTCTAAAATTCGCAAATAGCACCTGACTCACAAAATTTACAAACATATATACCCCACAATAGTGTATAGAGTATATAAAGTCATATATTCATTCTTACAGACCTGAAGACAATGTCTACATAGTCTGCATTCTGAGCTCGAATGAGTGCCACGGTGCCCTGGGGGCCAAAGCGGGAATAGACAAAGGGCCTGGGGTGGAAGAGACTCAGCAAGCGGTGGATGAGAACCGCCTTGCCATTGACCCGCGGTGGATAGTAGCGGTTGCTGGACAGCTGGTTGGTGAACATGTTCAGCTTGGACTTGACGACGAAGTAGGGCTTGCCAACAGCGAGGGCGCCACCATCGGGGAGGAAAGAGCGGAAGGTGCTGCTGGGAAAGGCCGTCACTTTCTCCGTTGGCTCCTTCCATCTGTCCAGAGTCGTCAGAGATGACCTGCTGCTCTGTGGGTCGAATATGATATATGCACAGATTTTTGAGTGAGTGAATGAAAGGATCATGGAAAAGTACACACACCTCTGTCTATCTTTGAAATCTGTCTGTTTGAAATTCTCTTGGGAGCTTAGCCTAAATCTTTGACCAGTCAAGTACAGGACTGTAAATCTACCCTGACAAAATTGCAAGGTTAAATTTTCTATCCACACTTTTGATATAGGTAAACTATTCAGGTAATGTTATTTCAAGTAAACTAATGAGTACTTACCACAAGATATGATTTGCAGTGAAATGAGGAGAGCAACCAATTTACAGGAATCACAGTATGCACACTTTCAGTATATCTAAGGCAAGGATTGACATTAGCAGTGGCTCAATGTAAGAAATTATGATGTTTTGGTGGCCCGACTGGACCTCTAAAACAACATTTTCAGATTAATAAACCTGAAAAACAAAGCTCACACTATTTTTTGATTAAAAAACCTTCAAAATATTGAACAGCACCTGTTAAATATAATCCTTTCATGAATATTTGGTGTCATGGAAAAGATGTTTATGCCTCACTTCATTCTTTCATATGTTAGACTTAATGCACTTAGTCACAGTACACTAAATGGTATTTGAAGCCCATTATCATACTTGCCAATTTTAACACACTTACAAAAGTTGTGTATATTTTTTTCCCCTGCTTACTATTTGCAGCCCTTTATTATTCTTGCTAATCACCATAATGTTTTAAGAAATGATTTTCTTTTTTCAGGCCACCAGATTCATAATTAGGCCATCAAAAAATTGAATTTGAAGATTTTGGTGGCCCAAAAGGGTCACAAAGAAAAAAAAGATTAGTGTCAAGCCCTGCCTACATGTAAGGTATGCAGTGTTATGTTTACAGAGGAATGTGCAACCCTCAAGTAGACAGGCAATCCTATACCAATTTACAGTATATTTCAGAACATCCTCTGTACACTGGGGGTCTACTACAGGTGTTGCACATAGCTGTATTCTTGCGGTCGGCTACACGTCACTTCCGGTCGACTGGAGTGAAAACAAACAGCTTGCAAGCGCTAAGCCTGCATAATGCGCATACTGCATGCTGTGCATGTGCGACGCGTATAATTTATGTGCAACTCTACGCAGCTCAGACATGGGGACTGTTTTTCATTATTCATTTTGTCATTTGTGCCATCATTCATGAGATACATGCATCATGTCTTGCCAGCAATATTTTAAAAATCTGGATCCTGTCGATCGATCGGTCCCGGTATTTTGCCAAGTTTAAGGCGGCCGGACTGGACCTGTGCCCGTATGAAATCGCGGCAGGACTCTGGATCAACGACCCGACAAAATGGCCAGATGTGCAGTAGAACCTCTTTGAGTAGGCCCTACCCCGATATCTACGCTTACTTAGTACCTCATAGAAACTTCAGGTAGGTCTATAGGCCTAACGTTAGTACTGTAGTAGGCTTAGGGTAGGGCCTAATTTAGAGTAGGCCTAGGGCCTAATCCTGCCGCCCACACAGCTACAGTACCAGCTTGCCTTAGCGCTATGCTCGCGGGGCGCCCCGGCAGAAAACACGTACAGCGTTCACTCCAGGCTCACGCGAGTGGTTTGTTTTCACTCCAACGCTATCCATGACCCCGTGACACGCAAAATACCCGGATGTCCGACCATGAGAATACTCCTGCACACAAAATAATGGATTGTCAGAGACATACCACTGCACATAATGGATGTCTGAGAAACACCAACTTCACACTGCAGCAGGCTATGCTACATGCACATGAGCTCACACATTAGGGGTCCTGACCTGTGTGTCCACAGATTGATCAACACATACTGAATTATTGAAGGTGTGGTCCTCAATGTCATTATACAAAACAAGCCAGTACCGAGTTGGCTCATGTGCCCATGGGTACAAATGACTTTTTTTTTTTCTCAGTTGGATAGTCACTTCACTCATTTTCAAAGGCACACGATGCAATTCATATTCAAACAAAGGATGAACCTGCGTAGACCAGGCGACCAGAATGATCCAACAATTAACACTTGGGAAAGCATGCATCATTTTAATATTCTGCATTGAATGTACAACATGTATGAGTCGACAATCTTTTTCTTTTGATATTGCCATTGAAGTCTGAAACATGACGTTATTCCTGGTTGGTACAAATGAAACTTTTTTTGTTGTTGCTGCTTTGATGCAAAGCAGAACCCTGAACTGGCTTATACAACACAGCTCCTGGGAGAGAGTCCCACGAATTCCAAGTAGCTGTGTTGATCATGTCCCAGCGTCTTTTGCATACTGAAAAAATTGAAATTTTTGCACATTTTTAGCGCAACCGGAAGTGACGCAGTGAAGCGCACTGTGTGTGCCAGTTAGTGGGATATTTCTGTCCGTGTGAACGTTTGCAAAATGTCTCGAGGTTTGGATCGCGATCATTATCCAGCTATTTTGTGCGTGTGAATGCGGCTTTTATGCAATGCAGGGATTCAAGTGATGTGTCGTGATAATCTAGAGAAGACAGCAGTCATTTTGAAATAACCATTGAAGGAGCTGTCTGATACCACTCTTAATTTCATATTTCTATGACTATTGCCAATGCTTAATATACGTTTCAACAGGATGAGTTATTCTGTGATGTATTCTCTTTTCAATTGTTCTTACATCCCTACCAACATCCATTTACTCCCATCCTGTGTCATAATAAACTACATTGCTGGTATATATATGCAGACATGATACGCACAAAAGATTTCAGGAAGAAGGTACACAGAGAAGACATTTAGTTAGACTATAGTTTCGCAGGATCTCCAGACACTGATAGGTACACTTCCTGACTATGACGTGCAACTCTCACTTTGACACAGTTGACATTGTGAAGGTATCATAGCTCCACTGTCGTAACAAGGATATGATGCTTTGCAACAAAAAAAAAAAAAAAAGGATTTGGATTTAGAAGATTTCCTGTGAAAAACATATATCCACTGATTCATGGAGGTTTTTGGACAAAGTCATCATGATACACTTGTGAGTGTGGTAATTTGTATAGAGCTATCAAAAACACAGTTTTATAAACAGACATGCATTGACAGCAAGTCTGGATATTGTCCATAATATTATATCTTACATTTGGAATTATTACCAAATCAATCCAGTGGCCATTGCAGTTATTTGTACATTTATATCAAATGCAATGCTGCACTGCAGATTTTCTGTCAACATTTTTTTTATTTGATTGTTTATATCAAATGCAATGCTGCACTGCAGATTTTCCGTCAACATCTTTTTTATTTGACTGTTTATATGTGCATGTTGTGTTGATTGCATTCCTAACAGACCTGTTCTATCTACAAGGAAATTTATCTTTCACAACCACTGCGTGTGTTTTAGAGGAAAAGAGAGAGAGAGAGAGAGAGAGAGAGAGAGAGAGAGAGGGAGGGAGAAAAGAAGGACAGAACTCCAGTATCTCTAGGGAAATTGCTTAGCTCATACATCTGTACCATAATGTTTTACGTGTTAATGCTGCAGTATGTGGTAAACTTATGTGAATTCTGCAATCTTATACAGGGAAAGGGGGGGGGGGGACATGTCACTTGAAATCTGAGAGACAGACTGACAAAGGTTTTCAGATATACTACCATGGCACTGTTTTATGAAAGTTGTCAGCCCTAACAAGCCATCAATTTTGCTGCAAAAATCATTTTATCATTTAAATTGGCACTGCTGAATTTCACTGCACATCTTATAAAAGAGAAAAATATGTTGCCAATTTAAAAATCAGTCACAGGCAGAAAGTGAGAAGCTTTGGAAGGTTCTGCATCAAAAGCAAAATATTGTAAACAAATTTATAAAAAAGAGTATAGCATCGAACCACAGCTGTATGAAAGTTAATGTCACAACTGCTCGACATTCACCCTATTCCCTCTCTTTAACATCCATTCCCCCCTCCATCCCCCCTTTTCAAACACCATGAGACATTCAAGACACAATATCAGCCCTGACTCACTGAGTTAGTCAATTTTGTCAATTATGAAGCACACATGATTGCAGGGGCCTACAAACCTGGTTGTACATTGAAGGTGCTTGCCTGTTCAATGTAAATTGGGCGCTTGCATTAGCTGCCCGCTCCAAATACTACGGAATTTCCTTGGAACATTCTATTAATATCATAAAGATCATTGTATATGTCAGAGAGCTACATTTTCATATTGTTTACATGAAACTGTACTACTCTACATGCAAATTCAATGTGTGCATTACATATATATTTCAACGAAGAGAATTTGTTTTGCAGAGAGAATGCACATACAGACATTTCTCTATTTTGTTACTCTTTGTCGGTATAAAGATTGCTTGTTCAATCCAAATTATTTTAATCACCAATGGAAACAGTTGGAAGGAACCAGCCTGGGATTTGAACCTGTCACCTACTGCTGCTTAATGGGCAGTAGCACTGCAAACTGAGCTGAAGCCAGTTCATGGCAAATGGAAATGTTTTTACTACAGACCAAATATAATATGTCATGTGTGATGATAATGTTAATTATGATGGTAGATTGCAATTGTGATATTTCTTCCCTTTTTATTTATTTATTTTTAAATATCTCACCTGGCACCTGGCACATAAAAAACATTTTGCATTAATCCATCATAGACAAACTGATCTCCCCATTAAGCCTACAACATGCATTTCCCATTCACCCAAGTCCGAGAATACTCAGGACTAGTCTTCAACAGGTTAAGCTTTGATCATACCAGTTATCAAATGAAATGCCATCACCATCACACAAGGCACTAAAATCACATGAAGGGAGGAGAGATGTGCACTGCATTTTATGTACCGGTACACTTGTATCGAGCATGACAGGATGTTTCTAATTGATGGAGGCTTCACAAGTTACATAGTCTACAGTAGTTGGTGAGGAAATCTTTTGCCTAATTCAATAATATACTTTAAAAAAAAGTTGCAGGTGCACTGTGTTGAGGAGTACTTATCCCTGAAATATTCTAATAGTAGCAAATTTTGGCGTACAGTGCCCACTCATGAGCTCTCATCCTGTTTTGATGACATTGATGTCTAACAGGAAAGAGGAAATCTGTTACAGTTAAAGACAGACATAGTGCTCTCAGGTGTAATTATAACAGAGAAGTGAGGGAGGAAAAAAAAACAAACAAAAAATATTCAGGGGTTGGAGGCTCACCTGCATGACAAGACAAATTCAACCTTCATCAGCAAGCAACATGATGGCATGTCATCAACAAATCACTGACTACATTGTACACATGAGTCCTTGGCACAAACTTTACAAACTCTACACTTCCACTAAATTCTGCATAAGTTAACTCAGGATTAAAGAATGGTTCCTGCCAAATTTGATCACAATGCAATCAAAAGAAAGTAATGAAATGGCTAATATTTCTTTGGGGTATAATATTTCTTTGGGGTATAAAATAGAGCTACCCTTCAAAGTGCTATGAACAACTATTAGCTTTTAGTTACTTGAGTTTCTAAGCACACTTGTTTAAAAAAACAAGAAAGACAAAAATTCTTAAAGGTTATGGATTGACAGGCAATGTGCAATGGACAAAGAATGATCGCAATAACTGACTTGGCCACATAGCTCAGGTGAGTTAAAACTGTCAGATAGCCAGCCTACATCTATAAAACAGTAAACACACCTGACTATAGAAAAGAAAAGCACACTTTCTCACCAGAAATGACATATCTTTTGTCTTCGACATGGTCTCTTGGCGCAGTGGCTGGAATGCGGCCTCAACAGTCAACACCTCTTCAGCAGGGTCAATGTCCTCATCCCCATACTTGAAATCCCCCTTCTGGAATTCACAGAAAACAAAGCATTAGCAAAAAATGAATGTTATTGGGAACGGTTTGAGAAACTCATCCTTTCATGCAAACTTTTTTATTTCATACATTCTTAGCACACACAACCTTTTGATAACTGATACATATCTGTAATATAAGCAAACAAAATCAGCTCAGAAAAAAGGTATGATACAGACCACTGGCACAGGTCTACAAATTAATGTAGATTTATCACATCATTTGTTCCTCTACCTTGGCATATATAAAAAAAAAATACAACTGGTGGAACATTGTTTGTGATCATAACAAAGTTCAATTAGCACATGTGTGAACATGATGGCCAGCTCCAAGTCAGTGAAAAGTCATCTAGTGACTGTAACCCATAGGCCTCATCACCTGCGCGTATCAGCAGATTATCTTGTGTTTGACCACTTCACAAAGATTTCTCTTGACTCTCCAAGGGAGAAGTGAACTTAATTCTAAATTCTTTTACTTGCACAGGGTATGACTTTCCTACACATAGGACCTAGAGTTTTAAGTCTCTTCCCAAAGACTTGTCAATGAGGATAAAGTGGATTGCCAAAGGACACTTTTGGACAGTGATTTTGCTCAGTTGGTTGCACGACTGCGGGCACTGCCTCCCAATCCATATGACCCGCGTTTGATTCCCAAGTATTCCTGAGCAACGTTGTGCGTAATCACACCATCCTCTCTAGTAAGAGGCAAATCACTAAGTCCCTCGGATGGGACATACAATGGAGGTCCCGTTTGTGAGAGAGTCACAACCCATGTGCGTAAAAGATTCCTTTTCATTCAGTTGTCCCAAAGAGCAGGGTGTTTAACCCGGTGAAGTGGTCCCCCTCACACCCAACTGGACCCCATGCAAGACCAGCTGGTGCAGCTGAATATTGGCTATCCAGCCATCTTCTAGCTCAGTCATCACTGACTAGTGCTATTCGCGGTTTTCGTATGCACCCTAGTGAGCAGTGAATGAATTGGACCATCCATGTTTCCCTACGCTATCAGTACTGGGTCTTTATCCTTTCTGAAACAAAGACTGAGAAGCTCTGTCAGACTATCTGTAACATTGAATCACACTACGATACGTACACAGCAGATTTGCAATAAAGAGCAGGTTGGCAATAAAGAGCATTTTATGCCCATGGATCCAGATTGATGATGATCAACTTCTTGAAGCTAGTATCTTCACTGCCTTTTAATATCACATCATGACTGCACGTTAACCCATTGATGATGAGTCTGAAGAATACTTGATGGTCAGGTGTCTATGGGAAATGCATGTTATAGCAAAATCAGTCCATCCTCAATGGGTGAAAAGATATTCATATAATATATGATGTTTATGTACAGATTCCAAGCTGCTTTATAAATGCAATATTTCCAATGCTGCAAACTACATTGTAGGTCTCTTCTTTCTGATGCAAGTCTACAGCATTCCAATGGCAATTCTCCAGGGGTGACTGTGTTCCATGATCATCAAACAAGAAGTTTAGTCAGTGCTTCATCATCATCAGTTTACATGACATTGGACTTGGAAAATTCAATAGATTTATCCCCGTCATGACTGTACACCACATTATGGATCAACAGATATGCATTTTGCACACTCAGAACAGGACAGTGTTTCAAACGACAAACAATACATTGTGAAACTGTGCTACACATAGTTACATAACATTACATAACTTGAAGAGCTGAAAGTGCTACCTGCGTGCATGTTGGTTGTGTAGGGAGGGGGACAAAATCTGCTCATGCTTGGATGCCCACATAGAAACGTGTGGACAATCACACAGACAGACCAGCAATGTTATGCCAAAACTGTAACTAGAAAACTTTGATTTTATAAAAAGAACTTGTGATAGATTTTGAATGTTTCATTCAACAACCAGTCTCAGCTTGATAAAATGTGATTTTTCAGACTGTGTATTGTTGAGGAATTTTGGTGTGACATAGCTGAATAAAGAAAGAGTTTGACCTGCTTCCTGTGTCATTATCTAGCTCATTTATTGACCAAATTTTCAAAGAGAATTCCTTATCATAAATCCTTCACAAATTTAACATGGGGTGAATTCTCAAACAAAGAGGAAAATATTGCTGCACAGACAATTTCTTTCTCTACATATCAGGGAGAATGCACTTGGGCAAGGTCATTCAGACTTTGCTGGTCTGTGATTCACATTTAATTCAAAATACAGACAGTACCTTACTCTTTCGAGGTTTAAGACGCAATCAAAGCACATATTGGCGGCATTTTCCACTGAGCGAAGAATGAGACCTAGCTGATGGCTATGAATTTGTCGGGGCACTTTCTGTATGAGCGATATGTATGTGCTCACCTTGGCTTGGGCATGATGATCACCTGTTGCTGTCAAAAGACTAGCGCCTACAGCATGCGATTCAAATTGGTCAGTTATACATCCCACAAGCTTTTGATTTTTACATATTCACCCAAATCTAACACTTTGTTACTTCTAAATATTGATATCATTCCATTACTTGAAGTAAATTATCTAAATACACTATTTGTAAAAAAATAAATTACATCGTATTCCATATGTGCCCTAACCCCTACCCCGTGGCGCTCCTGTGTACAGTTGTAAACTGTGCGTTTGGGCTGGCCGCAGTTACCCCCACGCCCAGTAAAATTGAAAGAAATCTTCTTTTTTTTAATTAAAAACAAAAAACAAAAACACATTATGTGACAACGTCCTATTAGTATTAAAGATTGTCTAGAACGTACCATTAGATTACACTCGCATGCATTTATGTTGTGTCAATGCAATTAGATTCTATATTTTGTTACAGTCAGGTGAAGTGTGTGTTGGGTATTGAACCCTAAAACTCAAACACATACAAATTGCAATGCCCAACTTTAAATTTACCTCTGTCTCATCAATCATGTCCAACCGCTCCAACAGGGGTTCAAATTCAATTACGTTGAGGTACCCATCACCGTCTCTATCGTATGCCCTGAAAACGTTCAAACCTTCCTCGCCAACACTCAGCTGCATATCCTCCATAACATATCTGTTGTGTATCAACCTGCTGACCACACGACCTGCTATCGCCGCCACGACAGCAACCATCAGCGATATCACGACCACGGTCTTCCAGCCGCATCGTGCCCGATTGTGGCCTGGGAGAAGCAGCGGATTGTCTGTCTGGGTCGAGGTGTTGACGACGGTTTTCGGAGCAGGGCCGCCGTCATTCGCCTCCTGTCCGCCATGATCTGGCGGCCTTTTTCTGCTTGTGAGCGGCATAATAACCAGTCGACTACATCATTGAAGGACATGTAATGCCTAAAAAATACAGTTCATATCACAGAGATTTCGAATGGGGATCCGGCAGGGCGAATAACAAAGTCGCTCACGGAAAGATTTAGTACATGTACTAGCGGTGAGCGTACTCTGATCGCACGCTGCATAAGCTGCACGTTTGCCCCATAAACCCGGAGGTAAGCAAAATCTCTTGTCATGATCTATTCTCGGTTCTCAGACCTATTTCCCCCATCCGCCACGAGAAAGCATTATGAACAATAATGCCTGCGGTGCCACTTTACTATATATTGATATATATATATATATATATATATATATATATATATATATATATATATATATATATATATATATATATATATATATATATATATATATATATATATATATATATATATATATATATATATATATTTTTTTTTTTTTTAATAGTAGGGCCCTACCTGACGTGACAAAGCATGACGAACAATCATTTCGTTGTCTTTTATGAGGGAGGTGGAAATTTCTATTTTATTGTTGTTTCTGCATGCCATTCGGGGCATATAGCTTTTGGTTTACCGTTTTCTTTCTCATTTTTGGTTCCTATAAATGGATTCCAATTCATCAGCTGTTGATCGGTCTGACAAGGCTGTTAGGGTTCCTTTTCTTTTAAATTCTATTGTCTTCCTGTGTAAGTATATGCCTATAAAATGCAATTACATAATGAATCTTATAGTGTTATTAAGTGCAAGCATTTAGGAATGTAATTACGTGTATGATAAGCAAAAATAGTAGCGGTGATGACCACATGCACTAAAAGCATGCAATTCTCTTAAGAGTTAAAGAACTTGTCTATATAGTGGCCATCAATTTTATTTTCCTTTCGTTTCCCTTGGGTGGTCGCTATAGACAGGTTTAACAGTGGGGGGGGGGGGGGAGGGGTGCTGAAACGTAACGTGGCTGGTAACACCACGTCATCATTGGCCCGTGACGAGTCGAGCTGATGCCATTGTGACTTTACCAGCCTTTCGATGGAATGATTATTATACAGGTAAAATAGATATAGATTTTCAAAATTACTCATTGATATTCCGCTTCAAATTTTGACTTTTTTGCCAAAATCTACACTTGTATAAAGGTCTGAATAGTAGACAACATACGACCATGATGTACACGCGAACCTCTAGTCAATTTATTAATCTTTTTTTTTTCAGTAAAAATGTATCATGCACTAGCTCTCTCCATCCTTTTATAGAATATGCTTTTAAGTTTCAGCGAATTCTGTGCCTGATATGACAACCAACCAAACAAATGAGCAAAGTCTTGGCAAATGACGTCATTGTTCAAAATTAACTGTTATAGGGGACTGCATTCTACAAGCTCTGCTTTTTAGCAGTCCCCTCCATTTCCAGCAATATTGTTTATGCATTTACCACAGTGACGTAACAGTTATTTGTATCTCTGTTGATAATTACCTGTATCTCTTTTACAATGTTATTCTGTTCACCGCATTGTGGTACTGATTTCATGACGTCTGTGCATATGAGCGTTTCTTTGTATTTCTTATTATTTGTTTGTTGGAAGTGAAATAAATCAACTTGAACTTGAACTTATAGGTGCCTACCTCAATGATTTGTTGATTTTTCTTTATAATTTCTTTATATCGTTCTGCGCATGTTGTTGTTGTTGTGTTTGAAATGCGTCATTCACATAAGTTAATCTATGAATATTTGCGCCTTCATCTGCGTAAATATCATTATTTTGCATAAGATTAATTTCTCAGAAAATAAACTTCATAATCATTTTTAGGCGCGGTATCTGTCTGCTGTCATACGATTAAGGCAGATAAGTCCATGCGACATCACAAACTGTACTTACTATTTATAGTCTCCTCATCCAGCAGTGACTGAGCAGAAACTTCAATTCGTATATATCTTTTGAATGCATTGTCCGATTTTCCTCAAACTTTCACTGATGTGTTCTACTCAATATTGCTGCATTCACTCAATCCACATGTCTATGACGGTGGGCTTGTCCTTTTATTACTTTTCACCGTCCCTTCTTTTAAAGATGATGGGCACATTCCACTGGTACAACTTAGACATGGGGATGCGCGAATAGAAATTACGCCAAAAGACTACCGGTACTGAACTAAAAATCAAAATTAGGTTCTCGACTTTATGTCTTTACACTAATATGACATATAAATGAAAAAAAAAAGAACTATAGGGTACTGTCTTGAAGATTATACGATAATATTATCAGTTTCATTTTGTCGGAAGTGATCGGAAAATGATGAAGTCGGCTTTGCAGTGCGGTAATGAGGGTAGGCCTATATACCGTTTCAAATAGGCCTATTTTCACAACATACAACTCAACTTTTGCACATATTTCTAGACGGGATTTACTTTTGTATCGCATGCTTTTTCATTGGATGAAATTTCATTTCCCTGAACAAATTAACAAACACAATAATTCTAGGCCACATATTTAGCGTTCAACTTTAGAGGGATCGTATACAGTTTTGGTTGAGACCTAATTTCGAGTTTCTAACATTTATTATTTAAAAAAAAAATGAGATAATGAGACACCTCTTATGAAAGAGCATGTAATTCTCTGAGGAATTCAACGTTTATTTTATGAAAATTGGTTTTGAAATAGCTGAGATATCCAAAAAAAAAAAAGAGCGATTCTAATAAAGTGTGGGACCCACACTTTATTACGATCGCTTTGTTTTACTTTATTTTTGGATGTTTCCAGTCATTCCAAACCCGATTTTCATCAAATAAACGTTGAATTCCTCCTAAAATGGTATGCTCTGTACTATATTATAAGTGTTTTCTTGGTATCTCGCAAAAAGCTAAAAACCCAATTCTCATCTCCACCAATACTGTATTCCATCCCTTTAATTAACAGATAGCTCAGAAAAGCGGCTGCATCGAACCCGATCATCAAAGGCACAATATTGCACCTGTGGAATTCTCTTGTGCATCAACAGAAAACTGACAATGGTATTGTCAGTGAATAAGTTCAGCAAGGTGGAACTCCATCTCTAAACCTCCTCGGTGTACTGACAAAATGTGTAATTTGTACAGTCAAACCTGTCTAGTTTTTTTTTTCTCTCTCGTGTGCCCGCTACAGACAGGTGGTCGCTAAGACAGATTTTACTGTACATCATTCAAGGTCAGCGGTATCCGACGCAGAACGATTAGGCCTATCTGATATAAGAATGACCATCATCGTTGTGTCCTCTTCAAAGTGGCAGCAAGTCTCCACTGTCTTCAGAATTGTGGTATGCATGTACAGTAAAATTTGTCTAAGCAACCACCTGTCTGTAGTGGGCACCTGCTGTAAACGGTCACTAAAACAATTCCCTCTGAGTGAAATAAAACCTATGTCTATATCCATAACGGCCACTTTTTTCGTCTCCCTTGGGCATTGGCCGGCCGCTATAGACAGGTTTCAGGGGCGGATCCCGGAATTCCGTAAAGAGGGGGCACGTTTACAAAATCAAATGGGGGGTGCACGCACCCCTCCCCCATTTTTTCATCTTATTTCTTTTGTTTCAACAAAAAATAAAGGGGGGGGGGGCGTGCGCCGTTTGCGATCCTCCCTGGATCCGCCCCTGGGTTTGACTGTACAATGTACTTTCCAACAGACTCAGGCCATGCTCAGGCTCAGCACGTCTTACACCCATCCGATCCATCAACGCATCCAGCAAAAATCGATCCTACAAAAAGTGTAGAGTCTGTTACACACATCATAGTGGGCGAATCTTTTAGCCACCGTGCGGAGTCACGCCGTGGCCGTCTGCATCGTACGCAGAGGAAGTAGAAGAGTTTAGCAGTAGTACTAGTAATCCTTTCGCTATCAAGTCAGTGCAGACAGTGAACTTGTGTGAATATAGCTTGATGTAATATTCTGCGGGCTATCTTTACAACGAGACGTAGCGATTTAAAGGACCAAGTTCAAAATGAGAGACAACGAAAGATGGGAGATAGGGCTGGCCAGATAACACCACCGCCTCCTCCAGTACCAGTGACCCGGTGCTCCGCCGCCTTCCTCGCCCCGGCGCCCCGGCGCTCCGGGCCTTTAGACAACAGCGCGGCGCGTGAATGCACACAAGGCTCCACATGTACAGGCGTCGGTCGAGAGATGCCCTACTCATTTCATGTCAGTCCCTATCATTGCTTTTGATGGGTCCATGAGCACGATATCTTGGTTTGACAGTCTAACTCAGCCAGTGTGATTAAACATACACCAATAACCAGTTAAAGTTGTAACACGACACCATTGTTTTGCTTGACATGGCATCAGGTCTTGAGGTAGTCGGAAAAGTCATTCTTCACAGCTCTGCAAACGTGACTTTGTCAGATGAAAGTTTGTGGCCGACAATGTGTTTGATCACGGTGAAAGTTCCATGAATGCTGATACACCACAAGTTGGGGTGTGGTCTGTGCTTTATTGAAAGAAGAAGATAAACATGGACAGATTGTTTATTTGTAGCAAACTGTAGGCATTTTGGACTCCATTGGAGCGATAAAATTGGAATTTCGAGTTGTGTGTTGGGTGGGCATGCAAGAGCTCCGCATCACTGGGTACTCAACAAAATAAATGAATGGCTCTCCGTGCTGTGTGGATCATCCCTCTCCCAGGGAATGGACCAAAAGCAGTTGTATTTTCAAGGTGTGTTCACAACATGCAAAGTTGATCTTTATGTCTTTTTTGGAATGTACGACTATGTACAGTAAGCAAATAATCAACGTTGGTGAAGGTGATGGGACAAACTATCACTTCCGAGGCGATCTGGATGTAGCTATCTTTCCGAAGCGCAGCTGAGGAAAGATAGCGTACACATTCATATCGCCGAGGAAGTGATAGTTTGTCTCATTGCCTGAAACTAAAAGGTGATTATTTGCTTTATATTCCACATCTATAATTTGCTCCGAAATAAAAGTGCATTGCACTGTGGTCTATCACTTGACCCAAGTCAAATGATAGACCACAGTGCAACGCACTTTTATTTCGCGTGTACTCAAAATTGTAAGTTATATCACGCGTTAGGACTGTGTGGACTAAAAGATCAGCGAAACAAAATGACTATAGAGTGTAACGAACTTTTCTTCTCAGGTGATGTGATGGGCAAAACTATGCTTTATCACGTGATCAGCTCTTGACCAATCTTATAGATTCTTAGTATGTATACACTCTTATATACACTTTATATCTTCTTTTAATAAATGCTGGGAAAATTTCTTACTTTTTGTCTGAAATGGGAAAATACTCATACCTCAATTTGTTACTGTGATGGGTCTTGATTGTGAGTTTGATGAATTGTGATATTTTCTCACATTTCCTCATTTGAAAAATATAACTCTGCGATGTATGATATCCATGGATGTTTACAGGAAATATTCCACAGTGGAGAGGAGGGCAAGGATTTTTGCAGCCAGCCAAGAAAACGGTGACTTTGTGAGAGTGCCGAATGAGGAAGTTCTCTACCAAAATGTGTTGGATGAGCTGGGTTTCAACTATCCCTCTAACAAGGTAGGCAAGCAGGCATCATGCTTCAGTCAGCTTTTGGACTTTTCTTTCATTTTTGTTACAAACTTCAGTTGTAACCATCTGATCTAGTGTGTCAGTTTGTTATGGCTTTTGCAAGAATTAGAATTCCCCAAATGCCAATTTTTTTTTTGCCTTGGTTATGTTTTTTTTTTTTTTTTTTGGGGGGGGGGAGGAGTACATTTTAAGTATAAAAGTAAGCAATGATATTGGTAGATTGATATAGATGAAAGATAGCATTAAGCAGTGATACTGGTACACTGTTCGGAGTTTAATTGCAAGTGTTCACCTGTGTCTGTCTATTATGACATTGTATTATGATGTTGGGTAAGGACCAGTCACATGTCCATTCTGTGGCTTCTTCATCCTGCCCCTGACAGTTTATAGCCTCACGAGACAGCTGTGACAAAGCCTTCCAGAAGCCTGTCTTTGAGGTGACAACAAAGGAGGGGAAGCTCTGGCCTGTCATAATGGTCGAGAAGGTGAGAACTTGAGAAGGGACGAGATTGCCAGTGAATACATAATTATGCTTCTTAACATTTGTACCCTAAAGGCCGTGTCACACCAGCCTTGCGTGCGACTTGCAAAGAACAATTTTGACTACCCGGAGGTCCCCGTAGATGATCCGCACATGACAGTACCTAGCATGTATCTCAAAAGTAGTCGCCCGGAGGTGCGCACGCATATTTTTTTACCCGCAACCGTGTTTAGGCCCTGTCACACCTTTCCGGGCAAGCTACTCGGGCTTGTTGCGTGTAGGGATTTTCTAGCATACCGGACATTCCTGAGGGCGGAAAAGGATTTGTGCGAGTCAGCGCATGTGTCTTACTTGCTGGACGCATTATATTTGCGAGTATACTGTGTGACCTTTGTACCAGTCGCGTGGGGGCTGATAACTCAGTGAAGGAATTCCTTTAATGGAATGGCTGAAATCTCACAGAATTTCATTATCTTGGCTGCATACGGGACTGTGAAGTACCTGCGTGGGAATTGCCTGGGAAGTACTGCTGCTAAGGGTCTCCTACTGGCGTTCTGCGTGGACCTCTACGGGCATTCCCGCGACTCACCCGGAAAAAGTTTTGGTCATGCTCAAAACTTGGCTGCGGTTAAATCGGACTTGCGTGAGCACCTCCAGGCAACTATGCGCTAGATACTGTCAGGTGCGGACCAACTGCGGAGAGCTCCGGGGAGTAAATTTGTTTCCCCGCAAGTCAAGCCGCAGAAGTTCCCCCGTACGGTATGACAAGGCATGAATGAAAATTGCAAACATTCTTGTTCGCCCGCTGAAAATCTACTACGTGCTGGAAACTACCTCCTCGCCACAAGCCCGCGTAGCTTGCCCGGAATGGTGTGACATGGCCTTTATGAATAAATGAGCATGTATATACCTTTCCACTTGACTTTTGATGTTTAGTGAAATCTAGTCCATTGACAGGTAAAACACTACAGCTTGAGAGTGATAACTGTCAATGTATTTACTATTAGTGATTGTCTAGGAAGTGATTGGTAAGAAATCATTTTAAAATTAAGAGCATTCATAAAACTCATGCAGGTGGACAGCATGTGGTGGTGGATTCTGAATGATTGAAATCCTTGTATTGAGACACTACCCCCAGCCTGAAGAATGCAAAGAACCAACTGAGCATGCCTGTAGACTTAAAATTTGCCTTCTCAGTTATGTTCAAGGATTGTACTTGTAAAAGCTTCAATCACCCTTGTAGCCTTCCATTCTATGGGGGCCGGGGGAGGGGAGGGGGAGGGGAGGTATGTAGGGATGTACTGGTAGGACATTTCCTTCCCTTTGTGTGTTTGTATGTTAACACAGAAAAATCAAGAAGTAACCCTTGGGTACATAATTATTCAGACAATCATTTATCCCATTTTGATATGCACTTGAACTTTGCTTTTGCATCTTCTTACTCAATTGAAGTTTGTGTGTAGAATTGATATTTATCAATGAGCTGGCATCATATTTGATACCAGGTAGCCTTTTCCTATGTCAGCACACACATGTTGTCCATGAAAGCTCTTTTCTTCTTCCTTTCTGAATATTTTGCAGTATGGATTCCTGTTCTGCTGCTTGCCACTTGTTGAATCGTCAACATCTGCAAGGCCACCACTCATTGATATGTAAGTTTTTGATTTCAAGGAAAGAAATCAAAAGTAGTACTATGCCATGACATCATTCCTATTCTGTGATATGGTGATAACCTTCATATGATGATGGTTTATATATATATAGAACCACTTTTTACCCAAGCCCTGATTTTGTTCTCGGAAACCAGCATGGATGTTTGTTATTGAGCTTCCCGTCTGTTTCACAGTGACCCTGTGGAAGGCATCACCATAATGCTAAAAGCTTCTTTTTAGACCACAAGTTTTGTTTTGAAATATTATTATAATGATGAATTTATAGTGAGAAGAAACATGAAGCATGGATATATTATTGAAAAGAAGCTAACTTTTTATTATCATTTGTTTTATTATGCTAATTGTGCAGGAATACATTTGTCGTCATTTCATTTACTGCAGACCTGGTGTCTCCGTAGGCTTCTCTTTGCTCTATCAACTGGCAGACATCTTGGGTTCTCTTCCAAGGAACATAGATGTGGTAATGCAGCCATCTTTGTTTGAAAAAAAAACCCAAAAACCCACAAATATCAACTGCTTAACTTTTGAAAAGGTCTTTAGGTTGTCATTTATTGATTGAATGCTTATTTTGAATGAAATAATGTTTTTTTCTTGTGAATTGCTAAACATGTTTATCTTAATTAC
The DNA here is from genome assembly GCF_040938485.1 of Diadema antillarum. NCBI lineage: Eukaryota > Metazoa > Echinodermata > Echinoidea > Diadematoida > Diadematidae > Diadema > Diadema antillarum. The sequence goes on from NW_027271881.1 coordinate 525,536, forward strand.
AGGTGATGTTTTTTGTTATTGTATGTGGCCTATTCTGCCATAATTTTTATGTGTAAAGAGTTTTCATTCATTCGGAGAGAAAATGTCAATGGCGGTCGCTACAGAGCAGCGCCCTTTCCGTATGATTTAATATAAGTTTAATGACTTCCCAAGATTCTCTTCAGACTACACTAGGTATCCAATGAAAGAAATGTTTAGCTTCAAATCATATTGGCAAACATACACTGTAAGCCTACTGTTACCATTTTGGCAGAAATTGGTCTAAACTATAATGATTTATAATTTTATCAATTTATTTTTGACTGCTTGTTAGGTTGCTTGGTTTATACATGCGTATGTTATTATCACTAAATGAGGAAATCATAATATTGATTGTTCTGCAGGATTGGAAAAAAAAAGAAATCTCTTATCTGCAATTGTTGACAGTATTGCTGTTAGGGCATATGATTTTAATACCAAATGTATTACATGCATTATAAGAGATCTTGTTTTGTTTTGTGTGTGTGTGGGTTTTTTTTTTGTTTTTTTTTTAGTGCCATAATGAAGTTAACACTTTGAATCTTTGTGATTAGCAGTTATGGAAACATGTTATACCAATGAACACGCAAATAATGGTGCGATTCTTCAAAGATTAACATATGAAATTGATGTGGGGTCTCTGCAGCTGTGAATGTTTTTCTCTTTGCAGACCCATCCTAAACTCCAAGAGTTGAACAACTTCCTGAGCCAGGCTGCTCCCTTCGGTACTGTAGTAGATTCCAATCCCACCACAGTAAAAGCTGCAGTCAGTGGCAGGGTATGCAGCCAAGCCATCTCTGCACATTCAAAGGTAAGCTGGTTGCCACTCACGTGCACTATCTTCGGAAATTATAATCTTGGCGACTTTCAGACAACTGGGAATGGGATTAAATGAGTTGGAGAGTTGCATTAATTGGCCACTAAAGAAGCAATTGAATGTTCATATGCAAGCAATCTATATACCGGTGCCATCACACATTGTCATTTAGTCGACAGTCGTACTTCAGGTTAAGATGCACAGTGATCCAGCAGACATCTTGTTCGCTTAGCAAAGTGTTAACAAAAATTGTTAGAAAAGTTTGAAATTAAGTTTTAGTTCTGATGGACTTCAGGTTATGCGCTCCTGACATGTCTCCGAAAAGTAATCCTTGGTGTTGTTATCAACATTCTTCTTCAACTTAGCAACCAGCATGGCGCCCAGTTGTCCCAAAGAGTAAACCTCTGCTTCACTTTGCCATCACAGAGGAGATTAGAGCTGTCTTGTACAACAGAGATGACGTTGACGATGTGTACCAGTTGTTTGGTGCTATCACGTGCAAGGTAAATATCACCGGGTAATTGCTACTCACCATTCAGTGCTGCATACTTAAATTAGTGTATGACAATGTGACAGTGAAATATATGATTTTGAAATGACACTATTCTTCTCATTTTCAGCATTTTACAGTGATTAATTATAGTGTACCAACAGTTTGTTGTAATACTCAGTGTGTTGGAGATACCATCATAACTCAGAAATTAGCCAGAAACTAGTTCATCACCAAAACCTAGGGACCCCATTTAGGGAGAATGTTGCAAACGATACCAAGAATCAAAATTGCATGAGCCACTTATGTTGGTGGAGTAAGCAATGGTGAATTGGTCGATCTGTTAACCTTTTGAGGACAGGCTGATTTTGCTACAACACGCATTTCCCATAGACACCTGCTCGAGTAAAGTTGGGACTCGTCCTCAAAGGGTTAAATTTGGAATACTTATACTTCAATACAGGCTGAACTGGAAGGTGCCATGCCAGAGGTGACAGTCAACCTGACAGTTCCCCAGGACTCCAACCCCATCGAGAACCTCGTCATACACCCTTGTGTTGCAGCATCAGATCCCCTGAATGTCCAGCCAGGTCAGTAGGACAATGTGCTTGTGCAAAAAGAAAACACTCCACTCCCAGTGTGAGAGAGTTGGCTTTTTAATGTATGCTTGTGTCAAGTACAGAGTATGAAAAGCAAATTCGTGATGCGCATTTAGTAACTAATAGTGAAACCATGTGATTATTCAATAAGAATATTCAATCTGTTTGTGGGTCTGCAAGTGTAAACATTGTGTAAAGAGAGAGATATAGAGAGGGGGGGGGGGGGAGAGGGGAGGGGAGGAACATTCCACTCATTTCCAGGGACAAGCTGTCTGTGGATTTCTACCATCCCCACAGGAGTGGAAACGTCTGCTAATAAGCCAAGGAATCAGTTACACTATCTTCCAATATAACCAGGTGCCTAAATTAGCAGATACAATGCTGTATTCTGCGCACAACTTATGTCTACAATTGTACATGCACGGCACAAAGAGTGTTACCCCTCTATTTCAAGTGTGCAATATGTCTGTGTGTGTCTGTGTGTGTAATAATATGCACAAGAGAATCCTCCAAGAGCAGTTGTGGGAAGCATTTTTCAATCTTCTTGTAATGGACAAATCAAATAAGGGATAAAATGACAGTTTTACCAGCAAAATCCTCCTTTACGCATGAAATTTCATTATGTGTTTCTGAAGTTCAGCTTGTTGTATACAGTGACTTGTGCCATAGATATGCATGTTATAATATCCATACTTGGAAAAAATCTTCTAACAATAACGAAATCTTGTAACTGTGTTGTAACGATGATTGCCCGTATCATGTTTTTGTCCATACTTGCAGGTGAACTCGCATCAACCGTGCGCAAGTTTCACTTCAATCCTCCTGCCGAGATGTTCATCCTCTGCCACTACACAGCCACTGCTCCAAAAGAGTCCTCCAGCATGACCTCGCCAGCATCAACTTCTCGACCAGGATCTGTTTCCATGGCAAGATCTGCCACGCCCACTTCCATCACAAGGTCGACAAACTATTCATACAGGGATATACCCCAGGAGACACCCACAAGAGGGATGACAATCCGTGAAATCACGCCGACTTCGGACAGGTCAGCATCACCCACTCCTTCTCAGTTGTCGTTCCAGTCCATGGCCACGCCTTCTGAACTGCCAATCAAGGTGGCGTATGAAATGACAGGTGACGAACAGGAAGTGGAAGTGAAGGTCAAGGTGAAGCTCAGTGGCAATGTCAGGAATTTCTTTGAATACCTGGAGGTACAAATTCCATTTTTCAACAGGTAAGAACCTCTCTGAGCTTTATATATGAGAATGATATTTGAGTCATGTTGATAACTCTTGCATTTGTTTGTTCCCCCAAAAAAACTTTGAGTGGCTTGATTGCTAGAATGTTGTTTTGTTTTGTTGTTTTTATGCCTCCGCCACGAAGTGGTGCCGGAGGCATTATGTTTTCGGGTTGTCCGTCCGTCCTTCTGTCCGTCCGTAATGAATTTTGTGGACAGGGTAACTATCAAAACCTTTTGAGGTATCCTAATGAAACTTGGCATGTATGTGTATTAGGGGGTGAAGTTGTGCCCATCAACTTTTGGGTGCACATGCTCAAGGTCAAAGGTCAAAAGGTCAAGGTCAAATACATGAAATTTCACTATTTCCATCATATCTATGCAATGCCTGAAGATATTTTCTTGAAACTTAGTGTATACATGTATTACCCAATTAAAATTCTCTGGTGAAAGTTTGGGTCATGAGGTCAAAGGTCAAAAGGTCAAGTAAAAATATTAAAACTTCACCTTTTTTCTCTGTACCTTGAAAATTGTTCAAGGTCTCTTCATGGAACATAGTATATATACATGTACTGACTGGCAGTGATTATCTAGAGAATTTAGGGTTCATGGGTTCAAAGGTCAGGGGTCAAGGGTCAAGGGCAACACTTCAAAATTTTACTAAATATGTCCCTCATGTCTATGCAATGCCAGCAGGATTATTATTTTTTTTAACACTAGATGTATGCATGTTTAACCTAATAGAGATTCTCTTGAAAGTTTTTTTTCTTTTGTTTTTGCCTAAAAGGTCAAAGATCAAGTGAAAGTGCTAAACTAAGTTTTTCCTCCATATCTCGGAGGTGGCTCAAGTTATCTTGAAATGTACTACATATTTATGCATCTTCTGCCTGACAGTGATTATCTTATGAATTTTAGGGTCAAAGGCCAGATGAAAATGGTAACAATTTACTATTCAATACAGAAATTGCACTTTTTCTCCATACCTTGAAAATTGCTCAATGCATAAACGTATGAATGGGTCAAAGTCAAGTTGAAGTCCGTAAATCCCAAATACATGCTCTCCTATTAATCCAATTAAACCTAGGTCAAGGAAGGTGAGCATTCAACACATTTGTGACAAACTTGTCATTTTAACATTTTGCCAATTTTGTGACAATGTAATCACACATTGCCCACTTGTACTATTTAGACCTATTAGGAGAATCATGCATTATGGCGGAGGCATACCAGTCGCCATAGCGACATTTCTAGTTTCAATGTGATTTCTTGCCTGGTATATTCATATGGTAATAATAATAATAATAATTAGTAATAATAGTTGACAGTGCTTATATAGTGTATAACACAAAGTGATAATGTGCAATGGATACCATTTTTGGAAAAAGAAGTCCTTTGCACATTTTATGGAACATTTCTTAGAGTAGTTCATGGACAGTGTAACATTTAGATCAAATTCAGTTTTATGCCCCGTATAGGATTTGATTTGGGCAGTCAATGTTTTTTCTATGATGGACAAGAAAAACAGTCATAACAACTTTTTTAGTGGATGTTGATGGCCAAAAAATGATACCTTAAAAATAGACAATAGAACACTTCTTGCATACACTGCATTCAATATTACATGTATGCTTAGAACCATGGTATTTGACTGTTTATGTAAAAATATCATATATTGCAAGAATCAAAGTACCTTGTTTTTTCCCCCATCATACATTTCCCCTACTGTCTTCACCTTACAGGGGTGTGGTCATAGGAGTGGATGTCAACCCAAGCATAGGGAGTGTAGTCTTGTCTCAAGACAGGCACACATTGGCCTGGAACCTGGGCCAAAAGCTGCCTTCCCGCACGCTAGAGGCCAGTCTCAAGGCCAGTGTCCAGTTTGGATCCCGGGATGAGCTGGACAAGAAGGACTCTTTCTGCGTGGGACTGAATACCTATGTATTAGTGAGTAGGATGTCAGACATAATGGACTGATCTTTAGAATTATAGGCTTACACACTGGATAGGAAAGAGTTGATTGGACCAGACCCTAGCGTACACTAAGGGATGGTTCTTGAGCATATGGTTCTTGAGCTGCAACAACAGGATCTGAAAGTCGGGCAAGGACAATTTTCTGAAAATTCTATATTATTCCCTTTCTCTTCCAGTTCAATTTCATATATAACACAACTCATAAAAGTACTTGGTTTCGGAGATATCGATGATTGTATTAGCGCATGTCAAGTGGTTTAGGAAATCAGCGTTTCGAGAAAACCGCCTTCAAAGTTTCCTTCCTACACTATCATGATCAAGGGGAGGCAAGACAGTTTTCACCGCCTGACAATAGAAGGTAGGCTCCTAGCAACCTCCGCGATGTTCATTTAAGCTTAGCGCCAGTGGTCTATGCATCAGTAACCAGGGTGCCACACACTGACCAATAATATCACTCCCTTGTTGCTAGGGGCGGAGTGTAGCTGGGGCGCTAAATCCAAATCTTCATATACATTCCTGTTCCGTTGAAAGTCGGAAAATCATGGCCCAGAAAAATACTAATTTCTTGCCTTTCCTTTGATCATTTAGCTTCGAAATTTCGGCAGATGATAGACAATACATCAGACTACAAAATTATGCCAAAAACAGAAATCTGATCGTTTCGACCGATTTTGATGATCTGACTTAAAACTTGATTTTCTCAGCTCAGCTGTCAGCGACTGTACGATCCTTTTGTTGTGATGGGTCACATATCCATTGTGAGCACTGAGCAAGGATTTTGCAGGGTCTTTTAATTTCTTTCATGAAGGACATAGTCGTGACATTTTAAAAGCTGAGTTACTTAGTGTTTAAAACTTGCCAACAGCCATTGAGAATCACATACTACAGACAACTTGGACAGGAGCTAACTCAAGCTTAGTGGATAGAACACTGTCCTGCATGTGATGCAAGTCTCCAACATCAGTGCTAAAGGATTATACTATGTATGCCATATGAAAGTAACTGTGAATATCAATTTTAATTTTTAAACTAAGTCTCACAAGACTGATGACATCCAGACATTTTAATGAAATTTTATAGAAATTTGCCCTGTGATGATCCACCATGTTTGCTGCGATTATGAAGAATGTGAAAGTTGAGTGCACCTAGGACTCTCAATATGTTATTGTGTTGTTTTTCCACAGGTCTACTTCAAAATTTCTGACTACACACACAGCGGATGTAAAGTGGATGTGAAGTCAGTGCAGGTCCAACCAAGCTCAAAAGCCAAGGTGACAGCAGGTAAGCCAAGATGTCCACTCTGGGACAACTGGATCATGCTACCCAAAGATCTGGTCAACTGCCCATCTGCTGACCAGTTTATATAAGGGGTCCAGCACATACAACTCTACTATAAGATGAGCTATTTTGTCTTGCACCAGTTTTGCACCCGAGTATTTTGTAGATATTTTGATATGTCACGGCATGCAGTACACTAGGCCTGAAAATCAGTACCTCATACACCATGAGGTGGACTACACTGTCCAAGAAGAAGCTCTTGATTTATTCTCGTGAAGTAGGCCTGCATTTTTCTCTCTTTAGCTGATTATCACAATCATCTTTAGATTTCTATAGAACATTGTTAAAATAATGTCAGTAAGATTAGTTCAAGTTGTAACTGCACAAAGTACAGAACACATTTGAAACATTTTATATTACACTTGTCACTTCATGCATCGTGTAATATTGTGTCGTTCGACTCTTTCTTCATTTAATCCACAGTTCGCGAGTTCATGACCATGGAATACAAGGTGTGGAACTCACAGGGAGATGTACTATCTTGCCTTCCCCCAGTGCATCAGGAAACATGACTCTCCGCACTCCTTTCTCTCTTGCGTTCCACAAGACAAACTGTAATCCCAAGATGTCTGGCACACTTCGGCTCTGCATCACAGCATAGCATCATTTACTCGATTCTGTTTGATCTGGCTATTTGAGTCATTGGTGTGAAAGTCACAAACGTAATATAAACTCAAGCACCCACCACACAGGAGAGCATACCCAGGTACATCTTTCAGAAAAAAGCAGCCCTGACTGCTGCCTACATCTTCACCAGTTGTAACTTGGAGAACAAACTTGTTTATGATTTATGATCAATGTTACATGATAATTGACACAGGTCTTCACAACAGACAGCAAGTGTAAGTGACTGACTTGCAATTGCGTCTGCAATTTCTGCTTAAAGGGACTGTACAGTACTGGTTGAGGTGGGGATTCATGTTTTGAACATTCCTAAGTGAGATAATGAGAAACCTTTTATGAAATATAAAAGAGCATGTAATTTTAAGAAGGATTCAACATTTATTTGATGACAGTTGGTTTTCAAATGGCTGAGATATCCAAAAAAGTGATAATAATAAAAGGCGACAGGCCACGCCTTTTATTAGGATCTCTTTGTTTCACCTTGTTTTTGAATATCTCAGCCATTTCAAAACCGATTTTCATCAAATAAACTTCTGATACCCCTTAGAATTGCATGCTCCTTTGACATCTCATAGAGTGGTTTCTGAATATCACGCAAAACGTTAAAAGCTAAATCCTCACCTCAACCAGAACTGTACACACCCTTTAAGTAAATAAGACGTTGCTGTACACTAAAGGTCTGAGAAAATGACACTATATTGTTTAGTCAAATTTGATTTAAAATTGTTTTATTGTTGATGCTGCTGGCACGGTACTCGAGCACATTTTTTTCATTCAGTGTTATTATTACATTGTGTTAAAATATTTCTCAATGGAGCTGGGCATGTATTGAGGACATGATGTTATGTTCTTGCATTATGCATGGTGAATTTGAGACCATCATGAAAATTCAACAAACATCTTTATTTTTATATTTTCATGTTTTAAAATGCTGTAGGTAACTTACTTAATATAGCCTATTTTCCCTGTCTCTTTGATCTGAACTCATTCTACCAGCTTGCCAGGGGACTCTGATTTGATCAACACCCACACTCGCACACAAAAGAGTGGATAATGCATAAATGTGAGCAATAGGTTGGACAGTGCAATTCCATGACTAATTCATGTACCGGTACACAGAATGCAAGATCTATTGTACAGTTATCAGGGATGTAAGAGTTAAAGAGTTTAATCTGATTATAGACTTCTCTACTCTTCCCAAAGCCCATTATTCAGATCATTTGCAGTTCAAGTGCCTTGAAATGCATAGTTAAAGGCACTTCAGACTTTAAAAATAAAATAGGTTTCAGATTTTTGAATATATTTTCTGCAATTAATTGTCACACCCCTGAGTTATTTTAAAAGGATCTACATTACAGGCGACTCCTGTCATAATGAAGTCCTCAGGACCAGCAGTTTTCTTTTGCTATACTTGTATTAAAATTTTGTTATAGTTGAACAAGAAGTATATAAAGATATATACAAGTAGACAATAATTTAACTCAATATTAATAATTTGATTCTTACTTCGTTATAATGAGAGTTTTGTTATAACCACATTCGTTATAACGGAAGGGCAATGTAGAGTAGTACGTGTAGTATTAAATCGATATCTTATTATGGCTGTCTCGATCAATGTCTGTCATTTTCTTATATTGATGCGGCATACAGGATGGTCTTCTTGTTCCATATAAGGGACTAATACTTTTGTCATGTCTGCAATTTGAAATCACACCAGGTTTTATTGAATACTCTGAATAGTACACACTTTGCAATAGTTGTTGCTCATGCTTCTTTGTACAAATCAAAACTTATATTAAATCCTAATTTCATACCAGTACCAAGAAATTAGTGATGAGGCATGAGGAAGTTGTAGTTACAGTCAACCTTAAGTAAGTCAACCTCGTATAAATCAAATAATCGCCTATGACAGTCAAAGGTCTTTTCAAGTCTTGTTCTCTTTATATTCTGTTGATTTTAGTTCCTCGTAAGTCGAATTTCTCTAAGTCGAAGCCATTTCTTATGTCCAAATAGACTCGACTTTATGCAAGGTTTACTGCAGCTTTGCATTCATGATGTGAACTGAACTAGCATTGTTTAACTTGCTGTTCTGTCAGATATGTATCATATGAAAGACAGTTGACCCGATTCATACGTATGTAATTTATCTACTTCAAGCCATATCTTGGATGCTATGATAGGACAAAAGAAACCAGATCTATTCTCAGCAAATGAGTCTGTATAGACTAAATGCCACTTTAAGCAGAAACCAAGAGCACTGGTAAATACCAATGCCTCATAGCTAACCTCATATCAAAACTGATGCTCAAGGTAAAGTGACATGCACCTTTTAATACTAAAGGGGAATATTCAATGTCATGGGATGATGCCCTTACCCAGGGCTCGACACTAACGGTGGCCCGGTGGCCCGGGGCCACCAAAAATGAAAGTCGGGCCACCAAATTTCAAAAAAGGGCAAATTTGGTGGCCCGCCTCGGGCCACCAAATATTTTTGAAAAGTACTTGTATGTCAATTAATTTGTAACTTTTTAGCAGTTTTGTTTAAAGCATGGATGAAAAGGACTGAATGAGTGCCTGAGAGTAAGTGTTGAGAGTTTGTTGAGATTTATTTATGAGTAGATATGTCAAACTTTCAAGTCTTATTATGATGAAACTTAAATATCTGACTCATTAAAAAAACAGAACTTTTAATGTTTTTTATTGGATTTTTCTTTTGGGCCACCAAATTTTTCTCTGGGGCCACCACAAATTTGAAATTGAGGATTTTGGTAGCCCCATCGGGCCACCAAACAAAAAGGTTAGTGTCGAGCCCTGCCTTACCTATGTGCCTCATCTTTAGTATTTACATGAACACTGGATATGTTCCTCTGGCATTATGACTTGAATGGTTTTGAGCTCAGTTTGAGACATTTGCTGATTTGATTATACAGAGATGCAATGTAGTACATACCGGTACTCCAGAATGGGTATTATGATAGCCTTGAGACACTGTGCATTTGATGCTAATACAAAACAGTGTGTAAAAACAAACTGGTGTGCATGCAAAGGCATATTCAAAAAGGTAACAGAGTTGCCTATGATGTCATGCAGTATATGGTGTTATATCATCCCATGCTGTGAAAGCTTTGCCTGGCGTGTCAACCAACCATTATTCTACAAAATTCTGATTCATTTATCTTCTTTGCTGATGACAAATGTATCTAGATGTACATGATGCAAAAGTGAACTTTAGGACATTCAGTGCATGCTCTACTTTTATAGCTCCAAACAGATTTAAAATGCATAAGGTGAACAGTCATGTTCGTCGCTGTCGTTTTTGTGGTTATGTGGGGCTTTCATTCTCATCCATCTAAGATTGACAGAAATTTGTTGTGGGGCTTGATGACCATTCTCAATCTGTAAAGCAGGTGCTTATGCATAAAAAAAAAAAAAAAATCAAAGCTGAGGAGTTCTTGTGTAGAATACAATTTGTGTATTTAGGACAAGTAACACCCATGACACATTTTGTGCATATCATTGTATTTTATATCATCTTTGTCCTGTCAACAAAACTGTTTGTAAGATTTCTCTGATAAAACTCATATTTTTGTATATCAGCAATAAAGAGAACTGGATACCAGTTACACAAGGAAGTTCAACTGTTCTGCATACCTAGTAAATGTAACATGCATTTTGTTGCTTATGACCGGGTGTTGAAGAATGCGCAAATAGACACAAGTCTATTCCACTATGGGAGATGTCAAAAGTGTCCCAATTCCCAAACACAGATCACCACTGACATCGGACAAGCAAATAGAAACAAGTCTATTTCACTATGGAAGTTGTCATAAGCGTCCCAATTTCCAAACACAGATCACCACTGACATAGGGCAAGTTTCCCCATTCTAATTATAATGGTCGTGTCGGCCCTTGAACACTTTCATCTCAGACCATGGGGCGTGACAGTTCGACGGGCCCTCCCCAAACTGCAAAGGACTACGTGTCAGTGTTCTCCCGTATGCCTTCTTTGCCAAGTCTCTTGAGGTCCTTCAGGCCTTCCAGGGACAGGTATCTGATCTCGCACTGTGGCAAGGCTGGGCCCAGGATGCCCAGGACACCGTCCATGTCCTTCACGGCTGGCAGATCGCAAAGGAACAGCATCTTCAGTTTGCTGGCATGGGACAGATTGTGATTGGAATACAGAGATACATATGTAGTTTCTTACTTGCTGGTGCCAGATCTTTCATCACTCAGCTTGTCATTAGTGTTTAAATCACTGCAAGCTTTCAATACAACAACTGCAAAGAATGAAGGTTGTCTTTACTGCACTGCCATTACATTTTTGCTCATTAGATATTATCTTCTTGAGAAAAAGAAAATAAGCATAGGCCTTTCACATCAAAACAATCTCAATCAACTTCATTGATTTCTATGCTCCTTTTATGCACATTTTATTCTCAAAGCATTGGAGCTATTAACAACACCTTATGTAATGACTGAATTTTAAAGATTTTATCACTACATATGACACTAGGAACAAATCAGTTTCTTGATATGATATGTGCAGTTCATATAGATGATTTTCATTCAAACGACAGTCAAAGTCTGTAGTTTTTTTTTTGGTTTTTTTTAAAAAAACCAGGTTATGATAATGTCATAATAAACAAGTAAGGTTACCAACTTTCAAGTATGTGTACGAATTCAAGCTATCTTGGCAAGCAGCATTTATGCAGTGTTGTGTGAACCAAATGGAAGCATTTGGATGGTATAAAAAGCAAGTAAATTTCCAAGTTTCAAGCATGCATGATAAAGAATTTAAACTGTCACAGCAAGCATGAAGTATGCAGTGCCATGTGAACCACAGACAAAGTGGCACAGATTTGTCCAAGTATCATGGCATAAAACTTACTGGAGATGAATCAGGTTTGTTAAACCCTTGTCGGTGACATCACCACAGCTACTGATCTGAAGCTCCTCCAAACAGTCTTTTAAATAGATCAGTTTTGACACACATGTATCCTGGAGATATGTGCAGTGATGCAGCTTCAGGTTTCTAAGGTGGTCGATTCCCTCTGGTTAAGGGGAACAAGAATACAAATGCAGTGATTACTGAGAAGAAAGTTCTGATTGGCATCTTCAAGTGGAGAAAGTGGTGGAAGCTTCTTTTTTTTTTTTTTTTAATCCTAGTGTCTAGTGTAATCTGTGTGCAGGCCTTGACATAAGCTGACATGTAAAATTCATTCCACAGCACAAGCAAAAATTTCTGTAACCACATGATTAGATGCACATCGACATCTACAATGTGGTTGTTGTTGTTTGTTTCAGTTGTCATCCTGTATCAACTTATTTCACACAGTGTTTGGTCAGTTTGACACTAATTTGGGAACCAAATTCTACCGGTACATACCCATTGCTAGCCAGCCAGCTGCACTTTATAACAACTACGACCCCTACAAGTAATACACATGTAGTGCTCTTTGCAGGTCTTCACAGTCTCTCTTATTTTCTCAAACAGTCCAGATGTCTAGTAATCTAAAATAACATTTTATGGCATTTACCACTTTAAATATACATCATAAACACAATAACATTAATGGAATATTAGAATGTAATGCTCATTTCCCTAAAGAGATGCCGCCATCTCCATTGAGCCTATTTGCCTCCAAGACACCTTTCCTGTGCAAATATGGGCTATCACCTTGGACCCAAGAACTCACTGAAATGCTCGAATCCTATGTGCATGATGCAGGAATCTGTGGCATCAACCTCCACTAGCTTCAACTTATCCCTGCCCCCAGCTGGTAAGAGGTTGTAGTCTTCTGTCCACTTCTCAAAGTCTCTGAACCTCACTGCAGCACCGCAACGGAGCAACCACTCGGCAGCAGCCCTGTCTGGGCCAACTTCACGAATTCTTGATTTGTCTACCCTGTGGTCATTGTACAAAATTGAGAGGCTATACTGTAACTAGCCGGCAAATGCATGTATTGATTAGCTGAACACAGCACAAATATTATTGGTAATTACTCACTGTATTTAGACACTAGTACTTTTCTATAAGAGTGTGATTGTGTAAATATATTGCGAACTAATGCACACACAGGCACACGCGCGCACACACACACACACACACACAAACAAAACAAAAAACGAACAACACTCAAATATCAATTATCACACAATTATAATTGAGACTGCCAGTTAGGATTGCATTATGTGGACATGGATTTGCATGCTTTACAATATTCTATAAACACCCAAAGACTCATCTTTGGCCTTTGACATTCGATCTGTAAGAAACTATTACGAGTGAAGCAAATACATGTACATGTATATTTGGGATACTCTATTGACAGTTATTGAGGACTAAGCACAAAACTGTTTTCATTACTTAAGTTCAGCTGAAGTGCATTTTTAGGACATGAGTGTGTGTGCTACAGGGAAGAAAAATTTCACCTGTATTGTCCTTCATCTTATTCACATTATTGCACAATAACTGACAATGTGATGGAGTAATACCTCAAACATTTCAACGTCATATAATGTAATTGTAATTCTGGATTTATGCTGATGAGAAACTGATTAATCTTGAGAAGAAACTATCCATTTGCAGATCCTGAAAAAAAAAAACAGAGAAAGAACTATAACCACCAATTAGTGTAAAACCAGAAATTTTTGCAGGCATAAAACTTACATGAATTTTGTGAGGAGCCAAGATTCACAAAAGTAAAGTACACACAAAAGTTTTTTTTTTCTTTTCATATGCCATGCATTGAATGCAAATGGCAATTTACATGTTTCATGCTGCAAACGTGTCTGGTTTTACAGTAATTTATTGATTTTTAAAAAATAAGTGCACAGAAAAATTGTGAATACTGGGTAAGTATAACATGTTGGAACGTCACTAATTTGTCTACTACCAAAATAAAAAGGCTTATGATAGCAAGTCATGGTCACTTTAATCAACACTGATTTATTTTCACACATGCCATTTCATCTTCTGAGGAGGGGGGGGGGGGGGGATGGGTTGTAAACACAAACACAGAAAAAAAATATATGAGTCAATCTATCCATTTCATAACTGTAAATTGTCAAGAGAACTGGGAGAATTGTTGAACTGAATTTTATGATGATGTTTCCCTTTGATGCACCAAGGGGGTACCAGCTAGGGTCATCACGACATCACCTAGTACCTCCTTGGGTGTACCTACTCTTTACAGGGCACATACAAAAAAAGATAAAAGAAAGAAAGAAAGATGCCACCTGATGAGAATAGAAGTAGCTTTCAGACCTACCTACCTATATGCCTGAGACTCATGCCTAATCGGGGGTCTTTCTACATAACATTTTTAACTTGAGACTTTCATTTAAAGTTGTATTATTTTACTACACTGAAAAGTATGACTCACTGGTTGAATACTGCATTCAGCATACCCCAAAGGGACCGGATTCCATACTGCTGATGTGAAGGCAAGCCTTGACAGAGGACACTTCTGACAGGAAGCTGAATGTGAAAAAGGGGTGAAAAACAACAATTAAAACATGTTACATGCCTGTATTCTTCAACCCAGTGTGGACCCTCTTCATGCACTCAGAAATGTAACTTGCTTATAGACCAGTACCCATAGATGTTGTACACAGGGTTTTCATTTGTACATAGACCGATGATAACCATTTAATGTGATTTCTAATTTCTCATATATGACATAGGATTGGGGTAAATAAATTTAAAATTGTAATGTCCTTTTTTTTCGGGGGGGGCAGTTGTTCAGGCAAAGGTCTCCAATACATTGAAAAAGGCACAATGATGTTGTCAGAGTATATACCGGTACTGTGCTAGATTTCCATTATTGCTTTTAGCAGGACCCACCAAAGGCTAAGCTACAGAATTGCTACATTGAATACACCTCACATTGCAAAGTGTGTAAAAAAAAAAAAAAAAAAAAAATAGAATGCCTAGCTTGTTACATAACCATGGACATGGTAATGGAAGTGTTAACATGTCTGGACCGGAGATTCCCTTTGTAAAGAAGGCTCTGCTGTCATCTGAGAACTTTCTTTGAAAAAAGAAAAAACAAAACAAGACACACACACATACACATACACTAAAACAAACAACTAGGTAGAATTCCAGCAAGTTGGGTTTGAAATACATCCAGGAAGTACACAGTGTGGAGAGGAGCGGTGCAGAGCCCACGAGCTCGGGTCATCGGGGTCTAGGAAACATCATGGTGTAACTTTGAATCATGATGTCCATAAATAATTCAAACATAGGTGTAGATCTAGTTTCAATTTTTGGTAGTATTTAATAAATTTTCGTGTCATAATGTCAAATTGCCTAACCATGTCTTCGACCCTGTGGTCCAAGTGTGGACTCTCAATCACCATCTTCAGTTGATGCTGAACTGTTCGATGGTTTTCTAGACTATGCCTGGGCTGGTGACATTACAATTCAAAACAAGTACGAAGTAGAGTCGAGTCCAGGTCAATGTTGACACATACACAGTCAGAAGTAAAGTTTTGATATGCATGGCTAATACCGTCATGAACGAATGTGAGGAAGTTATGGCAACAAGAATTCTATTTTTTTTTGTACCTGACTAACTGCGAAACACAGCCCGAACGCCGAACGCGAAGCGTTGACTGCACAGTACTGTGTATATACAAGGAGTGCCCCGAGGTTAATACCTGACATGAATATATACACATCGGACTACAAAAGGGCACAATTCCTGACCAGACATGAATACATACACGTCGGACTACAAACGGGCACAATTCCTGACCAGAGCTGCTGAAGCTGTTCACTGACTGATGAGCTGCGTTTGCACAGAAATACTGTGAGAAAGAATTCATTAACAGTACACTAATGTCAACTATACACTGAGGAAAATTTAGGTTCCGGGATTCACTTACCCGGCTCAGAAGAAATGACATTTTCAGTTAAAAGATTCAACTTCGCTCCAACTCCAGAATGTATATGTAGAGACTTGTAACACTAGACTACTCGACTGCAGTCAGTGTCGTCTGCTTCTGCTGGAAGCTCGTTTAGATTACATTTCAATGAATTCATTTCACGATCGACTCAACCTTAATACATATACAATACTAGCTATTTCATCAAAAACATGAAATGTGTCTCCTTCGAACAACAGATTGACGCTAGGGCACAGGATGTGTTAAAACGGTGTCAAAAGTTTGTGGTTTTTTTCTCTGGATTGATCACCATCACGGAGCACGGACCACCGTTGCATTCAAAGAGCGCACTGCGTGCGCCTCTGATACTCTTTGGTTGCATTGTACTGTAGTTCCGTTGCCGACTTTACGTCTTGGATAGCATAAAAATAGTGTAAAGGGGTAATAATAGTTTTAATTGAGATAGGGATTCAGCTGTTAACTTTTTAAATGTGAGATACATCAGAAACCATTTTCAAATATGAAAGAGCATAGGCCTACGTGAGTTCATAGACGAATTTATTCAAAGTTTGTTTTATGAAAATGGGTTTTGAAATGGCTGAGGTATCGCAAAAAAAAGTAAAACAAAGTTATTCTTATAAAAAGTGGGTCCCACCTTTTATTAGGATTGCTCTTTTTTTTTTTGGGGGGGGGAATATATCAGCTATTTTAAAAACAATTTTCATCAGTAAACTTTAAATTCCTCTTAGAATTGTATGCTCTTTTATATTTCATGAGAGGGTTTCTCATTAGCTGACATACACACACACACACACACAAAAGAGAACAAATGGAAATACCTGAAGCCATAGATCTCACCCAAAACTATATCATCCCTTTAATTGCAAAACCATAAATTTTCTAACGCTATGAAGGAGTACTGACTTCCTCAGCAGGCTGTATACGGGAATAATCCATGTCAGTAACACCGTAATAATACCCTGGAAGATGTCAGTAACACAACGAGGGAAGGTGTATAGGCCCTACTTTTTATAACAATTGGGTGAAAATCTCATGTTATGTACAGACAAGTATGAAAATGTTAGGGTGATTGGCCGGCATAATGTAATACGTACCATAAGCCTGCGTGTGTAGGCCTAAACCTTTCTTATCCAGCCAGGGCCAGCCATGACGGAACTTGGAATTGTGCAAAGACATTATTCTATGCTGAATTCAGTGGCGGATCCAGGGAGGACCGCAACCGGCGCACGCCACCCCCCCCCTTTATTTTTTGTTGAAACAAAAGAGATAAAAAGAAAAAAAATGGGGGAGGGGTGCGTGCGCCCCCCTTTGATTTTGTAAACGCGCCCCCTCTTTACGAAATTCCTGGATCAATTGCAGCATTGTTTCGTTGTTCCGGATAATTTCACTATCGTTGTTGACTATCCTAGTTCTGCATTCATGGCGAATCCGATATCGTGACAAAAATGATGTCTTTTCAGTTTTAACTTTCTGTAAGTGCAATGTTTAGGATCGTAAGGTATGACATTGATAACTAGAACTATCACTTAATTACCCCGCTCCAGCAGCTCAGACTTCTATGAAAAAGAAACCACGGTTTGATGATGTTTTGTGTGTGTGTGTGTGTCTGTGTGTGTGTGTGTGTGTGTGTGTATGTGTGTGTATGTGTGCAGTTGCTATGGCAATGCCTTGTCGGGTTCAAACACAGAGTGTCCTGTATAACTACACCTATCCGTAGATCATCATATTATAATACATACAAAATTTGAAATAAATTCAGTAAATACTGTGTAAGTAGTTCGCTCCAAAAGGTTTCGGTATACATTGCGGTTACCATGACAACGCTTTGTCTGGCAATTATGAAAATCAGGTCTTCTACACCTATACCTCATTGTCATAATCTTACCAAATTTGATACCATGCCATTTCAAAATTGCATTACTAGAACTTGCCACCTCAGGTGGTACCAATAGCCCATTTTTCGGGTCTTGGTCCATATGCACTTTTTTTTTTCATTTCTTGATTAATGAACGTTCGGAATAATGAACTTTTAATTTTGTATTATTGAACCTTCACACTAATGGACTTTCTTTCATTTTCGGTATGACGAATCTTAGGGATTCAATGAATTTCGGAATAACGTCACAAAATGTCCTGATTAACGAACATAAAGGTAAAGGGAATTTATGTGTTTCGGAATAGCGAACATCACGCGATTTTTGTCTGAAGGTTTATTCTCAAAATTGTTATCGATCATTTACGTTCTCTCGTTCGTTCTCTCAAAATGCACGTAGACGTCATTATCATACATCACAAGTAAGCTTAAACAGATTGTAGAATCAAAAAAACAACAACAACTTTTACAGCATCTTGAAGGATCAACTCATTTCGTCTTAAAAATCCAATTTCCCACTTTCCTCATCATTTTAATGACCTGGGTAGGCCCTCAATGACAATTGGTACAGTGAACACAAAGGTCCAGACATTTTGTTCTGGCACTAGTGCCTCATCATAATGTAATCTGTTGATGTCGTTATTATGCTGGACGTAATTATGGGGCGTAATGGATAACATGGCAATGGGATTTTCTCCTTAAATTTTGGATCAAAAAAATTAAACTAAAGAAGGGGAATATTTGAGGCAAAAAATCGTGTGTGGTAGATGCGATGTTGAAGATGGATCCTGTGCGCTGACCATACACGAAGCAACGTATGATGTCAGACTCCTTGCTTTGTGATGGTAAATAAATTCATTGTTTTGTTATTTTTGTCATATTTCACAGAGTGACGGTGCGAAGCTGCGAGCGATGTCAGAATTGCTTTGTGATGTCACAATTGCTTTGTGACATCATTTTGCCAAAAATGATATGTATTTGCAAAATGTCGTCATAAAAGTGACGTCATTTTGCACATAGTACGCCATTGAATGTCACACATGAGAACATTCTGGCATAGCTAAAAATGCTTTCAATCATGGTGAAGCTCTTTCAACCAATATATTACTGACGGCGGATAATTTTTGTTCCAAAATATGAAACAAAATAACAATATCATTGGGTAAAAAATTTGATGTATGAATTTACACTTTTCTTTTTCATGAATTTACACTCCCGATTTTTCCTAAAAAGATATAATTTAAGGTCCGGACGTTTGAGACTGTTTTACAAGACTTTTCCAAGACTTTTATGAACCAGATTACGATGTTTCTGTCCAGAGCACATTAGCTTCGCACTCTCCTTGTATGTGAGATTATTTTATATTATATAGGCCCTGTCATGTACTGCAGTTTTATGCATGCCGATTTCTGTAATAGAAACCTATAGTTCGCCTATTCTTACGGTCTCTACACTTTTTTTCTATAGCTTTTTGCGACATTATGTGACTAGAAAGGTCAGTATCTTCTTTTTCAAAACACTTTAGCTCAGACTTAAAGGAAACCCAAGCCCAATACCGGAACTGAGTGAAAGAGCAACAATAATAGTATGTACATGTATTAGTGAAAGTCAAAAAAAAAAAGAAGAATCGGACAGTCAGTTCAAAAGTTATGAATCAGTTTTAAAGTTTCAATTCAATTCAATTCAATTCAATTCAATTCAATTCAATTCAATTCAATCCAAATCAATAGTTTATTCATTTCCATCCAAAAAAGAAAAAGAAAATATGATTCACGGGTACAAGTTGTCAATTTGACTTTCATTCATCTGATTAGGACAGTTAATCGAACACAATATACGAGTATATGCACGAATGATACTATACATAAAAAAAAGAAAGAAAAGAAGAAGAAGAAGAAGAAGAAGAAGAAGAAAAAGAAACAAGTTTGGATGCCGTCACCCTGCCGTCATCGCTGATGGATGAGAAGACTATAACCAAAACGACATTATGGACAATGTTCGATGAAAAACAAAAAACAAAAAACAAAACAAAACGAAACTAAACAGAAACTTCGACATATTGTCCGTTTTCTGAGTTACACAATCTCTGAACCCGAAGTTATACGCATGCATACAAAGGACAATTTAGAAAGTAACGAACCATGTTTGCTCCGGTATGCGAGTCCGCGACATAATACCAGAGATGTCACTATGGGTCCTTAATAAACGAAAAAAAAGTGCAGAATCAGAAAATAACGACCAGACTTTCACACATGTTTCTGTCTGGCAAAAGGCAATATTCTCTCCGCCTGTTTTCACTTTAAAGGGACTGTGCAGTACTGGTTGAGGAAGGGATTCATGTTTTGAACATTCCTAAGTGAGATAATGAAAAGCCTCTTATGAAATATGAAAGAGCATGTCATTTTAAGAAGGATTCAACGTTTATTTGATGAAAATTGGTTTTCAAATGGCTGAGATATCCAAAAGAGTGCTAATAATAAAAGGCGACATGCCCCAACTTTATTAGTATCTCTTTGTTTCACTTTGTTTTTGGATATCTCAGCCATTTCAGAACCGATTTTCATCGAATAAACTTTTGATACCCCTTAGAACTGCATGCTCTTTGACATCTCATAGAGTGGTTTCTGAATATCTCACAAAACGTTAAAAGCTAAATCTTCACCTCGACCAGAACTGTACACACCCTTTAAAATGGTCCATAAAAGTTACCCCGGCATACCACTTGTATCACTGGCTCTCATACTCAGATATACGTGCACGTACATTATGATTTTAAAGATTAAAAGTAAAACTTCCACATGATTCACCCGACTTGAAATTCTTTCCCCGGGCTCTTAGATCTGGCATGCACGTGCATGCATAATACTGAGGACAGTTTCCGAAGTAGATAATGTTGGATTTCACCTAAGAACAACATAATGTCTATATCAACTTTCCTCAAAAAAAGAAAGAAAGAAAGATGCAAAAAAGTCAACTAAAACTCTCACTTGCTTTTTATTTGTTTGTTTGTTTGTTTGTTGTTTTTCTGTTACTGATCCCAAACTTCCTTTTCTTCGATCGAGTTTAATTATACAATTGTAATGCATGATAATTCCAAAGTAACCCACGACATGATGATGAAGACAGCTTCAGAACTGAATTACACCACCTTCTGCCTTAGTTCTATGTCTCCGTTTGCCTAATTTAACTTTAAAAAAATATTCATTTTCTTTAAATTGTTAAAGACTCTAGGTCCTACCCAATGCAATGTCATGTGCAATGTTTGTCACTTGAATTACTCAGTTAGTAGTTGAGTGGTCGCCAGGCCAGTTTGTTCTCCCATGTCGCAGTGCCGTGATGCGCCCACAGCAGCCAGTTCGGTTTCCTTTTTGCACTTTCCTGTAGTTGTTCTTGTTGAGAAGTAGTCGTACGTGACATCGTTTACTAGTACAGCTTCAGTAGTACAGTCAGTAGCTTACTCTGCACGTATTACAACGGATAATCCGATGGCACTCGACTGATTATTAATTCCAGTACTGACATCGTGGTGGTAGTATTATTTCAGGTTTACGAAGGTGACAACCAAAATGTCTTCTGTAGAGCGAAACGTTGTGGAACACCTCTACAAAGTTCTTGTTATTGGAGAATTCGGAGTTGGTAAGCCATTGGTTATGACTAGTGATATCAGTCCCACCCGTAAATATGCATGTAAGGCCTAGCTAGTAGTAGTGTCCAAGAACCCGCACTGAGTTAAATTTCCTCGCTTCTCTCCGCTGAACGAAAGGGGGCAGGGTAGAATCTCGTTGATCTTACGAGTAGCACATGATGGATCCACGGAGTTGAATTACTGCCAGAAGATGTATCAGGTGTCCTAATTCGTTTAGTACATAGACCTAGTTGGTTCATGTTCATGTTTATTTCCCCTTTTCTCAAATGACAAAGGCATAAGTGTGAGCGTGAATGAGTGTGATTAGTGTGAAGTAAGTTTTAATTTGATTTTAAAGTTCCGAGCGAACCTATTTCTATTTGGCAATCAATCTCGAGCTGTCTGTTTGTTTAACAGTTAGATCTAGATTCTAGATGTATGTGGTCTATTTTATGTTTTAAACAAGTAGTCTAGCAATTAGACTAAGATAGACTAAACTAAATAATTGATGTAATGATGACCATGATGACTTTACTTACTTAGTAGCTAGACATAAAAGTTGGTAAGTACCTTGGCTGACTAGCTGAGCTCAAGATATTTTTCCCCAAACCAGCCAAATTATGTCAGATGAACACATATAGAATGCCACCAATTTGTCTGCAAGCAACCTTAAAATTTTTTTTAAGAGTATGACTGTGAATGTATGTGAAAACATGGTAACATTTAATTAAAGTCTTGAATTCATTTACGTGGAATAATTGCTGACAGTCACACTGCGAAGTATTATTTTTTAAAAATTTCTTGTCATTCTGCAAGTTGACACTATCAAAAGTATTGATAACATGGCTGCATTTAGTTTCTTAACCTGTTGAGGACAAATCCTGAGTATACTCGGGCAGGTGTCTATGGGAAATGCACGTTGTAGCAAAATCGAATCATCCTCAACGGGTTAACAGCCATTATTGTGACCTTTAATACAGCAAATTCATGCATACTCTTAGGTTCTAAGTCATTTGTAAGAAGTCACAAGTTGTACGTAGTCAAGCAATGAATTTTAAATTCATTGGCGAACATCTTGATACTGGCAGAACATATTTTTATCATATTTATCATTGACATGATAAATACATCAAAAATATATTTTAGCCGATAGTGTCATATACCCTTGCTTTGCACCACTTGTGGCTTCTCTCCCTGATGAAACTACATCATGCATGTTCCATAGATTTTGCTGCATAGCCTTTATTCAAAAGTGAACATTAAATAGTTGGATTTAAACAAGAGATAGAATGTCATAGTTTTGTAATGAAAAGTGTGATAACAAAAATCCATAAGTTTAGAGCTATTATGATTTCTCTGTTTCTCTCAATATCATCTTGTCCTTCTTTTTCTTCCCCACCTTTCCCTCCCCTCATCTGCCCTGGCTGATGCGTTTGACATACACAGGAAAGGTAAGATGTTTCATCTTTTTGTATATATGTACATTTAATAGGTAGAGCAAGATCGTTAGACACCTGCATCACAATCGACACAAGTGACTTGCATTGCACATGTGGGCAAAAGACTCAAGAGGGTGTACAAGCTTTGCAGGTTTCTCCAAATTTGTTGCAGTGGGTAGTCAACCTGGTGCACATTATCAGGAGCATCCTCTGAGCCCTGACGATGGGGCATCTTTCATGTCAGAAAGTGGAGTTCTTCGTGTTTTGAACATCTAAGGATGATTGTTTTAGTTCCATATATGCAGTGACCAGTCTAGCATGACTTTTCATAATGCTTTGTATCATAGTGGTAGCTTCAACTCTTACAAGCATATCATATAACTTTATCTTTGGAAGTTCTCCATATGTGACTGTGAGACTACTCTGAAGTTGGTATACGATGTGTAAATTTGCAAAAGTGTGGATGTGAAATGTCCTGTCAGGAATGGCTGAGCAGGAGCTGAAAGGGAAGTTTACTCTTTATATATTATGAGTCCTGAATGACTCACATAATGTACTGTATCAACAGTGTGTGAAATGTCACCTCTGAAAGAAGTTTATGTATCAAATAAAATGTGTGACATTTGTAAACTTTGTAGTTAGTTTAAAAGACACTTTGTATTTCAAATTATCAGGAGGGAGATGTTTATTATTAAGAATGTCAATGTAGCCATCATTCTATATTACATAGGGGAGAAGAAACATAATTTGATGGGAGAGGAAAGCAAGAGAATATACTTTAGTATTTGTATTGAATTCTGTTTGTTGAATCACATGATTCCAAAGTACATGTGCGTATCACTGACAATGAATGGAGGTAGGAATTTTCAAAATTTTTGCATGTGTTGTCTGAGAAAATGTTATGATGTATTATATATAGCTAGAAGCTTATCAAGTGTATGGCTTTAGACTTTTTCAAATGGAAGTATGAGGCAATATATCAGTTCTAACAGTCAAATCAGGTACTGCCATGAAGTTTGATATCTGGAGCAGACAATAAATGTGGCTTCCATTTACACAGAAAATAGAATGTTGTATTTATAATGAAAGTCAAAGGTCATAGTTGAATGTTTTCCCTGTTACGATTGTTGGAGAAACATTTTCTGTTACCATCAGCATTTTATATGGTCATAGTGTGAAGGTCAACCTACTGATTAGTAGTGAAACAAGATCAAGCAAGTCCAGGTCATGATCAAGGTTAATCCTGCAATGTTGATATTTGAATTAGTGCTCAGTTTAAATAGAAAAAAATGTTTTGTATTTCGTTTTTCTTTTAGATGACTGTGGTGCACTAAAGATTTTTGGCTAAATTAAGTGAAACTTAATGGCTAAAGGCCGTGGTCAAACTGTAATAGTCTGGAGTATCAAGAACTGAAACTTTGAGTTTGAATTTATATCAGTGTAGGTGTAGCAGTTAGTATAGCAAGGCGATGAAGAAATGGATAAGGAACAATGTATATTGATAATATAGAGATTAATATTTATGCTATATCAAATTTTCATAATTTGTTCCAGTCTAAGAAAGAAGTATGAATTGTGTACATACAAATGTACATCACCATAGGTTAATACATTAATAGTGTATCATAGGGTAATTGACTGAAAAAATGCATTGCAAAAACTGTTTTTTTTTTTCATTTTTTTTTTAAAACGTGGGATGCATTAATAAAATAAGATCCTTTAACATGTAATCGAAAGCCTTTGTTACCAGTGCAAAAAGTTGTTGTATAACGTGCAAACTTCAATCTCATCATGCTTAGCATGTTGTTTCACACACTACAAAACCAGGAGAATCAGGTCATTAGTTTGTCCATGAAAATCCTGTAGATGGCAGTTAAGTGTCAGATTGAAATTATCTGTATCCAAGAGCTCATTGAAAGGATTGTTTGTAAATCAGACTTTAGATTGGTAGAGTCCTATGCATGAATGTATGTTCTAAATCCTTCCTTTTTTTCTTGGCATTCTTTTTTCGTGCAAAGTTAACTGACAAGTACATACAAATGTATTACAACTGTCAGTCATTAAATGGATGGTATAGTGTTGGTTGAGATGGGGGATTACTATCAGGTTTGAGATAATTAGAAACCATTTATGACATTAAAGAGCATACATCTTTTGTATGTACAATACTGAGAGGAATTCAAAGTTTGTTTGATGAGAATCGGTTTTGAAATGATTGAGATATCCCCCCCCCCCAAAAAAAAAAACCCACAAAAACAACAACAACAACAAAGTGGTCCCAATAAAGGTGGGTCCCATCTTTTATTACAACCTTTTTGTTTTTAGGCATCTCGGCCATTTCAAAACCAATTATCATCAAATAAGTTTTTATTAAAGATTGTGTGCTCTTTGTAATGTAAGTGGTTTCTAATCATCTTGCAAAAAAAAAAACAATCAAAACCTCAATCCCCACCTCAACAAAAACTATACCATCCTTTTAATGTGTCTTGCAATGTTTTCATCAGCTATTTCTCACTTCATTTTTTGTCGAACCCACTGGAGGTGCGGGGAGACTAAGTGATCACCTGCGGCGTCTGTCCGTCCGTCGTCCATCCGTAACGCTACAAAAACTTGAATAACTCGCTATTGTGGACATAAATTTCAATCAAACTTGGAGGGAAGAGTGGTTATACAAAGTTACACATTTTACCAAACATGATGGTCACCTCAAGGTCAAAGGTCACAGGCAGGGGTCAATGAGCTTCAGGGTCCAATGTTAAGTTTTTACGGGGCGTTTCGACTATGGCTCATAACTTTTGATGTATATGTCCGTTTGTGACCAAACTTGGCTGGTAAATGTCCCTTGGGGAGTTGAAGGTCACCACATGGTCAAAGGCCATAGGCAGGGTCAATGAACTTCCGGAAACTAGAAAAACATTAATTTTTTCTACACGAATGGGCGAGACACATTTTGGCACTTGACTTGTTTTTCTGTGTTACAGTTCAGTCTGTATTATACTCAAACCAGAAAGATACAATTCAACTATGAATTGACAGGAGATGAAACCCAGGTTTTGTTTTGTCCGTGATGATTTTTAACTTCATTGTGATGAAAGCATGTACGGCTGATGAAATTGTCATCTCAGATCTATTGAATATTTGTGGTTGTTACCAGTTATGCTATGTGCTTAAAACTTGTGGAACTTTAAGATTACCTAAATTTCTCATATCTGGTCCCTTTGTGATGACACATCTTACCATTCAGTTGTCTGATTTTACACTGTTTATGAAAGACGACTCAATCATAGCATTGAATTGCACTTCTAAGATGAGTAAAGGTGCTGCAAGTGTTTCAAGTGTATGTCATTAAGTTGTTTTCACTGATGTATCTTCTTTGTTGCATTATTACCAACAGACATCCCTCATTAGGAGATATACAGAAGGTAAGAAGCCCGCAGTCAGCTAACTTGTGAAGTGTGCAAATGTTGGTAGGCAAAGGATACCTCATTGTCAAATGTTTTCTGTGCAAAGGTGAAATACCTGTAAAATCTAGATATTTGCATAATGAAGTTTCTATACATGCCAGCCCGCTCCTGAAGAGACTCACAGATAAAGAAATCTTGATATCACATTTTGCAAAATATTTAGATATTTCTGTTCAGGCATTTTCTTTTATTCTGCTTTGCTATTCCAGCAGAATAGGCTAAGAGTTGGGCATAAATCTGTGTATCTTAATGGTCCATTTTGTGAAATGTTGTATTTCTGTTAGACATTTTTTTTAATGCTGTTTTGATTTTCAACAGAATAGGCAATCTGTTGGGCAGAAGCCTGTGAATTAAAAAAAAAAAATAACTCAGACCCACCTTCAGACCCACCTTGAGGAAGGGTAAACTGAAAAAAAGTGTAAACAATGTCCTGATCATTAAAGCAAATGAGAGAGCTCTCTTACAGCCCCTAAAGATTGCCATTTTAGACTACCTGCTTTCATTCAAGCTCTTATTGGACTTCATGATGTACATTCAAAACAATTTTCTTCTTTGTATGAATTTTCCATTTTGTGATCAAATATCTAATTTTTGGATCCACCAAAAAATGCAAACAGCTACCCATGCTCACATTTTCTACCTTTTCTGATGATGACAAGGGATATACAGGAAAGGGAGTGTCACAACAAACAAAGCATGGTGATTGTAATTGATTTTTCAGGGTGTAATGTTTTCTATCATTTCCTGATTGGATTGCAAACAGGTTACTTCTCCCCCAACTACAAGCTGACAATAGGCGTGGACTTTGCCCTGAAGTCACTGGATTGGAATGAGAGCACGAGGGTTAATCTACAGTTGTGGTAATTCAAACAAGTTTAGCATTTCCGGTTGTATGGAGGACAGCTGTGTGGTGGTGTGATGCTGTCATCACAGAGTGTTGGTGCATTTTGGATGTTAATCAAGCATTGAAATTGTAATGCTACCAGATTAAAGGGACACCCAGACATCAAAGGGGCATTCCAGATAATTTCATAATTACACATCATGTAGTACATAAAGTGACAGTTTCATGTGTAGATTTGTGGAATTCATTGTGGTCCTTGAGCATAGAAACCAATACCCTGAAAAACCTTAGACAAATTACAGTGAACAATGCTGATGACACAGAAGGCTCACACATTTCAGAAATGTTATGTAGCAGTAGCCATGTTCAGACGTATTTCTAGTCGGAATAAGAATTTATAGCTCGGCAATTAAAATTCAAATTAATGCATATCCTACCACGACCCTTGTGTCCACACGACGGTCGTGGGAAGAAACTCCGACCAATTTATGTGCGAGGGTCGGTGTAACTTCCGGAAGTGGCAGCGCCGCGCACGCCGACCATGCGATTGTTTTTTACCAGTGGCATTTGTCTTCTCCATTCTTGTTAATGGAAATTTTAGCAAGAGCGGCAGCTTCTTCGTCGCGATCGATTAGGTTAGAATTGCACTACACGCGCACGTGTACTCGCAAAATGTCAACATTGCGATTTGACCCAGGAAGTTTTACCTAGGTCGTAAGGTATGTAAGTTCATAGATACTCTGAGGGCTTGTCCGCACGGGCAATTTACTCCGACTAGTCGTGGTAGCAAGATACTCCTGAGAAAACTCAGGAGTATCTCGTTCGGAGGAAGAGGTCGTGGTAAGTTCCTCCAATCGGAGGAAGTTACCACGACCTTGTTCAGACGGGCACTACTCCGACCTATCCTCCGAAGTTTCCCCCGACCAAAACTGCCTCCGTCTGAACACAGCCAGTGTAATTTCATTACAACTCCGCTTCCTTAACATGTTCACCTGTGTTGAATCTATGCATGCCTTCTTCTTTTGTTCTGCTTCCTTGAGCCTCCAGTCATGCATATTTATGGTGAGTCTGCCATGTCATCATACTTGTTCATTGCAATTTGGTATAAATTTTGAAAACATTCTTATTCCTCATCCAAATCACTGTAAATTTTGAAACTCGGTACTCAGCAGAACAACTCATACAATGTAGCTGTTCAAACGTAAAAGTCTGAAAATCATCCAGAGGGTCTCCTTTAATGAAGTGAGAACTTAACTTTGTCAGTGTGTGTAGCTTGATGAAGAGAGGCCTCTTAATTTACAAGACTTATAGTCTCTTTCAAGGACTTGAACTGTGCCTTTTTATGGACGTGTATGATTATGAGTGGTTCAAAATTGTACAGTCACCAGTGAATTTGTGAAGTTTTGTGTGAATTCTAAAGATAGAAATCAAAAGATCTTTACAAAGTGTTGTGTGCCATGTCTTGTTGCAAAGAATGAGATGTTGATTGTTTTCTGGAGTGTGCATTATGTGCAACAAGAATATGGTGATGATATGGACCTCACTGTACAGGTACAAGGTTGTAGAAAGAGCAAGTCTCTGTTTTATTCCACTCTGTTTCAGAACAAAGCAAAATCACGAGTTACACTTTGCCGAAACTATGAAGCTTTACTGGCATGTGACAAATAAACAAGTGTAAACTCCCACCCTACCATTAATTTCCTGTGGAAGACCATATTGTATTAACTTTAATGTTTTGTTTAACAGCATTAAAATGTCCTTGACCTCCAAAGTTTTAAGGATAATAACATACCATTAATGACAAAACATTTCCTGAATGCAGTTTCAATTTCTTTAAAATTGTGCAATTTATTATCTCCCCCCCCCCAAACTGATCAATGCATATTTTTTACTTCTGTTGTACTCTACAAAGGGACATTGCAGGTCATGAGAGATTTGGACACATGACCAGGGTGTACTACAAATATGCGTGAGTACAGTTCATGCAACTTTTGTTAACCCTCTCTTGACCACCCTTTGAAAATCCTGTTGACATTGTACATAAGCATATTGCGGACAAGATGGAAAGAATTAAAGAGGTCTGATATATTCAAGGGAGAGGGTTTCCCTTTGCTATCCATTACATCATGTCCAAAAAATGTGAGAATGGAAATTTGTGTGTGTTTTTTTTTTCTCTCTCATTTCTGTAACAGACATTGGGGCAGTGGCCTGAAGCTAGGTTTAACCGTAATCTTCTTCTTCTTTTTTTTAAAAAATGTGCATAAATGTACAAATGTTATCAGCTGTGGAATTTGAATAACATCATGCCATCATGAACATGTGTGTTCACTATTGTTTTTTGTTTTTGTTTTGTTTTGTTTTACTACCTGGTATTGTGTACTTCACTTCAGGAATTCATGTGGTCTGAATGCCAGAAGAGAAGTACTTGATAAGTTTCAATTTGTGACTGACTTCTGCATGTATCAAATGTCTGCTGGACAAATCAAATATCGGCCCTTATCTAAAGTCACGATACTGAAAGCAGTTATGTGTTCTCGGAGGTTCTCTTTTTGTGCATCCTTTTGATCCCGCTGTAACAATTGAAGGAAATGTGACACCACAGTGAAATGTTATCTGTTTCTGTTTTTCAAATAAAGAAAGATTACTTTTTTTACCCAGACTGTGCTTACGTAGTCAGCAGCAAGGTGGTCATGATCATAGTTTCACATTTGAAAGAAAGAGAGTATGAACGTATGATAAATTCCATCAAACTTAGTACAGTGATGCTTTGAGAATGTTTAGTTCTGGAAAGGAGTCAGTGATAGGGTGAAGGTCGCATTCAAATTTTGAAAAAAAAAAATGCTAACAACTTCCTGGATATTTGATAGGTTCAATAAAATGTGATGTAATTGATGTATAGTTAAAACTTTGAGCAAAGAAATTTGGTTTCCATCGGGATTCGATGTATACAGAGTATAAATCAGCAGACATATGATAATATATCATTTTAATAATGTGGTATGTTACAAGAGAACTGGTATATGCATTGAATTGTACCTACTTCTGCTTTCATGCTTCATATAAAGAGTACAGAGTTACATCTCTTCTTTTCAGCCACTTACAGTTGTAGTTTGTAATTTATCTCTTGCCATTTACATATGTGACTCTGCACCTCAAAACAAACAAAAAGTCGCCAGACATGAATTTTTAGTTAAGACCATATTCTGGAAGAGCAGACTTTAAGCTTTAAAATGATGTATAACTCAAATCAAATGGACTCTCCTAACCTATCTAAATATTGGAAAGAAAGCACAAACTCAGGAAAAGTGTGAACTGAGAAAAGAGGCTCTGAAGTACAGTGTCTATTCAAGCGCTTAAATCTTTACCAAACCGTGCTGGCTGTGCGATGAATGGGACAAAAAACAGGAAGTAAACCACCAGAGTAACAACAATGAATGGATTATTAGATTAAATTGAAATTAAGCATGCCTCATTAACACATTCTGTCCATAATCAATGCCAACTTTCAAAGCAGTAGCACTATCCTTTTTAAAGTTATTAGAGTTGAAAGTGAAGAGTGTGGACAAGGTTTTTCAGAAATGAAAAAGGGATTCTAAAGACACACCTAATCACACTATTCTACCAAAAAAGTTCGAGATAAACTGCTTAAAAAACACACTTTCCTGCCCGTTTTATGATACCAAATTTTAGCATAATGTAAAAGAAGACCCGCTCTTTCAGAAAATATGAAAAAGTCAAGTTCGGCTAGGTTGACCCATTTCACTTATTTTCAGTCCTCACGTAAAATCCGTGTGTGCGACTTTATGTTCGTTTTGAGGTGCACGGTCACATATGCTCTTTTGTTCGTTGGGTACATCAAAACCGATCCAAGCTTCACATGGTATCTTTTTCAATTATCTTTTCTGTCTGTAGAATCGCAGCTGTCATTGTCTTTGATCTATCGAGGTAAGTCGGCAAACTGGCATGACACTAGATGGAGAGTTATGAGTACCAGGTATACTATATGAAGATCCTCCATTTATTGGAAAGGCTGTGTGATGCATCCAGAAGAGCAGCATTTTGAGGATTTTTTTTTTATAACGTGCATGCTGGCATTGTATGCGATGTCTAATTTATGCCTTGTGGTAAACATATTCAAAATATGCATTACTGTGGAACTTTGACTGCACTGTTAAAGTACCAGTCTCACCACGCATAACTTGGATGCCTTACCTAATGGAATGCAGATGTCATTTCTACTGTAGTGAATGTTATGCCTTCGTGGCGGTAAAGTGAGATTATGAAAAAAAAAGAAGAAAACTGGGAAGAAATATGTAGAAAAGACATGGCAACATATAGAATTGTCTGGCGTATTGTTGGTTAATATTAGTATTGTGAGTGTAGAATGAATTTATGTCTTTCAGCTGTATCTGTACCTTACATAGACAATATCCAGATTGGAACAGATCAGATTGGTCAGCATTCTTTGCAGATCTGTCATAAAGAAGTAGAAATTCAAGGTTGCCATTAAACATGGGACTGTCATTGCTCTTTATGGCCAGCACTGTGCATGTGCATGCATCCCTCTACCACTTGTATCGAACCAATGTATACAATCCAATGAAGGTGCATGTCATAACCCATGGTTGTAGAATAGGTTCTGATGGTATGATGCAACATATTGTTATGAATATTGAATGGAGGATCTCTCCTGTTGATAATGATTGATAAGATTCAGGCAAAATAACTTCACCGTCACCATGGAAGAAATTTCAAGTTTCTGTAGAATATGACATTTAGTCGTTCAGAGACCTAGCACTGAAATTATGTCATGTTTGTGAAGGAAGAAATATGTAGTTTGAAAGAGCTTATATTATTGATGTACAAATCATCTGCATTTCTTACAAGTACCCTAGGATTTTCCCCATTAGAAAATTGACACAAATAGAGTTAATGTATAATACACAAATCATTATCACCTTTATATTAAAGAGTAGTAGTAAGTATCATAACAGGAGAATCACAACATGAAATTTAAACCAGGTTTATACCATATGATGTCATGTACATAAGTAGTAGTTTTCCAAGATATCTCTGTTTTTGTCGAGCCCACCGAAGGTGAGGGGGAGACTAAAGCCCCCGTTCCACTATCACGATTTGGACCCCGATCTGTCCTGATCTAGCAGATCGGGAGAGAGCGGCAAAAGCGTACGGGGATCGGAAGCATCGTAGCAGCAGCGTGTGGAGGTCGGGGTTGGAGCGGGCAGTTTTTCAGATCGGGAAGAAATTTTGAACCGGTTCAAAATTTCTTCCCGATCTCCCCGATCAAAATTGACATATTTTTAATCGTACGGCAAGCGGGGAGAGCGTAGTGACAGCGTAAACGCAGCGGGGAGAGCGTAATGACGGCGTAAACGCTGCGGGATGAGCGTAACAAGGTCTTTCTGAGCGTAGTAACATCGGCACAAGAACGGGAAGTAATTTTAGCTGTAATTTTCGAAGAAGAAGAAGAGATGAAGAAAAAGAAGAAAAGAAAGCAGCGAAGCAGCGAAGCAGCTACCCAAAAGGCGAAGAAAGAGAGACTGCACGTGATGCTGAAAGAGGAGGAAGAGGACATAGCAGATTTTTGAAGAATATGAAATCATCTACAACTGGAGGAAGACGGACTATAAAAGCAAGGACATCAAGAAAAATCCTTTGAAAAATCAGCACGTCTTTGTTTATACAATGCATTGCTGCAAAAGAACCGTGAGTTGAGGAGGCTCTTAAAGTTCAAGTTCAAGTTGATTTATTTCACTTTCAACAAACAAATTATTTAAAAAAATACAAAGAAACGCTCATATACACAGACGTCATGAAACCAGTACCACAATGCGATGAACAGAATAACATTGTAAAAGAGATACAGGAAATGGAGGGGACTGCTAAAAAGCAGAGCTTGTAGTATTAGAATGCAGTCCCCTCATAGAGAAAAATATATAATTGCAAAAAACAACAACAAATTTCCCTAAGCGGTAGCAAAAAAAAAAAAAGACAGACAGAGTAATACACACATACATGCACACATACGGACGCACATTAACAAACATATGGCGGCTCTCTTGTAAGGAAAAAATTGATGAGAGGATAGAAAGATATAGTAGTGAAGAAGGTAGTAAGTCCGAGGTGGACAAGGGGGGGGGGGGGGGGAGGAGGGGAGAGGAGAGGGAAATGGTGGGTCATAACCAGGGCACTGGAGCCACAGAAGCACGGGCTCGCTGATGAAGAAAGAGTAGTGAGAATAACGAAGCAACAACAACTTTGAAAATCAAAAGTAAAAAAAGAAGAATGAATCTTCAAGGTCCACAGTATATTTCTTCGGTTCTGCATGCTAATAAGTTGACTGACTGCTGACCCACAGTCGAATCGGGGTACATCGGGGCACATCGGGCACTTTTCTGCTCTCTGAACGGGGTAACAGCGTGATAAGATCGTATAGATCGTTCAGAGTGTAGATACAGCGTGCATTGATCGGATAACATCGGCAACATCGCACTAACAGGCGTAGCTACATCGTTCTAAAGCGTACCGGCAGCGGCAGAGATCGCAATGTCTAATTCCCGATCATCGTAGTAAGAGCGTAGCAAGCACTTGGTAGTCGTAACTGCAGCGTACTTAGAGCGTTCTAACATCGTACTGTGTCCAGATCGGCTCAGGTTTTACCCGATCCTTCCCGACCTGAGAAAATTGTCAAATCGTAGCGAGAACGGCATAGTGGAACGGGGGCTTGAGGGATCGCCTGCGGCGTCTGTCCGTCCGTCGTCTGTCTGTAACGCTACAAAAACTTGAACAACTCTCTACTAAGGACTTCAATGTCAATCAAACTTGGAAGGAAGAGTGGTTAAACAAAGTTACACATTTTACCAAACATGAAGTTCACCTCAAGGTCAAAGGTCACAGGCAGGGGTCAATGAACTTTAGGGCCCAATGTTAAGTTTTTAAAGGTGCATTTTGACTATGGCTCATAACTTTTGATGTATATGTCCGTTTGTGACCAAACTTGGATACTAGATGTCCCTTGGGGAGTTCAAGGTCACCACAAGGTCAAAGCTCACTGACAGGGGTCAACGAACTTTTAGGGCCCAATGTTAAGTTTTTACGGTGCGTTTCGATTATGGCTCGTAATTTTTGATCCATATGTCTGTTTATGCCCAAACTTGGCTGGTTAATGTCCCTTGGGGGAGTTGAAGGTCACCTATAGGTCAAAGGTCATAGGTGAGGTCAATGAACTTCCGGGAGTTAGAAAAACATCAATTTCTTGTACGCGAATGGGTGAGACACATTTTGGCACTTGCCTTGTTTTTCAATAGAGGCCATTCATCAGTACTTCAAACTAAAATTGGGATTTCATATGATGATAGCAATGGTTATTTTATGTGCTGACATAGCAATGCATCTGACTCATTTCATAACCTGTTCAATCATCTTTTCTTCCTATTTTAGAAGCCCCCCCCCCCCCATATGGCCAACATATATAAGGTACAGTGTTTTAAAACTGAATAACTCTATAGGAGAATGACATCAGCACTAGTGAGAATCAAACATTAATCTGGGTTCTAGTAATGGAGTGGATGTGTATGTTTTCCATACCTTGTGATGGTTTGCATTCTTTCTCAACTCTTTATCTCCATCATAGACCTGCCACATTTGACTCAGTACTAAAGGTTGGTATGAGTAATGGTAAAAGTTTGCTGGATTGCATGATGGAATGATGCACAAATCTGTTTCATCTGTGATGAATGCATTATATTATATAGAATGTGTATTGAACAGTAGTGCACATCTTACATCATGCACGCTTCTGTTGATGACAATTAATATTCTGGCATTGAATGTTTTTAGCATTAAACTGTAGTAGTGGCCATGAAAGCAAGCGTGCATCTTTTTGTGTATTTTGCATTTTGAGAACACTCCTGTACACTGTGAGAATTTCCAGTTGCTTTGATAACTTGAAATGCTGTTATAAAGCCTTACATTGTGTGTTCACCAAAATATGAACTCACTAGACTCAAGGTGATAAGATGACAGAACATTAAGTAAGAAAAAAAAATAATAACTTTAATTTCCAACTGTTGGTACATCTAGTGGATGTCAAAAGTCATTATATGAAAACTTCTTAATCTTCCGAAGTGTGACTCCAACAGCTTGAACAACAAATAAAAGTTGACAGATTTCAATTTCTACTGTTTGTCATACAATATTTTTTTTTTTCACACTCCAGCAGTAAAGTGAGTAACAAATGCAGTGATAACACAGGAAAACAAATATGAATCCAGTTCAGAGTCCTGAAGAATGTAGGATTATTTGATGATGATGAAGTGTAGGGACAAGACAGCTAGCATCATTGTGTGAAAGTTTTTGAGGACATGATGTGAGTAGAGTCACAGGAAGTCATATTCATGAAAAGATGTTATAAAGTGTGTTTTTGTAGCACAAGATAAACATAGTTTTGGAGGGATGAAGAGATGTTTCATGCACAGCCACAGCCCACATCCTGTTGCAATATTGTCCCATTGTCAAGAGGAAGGAAGATGTAATTTTTTTTGTAGGGTTTCACTCTCGCCAAACTGCCTAATTACGGAATACCTACTTCAATTGTATCCTCAATGAAGACACACTTGCTGAGCAATGTCAGAGCATTTTGTTTTTGCTGTTGTTTCACTGTGTGTTAATTGTAACATCTAACAAGTAAACCCTTAACAGATTGCATCATACTCATACTATATACTGTAAAACATGATATATTCGCGGCACGAAATTTTCGCGAATTGGAGCCGACAGCCTTTTTCGTGGAAAGAAGTATTTGCGAATTGCCACTTGCGTTCAATGCATATAGTGTAGATAAGAAATTTCGCGTGCATTTTAATTTCGCGAATCTTGGCGCTCGCGAAATTCGCGAAATTAAAATGCACGCTAACATTCCTCGTTTTACAGTATCCTCTTGGATGATTTTGTTTGGCCTTGATAGAGAGCACCCCTGCTATTCAGTTAACAATTGTTAGAGATGTGTAGCTAGAATTCAAAGTGCACGTAGGGCATAAAGGTTCTGAGCCTCGTTTTGTCTGCCTTTTCCTTCTTCATGTGAAGTGGTCAAAAGATGTCCATGAAAAAGTGATGCTGGCCAATGAACAACCTGTACCAGTCTTGCTCCTAGCCAATAAGGTATGATGAACTATAAAGATGAAAGGTGTCTGTCTACCATGTGCTGAATTTTCTCACGAAGATTAATTTTCCATTACTGTGTCTTTTGTTGATATTGCATTATCAGATCTGTTATTTGTGATGTCAAAAAAGGAAATTTTTAGTGCAGATTCATGTACTTGTACAGGTCAGTGGGAAACTTGTGAAATTATGATATCATTTTTATGCAAAGTAGCAGTGGTTCACTGTTTCATGAAAAAAAATGAAACTTTGAAATTCAACTGCATTCTTAGTATTGATTTGCAATTTTAATTTCATGAAACCTCCACAATTCTTCATGTTTTCTAGTATTTGTCAAAGGCAACTTTGACATGGTGAGGAGTTACACCTACAGGCACAATGAGTCCTGTTTTATTAATCTCTACCATGTTCTGCAAATGAGAGCTAAGAAAGAAAGCTTTCTGTGTTAAGTAATACCCTAAACATTTGTAGCACCATCTAATGTTTCATTGGTTTTATTTGCAACTGTTGTAGTAAGTGCTGAACACCTTGCATGCTCCACAAGAGCAAAACTGGTATGTTTTCATGAAATGCAAAAACACTGAGACTGAGCTCCCCAATTGCTGTGTGTTTTCCATGTTGAGAAAACTATTTCAACTGTTTTCATGAGCTGTCTCTTCTATGAGATCTGAGTGTGAAATTGAATGAAATCACATGCCCTAATCCCTTTCATGGTGGGTTTGTTTGTAGCATTTTTTTCTCACTGTGATATGGTCTGTGCTTGTCATTTGTAAAGTTGCATTCTCTTTCTTGTTCTCTTCCTTCTCTGTTACTCCTCCGCCCCCACCCCACCCCACGCCCACCCCACCCCGTCTACTTGTCCTCCCCTCCCCTCCCCCCGTGCCTTGACCCCTTTTTACTGATAGTGTGATCTACAAGACACGGTGATCGATGCAGATATGCTGGATCAGTTCTGCAGGGCAAATAATTTTATTGGTTGGTTTGCAACATCTGCCAAAGATGACACCAATGTCAGTAAGTAGATCAGAAGTCTTAAATCATTCCTAGTTTGAATAGCTGTGTGTGTGTGTGTTTTCTCGTTAACAGCTTCAATCAGGGATATTGTAATGTTTTACTCCAGGCAACCAGGGATACATTTCCACACCGTACATATGCCCAGTTATTCACAGTGTTTAAAACAAATAAAAAACAGCCCTTTTAAGGCCCTAGGAGTACCTTGGGGTGTAGAATGCACCTGCTCGTTCAGCATATTTACTGTAGGACCTGTATGCAGGCATATCGTTTTCACACTATTTAAATGAGGAAATTTTAAAATTCTTACACATATCCTCGATTGTTGTGTATGCACCTATACACAACATGTATCCTGATTTTTTTTACCTACTGAACTGAATCTAAGTATCGTTTTCATGGTTTTCAGTTTTATTAGGTCAGTTTATCAGAAAAAAAAAGAAAAATAGTTTTTTAAGAAACTAATAATGGAATATGCCCAGTTACCTTGAGCAAACTATCGTATCCTGGAATGAAGCGTCTTACGAGAATGTGTATATGTTTGTGTGTGAGAGAGAGAAAGAGAGAGAGAGGAAAGAACTGTACAATTATTTCGAAGTTTATATGCACCATAAGGCCTATATTGAAAGATTTGCTTGTCAATCAAAACTTTGACACACACTTACATTTAAGAGTTCCATCACCTGCAGCTCTGCAACTAGGGCAAGTCAGAATTTTTGCAATTTTCTGGACATAGTAACTTCTTGTCTAGCCTTAAATGTAATTGTCCCTTTATTGTGCCCTCTCACATTCTGCACTAGAAAAAACAAAAAGGAAATACTTCCCCAACCCCCCCCCCCCAAAAAAGGAAGCTCTTAACACAAAAAGAGACGAATCTGACAAGCATGTATACATTTATTCAAATTGCCTGGGAATGTAGATAGGCATTATGCTGTAATGCAAATTTTGATTGGTAGTTTGGTATTAAGGGAGAAGCAGTTAATGTCTCTGAATTTCCGGTGGTGCTTTTCTTCAAGGCATCTTTTAATGATCTTCTTCACAGCTGCCATGCATACTCATATGACCTGTTTGAATGTAGCACTCAAAACTGATGATAATGAAACAGAAACTAGGCAATTAAACACAGTGAGCCAGGTTCATTCAGAATCCAGCTATCCAGAATTCCCCAGCATACTCCCTGACTACCAGTTGCTATCATTGTGGCCTGTGTAGCCAGCTGTTAGGTTCCCACACACCCACATTAGTCACAAGCTCATGATTGCACCTTTCTGTAGATGGCGCCAGCCATTTGCAACAAGATTAACTGAGAGCTTGGGCGTTCTTCTCCATACATCTACTACAAAAGTAGGGGATTTGTGATGAAGCCGCATTCGATTGTCGTTGGTTCCCATGGAGCTAGAAACGGACGACAGGTGATGGACTGCATTTACACTTCACCTTTTTCCACCATTGATCAGCCCCAGTGTACCTATTTTTGTTGCTCCACTGCCTATTAAAGAAGAGTCGTGGTTCCCTTTTCCACTCTTTAATAAATCGTCTGGACGAGATCAATAAATCAGTGCGTGATGGATGAATGCAGGATATGTGTACAGGTGGTTCAAGTCTATAGAGCCCTGGGTGTCCATTGACTTGAATCCGCTAGGTCCGATAATTGCCAACGATACACACTCTGCCAGTTGTTGTTGTTTTTTTTTCCTGCAGTTCTTTTGTTTTTGTTTTTGTTTGTTTGGTTTTGTTCTTTGCCAGGGGAGAGTGAGGAGAGTGGAAGATAAAGCAGAAAACAGGATTATGTTTTCCAAGTTATATTTATATGCTGTCCTACTCACTTGAAACAAGAGTTTGTTGTTTGTATGGAGGAAAGGCTGACTCACATGCATAGATCAACAGAACCTGATGAATGTACAAATGAAATTGCAGCGTGTTAATACAAAGTGTGTAGTTGAAGTTATTAATGTGTTGCAGTATACACGTATGATGCTCTGTATCACCACTTTCTCTCTTCAGTACTCAAACAGAGGGAGAAGTCTCAATAATGAAAATTCACTGAGTTACTTGTCTTTTGCATAAAAATATGAATGGCACTGGGGACTGAGCATTTTGACACTTGCCATACAGTGCATTATATAGTGCCATGTCATGGGTACGTCAGGGAATAATGCTGCTTAGAAAATATGTTGATGTGAAATCCGGGCCACATTTTCCTGTAGTAAACCTTGGTGAGAGTTTGATTTCACAATATTCTTTGCACACACACTGTCCTCAAATGAAATGTTGTTGAAAGTGGGTTGGCAGGAAATTCAAAACTACTATGGCCTTCATGTCGTGACTGATATGCATGTGGTGGCGGAGCAGATGCTTTTTGTAGTAGACAAACAAACCAAGACACATCACAGAAACAAGTCATGTTTCATATAGTCATTTTGAGAGTCTTGAGTTTGACTTTTCGTGTTCTTGTCATCACTTCTTGTGCGTATCTTTGTCATAATTCATCAGCGATAAATAGAACCGACTAAGTCCACCATAGAGAATGCAAAAGTTACTTTCAAGAAAAACGCATTTGAAGTTTCACATTACGCATGAGTAATCGTCAATTGCAAACTGGCGAAGGCAATTTTCCTCAGAAATTACATCAAATTTTGGTCTAAAAGTTTGTCACAAGATAGACCACATCTACTAATGCTTGCTTACACCAAAACCTCAAATTCAAGTATTTTGCATTCTTAAACATGCATTTGGCCAGTTCAATTTATCACCGACAAATTGCTTGTCTTCCCATTGTGTTGTGGTCTGTTGATAAGTTTCCAGGCTGTGTCGTGTGTTGTGCAAATGAATATTTGTTTGCTGATGATGAGTCATGAGGTAAGCAGCATCTTTGCATGTTACAGTGACACTCCCAGGTTGATTTATCTTTGCAAGCCAATGCCCATCCTTTGTTTGAACTTTATCTAGAGCAGTATGTACTGCCATACATGTATTTATCTGAGACACAAAATATACTTGACAGAGAAGACAACTTTTTTTTTGTCCAGACACTGCGTGAATGTGTGCAATGTTGGCTAACAGACAGCAAGTTTTCTGGCACAAAAAGACAGAAAGAAAAACAAAATAGGCATTAGGTTTGTCATAAGCTTGATTTATTCTGGGGATTATTTGATAATGATAAATAGCATAATGTGAAGTTGCATCCTGGAATTGGTATTGTAGACAATAGGAGCCGTCTGTGGTAAAAATCACTTATTTGTGTATTTGGTTGCATTAAGTTAGGAAGGCTCCCTCTGTGTCTAGAAAAGAGAAAGATCTAGCATGGACAATGATTTACTGTGCACTACTGAACCTGCACTTGCAAAGTGATTTCTCATTGGATAGAGCAACATTACCAGAGTGAGGGACATGGTATTCTAAATTGGGTCTAGGGCAATTACCCCCTGGGCAATTACCCTGGACCCTTCCCCTAACCCTAACCCTAA
The DNA here is from genome assembly GCF_040938485.1 of Diadema antillarum. Lineage (NCBI taxonomy): Eukaryota > Metazoa > Echinodermata > Echinoidea > Diadematoida > Diadematidae > Diadema > Diadema antillarum. The sequence continues at coordinate 566,446 of NW_027271881.1, forward strand.
TCCTAATCCTGAACCTAATCCTAATCCTAACCCTAACTCCGAGCCCTGAATGTAACCCTAACCCTAATTGTTACTCTGACCTTATCACTAACCATTATTTACCCTGGGGGTAATTGCCCTCGGTGGGTAATTGCCCTGATACGACTGCATCATGGCTTGGAAATGTCTATTTTGACATATGAAAAGAAATATAATGTGTAAAATCATGCGTATGATGTGTTCATGAGCTGTCTTTTTAAAACATAATATGTACAGATTACAAGGAAATGTGTATGATTTCTTGATTTTATGTGTAATAAATCTGCTTTGTTTACAGTGTTTATGTTGAATGAAGGAAAAAGCCTCCAACACACAAAATTAAGTTATAAAGTGTAAAAACATGATGCAATGTGCCACAAAGATATCGTATAAAGTCAAGGCTGCACTTTGGTTTTTCAAACCTCCCTTTCTTTGATACCAGGTAGTTCTTGCTGTAATCTCCACACACCTTCCTACTATGCACTGTAAAACCAGAAATTTTCACATGCATGAAACTTTCGCAAATTTCATGAGGAGCCGAGATTTGTGAAAGTAGATGGATGCAAAGTGTTCGTCTACACAATGCATCGAATGCCAGTGGCAATTTGTAAAAGCTTCTTGACATGAAAAAGGCTGTCATATCCAATTTGCAAAAGTTTCATGCCACAAATATTTCTGGTTTTACACTACCCTATGCTGACTGAAGTGAACTGTCAGCAGTGATTATCACCATTTAAGTGCCAGTTTGCTGACCTTTGTTTTTCCTCCCTTCACATTGCTCTTTGCACCTCTCAGCTGATGCCATGTCATACCTGGTGGAGACCATTCTGCAGCTCACGGCGGAGGGCCAGAAGCCCCAGGAGCACATATCAATCCACCAAGACCAGGACTATCTCAGCGCGGCGCAGGAGAACCAGAACGCCCAGGTGTCGTCGTTCAGGATGCAGCAGGAGAAGAAGGAGTCCAAGTGCTGCTAGCAAGCCCGCCCTCACGAGACGGATTGCCAGTTTGGCACAGGGAGGGGAACCAAGTGAAACTAAAGTGAATGTTTCCAGGATTGTGTGGATTGGGCGAGAGCTACAGCTTAGGCAGAGGCGAGTTTGGTGAACTTGTGAACGGCTTGAAACATGTGAACTGAAATGTTGAGGCGTGACGTGTGGAGATTTTCTCGGTGATGTAATGGAAAGTCTAAATGTACAAACTTGTGAAGAGAGGGGATGTTCTGTACCAATTCCTAACTCACTGTTACATTGCTAGAGTAGGGGCCCCTCTTGTGGTGAAGCTCTAAACAGACCATTAGACCTATGTCACAAACAAAAGTGCAACTACAAAATTGTAAAATGTCTCGCATGGTTTTGGTGACTCAGTCGTGCAAATTGATATGATATAAAGACCTCTCGGGATGTGGACAGCATTTTACAAAATAAAGAATGCATGGTGCTTGGATGTACATTATGTTACTTGAATGTGTTTAAGTGTGTGTATGCGTGTGTGTGGTACCTGATGTTAGTTCCTGAAACCTATTGCATGTACAATATTTCAATTCATGAATACTAGTATCTGATATTGGCATTACATTGAGTGAATAGCTTGGTCACTGCTTCATTTGATGCCATACACACTTTTATGAGGCACTTGTGCAGGAGTTTTGTGACTGTCTCGTCAATATATAGGATCTCTGTGTGGGAACCTGTGTTGTGAACCATTTACAAAAGGGACAAGCTTCACACTATAAGTTATATTAACTTTTTAAAAGGCGCTTTTTATGTAACTAACTGGTGTGTGCAGGAGTTTTGTGACTGTCTCGGCAATATATAGGATCTCTGTGTGGGAACCTGTGTTGTGTACCATTTACAAAAGGGACGACAAGCTTCACACTATAAGTTATGTTAACTTTTTAAAAGGCGCTTTTTATGTAACTAACTGGTGGTCACAATGTTAACGTTTTCAGACATGATACCCATGCATGGGATTATGTTGTAGATTCTGTACAGTCTTTATCAAGGTTAAGGAATCTGGCAGATAAATACATACTCCTGACCTAGAATTATGGAGTGCTAGAAATGAACGATTGCAATTTGTCTGCATCCAATAAATGCATTGATATTTTAATAGAGGGTGCACGGCAAGTAATTTGGACATGTCCACTCTGAGGTATTTATTATATTATGAGAGCATCTGTGTATGTCTTGCTTTTTTTTCTTTCATCAGTATTTTCTTTTTTTAATGTGGGGGGGGGGGGGATGGTGAGTAAAGTGAAAGATATCATGGTAGATTACTGTATACGCCATATATTTAGCGAGCCTAAATTTTCGCGAATCGGATCTTCCCGATGATTTCACAAGTGGTTGAATTCGCGATCATGGAGTCCCGTACCGAATGGAGAAATGTATACGCGTACATCACATTCATAGCGTGATCAGAGTCAATATTTTCGCATGTCTTTAGTTACGTGAATAGCACCTAATTCGCGAAATTCGCGGAAATAAAAACCTTGCGAAATATTTGGCGTATACAGTAATAGCTCACAAAACATGGGATAGTGGATGGGAGATAAGACAGTGTAGATGTCAAAGGGGCATGCAGTTGGGGCAAAAGATAGTTTTGTATATAATATATTTTTTCATACGCGTGCACAGTACTATCGTGTGTGGAATATGGATAGGGGAAACATGATAGGCCCATGGGATTATGTGCATGATACATGGCTGTTACCAATGAAATTAAGGCAAGCATATTGTGCAAAGACCACCATGACATTCTCATAATTATCAAAAGCTGGAGCATTCATTACCTCATACATGTACATTTCGTTGGGTATTCTAGGATATTGGGAAGGATGGAACAGCAGCAGCATCAAAAGTGTTTCTGTATTCTTTTTATCCCCCTTCTGTACCTGAAGGCTATCTGCTTGTGACACCCAGCCCATCCCTTTGTTTTCTTTGTTCTGTGTCTGTAACCCTTCATGGATATTACATGTTATGTTGTCATATATGATGTCTGTAGTTCATATATATTTTATGTATGCTTACTTTTTATGTTTGTCATTTTGCCTCTGCCGAAGATTCTGCATTTTTGTTGTTGTTGAAAGAATAATGATGGAAACTTGCATTCCATATAGATATATAAAGAACCTTGACTGAGAAAAATGGCAAGTGTGATCTACCTAATCAAACATTTTATTTCAGCTATACAAATTTACACATGTGTTGACATAATCACATTATGGTACCTGTAACAATGTTGACTTGGTATTTTGCCCACTAATCGTGGAGGTGATAAATGCCTCCGTAGCACCTTGCAAAGTGATGTAAAGGTATAAGCCACCTTGTCCTCAACAAATATGTAGTGCCAGTTATTAAAGCAAGGCAGTTCATCCTTTTTTTTCCTTTTTTTTTTTGCCTACTTCTTCAGAAATGGTTTCAAACCACCAGTCCTAAGGTTGCTCACTGATAAGTTGTATTGAAAGCTCCCAACTTGACTTAGCATGCAAAACCAGAACTGTAGAAGCTTTTTGCACAAACGCAAGTTCAAGAATTATCATTAATGCATTGTGGCCACAAGTGTCACAATTGCACAATCTTTTATCTATAGTTCGAGCACCTCTGTACTTCTGTGTGTGTATTCATTTACTCTATGCACATACCTTGTGACTGATAGATAGAAAGCGGTTTTGTCTGATGGTGATATTATCCATCAGTTTTAGTTGGTGGAAAAGAGTCAATTTTCTATTCACAGCACCTTTCTCTTGTATTTCACTTTACGGTATATTTTTGCAGCGGTCTTGGCAATCAGGTTTCAGGCCATCTTTGACAAAATGGGATGGATGTGAGACAATAAGGGGGGGGGGGGGGGCTGGTATGGGCAAATGTAACAGGCTGTGATGGCCGTGGATGCAGGGCCAAATTTTAACCTGTCAAAATATTTGCCACAGCAGTTACTGTGTGCGGATGAGAAACCTAGTCAGCCATAGTAAAATGGGGTGAATGCAACAGAATGTGACAGAATGTAGTAGGCAGTCACAGCAAGTGATGTTGGTGTGCTCTGGGAAGGGAACAATGTGTTCCCCGGCATCTCACGGTCGTTTCAAGTTTTGTCACATGCTGCTGTGTGTAGTGTAACTGTTGCCGAATGGTTGCTGCGCATTTCATAACGTTTTGCCACGTTTTGTCACCGTTGTCACAGGTAGCTAGGGTGTGTGGTAGCCAATGTGTTGCATTCAATCATGGCATTTCATCACTGCATTTGATGAATATGCGCCTGACATGCTATGGTACACTGTATGTGGTCTGACATGTGGTGTGGGGGGAGCATGCAAAAGCAGGGCAGCAAGGAAGCTTTATTAAATGAGTCGGAGCAATAGAAGACTCATTACTGTGTATTGACCAGATTCCCATGGCCAGGATGGGCAACCTTGTAAACAGCATTGTATTATTCTTAGGCCTGAAAAGGCTTTTTTTTTTTTTGGGGGGGGGGGAAGAACAGTATTTTACCATACTTGCATTTAACATGTGTAGCAATACAGTTTTAGAAAAAGAGTATTTTGCTTGAAACCTGCAATGTTTTTGGCAAAACACAGTAATACTAAATTTTGCAAAAAAAAAAAAAAGGGGGGGGGGGGGAAGAACAGTATTTTACCGTACTTGCATTAAACATGTGTAGCAATACAGTTTTAGAAAAAGAGTATTTTCCTTGAAACCTGCAATGTTTTTGGCAAAACACAGTAATACTAAATTTTGCAAAAAAAGGACAGTTGGTAGCTCCACATGGTGCATTACTTCCGGGCAAATGGAGCTGCCATAGTTGCCGGAAATATATTGTAAATTCAGCATTGTGTGCTATGTCAGGTTTGGGAAATATGTTATTATCATATGATCTGTGTCATTTGGATGCCATGGCTTCTGCTGAAACTGTCTTCGAGTGCAGTGGCGGATCCAGGGGAGCTTACCGGATGTGTGCCCCCCCCCCCCTTTATTTTTGTGAAAACAACAGAAATAATAATAATAAAAAAAAATGGGCGTGCGCTTCGCCCCACCCCTTCAATTTTGTAAACGCACCCCCTCTTTACAGAATTCATGGATCCCTCTCCGCAATGGATCATAACATGCCTAAAAACAGCATTTCGGGAGATATTTTGAGAGTGTCCAGATACTCTCACTGTAGAAAGACAGTAGTAAGTAACAAATGACAGCAAATGCTTTCAGATGGAATTATAGTCTTTGTGGTTTGCTGGGCGCTCATGCCAGCTTGTATGTGAAGGCAATAACCACGTACTGTAAAACAAGGAATGTTTGCGTGCATTTTAATTTCGCAAATTTCGTGAGAGCCAAGATTCGCGAAATTAAAATGCACATGAATGTTCATGATTACACTATACGCACTGAATATTAGAGGCAACTCACAAAAATTTCATGCCGCGAAAAAGGCTGTTGGCTCCAATTCGCGAAAATTTCATGCTGTGAAAATATCGTTTTACATAATGTAAATGGAGAATGATGGGTCAGTCACGCCAAGCATCGGATGTTCTAATCTGAAAGTCATTCTGTGTAGCAGAAGATGCCTATATTTTCTGGAATTCACTTGTATTATGTATTCGCATGTATTTATCTTTCATTGTAAATGACTGACTGATTATTCAAGCGAGGAGGTCAAACTTTTCCCGTCTGCAGACCGGTTGTGTGCCATCTCTTTGTGGCCTATACTCCTGCTCACAACTACTGACTGGCAGTTACATTTTTCTTCATTTCTTATTGACTTCTTTTTGTAAGCAGAGTTCATGATTTAGCATTTCCTATTTGTTTTCTTGATATGTTTTATTTAAGGTTAGATTTTGTTTTCATTGGTAGTACCTTAGAATCATCATATTTTCAATGTCCAACAGCTATTCAAGTTTAGAACAGATTATTCAGGTTAAATTACCTCAGTATGGAAATTCAAGGAAATCATATAAGAAGCAGAAAAATGGGATGCTTTCTCAGTCAGTAGTGAATTGTACTGTGAAAAAATGACTGTAACCAATTACCTGTAGCATTTTATAACATCAGAGAAGTTTGAGGGCATTATTGCATTTGACAATAATATGACATTTTTTAAATATGAATTTTGGAACCATATCTCGTACAGATACTGACCTAGCAATGACAGCTACAGCCAAATAAAAAGAAGATTGACTTTAAAACTTGCAAATATGCAAGACACTTTTTACACTGTTGAGGACGAGTCCCAAGTATACTTGGGCAAGGGTCTATGGGAAATGCATGTAGTAGCAAAGTCAGCCCATCCTCCACAGGTTAATACAATACTCTTTGGCTAAAGACTCAAGCAAAGAACATCCTGAAAAACAGATATGCCTTCCTTAGTATTCTCTGCAGGCTAACTGTATATGCAAAAGATTTGCTTGTCATTTTATTGTCTATGCAGATCTTTACGAAACCACCTTTCCCATCCCCAGAATCTGCCCACCAGTATCCCCATTCCTCCCCCCCCCCCAATTCTCAAACACACTCACACATGCTCATACATAAGGACCAAGATATAGGGCTGACTCGAGTCAACGTCCCCCAACACAGCTCTGGAAATGAATGCCCTTCTCTACTCTTGTGCCTTAAAACTGAGTGCAATAGCCCAAATAGTGAAATGGACAATCCTTATGATGCGGGAGGTACATGCTGGGAAGTAATGTTCTTATGTAGATATGAAAACCTATAACACCGCTGTCTATGGAAAATATGATCAGTGTTGTGAAGCATTTCTAGCATCTATTTTGAGTTCTGATGTTTTTAGAGTTTCATATTTTCATAACATTAGAGTCTTTGGTGGCACTAGAACCATGCAGCCCAGATTTTTTTTTTTTCAAACTGGAAACATTGTTGACTGACAGCCTCATTGTAAGAGTAAGAAGAAGCAGAAAAAAATTCCTACTATCATGCAGAATAGGGCTAGATATCATTGCCACAAATGTAAATCTAGAATACCTTGTGTGTATTCATTGCCCTCTTTCGTGAATTTTCAATACTGAATCATGTCTGGTTGTTAATCTAGCCTGATTCAATATTAATAAGACACCTTTCTAGGTGAGAGCAATCCTTGAATGAGGCAGGTGTTTTTATTTTGGACGCATTGTCCGTCATTCAGTGCATCAAATCTGATCAAACGTCTCAGCATGCAAGTTGGGCCTTCATTGCGAGCGAGCGGCTTTGATTAATTTCAAACTGCTGTAGGTTCCCCCTCCCCCCCCCCATCACCCCTCTCAATTTATACTCAGGGGCAGGTGGCAGGGAGGGGGAGATAGAGGAAGGGAAGTAGAGATAGTAGATCTGACTACCAGCAGTAATAGGGTATAGCAACTAGTGTCTGGTGAGTTGATCATGAAGATTTCTCAGTAATGTATTCAAGATTTTGCTTCTCGTTTTTGTTTCATTTTGCTTTAGAAATCATATTCTCTGTGTTTAGCCTAAGGGCTTTCTCTGGGCCATTCACACCCATAACGTGGTGGTCGAATGTTCAGTGTCTCACTTAAAGGGAAAGTTCATCCTGATACTACGTTGCTTTGTATGAAAGCAGAAAAATCAGGGAAGTAGATCAGTGAAAACGGGAAAAAAAATCAGACACGCCAACAGAGTTATGAACTGTTAAAGTTTAGAAGATGAGACAAATTGGCAACTCCGTGTGATGTAAGTGTTGGGCAGCTTTCCATTTGTTTTGTACTCAAAATTTCACTAATTTTCATATTTCTCAAATATTTGGGCTTAGAACTTAATCGACTGAGGAAGACATGCAAAAACAGATTACTCATGTTGGTTACTAAGAGCAGGTCTGAAGAAAATTTCTCTTGAGAGAAAATTGAAAATTGCTGACTTTTTGTGTATAAACTAAATGTTAAATGGAGAGCTGCTAAACTGTTATGTCACACAGAGTTGCCAATTTGTCTTACTCTGTAAAAAGTTCATAAATTCTTTTTTTTTTTTTTTTGGTGTGCATGTGTGTGTGTCTGATTTGTTTTCTAAATTTTCAGGGATTTACTTCTCTGATTTTTATGTTTTCATACAAAGCGACTTGATGTTAGGATGGACATACCCTTTAGCAATCACCACAGGCAGACATCTGCCAAGGGAATATTTTCTTGCACAAATGATTCTTTAAACCTGTCATTTCCATTGACCACCTGTGTGTGCACAGTGTCAGTGGTACGTTTGCATTAATGTACTGAGAGGATTAACTCATACTGTATATATGCTTCTTCGTGTGAAACACAGTTCATCATTTCTTCCTCAAATTGGCAAATTTGTTTAGTAAATTCCTTGTGGTAATGTGTCACTAAATTGATGCACAGATCAGCACTAAGTGTCCGTTCCATTTGGCGTTGGGGCACCGAGATGAGAGATAATGGCATGTAAATCTTTCCTAACTCATTCCACCCCTCTCCTCTGTTCATTCCACCCCTCTCCTCTGTATTGCAGAGGCGATAAGGGCTGCTCAGCTGTCATATGTACATTAATGTCTCGTATTTCTGAATGCTATTAGAAGAAAAGTTGTTTTAAAATTGACAGATCCCTAGTGGGACATGTGAACCTTTAGAAGAGTCAGTTTTCCTTCCATTGAGTGTCACTACTTAACTCCTATTACCGAAGTGAAATATTACTTGTTTTGAGAAGTCGTCCGTGTGTATAGATGTCAGACCAAATAAGTACAATTTTAAATGGAATCATTTGTCATGTGTCCTTCTGAACCATGTTATGTTAGTGTCTCAAAAAAGTGCGCCATTATTGTTTCCACTTCTTGTCCATGGATGACAGAAAGTGGATTCCTGTTTGAGACCAAATAGATGAGGGTTCTGTCATGATATGTGTTATGAATGTAGTCTACAAGTCACCGTTTTGAAAGCTGATGAATATGGTGTATATATTTAACAAAAAAAAAGAAGAAGATAAAATCAGTGAATACCAATATATTTTGATACATTATGATTTTGATACATTATGAGTGTGTTCTCCAAAAGTACTTCCTCTATGGTTTCAGTTCAGCCTTATTCCACCTTTCATGATCAGATTATTTTTCTATTTCAAATTATAAGATAAATTTGTATGTATAAACTTGTCAAACATCCTATTTTTGTCTTCTCTGTTTTGTTAAATCTCAGTAGTACTGTACTAGTTATCATTTGTACATCTCCCTCTTTTCCAATGATTTCATCCACAAAGGTGGCAGTGATTCAATATCTGCTAAGTGTGAGAAAAAACAAAAAAGAAATGTCTGTGTTTTGGGAAGCAGGATTGATATTTCAAAGTGAACTAAAACTGGTAAAGTGATTACTGGGTGTGAATCACATTTGATGGCACGTTTGGAGACCAGATTTGTTCTGAACAGATCACCCAAATATTTTGGTTTGCATGGCTGCAGTTCTGAATGGAAGCACTTGAAAATGTTCAGTTCAATAGGCCATATTTGTAATGTATTACAATTTATGGATGTTTCTTATCCTACAGCCTAGTAATGAAGCATGTCATTCACCTGCTTCCTCCCATAAAGTTCCATAGGCAGGAATTCACTGTGGTAGCTACAGTAGGTTGGGCAAGCTTTGTGGTTGTTAAAGGGATAGTACAGTTTTGGTGGAGATGAGAATTGGGTTTTTAACTTTTTGCGAGATACCAAGAAAACACTTATGATATAGTACAGAACATACCATTTTAAGAGGAATTCAAAGTTTATTTGACGAAGATCGGGTTTGGAATGACTGAAACATCAAAAAACAAAGTAAAACAAAGCGATTGTAATAAAGTGTTGGTCCCACACTTTATTAGAATCGCTCTTTTTTGATATCTCAGCCATTTCAAAACCAATTTTCATCAAATAAACGTTGAATTCCTCATAGAATTACATGCTCTTTCACATTTTATAAGAGGTTTCTCATTATCTCACCAAAAATTGTTAGAAACCTGAAATTAGGTCTCAACCATAACTGTGCAATCCCTTTAAGGGCAACTTTTATGAACAAAGCATGCATAAAATCTGAATACATTACAGAACTGGTCTGTTTTGATACGATGATGTTAAAATAATCACAGCCATGGAAGGGATTTATGTGTACTTTATGTTTGAGTGTCAGCACCTTTTGTTTGTTTTTTTTCTCCACGTAAGCACAAATATATGAGTGTCAAACTGATACCACCCTCATCAACCCCACAACATCTCAGTATTGTAACAGAAGATATTGAGAAAGAGAGTGGCCAAATTGTTCTGGGTGCTAGATATATTAAATGCCCACATTTTCTTCATAATGAAAGATTTTATGAAAATTTAGAAAGAGTGTGTATTAACAAACCTGCAAATGTTCAGGTGTATAGGACTGGTACAGTCATTCTTTATCTTTTTATTTATTTATTTTTTGTGTGCATATGTTTCAAAAGGAGATAATGTTTGTTATTTAGGAAGTGTGGTCTTTTATTATTTAATAATTAATTTCATTATCAATGCTAATTATTTACAATGATATGTGCCCACATGTTCTGTAACTTCTGGCATGTTATCATAAAAGGAAAATGAAGCTTTGCAAAATCTTCCTTGAGAGATTTTCCAAACTCATTGGTGGGCATTAATGTTATGTAACAGAGGGCAGTATATTCATATAAACGATAGTCTTAAAGGGGATGGCTAGTAACTGATCAGTGGGAATCAGTGGGAATTCTGGAGGATGATTGTTCCATTCCTTGTGGGATTCATTTAAGAGTAGATTATATATCTATTGTTGTGTGAAAATTATTTGCTTCAGAATGGTCTCATATTCAAGTAATGTGCAGTTTAATGTTTCCAGGTTAGCGTGCCTGGTCAGTGATGGGGCATTAATCTGCACTTTACTTGAATATGAGACCGTTCTGAAGCAAGTAATTTTCACACAACAATAGATATATAATGTACTCTTAAATGAATCCCACAAGGATCGGAACAATCATCCCTCAGCATTCCCACTGATTCCCACTGATCGGTTACTAGCCATTCCCTTTAAATGCAGTTGAATCCATAACACAAGGCAATAGAAAAGAAAAACCATATTTTATAACTCATTTTTTTTTCAAATCTTTCAACAAGAGAATGAGATGTGACTGTGCTAACGCAGAGTTTATGTAGTGGAAGATAAAAAATGCGTACTACATTTCTCTTTGTCTTGATATGTGCCTTATCATTTTATCTATCTATGGCATTGATGCAATACTGAGTAGATGTACATAGCCGAGTGTATTTCCTCTTTCTCATTCATCTATTCTACACTATGCTTAGTACTAACAGATATTTACCCCTGTATATTTGACTCTTATAAAAGTGTACATAAGAGAATGAAATAAAAGCAACTCTTAATTTAACTTCATCAGTTTGGTTCGTTTCCTTTCATTATGGGCTCAGTTTGTATAGTCATACAGAGTGAACGTGGTGCAGATTCTGATTAGTATCTGTACAGTGTAACTGTTGCAGAATGCAGGAATCCCATTCACAATTCACAATGTCACAATTCCCTATGGCGTTAACTTTTTCCCATGAAGTAACGTGTTGCATGTAGGTACGCTGCAAATATCAAAGTGTGATTATGTTAAATGCATATGTTTATATGTTTGCGTATGTGTGTGTGTGTGTGTTTGTGTGTGTGTGTGTGTGTGTGTGTGTGATATGTTTCATAATCCTTGACATGTGTTGCATGGATTTGTCTGCTGGCAAAGTTAGCCTGACGTGGATCAGTGACACTGGGGTGAATTCCCCAAATTTACTCCTGATTCCTCTTCTTTATCAATACTATAAAAAAAAAAAAACCACAACAGTGAAAATGAGTGTGCATAATGAGCAACTGATGATGGTAAGATGAAATGATTTAATTGCATGTTCAAATCAGGATGTTAGGATCTAAGGACATAATTGTAGCTGATCATTTACCTTCGTGTTGGCTTGTTCATATGTTAATTTTCCCTTTCCTTTAAATTACACTGTACATGTATTCCATTTCTTTTAATAAAGTAAAGGGTTAAAAGTCCAAAGATCATTGAATTTCAGAGTTAACATAATCAGCAATTAATTCTTTTAACATGAATTCATGAACCTATTCAAATTTTGATATATACCACTAACTCCTCGTAAACGTGCACAAGTCAAGGCATTTTCTGCAGCCTTGTATATCTCAACTTACACGACAGTGGGTAAAATACAGTCAACCTTGCCTAATTTGAATCTATTTGGACTGAAAATACAGCTTCAACTTAGAGAAAATTCAACTTATGAAGGATTAATAAAATCACTAGAATATAAAGAGAAAGGACTTGAAAAGACCTTTGACTTAGGTGATTTTTCAACTTACACGAGGTCGACCTAAGCAAGGTTGACTGTATATGTGACCGTGCATTGATCACAAAACCAACAAAAAGTCGCACACACTGATTTTGTGTGAGGACTGAAATTAGGTGAAATGGGTCAACCCAACCAATCTTGAGTTTTTCATATTTTCTGAAAGAGCAAGTCTTGTTCTACATTATACTAAAGTTTGGGATCATAAAACGAAAAGGAAATTGTGCTTTTGGCAGTTTTTATCGAACACTTTTTTGGCAGAGTAGAGTGATAAGGTGTGTCTTATAGAGTCCCATTTTCATTTCTTAAAAACCCTATCCATACTCTTCACTTTCAACTCGAATAACTTTAGAAAGGATAATGCTACCACTTTGAAAGTTGGCATTAATCATTTACAGAATGTGTTAATAAAGCATATTCAATCTCAGCTTAATCTGATAATTCCTTCATTGTTATTGCTTCGGTGGTTTACATCCTGTATTTTGTTTCATTCATCGCACAGCTAGCACAGCTTGGTAACGATTAAGCACTTGAATAGACCCCGTACTTCAGAGCCTCTTTTCTCAGTTCACACTTTCCAGTATGTGCTTTCTTTCCAATATTTGGATAGGTTAGAAGAGTCCATTTGAATTGAGTAATACATCATTTTAAAGCTTAAAGTCTTCTCTTTCAAATCTCCTCTTCACTAAAAATCCATATCTGGTGACTTTTTGTTGGTTTTGTGATGAAGGGTCACATATGTGTATCATAATACATGTATGCATATACGAAATGCACATGTGTGTATATTGTGCATTTTATATACACTGTATAATATATAAATATATGATGTATACATGTATATATCAGGACTTAACACTTCTTTGGTGGCCCATTCAGACCACTAAAATGTTAAAATCCTAAATTTTGGTGGCCCAGGATAGCCTTTAAAAAAAAAAATTTGGTGGCCTCAGGCAACCCACTGTCGAGCCATATATGTATACACATATAAAAATATATTCTGAAAGTTACTGTATTATTCACTACTCACAGCACTTCAACAATACACAGAGCACAGGCGACCTTCCCCCCCCCCCCCCCTTAGTTCACTACAGGGATATGCCCAAGTATCTTTTGTTCACACAGAGGTGTGAATACAAGCAACACCCATCATTATGCATTACATATAATCCAAACACAACACACTTTCTTACACTAAAATTTATAGAAGTAAGCTTTTTCTCACAAAATATGCATGAAAGCAAAAAAGGTAATTCATTTATTACGTATAAGGCGCAAGCCTCTATTTCAAGGTATCAGAATTAGGCCATGAACAAAGCACAAATGCAAATTGATGGTGCATAAGAAGAAGGAAAAAAAAAATCCTCGCCAATCATTTTCGAATCACTGAATGTCCCATTTGTAGTTTCATCTGCTTTTCAGTCTGGCCCGATGCTTTCATTACTTCTCAATTTCATGAAGCATACTCTCAATGGAATTCTCAGGAGAGGCCACGCATGGCCATCTTATGAGTGGTAAGCATGCCTGGTATCATTACATGAGGACTTCTACTTTCTGATAATGCAACACAGACAAGGAGTAGAATCTTTGTGTATCCTCACATGAGTTGATCATTGTAATTATAGCAGCTGCTTCACTTTTTATCTTAATTGAAGTCAAAAGTCTGGCAAATACTGTACACACCTAATTCAAGCAATGTATTTAATCATATTAGTATCTGCCACTAGCACTCATGGCTTTATAAACTACACAGCACAATACTGTCACTTGAAGTCTAGTGCTGAAGAAAAAAAAGAGTCAAAATCCAGTCTCACAACTTGATGAGGAATAATATCATGTTTAATGCAGACAGCATTAATCATATGGCAATACGGATCATCATAAAATAATTGCTAATTGCCAGAGAGTGAATACATGAACAATGTATGAAACACATTCATTTTGTCATACGAGGATAGGCTGTGATCGGCTGTTTCTCCGGATCAGAGCTATACAGTAGGTATAATTTGGCACACAGGACTGTAATAATGATAATTACTTAATGTACCGTCAAATAATGGAAATCCCTGCTACCATTTCATATACAAATGATGTATATCATACATTCAGCCATAAGAAGCATTATTCACTTTCTGTACTTATGACACATCCTGAAATGCCTAAATCTGCCCTGGGCACATCACACTCTTCAAAATTTTTGTGCACCATTTCTATGATATTTTTGGACTGCTGCATCGAAATGAAATAATTATTACATAGTGCAGCAACACATTCCTCCTATGTAAATGAACTCTATTTAATGTATCTTGTGGTAGTGACATTAAAACAGTTCAAATACTCTCACAAATATATTCTCTGTCCTTCAGCAATGGTTGATAATGTAGTTGTATGTAATGTCGCGGATCAGGTATAAAACCATGAGATCACTTGGTCTGATGCAAGTTTACAGTTCGATCAAAGTAAAGTGAAATTATGAAACTAAATATTATGAGCAATATACAAGTACCAAATAAGCACAGTGAGATATTTCTGAACAAGGGAGAAAAGGATAAAAAAGAAAGATACTTTGAAATGAAGCAATGTCTTTATCTTGCAGGGCCGGTGGAACGTTTTCAAAAGCATGGGGGCCCACTTCCAGGTTTCATGAGCTAACAAGCAAAAAAAAAAAAAAAAAAAAAAGGTCCTCAGCTCTGATCTCCCCCTTCCATGTCCTTTTTTTTTTTTTCAGTCGACAAGCAAAAAAAAAAAAAAAGACAAAAATGGTCTTCAGTGGAAAAGCATAACCTTACCGCACCCACACTTCAAGATCTCTATCTATTTCTATTTAGTGCCACTTCCGTACTTCCGGGTTAGAAAAAGTGTGGGGGCCCAAAAAGATGACACCTTATATTCCTTTATATGGTGCACAAAAAGTGTGGGGGCCCGAGGCCCCACGGCCCCCACGGTTCCGCCGGCCATGTCTTGCACCTGAAAATTATATTTGAGCAATTACTTGGTCACCATACACTGTACATCACAGGGTTTACATGTTTTATCCACAGGTTACAAATGCTCACTTGCATAGTAATTATAATAAAAACATTGTACTTTCTGTTTTCTGGTCGCAACACACATTATCACATGTAAGCACTGACCCTGAGATGTGTCACACATATACAAATATACCACTCCATACTACCATTGGGTGAGAACAGTACACTGTATTTGGTCTGTAATTAATGCCGTAATTCCGAATTTAGCCATTTCATTAAAAGAAAAATATATTTATCAATTAATTACATTCAGTCTCAACATAGCTGAATCTGTTGGACTGACCCAAAGCTCAAACTGGCAATATCTGATTCAGCATAAACTGTACTTCGTGTAAGAAGATCTTTGCATAAATTTGTAACTTGTGACTTTACGAGATCAAATTGAATTACAGTCATCATTGGACAATAAATCAGTATTGTCAGCTTCTGAGGGTAATGAGAGAATTCTTAAGACTAAAAAGACAATCCAGCACGAGGAAATGTAGCGTGTACACAAACACATTATGTAATTACATTTGCTCCCATTCCTACTAAAACTGGCATGTTAGGGTGGGATTTCACGGAGCACGCGAACGATTTGCGAAGGACGCGAATGACAAAAATCCAACATTCGGAGAAGTTTTTCTCCGAATGTTTTCCGACAATGAAGCCGAAAACTATTCTTGCGCAATTTGTGCGAAGTTTCCACGACGTATGTGCGAATGTCGTGTGTATCATTGCTAAAGTACAGCATGTTACGTACACGAAGAACACGCGACGGAAATGCGAAAAACGAAAAATTTTCAATAATTATGGGAGAAAATGTACCCAAGGAGAGGTGGAAGCTGTCTTGAGTTGCATTTTTTCTTTCCTCTATTTCTCCTTTCTTTTTCTCTCATTTCTCTATCGTGTGCTTACCTACATTTTTTTCCCTAGGACGTATCTCCACTAGTAAAGCATTTGATCTTTTTTTTTTGCAGTTCCTCCAACACATAATCTCTATACTTCAAATAAAATTTTACATACTTAAGATTAATTTTAAGAGTATTCTGCGATTTATTTTTGTATATCAAACATTTCTTTCTCTTTGCTAGTCTTTAATTTCTTTTGTTACTATAGTTGTTAATAATTGTTTGACGTTTAGGTGTATGCTACAATTTTTATTTGTAGAAAACGTATAGGTCATACATCCCCCAAACGTGCGCTAAACGTTCGCGAGAATGTCTCAAAACGTACGCGAACAGTTTGCGATTACGTCGTAAAATGATCGGAAAAACTTCGCAGATTTCGCGTAACATACGCGAGACATTCTCCAAAGTTTCGGAGTCTGTTTGGGGTTTCACGAACATTTTGCGAACATCGCGCGTGTCTTGCGAAGGTCTTGCGCATATGACGAGGCTTTAAAGACACTTTCAAGAACAATTCACGAGCAAATCACGACCAAGTGTGCGGAAAAGGTTCGCAGAAAATTTCAAACTTTTTTGAAATTCTCGCCGAAGTAAAAACGACATTCGCGAACAATTGACGACGCTTTCGAACCCTCACGTTCGTTTGGCGATCTTTTGCAGACCAAAATGCGAATGCTGGATTTTGCCATTCGCGTCCTTCGCAAATCGTTCGCGTGCTCCGTGAAATCCCACCCTAAGGAATAAACTGAAAATATCCACAAAGAAGTCAAATGAAACAGACCAATTACACAAGTCTGTTTACCCACCCACTTAACCCCCTACCTTCAAGAAGGAGCTTCATATCTCACATAAAAAACACAAACACTAAGTTGGTCATATTTATGTAAAACTAAATAATTTCATATAATCTATGCTCAACTAAACTGATAAATTCTGCCATTTTGCTTATTCACACAAATAGACTCCTCTGTAGTGCAAAAGTGTCAATTACACCCACAATCCAGTCTTTTTTCAATGCATAACCACTTCCATCCTTGGCCCTATTTATGGATGTCTACTGAAGTCACCCACATTCAAAAGAATAACTTCCCAAATGAATTTTGAATGAACTTGAAATGTGTCTATCACCCTCCACATGTCGTGGTATTTCAAGAATGGCAAATGCACGACATACCAACAACAGGAAGAACATTGTGGCAAATAGTTATGACCTATGTATGTGTGAACATCAAAACACGGTGGCGATTAAAATGGCCACAGAGCAGAATGAATACTGAACCTACACATTGTGCCCTTGTAGAACTTGTCAGGAAGTATGTGGGAAGGCAAGACATCAAATGCAAACATTCTTACATAAAGAATGCTCACACACACAGTAGTCCTGATTTAAAAAGAAAAAAAATGTACCGAACTCGCTGGAGGGATGGACAATGGGTACTATCTTCCGTACTTGGCTTGCTGCGCCAACATCCCCTCATTCTGCTGCACCTGGTATTCTTGGAAGCGCAGTGATATCCTTTGGGTCATTTTCAAGTACTTCTCCATGCAGTTGAAGGAGCAGCGTTTCTGCAGGTATCGGAGGGGCAGAAGACATAAGTGAAATGAGTACCCGGTACATAGCTTCCGGTTTAAAATTAAACAGAGAGCAAAATGCACACACGGGCCCTACCCTTCACACTTCATGTCAGTACTGCAACAAGCATGAAATCTGAAATAAGTTGGGCTTGTCACAGTACTTCAAATACTCTAAACAATGTATTTTGTATATCTGCTTTTCCATCTACTGTACAAAGTGAGAAATTGTGACATTTACATCCAAGTAATTCTCTCTCTCTCTCTCTCTCTAAAAAAAAGGCCTGATGCTAGACACTTGTTGAATACACTTATGCCGGTTCAAGACATTGACTTTCATATGACATACTGTGTACTGTAGGCCAATTACAAAAGTTGGTATGTACATGTATGGCATTATGTAGTCTTACTGAACTACAACATAGTGAAGAACATTATGAATTCATTTCATTTGCATGATAAATGTAATGACATGCCATGAGACTCGCAGGCCATATTTTGCCTAGAAACTGATGTATAGAATACATTGACAAGCATGAAAGAAAATGTGAACATAAATTAAAGAGGTAGTGTCTAGCAAAAGGAAACTTCTTTTTTTTTTCACATGACAATAATTTTTGATCCATATATCATGAATGCCCAATATATATGTGAATTGGGAGAATGCAGCAATATTAGTACAAAACATTAGCGAAGCTTGAGGAAAATGGGAAAATCTGTTCCAAAGTTTTGAATTTTGAAATTTTGAAAAATAATTTGTGAAGCCACATATGGAATATGATACAGAGAAAATATAAAGGAAATTCAATATATAATTTTCACTTTTCTAGCATAATGAAAGAACATTTGACTTAAGGGGGAAAATTACCCTTAACCTATGTCAGTAACAATTTGAGGAAATGTGTTTGTAAAATTCTCTTTATATTTTGGTTATATTGTTTTCCATAGTTGATGTCATGAACTGTAGTAGTCTTCTCATCCAGTAATGGCTGCACCAAACTTTAAAAATTCATCGCTTTTTTTTTTAAAACAGATTATCCGATTTTCCTCAAACTTTGCTTATGTGTTCTACTGACATTGCTGCATTCACTCAATCCACAGGTATACTTGGGTTTCATTCCCCTTCAATTCTCATTTTCACACTCCGTCTAGTTACTGCATATATCTGGAAGTCACCTACGGATGATTGGTCTGTTTTATCCTGCGACTCTGACTCCTTTGATTAGGCTATATACTTTTGTCTACCAAGTGAGCAGTAAATTTACGTTTCATGAAACTAATTTCTTTGGAAGACCTCTCCCAGTAATGTTAAGCAAATTAGGAAGGTCATCACAGACAGTTTTTCTTCCTATAAAGTTGTTATCATCTTCAAATTAATGACACTTACAATGAATTGTTTTTATTGCATTTTATTGACAAATTGCCCTCCATTGATGTATATACACACTGATAATTCTGTATTTTGGAGTAATAACCATAATTACAAAAACAAAAAAGAAATGGGCTTATATAGTTATTATCCTCCCAGCTTTTAATCTATTTATTTATTTTTTGTGTACTTTTGATAAAGTTTATACGGACAGGTACACACCTCGCTGTCTAGCATTTTTCTACTAGTAAAATCTCCAATGCAGTCTGAGAAGCAGGCTTCTGTCAGCTTGTTGTAGGATTGCAGGAATTCCTTCAGCTAATACAGACAGAAGACAAAAAAAACCCAACTTACACAATATCTAAAAAATTGCACAAATAAAGCCATTCACACACACACATACACACACACACACATACACAGAATTTACACTTCTTCAGTATTTGAATAAACTCAAGGAACACACATTCTACTTTACAGATCAACTAGACTAAATCAATCAACTACTGGAAAATGAGACTAAGGGTAAGTAATTCTCCCCTGGTATTAAGAATAAAACTTCTTATTCACAGTAGGATTACACAAAGATGTTCAAAAAGTTTTCCTGTTCTCTGAACTACAAATGGTCACTCTATCATTCATTTTTAACCGTTCTGATCTGAATCTAAACCTGAGATGACATCTGCACAACAACAATAAAATACCAAGCATTAACAGCAATGAAAACTACAGATAAGAAAAGAGACATTTCTCAAGATTATGCAAGTAACAAACCTAGATGTCCTTTAGTGTGTGGCTACAAATTAATGATCAAAACTGAATGTGCATCCGAACCGTATAGTTTGAAGGTTGGTATAATCATCTGACCAAAATTAGATATCAATAAACATAACAACAAAAACAAAATATACGCTTTTTAAAATCAATCTGAAGAACAGAATAATGTAACATAATACATGCACTCATTGTGCACATATCTGATAATTTATTGCAACTCTTATATGAAGTTGAATAATAACTAGAATACTGTACTGTACAATACTTCTGTATCCACTCTGTGCAGAAGTATGGGAAAATATGGCTGATAACTTTGTCATATTTACCTGCTTAGCATCCATTTGAGGCTGTGCCATGGTAACAGGATTGTTCAATCTATGGTGTCACTGTCCACTGGTGTTCACTATGTGAGATCACCCTCTCATCTATATCGTGATGGATCTTTCTTCCGTTTTCTTTTTTTTTCAAACATGAAATGAGAAAAAGTTGAAAATATAAGTTAACATTAAAGATTCTATTCAAGTCAACAGCATACACAAAACACCTTAAGAGGTGTCCTCAATACAGTGTACTCCCGTTATAATGAACACGGTTATAACAAAATTCCGGTTACAATGAAGTAAAAATTAGGGCTGCAACTGTATCCACTCTATGTATTTTCATTGTTTATTTGTTCGATTACAACGAAATTTCGATATAATGAAAGAAAACTGCCGGTCCTGGTCCCCGAGGACTTCGTTATAACGGGAGTCCACTGTATGTATTAAAATGCACTGCTTGCAGGTTGTGTGCACAGCTTCTTTACAAAGAAGACTGAACTAAAACTTCAACAAGACACTAAATCAGAAAAGACAAGATTATTAATAGCAATAGTGACTAAATGAAACTATAATGCACTTTCTCTCACTCACTGTCTCTGAAACAAAAACTGCATCACATTGGTAATACTAAACATTTTGATGAAGGGTAGCCTGTCAAAGACATTTTAAAGCTTTTTTTTTTTTTTGGCTATATCTAGCTTGTTATCTCTGCTTGTTATCTCTGATAAAATTTAGTAATTACTCTGAACATGAACTGACAATAAAATTCATTGCATTTGGCTGGTCTTCCGATGTGCATACTTTAGAAAATGAAAGACATGCTGAATCTACACACACTGATAAAAAATAGACAGTTGAAGATCTCCTCTGTATATTTGAAAGTGTTTCAGCAGCAGCAGCAGCAAGTTCATATCCCTAGAGCCATAGAAAAATAAACAAACACATTACATACATTCATACCTCCATACCTCCAAAAACTCAACACCATGCACACACCGAACTCGTATACTGTACAATACTGTACATCATGGCAGGACAAAAACAAACAACCAACAAACAAACAACAAACAAACAAACAAACTTGCCTTTTAGAAAGAACATGGATGGAAGATGATGCATACAAGGGGAAAACCGTATCCAAGAGTGTATAATTCCAACAACGAGAAGTGCCATGTACACTGTGCAATGTACAATACATACACTTGTATGTACCGCTATCTGTATGCTACATCCAAAACAAAACTGAGGTCTATAAATGATCCTGAATTACATGGCTTATTGTCAGGACTGACATCCACACATTTTCTTTGACAAATTATATGAACGATGGACAAGCGTCGAAGCTCTCTGTCGAAATCGCTGACTCTTGTATGCATAGATGAATGGATTCACAGCTGTGCTCAGTGCCAGTGTTATATTACAGACCCTAGAAAGCAGCAAGAATACTTGCGATTCTATCAAATGTGCATTGGAAATGTACACAAAGTAAACAATGCAGGTTGGCAGGAAGCAAAGAATGAAACTCCCGAGGATGAGACCGACCGTTACTGTGGCCTTGATGTCCCTCATGAGACGCGGCTTACGCCTCGCCCCGTTCTTGAAGAGTACAGCAACCTCCAGCTGCGCCACCCGCCGCGTTTGCCGTCTGGCCTCGCGGAACATGACCAGGTATAGGAAGACCAGGATGATCAGTGGGAATGCAAAGCACACGGTGAAGAGCAGGATAAAATATTCTTGGGGAAGGAGCAAAATATAGCTGCAGGATTTGATTGGGGCATCGAGCATGTTGTACCAACCAAACTGGGGCAACAGCCCGATGAGGAGCCCCATGCCCCACGCAAGGCCGAGGTAGACGTTGACGCGAAGCTCTGACATGACGACGAAATATCGCAGAGGTTGGGTGACGGCAGTGTAGCGATCCATAGCTATCAGGAGGAGATGGAAAATGGACACGGGAAAGTTGACCATCAGGAGAGTCAGGGTCCACATACAATTGCTGTGCTGACTGATGTCGAGGGTGTTTGAAAGTGCAAGGCACACAGGAGCAAGAACAACATAAAATAGGTCCGCAAAAGCCAGACTGACAATGTAGGTATTGGCTGGCACTCGCAAAACGGATTCCCTCTGATACGTGAAGATAACCAAGACATTTCCCACAGCATTTGTTAGGACAATCAAACCAATGATCACATCAATGACCGTGTCGGACATCATCGAGACTTAAGGTCCTATCCCTAGGTATCGCAGCTCTTTAGCCCGCAACATCCATAACTTTGAGTATGTCTCTTTTTCATGGAGCCAAAGACCAATCACAATGAATGGTGTGGATTTGTTCATGGCTACCACATCATCTGCACATCATCGATCAATTCATCCTCTCAAGACCGTACCCTGCAAATTTGGCAGCATGGAAGAGAAAGCTGCACGCATCCCATCATCACCATGACAACGAGAATTGTGTGTACCCTATCACGGTGAACTAAACTAGGGCTGCAGGTGTTTCTCTCTTTTTTTTGACACTCCCCTTGTTTTTGCCTCATCACCTCCCCTTTATGACCACGAGCGGGAGCTTTTCCTCATCACCTCGTGCCAGGAAGTGATCGGCAGCAGCACAGCTCAGCTGCCATTGGCAGGAGGTGGAAACTTGACTTGCCTTCAACAACGCCTGCCGGCTACCCTTTGATTGAACCGTCACAAGACTGACTGGTGGCTATCCACAATGCAATTACAGACGGTTCAAGGTTTATCAATAGGCATCAATCACCTGGCACACATTACACTTCACCTAGCAATTGTTGCCATGCCACATCACAGAAGTTATTGCTGGGATTTTCACTCTCTAACAATGGACATGTACGTCAGGATTGTTATAACATTATAGAGGGACAAAAACAATAACAGTTGAATAATTAGGATATTATAAATCATGGCATGATGTGAACTTTTGTACTATTGATCAACTGTGACATATCATGTCGAGGACTTGTTCAGTAACATTTGGCAATATCAGCATTTCAGTTTTCACTTTCAATTTTTTTTTTTTTAAATTACCATTTTCTGGACTGCTCTTTGATGTTGCAAGGACACCAATATTCCTGAACAGTATCCAAGAGTTAAAAAAAAAAGAATTCTCTGGAAAAATGGCATTTACAAAAGCAAAGATTTTTGTTCTTTTTTTATCACAAAACTGAGAGGACTTGTGCAGTCACACAAATGTGATTGTCAGGCAATAATGATGACCATTTCACAGTACCTAGGATTAGTTTAAAAATGTTATGGAATATAGTATTCTATAGAAAAGATCAAAGTTTAACCAATCTCACAGACCTTTGCCAGCTGATGTGTGTGAACACTTTGACAGTAACTGGGTAAATTCACATCGCTTGACATCATAAGACTGTACCTATTTGTTAGTATCAGTCTCCATAGTAAACACCTTCATATAATATGATGATATTAGGGTGGTGATTTAACTCAGTTGGTAGCATGTCTGCCTCCCAATCCAAATGACTCAGGTTCAATTCCAGAGTCTAGCTGAGCAGTGTTGTGTGTAACCATACTATCCCCTCAAGCATTCTAAAGAGGCATAACACTATGTCCCTCAGGTACATGTTTGCAGTGACATAACATGGAGGTTACATATGTGAGAGAGCCACAACTCATGCACATAAAAGATCCCGCTTTACTCATTCACCACAAAAGAGTAGGGTGCATAACCCGGGGAATTGGTCCATCTCACAACCGACTGGACCCTATGGAAGACCAGCTAGCACAGCTGAATATTGGCTATACTGCCATCTTCTCATATGGAAAATGAGTCAAAGAATATTTCACCTGCTAACACATTTACCTTTGACCTTTCAGATATTTTGATTTTGCTTATCATTGGCATTAAACTGCTTTGTATGCATGCTTGTGATTGTCAAAGTTCATGGCCTGAATTGAAAACACTACAAGACACTATGACAATGAGTAAAATCTACAGTCAGAAAAGACAAGTTACTGTATGAGCTGAAATTTTCGCATACAGATATTTTTGTGAATTGCTACCTGGAGGACATTTTCGCGTGTTGTTAATTTCGCGGTAATGAGGGTCTAACTAAACTTAATTATTCGCGCGTTGTTATTTTCGCGGTTCAAAGGCAACTCGCAAAATTTTTGAAAATAAAACCACCGCAAAAATTTCAGCTCGTACAGTACACAGAAGCAGTACCGGTAGCCTGTTCTTGGAAGACAATGCTTTCATATTATATTCCACATACTAAGAATCTTGCTATAGGATTGGTCAAGAGCTGATCACGTGATAAAGCATGGTTTTGCCCATCACACCACCTGAGAAGAAAAGTTCGTTACACTCTATGATAGTCATTTTGTTTCGCTGATCTCTTAGTCCACACTGTCCTAACGTGTGATATAACTTACAATTTTGAGTATGCGCAAAATAAAAGAGCGTTGCACTGTGGTCTATCATTTGACCTGGGTCAAGTGATAGACCACAGTGCAACACACTTTTATTTTGGTGCCACGCGCGGGGCGCGAAGCAAATTCGTTGTTTTGTCATCTATGTGCATACGTCTAAAGTAAACTACGTAACCTAGGCCCTGAGGATACCGAAAGACAGCTAAAACGGTTTCAGATGTGGAATAAAGTGGGAATATCTAGGAACCTAGATGTGGAATATAAAGCAAATAATCAACTTTTAGTTTCAGGCAATGAGACAAACTATCACTTCCTCGGCAATCTGAATGTGTACGCTATCTTTCCTCAGCTGCGCTTCGGAAAGATAGCTACATCCAGATCGCCTCGGAAGTGATAGTTTGTCCCATCACCTTCACCAACGTTGATTATTTGCTTACTGTACAGAGGTGCTGTGAGTGTGATTTCACTCAAGAAGGGCCATGCCATATTTTTCTGGCACCAATTATGGCAGAAATGTTCTTTAAAAAATACTAAATCAATAGCACTGTTCCATTGTCTCATTCATTAGGAATGAACACAGACAGTGATAGTTGATTACATCATGCAGTGACTGAAATTTGTAATTTCATCTACAGGAAGTTTAGGGTAGACTTGCATACTGTGTGAACATGTTGCTTTAGGTTGGAGAAATATGAAAACTGCGACTATGTACAAGTCGACCTGCTGCAAGTGATCAAGTGTGTTCACAGCGGATTTGTGATGTGATGATATAAGGCCAAGTAAAAAAAGAAACCAGTTTCTCGTCCTCGCGCACATCGATTTTGGCCGCCGCATCGATTTTTTTACTATTTACTATTTTCAAAATGGCGCTGAAAATACCAAGAAATTCATAATTTTCGTCCCAGCCCGCTCCCCACCCGCATCAATTTTCAGTTGCCGCATCGACTTTTTTTGATATTTACTATTTTTTCGGCCGCCGAAAAAAAAAAATCAACAATTCACCTGCCAATCGTGATGTCTTATTTCTAATTACGCCTTGCGTCCTCTACTTAGCTGTAGTACAGATGTAGCTTCTGTAGTGCGTATGTGTAATAACGCATGCATTTCACACTGCGAGCTCGGCAAGAAGGAATGACCCACAATGCAGTTAATTGTAGTTGGATGGGCGGGCCTGGGCTGTGATGTACAGCGCACTCGGTACGTCATGATGTAGACAGGACGTTGAGCACCTTCTGTACATTTCTCTCGTGCTGTTGCCCGCTTCATGTGCTGCTAGATTGATTGCGCAATGTAACCACAAACCCGTTGTAACGAGATCCGTGGGACCGGCGATATTACCTCGTTATAACCGGTACCTCGTTATAACCATACTCATTAAAAACAAAGACAAACATAAGCATGACGTCATATACCCATCAATGAAACTTAAACATATCCTTTGCGTTGTTATTACACAATTATTGAGCGTTGTTATTGAGAGAATAAAGGGAGATTATTTGTGAATTAAACAAAGAAATAGAGGCTGAAATGATAAGTTAATTCTTTATTGTAATTCTTGTTTGTTAAGCTTTTTCTAAACACCAGCGCAAATATGGGGGCAAATATATACTGTAGAGTAACATACAGGCCTTGTTTACCGTAACTTGCTAGGTATTTTTACGCTGTTGGTGCCCAGCGGGAATGCGATTATTTCATGTAATCTTGTACACATGTACAATGTATGATCGTTGCGCCCAAATGGATTAAAAATGCGTTCTTTATTTTCTTCCGAAAATCTCTTCGCGTTTTGTACAACCGTTCTTGAAAATATGTGACAGGATTGAATGTGGGAGGTTGTCATTCTGTTTACGCAAATCTGTACCAGATCTATTCAAACTAATAAACGCGTTTGTTTCCCTTTCCTGATTTAGGCTAACATGCGTCATTCAACTTTTTTACGCTACTGTCACCTGGCGAGATCGCGATGATTTCAAAGTAACATACGTGCGTTGTTTACCGCTAACTAGCGAGGTATTTTACGCTGTTGGTGCCCAGCGGGAATTCGATAATTTCATGAATCATTTGGCTGTAATCTTATACAATGTATGATCGTTGCGCTCGAAGGGATTAAAAATGCGTTCTTTATTTTGTTCCGAGAATCTCTTCGCGTTTTGTACATCCGTTCTTGAACTGTTGAATGCGTTTGTTTCTATTTCCGAGCACCGATTAAGTAGGTTAACATGCGTTATTCAACAACTTTTACGCTACTGTCACCCGGCGAGATCGCGATGATTTCATTCATTATTTCGGCTTTAATCATACACACTCATATTTAAATTATCATTCGTTAAATGATAATGAACACATCCAGATCTATTCAAACTAATACATGCGTTGTTTCTTTTTCCAAAACCGATTAAGTAGGTTAACATGCGTTATTCAACTATTTTTACTCTACTGTCACCTGGCAGGATCGCGATGATTTCACTATTTATTTCTGCTTTGATCATACACACTCATATTTAAATTATCATTTGTTAAATGATAATGAACAAATCCAGATCTGTTCAAACTAATAAATGCGTTTGCTTCTTTTTCTGAACACCGATTAAGTATAGGTTAACATGCGTTACTCAACTATTTTAACGCTACTGTCACCCGGCGGGATCGGGGCGATGATTTTATTATTTCGGCTTTAATTATCCAAACTCATATTTGCTCAAAACCAGCAAAAGAACTGGAAGTCGGAACTAAAATTGGAAAGGATATAATGAGTTGCACACGCATTCCAATTGTCCATTTTTGGTCAAATTTTATTGTCGCTACATGAAAAGATTTTGAATGCGTTATCTATTTTTTTCTCGTTGCGCTGTGGTCTGACCTCATATCACGCACGCGTTTCTCGCGAAAAAGAAAACCGAATGATTATGTTTAATAATTAGTAGGAATATCGGAAGGTGTTCCTGTGTCTTATCGCGTGATTAAGAAGAAAACATGGAAGGAACGGTTCTCTGCAAAACGGGAAAAGACGTGGATAGCGAGATTTCGGTTTCCAATGTTTCATTTGTCGCGTGTTTGAAAGCGGCAATTTGGTCAAGAAATGGAACCTCGTTATATCCGATGAAATTGCTTATGTTTTTCTTTATCATGATTTACCGAAATTGTCCTCGTTATAACCAGAATCTCGTTATAACCGAACACGTTATAACCGATTCGTTCTGCCATTACACGCAAAGGAAAACGGGACCGACGCGATCACCTCGTTATAAGCGGTTCCTCGTTATAACCGAACTCGTTATAACGGGGTTTCCCTGTAGTAGAGGAGACCAGCCAGCCAGCATAGCATGCGTTCTGGAGCTGGAAAAAAAAATCGTGGAGTGATGGAGAGAACCGATCTCAAGCGCACGTGTGCACAACGAACGGCTTTAAATAGTGAATATAGTATTCAACTGGTTCGTATTCTGTCTTTCAGTAAAAAGGAAATCAGGTGGTTGTTTCACAGGGTTGACAATTGGCAGTACTGTCTGCGGCATTTTAAATCCTTGAGCGAATAAGTTTTCATATGAGAAAAGATCTAACTCAGTAAGTTTGTGTTGTGTTGAAAGGCAAAAATAATGCTATGCATTTCCAGAGATAATGGTTGGATTCATAGGTTCAACAAGTGATGCATAAATGTGTATATTTTATGTTAAAAAAACGTGTTTTTTTTTTCATATACCCTTGATATGACTGAATGAATACAGTCACAGTGTAGTTAAATTGGTATACTTGTCATGCATAAACAGCAATATCAGATTTGGTTTTAAATTGTGCATCACTTAAATGATAAGTGGTTTATATCACACATATAAACACATATTACTTTCATTTTGACAATCCTCGAAAAAATAGTAAGATATCAAATAGTAAGGACCTCCCTCATCGCCTTGCTCAAAAAACCCGGACGAGAAACTACTTTCTTTTTTTACTTGGCCTAACACCTGGGTTTATGTGGACAAAGTTCTGCCACAAAGTACTTCATATTCAATTTGTTACGAGCATCACATGAAGTTGCAAATCAACTGAATTTACAGGCACAAAGGTACAGCCTAGTAACCCTCATTTGAAACTGATTTACTGCCCTTGGCACTAATTGCCACTGATTTGATTGGGGAAGAGAACCGCTATGTGAAGATGATCTAGAACTGTCAAATCACAGGACTGACAGTTACACAATGGGAGCATGAATTCTTACCTACTGTGTACAGTGTACACATACATGTATCTTGCACAATTTTATATCATTGTACTGTATATGCTCTGAGTAAAACAATTTTACATAGGCCCTACAGCATTGTACCCGGCTGCAGTGAACCACCCACTGGTACATCGATAAACCAACTAGTGAAAGTACTTCAGTTTGCATGAACAAAAAAAGAAGAGCAGATCATACATTTCTGAACCTGGTAGAGTGAAATGACTCAGGAGGAAAAACCTACAAGTTGCAATGTTGACCAAAATTCTGTGTCTTCAGCATTTATAGTTCATCCAGTTCACAGAATCTGACAAATATACTGTACCAGGGCCAGTGGAACCAGCCCTGGAAAGTTTTTGGTGTTAAAAACCGCTGGATGAGGAGACTACTAGAGGTTATGACCTACTGTAAAACATGATATATTCGCGGCATGAAATTTTCGCGAATTGGAGCTGACAGCCCTTTTCGTGGCATGAAATTTTCGCGAATTGCCACTGGTGTTCAATGCATGTAGTGTAGACAAAAACTTTCGCGTGCATTTTAATTTCGCGAATTTTGGCGCTCGCGAAATTCGCGAAATTAAAATGCACGCGAAAATTTCTCGTTTTACAGTATGTGTGGACAACAACATAAAGAAAATATAAAGAAAATTCCACAAAAATTCACTTTTCTAGCATAATAAAAGAGCACTTTACTAAGTTGTGCTTTCAGAAAGCAGTATCAAATTGATGGAATGTTTAATTTTCATGAAAAAGGAATTTTTGTGGAATTCCCTTTATTGTTGTCCACACATGACGCCATAACCTCTCGTAGTCTCCTCATCCAGCATTTCCAACACCAAAACTATAAAAATTCATAACTTTTGCATTGATTGTCCGATTTTCCTCAAACTTTCACTGATATGTTCTATGAATGTTGCTGCTTTCACTCAATCCACATTTCTCTTTGGGTTTGGGTTTCTTTTAACTGTGCATACATGTACATGGCCCCTAAATCTCGGAATTGCAATTTGGATAAATGGATTAACATGCTGAAAGCTGAAACATGTGAAAATACATTTCTGTAACTTCAACTACAAAACAGTGCACAGCCCCTTAACCCCTGAATTGCTGCCAGCCTATCTTTATAATAATAATTGCTGGTGAAATAGAGCACTTTTAGAGGTGCCTGAATTTGTGTGTGTGTGTTTTTTTCTGCATACGCAACTTAATAGCATGCTTTAATAGCTATTCACTCAGGGTGCTCCCACAGTGCAGTGGAGGCAGTAGGGAGACAGTGGGGGCATGGTCAAGGGTTCTCTTTGGCGCTGCAGGCTGCAGTAGAGAATTAGGTCTACTTCATAGCCTAGGCAGAAATCTGTTGGTCTGGAGGCATTTTTTTTTTGTTGTTCCTTTTAAGGTTCTCCTCCAAAGGGGATTCAGTGAAGATGCAGCATATCCCCGACGATAAATACTACAGACTGATCTTTTGGTTAAGACAAGGTTCTATGTTGTAACTTGTATGGTAGGTGTCCAACACATCGACACTGTAGAGCTCTACATTGAAACTAACACACCTCTATTTGTAGCACTGCACTGCGTGTAAAGAACAAAAATGCATGCACGAGACTACAGTTGTACGCAGTGTTTTTTTTTGTTACTCTTCACTAGGATTTAAACACATCAAAATATTACTGAAAAAGTTGATAATCTACAACAACAACAGCAAAACAATGATTGATGATACCATATATCATGAATTAAGCATTTAATACGTGCACTTCACATTGTATTGTCAATAGAGAGTAGGGGTGTAGGTTTCAAAATAACTGCGCAACTGACTAGAGTAGGTGGATACTCCAGTTTGTTTGAATCTCGCGACGCGACATTACATCACATCACGCATCCAGCACATACACACAGCGCGCAAGCTGTGAGATTTTGAGAACGAGCTTGCGCATCCACCTACTCTATCAGTGTGGAATAGTAATTTGGAATATACGCACAAGATCAGGTTAGTACCAGTGATTTTATTTTTCTCGTTACGAATTTTTGTAAAAAGATGTCAGACTTCAGCTTCAAGAGGCTGATTCGTGCGCGGAGAGGTGAGAGCCGCAGAAAAAAAGCTCCGAGAATATTTAGTCGGATCAGGCTGCTAGGTGCGGCAGTCTTGCATTGTGCGAACACGCTGGCGCCCGTGTTTTGATGGGTCGCTCTGCATCGGTTGATTAAAACTTGATTTTTTCAAAGAAAAAAAAACAGAATTTTTTCTTCTTTTCATCATGGATAGTGGACATGTGTGTGTAACAAAAAATCACCGTGCAAAGTTGCGACAATTTATACGTCAGATGTGAGATGAAGACAAAGTGAATGGGGGGCTTCTTGCTTGAGTTGAGGCCCCCCCCCCCCCCCCCCCCCCCCCCCCCGGGGAGAGGCCTCCCGGGGTGGTCCACTTTTAGCTCGGTACAGTACAGTACAGTACACTTTAGGAGCGTTCGAGTGCTCCTCTTGCTTGAGTTGAGGCCTCCCGGGGTGGTCCACTTTTGGCTCGGTACAGTACAGTACGGTACACTTTAGGAGCGTTCGAGTGCTCCTCTGGCGCGGTTACGGGTACGGTACAGTTCGCTTTGGTCTTTAGCATGCCATTAGGAATAGGAGCGCTCGACGCACCCCTGGCTTGAGCGTGTACGTAGTTTACCTCAAATCGCATTTTTAAGATGCACTTGCGAATTCAGAGTAGCTATTTTCTTTACAAGTGAATAAAATTTCAGGCAAAGTGTGAGATATTTTGAGTTTCTATTGATAGAAAAACATTACGGTGTCGATGTATTAGACACCCAACCACACTTCCCATCCCTGGCACTGCACTGCACTGCACTGGATCCCAATTCCCTCGCCACAATGCTCGCTCCGCCGGCTTGGTTGGTTGGCCCGCCCGCGCCCCGCGCCCGTGGGGCCGTGTGATGAACGATGCATCATGCACCAACGGCGTAGCCAGGATTTCATCTTAGGGGGGGCGGTTAGTCTGCGAGGGAGCGAAGCGACCGAGCCCGAGCGAGCGTAGCGAGGGAGGGGGGGGGGGAGGGTGTGGGAGGGGGGTGTCCCCCCTCCCACGGTAAGAACTTTTTGCATTTTGATGTTGTAAATGGTGCAATTTGATGCATGTTTTTGCGCGTTTTATGGACGTGAAACAGTCCCACTTGTTTAAGGTAGCAGTATATTTTAGTGTAGATTATTATTGAACAATTTGCCTATAAAATGGTATAATTTAAGTACACTTCTTGTCTTAATTCTTTTCACTGAATATCATGAACGCGATTGAACCCGAGCGAGCGGAGCGAGCGAGGGGGAAGGGGAGGGTGTGGGAGGGGGGTGTCCCCCCTCCCACGGTAAGAACTTTTTGCATTTTGATGTTGCAAATGGTGCAATTTGATGCATGTTTTTGTGTGTTTTAACGAGTTGAAACAGTCCCACTTGTTTAAGGTTGCAGTATATTTTGATGTAGATTATCATTGAACAATTTGCTTATAATGGTATGATTTAAATACACTTCTTGTATTAATTCTTTTTACTGAATATCATGAACGCGACTGAACCCGAGCGAGCGGAGCGAGCGA
Source organism: Diadema antillarum (assembly GCF_040938485.1). Taxonomy (NCBI): domain Eukaryota; kingdom Metazoa; phylum Echinodermata; class Echinoidea; order Diadematoida; family Diadematidae; genus Diadema; species Diadema antillarum. The sequence goes on from NW_027271881.1 coordinate 598,972, forward strand.
GGGGGGGGGGAGGGGAGGGTGTGGGAGGGGGTGTCCCCCCTCCCACGGGGAGAACTTTTTGCTCTTTGATGTTGCAAATGGTGCAATTTGATGCATGTTTTTGCGCGTTTTATCGACGTGAAACAGTCCCACTTGTTTAAAGTAATAGTATATTTTTTGATGTAGATTATTATTGAACAATTTGCCTATAAAATGGTATCATTTAAATACACTTCTTGTATTCATTCTTTTCACTGAACATCATGAACACGACTGAACCCGAGCGAGCGGAGCGAGCGAGGGGGGAAGGGAGGGTGTGGGAGGGGGGTGTCCCCCTTCCACGATAAGAACTTTTTGCATTTTGATGTTGTAAATGGTGCAATTTGATGCATGTTTTTGCGCGTTTTATCGACGTGAAACAGTCCCACTTGTTTAAGGTAGCAGTATATTTTGATGTAGATTATTATTGAACAATTTGCCTATAAAATGGTATCATTTAAATAATCTTCTTGTATTAATTCCTTTCACTGAATATCATGAACGCGACTGAACCCGAGCGAGCGGAGCGAGCGAGGGGGGAAGGGAGGGTGTGGGAGGGGGGTGTCCCCCCTTCCACGATAAGAACTTTTTGCTCTTTGATGTTGCAAATGGTGCAATTTGATGCATGTTTTTGCGCGTTTTATCGACGTGAAACAGTCCCACTTGTTTAAAGTAATAGTATATTTTGATGTAGATTATTATTGAACAATTTGCCTATAAAATGGTATCATTTAAATACACTTCTTGTATTCATTCTTTTCACTGAACATCATGAACACGACTGAACCCGAGCGAGCGGAGCGAGCGAGGGGGGAAGGGAGGGTGCGGGAGGGGGGTGTCCCCCCTTCCACGATAAGAACTTTTTGCATTTTGATGTTGTAAATGGTGCAATTTGATGCATGTTTTTGCGCGTTTCATCGACGTGAAACAGTCCCACTTGTTTAAGGTAGCAGTATATTTTGATGTAGATTATTATTGAACAATTTGCCTATAAAATGGTATCATTTAAATAATCTTCTTGTATTAATTCCTTTCACTGAATATCATGAACGCGACTGAACCCGAGCGAGCGGAGCGAGCGAGGGGGGAGGGGAGGGTGTGGAAGGGGGGTGTCCCCCCTTCCACGGTGAGAACTTTTTGCATTTTGATGTTGCAAATGGTGCAATTTGATGCATGTTTTTGCGCGTTTTAACGAGTTGAAACAGTCCCACTTGTTTAAGGTAGTAGTATATTTTGATGTAGATTATTATTGAACAATTTGCCTATAAAATGGTATCATTTAAATAATCTTCTTGTATTAATTCCTTTCACTGAATATCATGAACGCGACTGAACCCGAGCGAGCGGAGCGAGCGAGGGGGGAGGGGAGGGTGTGGGAGGGGGTGTCCCCCCTTCCATGGTGAGAACTTTTTGCATTTTGATGTTGCAAATGGTGCAATTTGATGCATGTTTTTGCGCGTTTTAACGAGTTGAAACAGTCCCACTTGTTAAAGGTTGCAGTATATTTTGATGTAGATTATTATTGAACAATTTGCCTATAAAATGGTATCATTTAAATAATCTTCTTGTATTAATTCCTTTCACTGAATATCATGAACGCGACTGAACCCGAGCGAGCGGAGCGAGCGAGGGGGGAGGGGAGGGTGTGGGAGGGGGTGTCCCCCCTTCCATGGTGAGAACTTTTTGCATTTTGATGTTGCAAATGGTGCAATTTGATGCATGTTTTTGCGCGTTTTAACGAGTTGAAACAGTCCCACTTGTTAAAGGTTGCAGTATATTTTGATGTAGATTATTATTGAACAATTTGCCTATAAAATGGTATCATTTAAATAATCTTCTTGTATTAATTCCTTTCACTGAATATCATGAACGCGACTGAACCCGAGCGAGCGGAGCGAGCGAGGGGGGAGGGGAGGGTGTGGGAGGGGGGTGTCCCCCCTTCCACGGTGAGAACTTTTTGCATTTTGATGTTGCAAATGGTGCAATTTGATGCATGTTTTTGCGCGTTTTAACGAGTTGAAACAGTCCCACTTGTTTAAGGTTGCAGTATATTTTAGTGTAGATTATTATTGAACAATAATTTGCCTATAAAATGGTATCATTTAAATAATCTTCTTGTATTAATTCTTACACTGAATATCATGAACGCTGTCTGCAGTTCAGCAATCAAACAGAAAAAGCATGCACACGAGGGTGTAGATAGGGGCATATCCCCTCCCACACGAAGGTGATTTTGCGTTTTCAGACCTGAAATTCAGCGATCTGGTGCAAATTTTTGGTGCAATACTTTTTCATCGAAGTGTTAAAATCACGGAATTTAGCTCTTATTCCGAATGTGCACCATCTGTGTGTATGTATAAAGTCTAGTGAGGTAAAGCTTAGGGGAAGGGGGATTTCGCCCTCCCGCTCGCGGAGCTTTTGCGTTTTTAGAATTGAAATAAAGCGATCTGGGTATAGCCACAGTCTACTTCTATGCATGGCGGAAGGGGGGGGGGGGGAGGGGCGGGCGAGCAGGGAGAAGGCGTTAGCGCGTGTTATCTCCACCCTTCCCTTCCGATGGAGCTTTTGCCTTTTTAAGGTTGAAATTGAGATATCTCGTATACGCATATTTGATGGAATCAACATTTGGGAAATCACCAAAAAAACAAAACAAAAAAAAAACTGATGGGGGGGGGGGACTGAGGGAGGAAAGGGTCGATTAAAAGGGGAAATTCCCCTTATACATGACGGAACCTTGAGTTTTCGAAATATAAGTAATAAGTGTTGTGCACTCAGAATTATTCATTTTTTTTTTTGGTAAATCTAAAAAGTGTACTAAGCTAGGGAAAGAGGCACAGAGGGGGAGGGTTTGGGAGGGGGATACCCCCTCCCAAGCACGAGAGATTTTGCATATTTTGAATTGAAATTCAACGATCTGGTGCACACTTTGAGTGAAATATTCAAAAAATATTTTATTTGATGAAAGGTTGCAAAGGATACCCGCTTCATGTGAATGCATATAGTATACACGCATTTTTTTTTCCGCCTCCCAAATCCCCGGTCCAAATCTTAGGGGGGGCGACCGCCCCCATCGCCCCCCCCTGGCTACGCCAGTGGCACATGGGATGAGCAGAGTAAGAATCTAACGCGCAGTATAGGGACCCCTAGCCCCGGAGACCGCGCCGCCAGTTTCGCTTATGTTAGTTCCTAAGTACTGTATTCTGTGCGCTTGTGCAAGTGATTGTGAATTCTGTGAACATCGGTGAGCTGCTTATAAGACATCATTTTGTGCATCACAAGCAATGAAATGCATCAAACAGTCGCCGATGATAGTCATTTAGGTTTCATCGACCCATGTAAGTATTCCTAGTAGTTTCTGTTGAAAAATTAAGGAAATATAGCGCCGCAAAGGCACCCGTTTGTTCAACATGAAGATCTTTTATGGGAGCACGGCGCAGCCGCCACACTGCGTGTGGCGGCTGTCGCAGTTAAGGGACCTTACGACCACACGTTACAATGAATTACATACAAAATAATGTACCTTTTTGCCCTTCTACTCGTATGCCCGCTGCAATGGAGGATTAAACTGAAAATTTACTCACATGATAGCAGCCCAAATTTGCTGTCTCTATTATCACACACACACAAGCAAGGAGTCGGTCATCTGCTTGGCGACTTTCTCGTAGTGGTAGAGACTTGTAGTTGTAGAACGTGCATGAGTTACGTAATATGACCACTCACCACAGTCGGGATCGCTGATGCCCAATGCCCTCAAAAGACTTTCCACAGTGTTGCATGCATTCACCTATGATGGGCTGTAGGACAGCAGCGAACTAAATTTCTTGCGCTTAATTTCAAGTTGTGCAGCTACAACCAAGGTTCCTCTGATTCTGGCAATCCGAGCAACATTTATTGATTTATCATGCCGCTAAACTTGTCAAGAATTGCTCGATAATCGTCTTTAGAAGCTGTATTGCTGGACATGTTGCCAAACTGCTACCGGTAAAGTCGCATTCTTAGATTACAATGTACATTTCGTTAACCCCAGTTGTAGATTGATAAGTCCCATATATAGCTTTTGGTGTAGGGTTCTATGTGAAACTTTATAATGTTTGTTCAACTTCACTTCAGCTTCACGCCTGAATCCGAAGTCAATTTTTTAAAAGAGTATAGATCTATCCAAATCTAGATTTACTTCATACTTGTGTGCTAGGGACTTTTCGCTAGGGAATTGAATTGTGCTAGATAACTTGGCCCATCTTTGATCTTATCTTGGTTTGCGTGAAGTCATGACATAAAATAAAGGCAGTGTAATTTATGCAACCACACGCGTGTGTCTTTACCATCCAGCCACACGAGTGTGGCTGTAGCCATGCCCAGAGTTGCTGGATCGGATACAGCCACACTCGTGGATGGGTGTGTACATACAGTAGATCTACCACACACACGGAGAAGCTCATGTGTATGCAGTCAAGCAGTGTGTGCCAGCAAAATGTTGCCACCGCAGACCAGCACTTTGACTTCGAGGAAATTTGTCAAAATTTCATCTGACAAGCTCTCGTTTGTGTGCAGAATTTGAATTGTGTGCCTGACTGGTAGAAAATTGTTGGCTTAGACAACTTTAAAAAGAACTTAAAGTTCATAAAAATAAGATTTCAAGACTGTTCTCTGCTCTCTGCTGCCAACTGTGAGATAAGTAAGTAACTTCACAAAATTGACAGAAAAGAAGTATGGTTGGGGCAGCACCTATCGGCAGGGCACCTTCCCATCGGCACCCTGCGTATCTGCTGTTTGCGCATAGAACGAAAAGGTATGCGCGGGATTAAGTGTTATTAGCTATAAAGACAATAAAAACGAAGAAACGAAAATCAAACTCAAAGAAACCAAGCTAAAAATTACACATCCGCTCAGTAACGACGCATGGCTGTGAAATTCATGTGTATTACCTATGGCCTGTGAAATTCACGTGTATTACCTATGCTGTGAAATTCATGTGTATACCTATGGAGGGGAGGGGGTGCCGATCGCAAGGTTCCCTTTTCAGCTGCGCGAAGAAAACGAAACGCACGCACTAAAATTGCGCTATTTTAAAATGGAGATTCATAAGGGCAATTCCGCAGTTAGTAACGTTACATTTGAACAAATTTAGATATTTGTTTTTACTACCAAATTACCATTTATTCATTTCAAGCCAAAATTATGTCAAAAACATGTTCATCATTCCCAGGTTTATGATACAGAAAAGAATGAATACAATCCAAGAAATAATAGCATTGCTATGGCAACTTAAAGGGCTGGTTAGTAACGTTACGAAAAAAGGACATGACAAAAAAATCAAAGTCTTGTAACAAAAAGTGTGCAAAAATTCAAGTTACTTCAAACAAAGTGTTGCATTAATTTCAATTATTGCATCATGACAAATGTTCACACAATGCTTTTTAGCAGTTCGACCAATAATTTCTTAGCTAGACCCCCAAAAGCATGGTTAGTAACGTTACGGTTAGTAACGTTACACTTGTCCGGAGTAATTCCGCAGGTCATTTCACCCTTTTGTAATTGACAAAATGTCACATGACTTCAAGAGTATTTAAATGTATTTATCTTTTACCCTTTAGCAAAACTTTGAGGAAAAAATTTCAAAGGAACCCACTGTAATTTGCATTTAAGTGAATTTCAGCATCCCCAGTCCCACATGTACATTTTAAATGATGGTTTTAGATCTCGCGAAATCAATAAATACGAAAGATAAAATCTACTGAATTTGAAAGACCTTAATGATTGGTGAACATCCATGGCATTAGTTGATACCTAGATTAAAGAGTAAGATAAAGAGGCACATTTCTTTTATCCATGTCATGTCCACCTAACTGCGGAATTGCCCATAATCAACGAGACGGTCACAACATTCAAAACTGCAGTATTTATGGCATATTTGAGGTAAGAATTAGGCGGATTTGTGTTATATTTTTAGAATAAACACACTACAGATCCTTAGGGTGACGATACGTGGTACCCCCAACCCTATATATAGCATAAACTTGCTTGGCAGCAATAAGACCAATTGAATTTTACAACTTTCCATGTTTACGGAACCAATGCCAGCGATGGCAAGTTCAGGCGCATCATCTCTTTTATAAATGGAAAAAAGAAACCACTGTTGCACTGGTGGAACAGGATTACATTTCAGAAAAAGGATATCAATCCACCCTTGTCATAGCTTGCTGTGCAATGCCCGAGCCGATTTTCGGGCAAGCCCTGAGCGCCAGATAGTGGCCATGACTACTACAATCTATCAATTCAAAATCTAGTTGAACATTCAGATCAAATGCTACAAGATATCTTGAACAATCTTTTCATTAAATAATGATCATACACATATATCCATGTTTAAATATTATATCCTGCTGATTACATCTGTCCAAAACAATATAACATTCATTATAAGACTTGATCTGCATTTGGCAGATTGGACTATGTAAAGTAAGATGAGGAATACAAATTTTGATCAAGATGTGAACTTGTAGAGTAAACTAGGAAACATGATTCCACACTTAGTGCATTACACAGACAAATGGAATACAACTGACTTAATTATATCTCTATTCAAAGATGTATTAATCAGTTTCTTTCACAAATTGCAACAGAATAAAGATAATGAGAGGCCCGTGCCTTTTTACTCAAGTCAATGTAGTGTTGCTATGTATTGCATGTCTTTCTACTTTGTACATTCTATTCATGCGTAATTTGATGTGAAATTATTTAACTCAAAATGTTTCCTCTTCTTCTAGATCAAAAGTGTGAGCATTTGTTATGTTGGTGGTGACTAAGACATGGCAGCTTCAGGTCTCATGGAGAATTCAACTTCACAGACCAAGCCAGAGCAACTACCATCATTCAACCGTAGCATGGGTGCTAGGAGCATTGACACTTCAGGAAGTTCCGTTTCTAGTGAGGTGCTTGAAAAGTCCGGAATCAATGTCTTGCCGCATACCAAGTCCAGGCCATCGCTGGATGCGTCAGACTCCAGCCATTCAAGCACTGGCTCGGTGCGAGTGAGGATCAAGGCGAAGTACCTCAAAGAGAGAAGATCCCCCTTTGAGAAAGGTGACATCGCTGCGGATCAGCCTCAGCTGCCACCTGCCCTGCCAAGTAACTTGCCTGAAGGTTATGAGAGAGGGAAGGACACTGCTGATGTCTATAGCAATGGTTATCAAGCTACAGACCTTCATTCTGGCATACCAGGATCACCAGAAACGAGTTCAAAAGTTAGCGGTAGCCAAATGCAGAGTTTTCCCCAATCAACTCCAGCTGGGAATCACTTAAAAAATCCCAACAAGGTTCCTGGAGAAGCTTTGACATCCGGTAACAATGCAGGTTAGCTTGCATGAACTGAATTGATATGAGAGGAGTTAGTTGTTTGTATATTTTTTTTCTTCAAAGTTTTGAGTTTTCAAGCATTGTTGTGTCTGGAAAGATGCTGCTTTTATACTTTGTAATACAAGTCAGGGTATATAGATACAATGTACTAGTACATGCTCGTAGCATTGTCCTCTGAGTGCATTCTTAAAAAGAGGTCTGATTTTATTTGTAGTGGGATGTGGAGACACAGCGAGTAGGTGATTGAATGTGATCATTGACCTCGCATGTTTGTAGACTGCTACATATATGTACACCTGTAAATTGGACTGCTACACCTGTAAATGTATTCGGACACATATCTTTACATTTATAGACAGTTGTTTACTTTCCCTAGCTATTGCATTCTTATTAAAATATGTAGAACTGAAAGCAGGTTAGAGAGCAATATTTGATTGTGGGGGTAGGGTATGCAACCGATGGAATACAAGCAAAATTAATGCGGAATATGATGTGAAATTCAGTTATGTGTTTTAGGCTTAGTTGTGTCATCCTGCTAGTAACCTTTATTCTGTGAATGTCTATATTGCAGATACTTGTAACAACGGTGCGCCTCCTTCAAAAGTTCCTTTTCCAGTAAAAAACAAAGAAATTTATTCTTCCACTAAAGTCAAGACTGCAGCTAAGGTATGTTGTGATATCCTCTAAAGATTACTTTTGTCTGGTATTAAGTTTACGTAATGTGCATGCACAAACGTGATATCCATGTGGATGTATAATCATATATTTGTATCAGATGTATCTCTCTCAAACATTGTAAACCTCAGTTTACATCTATTCCTTTATTATTCCATCTGTTTCTACAGACAAATGAATCTGAAGAAGACATTGATGTTGAAAGCTTGTTCTGTATATTAATATTTGGTAAATGTATACCAGATAAATCAAAGTTTCGTGAGATATTTGGTGTGTGCTATACTGTGTACTGTATATATTTCATAATGATTTATATTTGCAAATTGTGCAAGTTGTCTCATATTTGCAATGAAAGCAATTTTTTCGAATGTAAATATTTATTTCATATCATATTTAATATAATTTTTCTTTGTATTGTTATCCATGCATGATATTATGAACTACTTAGTCTTCTTATCCATTAATGACAGCACCAAACTTTGAAAATTCTTAACTTTTGAATGGATTGTTCGATTTTCCTCAAACTTTGCTTAAGTGTTCTACTAATATTGCTGCACTCACTCAATTATATTTTGGTGTGGTTTCCTTTAATACCTTTTGTTTTTCTTGCTGTATATTTTTTGTTTTTGTTTTTTGTGATGAGACATTTTCCAGTCACCTTTAAGTCTGATTCTTTAAAAAAAAACCATACATCAGAACATTAATCTGACTGTTGTTAAATGTTAACTGCATCAGTGGTAATTGAAGGGATAATAAGGTTTGGTGTACCACGTGGTATCCTTCTTGTTTTTCTGTCCTATCATTTAAGTAGCATGATGTAGCAATACTTGCTCAAATTATTAGAGTAGAGTAGGTAACCCTTGATGTTGTCCATTTCTTTTTCCATTTTGTGTTGAAGTTACCTTAGATACTTACTAAACCCTACAGTCAAAATCTACCATTTCTTTTAATGTGTTTAACTGCTCTTTAAATCTATGTCACCTTCCTTCATCATTACATCATGTATGGCATCACTGTGTTAGACTGCCAAATTATAACACAGATTTCATTGCACTGTCCTTACCAGGCATCAGGCATTCTACGACAGGGAGAAGTGACCACTGCAATGGGGGCACAGGGTGCTCAGTCGGGTCAGTCCCTTGATGTGAGGGTCATTCAATATGGCAGCAGAGGAAAACGGCAGCAGGTCATGAGCGAGCAGCTTTCAAAAAGGTCTCTACTTATGGTTCTTCGGAGTTTGCCAGAGGAATATTATACAGCTAGTGCATGCTCTATGATGCACTATACTGGACTAGAGAACGACAAAGTTATCCCGAGTGCTGTTTTGTTTTGAATAGAACTGCACGAGGGATAATTTAGTATTTGGAGTTCTGTAGTCCAGTACTGGTGCATCAATAGAACATGCACTAATTGTTATAGTAAATAGGTCCCTCGACCTACATGTATTTCCGTAGGTCTAGGCCCTAATTTAGATCTAACAAGACTCACTGTCCCTGCCGCGCCGGCACTGCACTTGTTGCACGCAGAGTTAACCGCAACCTACCGTAGTTTACGTACAAACTGTACACAGCGTGTGACGCTAGTACAGCCGTGTATGCGTATTGCACATCACAGAGCAGACTCGCTTATAAACTCCTACATTCTGCGTCCAGAGCTCTACGCGCGCAAACGTTGAAATGCTTGGCCTTGTCTTACTACGTCCATCGGCCCTCCCTAGGCCTTGCGCAAATCTCTTCGTACATAAAGCGTAGGCACGCACTGTAAGCGTTATAGTGGCACGGTCGTGCCACTAGAACAAAATTTTTGCACAATCACGTGATACTATCCAACCAATCACAACGCAAATTTCACTCTACCTATTTACTATCACATGATACGAGCATATATTCATATCATAATTACCAGTCATAAGCATATTGTTGTTAATAGTGCTAGGATGTCAGTGTCTTAATCCTGAATCCATACAGACAAAGTAAAATGGAGTCTGGTATTCTGCAAATATTCATAATGGAAACTGTCAATTGGTATGCGTTGTAAACAGGATCTGATACTTGCTTTGTAAAGTATGTCAAGCAAAAGAGCTTTTCCTTAATGGGCAGTGTAAGACCATGAAGAAAGAATCACAGTGTGTGTTATATCATAAGTGCTTATGTCTATTTTATGCAGTGATGTCTGGCTGTATATTTATGAAATTAAGATTGGAATCTGAGATTCTGCTGCATAGTTTACTTTTTCATTTTTGACCATGTTCAAGGGACACAGAATACCAACTACTAGGCGTGATAGGTATACTTGTGTTTGGGCAAACACATTGATTATTCACATCTTCTTTTACAAATGAGCTACTGTCCTCATGCATTTCCTGTCTCATTTCTTATTTTCCATGGCAGGCATGGCAACACGAGACCAACAACGAGGGTTGTGCAACCCAAGCTGATAGCGAGCAACAAGCCAACCCCATCTCAGTCTGCCAGCACACACCCTCAGAGTGACTCGGGCAGCATGGTGACAGCGTCTGCAGCTGCAGCTGCAGCGGTGGCTGCCACAGTCCCACTGCTCAAGGTCGCTCATTTTTCACTTCTGCAGCTGATGTGTTTCTCACTTCATTCCTTGCATAAGCCGTAATTTTGCATCAGATTATACCATGCTAGTTTTTTTATGCACTGACTTCTGATTAGGTGCAGACAGGGCAGTGTGGAATTTTTCACTCGCAATTTTAATCATATTGAAAGAGTAAAACGTATTTCTTTGAGGCAATTAGAAAATGTTATGACTATCTGAAGGGAAAAATGATTAAGCACTGATTTTTTATCTTTTTTTAAATTTTTTAAATTTTTATTTTTTCACTGCTTCCGTCTGCAATGATTTCAGCCCTTGTTGTTTGCCACTTTGAAGCCAATTGCCATTGTAATCATAGTAAAGGGAGGAGATAGTAGAAACTGGTAAGGGCCTTCAAAAGAGGGAGCAGACATCTGAATACTGTTTGTCACAAGCTACAATTCACTTTCTTTAATGAGGGTTTGTCATACTTGCTGAACCACAGAGTCTGAATCTGACATGCTTTCAGCATTTGAAGTAGAATCTTATTCAATGGCACATTAGTTAAGACTACTAGGTTGCCAAAAGGGAGGGAATGTTTGCATATCAGCATGTGCCAAAGTGTATTCATGAACAAAATTGTATCTGTGTATTAGTACTTTTTATGCCTCCGCCACGAAGTGGTGCCGGAGGCATTATGTTTTCGGGTTGTCCGTCCGTCCGTCTGTCCGTCCGTCCTTCCGTCCGTCCTTCCGTGCGTCCGTAATGAATTTTGTGGACAGGGTAACTACCAAAACCTTTTGAGGTATCCTAATGAAACTTGGCATGTATGTGTATTAGGGGGTGAAGTTGTGCCTATCAACTTTTGGGTGCACATGCTCAAGGTCAAAGGTCAAAAGGTCAAGGTCAAAATGCTTAAAATTTTATAATTTCCCCCATATCTATGCAATGCCTGAAGATATTTTCTTGAAACTTAGTGTATACATGTACTACCCAATTAAGATTCTCTGGTGAAAGTTTGGGGTCATGAGGTCAAAAGGTCAAAGGTCAAAAGGTCAAGTAAAATGTTAAAATTTCACTTTTTTCTCTGTATCTTGGAAATTGTTCAAGGTATCTTCATGGAACATAGTGTATATGCATCTACTGACTGGCAGTGGTTATCTAGGGAATTTAGGGTTCATGGGGTCAAAGGTCAGGGGTCAAAGGTCAAGGGCAATACTTCAAAATCTTACTATTTTCCTTATATTTATGCAATGCCAGCAGGATATTTTTTTTTTAAACTTGATGTATGCATGTCTAACCCAATAGAGATTCTCTGGGATTTTTTTTTTTTTTGCCAAGAAGGTCAAAGGTCAAAAGGTCAAAGATCAAGTGAAAGTGCTGAACTTACTTTTTTCTCCATATCTCGGAAGTGGCTCAAGTTATCTTGAAACTTAGTACATGCTGAATTTATGTATGTTCTGCCTGACAGTGCTTCTCTTATAAATCAAAGGCCAGATGAAAATGATAACAAATTACTGTTCAATACAGAAATTGCGCTTTTTCTCCATACCTTGAAAATTACTCAGTGCATAAACTTATGAAATGGTCAAAGTCAAGTTAAAGTTCTTAAATCCCCAAGTACATGCTCTCCTATTCATCCAATTAAACATAGGTCAAGGAAGGTAAACATTCAATACATTTGTGACAAACATGTCATTTTAATATTTTGCCAATTTTGTGAAAATGTAATCACACATTGTCCACATGTACTATAGACCTATTAGGAGAATTATGCATTATGGCGGAGGCATACCAGTCGCCATAGCGACATTTCTAGTTACTTTATGTCCTTTGTATATCCCTTGTGAATGATGTATAACCAACTACGTGCAGCTGTGTTTTTTTATCTCACCCTCTCACAGACCCAAAGTGACCTTGAGTCCAAGATGAGCCACATCATGGAAAAGCTGTCCATCCTCGAGCATGCTGGCCATGTGCCGCCTCCCCAGCCCACGTGGGCCTACCCGCAGGGTCTGGGATGGGGGGTTGAGGGCCCAGGAGCGCAGTATCGTCTGGAGGAGCTGACCCGACTGCAGCTTGAACATCTGGAGCAGCTTCAGATGAAGCAGCAAGAACTGCAGGTAACAGTTATGAAGATGATTACCCTGATTTTTTTAAAGACAATTCGGTGGCTTACAATTGTGCGTAGGGGGAAAATGACATGATTTTTAGGATGTGATATGCTCCAATATCTTTGATATCATTTAAACTGGACTGTTTTCATTTTATCAGTGCAGTTTTTGTCTGCGTTATGAATCAGATGTTCCTACTTTTGTAACTTGTCAGCATTTTGCTGAATGTTATTGTTTGATGTCATGTTAGGCTTTATGTGTGGGTATTTCTGTCATTCTTGTTTTCATTCTCATTCTTGATGTGTTTAAATGTCATCATCAATGGGTATTGAAAATGGAATCATATCAATAAACAGTCTCTTGAACATATGAATTCATTTCAGTGTACAATTATATAACCACTTTTCAACATCATGTTGCTATTGATATGGTGTAGCATTTTTATGCCTCCGCCAACGAAGTGGCCGGAGGCGTTATGTTTTCGGGTCGTCCGTCCGTCCGTACGTCCGTCCCGTTTTGTCTTTGTCGATATCTCAAGAACCGTGAGGTGGTTTTGCATCAAACTTGGTATGAGGGTATATCCTGGGGGGATGATACTTTGTTTGGATTTTAGGGTCACTGGGTCAAAGGTCACAGGTTATTTTGTGAAAAAAAGGTTGAAATTTCATGTTTTTCTCCATATCTCGCAAATGGTTCAAGGTATCTTCATGGAACTTAGTATATATGCATGTACCGATGGGCAGTGATTATCTAGGGAAGTTGGGGGTCATGGGTCAAAGGTCAGGGGGTCAAAGGTCAAGGTCGACTCCTCAAAATATCACTATTTTCCTTATATTTATGCAATGCCTGAAGGATTTTTTTAACTTGATGTATGCATGTATAACCCAATATATATTCTGTGGGAAGTTTCTTGCCAAAAGGTCAAAGGTCAAAAGGTCAAAGGTCAAGTGAAAGTGCAAAATTGCACTTTTTCCTCCATATCTCAAAAGTAACTCAAGGTATTATCATGAAACTTACATATTTATGCATGTTCTACCTAACAGTGATTCTCTTTGGAACTGTGGGGTCAAAGGTCAAAGGCCAGGTTTAGATAATACTATTTTACCATTTGATACTGAAATTATACTTTTTCTCAATACCTTGAAAATTACTCAATGCATAAACTTATAAAAGGGTCAAAAGTCAAGTAAAAATCATCTGTTCCCCCAAATACCTGCACTCTGACGTTTTAATCATTCATCCAATTGAACCTAGTTCTAGGAAAGTGAACATTCAGCACATTTGTGGCAAACCTGTCATTTTAATATTTTGCCAATTGTGTGAAACTGTCATCACACATTGTCAAGACATTGTACTATAGACCTATTAGGAGAACCATGTATTATGGCGGAGGCATACACCAGTCGCCGTAGCGACATTTCTAGTTTGAAAATGAAACCAATACTGTATTTATGTAGATCTGTTAGTATACTTGAGAGAGAGAGTACACACAATGTCATCTTGCTAAATCACTTGCATTTAAAATTTGGTCACATCTCAAGATTAATTGAACAAATTAAGGTAAAACAGAAAGAGTAAGTGCAAGTTGTCTTTCTACTTTCATTTTATATCAAAGCTTATGACAGGCAGTGCAGCCCGTCTGTGTAAACAACATGGCTCATGTGCTCATATTGTAGGAAGACCAAGGTAGAGTATTAATGAATAATGTGTCATTTTCCTTCCATCATCTTTTTCTCTCCCAGGCCGCAATGACAGAGTTGTCCAGGGGTAATGTTGCTGCCAGCACTGTGACTGGACCAAGTGCTGCAGCTGGTCCTCTTACAGGTGCCCAGTCCCGAAGTACCACTGAACTATCCTCCCAGAGTGCTTCCAGAGATAGACAGCATGCAAGGAGAGAGGCTAGGGTGGCATCAGAACCTTCAGTGACTGCTCCCGGTGAAGGGACCGATCCAAGTGAGATGAACGCACCGATGGACAGGGGTTCACAGATGCATACTTTTCCAGGAACATTTCAACCAGAACTCAATAAGAACAACCTGAACACTGCAGATCCACTGAAACCAACCAAGCGTGTCCAGTACACGCGGGCAGTAACCTTTCACGGACTCAGTCAGGGGCGCGAGGCTGGTGTGACGAGCCACGACAGAAAAGGTGGAGATGATGCACCGCAAGCAGAAGCTCTGAGTCAGGAAGATGTCTCGACTGCAAGCAACGTGTCACGCGGAACCCGTTCATCACCTCTGGACACGCCTGCACCTCGTAGGCATGCCCCAGTGCCACATGCCAGGGGGTCCAGGACCAGGGTAACACACCTAGGTGAGTCTGATGAGGAAATTACAACCTCTGCTGTTGCTCCTGTGCAAATGATTTGTTAATGTGGACACAAGATCAAGGGCTTGCAGTAACAACAATAGCAAGATTCCACAAATATTCAAAGACAGTCAATCCCTTTTGCATGCAAATTTGTGAAAAATTGGTGAGAACACTTGGGTATTGAAGAAAACACTACTTGGAAACCTCCTGTAAAATTTGAACTCAAGAGGGTCTTTACTTGTTTAGTTAAATTGACCATTAAGATTTGAATAATTTTTTTGTACTATGAAAAAATTACATATCTAAACTACTAGTCTAGTTTTACAGACCTGTGTGATGCACTTAGTTGCACATGTAGTTCATGTAAGTGGTGTGTTGTTATTTGTCATCGATAACAAAGTAAGAGAAGCTAGTGAATTCTTCTTTTCTGACAGCTTTAACATGCATATATTTTGTTCGAAGTATAAGTATCATATTACAACCACAGGAGGATTAATGTATGCAGCTGTGCCCAGTACACAGAATACGTTACGGTGAGCGTTTGGTGCATTATTTGAATTTTAACGGCTGACAGCATTCAAATATCACAGAAATGTTATAGCTTTACAATAGTCTTGTCATTCTGGTGGAATATATCATGTTCTGTGCTATTTGGGAAGGAATGCAAAAGGGATGGCCCATCTTTAATGTCCCTGCATTGTAACTACAGCCTCCTGGCTATGTAATAGGCCAAGTAGAATATAATAGAAGCTGACCAGGCAAGACAGCAATGGCCTACATTTGAAGGTATTCAGTCGCATGTGTAGTTCATAGTTTCAAAAACACAGAGAACACCAAACACCTAGGCAAGTATACATTTTTTTCCCAAATTGCTGCAAGCTCTACTTACAGTAAGTACAATTTTTTTTTTTCATTTTGACTTTTTTTTTGGTAATGTGGACAAACGTCTTTATTGGGTAAGTCACTTCACTCTCTTTTGCAGTGTTGAAAAATACAAATGTACGTACATAGCACTTTAGTAGTTACAGGTAGAGATGGCCTTTGGACTTTATTATACTACAGGTGTAAAACATCATGCCTTGTCTTTGTTTTATGGAAATGAAGAGGAATAACCTTTCTTTTTCTTCTTTTTTAAGGTACTCTTATACATAATGTAACTAATTCTTAGGTTTCATTACCTTCAAATGTTCACCTTAATATACATTTATTTTATTTTTTTTACGGTGCTAAGCTTTATTTAGATTGCTTAGTCTTTTACAAGATTTTTATGGAAATTGCATGTTACCATGGATTTCAAGATTTTTCTGATGAACTATAAAAGTGTCTATCTTTTCTTTACAAATGTCATCGCCAATGTTGCCATCTCTAGAATCTGGCATAAATTGCCTCTGGATGCAGTTTCTGGATACAGCATCTGAAGAAAACATTCTGATGTGATAATACAGTGCCTACATCCTGTAAACTGTATGTGTGTGTTTGTGTGTGATGAATCTTCTGCCTCAATGCATGTAAGGAATCATAAAAGTTAACATCTTGTTTGTTTGTTTGTTTTTTTTCATTCCTACTGGAGGAATTGAATGTCTTTCTTTGTCTTTACCAACTTCCAAATTTGAATATATATATGAATACTTTATACAGCAAATTGCTCTTTGCACAGTTTTCAGGGAGATATTGCTGGCAGATGAGGTATGCCAGTTCTTACACCTTGCTTATGAAGGCAACACTGCATATGAGACATACTCCCTCTACTGTCCATATCTGGACATGTTTACTTTTTCATTTCAGATTTTGGAGAAGACCTAGATATTGTATAAGCTCTGAAAGGTCAAATTATTGATTCCAACAAGGATTTTTTCCCCCTGCATTTCTTGGAATTGTTCTTCATCTGTAGTGGTTTTGGATGTGAATACGCTTTGTGGGATTGCATGCTTTTTTTCTGTTGAAGATCTCTTGCTGTGAATATGGCATTTGCACAGATTGTGCCATCTGGTTGTACATGAGTATCAGTACAGTCCATTGCTAATTACAATAGGTACAGTAAATAAAGTGAAGTATAAGAAATCAAATGTTAAAAGGCAGATCAAGTTGAAAAGAAGAAAAAAAAAGATGATTTAAAAAACATAGCTAGTGGGTGGAGGGAACTGATTAATACACACAAGCAACTATCACTCAGTGTTAAGGCTGAGGCCGTACTGGTTACAAAGCACACTTGTGTCGTGACATGCTTGGGATTGCAAGTACGCAGCGACGTGAAGTCAAACAAACCTCAACAGACCACAAAATGGATTAACTCGGTGTAAACAGAAACATGTGTTACATTGTCGCACGTATAAAGGTAGCAGGATGTCATGGGTTTGTGTTGACAAGATGATCAAAACATGAAGTGTGTCATTGTCAATGTGATTTTTTGAAATGAAATGTCTGCCACTGAAAATAATTGTTCTGTTGAGTTACTAAATGTATATGCATTATATATCTGGCTTACATGTTTCAAATGTGGAGAAAAGTTATATCCCGAGACAAGGGAAGATTTTAGCAGCATCGATTATAGTTATCATCACTGAAAACAAAATCATAAAGATTTGTGTGTTTCATGCTGTTATGAATGCATATGTTTTGTTTTTTTCTACAGGAAAAGGGCTGTTGGAAGAGATTCTGTCTAGTCATGATGAGGATGAGCGGACAATTGCCAAGAGACAGGGAGAGAAAGGAACAGCTTCTTCACCACAGATTGGCAACTTATTTGGCTTAAGGTACAACTGTCCTTTAATTCATAGAGATGCATGACATGCACCTTGCAGTGTATTACCTAATATGGACACAGGGATGGTTTATATGTCTGTCACTGATTGGCTGTCCAGAGTCATGTGATCAACTTGTTCTGGCACATTCCAGGAATCAGGACCAGGATTTGAAGGGTTATGCTCTCAGATCAACCTTTTCGGAGCAAATTTTGTTGTAAGCAAGTGGCAGATTTGCACGCTAATATCACAATGTACATTTCACCTCCATTTTTGTAAGTATGACCAAGGAGCTTGAAGCTCCTTGGTATGATCAATCAAAAGTGCTGAACTTTTGGGTGTACTTTTATTTTGGGACATGTCCTTTGATAACTTTGTCACTTGATATCATTTGAAACCCTGCAGTACTAGCCATCATGTTCTCATCCCTCTTTGTCCAGCGGATGTGATGTGATGTGTAGGGTATATATATGTCATTATTTTGGGGGGTTTTGTTGTTGTTGTTGTTGTTGTTGGTTTTTTTTTTTGGGGGGGGGGGCTGTTTTATGAATCTTGTGATGCTTGTTTATACATTAAGAGCAACCAACGAGAGCAGAGGACCTTGGATTGTGTGCCTTTTGGAATCATAGCTGCATGCCAGCTGTTAAAAAATCCCACCAGACTTTTAGGGGTGCAGATACAATGTCTGTTTGTCATTTCCTTTCAAGGGGCACTATGGGTTCCCCACGCACAGCTGAGTTCTAAAGTTCTAAAAAGATGGAGAGAGCTCTGTGCGTCTGTTGTAAATGTGGCGGCAATACTTCAAACGTAATGATATACAATGTAATGCAAGCGTAGATATGTCTAAGGATAATTTGTAGAAACAAACTGGTTAAGCCGTCAGTGCCCGTATCAGCTGCTTGTAAACTTGCCTGAAAGAGTTACTCTACTCCTTCAGCCCCCTTCTCCACGACTGAGTGTGTTACACAGCTGTATCAAAATCAGTGGGGTTCAATATCCTCTGTAGTATACACTACAAATTGTCATTTTTATAGTAGTAGTCTTGCACCACACACACTGTACTTTACAATCAGTAGCATCTTTCCATCACACATCATTCAGCTAAGAAACCTGCACTTCATTGCCAAAGGTTTTGAATACTGCGGATAAAAGAAATTTTTCCTTGATTGTACTTGGCATGTTTCATGTAATTTTACACAGAGAATATATTATCAGGTACTGTTATCATAGTAGAGAATATGGATGATTTTCATACACATGAACACCACATATTCTTTAATACAGAAACATACTTCTAAACATTTTTTCTTTAAACTGATGAGAGTTTCCATATTTTTCCAGTTTCCCAGAGGGCCTTAGAGTAATGGTTTCTGAATCTTTACCCTCTGTCTCCAGTGCTACACTAGTTTTGTTTTTGTCATAAGATAAATCAACCAGTCTGTATTTCCCTATTTACTACCTGTATGCTCAAGCTTTGTTTTATTTTGTAGTTATGCATGCTACTGATATAAGACTTTTTTTTCAATGTGAAACACCCCTGCACACTTCTTGAAATAGATGCGTACAGGCATGATCAGATACTTGTCAGTGAAATACGGGAACAGATCTGTTATTTTGCCTACTCATTACTCCACCTGTCTCAATGCTTTTCACAATGGTGAAACAAATATTGTAATAGAAAAAAACAAACAAACCAAAAACCCTCACGAAATGCCAACAGCCGGAGGCAAATTGATAGAAGTGAGAAGTGTTATGATAAATTATGGATACAATGCGTACGTACTGGGAGACAGATGCAGGCACCGGATTTGCATTCTATCACAGTCAAAGGCACTGCCAGGTTTTGTCAGGAATTAATGCAGAGAAACTGGGGCACGGAGGATTACACAAAATTCTACTGTAAGACACTTTTCCTGCACAAAATTCCAGAAGTCTGTCCCTAAAAGTCTGATCCCGGCCGATAGCTAGCTGGAGGGGCGTGTAGTGAGGTATCAATGTCTTGTGACTACACCTCAGACCCCATCTGCTCACCCATTATCATGCACCTGGTAGAAGTATGAATGCCTGGTTAAATCTGTTTCTATCTGTGGCCTGCATGTCATTTAGCAAACAGAAACAATCTATTTTATCCCATCTTCATGGAGACCTGCACTTTTAATCGTAATTCCAACTCTTCTGCCTATTTGATGCTCCTATGGCAAAGTAAGATTTCATCCAATGACAATCTCGTCTAGATTTTTTTTTTTAGCAGTAATATGTGCATTGAGCCACATGTAGTCATATCCACTCAGTCTTTCATGGTCTTTTCTTGTTATAAAGCTGAGAAAAGGGAGAAATAAAACAAAAAAGCCACAACAGCTGCAAGCCAGATATAGTCTGGCAACGAACGATCTTGTGAAATTTGTTATTGAATATGTTTCAGCATTTTCGCGCATCAGTCCAGGGAAAAATCAGGTTACAGATTTGATAAACAGCTAGTGTTTCAGAAACAAGCTTTTGTTTCCAGCCAATCCAAAGGCAATGTCCTCAAACGGCATTCTTCGTGCCCCGTGTCAGGGAAAAAAAGTTTATATTAAATGTGACAGACGGAATACTGTTTCTGATATCGATCCATTTCTTTGGCTTCTACTCTTTCCTCGCTGCCTCGTGTATATCTTGATTTCATGATCATCGTCAGTCTCAAGTCATATTGCCTCAGGTTGAAACCGAAACTAGTACATTGATGGCGAGCAGTGAGCGCTGGCTGGATTTCTGCCTCTCACTCCCCCCCCCCCCCCCCTCCATCTCTATCTCTTTTTGTCTGTTCCTTTCTCATACTTTTATATCTCCCCTAAACAAGTTTATTTGTGCAGCTCGGAAGAGTCGCCACTCCCGGGTGGCAAAATCCAGAGGCAGCCGCATCTTTCAGAGTATGGTCGCAATAAACTTTTTCTCCTTGCTCTTCGCAGTGGTATTGTGTTTCTAATTTACTCACAATGATAGATGGGTGAAAAATGATTGATATAGAGTTGACTTAAATAGCATCATGAAAAGTATTTCAAAAAAAAAGAAAGAAAAAGTGATAGTGCACTGGCAATGCGGGCAGTGTTCCTGAAGATGAACGATCCCATGAGACCATACGTTGGGCATGTTAGACCACATTTGATTTATTTGCATGATGGAGATTTGTACAATGATTGAAATAAATGGTGGAGATGATGAGGCTAGACTGCGTGGCATACTGAAATGAATGGAGAAAAAGAGAAAGAGAAGAGAGGGGGGAATAGATAGAATGATATGACAGAGGGGAGGGGAGTTAAGATTTACACAATGCTCTTCCTTTTTTTTTTTTTGCGTAGCATCTCACACTAAGCGAAGCATTGCAACTGAGAATGTAGGAAAACAAGAACAAAAACATGCTAACAGTCATTAGAGTATTTGGTAGTTTTTGATTACATCAAACCAATACACAAAATATTACAGGAAACTATTTCTAAGTCTCACAATATCATTCTGTGTATTAAAGCTGCCGCGTGAGGAGGCCTCATCTATGCTTTTAAACCAGTAGGCCGAAAAAAAAACCAAATGATAGTGACACTGCGATCATATTACAAAGTGTATTTGTTCTGTTGCCATTAAGTCTGCTGTTATTTCAAAAATTTTCCCCAGATAGGCCAGAATTCTTGAGGTTCTCCATTTATCAGAATAACATCAATGATTCTGTCATTGTAACATATTTTATTATGTCACTCACTTGTCTTCAACTTTGATTTTTTTTGTTTTTGTTGGAAGTAGATGGTTGTTAAAGGGTATAATATTGTAGACTAGGTGCTAATTTCTTTCAAGACTGACGTTCATGTCAAATGATTTGTTTTGTTTTTATTTCTGCGTTTGTTTATTTGTTGGGGGATACTGACACAAGAAATGATGATATAATAGAAATGGTGATATTGTAAGACATAGCACATTTAGATGGCAATTAATTCCAGATTTCTTATTGTAAGTGTGATACGATCTAGTAGGTTTCCTGAGGAACAGGCCAAGTTGTGCAAAAGGAGTGGCCAAAGTGTTTCATATCAACATAACACAGGATAGAATTACAGGCTAGAATTACACACCATCAACAAACCAAAGTGGCTTATGTCACTTTAGCTACACAACTTTCCCCAAGTATGTTTTGGTCCATGTCATGGCTAACTCTACAATTGCACCCATGTGATTGGTATGGTGTATTTGAGTCGATATCCTGCTTGGTCAGGCTACGTGAATTTTTTCCCCCTTTTTCTTCAATTTCTACAAATCCAGCAGTTGGATTCCAAGAATTTCTGACATTGTAGAACAGGCAACAACATTTCCCCATGTCATGACTTGACAGTTTTCTCACACGCTTTTACATGGAAGTTGTTTTGTTGTGTGATATATACACAGGTATATGTATGCCCATTTGCACATTCATGGCCACACTGACATCAGGACGCTCCCCCACTCACAGGTCGTTCATGGAGGCCCAATGAACTACTGATTCTGGCGGATTACACAGGCATTTACTTGCCTATTATAGACAAATACTTCAAAAACACGCACACACTCATACACACAAAGAAAATCATGTGAAACGTTGACAACAGTGTGGCAAACAGTTGCCATGCAAAGTACTGAAAACAATGAGAGAAAAAAAAGAGAGCAATGACTAAAGAACTGACAGGCACAGAAGGGAAAATGGGGGGGGGGTAGGAGGGAGAGAGAAAGGAAAGGAGAGAGAGGGAGAAAGGTCAACCTTATTGTTGATACATCAGATGTCAGGAGACTAGGACAGTGTGTAAGGGAATCTAGGGGTGCCGATGTCGACATACTCTGCATGCCTTGGAAGCAAGCCTGAGAATTGATGTGGCTGTCTGATCAGAAGATGATGACAAAGCCCACGTAGAGGTCATTACCTCTTGCTGTGTGCAAACCCCGCTTGTCGCCCTTTCCTAACATATCAATTAGGGTCTGGGTAGAATGGCTGGCATGGCAGTTGCACTGTAACGATGACACCACATACCAACAATCCCCCACGAGTGATACCCTAGACCTTGTTGACACTGATGATACTGAAGATGTATTGATGCTGGCACACACTGACATGTAAAATGCACCAAATGTCTTCTCATTTGAGTGTTTGTTAGTGTGTGTATGTGTGTGTGTGTGTGTGTACTAAAAGTTTTTTTTTTTGTGTGTGTGTGTGTGAATGTGGTAAATACTGATTATAGGATTATTTCTTATTAGGGTGGCTCCAATCTCATGGGTAGTGTAGCATTATGGTTTATTTATATTGAGAGTTTGATGAACTTCCACCACAAATCCAAGCTATTATAATGTATGTTTCATGTTTGCATGTGTGAATGTGTGTGCTAGTATGTATACTATACTTCTTTGAAGAAAGAAGTTATGTCATTAAAGGTTTGTTTTGATTATGGCATGGAGCTACATAGGCATAAAGATTTATATGTTTCTCTTGAATTGTATTTGTTTTGATTTTGTGGTATTCTAAAAGAAAAAAAAACAATTATGAAGAAAATTTCCATTTGCTTCAAGTGACAAAATTTGTCATCTCTGTATTTTATCACAACAATCATGGAGGGATGGTCTTGGGTGGAGTAGAGATGACTGCCACAAGGTCTTAGCTAGGTTTGGCTAGGTTTGTATAGCACTGCATCAAATTTCAACAGGAAATGGTTGCTAAGGTGGAGTGTGGCATCTGCAAGAAGAGTGGGAAGTTTGGGAAGAAGAGATGACCACACCCAGCTGAAGGGCCTCAGGTGATGGATGGGCAGTGCTGATGTACGAACCAAAAGTAGGCCTCGATGCTATGTGAGCTTGGCTGGATACCAAGCCCTCTTGTCTCCTCCCCCCCCCCCCCCTCCCCCCCACCCTCTGCTTGCCTATCTAAGCCTTATTCTTACTTTCCTCTTCTTGCCTACCTAGATTCGCTTTCAGGTAGTTTTGATTCAAGCCTGAGCTATTTATCACTCTTCAGATGCTGAGGCATTGTTGCTGTTTTGTGATGTACCCAACTCCGTCCAAGTACAAGTACAACAGTCCTACATTTCAGCCCTATTAAGTTACTTTCACTGTCATCTGTACTGAATATCAGTCTGGACTTCCCATGTATTTTCTTTTGAAAGAGAATCGCTGACCTGATTTAGTAATATCAGTATGGCGAAATTGTGTATCAAGTGACTATTGTGTATTCATTGAGATTTGCTCACCAAACCTTTAAATCCTCACATTAGCTAGCTCATTCTTTCCCTTGTGAGTAAACACACACACACACACACACACACACACACACACACACACACACGTACATAAAATATGCTGCAGATATTGATAGAATTCATTCTGAACTTTAAGGCAATATTCAAGAATTGTGAATGCAGCTTTAATACCACAAACATTATAAGATTATTTTGTAAATGGGTCAGTGTGGGGTAAGTAGTGTGGGGAAACGGCTCTGAGATGTTTACAGAGGGTCAAAACTCTTGCAAGGAAGTCAATTCTGAAAGCAACTGTCAAGCCCATGCCCCGAAGGTGGAGCATACCGTTGAGTTAACATCGCCTTTAAAATTTGTACCCTCACTCCCTGTCAAGTCCGTGATACCTCTTTAAGGACAGACTCTGGGAAGATGGCCATAAGAGATTTGACGAGCACCCAGGCTAGCTAGCTGCGCTGTGTTGGTTGGATACTGCGCAGTGTCAGCTTACAAATGGATGTGCAACCGCGGCTGAATTTTTCGGACTTGGCGGGAGTGCGGGAAAGTTTGCTCGTCTCAAGTGTCGTGTTTGCCAGCATCGAATGACGACGACTCGTGAGATGTCTACAAACCGCATCGAGTTCCCAATCAGTTGCCCCATCTCCGGCTACGTGATGGGATGAGGGCCGGGTGGGAGAGAAATGGATGGAGAGAATCGAATGAAGCAGTGCTTTATTTCACGCTCTAATTCTAGATTTTCACTTTGCTGCATCTTTTGAGATGGTTCAAACCACTTTTTGGGGTTTCGAATTATAGGGGGGCCTCTGATTCTTCGTGTGCCTTCCCTCGCTCCATCTCACCCAGCTTAGCTTCCCTCTCGTGGGGAAGTCGGCGAAACCAGACTCCCGCCAATTCTCCGCCGCTAATCCTCCGAGGAACCTTGCGCTACATTTGAAACCATTCGCCTTTGCAAACCAATATGACGGTTGTTTTCTCGATGCTGTTTTTGTCGAAATTATGAGCGGTTTCGTATCCGCACACGGCGTAAATCAATACCTCTTTCATCTCACACCAATTACTTCGTGATGCAGACTGACAGGAACGTTATTCGCTTTCATGTGGAGCCTCAAGTTGTCCGCACAGCGTCAAGCATTTTTTCCCTCCCTTATTCTTCTCTCCGTCTTCGAGAGGGACTGTATGGGAGGCTCCTTCCAGAACATTTCAACTTAAATGCGCTTTTCCATCATCGCGTATCGTGATAAAGTGTCATGAGCAACGGGCGCTATATCTTCACCTGATAGCCCCACCGGTGTCATGTCCTATCCCGCTATCGACTGAGTTTCTTCACGGCTCTCTACATCGGTCCTGAAAAGAAACGCGATCTCGCAGTTGATTGCTGGGTCAGTTTTCCTAACAGATGTTTCGATAGCTCTCACGTCTCTCGGTACGCCTTGCATTCTATATCAACCGGGCGAAATAACAAGCTCTCATCTTCCAGAATAGTACCCGGAGGACTGCCGGGCTGGAACATCCTAGCCGAGCGCTCGGGTTCCAGATCGCCGCCAGCAATGTCAGCCACAATGAGGCATTCCTCTCCAGAGTCCTCTAACCTCTTCTATTCGCGATCACCATGACAACAGACATAGGAATTAATCGCACCCCTGCAGGCCAGTTTTTGGCGGCCTGAGATACGCGCTTTGCCGGATATCTCGGCCACTTCTTTATACCGCAAGAATGAGCCAAATCGCTCTCGAATGAAGACTCTTCTTTTTCCATCGAGCTCATCGTTCATCGGCTCTGAGCTGTGCCTCCGAGGCAGCTGTCAAGAATGAAACACGGAATGCCCGCCAGTCGAGTCGTATTTCACCCGAAATATATCGCCTAACGCAAAGGGGAAAAAATCGCATGAAAGATATTGACACTCTGCAAAATGCCAAATATGACAAGACTGCCACTACACTTGTCACGAATTGAGAAGACAAAAACATGAAATAAATCGAATTTCCCCTGAGAATTGAACGCATTTATTGTGGGTGGTTTAGGATCCCCAGTTCAGTCCAACATGTAGCCGCAAATCGTTTTAGTTATTATCCGTGTCATGATCGCCATCATCATCATCATCATCATCATCATCATAATTCTCTTCATTACAAATCTGTGTCAATGTGAACAATTTTTTTTTTTTTCCAGGCCTCATATATAAAGCGTCCAGAATATCGTAGCGATATAATGCAGTCATACTTTACTTGTGTAATGTTTTGAATAACTTCCCGCTTCTCATTCTTCCATTTGCTTGCTTTGTCATGACTGTCGTCTGCCGAATTGCCATTTTAGTGCATGGCTGAACATGCCCGTGCGTCACATTTTATTTGATCACGCCTAGCGAAATGCTCCAAGATATTCCATTGAGTCAGACATACTTGACACTATCGAACTCATCAACACTAAAAACCTCCGTTTTGTGCGCGCCGTGTTCGTGTGAACCGCGATGAACTTGTGTCGTAGTCCTCCCTGCCTTTGGAATCTCACAATGCAACCAACAAAAAAAAAAAAAGAAAAATGACGTAAAGTAGGCACTTGACATCATGATAGTGATGGGATTATCTGAATCTCCGGGCTATCATATAGCCTTTGCTGAGAAATTATTTACATTTCAGTGTCTAAACGCAGAACTAGCTGACTTGTAAAGTGTTAGAATAAACAACTTAGCCTTTATCATATTATGACCAACAAGTATACACGATTTTTAGTTCACACGCCATGAGGATAATGTACTAGTACTACAATGTATTATGTTATTGTCCCACGCGCACGCACAGTACATCTTTAAAGTTTCCATGCGGGTCAGGGAAGGCGTGCGCGTTTCGCATGCAAATACCGCGGGTCTTTTCTGCTGTCTGTACGTAGACGGATGGCGTCATTACATGAGAATGATAAGGCACCTGAGGGGGAGTTTTATGCTGATCGCAGTGCTCCATCATCTCATGACAGCCGGATTATAATGACCTGCCGTAACAGCGATCCGTGTTTCTCCACCAGAAGGCGCTCCCAGGCATATTGTCGTTTATCAGCGCTACATCTTTCTCTCCTCTCTCCCCTTCTCCATCCTATCTCTCTTTCTTTTTCTCTTCCTCTCCATCTCACTTTCCGTCCTTTCTCTCCGTCCTGTTTCTTACTCGATTTCCAGAGTTTCTATTTGCTCAACTTGGTAGAGTTTGTAGAGAAGATGATTGGGGAAAAAAATGAGAGCAAAACCGACGTGATCATAGCTTGGCTATATGCTGTCAACTACCAACGCTATCGATCCTCGCAAATGAGACGCGTGAATTTGATAAAAAGACTTATATGACTAACTAAATTGTATCAAGTCGGTAGCTGATGGTAATTTGAGTGCCGTAATACTCAATAAAGAGCGTTTTGATGTTTTCGTGTTGTGCGTGTGTGTGTCTTCGTCTTTACGATGTAGATTTCATCATGGAACTTTCCAAACCAGATCAATCGCACGTCTCTGTTTACATGGTTGATACATGTATTTCTAAACCACGTTTGTGCTCTGAAGTTATGAAGATTGGAAAGAAACACACACACACACACACACACACACACACACACACACACAACGGAATCCACTGCAAACGTACTGACATATTCTTTAAATTACAGAATAATTGCAAGACTGGTCATCAAAATATAGTAGGCCTACATTTACACGAAGATGTGGCTTGATCTACGTAATGTTTCGTGAGTTTATTTTTCGTTCCCTTCGGGGCGAAGATGAGTTTACTAGAATTCAACAGACAAAGAAAATACCTACAACAAAATAGCACAGAGCGTACGAGAACACCTGTGGTGAATTGAAGTACATGCGACAGGTACATTAGAATTATACTTTTGTACTCGATTAATGTCTCCGTCCAGTTTATGAAAAAAAAAAAGAAGAAAGAAAGAATATTTGTTCGGAGAGAAATAGCATTTACCAGTTTAGCGCACAATGATGAGAAATAACGACATGACCAACGAAGTTTTGATAAGATAAAGTGCCTTCAGAAGAGAAAGTGAGAGTGAGGGATAACTCATGGTGAGAGGAAAGAAAGCCAAGGGTGCATTTCTCACATCTCATAAGCCGTAGGCATGGCTGGGGAGATGTGTGAAGGTCCAGTTATTTTTTTTTTTCTGCTATGTGTAATGAATGATGTGTCTGCCTATGTGTTGATGAGAAATTATTGATAGCTCTTGTTTTTCACAGTTCTCAAGATTTTTTTTTTGTTTTCATCCGACATCAGCAAATCGTGTGGGTGTTTTTAATTTTTTTTCTCTCTCTTTTAGTTTTTCAATCCTCGTGTGCGAGTTTACGTGGAAACGGCATAATACGATGTTATCCATGCATCGATTGTCTCCTCTTGTTTCATCGATCTGAAAACTCGCATGATGTGTTTACCGGTGTCTTGTCCCGCGAGTGAGCCTTTGTTGGTCAGTTAGGACTAGCAGAAGAGCCGATCAAGGAGTACAAAAACAACAACATATTAATCAGATCCCGGTGCGTCTCTTTACCTGGGTCCCGTTGCATAAAACTTTTTTAGCAACCTTAGAAAATTCAGGTTGGGATTTGCCCAACCTGAATTTTCTAAGGTTGCTAATCTAAGAATGTAAAATCCGTTGCATAAAAACTCTGGTTGGGAGCTTCCAACCGGAATTTTGTGATTTCAACCGGAAAAAATCCGGTTGGAGTTTTATGCAACGGGCCCCAGGTATGATGGATTTTGTCATTATTACCGCATGATTGTTTGCGCAGCTATACGGCGCGCTTGGAAACACGGGTATGTTATTGAAGCAAAGTTATAGACATTGTTCAGTCACCGCGGCCAAGTGACTTCCAGAGCTGCCATGGCCGTATTATATTATATCAAATCAAATTCAGCTCATGCTGGATAAGCTAGATCTGAAATGATCAATTCCTAGGTAGTAGCATTTCTCTGAGTACGGGGATATTACTGGTTCAAAGTTATGGTCACCAAAATAATGTCAGGTTGCTATTTTGTTCCTTTGCTGTTGAAGAAGCAAGTGCTTCAATTGCCCTTGGATTTTAACGATTGTGTAATGAGTAACCTCGAAGAAAAAGACTTCGCAATGATATTTTTATTCACCTGTCGCGCGCTGCATTTTAACTGCTCATGTTTGCATGCAGCACCTTCCTCCCTTATAACTGATTTATTCGTAATCAACCACAGAAATACAAACTGTAAAGTGTAATAGATTGGAGCGAAAGATCAAGTAGGTCGTTTCATACTAAAAAAAATCAGATTATAAACAAAACGAGAAAACTGACAAGATTTGATTTCTTAATCACAATAATTGTTTGATCTACTAAAGATGTCGATGTACTGAGGACATTGTGTATAACACTCAGAGATTGTGCTATACTAGTGTCCAGTCCATGTCAGGGCGGAGTTTCGTCATAAGGTAATATGAAACCCTGTGCCAATTTACGCCCTTTTGAAGAAAGCAGTGTTAGTACAACTTTTATAATTCAGGTTTGTTAGCTATTCGTCGGGAAAAGAGAACATATTCTAGACCTTCTTTATGACAACGCTTCTTTTACTTTTGTACGGCTGGATTTTAATCACGATAAGATATTTTCCAATTAAAGTATAGCTCTCCTACTGAACAGATGGGGAAGAATTCAAAGCAGAATAAATCAGCAAATTATAAGAAGTATAATGATTGACATGAGAAGAACTGAATTTTCGTTGCCTCTTAATCACGACGAAATGGCGGTAAGATAGGACATGGCACTTGCGTAACCTACGCGACCTCTTGACCTCTTGACCTCTTGCTCCTGTCTTGATGTAGGCCAGCTAGGTGTTACTCGAGGCTATCTCCCGTCACTCATCAGTTCTGTAGAAACAACCCCATTCAGTTGTCACTGGAAGGCTCCAATCCCTAATGTATGAATACTTTTTACCACGGATATTATGTGGGGCATCCATCTCACCGACCATACACAATACGGCCACCTGTCAGCTATAGTGGGCCAACACTGCATTTTGTGTCCATCACGCAGCCACCTGCTCTTCTCTCTCTCCCTTTCTTTCTTTTTCTCCCTCTCTCTCTCCATTGTCCCTCCGGTAGCCCAGGATCTATCACCTTGTAATGAACGAATGAAAACGAGACTAATCTCTTCAGGGGGGAATCCCCGGGCCTTTTTTTTTTTGTAAGTTAATGGACTGGCCGATTATTACTCTGTACACGATTAAGGAGTTTAAAAAAAGAAGAAGAAGAAGAAAGAAATGTACATGCGATGGATGGGGGGGGGGGGGGGGGTGCAAGCATTCTCAAAGTGAGCTCACAGAGGGAGTATCAAAGTTATAAGGGATTACTAGTATTTTTGGTCACAACAACTCATCCAGCAGAACAGTCTTTGACACTAATGCCACTCGGTGTAAGTAATTGCTCCGTGCAATTGTGTACGGAGATGTTAAAGGTTTGCGGAATACAGACTATATATTCCAGCACCTTCCGCACACGTCCGGGAGCGAGGGGGGACGCGAGAGGAGTTCATCTCGATCAAGCGATCGCGGGAAAACACCATGCCAGGAGGACATGTTTGTTATTCTTTGCGCAGCTTTGGCGATGACTGGTGAATTCTTGATGACACCCGCCCCGGGGCAACTTGCCTGCCAATAACCTCCAATTGGTCCCAACTGCCCTCGGTTAAGGCGCCATTTGGAGCGCTGCAAAGGGATCTATCAAATCAGCGGCAATTGATGGATGGTTCTGCTTCGTTGCTGCGTCGCGCGTAGAGGCGAGTTAGCACTGGGCATGTTTCCTCGAATTGTCAAAATCCCTTTTTGAGTAAAACATCACGTAAAAACCCATACGCGAGGGAGTGAGAGGACGATGAAATTCTATGAAGTAAAATGTGACTCATTTCATTTCCTTAACTTTCCATGGATCACTAACGATTCTCGTCATGCAAGATACACTGCACGTATCATGGCTAAATTCAGTTTTGTTGTTTTCACAGTAGAGAATTGTATTCTTTTATGGATCGTAATGATGACAGAACTATAATATCCTACCAAAGCATGATGCAGCGTGAGTTTTTTAACACAGTCAGAGAAAGCTTAAAGGTCAAAACAAGCTGATTATTGGGGGCTATACAAGCGGAAACATCTCTTGCGACGTTGTGATGATTGTGTTTGTTTAGTCTTATTTGGATCCTGGCAAGCAGACAAGCTCCAAACTATGCAATTGTGCTGTAAAAGAACATAACTAACAGTTTTCTGTGTTTTTTAGAAGGCTGCGAATTAACTGCATTCAGCTATAATTATTTGTTGCAAGGAGCATTGTTGTCTTTACTATCTATGTTTCACACGAATTGAAAACTGAACAATCTCGAAAGTCGTACTGTATTAACTTTAGTATTCAAATATGCACTGTTACGTTCCGTTGTGTACTCAGCATTCTAGAAACCTTATAAGGGTGTATACTTTTATTATGAGCCGTTATACATTTTCCCTACTGCCACAGTGCCAGAGGTTTAATAATGAATTAGATAAACAAACGAACAAACAAAAAACAAATAAACGAAACGGTTAGATCAGGTCTTTATGAAAACGTGAAAAAAACAAAAGCTGGCCCCACTAAATCGACACTTTATCAAAGTAAAGAATGCCCCCCCCCCCTTAAAGAAGTAGACATCGCATGGCACATCGTAGACCGATTGGATAGAAAATATTCATGACACGTGCATCGACGTTCTAAAAGACTCTTGATATCGCATCGCCACCTGTTTGCGAGCTGGTCTTGGTGCCTTCAGGTACTATGGCCCGTTCAGATTTAACCCTTCTCGTATCCATGACATGCATTGTTCTTACAGCTTCGTGAAAATCGCAAGTAATTCTGATATGTATGACATTAAAGTTGTAAGCATGATTCAACCCGGATATAGTCATCGTAGTTTTCTACTAGTTTCAATTTGCAAGGAATCTATACCGTTTGACAATATTGTCACAAGTATTTGCCTCCCATATTATTATATCGAAACCGACGAGTTGCTAGAAATCAAATTCATCTTTATATGCGTATTGACATTAGCCGTTGCTTGTATAACTACCCGGCGCTCCATAACCTTACAGTTCGCTTTGTGTTACTTTGTGCTGTATAACATCAGCGCTATCTGAAATATCACTTAACTTTGAAGGAATCTGGCTTTGAGTATAAGTTGTTATTAGAGGAAGAGATTTTGCCAGACCCAAGCGACTGGCCTGCATTATACGAGATGTCCGTCTGCCGTGTCAGGACAGTACACATTATACACGAATTTCCCTCTCGCAGTGCCTATTTATTGCCGCAGAATTGACCATGATTTTAATGATGTCAGGTTTGTGTCCCGCTTTTAGGAAGTTTGCCCAGAATGACGATGGAAGAAGTCAAACAGGGCTGGGAATGGCCTGGGTATCGATTGCTTGGAGTGAATGAAAAGTACGCAAGGATACGGTTTCTCGAGTGCGTTATATTACACAATGTCCTGATATTGAACCCGATCTTGGAGCCAGGCATACTGCCTGCGATCAGCACTTCTCGGACTCGCCTCTTAAAGATCGAATTGGCGTCTCTCAAGTGTATTTACTGTCATCTATATATGTGGAGCTAAAAACCCATTCGATAAACTAGACTATATGGTTCTTAGTACACACCACAAAACCGTCACTTGCCATATTGGTACATAGTATTGATGTGACACAAAAACATATTACCGCACGTTCCATCGATATGCTTTGTCCATATTGAACTAGAATTCATTCGATGTAGCACTCGATCAGTACAATCGCATAAACGCGCATAACATTTTGTGTATGCTGACGATGTTGAGCGTATAAATGCGATCAACATGTATGGGAACGCACAATCAAAGTCCTACACAAACCATACACACACTAGTTCACAACGTGTAGGCTACACTCAAAACCACATAGATACAAAATGAATGAAAAAATGCTTCAGCCGTTCAAAGATTAAGTCATATTCCCCTGGATATGCATTGTATTTCCTTAAACTTAACGAACAATTCGTAGGTAGCCAACTGTAACTATCGTAGGTAGATGTTAACTTAGTGCGATCAGGGTTGAGGTAATCATGTTATGAAAGTATACGTAGTTTCTGAACAGTACAATTACCTTTACAATGTATATCATACGAAAGTAAATGAATGGTGTCAGTTGAGGAATTCAACACGTTTCCACTTTGAGCGGTCAAACAGTTCAGCTACTTCCGGTTATGAAAAAATTATGATATCCTGACTTGTCGTTTTGAGAAGTAACTCAAGGATATGACGTAAGATAACTCCTGAAGGCATACACTAAAGTAATTCCTTTAAAGGCCCAAGTCGCGAAGGCTACGCATCGGCCTGATTTGACAGCCTGACACGCCGTCCGCCCTGCGATGAATACTAGTACACGCCGATTTACGAGAGTGTAGCTTTAAGGATGTAGGATGTAGCGGATGATGCTGAGATCCCTTATGTCATGCCATGGAATCACAGAGGGGAATAGTATGCGGCACCTGCCTGGCGCTACAAGAAATCCTCGCCCTTTTTTCTTCAATAGATATCCTTTTGAAAAGTAGGGGGGGGGGAGAAGCGACGACCAGTTTGACCGACGGTCTAGGATGATGAGGGGGGGGGGGGGGGGGGAAGGGGAGCTGATGAAGAAGACATTTCCGGAGGATAGTGACCCAGGGAAATTGCTGTCAGAGATTTTAAAAGAGCAGCGCTGTCAAATCTAAGTGCATCATGCCACATCGGTTGGGCTGGCACTATCCTTAAAGCCGTATGTCATGGAAAGAAAATGCTGAGTCCAGTTTATTCCATGTAGTCGGTGATGTTTAGGATTAATGCTTGTTAATGCACACTCGCATGCATGGCTGCATGGAGAGGAGCGTTCGACTTTAATATGCGAGTAGCAGAATATCGTGGGAAATCTCGAAGTGAGGTCGACCAACCTGTAAATTGAATCGATAACTCATTAGAGCGTCGTATATGATCCTTTGCTAGCTCATGTTAACACTTGATAAATAACATTGATATGTTTCGTCGTACACTAATACGGGGATGTCTAGCATTCAAAGAAATCAAGTAAATCTATTGGTACCCCTGATCTTTGATAGTCGATTTCATTAATTCATCCTCAGGATTTATTCTTAGCGATTATCTCGAGATCTTTCGGTACACAGAGTTCTGTTGCATGTAAATCCCTTCATATTACGAGACCATGACGTTGGCCTCTTTGTGATACGTTGCTTCTCAGAATTCTTTTGACTCATTCCTGTACCAATTCAAATGGGAACACACACACACACACACACACACACACACACACACACACACACACACAAATAAACCTTGCAGGGGGATATCGACAGCAAGGATATAAAATCTGCATGATTCTTCCTACTTGATTTCGTATTTCGGGTTATTGTGTAGGTTTTCGCGGCCAATTTCATAAAATTGTCATCCATTTTCATTTTATGTGCATTCAAATTCGTATGTTTGAAACCTGAAGGGGTGATGTTCGTTATTCCGAAGGTTCGCTGTTCCGAAGGTTCGTTATTCTGAAGGGTCGTTAATCCGAAACACGCAAATTCCCTATACCTACAGGTTCGTTAATCCGAAAATGAAAAAGGGTTCGTGAATCCGAAAATTTGTGGCGTTATTCCGAAGATTCGTTATTCCGAAGATTGGTTAATCCGAAAATGAAATTCCGAACAATGAACCTTTGGAATAACGAGCTGTAACCGGAAGAAGCGGTGGAGTGACTTTGGTCAAACGATTTCACGTTAAGTGCTTTCGAAGTTCAAATGCGGATGTAAACATTCGATTTCGTGTTTGAGCATGAATTTCAAAATTTGCGCATTCAAATTAACGCGATGGGCTGGGTTAGGACTTCAAAACACTCTCAATATCGTTTTTTTTTTTTTTTTTTTTTTTTTTTGGGGGGGGGGGAACTCATATTCATTTACAGACTAAACATGTACATTCAATGTTGTAATCCTCCTTAGCATCCCATATCTTGAGTAAAAAGGATAAGTTCTTTGTCATTTTTGACATAATTTTGTAGGTAGTGTTGAATAAATATATCCACATCCATGATTGATTTGCACGTTGCTTTGCTATATTCTATTTACCAATCAATTTGATAAAATTCGCTTTGTTAATGTAAATAGCTTATCTAAAAATTGTGAAACCAAAAAATGCACAACAACGCGCATAATGTCAATAACAAGAGCAGACGATCAACAAACTGAGTTGTTTTCAAAAACCATGCCAGCATTTCGGGCAAACATCCAGAATAGTGTATTGGGATGACTCGCGAGTTGTCATGGTGACACGCAAAACCGATATGTGAAGTCAAATTTAAAATCACAGAGTGATTTTAGCCATCCCTCTGTATTTACACGTGTGATGTCCGTCTTTCTTTTACTAATTGAAATTGTGTTCGGAACCAAATGCCCCAGTTAAATTCACGAAACATTGCCGTGATCGATGGCTTAGTTTTAAGCCTGAAAGCATCCCAACGGCTCGAATACTATGTACAAATCACTGGCTTGGATGCTGAGCCTCAATCGCCGTATTGATTCATGAATTCGTGTGTTCCATGCCCGGAATTCATGTACCTCGTGGCGTCTGAGCTGGTGATGCGACTTATCCCTTTGCGACCGATTTAGGTGCTTCATATGACGGTGTCCCACATATTATATACTTCGCCCTTCAGCTCGTGAATCGTGACCCGGTTCACGTGCGAGTCCAGAGAAGGAAGCCCGGTTTCCTCTAAGTGCCAAAGGTTGTGGCCACGTTAATAATCATACCAACAACACCTGAATGCGGGACAAAAGAAGGCCGAGTCACGATCACCCGGTGCTTATTGAAGGTGTCCCAAGAGAGAGGTGAAGCCCAAAATGTCGAATGAATAAATAGTTCTAGAGAGGAAGCAACAAGAACGAGAGAAGAAGGGAATGGAGGAGAAGAGGTATAGCCTTTTGCCAAGGCCCTCTCGTTGTATGCATGGTGGTGAGCGAATGGGGGCGAACGAAGCGAGCCCACTCGAGCGCGACAACGCGAGGTGCGCTGTCGCGCTCGGCTGGGCTCGCTTCACTTGCCTGTTTATAGCTATCATAATAACAGCGAGAGGGCCTTGTTAAAAGGCTAGGAGAGGTAGGGCAGGACGGATGATAGCTGAAGAGGAAACATGGATTCAGAACTTCGCGATAAACAAGATAAAAGTGGTTCTCTTGATTTGACATCATTTCAGGGAAAAGAGATTTGTTTTTCATTTAAAAAGGAAAAGGAGTGTTTGTTAGTGATTCATCCAGATGAACTGATTTCACATCGTCAGGTGCATCACAAAGCTATCGGCCGTAAACAGATACAAAACCACACCAAGGTGAACACTTGATGAAAGATTCACCGTGTTATTAGATACCTTGTATTGTGCGCCTATATTGTGATGACACATTGTTCTATTTTTTTTCTTTTTTTCACGCGTAGATTTTAGACTATCCACAAACCTTGTGCCACTGACTATTTTCATTTACTTTTTGTTTCCTTGAAAGACTTAAGTTAAGACCTTTTCTTTTATCTGAAACCTAGTCGGCAGCCTCTTTGTTGTTGTTGTTTTGTGTATTTATTTGTGCATGTTTCTTTTTCTTTCTTCCTGTCATTCCGCCTTTGTTTACGTGATATAAGGTCGTGAAAGTTATGCAGTATCCATGAGTACCGCCTGCTGTGATTGCACGCCATGAAGTCTTATGTATATTCCACTTCATTTCATTCGCGTGATTTTATTTCAGATCATTTTACAGTGTATTTGTTTAGCTTGCTTTTTGCAGGTCTATATACTCTATCATATCTCCCTCCACGTTCCTTTCACTACTAGCAGTTCAATACATAATTCTGCGGCATTATTACAAACTTTTGCATGGCAGGATATTGCTCGTATAAAGTGTACCATTTTGATGAATCGTATAATGCATTGTTTATTCAACTCCGGCGTCGATGATGTTTATTCTCTTACTCTCTTATATCCTCATAGCTTTTTGGACATCTGTTATGTTTGGGGGGGGGGGTGGTAGAGGCAGACAAGGAGAGAGAGAGGGGGGATGGAGTAAAGGAACTATGTCCTCGATAACTGGAGGTGTGCAAATGACGTCACACGCTGTACCACAAATCTTACCATGTGTCAACGCTTACCTCAGACGCTTTTACGAAGGTAACTTGATGCGGAAGGGAGGGCGGGGGAGGGGTGAGGTTGAGATGGGTGGGGTTACCGTTATATAAGAGGGAAGGCTGACTTCACCTTTGATATTATCACCTGACTTCGCATACCTTTAGATCAAAATGCTACGGCTCTTCCAAGGGGGGCTCTCCCTGCATGTCACCGGTGGTTGTGCGCCTGGTATCTACTGGTGACGCCCTCATACATCGGTATGATGCCAAGCTAGAGAGAAACGCCACAGAGCTGTGCAGACACGACTAGAGACTGATAATCAGCTGTCACCGGGTCACTAGCTTTTTACCTGCTAAAGGGTGTGTCTGTTGGGAGGGGGAGGGGTATATATGTGTCAGCCTTATTGGCGTTTCCAAGGATGAGGCTATGATGTGCCTCAGTGTATAATGAAGAGTGCGTATGTGTATTGATACCTGTGTGTTTTATGTATATGCGTGCGGGTATTTGCATGATTATGGACGGATTCAATATTATATATTTGCATTTGCATTCCGATAATTCTATCATTCTGGTTTCTCGCCACAGTAAGTTCTGCCGCCGGAAAATTATGGATGTGAAAATATTGATTTTTTTTTATTAGACTCATGACGCGTAATGAAGAATAACAACATGATATGATGACTGTGATATTCTTACCACGCACGCTTGCATGCTCTTCTGTCATTGATACTACATGTATTATGTATCAAGAACTCTGCTCTAGATATATAGATATCTGTAGATTGATAGCACACGTTAACCCTACTCGTTGGTAGTGGCGGTGTGATGGTTTGATCTCTTCCCAAGTGTATTATATTACGTATGCCAAGCGCATCGTGTAATCTATTTTCAGTATCTTTATACTAGTACTCAGTAATGTTTACATGCGACTATGATGCATTTCAATAGTGCGAGACTAGGACTTGAATTGGCCTGGTTCAAGTTCGTATAGATTGATTGTCGGTTAAACAAACCCCAGTTGATTGTCAAATATATCTTTAATTCATCGTTTTCCTCCTTAAAAATTCGAGGCGCCATGAGCGTTTTGTAAAGTGAGCAGATCAAAACTAAATACAATCCGACGAAACTGATTATTACTCATGTATATTTAGATCCAGAGGTTACTATTAATGTGTTTATGAGTCACTGGACTTTCACCCACACAACTAAGCTGAACTTACTGCATTCTTGCACGTTTTCAATCATCACATAATTTTTACTGCCTGTCGCACAACATAAATTATCAAAGTTAAGTAAGGGTTACGGAAGCTGTAATCGTCGCACACTTATGTACGCATGAACACTTCCGGCAACCTTTGGGGAACTTTGTTTCAGATGAAGTGATCTACGTGACTCCGTGATCCCTTAATGTGTAGTTTGATATTATGTCGTTGTCAACGTAAATATCTAAATTGTGTAATGAAATTAGTGCTACCTGTTTACAATATTGTTATACATATAATAATACCAATGAGCCGATATGTGTGTCTTATGTTTTGATAATGTCGCATTTCTTCATATTGCATTGTTCTTCATGCATTATTTTGATTATTGTCGTTGTTTGCTGTTTAAAATGAAATCTTATGAAACAAAGTAGTGCGGGATGCTGCGCAAGAGAACGGTCGCCACTTTAAACGAGTGGAAGGAAGCTCTCCGAACGAGCCCGATATATCCTGCGGCATATTTCACGCGCGAGCAGAATGAAGCTCTGGGCAATCACCTCGATATGCTGCAAAGGGAAAATTAGGGGCGGCACCCGATCTGGGCTCGACTTTAAGGATATTGTAGATTCAGCATGGCCGAACACTCTTCCGTAATGGCGCCCGCGCGTGTTTTCTACTCATCGCATCCAGACCGTCCAACCTCCGCCATAGCATGAATAAGGACTTCATCCATTGTCATCTGACGTAACATCTGTCTGGATATAATGAATTATTATGTCTGGAAACGTGAGGCTATTTCTAGGATGTACTCGTGCTATGGCAGAAGATAAAAACAAATGCCTCCTCAAATGACGTCGATAGGAAAAATTACCAGAATTATTAAAAGTATCAAAAGCAGTAAAGAGAGACAAAGAGACAGAGACAGGGGGGGGGGGGGCATGGGAGAGAGTAGATAGGGAGAGAGAACATGGCAGGATTTCTTGAAATTTAACTATAAATGTTCAACAATACAAATAATTAAGCTCATTGATTATTGATTATTTGAAATTAAAAGAGTAAGCTTGGAAACAGCTAGTGATCACCGGGATGTGCCTGAGTCAGGATGTGCCCGAGTCAGGCAAGGATGTGACGAAAACAAGGACGTGAAATGTAATGAGAGTCTACACAGTACTCAATTCTCACCAAGTAGGAGTGTGTTAACGATATTGTGGCACATGGAACTATATGTTCGCACTGAATGCCTTGTTTGCGCACGAGCTATACAGCCAACCAGCGACTTTCCGAATATAAAATGTCTTTGACTCAAGTTTGTTTGTTTTGTTTTGCTTTTTGTTGTTTTATTTTTAATGGGGATTTGATTATCTTTTTTTATGTGGAAATGAGCGCTTTATAAGAGTCTCACTATTTATTATTTCATGAAGCGTCTATAATTCTGAATTTATTTATCTTCATACTTACTGTTATCATTCTTTTGATAATATATATATATTTTTTCATTTACTCATTATTTTGTGTATGTGTGTATGTGTGTTTGTGTGTTTTTCTTTTTGTCCTATGACTACGACTACAGTCTATGTGTTGACCATGTATAGAGCCAGATTGCTCCTTTAAACAACTCTACGTCGATTTGCAAACTTGCCGGGAAGTGAGACTGCGCGTCAACACAGCCAAGTGGTCCCCGAGGGAATTAGTCGATAGTCAGACAGATAGACAGACACGGCACGCTGAGAACATGCAAATGAGCGAGAGACAGGCGAAACAAGCCCCCGAGTATTGGATTCCTCTAACCGCCAGGATCGAGATCTGCTCCCTTTTCTCTTCTTCCTCTTCCATTTCTCTCTGCTCGAAAGGAATACTAGTATAGTGGACAGAAAGAGAGAGAGAGAGAAAAAAAAATAGGATGCACGCCTGTGAGGGTGTCGACAATGAAATAAGGCAGAAAAGCCACGCTGTTGTTGCCGTCGTTTTAAATGCGCAAGATGTCTTTAGCTGGCCGAGGGAAGAGAGAGAGGGATAGAAAATAGGTTGATTAATAGTAGTTGTACACAAACGACTTGTGACTGTCCGCCATCGATCAGGCGTAGCACTGAACTGATGCCATCGGAAAGAGAAAGGAGAGAGGGAGAATGGGGGGAAAGAGAGAGGGATAGAGCGAGACAGGGGGGATGGGACTCTCCATGCCTGCGGCCTGCTCGATCTTTACGCGCATCTCTGGCATCAGTCAGATCTCTAAATAGATGCGATCCATACATCATCCCGACTAGGGCGCCGGTTTCCACGTCCTCCGCTCTCGACGCCGGTCAGAAACAAGTGGCGACGACGGAGCGTCTCACTTTACATGAGCTAGATGCATGATCTTTCAAATTAGACATTCTTGGCTCTGATGATGCTGTCGGGTTAAATAAGTCCGGGAATTAACGACTGCAACTCATAACATGCCGCTTTTTCTCTCTCCTTTATACTTTCGGCACACCTGTTGTATAGGCACGTTGTTGCAAGACCACGTGACTATACAAAAACAAAAATA
This sequence comes from Diadema antillarum, assembly GCF_040938485.1. NCBI lineage: Eukaryota > Metazoa > Echinodermata > Echinoidea > Diadematoida > Diadematidae > Diadema > Diadema antillarum. The sequence continues at coordinate 639,894 of NW_027271881.1, forward strand.
ATCCATTGGCACAAATGGAAATTTCCATTTCTCTTTCGCATGCGAACAGGATTATATCCATTATAATAAATTAGTGATTTAAAGTGGAAGAGTGCCCCTGTGTAGGCCTACTTACGTTAGAGCATGGAGCTACAAATAGCTCCATGGTTAGAGCATGCATTCTTATGAAATAACCATGTAGCTCCATGAAACAACTGAATACATAAAGTGATTCCTCCCCTTTGCGTATGTGTGTACGATGATAGTGTATTATGTGTGCGTGTGTGTATGTATGAATAGATCTCTTGTTATGAGGGGGAGGGGAAACAAACTACAAGTATATTGCATTTATCAATACTTATTATCTATTACTTATTATCTAGTAAATAAGGGTCCTCGGAGCGAAACATCAACTACAATATTACACTAACAACTTTCTATTCCATTTAGACTTAAATGCAATCTGCATGCAGGCTACATCCAGTCATGCGCTACATCCATTCATTTCGTCATTCATTCTGATCGTTCAAAACATGTTTTGTTTTCGTTGTTTTGTGCTCTCTGAACGATCATGGTCAATCAATCACTAATGCCATGTATAGTCAGCGGAAAATGGAGAGGACGACGTGGCAAGTTTCAGCCTTATGGAGAGGTTTGCCACCCAGTCTGCATTAATATTCTATCATATAAAAACCGATCGGAATGGCTAAGTACGGAGCTGCCAACGAGCGTAGCTCCGAGACAATATAAACATCTCCCAAAGCAAGTAATCTCACTTCTTACTGCTTTCTCTTAGTCGTCAATGAAGACACGTCATTGCTAAATCTCTGCAGACGAATGCATGAATAATTGAGACCATACAGGTTTATGTGATATCCTGTCCCCGTTTCCACTGTCAAGTCTAATTGTTCCCGCGGGAATGGCCCCCATCATCCTTTTTTTTCTTTTTTTTCGGCAGTGTATTGCACGTGCGCTGTCATATCTTCCCGTCCTTATTTCGTCAAGCATGGGCACACAGCGACGTGTTATGTTATGCGTAAAACGTGATGTTCATGCTACTTGTAAATGAAACACTTTTATCTCGCTGCTCCAGCACCCCTCCTCACTCTTCTCTTCCTTTTAGTCTCCTCTCCTCCCACTCCCCCTATTTCTCTTTCTGCTTCCTCGCATTCATGCGTTCAGCATGTTGATATTCTTTAACGTTATTTTCACCCTTTTCGCCGAATCTCCGACACCCTTATAGTTGCTATATGGGTATTCATGTTATACTGGAATGCATGAAATACTAATTTAACTCCAAATACGTCAGCTACGCGCCGTGATGATGCTTCTCAAGGTAACTTAGTACGGCCAGTGACCACGCGAGAATTGGCAAAGAGAACTTATAGATGACATGTTACGGAGGCGGGCGGGAAAATGATAGATTCATGAAGTTTATACAGACTTTATTTCGCCCCATCTCCACCGAAACCACACAAGGATAGATATGGGCTACGTATACAGATAGGAGAAACTACGTGTTTATATTAAATTTTGTGTTTCTTGTACACCAGCAAGTGTGTGTGCCTCCTGTGAACATTTTCCTAAGAGATAATACAAATTAAAATGGCGTTCTAAAGAAGAAGAAGAAGGAGAAGAAGAAGAAGAAAAAAAGAAGAAGCGAAAACTCAGTATATTTCATGTGTATTTTCCGATGTAGTGTAATCAACGCGTAACACTCCACTCCTAAAGCAGCAGAATTATTTCTATTCAGATTCTGAAGAGAGGTATTTCAAACCACATTGTTTCCTTCTTTCTCTCTCCCTCTTGTTCTTGTTGTGTTTTTGCAGTTGTTCATCGTAACCAGAACAGAAGCCATACACATCGCAACCATGTACCCTTTTTATGAGTTTGCGTGAATCACTTTTTAGCATCATCAGTGCTCTGATACGAAAATGTGACAACACCTACACAAATTCATTCCATTTATTGTCGGTGTGGTACCTTTAATTCCTTAAAATGATAATGTGGATATAAGTGAGTTTTGTGCGGCAGCACTTAATATTTGCTCTGAATTTTCCTCCATCGCTTCTTGTTCTGTCTCGTGACACCGTGCTGTTGATATTTATGTATGCTCTTCTTTCCCCGTTTTCCATGAGAGGGGATGCCCGGGGACTTTGTCACAGCCGAGATATAATATGCAAATTTACACCTGGACGGGGAAACGAAAGATTCGCAGTGTTTTGGCATGGCGAGAGAAATCGAACCTCGTGGTTGCACGGCGACAGTGGGTTTCTACCTACCCATGATAACGATTCGGGTCTAGTCGCATTCGTAGGAGAGTAAATACGGTTTTTAGTTAATAAACGGAACGTTTCCAAAGACACGCCAGGCGACGCAAAGACACGGCTCATACACATAATGTTGGAGGAAAAAGTCAGCCTGACATTACACATTTCACACTCGAGTCTTAATAATTGATCCATGTTTGCGTAGCAGACCTGGGCCCCATTTGATAAAAAGCTGATATGGTAGCAACTCTTGCTAGAATGGCAGTTGCCGTGGTAAGAATCCAGCTTCCTGGTTGGCTGTTGCTATGGGAAGTTGCCATTCCAGCAAGAGTTGCTATCCTAACATCTTTTATGAAATATAGAGCCCTGGCGTTCAAATGTATCGAGGAAATTGTCAGAACCACTCATTTTTCATGTGTAGGGCCTATAGGTAAATTCATTTACGCTGATCCAGGAGCACACGTACAGACACAAAAGTTATATAATTTATATACACTTTTTTGTTTTTCCATATATATATATATATATATATATATATATATACATACATACATATATATATATATATATACACACACTCACAAACACACACACACAAACACAGACACCACATGTACACAGTATACAGAATGTCTCTGGTTCCCTGCATTTATTTCAACACAACCTGCTAAATCATGTAGGGTAATGTGCATCTGTGTCGATTTCACTGACTTTTATTATGCTTTCATATGATTTGACGCAAACAAACGACATTATCTATGCACATTTTTTATTCAAGACATCATAAGGCCACTTTGGACATGTTGGATGATAGCGGCACTACATGATTTGGTTATCTTTTACTACACAATTCTATAGACCGATTCAATTTCGATGACCTATTCACCTACCGCCGCTAGCGGCGCTATAACGGTCGCCATAACTGGGGGCCAACGGGGGCTTCCAGCGAGCTAGCTACCCAGCGAGTTGCACTTGCAGCTCAGCAGCCTATAGCGTACACATCGCGCATAGTTAGCCGGCCGCGGCCGCTGCGCCGCGACCGGCGACCGCCGGCGCCGCGCTAATATTATGATTGTTTACTCACTGTGGAAAAGTCATTCAGCGGCTTTTAATGCCTCTCTTTTGGACAAATTGAGTGATTCAGACATATTGATCTACTTTGAAAGCTTCAAAGGAAGGGTCACGAAAACACATTGTGCAGTTGTTGGGTGCATAAATAACAGAAAAAATGGAAATGGAAGCTGCACGGCAGTGTGTGAAATTCAGACACCGCTGACGCATGATAAATTAAGGCAAAATTAAAGACAATTAAGTGAAATACAACGGTATAAAAATGCACAGATTTCGAAACAAACTATGTCTACTAGATTCTCTCATAATTAGGTTATCACTGCATATTCGTAAAATATGTTGTTCATCTTAGAAGACAAGTTTAGATCAAAGAATTTGATAATTCACTGTTTTTTTTTTTAATCCTTGGTGTCCTACTTGCCAAAGTTAGAATACACTTCCTGGCTCCATTTTATTATTATGACAAACATTTTACAGCCTACACTACAGCTAAATAAATGTTTCAAGATGCGTTAAATTCTTATATTGTTTTCACTTCTTCAATGTTCAGCACCGATATTGACCATAGGCCTATTCAATTTTGGCCTGGAACTCTGAATTTGACTTTTGATAAAGTGATACTTACAAATATTAAACCATGGATGGTGGCAATTGCATCCATTTCATAATCATACTAAGAAAGTATGATTTAAAATATCACTTTTGTAGATTATAATATTAGGCGTTAGCGTGATGTTATGCAAGGTTACTTAGACCTAAAACAGTAGAAGTTTTGGTTGTAGACATCAGGCGACGTAGATCATCTCTATAGTCGTAACTTATGTTTAGGCATATACATACGGCCTAGAAACGCCTAGATTTATATTCCGTTTGGTTTACTTAGCTAAGCTTGCCTGAAGTTATCGACAACGGAAAATAATATAGGATGTAGGGTTCTAGAAGTCAATAGGTCTAGATCTAGTCTGGACTCTTGCCTAGATTTCTAGACAAGATCTAACGTTAGACAGATTCTACCCTGCTGGCCCGACACTCCCGAGTAAAGGCAAAAACCTGCCCTAAAAAGGTTAAGATAACTGATAGCTTGCAATTTATTGCGCCACATCTAGCTCAAGATTCTTATTCATTATTTGTTTTTAATTATATCAGTTAACTTGTCAACAGCCTAGGCTTATTAGCAAGACGTCTGCCTGCGCCTAGCAATAATTCTCCTCAGCGGTTTTTATTCTCTTACACAATGTGAATATACGGGGCTTACACGCGAGTACCCAAGTCATCGCCAAAGAAATAAGAGTCTACAAACATTCACGGATCGTACCGATATTTACCTTGAAATTCAAGTTTTGGCTGCAGCCGTATGTCATCTACCCATTCGCTCATAGTCGGTATAAATTGTTTAATTCTATTTATTTTTAATTAGCTAGCAAAAAAAAAAATGTAGACTCTAGTTGTCACAAAGCCAGATCCGTCGATCTCTGCCAGCGCGAGAGATAGCTAGCTGGCCGGATGGCGCCGGGTGGTGCGGCTGGCGCCGGGTGGTAAAAGCACTGGCTGCCGCTGGCACCCTTGCCACGCACGCAGGGCGCTTGCCGACCCGGCCTGTTTGGCCCCCAGTTATGGCGTCGCCTTAAGAGGGCGCACTTCCATGAACAGTCGCTTGAATCGGTCTATAGCTGTTATCATGAGTTATTCTATGAAATGTTATATTGCCACCGTCATTATCATCAATATATTATAGACATCAACTCTTTGTCATAACGTGATGGAGCACTTGCCGTTGTTATCAGCGAGCTTTTATCTGCGACGCGAACGCTAAGACGACGCTTATTTGGCCAAAGAATTGTGTTTTGCACATGCGCGAGAGAGAGCTGTTTCTTTATTGTCCAACCCGGGAGGCTGCGTTGCCTTGGCGTTCGCGTCGCAGATCTATAGCTCGCTGTTGTTAAAGATGTGACGTTTTCGGAAGCTTTTACCTTCAATTCCGTCCAGTATTTACATGATTTGGCGACTTTTTATTTCCCCTTCTTCCATCAAAAGTAGCATGCGTTGGCGTGCTCTTATACAACCTGATCGTGCAGTGTTTCGAGCGATAGCTGCCATATTCAGAGCTGCAGTTACATGCGAGTAAGCTGTATACACAGACAGGAAAGCAGATAGGGTAGAGGAAGTCACGTGACATTCCTGTCAGCAGGGAGTTGGTACACCGTCCAAGATAACGCCGAACTCTCTGTATGCACTTGACAGTTTATCACGTATCCGGAACTTCAGGAATGATCAACAAAATCAGTGTGTATCTCACGGTCATTCAAAAATATTTTGATATCATGCATTTTTAAATTTGCATCATCCAAGGTCTACAGCGATACAAAGGAACACTTTAAGAGTCCACTTTTATCGCTATAAATTAGCGCCATCTCGCCGAATCGTGAACATTTTTTGTTTCAAAGCCGCATATTTTTGAGGGGTTTTTTTTTGGTCATCATTCTTGTGACTTTAAGCAATATTAATCTGTTACGTGATTTCTGTGGAGAATTTCATACTTATAATTTTGTATTCATGATTTGATACTGTCACAAGTATCCGTGTTAGCATCAGTTCGAGACTTTTCTAACAGAATATCAGGAAAATAGTAAACCACTGCATAACTTGATACAGAACTGTGCGTGACTCGAGGTGTTGTCATGAAAAAAACCACGATTCAAACAGTATTATGTGTGTAGGGTATGCGGCACATAGCGATGTATATATTTCTTTGTTTCTTTCTTTCATTTTTTCATTTGGTATGCTGGTCTTCTATTTTGGGTCCAGTTGGATGCGAGGCGGGACCACTTCACTGGGTTATGCACCCTCCTCATTGCGATGAATGAATGAAGCGGGATCTTTTACGTGTATGAGTTGTGCTCTCTCATACGCGGGAACTCCCATTTTTTGTCCTGTCCGAGGGACGTGTATGCTGCTCGTGTGTTATGTCCATCCCTAGCTTGCCTTCAATTTCTTGTGACATCTCATAATGTTTTAGCTTTGCATATCTCATGTCGAATGAAGACCGGTAAGGAATGAAGGGACGTATGAAGCTTGTTGAAACGGCAGGATGAAGAGTGAAAACAAGAAAAGTATATAGCTTGCAGGTATATACGCAATCGAATTGACACATTCTCAGTGCGTGGTAAATGTTTGCGTCATTCAATGAGCTTAAATCAATTAAGTGGTATTGACATTCATTGGTTGCTATTACTGCGTTAAAGGTTAAACTTTGCGCAAATCGAAGGTGACTTTAAATATATGCATTTTCTAGCATATCATTTGGTCTAAAGGCTGTAATAATATGATTTGGAACGCATTGTATTATTGTGGTATATTTTATTGGCGAATCAAATAAAGCTATTGTATTGTCTTTTTATTGTCATGAGCCGTTACTGTGACTTTTTCTCAATCACTTCAACATTCACGTCCGAAGCAACGGCATCTCCTCTACCTTACAGTTCACGTTTCTCTGCGCATGACTCTGTATCACGACTCTGTATCACGCAAGTATAGTTGCCCATTTTCGCTTGATGCGGTAACAACGTGCTTGTAAACGAGTTTGTAAAAGAATAGATCGGCGACCAGATATTGCGTATTGAGGTTGTTGTAAATTATGAGATCTCTAGTAAACCGGACGCCGTGACGTTTTCACAGATCTGACAACTATTGTTTCGAAGTCATAAATCAGGAAGTACTGTATTGTATCAATAGTTTTGTGTCCAACAAATTGCTTATAGCTTTACAAAGTCTGCCTTCCTATTCCGGTCATAGAAGAAATTAACGGAAAAAATATAAGGAGAAATATAATTCAGTAACGCGATCTATTATGTGAAAATCGATAGGGTTAGTGTTTTCGGCACTACAGGTTTCGTGATATTGTGTTACTTCTAATGCGCAGAACCTGACACCCAGAAACATCCGCTGCATAGCTCAACTCGATTGCAGAGTTTCCGAGAGGGAAACGTAACCCAAATGGAGACCGTTTAATTAATGCCACTCATATCGCACCGGCTTTGGCCGCGAGCTAGCTCGACGGCGACCTGTCTCGTAGGCTGTTTCCAGTCGGAGCCCATTCGTCACGATATCTTCCACCGGGAGAGATGGATAGTGGTAATTGCTTCTGTTGAATGCTTTCAGAATGCTTCATCGCGCATTGAATAGAGGGACGATGATGTTAAATGCGTGTGAACTACAACTTCCCAAATACATAAGAGCAGCACCCTCAAAATTAGTTAGAGACCTCTTCATCTTGGTCCAGTATACTGGACTGTAAGTAGGGTTCTGCTTCCAGATCTCGTGGGACTTTTGGTGACCTTCATTTTCTGCTTGTTGTGGCCAAAGGATTATGCTGATGTAAATAGAGCAGGAGTTAAAGAATAGATAGATAGATAGATAGATAGATAGGTAGGTAGATATATAGATAGGCGGGGGAGGAGGAACGTTTGAAATCGATCGATAAGAATGTAAGCAGAATTCATTACTATCAACGTCATATTGTGTCCTTTACTATCAGTATGTCGCGTTGTCACGTTGCTTAATCACCTCCTGTGATATCCGTGAAGTTGGCATGTGTGTGACGTCACAGCGCACAACTGCTTGTCTGTCTTTTCACTCATGTTGTTCACGAAGGATTTTTGTTAAAGCGTTTCACATATTGCCATTCCGGTTTTGATAAATTTTCTCATTAAAGCGTTCAAGTAAAATTACTAGACAGATCATAATAAATTCATGCTATAGTGGGATGCTTGCTTTTGCACACACATATTCGTCACAAAGACAGAATATGGCATAACATTATTCTTCAATACATAGTGCTGTTCAATGAAATATTCTTTGCTTTTTTTCTTCTGTATCTTTTTTTTTTTTGCAGCCCTAGTTTTATATCTATCACGTTGATGCAATAAAATATCACGCGATAACAAAAATAATACGTTTGGCTCCAAATACTTTGGTTCATGTATGTTATATCTCAATCCTGTATGAGTGTAGTGTCATTTGGTTGACAACAACGACAACAGCAACAAAAAAAAAAAAAACACCGTTACAAAACAGATACGCACCCCTCATCAAAGTGTATCTTTCCCCTGTTAGAAAAGTCTCACCTCCCTGGAAAAGTAGATGACTGCAGCGATTTTGCATGAAAATGATTAGTCGAAAATTTGTAAAATTCATGACTCGGGCAAATAAAGTACAACGTCAGTGAGTGCTGCATGAAGCGCCCTCTATAAGGTCAAGCCTCCCGAGCAACTCCAAACTCTGGTCCTATCCCCGTGTGCACATTATTGTGTGGGGCGTGTTGGAGCGTAAGACTTTGTCTTCAGTGGTATAAACATAATATTATAACAGTCAATTCACAGTCACATCGCTGCAGCACGCCAGAGAGCAGGGCAATTTCTTTTCTTTTCTTTTTTCCACGAGGGCAACTGCTAGACATTCAAAGCTTTAGACGAAAGTGAAAGGAATTTAGGGAATGCTTGCTTTAGTGCTACATAAAAGAACAGTCTAAGCTGAAATTTTCAGGTTCAGATTGAAGTCAATGTCTATTGTAGAGAATGAAGCAGAAAACTATGAGGGCTCCGCGCAGCCAGACCACTCCCGTTATAATTTCTCTACACCGAGCTGCGTTGTAAGGAAAATTATTGTGGTGTCTCCCATATTAATGTAGCACTGACTCAGCTTCGTTTGAAAACTAATTTTTCAAGGTTTTCAAAGTGTCATCATATCATTACTGAGTTCGTAATTTTTGTCACCCGGAAACATCCATCAATAAAATAATGCTAGTGCTATACCACGTCAAGTTATTGAATCGCTTGTATCATTATTTTGTTGGATATTGACGTGTAAATCTTTGTACAATTGGTATACTCTCACGATATCGCTGATGTATACTTGCGGTTAATTGCCGGCACATTTACGGCAGACAAAAAGAAAGATGTCATGACCACCCCATGACCCATTGACGTCAGTTGTCTATGTCTGCGGTCACACGCGTGAATACTTGTAGAGGGTAGGGCTAGGGCGGGGGTCAAATAGAGCATGACGTTTGCGAATATGTCAATTGATCGTCGATTGCCTATTGTGATTTTAAATATCTCATTATGTCAAAACCGCGAATGTATTATTTTGAAGGAGCATTCTTGTAGAACTATTTCATAGAACTATTCCATGGGCCTCTAGTACAATGTTTCTTTAAATTTTCCTGTCGTATACTATAACGTTAATAAGGGATCACGGATGTTATATTACACTACCGAGGATGTTTGCATGACTCTCGTGTGTGTTAGTTTAATGCGACACAACACGCGCGAAATGAGTCCGAAGCACGTCCAAATGAATCATGGGGTGTCGAGGGCCGAAATGAGTCCTGTAATTTATGACTCCTCCACTGTCTGCATGCAGGATGCGTTAACTTGGAAAAGCCGGAAGCCACATAAAACGGTAGTCCTCACACAGCGCGTGGAAATGACGACAAAGCCCTTGAAATTTCCAATCATGTTCCGAATATCGACACCATTAATACAAAGTCAGCAACCGCGTGCACAAACTATATATGAGCAATTATCATTGATACACAAAAAAGCCGATGGTGGTGACGGTTAACGAGGGACGCAGCCTGGGTCGAGCTGTCATCACTGATCAGTGACGCAACAACCCGTGTACGATGAATCGCCATTCACAATGTCATGAAAAAAAAAAAAAAACCGACCGTACTATGGCCACATTCCCAATGAACTTCATGAGACATTGGTCTGGTTGCTGCGGTATAATCTCGCTCTTCATTCTTCATATGAGTATGACACCTCCCTCCGCAGGGTTGATTGTGATTCTTCGCGTCTACCCATACACAAATTTAGGTTAAACGTATTCAATTTTTTGCTTGTGCTTTGCGAGCATTTGACCTTCTTTTTTCCCTTCGAAATAAGCATCAGCTTCTGTGTGCGAGATATTACTATGTATATATATATATGATATATATATATATATATATATATATATATGATATATATATATATATATATATATATATGTATATGTATATGTATATATTGTTGTTGTTGTTGTTGTTGTGGTTTTTTTTTGTCGAATTAAAGTTCCAACTTTAGATTTCACGTGCAGTATAATAAGTCCGTGCTGTGTGCAAGTAAAGACCAATGCAAAGAGCACATGTACCTGCATGGCATTTACACATTGGAAGAGGCGTGCTCAATTGGTCGGAAGTATGAAATGACTATTTTGATTGTTTATATTTTAATTTAGCACGATTTCAACTTCCCTGGTGTGATGTTACCGTCATGGTATAGCTCACGAGAGGACTGAAGCGGTTCATTATTTTGATGATGACTTCAACCATTCACTCCTACTCCTCATCCACGTTGCTTCGTCCTTTCCTGCTACCTCCCTCGGTACACCATGCCCCTCCCCGCATTGAACTGTATATAGGGCCTACTTCGGACAGTCCGTCAATGCTAAGACTGCCCCGCCTTTTCTCACTATCCAAGCTGTGGATTGTGGGTAAGGCGAATCATATGATTCATATCCACCTTTGTTTAATATACATCAAGTTCCGGAGGCCACTACGTTTCTATGGTGTGATGCTGTATCTGTTTACATGTAGTCTATTATCATTTTACTATCTAGTACTTCATAAGGCAGAGTAACATTTTTCTTTATTCTGAGCCCATAATGATTGTTGTTCAAGTATAAGTGTTTATTTCGGTTGCAAAAGTTTCTTATTTCCTCAATGTATAACTTATTCTTGAATTGGTAACATTATTCTGGGAGATGTTCCTTCAATTTGGCATATTTGTAAACAACTGCTTGTGATTTCGTGCAGATCTAATATTTTTTTAGTAATTTTAGCAGTCCATTTAACCATTCTTCAGTGTAGGATACACACTGAAAATCAGAGGTGACAATTTAATGATGACTAGAGTGCATTTCTGCAGCAAATTCTTCGGGTTTGGTGGGTTAATGCCAAATTTCGTTTAAACTCGGATGTAAACAAGAATTGTTGTCCTGGTTGAATGCATGGCAGAGCGATATGAACGCATTATGGTAAAATCAGTGAGAATTTAGGGAACCGCCTTAAACTGTACCATAGCAAAATATGACGTCAGTCACTTTTGTTTACGACCTCTTTCATACGATATACTATCACTCCGGTTGATACTGGATATCGGGATCGTGCCGGTTGATAACTGGATTTGCATAACAGGTTCGTGCGAACACTTGCTGGATTCTGTGTAAAGTTTGAGCTTCACAACACATATCATCGCCAGAGGAAGTGTGTAGCTACTGGTGACTGATATTTAACAGGAAGAGTTCGCACCTCCCCTACCCCCCCTCCCCCCCCCCCCCCCTGGCCCCTCCACCTTTCCATGATATAGTGAATACGTATTGAGGATGTTTTACAGGGGAACGTTTTTGACTTGTTTGCTGTGCCGGATCCGGATACAACATTAAAAGAGAGAAAAAAAATATTCATTTTTGTTGTGTTGTTTATTATTTACGTTCATCTTCGTATCTCACTTTGGATGAATCATAATACAAACAATGCAAGTACTGAAATAAACAAGGTATAATGATATAGTTAATGAAGGAGACACATAATTGAAACGAAAGAAAAGGACGGCATTATGCCATTCCAGCCATGAACAACAGGCTGATGTTCGTTATCCCGAAGGTTCGTTATTTCGAAGGTGCGTCATTCCGAAACACACAAACTCCCAATGCCTAGATGTTCGTTTATCCGAACATTTTGTGGCCTTAATCCGAAAGTTCATATTCCAAAGTTCGTTATTTCGAAGGTTCTTTAATCCGAAAATGAAATACGGTTCGTTAAAGGTAGGGAATCCCATTTGCACGCCTTAAATGAAGAGTTGTATAAATACAGTGGTATGTTGAAGAGAATATCATTTTAAAAACTCCCATAAAGTATTGAAAGTGGAAGGTAACATTTAGTACATTTTTTTGACGGTTAGATTTTGAATTGAATTGTTTTCGGGGCTCACCGTAAATTCCAGTACATTACTAGGCTACCTTTGCAGACCCATGTACTGCATGTGTGTCCATCATGTATATTTTGTGAAGAAAGTTCATCAACACTCACAAACATTTCTATATACATTCTTACCACACACTTTATATGTTATTACATCAGCTCTTGTACTTTTAGATTTGTGTTTATAGATCACAAATACAGAAGAATGCAACAAAAAGGCTTAAGTGTGGCTGACACACAGAACTACTGAGTAGTTGAGTTTTGTGCATTATTCAAATTTTAGATAACTGTTGACTTTCAAATTTCTAAGCAGTGGCCTAAGCAAGTCCCCTGAGGTTCATATTTAATGTTTTGCTGCATTTTGGGAGGTCTGTAAAAGGTATCCCCTACCTTTAAGCTGAAGGTTTGTTAATCCAAAAACGGGGGAAAAAAAACACACCAACGTTCGTTAATCCGAAAATGAAAAGAAGGTGCGTAGCTACTACGAACCTTCGGAATTACAAACCTTATTTCGTTTCCGAATTACCGAACCTTCGGAAGATCGAACCATCGGAATAACGAACCATCGGAATAACGAAATATGTAACCGAACAATCTCGGAGTTTTGCATGCAGGGGACACTCCAATGCATGGTAACTAGATTTACCTCGCACCGTTAAATACCTTTCATAATATAACCACATTCTTGTGCTTGTGCTAATGTGACTCACCATTTGTTTTATAGACATCCACGAATCGGCATATCATCACTTTCGTGAAACCCCGCCATTCTGTTCATTTACTCATGAAAGTCGTCTTGAACATTACTGTGGAATGGCACTTCAAGCCGTTTGCATTGACTCATGTGTCTTCCCTGTATCTTTTTTTTAAACAATTACTCTCGAATTCTTTTCAGAGGGCTTCCTGTGTCTATTTGATCTTATGATATGCAGAAAATGATTTTATTCTCATTATGTGTGACATGTTTTATTATGAATGGATCTTTGAGGTCAAGCAGATCAAAATGACAAGAGTATCGTCACATTTACCACAAATCATATTTGCATGGTTTGCTTGCTTGTATGGCTCCCCCCCCCCCATAAAAAAGGGGTGCTGTTCGTTATTCCGAAGGTTCGTTATTCCGAAGGTTCGTTATTCCGAAGGTTCGTTAATCCGAAACACACAAATCCCTATACCTAGTGGTTCGTTAATCCGAACGTTTGTGGCGTTATTCCGAAGGTTCGTTATTCCGAAGATATGTTGATCCGAAAATGAATTTCGGAATAACGAACCTTTGGAATAACGAGCTGTAACCATAAAAAGTACTGTACCGGAATACCATAAGTATCCCAGAAATAAAAATGTAACTCCAATGGGTCAAACACGAATGGAAAAGTAGAGAAGCTATGTAATCACATAGCTGATTTTCCTATCACTGCAATGTCCAAAATTGTGGCCGTCTCATTATTCGTAGCTTGTTGACATAGAAAATGCAAGCCCGCCTCGTTTGCTGGGTAATGTTTGTCACTGCTGTACGGGCCTCCAAGCGATGACCGTGTCATCGTGTTGTCAAGTAACACTGTCTTAAATCACGTACCTGGATGTGGGTCATGTTTACTGTGACATCATGTGAGGCAAAAACACGTGACGCTTGATATGCACGGAGTGACATCATATCCAGACAGCTTAGACTCCTCCTCGCTTCATCCTGAGGTTCCGTCATCCTTACAACCACCCCTCCCCCCCCCCATCCTCCCCCCACACACACAGCCGTCGTAGCATGTTTGATACTAGAGTATATAACTGACCGCAGGTTTCAATAGCTCGTCTCGAGTAATGATGTTGACGAGTAAAACCATCGCAGTTAGCTAACACACGCTGCAGAATGCTGCTGAGATCTTTATAAGTCCATGAGCCGAAGTCCACTTGCAAATTCCATATGATACATACTACATACGACGGGGGTGGGGGTGGGGCACCGTTATTGAACAGTGCGAAGTTTATGTAATCTCCTTTGTTAGTGTTGTTGAATTGTTTTTGTCGTGCACGGGCTTAACATGTCAAACGCAATTAGCAGTTACCATGACAACCAGTGATCGATCGAAACGCGATTCATTACGCCTACTTTATTTCGTCCACTGGTTGATTTTGAACCCGAGACGAACATTGCTCTCGATCACTGACCTTTTCAGTTTCCTTTATTAGTAAGGCTGAATAATGAAAAAAAAAATGAGAAGCATCGACAAAGTTTCAAATAGACCTTCATGTCGGCTTATGCTGGTGTCGAGACGACGTATTAGCATTCCCAGTCTGCATGCCATTTTTTTTTTTTCATTCTTGAACTTTCGGCAAAAGAAGGACATGGCACTGCCACACGATATTCATTTCTGTGTAGAGTATTATATTTTCCTCGAGCAACAGTCTATACTTAGCATCATAATCCTCCGTGTCCGTAGCGCCTTTATCGTCTCAGCAACCCCCCTACGCAGAGATCATTCAACTTTTATCGGTTATAATATAGCAGTCCTCTCTTTCGCGGAAACAAGGTGGCATGGCAAAGGAAAAAGAAAAGGGATAATCATGGCTGCGGAAAGGATCGAGTCGTTAACTCTGCAGTGAGAAAAAGCATGGGAAATGAGCGTCGATAATGTTTCGACGTGACGTTGACACGCTGCTGGGTTTGTGCATGCGTGGATGGGATGTGCCGATTACTGAGAATATTCTTGGCGGGGAAAGGGCGCCCACGTCAACCTCACGACGGGAAGCCGTTGGCGGGCGTTAAAGGGGCATAGCGTGGTTTGAGGGTAATATGATGTCATGTTTTATGTCTTACGGAGCATTTATTCCTGGTCAGTTCATTTTCTATCTATTTTCTTTTTTTTTTTGAGAGAGAGAGATAGGATTTCATGTGACGGAAAACTATACCATGAAACACGATGTAACGGTACACATCATTAGTTTTTGTCCAATTTTACCTGTAGTATTTTTAAATCATTTATTTACCTTATAGATTTCCAAATAGATTTTTGTAAAAAGCTTTGGTAGCTGTTGACATATATTTTACAAAAAAGTGTATTTTTCTCAGTTTTCCCCCAATTTACGTCTTAAATCTAACCTATTGTAATAATCTTAGAAGTCTTAGAGTAATTGGAGAAGTATTAAATCATGATTGCTAATGTGTTATAGCCTTCACCATGACATGGCGTGGTCTCAAGCAGAAGTGGACCAGTGCTATTGTTTGCTGATGACTTTTGTGGTAAAGACACTGCAGTGTTCCGACACGCATAATTTCTTGATGATTTTTTTTTTCGTTTATGCTTTAAAAGCAACCGGCAAAGCGCTTTATAGAAATTGAAGGAGAATTCGGCATAGAGAGAGTGAGAGAGAGAAAGGGGGGGGGGGGGGGGGTAATGCGGAACCATTGCGCAGTCAGTAGTCATATTGTGTTATTCACTTAAATTGTTCAAAGAGGTAGGAGGCGCCTTACAGTACCTCCTTAAATAGACCACAGTAGCTGACAGTAATGATAAGTAGCATGATGGGAATAAGCGGTTCATCACGATATCGTTTCCCTTGCTCTCCACCACTGACATGTTGAATACGTGTCCATGGTTATGTCAAGATTACAAATATACCCTAATTATGCGATATTAACGCATTATTGTCCCCGCCGAACGAGTTCGAGCAGGGGACTATGAAACGGGCTCCGTACGTGTGTGTGTCTGTGTGTCCGTCTGTCCGTCTGTCCGTCCGTCCGTCTGTGCGTCCGTGTGTGATCAAAATGTTCAATTTGCTACTTCTCTGTCATTTAAGAGCCAATTTTGATTCTGTTTGCTTTATATGATAGCACTACATGGGAGCTTTGAAACTTCTACACAGAATTTAAATTGTGACCTTTGACCTTGACCTTTGACCTGTATTGTACATTTTGCTTCAAAATGCTACTCCTTCGCCATTTCTAACCCGATTTTGATTCTGTTTGCTTTATATGATAGCAATACATGGGAGCTTTGAAACTTCTACACAGAATTTCAGTTGTGACCTTTGACCTTGACCTTTGACCTATATTGTACATTTTGCTTCAAAATGCTACTCCTTCGCCATTTCTAACCCGATTTTGATTCCATTTGCTTTATGTGATGGCACTAGGTGAGGGCTTCAAAACTTCTACACAGAATTTTGACCTTTGACTTCTTTGACCTTTGACCTTGATTTTTGACCTATATTGTACATTGGCTACAAAATGCTACTCCTTCGCCATTTCTATCCCGATTTCGATTCCGTTTGCTTTATGTGATGGCACTAGGTGAGGGCTTCAAAACTTCTACACAGAATTTTGACCTTTGACTTCTTTGACCTTTGACCTTGATTTTTGACCTATATTGTACATTGGCTACAAAATGCTACTCCTTCGCCATTTCTAACCCGATTTCGATTCCGTTTGCTTTATGTGATGGCACTAGGTGAGGGCTTCAAAACTTCTACACAGAATTGTGACCTTTGACTTCTTTGACCTTTGACCTTGATCTTTTTACCTATATTGTACATTTTGCTACTAAATGCTACTTCCGGCGGGGACATATATTACGCACCGCGTAATTTCTACTTTTCCTTGTTATCATTATAATAGTCCAAATGTTTGCCATGTCAGTCCTCCTTTAAAGCGAAAATATTCCCCTCTTCGTTTTGAGAGCCCCATCACTTTCCTCTCACCCTCTCACAGGAGGCCGGTTCCTTTCACAAATTACACTAAAATGTTACTATCAAGCAATAAACAGGGATACATAATAAAATTGGGCACTTCTTTTGAAATAGTGCAATAAATCCTTACGTATCTGATCAAATGACTACATTTTTCGTTAAGACTGAAATGTAAACTGCACATAGACGAAAAAATTACACGGCATATATTTCTCAAACATTTTGTAGAAGCCACTGCTAAGCTGCGGTATGCTTATGAGGACCCAACGATTTAATTCAGCATCGAAATATATAGAGACTCAACACAGTTATGTAATTCCGTACATTACCAGTCGCGAATGGAAGTGCACAGGTTGTAGTTTGTTTGTCGACACGTTATTTCCTACTCTTTGAGTTGCCTAGAGCTTCATCCTGTGAACTGCGAAGTCAGAAAGCGGCAGGAAAATGACCAATGCAGATGACACCACGGCTCCAGGAAGTGAGGTAAACTGTACCTGCCAGGTGAATTATGCGAGGAAAACCAATCCCGCGTGCCTCTAGAATTACATTCTGTGTCGTCTACTATCTATGGTCACATTCGAGCAACAGTACCCAGACGCTTACGTCACTCCTGCATGGATGAGATCAGTTTGCAGCATTTATCGCGTTACCTTTTTGCCCTGCCGGTACCAGCAGACACTATTGTCTCCAAAAGTCTTCATCACTTCCTCCGTTTGTTTTATCAATCCCCGTCTGACAAGACGAGCGAGAGAGAGAGAGAGGGAAGAAACTTTGTTTGGGCGGCAATTGTTTTTTTATCTTGTAATAAAGCTATAGTTGCCGTTAGAATAGAAATCCAGTGCGGGATCTTTCTAGTACTTGTTGTTGTTGTTGTTCTCTCTTTCATCTCCATTCCTCTCACTTGTCCTTTATTCATGACAAGGGCATGCCTTGTATACGAATGTATTACAGGGTTATCCACTTTATGAATGAATAAATAGATAACTAATTTATATTTGTATATTACACACAATCATGACAGAATACTGAAGATTTTTTGAGTTGGTGACTTGGTATACGATAGTGTGCGATATTTCTCTTAGCACCTGCGTATAGTGCGACATCTCCCTTCCTCTCCCTTGCCCTTTATGCATGACAAGGGCATGCGTTGTATACGATTGTATTACAGGATTATCCACTAAATATAGATAACTAATTTATGTGTGCATGAATTACATATACAGTCACGACAGAATATTTGAGATTTTGTGAGTTGATATACAATAATGTAGGATAATTCTCTTAGCACCTGTGTAGTGCGATATAATTGCTATTATATTGTGTCAGTATACTCCTTCCGCGTGAACTCGTCGATCTGTTCTCACGAGACAGACCGAGAGGTGAGCGAGGTGAACTGTGTCGGTCGACTCATCGCCCACAGTATATTAGGTCATCGGCGGTGTCTTCAAGTTTTGTTTTTGTCTCGACAACCATACAGATAACTCCAGTCATCAAGCGTCTGTCCGTTCACAGTGACTCTCATTAACCTGCACCTAGATACTGCACGCTGTTTGACTCTGATGGTGCGTTGGTATCTTTTTGCGTAGTGCCTTCACGTTCAGTAATAATCAGACCACACTGATTCCAATGTAGTAAATTTCATCCCGTTCCTCGAAGGTTGCCCCTATGTCGTTTCGATGGTGATTTTTTTTTCTCAGTTATCTCAACCATCGCTTGTCATTCAAGTCGCAGTGTAAATATGCAGCCCGTCAATTATGCATGAAAATCTTAGTACATGTACAGTGTAGGTAGCGGATCTAAGTTTCGAAACAGCTGTTATAAATCATGTTCTTGCTGGTTGAGTACTCATTTTTCTTTCATACACTTTACGATTTGATCCGGGGAAAAAAAAAATGAATGAAGCATGGAAAACTAGCGGAAACATGCTACAAAATCCTTTCAACTAGAGTAAGAGTGTTGAATTAAAAATATAGTATTACTGTACAAGGAAGACTCCCTGAAGATGTCTGAAATGAACTAAGTTTACCAAAAAAAAAAAAAAAAGGTAGACAGTCTACTGAAGCTACAGAAGAGTAGCCCCTGCCTCCACCACGCAGGGGAAGTGTGTGGGGGTGGGGGGGGGGGGGTTACTGTTTGGATGGATGTCGCCTAATAGTTAGATGAAGTCAGGAGAAGTGCTTACTGCCGCAAGGAATACTACCCCACTTCCATTTCATGCCCTACATAAACCCGACTCCTGAGCCAGCCACCTGCCCTTCCCGTACCGTTAGGCCTCCATGCTTTCGGCTCCTCGTCCCCTGACTTGTGTCAGAGATGCTCAGTTTGCATAATCAATTCTAGAAAACGTGAGGCCAAGTCATTCACGATAAACTGTCCGCCGGAAGGGCGGAGGTACCCAGAAATTGGATGTACTACTCAGCGCGATATGTGTCAAAATAAGACCGATGCATTCTATGAGCAGGACAGAGAGTTATGCAAGGGGAAAAAAATCTCAGAGCCTGGAAGCCAGACTACTGCAATTCCGCTCGATGACACCCGATGCCCGGGTAATCTTGTCTCCCTCTATCTCTGTGAACTGTTCTCCCCGCGCGAATCTAGATGACATCGCTAAATGATGCAGCTGAAAACGAGCCCATCATTCGACACGGCGATGGTTTACGGTCTCGTCTAGCAGGCGTGAAGTGCACCCAGAGGTCGAGTGTTTCGAAATACATCCCGGGGCGAACTATAAAGCTGGGATAAATCGCGGTTTTCGAAATGTCACCCGAGTATGTTGGAGGAGTAAGAAGGGGGAATGGAAATGCCAGCCATCGCATCCTGCACGATCAACTGTTCCGTTTTCGGGCTGTCATCCACCGGATTGATGAGACGGAATCGGATCCTGATGTGAATCACTCATGGGAAGCATCGAAAGAGAGCCATGGAGCGGCAGTCACGTGGTCTCTACTGCGACGTCATTTTGTGGACACGTTGCCATACCTGATCAGTCACCATTCTGTAAATATTCAAAGATATCTCTATAAAAAAAAGAGATAGAAAAACTTGAATGTGACGTATAGGGTGTCATCTTATATACCTTTGTCCAATCACGGACAGTGACTGTTGCGTGGTTATGCCACCCTTTCAGATTGGTTAGTTATCTGCTCCGAAGCGATGTGCTTAAAATGGATTAATGGTCCATCAAAATGCACTGGAAATGAAAATGAAAGATATTAATATGATTAGTATAATTTATGTTGTAGACAAAGGTTTCCCCAAGTTTGTTATGTCCACTGCACTCGATCAATATGCACTATCATATCAAACAAGAGACTATCATAGCGATTTAGGCTGAAACAACTACATTGTATTTTCAGAGCTGCCAGGTCTGCCTGATCCTCCTTGAGGCTCCCTGAAATCTCCATCAGATCTTGATGAAAGAATACAAAGAGCTTCCCTGATTATCATTTTGCCTGTCTAGATGCACTCAACACCAGAGTATCACCCTGATTGTTGTGTGTGAGTGTTTGTTCGGAGAGCTTAGGAATCGACGATGTAATCATTGCATCTGTACAGTCAATTTTATTGGTATGATGCAAGGTACTTCAATTCTTTGCTCCTTAATCTTCCTACAGCGTGTAGTATTCCAAACTTTATGCATCCCTCGTTAGAGGGGAATGCATAGAAATAGTTGAATTACGAATCCAGGCTGTCATTTCATCTGGGTCCCTCGTGTTACTTCCTTTCTGCGCTCTCTTGTGCAGCTTATCTGCAGTAGATATTAATGTAGTGAAACCGTTCTTCTCTCTTAAATCATGCATGACGCATCGTGATGATGAAATCAAGATGATTTTAGCCTTGTAGCCGGTGCGTTCATACTGGATTGTTTGTATATATGTTGTTGGTTTTTGTTTTTTGTTTTTGTTTTTTGCTCAGATTATGAATGTCGAGAAAAACTGGAAAAAAAGTGAGCGGACTTTGGTAGTGCTAAGTTGTGGTATCGCATGACAATTTAGATTTCTGTAATGTGATTTAAAGTAAGGAGACTCTTTATGCGATAGATACAGTTGGCAAAGTGTATAGATAGGACAGATAAATTCCAAGATGCCTGCCACAGAACATGGATGGTTAGATCCTTTGCAGCCATTAGCTGAAGAAGAAGCTGAGTGGTCGTTTCAGTATTGCAGAAAGAATCACATTTCTTTATCGATCTATGTCGTCTGAGACAACATACCCTTTGTTATTGTTAGATTTTGACCAAACGTATTTTTTTATGTGATATGAGTATGTAATCGTTTATAGGCCTATATAAGCATGTAATTATGTATATATATATATATATATATATATATATATATATATATATATATTAGTGCCAGTTTAGATACTAACATAACGTTTTTCCCTATTACTTGGCAGAAATTGATTACCTGAATAAGATATATTATCAAGTATGTACACTTAGTGAATTCATCTGATCATGAAGCGAAGTACAGAATATTGTGTCAGCGTAATATAAATCGAGTTAAGTCAAAGTAGGCAGGCCTGTTTATATATTACCAACATTTCGTACCATTTCCATATCATTGCCCAACGTGTATATGTGATTTTTGGTGTGTGTGGATAATAATGTCGAAGGGGAATACTAAGGCTATTTCGCGTAGAAAATCGTGTAAACCTATCCTTAGCGAATAACAGAGCGCGGCAAGTTATCATCATCAGTTAGGCCTACTTTCCTCAGAGCCTCCTCAGACAGTATTTGAAGTCAAGCCGTCGTCGGCGTATGATTGATCTTGTCTATGGGCCGTCTCCGAGTAGCGTTTCTCTTGTTTTTCCTCAAAGTGTTGAGATGAAAATTAAACAACAGCCGAACAAAATGGATTACCCCTCATCTTCCGCAGAAGATAAGGATAGAGACGGCGTGAATCAGACAGGCTCCCCGAAATTCCAGGGTGCTCGTGGACGTGAGTTTCCGTGTCTCGACCCCCGTCTGCGCTCCTCATTCATTTCGGGCTTAGGCCTCGTGTCTGAATGTAGAGCCACCTAAATCCGCTGGCTGATGCAGAACGATGTGACATTATCTACGCCCAGCAATCGGCGAACCTCGTGCCCCTGTCTGATGGCACGGGCGACGAGGCACGGCTGCACACACTCATTTCCCTTCCCATCATGTATGTCTTAGTCTGGCCCAAAACAGCAGTTATCATCAACATCACAACATGGGAATGGGGTATACGTGTAAACCATGTTTCAAGCACGGCAAACCGTAGAGTTATCAGCTTTGCTAAATGATCAGTGTGTGCTTTTTATTAACAGATGCACCGTATAGTATTAAGTTTTGTAATTTTGGCGGGGGGATGGCATGGTGGCAGAGGGGATGGTATGTGTGAAGATAATTCAGTGTAATGACATCCCTGTGTGTTTCCAAACTTCGTGTTGTCTTCCTTTCTGATGTTGAAAAACAACCGTCTCAGTCAATCAATGAATTATCACACATCTGTAGTCGAACTTAGTATACTGCTACTTGTTTAGACATTTTCCAAGCTTCTAGGAATACTACTGTTAAAGAATCTATTAGCTGCTCATCATCATTACTTTGTTTTTCGTATTCTTTTCTTCAAGGAAAATCGCTAGAACGGCATATAGTACACATGGCTTTCAGACCACTTCAATTTCTAACAAAACCTTGGAAGAGTTTTGTTCCCGCTGTTTTATGAAGAAGATGAAATGTGCGACGCAGCCACATGTTATACCTGTGTTCAATGTCACTTTGAATGGGCTGGGCCCGCCGAGTTTCCCACATCTGTGGCTGGGTGCAGATTTGGTGAATTGTGAGCAGCGTAAGCCGTCTTGGTTCGACGTCGGTAAATACGATTGCGGATGCGTCACCCACTGTGTGGCTGTATGATGACAAGTGATTGACACGTCTCCTGTGCATCTCGCAGAGTCTGTCGAAGCCGTGGGAGCGAGCGGGAAGCGAGAATCTTCTCCCCTATAATGTTCTTCGCCATCTCAGGTTGGTTGTAATTTACATGTGATTAGCTTCAGGTCGCTCACACGCTGTTCAAGGTGCCTTGAGTTTTGTGTGTGTTTGCTTCGAGTATATTAGAATGTGGGACAGCGAGTACAAATCGGAGACGCCATTAAATCGCTTCACTCAATGCCCACCTGCTTGAAATACAGTCCAAACTATCATAATTCATTTCCACCTTTAATATGTTTGTAACTTAAATACATTGTAGAAAGAAAGAGAGAGAGTGCGTTTCCCTCTCTCTTTATGAACGTGGTTACGTTTGGCATAAGATTGTGTGTGAAGATGTGTTTTATTCGTTGTGTGGGTGTCATGATGCAATATCGTTGGTTAATTGGTGTGCCGTATTCAAAACTTTCCTAGGGATTTCTTATATTTAAAAAAATCACACAAATAAGGAAAAATAATAAAGAATAAGGTTGTAATCACGTCGGATGCTGTCAGAACTAGACCTAGTAGGGACCGAGTGACAAGCGACGCTGCATGGACGACGGGCAGGATACTGTTAATTGGCACCGTCGACATCCCTTGCACTCATCTCTTCTCTGGTATTCATAACTGTCTCCCGATCCACCGTCTCAGAGCGCGACATCTCAGCAAAACGGACAGTTAGCTCAAATAAGAACCACGTGGCCCAATGGTATTAATGAGGAAGGGCCTCCTCACTTCCCCCTTTTTGTCCCACCGAAATGTAAACTAGTACACTACATGCTTGATGGTTGATATAACGCCGTGTGTGTGATTCTTGTAAATACTAAAATGTTAAAGAACATACACGCACACACACACGCATGCACACACACACACACACACACACATACACACACATACACGTACACCCTAGAAACCCTTGCCAGTTAGGCCTACTGAAATAGGCCCTATGCGCACTTTTATCTGACATCATCACTGATGGGGATTAAGGGATGTTCGTCAGCCCCCTCCCCCCCCCCCCCCGGGGGGGGGGGGGGGCTGTGGTTGCAAGGGGTCATGGATTCAGAATTTCAAATATCAACGAAATCATATTTATATACATTATTTGAATTTGTATATCAACTTACCTGCACTTTTGACGATATCTGGTACCATGCATGCCATCACGTCTTTATTAGCAATAAAGACAAACAAACAAACATACATACATACAGATAACAAGCTATAGCGAATTTCCTGTTTCCGAAAACATGAAATTAGATTGGGGGTCTTGAAAGTCTGATATACTATGGGTAAATAATGTAGCACGTGATTGGAAAAACAACAGCAACAACAACAATAACAAGCAAACAAACAAACAAACAAAAAACAAACAAAAACCGCCTGGATATCGTTTCATTAGATAGGAATCGTAAGAACTATAGCATTAATGATCATAAGAGAGAGTGGAAAACCCTGCCCAACATGCCTAATTTGCTGTGTGACCAGCAGTGTTACTCGTCCTATCATGAAATGCACGTCAGGAACCTGAAGCGGCTTCAATGCAGGCCTGACTGTTACTTTTCCTCGTACT
This sequence comes from Diadema antillarum, assembly GCF_040938485.1. Lineage (NCBI taxonomy): Eukaryota > Metazoa > Echinodermata > Echinoidea > Diadematoida > Diadematidae > Diadema > Diadema antillarum. The sequence goes on from NW_027271881.1 coordinate 664,430, forward strand.
TGACATCATCTTTCGTTGCATCGTGAAACATGATGGAGCGTGGGCTTGACATCATCTTTCGTTGCATCGTGAAACATGATGGAGCGTGGGCTTCAATCAATGAATCATTGCTCAGCGCAGAATTTCACAGTCCATGTTACCCTATCCGTCATGTACCAAGGGAAATTGTCCAATTTTTTCCAGTACCACTCATCGTCATTTCAGTATTTGTTGTAGGTTGAATGAAGTATATTCACGTGTATAGTGTGGGGGCGGCAAAATTTGCCGTCCCTCGTTCAGATTAGATAATTTTCTATTCGTCTATAGGTATTTTTTGTTATTATTTTCCGTGTTAGCTAATTTTGAACTCTGCACTATCACTGCATTCCGGGTTGACTAACTTGGGCTCTTATCGTCGGAAATCTTTGCAGGAAAACAGAGATGCTCCCTTGGGGTTTTGATGCGTTTCTCTTATATCTCGTTTCATCATATAGGCCTACATTATATTCATGTAAATTTACTCAATGATTATCGAAAAGTCACGTGACTTGGTGCAACCCTGCCAAGTCCCCGAGTGAATGCGCTCGAGGGTAGCACGTGTATATAGTGTCACCGTGGAGTCAGCGGGAAAGATAGAATTTAAAGAGGCGAGAAACCAAACATGATTAGGGCCGGATGTAGGTGAGAAACCGTCACGACCATTCACGTCGATGTGAAATTTGGCCATAATGAAATGTTTTGCACTGTCGGGGAGCTCATGGGATCTATAGAGAGGGCGAAGGGTGGCGTGTATGGGCCGAGCCCTCATCGTAGTACTGGGCGAGCCGCGGAAGACCCCATTAGTTTGCCCCCTTATTCTGCACTTGTTGACTGATTCGCTTTCGCTGCTAATCAGTGAGTCAAACACAACTCACTCCCACGTCATTCTTGGTGAAAGCTGCGCGCCAGAGTTCATTTGGATAGAGCGAAGTAAATAGTTCGGGAGAGTTTGAGAGCAATGACCGACATGTCGGGTGGGAAAAAAGAGTGGGAGAGAGAGGGAGAGAGGGAGCGATCGAGAGATGGGGTGAGGGTGGGGTAGCGCTTGCAAAGTCTTAATGTCACACGTTTGCAAGCGATAAGTTCCATGGGCTTGGTGTCTAGACGAGTAACGTGTGGCTAGGTTATTGACAGACAAGCAGCAGTGTCAGTCTTCCTCGATGAAAAAAAAAGAAGAAAAGAAAAAAAAATTAAAGAAGCGTAGTCCACACTCCACACTCCACAACAATCAACACTTGGATGTATAGGCCCATGATCTGAGCCATTTTCCCGGAGCAAGTCTGTAAATCCCAATCTACAGAACCAGCCGACCGGGTCAAAGATATAGTTTGACGATATTATTTCATTCGGTCATCGTAAAAGAGCAGGGTGCTAACCCGGTGAAGTGGTCCACCTAAAAATACTGTATACGCCATATATTTAGCGAGTCTATTATCGCATTTCGCGAATCGAGACTTCCCGACGATTGTTAAATTCGCGATCGTGGAGTACTGTACTGAACAGACGTGTGCGTCACATTCATATCGAGATCAGAATCATTATTTTCGCGTGTCTTTAATTTCGCGAAAAGCACCTGACTCGTGAAATTCGTGAAAATAATGAAAGACCTCGCGAAATATTCGGCGTATACAGTACTACCCGCACAAGAAAACGGGCGAAAGATGCCGACCCTCATGGTTTGCCCCCCAAGTGACTTGTTATTAGTCAGCAAACGGTATCAACCAGGCATATTTTGCCATACGCTTGAACTGAACTGAATTTCCGTTTTAAAAAATCTGAGCTGCATGACCGTACATGCTGCCATTGTATCAGATATCGTTCTAAATGGTGAAGCTATGAAAATTAATCATGTTGGTCGCTTGAAGGGGAATGAGACCCAACTACTCGATATTATGTTGATTGAGTGAATGCAGCAATATTGGCAGAACACATCAGCGAAGTTTGAGGAAAATGGGACAATCCGTTGAAAGTTATGAATTTCGGTGCATCCATTGCTAGATAACAAAACTACTACAGTTCGTGACGTCACATATTTTTAGCGGTACAAAAAAATATAAAGGGAATTCCACAAAATCAAATGCTTTATTAAATGTATACACATTCCCTCGACTTAATTACATAGTAGTACATAACTCGGTCAGCAAAGTTTGATAATTTCAATAATTACGTTCAGACGGTGATCCTTAAAGGACAAGTTCACCTTCATAAACATAAGGATTGAGAAAAAGCAACAATATTAGTAGAACACATCAGTGAAAGTTTGAGGAAAATTGGACAATCGATGCAGAAGTTATGAATTTTTTAAATTTTTGTGTTGGAACCGCTGGATGAGGAGACTACTACAGCTTGTGAGTCATATGCGTACAACAGTATAAAGAAAATGTAAAAGAAAATTCAACATATTTTCACTTTTTTTCGCATAATAAAAGAGCACTTGACTTGCCTCTTTCTAAAGGCAGGGGGAATAATATTACCCATAACATTTGTCGGTAACGAGTCAGGGGAATGTGTACTTTTTTCAAAAGATGGAATTTTGTGAAATTCTCTTTATATTTTCCTTATATTGTTGTACGCATGAGACATCTAAGTTATTCATACACTGCAGTAGTCTTCTCATCCAGCGGGTACTGCACAAAAACTTCGAAAATTCATAACTTTTGAACGGATTGTCTGATTTTCCTCAAACTTTCAATGATGTGTTCTACTAATATTGCTACATTCTCTCAATCCTTATGTTTATGAAGGTGAACTTGTCCTTTAACTTCGAGGATAAGCTCGTAGTTAAATATGGGACGCTAAGTGTCGCATGCTCTCATTCGTCACGAAATTGGTCATTTCGTCAACGAAATTGGCATTTCGACGAAATAACAACCTTAAGAAACCGTACGACACATGGCGCCCCATACTTACCTACGAACTTATCCTCGAAGTGAACGTAACTATATTCTAATTTTTTCCTTTATATTGTGAACATGATGTATTTAAACTATAAAGCGTAGCTGTGAAATGCACATAACCTGATTCATTTAAGCAACGAGAATGATGTATCTTTTCCCGAAATAATTGTCTGTATTCGATGAATCTATATTAAAGATGTGACTTCGTTTTGTTTTGTTTTTTGTGTTCGATTACCAAAACGATCAGCTCGAAAGAAGTTATTGTCTTCATTTCGCCAATTCTGTAAAAATAACAAACAAACAAACAAACGAACAAACAAACAAAACCGAGGAAAGGAAAAGTGCGGTTGAATTCAGCCTTTTATTTCATCGTATATACATGACTATGGACTGAAATGAGATATTATGTGAATCACAACGATTTTAGACTGTACGCGCGGGCTCTCACACTTCTGCCAAGATTGTGCACGTAGTAGAGAAAAGATATGCATATACGTAGTGACACACAGCCACCAAGTTCAGAGGCTTATTGATGCCTTGCACAACATTCGCCCGTAGTTCAGATCTGTATCGTTCCAGTCATCCGTTGTCATGGAGATATGCCCTCATTTATGTTTTTGTCTACTTCAATTCCTTTTAGGTGTCAATCTAAAACGTTAGTCTCTTAGGAGATGTGTGAATGTGTGTGTGTTTGTGCGTGAGTGTGAGTGAGTGAGTGTGTGTGAGTGTGTGTGTGTGAGCGTGTGTTTCCGTTTCTTAGACGCTCCACCAAGCGTGACATGTCATGAATATCCCTGGTTTGACATGACGGCAATGCTTTTAGTTTCCATGGCTCTCATTTTATAGGTCAAACGTCAAACTGTCCTTTGAAGTCTCCCTGTATCATTGTATCGGGCACATTAAACGTGTTTTTGTTTCATTTGTTCGGGTTTTCTTTTTCCCTCGCTCTCTCTCTCGCTCAGGAGGAATGTGCTTTCATAGCTATCGACCATTGTGGGCGATATCCTTTACTAAGTTAAGTAGCCGGTTGCTATTTTGTAAATGTAACACACACAAAAAAATGAAATAAAGGAATTGAAAACGTTCTCTGACGTTTACTTCGAGAAACTTGAAAGCAAGCCTTCGTTGATTTTTTTTTCTTACTGCTTCATTTTCAGTTTCCCTGCTTTCCCCCTCTTATTTCCTGCATTTTCATGACTTTCATTCGTGTGGAATGAATGGCTTAAAATGCCAAGGTGACTGGTTCACGGTTGAAATGAAGTCGTGAACGAGGGATTGATCTCATAACCCGAATACGTCGAAAAACGGAGAAAAGAACCCCGGTTTTACGTCATAGCAACACCGTCATTATCACAGTAGGATGAAACGGCTTTCTGCGAGGTATTAACGCTTCGGAGAGGGAGAAATCTATTCGAAGTACGGGAAGAGTGAATAGCAATACCGGATATGTAGAGCCCTGATATCGATGTCATTGTATAACTTTGATATAATGATGGCAAGAACATTCTCCGGAGGTTTCCTTGTAACTCGATAGTCAAAAAACAAAGACATTAAAAAAAAACTGTTTGGAAATCAACAGTTCGTGATATAAATGTCATTTTTTCAGAGTGGGCAGTTTCGTTCTTGTTGTTGTACTTGTTTTCCATGCAGGCTCGCTCGTGAAAATTCAGATGCATAACAGATATTCAACTATAGTGTATCAATAGTTCCATTTTTACTTATCTGCGCAGAGTCCAATGAAATATTGACATGCAGATTAAGCATTGTAAAGTACTATCAATTTAGAATACACACACACACACACACACACACACACACACACACATATATATATATATATATATATATATATATTGTGGATATGTTAAAGATAATATAAAGTTTTGGTACCTCAAAAGTTTCCCTGAGCTTCCTTGTCTTAGTTTGTGTTTCAGGTTAAAGTACCTTTCATATAACTAACACTGTGAATATAACTAACACTGTGAGACTTACTCGACCCAAAGTGCTCTCATGTCTTAGTAATCGTGCAATAATGGTTTCGTGCAATACGTGTATATTGATTGTCGCGGTACCGCGTCGAGTCAAACTAACGGCTCGTTCGAATTTTTCAGAGCCCGGTCTGCTCTGGTACGAAACCATTATTGCATGATTACTAAGACATGAGAGCACTTTGGGGCGAGTAAGTCTCACAGTGTTATATGAAAGGTACTTTAACCTGAAACACAAACTAAGACCAGGAAACTCAGGGAAACTTTTGAAGTACCAAAACTTTAGATTATCTTTAACGTTATTTTGATGTAAAAAATAGCCTACTTACATGACGTGTGAAATGGTTACCTTTTATATACCAGACTATTTGTGTTGAAAACAGCAAATTAAAAGAAACAATAGATATGTAATTGATTGGTTACTCATCATCCTGCAGTTCTTAAGCTTTTGGGTTATTTTTTCTTCCGATTCTATGCGCTAAAATGCAGTTTTTCAACTACACTGTAAAAACATCGGTGTTAGATTTAATACCACGGGTGTTAAATCTAACACCGATCAAACTTCAATAAAGGACCACACCCACAGGTGTTGAAAATGCACTGTGATGGTGTTGAAAAGCGTTCACCTGACACTTCGTGGTGTTAATTTGACACTGTACCTGGTGTTATTTTGACACTGTACTGGTGTTAATTCAAAAATGACACCACATGGTGTTGATTTGATATTTTTTGGTGTTAATATCAATGGTTTAACACCCGTCCAGCTTCAATAAGAGACCACACCAGCTGGTGTTACTTTGGTGTAAATTTATTTTCACATTTTTTCAAAAATATAGTATTTTGATATAAAATTCTTGATCGTCTTGTTTAAATTAAAAATCAACAAGAAGTGCAGTTACTAAGAAACTCTTCAAAAAACAGTTTAAAGTTTGGAAATGACACCCGGAGGTGTTAATTTAACACCATAAATGAGCACCGAAAATTTAACACCAGCTCGGTGTTCGCTATTTAACACCGGACTTTTTGCAGTGTATATGTGGTATATTGGATGATCCATGTGCAATCAACCTTGCCTATAAGTCGAATCTATTTGGACTTGGTATAGTATCGACTCAGAGATAATTCGACTTACGAGGTATTAAAATCAATAGAATATGAAGAGAAAATGACTTGAAAACACCTTTGACTTATGCGAGATTGACTGTAGTTGGGTTCAAATGGATGAAGAAACACTCAAGCATGCAAAAAGTTGTGAACATTTTCGCCGTCACTCTCAACTGTATTATGAGCAAGTAGATCACAGCGCTATAGTAAACCTATCATACCGAAGTATTTGTTTGTTTTTCCGTTCACTGCTGTCTAGACGGAAAAATGTTAGAATGCTGTATCCAGTGGCTCTTTTGAAGTATTGAGAATTCATCTTCAATACCAATTTCACCATAGCGTAATTTGATCACTGCAATGGTATAGCAATAAAGTTACGGTCCATCGACATTAATATCCACTTAATATTTCATTACATAGATGCAGTGACTTTGGTAGTGATGATACATTTTAGTCGTAATGTTTTTGAAGAAAATGATGCAAAGCATTGTCATGGCCCCACTATTTATCCGTGCATTGGCAGCATTCTGAGTGTAGAAACGTGATTATAAGCAATCCAAGCGGAACTCCGCCTCAGTCAATGACCCGGCGCTTCCTATTATCAGCTCTTATGGAAGTCACGGAAAATGTGTGGGATTTTGCGAACTGCTGCAGGCAATGAGTGATGGGGAAAATAAAACTCTTAGAGACAGTTTTTAGCCTTTCCTATATAGAATGCAAATTTTGTTTGCAGACTTAAAGGAAAGATGAAACGTAAATAAGCATAAATTGGTTAGTGAACACCATGCATGTATCGGCAAATCAAAACAATATGGATACATAATTATTATATTGCCGTGTAATACACGTATTGGCAAATCAAACATTTAGTGAATTTTGATCGCAGTCCAGCAAGTAAAGAGATAACTGATAAAAGGATGAATATTTTGATGGTAATAAATGAGATGAAAAAATTCATTTCAGTGCGATGTCTTATTGTGAAGTAGAAACAATAGAGTTCTTTCTGTATTAAAAAATACGACATGATTACGATTACCCAGGCGACATGAGAGTCTCTTGACCGACACGACTACTTCCAAGTATCTACTTTATGTCCTATGATTGAACCTAACAGTATTCCAATGCCCCAAATTTCACTGAACTGCTAGCTTTTATTCCCTTTTTTCATGCGCGAAGCTATGAAAGTGCAGAAGACAATAAAATTTGATATTTCATACCCCCCCCCCCCCAACTCAAGGCATCGTAATGTTTTCTTCTTCACAATAATTTGTATGCAGGCCGCTGCTCCTTCTTAGCTATGGCACGGAAGATGAATGGAAGGCGGAGAAACTTCCGCAGGCAAAACAGTGATAAACTGGTTATTTTGTTTCTATTCAGAATCAGGCTTTGCACTTTAATGAGATGTAAATGCGTACAGCTGAAACGATCAGTCATACAGCTAGGTTCAGACGATTCGAGCAACATCTTCAGCTCACTGCCATCAGTCGAAAAGGTGAGGAATGTCATTGTACAAGTTAAGTTGGAAAGGAGTTGATTATATACAAATGGAATCGTGTTTGAATGGGGGCTTACTGAAACAACATTGAGCTGGCAACCTTTTGTACGTGAATAGTCAGAATAGGATTCTCTAGTAAGTGTGATGTGATTAAAAAAAAACACTTTATATCTTATGCGAATATGAATGTAAATAATGTGCTTCCTCAGTACTAAGATATCAGACGAACTCATGAAAGATAAAACGTCTTTTTAATCACCCATCTTGTCATTCTTTAATTTCGTAAGGCTTGTGATTTCCGACCAAACTATCGATCAAAACTGTCGATATCATCATCACTTTAAATACCGGGTACGCCATGGATGAAAAAGTGCTCCCCGCGTATATATACGCCCCTATCTGGGTATATTATCTCTGTTCTAGAGATATAACGCGAGAGCGCCGAGGCGAGAAAATTAACAATCTGTCACGTGATACGAGCGCCACTGGGTTCGCGAACTTGATATTGCAGCACATGCCGGTAATGGTATATCATAATCCAATTATACGGCCGCATGTGCCGCGCAGACACGAATCATTCGAAGGGGGTAAACACTAGGCTACAGTCATGGCAACGCACTTTTTCCTCGCTCTGCCTGATCATCATCTTAATTTTGAACTTCTGTCAGGCATATGTTGTTGTTGGCTTTTTTTTTTCGTGGGAAATATTGCCAACACTCGACTAATCTCTCAAGTATCCCGTTATGAAGTACGTTCTTGGCTGTATTCTCAAGACAAGGGACCTTTTTTTTTCGTTGTCTGATAGGAGAAAGTCGGCTTCTTCCAATGTGATAATCATAGTTACAGTTTCATATCATTTCAGTCAAAATATGTGCCATTAAACGAGTACAGTTCTTATCGCGATACTACAGTGCATGAATCAGAAAGTTCAGAGACCAAAACATGTTTTTTTTTATTATTATTTCATTTGTATTCATATCATTTGTTCATCTTTTTAAGTGAAGGAGTAAATATATTTTATCGGAAGGTGTGTATAGCACTCGTAACGAAACATATTTCATGCATCCGCCATGAAATTGCGCCGGAGGTATTGTGCTTTCCGATTGTCCATCCGTAATCGATACAACGTAACTTCAGAACCATTTTGAGGAAATCCAAAATTAACTTTATGGCATATGATTATGTAAAGCTTTGACTGGACGAAGCTCTGCCTATCAGCTATTGAGCCCACACGCTCAAGGTCAAAGGCCATAGGTCAAGGTCAAATGCTAAAAAGGTCACTACTCACCCTATATCTCTGCATTGCCTCTATCTATTTACATTAAACTCAGTGTATACATGTATCATCACATTAAGATTATATAGGGGAACAAAGTATGAGTCATAAAGTCAAAGGTCATAGGTCAAGTGAAAATGCAATGATTTAACTTCTTTGTTCCTCAATATCTAGGAAATGGCTCCAAATATCTTCATGAAACTTAGTATACATGTATTGCCTAATATTGTTTCTCTTTGAAATTTTGTGTCATGAGGCCAAAGATCAAGGGCAAAAGATCGGATTGAATGCTGAAAGTACACTATTTTCTCCACACCCTATAAATGACTGAAGGTGTACACTGAGCAGTGTAATTAAACTTGGTATATGGCCCTACAATTTTGTACATGCATTACCATACAGTGATTATGTAGGGAAAGTTTTCGGCCATGGGGTCAAAGGTCATGTGAAAATGCTAAGATTTCACCTGTTTTCCGTATTTTGAAAGTGACTCAGAGTATTTTTATGAAAATCGGTGTATAATTACCAGATAGTGATTATTTTCCAGTCATGCTAAATTGTCTCATTTCGGCAAAATGTACTGAAGACCTATATTGGGAGAATAATGCGATATGGCGGAGGCATACTGCAGTACTAATCGCCATAGCGACATTTTTTTAGTTTCATACTTATATCTTGAGCAAAGTCAGGAAGAAAGTGTGTCCTTGTAGAAAAGAATACGTTATATTTCAGACATGTAAACAGCTGCATTGCCTTTACACGTGCCACACATGACAGTCTCATGACCGAATCTTCTTCTTGAAATAGGCATACAGCGTCGTGTTAGCTGACTTCGATCGTCATAGTGGACGATCGTCATAGTGGACACAACTTAAGGCTCATCCACTGCAATTGTCGAATTTCGGTCATTTGAATCACAAATTTGTTTCATTTGCTACAACATCCGCGTAAATATCGCGTAATTATATATATATTTTTCCTTCTGGGACTTGCTTTCCTTGAAATTGCCATATTTAGTTGTCTTTGATCGTCTTCATAACCTGCTGATAGTTTCCTTTTTTATTGATGCTCAGCGGCGGATTATGACGGTGATCCTCAGTAATTTCACTGTTTACACCGCCTCTTTCTTATTTCTCAGATTCCACCGTGATGTTGATAAGCACAGCAGCCACCTCGGACTCGAGACAAGGTAATTACGCACTTCTTCGTAACTCACAACTGCCTGTGTCATTATGATTTGAGGAGGGCCTTCACCTCATGAGCTTTCAGTTTTCCTGGAAGTTACTATGCAGGATGACCACACCTTCAAATGCAATGCCACTCTACTAGTAGGCCTATAATGTAAGTTTGATTTGATAAGTAGGATATATCCAACAGACAGAATTACAGACATTTCATGAAGGTTGGACGGCAAAATGAGAAACCCTTTGAAGGCTCGAGTTTCACACGTTTTTACAAAACAGATGATTATTTAATCAATCTTAACCGATTTGCGAATTAGAAAAGATGATGATGATGATGACGATGATGTAAGTGCTTTGCAGGTCTTCGACATCTCTGCACACAATCTAGACTAAATGTCCGTTTATGACATGTAATAAAAAAGTAAGCCTCGTCTTCTTCCCACAACAAACTCATTATAAGTTATGATAAACGCTGAATAAATATGACTTTCAAGAGGAAATAGTTGTATTTAAATTATCGACATAGAATATGGTTTCATTACTGTTGAAACCAACTGGAGAATAGTGAGGTGATGATATATATCATCGTCTTATCTAAGCTGCACGTGTGGTTACGATCACTATCACTATAGAGCGTGAAAAGATGTGGATATGAAATTCCCTAGTTCAATTTTGGTTATACCGAAGTTCATCCAGATTTTGACTATACCCAAGTTATAGATAAATTAATGATGAATTTTATATGATATATATATAATATGAAAGAGAGAGAGAGAGAGAGAGAGAATTCTGTGAGACGTATATCTGCAAGACGCGCATGTTTGTTGAAGTGGAATTTCCAACACATTGATTTTTATGTATGTATGTATATATATATATAAATATATAAATATATGTATATATATATATGTATATATATATATACATATATTTATATATTCATTTATTCATTCATTCATTCATTTCGAATATTTGTACAGATGAGCTCTATCAGTAAAAAAAAAAATAAAACCAACAATACATGGATACAGTGAATAATCACACATTAAAAGAGTTTTCAAAGGAGCGCATAGACATAATGAAAGGTTGGTACACTGAAAAAAAAAAAGTTTTGCTGGTCTTCCTGAAGGCTCTGTACACATAAATTTATTTTATTTTCTCAAATCATCTGCCGCCTATCCTTCCTCTTACATGCTTTGGTTATGCCTCATGGATATCGACGAAATTTGATATCCCCCTTTTTATTTTGTTCCAAACAACTTTTCACACCGTATTTGACCAAGGACTTTGTGTTATGTATATATAACACATTGTATATATATATATATATATATATATATATATATATACATATATATATATATATATATATACATATATATATATATATATATATATATATATATATATACATATATATATATATATATATATATATATATATATATATTGATGGGTTTTTTTTATGCAGTTCATTGCAATGAGGTGTTCATTAATTAAGTTTCATTTGTCTTAGTGCACATGCAGTGTATACCGGTTGTGCCAAGGAATTCCCCGTGGTTTGCTTGTTTCTCCGTACTATGTGCTTGTCTATAGCAATGTAAATTCTCGTGTGCAAACTAAGCAGTGAACTAGCCTCCAGTCGGACGGATGTAGCGTCATTTGCAGGTGGCAAATGTTGATTCTCACGCAGACGTCGTGCTGAACCACTTGTTATCCCCCCCCCCCCCCATCTCTCTCCATCATCCCCCTCTCTGTATGTATGCATGTATGTATGTATGCATGTATGTATCGTTCTGGCATAATTGTTATGCATTTTTTTTTTCTGTCAACCGTCACTCTGTAATAACGGTGCGTCCATTTTCCGTTTGTTTTGTTTCGTTTATGTTTTTCGTGGTTTTTTAGGGAGGTTGTCATTAAGTAGGGTGCGTCGAGAGTTCATTGTGTTGATGCCGTATTCAGCGCCCTCTTGAATTTGTTTCCCCTATTCTTGAATATGTATAAGGGGCGAGAGTTAATTTCTGTCACGGTCGACATCACAATAAAACATTGGTCGGGAGTTACCCCCAGTGAAAATCGTCTCATCATCGTTGCATCATCTTTGCAAACAGTTTTAACAAAAACAACAACAGATCAATGAAAGTTAGTACGGTGTTAGACTGAAACTTGCGGTGTTTTAATGTCATTAAATCGTCTAAATTTGGCGTTCTATTGGTTTTTATCGACATTTGGATGGTAATACCACCTGAGTTTCTTGGAAATTAAAGATGTTAACACATATTAGCACATGTGCATTACCCGTAGAGTACACAATGGCAATGTACGCAAACACTGTACGCAAGACACATCACATTTGAAATATATTATAGTACGATGGATGGATGTATCAGGAAAGGTAGGTGGAAAGGGGGAAGTGTTGATGGTATGTAATATCCCCCACCTTCCGGTATAAAGAGTTCAAGCTGAAAAGATGCTCGACATGACTCGGAAACGCACTTCGTAATTCAATCTGCAGTCACAAAATAGATTGACAACACATAACTACATTAACGGAAAACCCAACTAAATCTTGGCGCTCGTGATGATTACAAAGCAAAACATCACTGAAGTCGCTGTGATAATGATATAGCAAGACGCAGATTCCGATTCGAAAGTTCTGGTTCTGCGAGAAGTTGAAGAAAATGAGCGGAAACTAAAAATGACATGAACCACGGCCACTCGCACTATAACGATGTCATGTGAAGGGAAATTTTATCAAAATAATGGATCTATCTCAACAAATTCTGCTCTTCCCGCTTCCATCCAGCCTTGATCGGATGCTTTACACGGATCTCCGTGGGAGCATTGTCAGAACTTAGACAGCAGCCGAAAATGAAACAAGTTGTCATAACAAGGACTCGAGAGATCGCGCACAATGAAGCGGAAACAGTGGGGAAGTGAGACGTATTGTGGTATCAAAATCTGATGTCAGTAGAGTTTTGCTTTTGTCCTTGGTGTTTTGCTTTTTTCGTTTTTTTTTAACAATATGTTTTACACTGTTATTTGTCGAGAACCTACCGTCGCTCAACCACAGACATAAACAACACACACACACACGCACACACAAAGTGTTGGGGAAGTGCTGAGGAGCGGGTAAATGGGGTTAAGAGCATAATGAGGCTCGAAGCCATTAGATGTCATGGACAGTCACTTGAATAAATAAATTGGTACTATGTTGTAGAGACAGGCGGAAACAGAGACAGACGGCTGTGGTGACAACCGAAACATGCATAAACACCCAGGCACATAATGTATAGGCACGTGGAAAAAATATAGTATACATGGCTCTAAGTAATAAAAAAAAATGATCGTATCAACAAAGGAATATCGGGAGAAAGTGAAGTTCTCTTTTTTGTTGTTCTTGCACTTCTTACAATTTTTGACTGAGGCATATTTGTAGGTGAAAATCCGAAAAATATGCTTACAATTCAAATTCGACTTTTTCTTCTAAGATTCGTAATTATTAATTGTGATTTTAATCGTTAGACCTGCATGTAGACTGTCAGCGTTCTCGCAAACTTCGTGTATTCATGTGGTCGTTTATTTTGCGCTTTGAACAGACGATGATTTCAGGGTACAATTGTTTCATGGGGTATAAGCGCAGAATATCGGTATAGTGTTGTTGGTGCGTGACCCACATTAATGATTATTGTAGCGCGTGTTTCCTCCAGTTTACGTGAAGTGAAAGCAATGAACACGCATTATGTCAGATGGGCGACACAGACTGCCCTGTCGTCTGGCCAATAAACGGAATTTACCCCCAATGCGTTTGCTTGCATAAAGCAAAGAGAGGTTATGTCTGACATCTTTAAATCATCCCACCAACAAATAACATACCAAACAAAGGAAAAAACAAACTTCAGTTTCTCCCACCCCAACTAACAGAATGTCTTGGACATAGTCTTGTGCAATTCATTCATTTGTTGTGTAGTTGTTGTTTTTAAACTGGAGAGCGAGTTGCCGAGCGTTTCACAGCCGATCTTCAGCGGAATTTATCATCACTTGCAATCATACATGCAGACGTCATATGTACAAATGGCTGCGTGTGGTGCTCTCGGCTGTATACCGTCGATGAGAGGCAAGAAAAAAAAATCTGATCATGCGATTGGCGATGCGCTCCAAAATTAATGGAAATAACCTTTGTCATTTGAAATTATTCCTTTCCTTTCTTATCAATCGGTACATCACGGAATGGGAATTTATGAATTCGTATGAAGGCGGGACGCTTTGAAAATGAAATTGAACTGTCACGCTTGCGGGCTCCCAGATGGAACAGATAACTACGCTGGATGAAATACATCAGATAGTTCTATCATCCACTTAACATGATGACGTGGATCCTTCATAAGCTGGAAGTTTTTCGGAATTCCGAATATAGAAGTGACCAGATTTTTAGATTTGTAGATTAATTATCACACATCCATCAGTGCATCTTTTTCTTCTCTTTTTAATGATATTCATTATCAAACAAGAAAAGAGTTCGGTCCTGTAACCTCACTCTGAAGACGGATGTTCCTTCGCAGCCGCTCACAGAGTTCAGTACCGATTGAAGAAATCAAGAAGAAATCAAGGGTTGCTAGTAAAAGCGTCCAATATCTTTCTGGCTCTCTTTCCGACGTATAAGATTCTATTACATTATTTTATGATTTTGAATAATGACCGACCGAAGCGTCTTTGAAGTTGTGCCCCAGCAACACTCAGTCACGATACCACGTATCGGCCTCTGCTTCCGCTGCTATTGTGAAAGCGCGATGTCCTATTGGAGTAGTTTGCTCGAGCTAACGAGGGATAAATATCATACTTTGATGTGATTTGCTTTTGCGTCCTACTCTGTATTATATACCATGAATATTCACTTCATGCTTTTTCTAGTTCAAAAAGAAAAAAAAATTCTTTGTATCTTCAGCTCAAGGTAGGCCTATTTCAGGCCGAAGTGCATGGTGCTATACAAATGAGTTATATTCATCTTACTCGTTTCTCGTGACACGGGTACCTCAGATGCGCTTTCTTGACTTATTTTTGTTTGTTTGTTTGTTTGTTTGTTTGTTTGTTTGTATACATACAGTGTTTACAATGTTGCGTAGCGGAGGGGATTACGGCATGGGGATACCCATACAATAAAAACGGTGTTTTTAGCTCACCTGAGCCAAAGGCTCAAGTGAGCTATTGCGATCGCCCTTCGTCCGGCGTCCGTCGTGCGTCGTGCGTCGTGCGTCGTGCGTCGTCCGTCGTCCGTCGTCCGTCGTCCGTCGTCCGTCGTGCGTCGTCCGTCGTGCGTCGTGCGTAAACTTTTTACATTTTCATCTTCTTCTTGAAAACCCCATGACCGATTTTCATCAAACTTGGCAGGTAGCATCCCTAGGGGGTTAGGAACTCAATTTGTTAAAATGGGCACCATGCCCCACCCAGGGGGCCCCCAGGGGGGCCCAAACCCCCCAAAATTAAGGAATCTGTAAAAATCTTCTTCTCTAGAACCAGAAGTGATAGAGCTAAGTTAATACTATGAGTTAGTACATTGATGACTGTAGTTTCAAGTTTGTTCATGGCAGAATCAGGGGTGCCCCCCTTGGGACCCAGGGGGGGGGGGAGGGGTGAGGAGGGGTCCTAATGGGGCCTAAATTGTACATTTTTATCTTCTTCTTGAGAACCCCATGACCCATTTTCACCAAACTTGGCAGGTAGCATCCCTAGGGGGTTAGGAACTCCATTTGTTAAAATGGGCACCATGACCCACCCAGGGGGCCCCCAGGGGGCCCAAACCCCCCAAAATTAAGGAATCCGCAAAAATCTTCTTCTCTAGAACCAGAAGTGATAGAGCTAGGTTAATACTATGAGTTAGCACATTGATGACTGTAGTTTCAAGTTTGTTCATGGCAGAATCAGGGGTGCCCCCCTTGGGACCCAGGGGGGGGGGGGGTGAGGAGGGGTCCTAATGGGGCCTAAATTGTACATTTTTATCTTCTTCTTGAGAACCCCATGACCCATTTTCACCAAACTTGGCAGGTAGCATCCCTAGGGGGTTAGGATCGCAATTTGTTAAAATGGGCACCATGCCCCACCCAGGGGGCCCCCAGGGGGCCCAAACCCCCCAAAATTAAGGAATCTGTAAAAATCTTCTTCTCTAGAACCAGAAGTGATAGAGCTAAGTTAATACTATGAGTTAGTACATTGATGACTGTAGTTTCAAGTTTGTTCATGGCAGAATCAGGGGTGCCCCCCTTGGGACCCAGGGGAGGGGGGTGGGGAAGGGTTCTAATGGGGCCTAAATTGTACATTTTCATCTTCTTCTTGAGAACTCCTTGACCCATTTTCACCAAACTTGGCAGGTAGCATCCCTAGGGGGTTAGGAACTCCATTTGTTAAAATGGGCACCATGACCCACCCAGGGGGCCCCCAGGGGGCCCAAACCCCCCAAAATTAAGGAATCCGCAAAAATCTTCTTCTCTAGAACCAGAAGTGATAGAGCTAGGTTAATACTATGAGTTAGCACATTGATGACTGTAGTTTCAAGTTTGTTCATGGCAGAATCAGGGGTGCCCCCCTTGGGACCCAGGGGGGGGGGGGGGTGAGGAGGGGTCCTAATGGGGCCTAAATTGTACATGTTTATCTTCTTCTTGAGAACCCCATGACCCATTTTCACCAAACTTGGCAGGTAGCATCCCTAGGGGGTTAGGATCTCAATTTGTTAAAATGGGCACCATGCCCCACCCAGGGGGCCCCAGGGGGGGCCCAAACCCCCCAAAATTAAGGAATCTGTAAAAATCTTCTTCTCTAGAACCAGAAGTGATAGAGCTAAGTTAATACTATGAGTTAGTACATTGATGACTGTAGTTTCAAGTTTGTTCATGGCAGAATCAGGGGTGCCCCCCTTGGGACCCAGGGGAGGGGGGTGGGGAAGGGTTCTAATGGGGCCTAAATTGTACATTTTCATCTTCTTCTTGAGAACTCCATGACCCATTTTCATCAAACTTGGCAGGTAGCATCCCTAGGGGGTTAGGAACTCAATTTGTTAAAATGGGCACCATGCCCCACCCAGGGGGCCCCCAGGGGGGCCCAAACCCCCCAAAATTAAGGAATCTGTAAAAATCTTCTTCTCTAGAACCAGAAGTGATAGAGCTAAGTTAATACTATGAGTTAGTACATTGATGACTGTAGTTTCAAGTTTGTTCATGGCAGAATCAGGGGTGCCCCCCTTGGGACCCAGGGGAGGGGGGTGGGGAAGGGTTCTAATGGGGCCTAAATTGTACATTTTCATCTTCTTCTTGAGAACTCCATGACCCATTTTCACCAAACTTGGCAGGTAGCATCCCTAGGGGGTTAGGAACTCCATTTGTTAAAATGGGCACCATGACCCACCCAGGGGGCCCCCAGGGGGCCCAAACCCCCCAAAATTAAGGAATCCGCAAAAATCTTCTTCTCTAGAACCAGAAGTGATAGAGCTAGGTTAATACTATGAGTTAGCACATTGATGACTGTAGTTTCAAGTTTGTTCATGGCAGAATCAGGGGTGCCCCCCTTGGGACCCAGGGGGGGGGGGGGGTGAGGAGGGGTCCTAATGGGGCCTAAATTGTACATTTTTATCTTCTTCTTGAGAACCCCATGACCCATTTTCACCAAACTTGGCAGGTAGCATCCCTAGGGGGTTAGGATCTCAATTTGTTAAAATGGGCACCATGCCCCACCCAGGGGGCCCCCAGGGGGCCCAAACCCCCCAAATGAAGGAATCTTTAAGAATCTTCTCTAGAATCAGAAGTTATAGAGCTGAGATAATACTATGAGTGAGTACATTAATGACTGTAGTTTCAAGTTTGTTCATAGGAGATCCAGGGGTGCCCCTCTTGGGGGTAGGGGGGGGGGGGTGGTTGGAAGGGTCCAAATGGGGGCCTGAATTGTACATTTTCATCTTCTTCCTGAAAACCTCATGATGGATTTTTGTCAAACTTGGCAGGTAGCATCCCTAGGTGGTCAGGATCTCAATTTATCAAACTGGGCACCATGCCCCACCCAGAGGGCCCCAGGGGGCCCCAATTCCCCCAAATTAAGGAATCTTGAAAAAATTGGGCCCTTATTGTACATTTTCATCTTCCACTTGAGAATGCCTCGTCAAATTTTGGTAGAGCTGTGAATAATTTAGATTAGTGACTGCGTAAAAGGTGAACTTGCGATACTCAGGTGAGCGCTAGACCCGCGGGTCTCTTGTTTTATGATCCAACAGTTATTGCTGATACGGGTTGCTGACATGAGTAAACTATATGTTTACCTTTTGTTTGTGTGTATTTGTTCGCGTTTACATCCTCACATACCTGCAACTGTGAGGATGTAGTATGCATGTTGATCCGATTTTAATCTATTCTACCATTCGATTCATGAGTAATAATTGTCAATCGGATATGTTCATTCCAATATATACTTTGATAACTCTGGTTTGTTTTTGTTATCTATTTTTCCGCTGACGTACACCGTGCCGCCGCGGGACGGTTAACGGTAAAATGATAGTTATCGCTTTGTGCAACGTTTGTCACTGGAAACTCGACACCACGGCAACATATCGTACTCCAAGGTAGTGTGTTCTCTGTTCTGTCTCTTCAAAATTCAGTCGAGTCAAGTTACATGACAGATCATGTACGAACTGTATCAAATGACCGACTTTACTAGTCTGACATTTCTAGACGGATGTGGATCTCATTACTACGAGCAACACACTATATAAATGGGAAAGACTGCCGCATTTCACAACGCGGATTTTCGAACAAGCCCTGTAATTGAGATGAAGAGTTGGTATAAATGTGGTCAGTTAAATATATAGTTGTACATGAATGAGTATTATGTAAAAGCATTTGCTCGTATTATACCGATTTCACTTTCCGACCCGTTCAGAGAGCACGTGTAGACCCCATAAAAGGGTGCGGTTACCGGAAAATCTTCTCTACTTTTGGATGTGACATCATCCGAGTTCGATCTTGTTTGGGCATTTGCTTGCTATTGAGCTAAGGATGTCAATTATTCAGAATACTAAAAAAGAAAAAGGAAAAAGACGAAATGAAATAAAATAAAAGATACCCTTCTACATCGCTCTCATGGTATTCATCAAACTATCGGCGACGCTACAATCTTATATCCTGGATATAGAATAGGTGTTGTTTTGTTTTTTTGATAAATGATAGCCAACTAATTGTTAGCTTGGCTGCGAAACGAGCTCTGATTAATTAAAGATGCTTCGATTGTTTTCGTTGCACTTAGTGAACTATGATTTCGCAATAGTTGGTAACGTCACTATAATCAACTTTATATTGCATGGGTTTTACCTGCATCATGCATGCAGTGTGTTCAAGTAGACCTATTAAAGGACAAGTTCACCTTCATAAACATAAGGATTGAGAGAATGCAACAATATTAGTAGAACACATCAGTGAAAGTTTGAGGAAAATTGGACAATCGATGCAAAAGTTATGAATTTTTAAAATTTTTGTGTTGGAACCGCTGGATGAGGAGACTACTACAACTTGTGAGTCATATGCGTACAACAGTATAAAGAAAATGTAAAAGAAAATTCAACATATTTTCATTTTTTTCGCATAATAAAAGAGCTCTTGACTTGCCTCTTTCTAAAGGCAGGGGGAATAATATTGCCCATAACATTTGTCGGTAACGAGTCAGGGGAATGTGTACTTTTTTCAAAAGATGGAATTTTGTGAAATTCTCTTTATATTTTCCTTATATTGTTGTACGCAAGTTATTCATACACTGCAGTAGTCTTCTCATCCAGCGGTTGCTGCACAAAAATTTTAAAAATTCATAACTTTTGAACGGATTGCCTGATTTTCCTCAAACTTTCAATGATGTGTTCTACTAATATTGCTACATTCTCTCAATCCTTATGTTTATAAAGGTGAACTTGTCCTTTAAGTGGTCGCTCCTTGTGTAGCTCTTGATGTTCCACTTCTAATTCTTTTTGCCGGTATGATTTCCTCGGTCTTTCTCAACCCACATACACTCTGCCAAAGATGTCAGATTTCAGGCAATAGTCGTTTCGAGTAATCTTCCTATTCCCCTTGACTGAAAGTGAAATGAGGTAATCATGTATTTTGTTCAAGTTTGGTGTGACAGATCCGACCGAGGAGAGCTCACTAGTATATACGGAATCTCGACTCTCTCTGTGTAACACGTGCTTTCACTGAATTAAAGGAATTCAATTTCAAGCCTAAATATACATGTGATGGATTGGGTGAAAGCAGAAATGTAAAAAGACACATCAGTGAAAGTTTGAGGGAATCGCACAATCGGTTAGAAAGTTATGAGTTTTTAAAGTTTCGATGCCGTAATCGGTATATCGCTGGGAGGTATGTTAAGTGCTCTTTAGTCATCCTAGAAAAGTGAAAATATGTTGATTTTTTGTTAATTTTCTTTACATTGTCATCAATAATGACGTCATAAAGTGAGTAACCTCCTTATCCAGCAATCACGGCACCGAAAGTTTTAAAATTCACTTTTTAATCGATTGTCCGATTTTCCGCAAACTTTCACTGATGTGTTCTACTAAAATTGCTGCTTTCACTCAGTCCACATTTCTATTTTCGTTTTTGTTTCCTTTAAAGTGTTATTAGTGTCACAGGAAACTGTTTCGTGTAATCGAGGGGGTGGGGGAGATGGAGAGATCCCGCATCTCCCTGGTAGGATGAATGTTACGTAAACTGATTTGTAAAGCAATCACTTGTCAATGTTTTCGTTTTCGATGCGTTTCGATAGGGTCGGGTTTGTGATATTGGGGAAAAATACAGGGTCTTTCCTAACCGAGGATCCGAAACTCACAAAGATATTCATTATAAAATCTGCACTAAATTATACTCTGGGGATCCGCGCTGGCGAAACCGGACATGGCTGATGAAAACCCACATTTCAAGCAACTTTCCTATTATGTTACTCAGCCTGTGTATAGCCACTCGAGAAACCAATCATATCGATTACTTCGCGTCACACGCATATGAGTCATTTGATCCATGGTTTTATTTACAAGAAGGTTCGGTTGCAATATTACGTTATTTCTCACCCTTTTTTACGAGCTACAGAGAAAGTTTTGTCGTGAAAGCTTCAGTGCAAATTTCTCTCCGTGAAGATCATTGAAAGCAGGACCGATCAATGTAACATCTGAACATGGTATACACTTTGTTACTTCGTAATATGGTCCCAGTCTAATTATGGTGTTTATTAGCTAAAGATCTGTATCACTTTAGTATGAAGGCACTGGCTATGAAAAAGATTATGTCACTGCACTAGGTTCCCATGTTTTGTTTTTGAACGAGAATGGCATGAGTGCCCAGGGTTAAGACTTTGTATTCAATTCTTATTGTAATCGATCTGGAAGACAGCGGATCTATGCTGGTCTTGAGAGCGATATCCGAGGCCCGTAAGCCTCGAGCGAAGAGATTATAACCTGGTCCAAGTTAAATCAAGTGTTGAGATCTTTTTTAATGGAGTCTCACGTTACGAGACTACCACATTTTGGCGGCAGTTATTTCCGGATTCGATCTCAAAGCGGTGTCGGATGATGGAGTGATCGACACACTTCAGGTTATCGGAGCAGACAGGATAGGGATTGCGTTACCCAGTTCGATTGCCTTTCCCTAAACTGTGTGCCGCCGCCCTAAGCTTAATTCGTGAGCCGACCACTAGATACAACGATTATATTTTGGCTCTCATTTTTAACTGCGGTGTGACTGATACCGTGCGACAGAAGCTGGCTCAAAGAGCAGTTTCGTCTGCGCGGATTTTGTTACCCGCTGCTACGTGCCCAACGTAACATTGGTTCGGTTTATGTGCAAGGTAAGGCGAGATTTCAGAAATGGAGCGTTGTCTCGATTTTCTCCCACTGGTTTTCAGCAATTCTCAAAACACATCCCTCACGCAGCATGAACGATGCTCTCTAGAATTTCACGTTTGTTTGTTTTGGCTAGGGCCATTCGATATGACTCCACTGATTCGCTCTCCCCTTTGAGCTTTTAGCAGCGCCCTGGGTATGCCCGCAGAAATGACTGTATTCTAATCCAGCGGTGTCGCCCACGCACGAGCATATTTAATAATAGCATGGTAGTGTAGAGGCCCCAGTCTCCGCGCTTCCTGTTGCTAATGAATCAGCCTGGGATTATTTTCCCCGGGCACCGCCGCCATTGCTTGTCTACGGTTGCACATTCCTCTCCTACACGTCATCAGTATGCCTGAAATGCCGTGCCAAGCATACAAGCGCAGTGCGCATGAGCAGGAGAGGTTAAGTGCTGGATGTTTGCTCGCAGTGCACGCTGCATCGACAGATGTGTGACAGTCAACGCAGCTAGCAGACGACGAACCCGCTTCGTTCATTCTTCACCTGCGCTGTGTAACGTCCGCGATAACTCTCCTCCTCTGTGAGTGCATAGTGACGCAATATGCTGAGCGGCTCACTTTCACGGCGATTGTGAATGACTGACTGTTTTGTATTGAATATTACATTCAACTACATGTGATAGACGCGTAGTAGTGAGCAGAAAACTGTCTGGCTGTATGTCGCTGTCTCACTATCATCTCACCATGCATCGACAACATTGCTACCTGTGTGATTTACCACGGGCACCATGGGCTTTACTGCACGATTTTTCAGAGCCGGTATGCCGTGGATGTGTCAACTACGAGGGAGCTGATCGAATCGAAGGTGTCATTGAAGGTGCACGGCAAATGAAACGGGCACACAGTTTTCAGGAGACAAAATCTTACCCGGGACATAAACCAGGACAAATACCTCTTATGCCGCCCCAATCGGTGAGTGTTCCACCTCGCCCAAGTGCATTGGAAAGTAGCAGTAGCAATGTGAATCATGTTGAACCATCGCCAAGAAATCCACCTGGCTGTGTAACCACACAGATACACGGTGAACGATTTGTTACTCATGAGCCCAGTCGTGCGCGGAGCATTCATGATTTTTCGACAGCACCCAAGTTTGGGTTCCCTCCTTCGGATGAAGGCGAAGGAAAGTTGCTGTCCCGCGGGGGGCTAACTCCTGTCTCTGGTCCCCATATGGCCCCTAATCTTCTCCACCATCTTAGCGCTCCACCTGCATCTAACTCTGTGTTTACACCACGACATACCGTTGCACCCACTGCCGTCGGAAAAGCAGCACCACCAACCACGACCCCGAGTAGCGGGACGAAGCGAAGCTCGGCAGATCGCGAGCGAGAGGACAAGGAAAGTTCGCTGTCGTCCCATTCGGACAACGAGCGACGCGTCACCCCCGTAGCAGACGACCCGTACGGTCAGAAGCCTAGTTCTGTGCGTCAAACTTTGGCGACGCTATCGACATGTACCCCTTTTGAAATTCGATTCAAGAAAGACCATTCACTCCGCGGACGCGTATTTGCTTTCGATGCTGTGTATCGCCCAGGACTTGATTATGAGGTCAAAATCTATATCGAATATCCAAGCGGATCCGGGCAGGTGTATTCTAGTGCGTCAGGAGCTGCCAAGCAGATGTATCAAGACTGTGTGAAGGATGTAGGTAAGAGTCTATCTTCGGGATATAAGTACCTAGAATATGAAAAGAAGCATGGGTCGAGTGACTGGCGACCTTTGTGTGATTTGTTGCCGGAATCTGTTCGCTACTTCAGAGATATGGTGAGCGTGGAAACTTTACCACAGCCGTACATTGATGCGAGCTGCCCTGTTCTGCCCATTATGACTCCCACGCTTCTCTCGTCTCGTTCCTTCAGTCATAAAAGCAAAAAGATCAAATCTTCGCCCGAGCCTGCTGAGCAGGACCCAAGCAAACTAACGGAGGAGCAGCAACAACGACAACAATGGATGCAGAGCCAGGCGGAGGCGCTCAAACTTACCATGAATGCCGGGTTCAGCAGCTCACGCCCACCGAGTACTGCCACATCGCCAATGAGTAACCCCGCATCAGCTGGTACCCCGCCTGATGGCAGTTCCTCTCAAGGTGGCCCTTCGCCTATGGCCGCACTCATGTCAGTCACCGATAATCTGGGAACTCCGACATCGCCGACGAGCAAGAGTGATGCAGGATCAACATCGATGCGACCGCCCAGCAACCCCGCATCGGGTTCGAGCGACAAGTCCCAGCGTAGCCCCCATTCCCCAACCACGGCCCAAAGAAGGGCCATGTACCGCAGCAAGGAGCTTTCCCAAGCGGCGATTCCCCATGGACAGGAGACCAGTGTCACCCCGAACACAGCCAATCTACCTGACTCCTCTATGCACATGCTGAACATCCTCAAGTGCACTCTTTGTCACGAGCGTCTTGAAGACACTCACTTTGTCCAGTGCCCGTCCGTAAGTAATCATAAATTCTGTTTCCCGTGCTCAAGGGATAGCATCAAGAAGCAAGGCTCTGGAGCTGAGGTGTACTGTCCTAGTGGAGCCAAATGTCCGCTCGCTGGCACCACCACTCCTTGGGCCTTTATGCAGGGGGAGATCCTCACCATTCTTGGAGAGGAGGTGAAGGTCAAGAAAGAACGGGACTCATAAAACTGATTTTTTTTCTCATTTCTTGCGATTTTGTCACAGTGACGAATTACTCGCGTTTCTTTTATTCAGATAATGTGTTTTGTACATAGTGCATCATCTAAAAAAAAATGCCAAGGAAGTCGCCCATATTTCAGACTGTCACGACGTCACTGCTGGACAGTATCACGTGCTTGTGTATATTTCTGTAAATGCAGCTGTACATGTATATAGCATATATTTTGTGATAATCGGTCTACGCGATGTTATATCACAGGACAGGACACTAACAGAGGAAAATTATCACCTTGCGAAGAATGATGGGTCATTATGTTTTATGTTGCAAGAAAATGCTTATATATACCACATGGAAACCGTTTGTCCTGCTGATGCTGTTGCTTTTCCCGAGTAAATTGTGTATTTCAGCATGTTCACATCGCTCGTATCAGTGGTAAGCAAGATATACATGGATTAGTGTCACTTCTGCACTATTTTCAAAACTGCTGTGTTTCTCTGTGTATTAAATGAACCGGAGACTATTGCGTTCAATTTTGTATTCGATGATATCCCCTACTTGTAGAGGTCTTTCTGGATTCCCTTATTAGCATTATGTGATGGTGCAATTGTGCGCTTTTGAGATGAACGATAGGCTATTGACAAACCCATGTCCAGTGCTTAAATAATTAGCAGTCCACTGCGAGGAATAATGATGCCGGCGTCACTGGCCGTGCCGGAATTTAATCATTATTGCGTCATTGATGAAACACAAGTTGCGAGATTAGAGACGTGGAATTATTACTGTGCCAGTTTATGTGAGAACTTGTAATACTGTCTCATCTCTTCATTTTGTCAACACATCATAAAATATATGATACGGAAATGACGCGTGTAATGGGCAGTTTTCTTTTTAATATTCTCTCTTTTTTAGGGGGGTGGGGCAGAAAAGGAGGAAGGATATTCCCCTCGACATGATCTGTCGCTCATCAAAATGTCCCGTTGAGCCACGGACCATGCATAGCATGAGGCATACATATTGGATTATATTTTACGTATAAAAAAAAAATAGAAATAAAAATCTTTTCACTTCTAGCACTGACGAGAACAAATTGAACACGCCTGTTACAGCTTCAGAACTTGGCAAGTAAAAACGTCAATTTAGCTCTTGCATTACTGTCTCTATCTTAAAGTTTGTTTAAGAACAGTTGAAATACAATGTAGTTCAAAGAATATTCTGTCTTAGCGCATTTTACGCTCTTGAGACAATATTCAGTTCCATGAATTAAATCACCACACTGTGCACACGTGAATGTAGAACTTGAAGCCAGTTATTCTTCTTTCCATAGTGTAGTCATGTCACAATGTTCGCAAATACTTGTAAACGGTGTCTATCTGTATACTTTGTGATGTGACTTTTGTAATGTGATTGTACATCTAGTACATTAAAACTGAAAGAAATACTTTAAAAAAGTGAGAAACCGTGTAAGTCTATGTGTGTGTGTGTGTGTGTGTGTGTGTGATGCAAAGCCGTGTGTATGGATGTGCTAAGTACGTTAAATACTTGCATTCATCATTAATTTGCACACACAATTTAGATGTTCGATGGTAGGCCCTCCGTTGGTATATGTGAATGAATATGTATGTACCTATGTGTATATTATTATATTCAGCTGTATATACATATATATATATATATATATATACAGATATATATGTATATATGTATACATACAGTATATAGGCTTTTTACCTTCCGTAAGAAACTATGCTGTATTATAGAGTCACGATGTGTCCTTGTCATGTTTGACCTTTTTTATACCGTACAATGTAGTGTGCATGAGATGGCGATGAACGTTAAATTGGGGGCTGCAAGAGGAGTGAGAGTGAATGAAGAAAGGGTGGGCTGTGTGAACATATTTCATGAATATTGCCAAAAAAAAAGTTTGTCATTTCTATCATGAGATCAGTAATTTGCTCGTGTGTTGTTTGATTTCTCAACAAGAGATAGGGCACAGTACAGAAACAGGGTCATTCCTGCTATTTGTACTACGTATCACGGCTGGTAAGGTGTCATGTATCGTTATTTTAACCCCGTGCACTTTGAAAATCTTGTTATTGCTCGCACAGGTTTAGGAAGTCGTCCAAAGGCGTAGGCTTCTGTAACATAATGAGATTTTATTTGACAAATGTGTCGGTTCCAGTAAAGCAGAATATTCCCTTTCTAATCAACAGACAGTCAACGATATATCGTACACCCTGCCCAGCCCTCGCTGTCGTACGATACACATTATGACGCATGGTAGTGTGCTTTTCCGAAATAGTAACTCGGCAATGAAAACTAATCTCACTAACACATGCTGCAGCAGGGGCACATGTTTACACACACAAGTTCACTCACACACACACACATACACACACACATAATTGTGCACACAACAGGCTACATACTTCCTCGGCGTCACCTTTTTTTGTTGTTGTTTGGTAAAACGTAATATGACCAGTAGATCGTATTTGGCGGGCTAGCCTGCTGATACTGAAATTCAAAGCCATGACAGATTGCATAGAAACGACTCCCTTCAGCCGAAGTTAATATTAAACCAGGCCTCCGATGGCGATGGAACTCACGCAAAGCGAACCTTATCTAAACGTTAGTCACCTGTAATGTTTCGTATTATACATCCAAGATTTAAACGGAAAACTGATTAGGGCCGGTTTCATTTCATAAAGACCCCCCCCCCCCCGAAAAAAAAGTGATGAATTTTCTGCCTTGTTATTACTGTCTTGTTCGTTCTAACACTAATAATTCCTGCGGAGAACATGCATAGCATAATCCGAATATATGCGTTTGCTGTTCACTTTCCTATGATATTCGTAACAACTGAGGGACACTTTACATTTCAACGAGATATCTTATTTGCGTTTGATAAATACAATCTACATTGTCGACATATTGTCCTCATTAATGTCATTAACTTGTCATACATGATATTAAACTGACAGATCAATCGGTTTACTGAACTGAGATTGACAGTATGGAAGGAATGTAAAAATACTTTTTTTTTTTCGGGTTTTCCCCGAGCTGCTCAACTGTCATTCATCAATCGAAGTAACAACCAAGGTTGCGAGACAACCCATTGCAGCTTGCATGACGAAGGGACGGCGATAGCATGTGAAACAAATTGCAGATTGTAGCGAAAAGAATGATACTGGACATGTAGGCCCTACTAGGTTTTCTGCAGGGAATTAACGGTCAGTGAGAATGCATGAGCAAGTGCATAGATCTTTTATAATACTGAGTGATCAATATAAACACAGTGGACCAACCTCCGCATGTCAACATGCAGTCACTCCTACCCACAGCATGACGTGGCAAGTGGACAATGCAAACACCACTTCACAAATAGGCGCCGATACTATAACAAACTTGATTCGTGCCGTAATAGCGCTGTATAAAGACCAATTATGATTCATGCCAATGGAATGCTTCTACGTCATTCACTCGTTCCGAGAATCAATTCAATGCGAGTTGCCTTTCGATTGACTTTGACACTTCCCGGAAGGTAATAATCGGCCACACCTGGTCCCGCTCGACTTGCTCGAAATAAACGAAATGTGAAAAAGGCTCGACACGGATAAATCAATGCAAAAATAGTGTAAATACGACTAAATATAGTAATCCTTGACAACTGGTTCTCATGAGATTGGTAGTCCTTGTTTTGTACATGTTTTTGTTTTGAATTTACTTCAAAGCATATTTCCCAAGTGTTTTGTTGAATGGTCTTGGTAACGAGTTGTATTTAAAGCGGAAGACTTTAAAGAACACCTGTCTGGTTTTTATTTTTCCCAGTACGCGTAAATTTCACGTCTACGCTTGTCACTCAATATTATAAATATTGAGAGGAAGAGTTTGGAGTAAATTTGTCTTCTCGGAGTATCACTGCTGAACTACATCATGATAAGCCAACCATTTGCGCTGACAGAGAACTAAAGCGAAAACAATAGTTGCGTTACACCGTAGTGCAAGTCATATACCATTATACGTTTTTCATAATTTTCCGCTAGAGTTGAAGAGCAGGGTTGTCCCGCGACGCACATTGAAGTACTGTATAGTGTAACCATGGAGCTACATGGAGCTGTTGTATCTCCATGGTGTAACCCTGATGTAGGCTCTCCTACGCACTGAAGCTCTATCATGTCTTACATGTATGTACAACTGAAACTGTCCCGATGTAGTCAGTGATGAGTAAACATTCTAATCTTGACCTTTCGAAGCCGAGGGTCGGGGGAGGTGCGGCGGTGCCGAGCAGAGACTCCTTTATTCCCTTCCCAGCAATGGCCAGAGGAATGCCAGAAAACAAACTCCGTGAATCATACTCTTCCCGCCAATTACTTCTGGCCCCTTATTCTCCTTGAGCGGTGTCCATTGAGGCACATCTGCTCTGCTGGGCGTCGTCTGCGTCCCTTACTTCCAAGGTTAAATATGAAATCATAATAATAATGGATAACACGTTTTCGAACGCGATGACTGAGATACGAATACGTCATAATCCTAGAGAATACATGTATTCCGTTTTCTCGCAGTACATTAGTAGTCTCGTTTCCAGTTGACAAGACTTTCCACTCATCTTTGTCCCTTCTGTACAAATCGATCACTCTTGATAGACCGTTTGCGTAATTTGGAATCATTCATGTTGTTAAGTTTTATGCTTTCACCGCTGAATAACTATTTTATGACCCTCTTCGTTACACAAGCCAAGGTGTCTCGTCTAGACTCGAAAACCTTTAGGCCATTGGCGAATTGCAAAGTGGCCATTCTTGATCTGCGAAGAAACTGTTGACATCATACAGGGTTGGAAAAACTGGAAAAAATATCACAAAACGACAATACACTTTAAACGTACGTTCTTCAAAGCAAGCAGTAGGCCTACTTCTCTTACTCGACAATAAGAAGGGGTTCGTTCAGTGAACACGTAATTTGCCTCGATAATGACTTTGTTACAATCAGGCAGTATTTTGTCAAGCAAAGATTTTTTTTTTCTTAGTGAATATCACAACTTTTTTTTTTTAAATGTACGTCACAATCACAATCACAGTCGCTCTCTCGCCCACACAAGGTTAGTGTGCATGAATAATGCACGGCCGCTTCGTGGTCTGTTAAATCGTCATTCATTCATGCTATACTGGGAGGAAGCAGTATTAAAGGCTACAAACGAAGTAGCTCCATGCTCAGACGGATGCAAACCCGAACATAATGAAGTATCGCTCGGCGAAAGCGGGGCGCCTTTCAATATGGAGGATACACATCCGCTTCGATATAAATCGTTGAGCAAATAGCTATGGAGAATTCGGAGAAGGACACGAAATGGATGTGTGTAATGTGTGCATGTGTGTGTGTGTGTGTGTATGTCTGTATGTGTGTAGGTGAGTGAGAGAGATAGATAGAGATGGAAAGATATAGAGGGAGGGAGGGGGAGGGAGACCAGACAGACCTGGATACTCTCTGAGTCGTAAATGTCAACATTTACTCGTTTTTACTGCTGTCAGCTTTCCCTGGTACTCCCACCCCCCCCCCCCCCCACCCCCTCACAATGTGTATAAAAATCCCGGGTGTCGATTTTGCGAGGATTTCTTTCCGCTTCGATACAAAGAGAATAATGGTCTGCGATTCATTTCTTTATGATTTGAGTAACGTGTAATTCATACGATGAAAAGTGACTGATCTTGTTGCGTATTTATCGGCTAATAGACCGAGCTATGGAATTTCATTTGGGCCTAGTTATTAAAGCCGGTATGCCCGCAATGTTCAGAAAATCATCCAGACATCGTAACTTGATTTAATGATGTCTCATAAAAACAACACAGAAGTCTTCTGAAAACTTATTGAGAATGCGATCGAGAAGGGCTTCGTAAACTATTTGTGGATGTATAGCTGTTAGTATTAATGAAAATGACATCCTTCAGGAGCTGAAGTTATTCCTCGCAATACAGAGAAACGAGAAGGTCATACGATTTTTATTTTCTCCTGCAACTGTCGCCTCATCGACTGTATAAAGCTGTGATCATGATGATGAGAGATGTAAACCGAATTGACGTGGACATCACTCCTCGAAACACAGTGAAAACAGAGGGCCTTTGCGATGTATCTTTGTGCTGTTGTTGTTGTGTGAGGGTGGTGTTTGTTTTTGTTTTTTTCGTTTATCGTGCGTTTGTCGTTCGATCATTCTGTGTATCAAAATGTCACTCGATATTATTCTTCGGAAGTGGATTCGACCGTAAATTGCATGCGATCAACACGCCACGCCTCGTAAGTGAACTGTGCTCAGGGTAGAGAGAATCGAGGAGCGGAAGAAAAGGTAAGCAGCCATCCATCAATGCAGGACTCTCCCTCGTTAAACGGTAGAATCCATCCTTGGACCGGAGACTCTTCCCCCCTTTGTCAGCCCGTGTCGAAGTCCGACGCGCCATCGATCAAGCTGATCGGAATCAGATAATGAGAACTTAATTCCTCCGCAGTCTCCTCCTCATCCGTCCACTGAAGTCAGGCTCTAATGAGGTTGATGAAGTAGGCTGCACTCGACCAACTTTAGGGGACGCTGCATCTCCCAGTTTAAACCCCTACACGATTTTTGCCTCCATTCTGTAAGACTTCTAAACTTTTTAACGCATTATTGTTTAAGGGATTGTTAAAGAGAAAAAGGAAGTAGGGCGGGTGATGACTCGTGTGCAAGCAATAGAGGATGAAAATGCGACGGATACTGAATCCCTGAAGATCTACAGGAATAAGAACGGACAAATTTGCATTGAATAAATTCCAATGATAGACTTATTCTTTTTTTTTCTCGTCCGTATAGCGGAAGTGAGACATATGCGTCACTTTTCCCTCGTCGTCGTCGTTGGCGGCGGCGGCGTCGACAATTTGATGTAGGCCTATACTCTCCCTAATTTTCCACGGCTATAATTATGAGCTATGAACACTAAACACACACGACCACAGGTGCATAACCTAAAAATGCCGTTTAATTTTTCGATTCTGTTTGTTTTATGTGATGGCACTAGGTGAGGGCTTCAAAACTTCTACACAGAATTTTGACCTTTGACTTCTTTGACCTTTGACCTTGATTTTTGACCTATATTGTACATTTTGCTACAAAATGCTACTCCTTCGCCATTTCTAACCCGATTTCAATTCTGTTTGTTTTATGTGATGGCACTAGGTGAGGGCTTCAAAACTTCCACACAGAATTTTGACCTTTGACTTCTTTGACCTTTGACCTTGATTTTTGACCTATATTGTACATTGGCTACAATATGCTACTCCTTTGCCATTTCTAACCCGATTTCGATTCCGTTTGCTTTATGTGATGGCACTAGGTGACGGCTTCAAAACTTCTACACAGAATTTTGACCTTTGACCTTCGACCTTCATTTTTGACCTATATTGTACATTTTGCTACAAAATGCTACTCCTTCGCCATTTCTAACCCGATTTCGATTCCGTTTGCTTTATATGATGGCACTAGGTGAGGGCTTCAAAACTTCTACACAGAATTTTGACCTTTGACTTCTTTGACCTTTGACCTTGATTTTTACCTATATGTACATTGGCTACAAAATGCTACTCCTTTGCCATTTCTAACCCGATTTTGATTCTCTTTGCTTTATGTGATGGCACTAGGTGAGGGCTTCAAAACTTCTTCACAGAATTTTGACCTTTGACTTCTTTGACCTTTGACCTTGATTGTTGACCTGTATTGCACATTTTGCTACAAAATGCTTCTTCCGGCGGGGACATATATTACGCACCGCGTAATTTCTACTTTTCCTTGTTTGAAAGAGATTGATTGAATTGAATTGAATTGAATTGAATTGGATTGAATTTCTAATAGGGGTGAGGTCCGACAAGGTCAAAGGCCAAAAGTTCAATGAACTTGCCCTGATACACCTTCACAGTATTTTGGTGTTCGCAGTAACCAGGGAGGTGTACTCGCAGTAACTTTCCATATATTTGAGCTATGACCACCAAATTCACACCACAGGTATATATAACCTGACGATGCTGGTCAAGTTTGAGTATGGATGAAGGCCGACAAGTTCAAAGGTGAGCGGTCAATGATCTTTACCTAATAAGCACTGTGCATAATAGTATTGTCGTATATACTCTCAATAACTTTTCACATCTTTGAGCTATGACCACCAAATTTATAGTACAGGTTCATAATAACCTAAAGATGCCGGTTGAGACCGAATATTGATGATTTCCGACAAGGTCAAAGGTCAAATGATCAGTGAACTTTACCTGTAGCACTGTACACATGTAGTATTGTGGTATTCTCTCAATAACTTTCCACAACAGTGAGCTATGACCACCAATTTCACATCACAGATACATCACCTAAAGCTGCCGGTCAGGCTTGAGTCTTTGCGAATTCTGAAAAGGTCAAAGGTCAAAATGTCAATGAACTTTCCCTGATAAGCAACACTAAGCTATTGTGCTCTCGATAACTTTCCACGGCTTTGAGCTATGACCACAAAACTCATACCACAGGTACATCACCTGAAGACGCCGGTCAAGTCCGAGTATTGGTGAAGTCAGACAAGGTTAAAGGCCAAAATGTCGATGAACTTAATATTGAAAAACACTATAATCACAAATTGCGATATGCGCGCGGGCGAGATATCGCTTAGCGTTTGCCATGCTTTATCACATCACTCCCTCCAAATCAGAGTGAGATCAGAGTGGCATGACCTGGAACTGTTTGGACAGGAAACATTTATTTTTGTTTATTTGTTTATTTATTTCAATACGGTTAAAAGATCCATTATTCTTTTTTTTTTCAAGCTGTCACTGTCTTATGCGAGCTCCTATGACTCTGATGTACTTGGAACATAATTTCGATTCCGCGTGAAATGACGGTATGTGATACCGGTTTCATGATTATCCTATTTGTTTGCAGAGTGAAATCCTGCAGCATCTGCTCTGTTCCTGAAACCTAAATTCTGTTTAAAGCAAATACGAATATTATAGGCGTTTTAACCATTTTCTATTGACTATCCTTGATTCAGCTGCATGCTTCTTGTCTACTGTTATGACACACATTCCTGTCAATTTCATTTTCTGTTGTAGGAAACGAACTTTGTAGAGTAGTTATGAAAATCACAGTAAGCACTGCACGTGAACTGGTAAATAAATGGTTGAATATGACTTAATTTTTATGTGTAATGATTAACATACTGTATTCAAATATCACAGGACTGTTGCCGTTTATATGACAAGAATAGAATTGATATCCTCTGCAAGTTAGCAAACGGTGAACGTCACTGAAAGCCTTTCAGTGTAAAAATTGATAGGTCTTATGCGTGCAAGAAAAGGGAAGAAAACGGGCCTACTGCCATTTCAGTTCATGGATGGCTTACAAAGTCTTTCTGGGAGAGGGAATATGTTGAATAAGTGAACACCGACGAACTGGAAAGATAGAGAGGTTGGACCCTGCGCCCCCAAGTGCCCTAGAAGAGATCGGGGTCAATGGTGAACTATGCGCGTTTTCTTCATGTCGCCGTCGCATATCCCCCATATCCTACTCTCACCCCTCCCCTCGCACCCCCTCCCCCTGTTCCCGCTCCCGTAGTCATAATTCTTCGAGATTGAGTAGGGAAAAAAAAAACACGTTCTGCTATTATCGTCGTTCGTTGTGTTGTCGTGCTCTACATACCTTACTAAAAATACAATACACGGAACTCCCTTTTTAAATGTGTAATATTGCAACAATCACGGCGATCTTGCACGCTGAAGAAGGCGAGTGTAGAGGAAGGCTATGTGCACTGATGAATGAAGGCAAAGATTTTTTTTCCGGTTTTTCTGAGGGTGATGGTCCAGTGTGATCAACTGCTACGACTGTATTTTTTGTGTGTACATTGGTGAATGTTTGTTTGCTTGTAAATCAACTATTTGTTGTGGAACTGCTCTATTTCCTACTCGCGTGGGTTGATATTGCCTCTTTCAAATGTCCTAAGACGTACTGGACAAAATCCCAAGTGATGTTTCAATTTGTAAGTGTCAAAGTACGTAGAGGCCTACGAGAGCAGTCGGAAACAAAGAGGGGAACAATGGACCTAAGAAGCGAGTGAGATTGAGGTGCACTCCTCTCCTTCACAGGAGAGGAGGAACGCCCCGTCGACAAAACGCATTTGCGCTGCTTTGTATAAGACTCTGTGCTGCCACATGTGTGCCTACATCCAGCCACTCACAAGTTTCCTGCTATCACCCACTGCCCTCACTGACCTTTACCGTTTACTGCTCATGATTTATTGCCCGCTTTCAGCCATCGATCACAAGAATGCTATATTTTTAGCCACCGCACGGATTCATTTTTTTCCTTCCCTCCCTCCCTCTCCCTCGAAATACGAAACTTCACTGCTGGAGTTCGGTTGCCGTGACAACTGCCATGAATCTTCCATTTGGGGTGTTTTCATGCCGCACTGGTTATGTTTTGGGGGCATAAAAGAGAGTGGAGCAAAGGTTCCGCTGTGCGTGAGGTCGATGCATCAGCGTGGATTTCGCGAGGGTCATCAATGTCTTCTCCGAAATTTGTCGATTGCTCGTAACTCGGACGAAAGCCCCTCGGGATCGTCTCGCAGTTGAGCTCTCCTTTTCTCATCGTGTTCGCGTCTTCAAGTGAGCGTTCTTCGATTCCTCTTTGTTTATCGAATTCATTCTATATTTCAAGCCATCCTCAACATGCATTAGATATATGACTCCGTAGCTCTAGCATCATGTATAATGTGGTCTCAGTTATGACGATGGTGGTGATGACGACAGCAAAAAATATAATGAAAATCATGACTACTGCATAATACATCCACAACAGTTTACCCTAGAACTGAACAGTCACGCCGGGGAACTATAGCACTACCTCGATGATCGTTACAGTGCAGTCTTACTTATGCATCAGCTCCCAGTGGCATTTCAAGCTGTGGGATTCATCATCCCTTTGCACAGCAAATTTAGTCAAAGATTATGCTTTCATACCTTCACGTGGAATCGCCGTTATAAATACGTGCATTCGATATTATTGTCCAATATATTTGACTCCCGCATCCGTAACCTCTGACCTCGGGTCTACTGGCTAACACAGCATGGAAAGGCTCCAGCATAAACCCAGTGGGATTTTTTTTTTTCAAATATCCCCATAAACCGACCCAAAATGTCGGGTTGCTAGGGGCTCAAGACAAACAGCTGGGTAGTTTCTCCCGCGCAATGCCACTTGCAGTTTCCTTCCTGAGGACACCATCAGGACAGCCCCCCAGGGGCTGTAAACCGAAACCTGTCTTCGGAACCAGACACATTCCAAACTCTGTCCTTGCGAACCCTCCCCATTGATCCTTAGTCTTCTTCTCCAGTCTCCCCATGACAATTATCCATCTCAGACAGCCTTTTTCTTCTCACTCGCATGCAAATGGCTTTCTTTCTTTCTTTCTTTCTTTCTTTCTTTTCTTTTCTTTCTTTGTTTCCGCTTTTCCTGGCTGCGGTTTTGTCTACATTCCGTCCACGAGCGCTCAAGGCAAAGTAAACCTTGGATTGATTTCGAAAGTCAAGTCTGAGGAGGAAAGAGAAAGATAGTTTTACACATTGAAGCGATCACATGATATCCTCGGATGTTAAATGATGCTGGTGGCAGCCATACCCGCCACGTTTGGCAAAGCAAAAGACATAACATGCGAGATTCGTTGTCCTGTTGAGGAACATCATTCATCTTCTGATCTTAGCAATGCAAACGCACATGAAGGGAGCAGTCTAAAAATCCTCGTTATACCAAGGAGGTGCTATAGCGCCCGTACCTCCTTGGTTTTACCAGGGAGGTGATGATACCAAGGAGGGTACTAAGCGAGCTCGCCTAGTACAGTACATGTACCTCCTTGGTGGTACCAGCTGCAGTATAACCGACCACCTGTCAACTTCGTCTCCGCGGTTCTCTATTTCATGGTACACTGTACTTTCTTGCTCTACTACACGTACATATGACAAACGAACACACAAATACACACATGCAGTGTACACGGATCCATATTTGTATAAGCAATACACAAGCTCACATTCACAGTGAAAACAATAATTACATTACAACAAAATATGCAAATTGCGTCTAGGGTTGAGGCTAAACACTTTTTCTTCTCCCCCTTCCCTCGCCGCCGCCGCCCCCCCCCCCCTCTCTCTCTCTCTCTCTCTCTGTGCTTGTTGATCGTGCGTCGAGGAATGCGACTTTTGACAGACAGATGGTGGAGCTGGAAGAATGTGAAAAACAGAAGAAAAAAAAATCAGCCAAAGTTTGGGAATGGGTCTGAGGAGGTGCTAACGGGAACCACGTGCATGACCTCACCTGAGGTCACCTTTTGCTGCTGAGAAGCATCCGCAAAAAGTGGAAGTTTCTGTTGAAGACAACGAAATCTCCATTTCGTTCCTGTTTTTCCTTATCAAAGGAGTCTGCTTTCGCTCACTAGAAAGGGGGAAAAATAAAGAGATCTCGGCTAGCTTTTCCAACGGGCTCGGTTTTGTTTGCATGGCATTAGATATCGGACATCAGATACCCAGATTAGTTGCCAATTTTCACACCCTTACACCGCGCTCTTTTTCATGGGATAAGGTAACAATTTGAATTTCAAAAACACGCGATCACTTTCACCCCGCCAAATGTGCGAGACGAGGAAGGAAAGCAACACGCTATACCCACGCTGGAGGCGATGCCAAAAGTCGGCAAACAAAATTTTATCAAATCAATTTCTCCCCGTCCTACCTCCCCGTGTGTGTCCCTTCCCTCGCCTGGAAAACTCCTGGAGTTCCCCGTTTCCTACACTCTCGGATGTCTTGGCAGCATGATTGAATTACCAGCGACCCGTTGATTGCTTTCCGGGAAAAGTCTTCCGAAGCAGATGAAATACATAAGAAACGGGTTAAGAAATGTGCTCACTCCAGGCACATGATTGGTACCAAAGACTCCAATGATGTCGATATCACGGCGCCCCCTATCCTGTTTCTCAAGATACAGCCCGTGCCTCTCTCTCTCTCTCTCTCTCTACACACACACGCACACACACACACACACACACACACACACACAGCCGGCTCCTCTCTTTCATCTACTACCTGTATATAACGTCAATGGTCGAAAATCACATTTACATTACTCGGTGCTTTGTTCAAATGTGATGTTTCAATATACTAGTATTTCTGAAGTACAGTGTTCAGCTGTTTATTATGGTTTTGCAGACTTACAGAGTGCGATGATTTAAACAAGTGACAAGTGTTTTAAACAAACAAGTGAATTGAAGAACTTATTTCTTTAATTGAATATCTATCTATCTATCGACACGCATCACTATCATGCCATTTCAGACAGAGATGACAATCTTTAGTAAACGTGATGAAATTCGGACGACCTTTACTTTGTGTGTGTGTGTGTGTGTGGTGGTGTTGTGATCGGTTACACTTTGTTTTCCCGATGGTACGTTGATCTGAAAATGAAATACGGTTCATTTTTGTCGAGCCCACCGGAGGTGAGGGGAGCCTAAGGGATCGCCTGCGGCGTCTGTCCGTCCGTCCGTCGTCTGTCCGTAACGCTACAAAAACTTCAATAACTCTTTACTCTGGGCTGCAATTGCAATCAAACTTCGAGGGAAGAGGGGTCATACAAAGTTTCACGTTTTACCATATATGAGGGTCACCTCAGGGTCAAAACTCACAGGCAGGGGTAATGAACTTTAGGGGCCAATGTTAAGTTTTTATGGCACGTTTATATTATGGGTCGTAACTTTTGATCCATAACTCCATTTGTGACCAAACTTGGATGGTAGATGTCCCTTGGGGAGTGGATGGTCACCACAAGGTCAATGGTCACAAGCATGGGTCAACGAACTTTCAGAGCCCAATGGTAAGTTTTTTATGGCGCGTTTCTATTATGGGTCATAACTTTTGATCCATAGGTCCGTTTGTGACCAAACTTGGATGGTAGATGTCCCTTGGGGAGTGGATGGTCACCACAAGGTCAAAGGTCACAGGCAGGCGTCAACGTATTTTAAGAGCCCAATGGTAAGTTTTTTATGGCGCGTTACTATTATGGGTCATAACTTTTGATCCATAACTCTGTTTGTGACCAAACTTGGATGGTAGATGTCCCTTGGGGAGTGGATGGTCACCACAAGGCCGATGGTCACAAGCATGGGTCAACGAACTTTTAGAGCCCAATGTTAAGTTTTTATGGCGCGTTTCTATTATGAGTCATAACTTTTGATCCATAGGTCTGTTTGTGACTAAACTTGAATGGTAGATGTCCCTTGGGGAGTGGATGATCACCACAAGGTCAAATGTCACAAGCAGGGGTCAACGAACTTTTAGAGCCCAATGTAAAATTTTTATGGCACGTTTCTATTATGGGTCATAACTTTTGATCCATAACTCCATTTGTGACCAAACTTGGATGGTAGATGTCCCTTGGGGAGTGGATGGTCACCACAAGGTCAATGGTCACAAGCATGGGTCAACAAACTTTTAGAGCTCAATGTTAAGTTTTTATGGCGCGTTTCTATTATGGGTCATAACTTTTGATACATAGGTTGGTTTGTGACTAAACTTGGATGGTAGATGTCCCTTGGGGAGTGGATGATCACCTCAAGGTCAAAGGTCACGAGCAGGGTCAACAAATTTTTAGAGCCCAATGGTAAGTTTTTATGGCGTGTTTCTATTATGGGTCATAACTTTTGAGCCATAACTCCGTTTGTGACCAAACTTGGATGGTAGATGTCCCTTGGGGAGTGGATGGTCACCACAAGGTCAATGGTCACAAGCATGGGTCAACGAACTTTTAGAGCCCAATGGTCAGTTTTTATGGCGCGTTTCTATTATGGGTCATAACTTTTGATCCATAGGTCTGTTTGTGACTAAACTTGGATGTTAGATGACCCTTGGGGAGTGGGTGATCACCACAAGGTCAAAGGTCACTAACAGGGGTCAACAAACTTTTAGAGCCCAGTGTTAAATTTTTATGGCCCGTTTCTATTATGGGTCATAACTTTTGATCCATAACTCTGTTTGTGACCAAACTTGGATGGTAGATGTCCCTTGGGGAGTGGATGGTCACCACAAGGTCAAAGGTCACAGGCAGGCGTCAATGAACTTTAAGGGCCCAATGTTGATTATTTATGGCACATTTCTTTTTTTGCCATAGATTTTTACCCTTTTATATCTCTTTGTATCTGTTTATCTCTTGTTTTATCTGTTATATCCCATTCGCGTACAATTTCTTGTACGCAAATGGGTGAGACACATTATGGCACTTGCCTTGTTCTAAGGTTCGTTTTTTCGAAGGTTCATTCTTCTGAAGGTTCGTAATTCCGAAGATTCGTAATTCCGAAGATAAAATAAAGTTCATTATATCCAAGGTTCGTTAATCCCAATTGAAATATATGGTTTGTTATTCCGAAGGTTCGTCAGTCCGAAAATAAAAAAGTTCGTTGTTCCGAAGGTTTGTGGATCCAAAAACGAAAAAAAGGTTTGTAAGTACACACATTTCTTTCATTTTCAGATTTACGAACCTTATTTCATTTTCGAATTATGAACTTTATTTCATTGTCTGAATTATGAACCTTTTTTCATTGTCTGAATTACGAACCTTTTTTCATTGTCTGAATTACGAACCTTATTTCAGTATCGGAATTATGAACCTTTAGAAAAACGAACCTTCGGAAATATGAACCTTCGGAATAATGCCACAAATGTTCGGATTAAAGAAACCTTTTTCATTTTCGGATTAACGAGCATCGATTATAGGGAATTTGTGTGTTTTGGAGTAACGGACCTTCGGAGGATAATGAACATCCATCACCAGTCTTGATCAACCAGCTAGGATGGATCGGGAAGACTAACTCATTGCTTGTTCCCCAGATCCTTGTCGCACTCGTTGATGCTGTTGCAGTTCCCGTCTTTTAACTTATAACAATGACGCTTTCCTCGCACTCTGACTGGCTCCAATTCGCCGCTGATCATAATTCTCCTGATGGCGGATTGTTTACAAGCGATCGAGACGTCGGCAGGAATTAGAGCCACCTTTGACGGCAACTCTGGCGAAGGCATTCCAGCCTCGCCCTTCTCTAAACTAAACCTATATTCTCTCTTCCTCTCCTCCCCATCCCCTCTCTCTATTTTTCTCTGTTTATTTATACTTTTGGATTTCCAGCTATAATGTCAAGCACCTGTTACTTATATTGAAAATATGCTTATTGATGCTTGTGTCCATTTCAGTTGTAGTTTACGTTATGCCATAATTGTAACATGACTTGAATAGGGAGTTTGGACCCTACAAACATTGTTCTCTTTCCTACACACTAAAAATCATTGCTATTCAGATTTTGCCATTAAGTGAAATTTGAGCAAATATACTTCTGATCAACTTCCATCATTACTTGTAAATTCAGACAAATTTGTACACACATTTATTATCATTATGCATATTGCTTATCCAACTGCCATCATGTAATCCCAAATAGTTGTATCTCATAAATTTCCTCAACATTATCCCCATCCCCAAAATTTCTATCATACCAGAATGCAAAAGATGATTTATATCCATTCATTTAATTTGTAACAAGATACGGTTAATAAGAAAGTATCTGTAAGAGCAGTATGGCTTAAATATTCCACTTAATAATGAAAGGCTTTCAAGACATCTTTCATATCTTCTATATCTTTGTATGGTTTACAAATGATTTGATTGTCACGGTCAATATGAAATAAACCCTGCACCCAACATTGTGTATAAAAGAATGTTCACACACATGATGATGTACACCCGCCCACACACTTATCTGTATGTATAATCACTTATTTGCATTAACACTGATGTCTCCCTATTGCACTTTTTTTTGCACATGTCTCTCCTAATTTTAATCATGTGTCTGTTTGTTTTAGCGTAAGATACCTCTGTTTAGACCCCCCTTGTTTATTCTTCTCTCTCTGCTTGCATCCCTGAGGTTTACTCAGGACCGTTGGTCTGGATAATCTTCCTTAAATCACTCATAATATCTCTCATGGGTTTATTCATAATGAAGCAAAGAAAAAACAACTGAAAAAGTATTTCCTATTACGTTATTAGTAATACGCTCAAACATGATTGCAATATCCAATCATCTTTCTCACAGTCCATGCATCTTCACAAATGTGTATGTTGGTCATACTTTATTAAGTTTCTATTAATTTGGGTGACTGGAAGATGTAAGTTGTTATTATTTTTTTTTTCTGGTAAAGCCATTACCAAATAGATTTTGCCTCGAAATTGTAATTCAAGTCAATAAAAAGATCTTGCAAGAATACTCCAAAATGTTACTACAAAACGTATATTGTGTAACTTGCAGGAAAAAGTATGTAAAATTCTTTGAGAACGACTGTTTTTAAAAAAAATGGATAACATGAGTGGAAAGTTTAGATTAATTAGTTAAAAGCAAAAAAAAATTGTGACATGAATTACATAATTGCAAGGAAGGTCTAGATTAAAGTTCCTTTTATTTTCTCTCAATATGGCAATCTATTAAATAATTCTTTCCCATTTATTGCCACTTTGATAAATGGCAAATGTTTTTACATTTCTCTCCTATGTTGTGCATTTTAATGAGTATGACCAGTTCCAATTTAGGACATTCTCCAATTAAAGATTTGCATTAAAGTTCACCATTGCTTATTTGATAATGACAAGATGATAATTCCTGTGGCAAATTTCCCAAGGGCCTTATTGGTTAAAGCATAACAAGTCAAGCCTTCCAGTTTTCATTTAAAACATAAGTAAACCATTTTCATTTGATCTTTCTAAAGCTGCACTTGGAGCAGAGGAATGCTGTTTTGACAATATTTTGCTTTTCACCACGTTTGAAGAAGATGATTTATATATGCCTGTACCTCTCCCTTCAAAAGGAGTGAACAAAATGATATCAAAATATATATATGAATAAACAAATCAATTAATCTTTTTTCTTTCTTCTACAGATCCAAACGGCTAAGTCAAACACTTCCTGTTGCTGACAAAAATGATTCAAGGTAAGTTTCTGCTTGCTTTCCTCGACTGCTTTTGAAAAATACTTTCTTGACAATTACGAGAAACTTTGCAGCTTACTATACCCCCATTAAGCCGACAGACTTCTTGATCAATATACAACATATGGATACAATACTGTCATGATGGAACTGCTTGTCTTAATTCTTGTATACTGATACATCATAGGAGTATGTCATATAATTGCAGTGATGGTTTTGGCATCATTTCGGATGAGTATTGTTTGGGGGATTTTTTGTGTGTTTTAATGCTCTCATGTCCATAAGTCATATAAGTAAGTGATGGGGCTTTATCATAGTGCATGTAATGCAGCTCCCACTGCTACGTGATGAAGCGCAAGGTCTGAAAGCAGCCATCAGATTGTATTTTTTCGTCGTCGCCTTTTTGTGTGAAAGTGCTCATTGATGTGTCATATGTCTACACGTTGCACGATAAACATAAAAACACTAGGTGTCTTAAAGGGTTTTTGTCACCATGCTTTGATGTTATCTTTGAATGAATGATACTTCAGCTGTTTTTGCACCATCAACAGGACAACAACAGAAAAAAAGTTAAGTTCACAGACACACACCCATACCCCCCCCACACACACACACCACAAACAAACATATTTCTAGACTGTAATTGAATATCCTCTGCTTTCAAAATAGGAATTTTTATCATTATTTCATTAGTTAATTTCAACCCTAGTCTGTGTAGTCTAGTTTCTGGAGTTGATTACAGCTGAAGTAGAGCAGTAATAGAAGAATGCAACTCAAGCAAGGTAATCCAAACGAAGTTTCATGGCTGTGTCATGAGCATGTGTGTGTATCATACTTTGTTTTGCATGTCATTGCTGCCATATCCCTAGGTCTGCCTTTAATCACCTTGCTTGTGCTGCAGCCAAGATGTACAAACTGATATTATGGGCCATGGCATGATATATGAGAGCTGGCTGGATCCATTACCACTGAGGATAGGGTTGCTGCCAATTTGCAGCTTGTTTTCCATTCTCCCCAGGAAAGTTCATATTACTCTTCTAATCCCCCATCCAGCACTTTTCTCTTCTGTTCTCAAGACACGCACTCTCTTACTTTAGCCGAGATGGCTTGCCATGGTGCAGTAGTGCTGAGTTTTTGTGGATCAGGTTGACTGATCGCCTTTCAGCCTCCTAGCTCCTGGTCTCATGACCAGCGAGTGGAGAAAGGACGGAGGTTTTTGGAACAAAGGGAAGAGAACATCCGATACTGGCGGTCGGCTTTCGCGCGCGATGGCAAGCAGCTTCTTCCCAGCAGTATTGAATTCCAGGCGTTGAATAACTGTCCGTGGTCAGACCATGTGTGAGCACATGCCTAAATCAAATAGGTCGCGCTGCAATCATGACCAACATTCAAATTTTGAATTTTTCCTTGTTGCAGAAAAGGGATTATCTATCACTTCCCTTTTCTGCAAAGCTCGCTACTATTTGTGCATAGTTCTCATCAAGGTGACAAACAGACAGAACTTTTTCTCTGTTTTCATTGATTTAAAACAGGTAATCATAGTTTGATCATTAATCTAAAAAAAAAGCAGACAAAGGAAAAACACAGTATGGAGCAATTGATACAAAGTGTAAAGTGTGATATATCATGTATTGTTTGTTCTTGTTTATATGTTATGCTTTTTCTTCAGTTAAAACATTTTTGAAAAAACCTTAAAGGTCAAATCACTTGTCAAACCTCCATTTACTGAAATGTAACCTTCATTTCCCTTTTCCTTTTCCCCACTCTTTGTTCTGTCTTCTGACTGATGTTCAGATGATTTTTAAAACCCTGGAAATCTATGATTTTTTTCTGAAATTTACAAACATAAATATGATACTTTAGACAGAGCATCAGGATAAGTGATCCATTTTGTTAAAGTGCTCAAGAGTTACTCGTTCTGAAACTCTGGAGAAATACTGTAACTGACAACCTGCACTTTTATTCTTTCTCTGTCGACAATTGTGGCCACTAATGTAGCAGGACAATCCAATTTCTCCAACCAAAAATATCTATATCACAGTTCCAGTTAAAGGGACTGTACAGCACTGGTTGAGGTGGGGATTCATGTTTTGAACATTCCTAAGTGAGATAATGAGAAACCTCTTATGAAATATGAAAGAGCATGTAATTTTAAGAAGGATTCAACATTTATTAGCTCACCTGAGCCAAAGGCTCAAGTGAGCTATTGCGATCGCCCTTCGTCCGGCGTCCGTCGTGCGTCGTGC
Source organism: Diadema antillarum (assembly GCF_040938485.1). Lineage (NCBI taxonomy): Eukaryota > Metazoa > Echinodermata > Echinoidea > Diadematoida > Diadematidae > Diadema > Diadema antillarum. The sequence continues at coordinate 709,228 of NW_027271881.1, forward strand.
GTCGTGCGTCGTCCGTCGTCCGTCGTCCGTCGTCCGTCGTCCGTCGTCCGTCGTGCGTCGTGCGTAAACTTTTTACATTTTCATCTTCTTCTTGAAAACCCCAAGACCGATTTTCATCAAACTTGGCAGGTAGCATCCCTAGGGGGTTAGGAACTCAATTTGTTAAAATGGGCACCATGCCCCACCCAGGGGGCCCCCAGGGGGGCCCAAACCCCCCAAAATTAAGGAATCTGTAAAAATCTTCTTCTCTAGAACCAGAAGTGATAGAGCTAAGTTAATACTATGAGTTAGTACATTGATGACTGTAGTTTCAAGTTTGTTCATGGCAGAATCAGGGGTGCCCCCCTTGGGACCCAGGGGAGGGGGGTGGGGAAGGGTTCTAATGGGGCCTAAATTGTACATTTTCATCTTCTTCTTGAGAACCCCATGACCCATTTTCACCAAACTTGGCAGGTAGCATCCCTAGGGGGTTAGGAACTCAATTTGTTAAAATGGGCACCATGCCCCACCTAGGGGGCCCCCAGGGGGCCCAAACCCCCCAAAATTAAGGAATCCGCAAAAATCTTCTTCTCTAGAACCAGAAGTGATAGAGCTAAGTTAATACTATGAGTAAGTACATTGATGACTGTAGTTTCAAGTTTGTTCATGGCAGAATCAGGGGTGCCCCCCTTGGGACCCAGGGGAGGGGGTGAGGAGGGGTCCTAATGGGGCCTAAATTGTACATTTTTATCTTATTCTTGAAAACCCCATGACCCATTTTCACCAAACTTGGCAGGTAGCATCCCTAGGGGGTTAGGATCTCAATTTGTTAAAATGGGCACCATGCCCAACCCAGGGGGCCCCCAGGGGTCCCAAACCCCCCAAATGAAGGAATCTTTATAAATCTTCTCTAGAATCAGAAGTTATAGAGCTGAGATAATATTATGAGTGAGTACATTAATGACTGTAGTTTGAAGTTTGTTCATAGGAGATCCAGGGGTGCCCCTCTTGGGTAGGGGGGGGGGGGTGGTTGGAAGGGTCCAAATGGGGGCCTGAATTGTACATTTTCATCTTCTTCCTGAAAACCTCATGATGGATTTTTGTCAAACTTGGCAGGTAGCATCCCTAGGGGGTCAGGATCTCAATTTATCAAAATGGGCACCATGCCCCACCCAGAGGGCCCCAGGGGGCCCCAATCCCCCCAAATTAAGGAATCTTTAAAAAAATTGGGCCCTTATTGTACATTTTCATCTTCTACTTGAGAATGCCTGGTCAAATTTTAATTTAGATTAGTGACTGCATGAAAGGTGAACTTGCGATACTCAGGTGAGCGCTAGACCCGCGGGTCTCTTGTTTGATGAAAATTGGTTTTCAAATGGCTGAGATATCAAAGTGTTAATAATAAAAGACGACAGGCCACGCCTTTTACTAGGATCCCTTTGTTTCACCTTGTTTTTGGATATCTCAGCCATTTCAAAACCGATTTTCATCAAATAAACTTTTGATACCCCTTAGAATTGCATGCTCTTTGACATCTCATGGAGTGGTTTCTGAATATCTCGTAAAACGTTAAAAGCTAAATCCTCACCTCGACCAGAACTGTACACACCCTTTAAAGTACACTATTTTTTTTTGGGGGGGGGGGATCAGAGTTCCTGAAAGACCATGCTCTTTCATTTTATTGCATAATTTCCCTACTGTTTTTCAAGTATAATGCATAAGCCAGGAAAATATTGTCTTCATTTTCATTTGTCACTTGTGTCAGTGTTCCCACTATCACATGATAGATTGATTACAGTGTTGTGTCAACGTGATGTAATCAGATGCCAAATGAGAACTAGAAGGATGTTACACTGCAATTTAATATTTGTGGAGTTAACAGTCTCTGGCTTTTTACTGGTTAGATGAACAGGAACATATACAATTGCCCACTTTTAGAAGAATCTTCAGACAATTCATATTTTCACCACAAAAAAAAAAATCATAAAGGTGTATTCTCGAGATTCAGTACATACATCACACATACTGACCAAAAAGAAAGAAAAAAAAAAGGTTGTTGTGGCTATCATTTGATCTCTTATTTCCTTGTCGTACAATGGTATCGTGTCCAGTCATTAATGACGTGCAACTTGAGTCTGTTATGGTATTAAGAAGTTATGAGCATTTTCTCCATCACGGCTCAATGAAGACACAGTTTCACCTATAAACGGTAATGCAAAAGATACCAGATATGTTGGTGTGAGTAATCTTAGGTGGGTGTTTGTTTATTTTTTAATGATTTTGTCATAGAATAAACCAAAATTGATATGCAGAATGATAAGCATCACCAAAAATTACCTCGACCATCAGAGGTGGAAAAAGAAAATTCGCTGAGATCAAGCATACATGTATTTTAGTTTGGATTCAGATTTTTATCAAAGTATCATTTCCTTATTGTGTTTGCCTTGTCTCACGAATGACAAATGGATCATCATACTGTCAGTGATGATGGTAAAGGTATTTTCTCACCATAGTTATGGCAATGAATATCTTTATTGCCATAATAGTAAGTATTGTTATCATTGCTACTTTTGTTGCAATTGTTTTTATCACCTACTGTTTCTCGATATATTTTTACATCAAACATGTCACTTTCTGTCTCAAACGAACAAAGGAGAAGATCATACAAGCTGCAAGAGAAATACAGGCGACTCCCATTATAACTAAGTTCTTGTGACCGAAACTCTTCTTTTGTTATATCAAAATTTTGTTATAGCTGAACAATAGCTGGAACAATAAAGTACATGTATAGGTAAGTAAGTATAGGTGATAATGTTGGGATCTAAATTTTTTTAACAAGAGTTTTGTTATAACTGTTTTCGCTGTAATGGGAGTACACTGTACTGCTTCTATAGAAAATCACATGCCTCCATCCAGGCACAGTTTGCTATTTGTCAATAGAGGCGTAGATATGATGCTTCTCACTAAACTGTTAAATGTGGTAGTGCCTTTGAAATGAATGGCGAGAACAAACAAGAAAAGAAAGAGCCAAGCCCGATGAACTTTCGGAGCAGCAAAGATGATATGGGGCAATATAAGCTGACCCAGCTCCTGTTTCCCCTTCCCCTGTCTGTGCTGCTATTTTTAAACATCTTGGGGATCATCTGCATGATTAAGGGGAAAATGAAAGGGAACACTTATATTGAATGACTGTCAACGATTTTAGGATTAGACCCTAGAATAGATTGTCTGCCTACCTGAACACGATTCTCTCTCCTTCTTCCTTCAAAGGTGAAACAAGTTACGAAGTTTTACCTTGAGTTATTTTACGCTGTTAGTGAATGGGCTTCTTTACAAGATGGTATTACCGTAATTAAAACCAAACCAACCAAAAAAAAAAAAAAGATAAATAAAAATATCCTCACATCTTTATGGAATTTGTTAACAATCTAACAAGTATAAATTTCCATACGATATTGATAGATGTGATGACTTACAAGTTAACAAACTTATAATATCCTGCCTCACAGGCAATAAATGGTCCCAAAAAGCACTACAAGTATCATGGCTTTATTGGACAAATTTTCAGCAAAATTGTATTTAATGTGTTATGGATGAATGGTTTAATTACTCTGTTGCTGGTATCTGAGTTTCGGAGTGACACCTGTTGAAACCTTATTTCGACACGTATGTTGATGAATGCTATGAGGCAAATACGATAAAAAGGTGAAAAATTAGCTGCGACTTGCGAGTAGCTTCACAAATCATGTGCATGCATTCTAGTAAGATAACAATTCAATTCTTTTTTTCCCTGTAAAAGTTTGGTTGAAAAATATGTGTAAAGGAAGGAATCATTGCACTCGTGCTTCTCTGCGTAAGCAAACGTAAATTTGCATACTGTGTTCACCGTTGTCGTTGGTTCATCGGGTCTACTCTGACTCATCCGTCAGGTCTCATTCCTGTCCCCTGCAATGATGACACAGCCTCTTTCTTCTTTTTTTTTTGCGTGGCAGCAGAAATTACCACTTCCTGACTTGGCTGTATTCTTTGAGGCGGGAGCAATGGGGTGACATTGGCAGGTCAAGGTACTGTCGGCTGCTTCCCCTCCAAGACAACAGGAGCTGTTGCCACGGCAACCGACCCAATGCGAGGTGATAATGCACGTGACGTGTCACATCCTCCCTTCTCTTCCATCCTCGCCGACCCGTACCAGTGACAGTTGTTAGTCTGCCTCAACCACAACACACAATTGCGCGCTGATTATATACGGCCATATTTGGGCAAAGCGTTTGTAAGACGTGATATGAATTTTGCGTAGAAACATCAAAGAATGCACTGAGCGATCACTGGCATGTTCTCAGACCATGATGTTTTTGAGATGATAAAAAGTTGACAATATAGAAACTGATAGATTGGAACGTTTGAATTCCAATCCTCATCTGGGGCTGAGTCTTTCAAAAAGTGTCGTGCCATTCCATTTTTGAGCTGTCTTTGATAAACAGGGTAAAAGCAGATGAGCAGAATGCTACAGGTTTCATAAAAATGAAATATTAACTAAGAAAGATATGGAATGGTATAGTTTCAAATTCTGCCATGCAGATTACAAATTTTGAAAGGCAACATTACCTTACACCATTGTTATTGGCATGTGAGAAGATTTTTTTTTAAATGCTTCTTGTCCATAATCACCATTTACAACCCCTCCCCCCCCCCTTTCGATATGTGGTTCCAATTTAATTTCTTCTTATTTACTTCATACACACTCTCTCTTATACACACACAAATACACACAGTTTTATATCTAGTATATTTTGCTAATGCAAATTTGTGCTTGATCATTTAGATATGTTTCAGAGAACACATCAGTAATATACATATATCAATATTCTACTTTTGATTGTTTATAAACTCCATAATCATTGCTTCTGGTATTTGTTTAAGGTATTGTTGTTATGGTTGTTTTTTTTTTGTGTGTACATGTGAATAAGTTGATTCTACAGTGTCGTGGAATGTTGCGTGTCTGGAGAAGACTTTTTCGCGATCCCGTTCCCCCAAAGTAAGAGTGACAGCAGCCCATGGATGCCTCGCGATAACTGACTTGTTGCCTTGTAAAGGTGTTTCCTTCGGCCTGTCAAGTTTGTCAACACAATGGTTGGTTTACTTGTGACTCACGCCGTTCCTCTTTGACTGGCCTTCACGCATTCTGTGAGCTACGCTGTCACATGACTGCCGAACTCCTCTGAAGGGGGTGGGGAGGGCTCTTACACTTTCAAAGAAATGTTTGCAAGTCAAGTAATTTTTGCAAATCTGAATGCAGACTTGAATCATAGTTCTCCCAGTCATGTCCCCTGAATTTCTTTTTTGACCAATTTTTGGTGTAGAGTTGTATACCAATTGAGTTTTACTCAAGTCTGGATGCTTGCTGTTTTTTTGAATAGTTTGACCACTCCAATACCATGACTAAAGAGGTAGAGCCTTATTAAACTAGACTTTTGCTTTTCACTTCTGCTGAAGTGTATGCACATGTGCATATACTTCTTCATTTCTACCAAAATTTTATTGAGACATACGTATCTAATTGGCAGGACAGGGTATTGTGACACAGCTCTTGTATGGTGAGTTGTTTCCAGATTGCAGTAAGCTAAAAACATCATTATTTCCATATCTGAACTTTTAGTGGCCACAAATATATGAATTAATGCATTTCAGACGATATCAAAGAACAAATCTTTTTCAATGGGGGAGTGGGAAAACCTGTCAGAGTAACTTAGATGTTTTAGCCAGTGAGATTCATGAGTTTCAAACAATATTCCAGAGAGAGCAAATGTGGGGATAATACTTTTAAGTTTGCTTATTTGGGTTTTTTTTCCAGTTCCAGTTGTGTAATGACGCCCTGTCATGTCATCAATTTCCCTACAGCATGGCTAACTTTTTGTGAAGGCTTTATACTCTCTGAAGGGAGAGGTGTTGGGCACAGTGGAGTAGTTCTCCTATACAAACAACTCATGGTTCTCCTTCATCTTACCTCCTGTGTGAAATGTATGATGACAGCTCCTTCCATCTCCTTCTCTTGTCTGCAAAAAAAATTGAGTCACGTGTCCCCACAGGGTTGTGATGTCTCTACTGATGTGGGTCAAACAGGACCAAAAGGTGTTTGGCCTGGCCAACTGTCTGTCAGTTATTTCTGGGGCTCCTCTATCCCAAAGATCTCGGTCAGCGTTCCCGCAGGACTGAACCATACATAGATTGATTAGATGCCAGGTAGATTTCAGACTGACATTGTTGGATGATTTCTGCCAATCTGAAAGTCTGTATTGATACTGTTTGTTTGTTTTTCCCCTTCTTCTTCTTTAACACCTTTTCAAGATTATGCATAAATGCTGGAATTGGGTGTTCACTGTTCTACAGCTGTCTACATGAAAACAATATATAGATATAATGCAAGACTACTGAATATACACTGGTTTCATGGCATTTGCCCAAGCTCCTTATGTAATGGTGTGGTACCTAAACATGTAATTGTTATGAAGTCTGTAGCATTTGAACTTTGTTGCTTAACATGTTTTCATGAACCAGTTATTTTATGTTTTTCACAGTCCAGAGTATAGTTGATAATGCTATTACCTCACAAGCACTCTGCATGTCCTTTCTGCAAATTTTCATAAAATTTAATCTTGTTTATGAGAAAAAAAGTAGAATATTATGCACTTTGTACAAAAAAAAATATCATTTAGTTGTCATGTATCAGGAGGTTAGATTAATAGAATACATGCAAAATAACAGAAACGGAATTGCTATCAAATCTCTGATATACAAACCATAAAATTATGGCATTGTTACATCATTTGTATACAAATTATGCAATTGTAACTGATATCGCTGTGAAAACATACATAAACATTGCACAATTTCAGATTTTTCTTTTTTGATTCTTTGTCCAAGCTTGAATTAAGCACTTGCTCTGTAACTTACAACTTTTTTTACTCTGCTTTATGTTTGACTTCATTCTTCATTTGATAATTTCAAGAGGAATAGGGGAGTGGCGGTCCCCCTTTAAAGTGAAGCATGCAGATCGTGGAGAGTGGCAAGCCACGTCAGCATGCGTGCAATGAAAGCCTGTTCCAAACCATCAAATTAACATTGTTGACTGTTTCATATATGGGGGGTGAAATGTTCAAAATGCTGCCTCATTCCACAGACTAAGCCAAAAATCTTGCCTCTGGGCAATAAGCTGTACTGCAGTAGTGAGAAACTGTCAGGGGTCATTAGAACTGATTGGGGAGAGTCACATGTTTTTTTGTGTAGCTGCTCATCAAAAAATATCTATTTGGGGAAAAGTGACCAACAAACAAGATGTCATTTTTGTCTTCATTTGCTCACCCTGTTACCGTACTGTGTGACCATGCCACTCTCCTGACAGAAATTCATGCCAGGATTAGAATGCTGCCATTAAATCCTAAACGTGTCCATTTACCCGATCGTAACTTGCCAGGCTCTTCTCTTGCCTCTTGAGTAAGTTCCCTTAAAAAAAAATGGAATAAAATATGATGATAATGTAAGAGTGTGATTTGTGTGTCCCTTGTCGGGTTATGTAGCGTGGTACAATCACAACTCTTACGTTCAGACGCGAAGGAAAACCAGGTTCAAACCATGATATGCAGTTTAGACAAGTGCACATTTATTGGTAATATATAATGTATCCAACGTAGAATATAACAACAGATGTAGATGCACGCAGACTCCCTAAATTCGCTTGGTAGCCATATAGCTACCCATGACAATGGTCATGGGTATGGCCAGGGAGTATCGCCCCTGAGGACTTGTCCCCAAGAGGGGAGAATCCAGAATGACCCATCTAACCATGTGAGGTACTATATAAGAGATGGGTCTTTGATGTAACAATTACTTTGGTTACAATAATGTAGTAGAACTGGACAAAGGACTGGCTGTGGGAACTGTAAATACAGGAGTCTGAATTACTTACAGAACAAGAGGAAGGATTAAGTATTAAGTTCATTGCGGATTACTAGAGGAAGGAGTATATTGTGATGGTGGGCTTTTACACGGGAAGTTTACATGGGAGTTTGATGACATTGTTGATGAAAGAATATAAGGACTATTAAACTGTGGGAATTGTAAACAGGAGTTTACATGGGGAGTTCAATGACATTGCTAATGAAAGAATATAGGAACTTTGAAACTGTGGGAATTGTAAACAGGGTTTGGGGTGGACTGGATTTCTAAATGAACCAATGTTCAGGGTAGCATCTTTCCGTCTTACATTCGTCTCATCTTTCAAAAAGAAACGTCCTCGTTTCATAATTATAAACTGATGGATATTGATAAGAAATCAGGACATTGCAAATGGGAAAGAAAAACCAAATAGAAAACAAAAATGATAATCTAAAACCAACATCAACATTAATTTGAATAACATTGTCCATATCATCCTCTACACCTTACTGGATTTTCTATCCATATGATCAATGCACAACAAATATACAGCAAATATTAAATTAGAGAAATTAAAACCAACAAAAAAATGTTTAAACTGGTTCAAACTGGGCAAAGAAATGATTTCTGAAAAAATACAATAATATATGAAATTATCCTAATCAAAACGCAATATGAACGCAATATGAAAAACACATCTAAACAAATGCATAGGTGAGCGAATTGTAATCGGAAAATGAACCATATATGAAGCTAACACCCTCATCATTACTACTGATAACATAAGAAAAAAAAATGAGAGAGAAAATAGCAAAATTTTGAAAAAGCAATGGAGGGAGAAAAAGACTGGGATTGAGATATCTTATAGAGAGAAAGAAAGGGTGGTAAAGAGACGTAAGACATGAAATTTATAGAAAAGGTAAACAGAGGAGATAGTGAAAATTCAAGGCATAAGCCGCAATCATATGAGAACTTAAAATTCAATCGAATACAATGTAGTATGTACAGTATGATAATTATGAGACGTTCCAGAAGCATATTACCTTTAAGGAATACAATCAATGTAGGTATACAGATTACACAGAACACAAACGTGCAAACCCGAGATATCCACGAATGTCTAAAATAACGTAAAACACTGAAAATAATCAGTTTGGCAGACTTAAAAGAAACCCAAAGTGGGAAATAGATTTAGGACAATAACTCTAGTTATAGCAAGGCCTAAGGATCCATAAAAACACAATCTCAAAGTACATGGTTATTCTCAGGAAAGAGATACCAACAACCAACATTATTTCAGTTAGAAAATAACCTCAACTGTGATTAAAATACGCAATTACAAGACAAACATATCACAAAACTAGCAATTATTCTATAGAGATTGGAAAATGAATATATGGAACTCATGGTAACGAAAATATAATGTCATGTATAGTGGTATTGCCTCAAATTCAATGACGATTCAAAAAGGAGTAAACTATTGTGCAATGCAATGATGAAGAAAAAAGATAAAATCAGTGAAGAGCATTTACATGAATAATGAAAAATCCTATGATCAAAACATTAGATCAATGCATTACTCAAAAGAGATATAAGCGCTGTAAGCAATGAAATTTACAAATAACTACAGAGATCCTCAAGCATGAAACAGTGATAAAGGAGAAGGGTAGGATGTGATGAGGGTTATTAATGCAAGGATAACAAAAGCAGGATAGAAAAGGAGTCTTAAAGTGGTGACACGTGATCAAAAGAGATGTACGCAGAGTTGTATTGACCCCGTGAGCGAGACTGAGTATGCAGGGAATCAGAACGAATGCATGGTTGGGAACGGAATCCTCACATGTATAGGCAACACGAGTCCCGCAAAGAGTTTCATAGGAAGTGACGACACCACTGCATCAAGGCAAATGTGACATCACCAGAAAAATTAGGAGGCAATCATATAAGGATAAATGATTCCCCACGGTAGGAAAAGAAGAGGAGACGACATCAGCATCATAAAGTGACATCGGTGAAGGAAGAAATAAGGGGGGGGGGCAATGAAGAAAAAAGAAAAAGTGAGGTGGTGATGTAGCACAAACAAGGTGTCACAATGAAAATGATAGGCAGTTGAGAAGCACCGAATAGAAAACAGGATGAGAAAATAACAAAGCAATGGTGCCAGCATATCCTACACCACTATGAAATAAACAATTATCAAATATAAATCAAAACACAAAACATGCAAAAATTGAAGGACCACAGACCCCAAAATAAAAGGACCTCTAGTGCAGGGCACAGAGACTGCGCAAACTGAGCATTTAGATATAGTGCAGGCTAACTAATTCCAAACAGTGAATATAACATTTTCTAGTGTGAGGAAGAGGAAAGTTTGCAGAAACCAGAGCTAGAAGAAAAAAAATTGAGCAGAGAAATTGCCCTATTAAGTACAGCACAATCACTACCGGCAACTCACATACAGGTATACGCAAACCCCAAATCGAATGCAGTGACAATAGCAACAAGTCCCAAAATCAAACTACCATACAGTAGAATACAAAGATGGGAAAGTAAAACATAAAATATACCTGTCAAATCAACTAGACATAAACTTCAAGCAGTAAGCATATACTGTAAAATGAGGAATACGCGCGAAATTTAAAGGCACGCGAAAGTTCCTGTCCATATCACGTGCACCGAATGTCAAAGGCAACTCGCGAAAACTTCACGCTGGAAAAGGCCGTCGGCTCCATTCACAAAAAAAAATTATGCCGCGAAAATATCGTGTTTTACAGTGTACTCGAAATGTTATGTATGATTGACAAGAAAAAAAATTAACTAAAGAAGATCAACTTAGCAGTTCAGTCCTGGTCATCGGAGAAGGCGACACCAACAAGAAGGAACAGCAAATAGATGTCGATAGAGCCAAGGGTGATGATGATGTGTAGCATTCCAGTCATCGACCACAAAGAAGAGAAGCAGAAAGCAGACCACTACCGAAGGATTCCTAGCGTCGAATTTGGATTCTAAGGCGATGATCCTTCCACAGTACGTAAGCAGGCACCTTAAGTGATCAGCGGCTGGAGTTCCACTATCAGCAACAGTCAAGATACGGGGTGGCCGGTGACAGAATCATCCGATCATGCAGCACAAAAATTGATGAAGGCAACACGATGGCTGTCATAACATGAACAGCATTGCAGGTATCACAAGTTCAGAGCTCATAGGCTGATACTGTAAATATTCAACGATGAACCAGCATCAACAATAATTGAAGGTAAAACTGAAGAGGGCTCTTATGTCCATGCAGTGTTGTTTACAGGGACAAAAGTATTATACCTTTGTATGTAAATGAATAGTAAAGCCCCAAACAGCAAAGCGTCCACAAAGTGCAGTTTTTAGGAGCTGACCATTTCTAACGCGAAATGCAGTGGAATGCAGCTCAAGGTAAAGATGTAATAACAGGATTCTCCAAAAACACCAGAGCAGCAATGTCTATATAATGTAGAAAGATGAACTCACAAGTTCGATCTCCGAGCGGGAAGCGATGGCCCCAGTTTACCGCTGCCACCAATTGTAAGAGTGTGATTTGTGTGTCCCTTGTCGGGTTATGTAGCGTGGTACAATCACAACTCTTACGTTCAGACGCGAAGGAAAACCAGGTTCAAACCATGATATGCAGTTTAGACAAGTGCACATTTATTGGTAATATATAATGTATCCAACGTAGAATATAACAACAGATGTAGATGCACGCAGACTCCCTAAATTCGCTTGGTAGCCATATAGCTACCCATGACAATGGTCATGGGTATGGCCAGGGAGTATCGCCCCTGAGGACTTGTCCCCAAGAGGGGAGAATCCAGAATGACCCATCTAACCATGTGAGGTACTATATAAGAGATGGGTCTTTGATGTAACAATTACTTTGGTTACAATAATGTAGTAGAACTGGACAAAGGACTGGCTGTGGGAACTGTAAATACAGGAGTCTGAATTACTTACAGAACAAGAGGAAGGATTAAGTATTAAGTTCATTGCGGATTACTAGAGGAAGGAGTATATTGTGATGGTGGGCTTTTACACGGGAAGTTTACATGGGAGTTTGATGACATTGTTGATGAAAGAATATAAGGACTATTAAACTGTGGGAATTGTAAACAGGAGTTTACATGGGGAGTTCAATGACATTGCTAATGAAAGAATATAGGAACTTTGAAACTGTGGGAATTGTAAACAGGAGTTTACATGGGGAGTTCAATGACATTGCTAATGAAAGAATATAGGAACTTTGAAACTGTGGGAATTGTAAACAGGGTTTGGGGTGGACTGGATTTCTAAATGAACCAATGTTCAGGGTAGCATCTTTCCGTCTTACAATAATAATAATGATAATATTATTATTATCATTATCATTACTACTATTAGTACTAATAAAAATATGAACAGAATATTATTATGATTATTATTGTTATTATTATTATTATTATTATTATTATTATTATTATTATTATTATTTTATTATTAGTATTATTATTATTGTCATAATTATTATCATCATTGATATTGTTATTATTATTATTATTATTATGATTATTATTATTATTATTATTATTATTATTATTATTATTATTATTATTATTATTATTATTATTATTATTATCATTATTATTATTATCATCATCATCATCATTATTATCTTTATTAAAATAAAACAAAATGAAAATCAGTTGTAATATAAGTCTCACCAGCCCAAGTGCGCATAGAAATGTCAGTGTCTGATGTGAACACTACTGTGATGCAATGTGGACTATGGCTCGTTCACATATCCCACTTTGACAGTTCTGGAGTTTTCTAGCTAGCAGGATCTTGATAATGTTGGGAAATAAGTGGGGAATCCTGAGAGGCTGTGATGTAGTCGTTAGAAAGCAAGCACAATTCTTTTTTTCTTTTTTTTTCTATCCTTGGCAAGACTTTCATGGAACCCTTTAAAATTTGATATCAATCACAATGTGCCTGTATTCAGGGTGGTGGGTAAAACACTCTTTCCAACCCCCCCTTCCCCTTGCTGTATAGACAGCTATAAGGGCAGTGTCAGATGATGAAGAGGGATGTTGCACCCTTGTAAGATACACGTTTACTATGCATTTTTTGGTTTTATCTATAATTCGGAACAGAAAGTGGACATATCAATATAGTTTTGAGATAATCTGGAATTCCAAATAGTATTTGTATATACTCTACAATTGGCAGTGCCTCCAACTTCAGTGCCCCAGGTCCAGCATCCTGCAAGAATGCTGCAGGAGTTGTTCTGGACTAATCCATCGCCCATGTGATGCCGTCTACAACACATGAATGAACTCACAGCAAGTAAACAATTTCAGGGATGCTTCAGGAGCTTAGGTCTCGGCTCAAAAATATAAGGGGGGATCCCATCATGTCTTACAGTGAGGAGAAAATGCCATGGCATCTTCAGGAGGGCTTCAGTACCCTTGTTGCTGCTGGGAGAATTTGCCAATTTTCCCCCAAATTTGGTGCCCCCACACAAGCACCTTAAATCCTGAACCTAGCTGTGGATATATGTGATTGTTACATGCTCTGTATCTGTTCTGTCATCTGAAGCAGGACATCTGTGTCACTCCGCAAAGAAAGCACACATGAGCAAATGTGCAGATGGATAGATGGAGCAGAGCAAGGGTTAAAGTCATGTTTCCTGTCCTTTGGAGTATTGCTTGGCACCAACCCAGCAATGTGTGCTTCCCCCCGTACGGTAGCCTTATGACTGGAGTGCCCAAATGGGTAATCAATTACATAATCCTCATGACCTTGTGTATGTCTCATCTTATTTCCAGCCTCATGTGCCTTGATTTTGTTACAGCCAAAGTATAGTAGTATTGAACTGATATGTGCAAGGTCCCTATTCAGATCTACTGAAGACAACCTCACTGTCTCCAGCAAATATTTGCAAACCTACCCATCACCAGCTCCCAGCTCCTTCTCAGCAGAACTTAGAATTCCCAGGTCCCCTGAGCCAGGGGCTTTAGTTGTGGCATCAGCAGTCACTGTCACTGTTCAATTACTATTGATATTTGTTGTACATTGTGTATACTGTAAAAGTGGAAATTTTCGCGGTGTTCAAATTTTCGCACATTTCGCGCAACCAGAAACTAGCGCGAAAATAAAAGCACGCGAATATTTTTGCTTGCCATATGTGCCTGTGCGTGATGTCTTGATTCCGTGGAATTAAAAACACGCGAAACTCTTCCGACCCGGCCAAGCGCGAAAAATTAGTCACACGAAAATATCCACTTTTACAGTACTTGCCTAGATTTCTGTGTCTCTGTACAGACACTTGTATTTAAAAAAAAAAAAAATAAATAAAATATATATATATATATATATATATATATATTTTTTTTTTTTTTTAATTTTTTTTTTTTACAGAAAAAAACTATCTTTACCCTTCATACATTTGCGTCTAACACAAGATGCAAAGGATAATCCCTTGTGTGTTCTGAGTAATGAATCACACAGAAAGCCCCATAGCAAGGTAATCACTGTCCAAAGTCCATGGCACAGAAAGAGTTAATATGTTGATAAATGTATTTTTCTTCCCCCCCTCCCCCCCCAAAAAAAAAACAACCATAAAACTGTAGACACATTTGCACTCTTTCGCTTACCCTCTCCCTAATACCAGAAAGAGAGCTCCTGTGGTGCTTGTATTGTAAGTCCATAGGCATCAATGATATTATTTTGCTGTATCCTTATTTACCTGGTGCTGTCTCTACTGTATGCAACAAATGCTCAAATATTTTGAAATTGCAAATTACACAGGTATGTCCTTAAGTCTATTTTCGTACATTTTCATGGTTGGGACTGGTTAACATCATGAACAGGATGGCTGCTCCACATACTACATTCTGCTTTGTGCAGTTTAATGCTTCCAGGTTAGCGTCCCTGGTCAGTGACGGAGCATTAATCTGCACATTACTTGAATATGAGACCGTTCTGAAGCAAATCATTTTCACACAACAATAGATATACAATGAACTCTTGAATGAATCCCATAAGGATTGGAACAATCATCTCCCAGCATTTCCACTGATTCCCACTGATCAGTTACTAGCCTTCCCCTTTAATATAATTGATCTCTTTGATTAATAAATGATAGGACCTAATACAACAACAACAACAAAGAAAGGTATTCCTGATTCTGGCTGAATGTATCTTTTTGTTTCATTTATACGAGGTCTGTCTGTATCTGTTCAGTGTTTTCTTTTTAAAGTGTTTTTTTTTTTTGTTCAAGGATAGGCTGTGAGTGAGAAAAAGAGGGTTTAGCTGCTGCATGGCTATCTCCTGAGATAACTATGTGAGTAACTTAAGGATATTAATAGTGGCTCTTGCTAGATGTAAAACTTAATATTTTGATGGAAAAAAATTATTATGGGGCATTCACACTACTCTTCAGGAAGCACAACATCAGAAAAATCGCATCAGTTTGTTAAATTTGTGAGGCAACTTTGCCAGAAGCTGCTTGTACTATCGCCAGAAATACTTGCACACATCTAGTGTGCAAACTTTTTAATGGGAAATTCTCTGTCATGATTTACAGTGTGAAACGTAACCACAGAAAACTTCACGAGTTTTGTTACGTGATTTCCGCCTCATGTTAAGATTACTCCCTCCGGCCACATGTGCAATGTGCAGTGAGCCGGCCAGGCTATTGTTGCATCTGTTGTTTGCGCTAGGCTGCCGAGTTGATTGCGCTTGCACCAAACAGCAACAATATGATTCTCCTGTGCCTGTATTCTTATCCTTAGACAAGTATCGCTTTACCCCTCCTCTTCCTTCCTGTGTAAAAGTCAAAGAAATTTGTTTGACTCAAAGACATTTTTCTTTTAAAGTAAAGGCCCTAGGAAACAAAGGAGTGAAAGAGGGTGACTTTGACCCTGTGATAAAATTGGCGTAATTCCTGCTCTGCTCGAGGGTAAAAATTTCCAAGGGTCTCTTTTCCTGTGGGCTTCATGTGGCCGTGATAACAATCAAAGTTGTTGCAACCGCATAAACCCCTTTTTATCTTCGCAGAAAACAGCAGTATTGATTCGAATCTGCCCCAGCAGTTGCTGGTCCTTCCCTGGAAATGGCAAAGATTACGTTGTTGGAGTTGACTAGCCCCCCTTTTCCAGCCCCTTTAGGTGCAGCAGGGGGAGGTTAAGGGGGGAGGTTCAACTCTGTTTTCGCAACCTTTGAGCAGAGGAAGACATTGGTTTCCTCGCAGGATATGAACACTCAATGTCACAATACCTTTAAGTCATGGCATGTATACAGAGAGGGAAATGGGGGGGGGATGGGGGTGGGGTTGGCCGGGGATGGGGATGGGGTTGGCCGAGGCAGGAGGAGGAGTTCAGCTCGCCATGAGAGCATCAAGTACCCTATGGGGACAAGGATGGTGGGGGTGGGATAGGGAAGGGGAAGGGGGGAGAAATTGCTGGAGGGAGGCGTGGTGATAGGAACTGGCCATGCAGGGCTGCCAAGCAGTCTGGGGATCAGACATTTGATGAAAGAGGTCAGTGAATTGCCCCAGGAGTGGGTGGTGTACCAACAAGTTGAAGGCCATTTTCAAAGATACAGTAGGACTAATGAACAACATCGCAATATTTACGACACAAGATCACAAGTTTTATCGCAAGGTTTCTTCTCCAACTGAATATATTTCTCTGTAATGAGATATAATCCTTTAAAAAAGATCAAACAGGCAGTTTTGTCTACACACACACACAAAAAAAGAAAACCCTGTGCCAAATCACTACATTAGCTGGTGTAAAACACTATGAGCATTGACAGAAATGGGGAATGATTAACCTTGAGATAAAAGCTGATTGAAAAAGTGACGGAAAATCTGACAAATCAGTGTTCTTATTCATGCATTGAATATGTCTTTAATCGATTAGTATAGTGAAGGAGCTGAGCCACATACATTCTAGTTCCTTTGCACTATTTCAAGACTGAAATAATGTTCACTGCACCGACAACCTCTTCCCTCGTATCAGAGTACCCTGTCTGGTATGGACCTTTTCTATTTTCGTTCAGCATGCAGACACAGGATGCTAAAGGCTCATGGAAAGGAACCTGTATTCAGGGCATGTTTTTTCTATTTTCTCTCCCTTCCTCTTTCCCTTTCCTCCCAAAGACATCAAACAGACTTCAGAGAGAAAATTTGATGACTTGCCCCATTGCAGTCACCTGTATTCTTTCGCTCCAAGGTACTCAAAGCCAATCTTAGGCAAAGTATCCTCTGAGTTGTTTGAACAAAAACATTCCTGTTGCCAGGGACTACGGTAAATTGTCTTGAAACCACCACCATATATATTCACTTCCTAATCCGAACTTCACAAGGAATAGAATGTCGTTGAATTTTCTTCAAAGCGATTGGAAGATGGCACCCGCGAGGAAGGAAAGTCGATGGATATGAAGTTGTATAAATTGCTTTTGAGACCATTCGATGTCATATTTTGCTGTTGTTCTTGTGTTCAGGTAGTTGTTTCATTAGTTGAAACGGCATATCAGAAGGTTGCTGTGGCAAGTAATGTCACATTCTCATCAAGACAATACATAAAGTCAGTTTAATCAACACCTTGAGATGAGGACATGGATCTATTGCTGTGTAATTTTGATGTCACAGGTGGTAACCAGCTTCAAGAATGCTCTCATTTTTGCCACTGATTTGTCCTCTTGTAGACCCTGTGTGTAGGACTAGGATTGTTGCATTGACATTGATATACTGTAAACGTGGAAATTTTCGCGGTACATTAATTTTCGCAGATTTCGCGCTACGTTCGGCTAGCGCGAATTCAAAAACGCGCGAATATATCTTCACAATTTTCTATGCACATTTTGAACGGGATGAATTGTGTGCGCTTCATCGATGATACTGCTACGTAGTACAATGTACAGGCATGTTTACGCTACTAGTACTGTGCGAAGAGACGATAGAATGCTGTGTATGGTAGCATGCAGTGTGCACCACGCGCACCGATGCTACATTCCCCCGTCACAGCTGTACTACGTATTTGAGTGCTTGTACTCGCAGTCGAGCCGCTCGCTACGTCGCTTGTCGTACGCTGGCATAGCAAGCTATCTAGCAGAGGCTTTGGATGAAAGCAGTGAATGTGTACTACAGTAAAGTAACCTGCTGCGGAGCGCGAATTTAAGAACCCGCGAATACGTTTTTGAGCCGCTCAGCGCGAAAAATTAATCGCGCGAAAATATTGACGTTTACAGTAGGCCTAGTCAGTTCTCTGCATTGGGATTTACCGGTATGTTGTGCCTGTCATTAGTTATCCTGTCATGAAGAAAGGGGGAGGGGGTGGATCTATCTAATGTCAGCCTTGTGTCCTGCAGGCCTAACTAACCATTTGTCTGGCGCTTCACCAAAATACTGACATCCAGTGGGCTGTAAGAATCACAGAATCGAGGAGGATCGCATAGACAGGATCCTGCAGGAGGTTTTTTTTCTGGCTGGCTGGAGGAGTTTTTCATCCCTGCCTGTTCATGTTTCCCTCTATCTGTCAACACTGCCAATCACTGGCTGGAGTACCAGTCAGTCCGCAGCGTCGTATGCTAATGAGCAAATCCACCGAATTCATTTCACGCGCAGGAATTCTGCGCATGTGTCTAGCGACGAGGCTTTTCGTCGACGCAAAATGTATATCCCCAACATCGCTCGTTGTTACGTTGCCATGAACCTGTTTCCGGAGCCGTGACCGGGTAAGTCTTGCAGTCCAATAAAAGACGATTAATTCCATACTTTTTTAAGCCGAATTTGACAGTTTTTGAGGGAGATACAATGGATATAAGAAGCTGCTTGCGATAGAATCTGATTTTGACATGCACTGATACATTGCTGGATCCTGACCCATCTACAACTCCTATGGTTATTTTAATCAGTTATTTGAATAGTTGAGATTCTAGCGGAAATTTTGATACCAGTCTCATTTTGGCTCAAAAATAAACGAAGTGATCAAAATTGCACCCAAAGTCGAAGCAAATTTCCGAAAATATTGGTTTTGCGATGCCATCTGTATGCATGTAGGGTCACGTGACCTTCACGTTAACGAGAATTCCGGACTCGATTTTGTCTCTGCAGTGGCAAGTTTTGATCGCGCACGCACTGGCCGTAGTCCCGTATGTACAATTAGATGTCCTGTTCTGTAAAATAGTCGTCCACGGTATCGTATCACAGCTAGCGCTACTACTGGTTAGAACTAAAAGTACAGAGATCGATATAGATCATGACAGAGTACGATCTACTAGTAAAATGTACATGACATCAGTCAATTTCCCTTGTTGTATTTGGCATAGACCCTGCACTATTTTATTATCATTATTATCATTATTTTTAATAGAACCAACAGTTGAGTTCTACATTCTATAGTTTGATGAATTCAAAATACATTATGATGGTATGGGAATATGTACAATCATAATAATGTACCACCTTATACTAGTCATACTATCACAGTCGTAGCATTAGCATTTTGACAATTTGAATACAATGGGGTGATGTACCAATGTTTTTGTGACAAATGAAATATTATTTACTTCTGGTTCCACTGTGTTTTAATAGACTTGACAAATGCATGTTTCGTATAGATTTATACGTTCATGCCAAATGTCATTTTATTTTCATCTCAATTGTTGCTATTTCACTTTTTTCTTTTGCCTCTTTGTAAAATTTCTATAATGATCTTTGAACAATAGAAAGACAATGCTCTCCTTTATAAATGCCATTGGAATTGAACTGTATAAATTCCAGTTGTATACATTTTTGCAATTAGTTTCATTCCTGACAAATATTTAGAATAATTATAATTGTTGTGTAATTGAATTGTACTGTAGTCCTTCTCAAAGTATACATATTTTTTGAACTCTGAATTAACCTTTCAGCACCAACCCCTTGCGAGATGTGTGCCACAAAAGCAGCTTCTTGCCAAAGGTGTATGAAGACACCAACCAAACACCATCTCCTGCCCCAAGCCAACAATGCCCCACCAAGCCAGCCACTGCGGGGACACCAACCCAGTCAGCTCCTGCTCTACGCCAAGAGTGCTCAAGAGACAGAACATCCAAGCGTGTGACCCTCCCGCAGGAACGGATTGCATCTGTAAGTTAGAATTCTTGCTCTTTTCAACTTGCACTCAAGTTCCTCAAACAGGGATTAATAAATTGAAATTTTAGTTGGTACAGTTGTATTGTAAATTTTTGTTAATGATTATTGAGCAATAGAAAAAGTGTAATATTCTTATTTAAGATGCCACTGAACGTTAAGTCATGAAATTTAATTGTACACATTTTAAGAGTAGTCAAATGAATTATGGGCAGTAGCTTGAATGACTGTAATCCTTCTCTGGCTGTCATGTAATTGTAGTTCTTCTTGAAGAATATTTTTTAAACTCTGATTTGCCTTTCAGCACCAACCCCTTACCAGATATGTGCCACAAAAGCAGCTTCTTGCCAAAGGTGTGTGAAGACACCAACCAAACACCATCTCCCCTGCCCCAAGCCAACAATGCCCCACCAAGCCAGCCACTGCAGGGATACCAACCCAGTCAGCTCTTGCTCAACGCCAAGAGTGCTCAAGAGATGGAACATGCCGGAAATGCTCCATTACAGCTTGTTTGTATGACCCTCCCGCAGGAACTGGTAAATTGAATGCTGTACAGGATTGCATCTGTAAATTATTATTCTAGTTAAACCCATTTTGTTTGGTCAGTATAACACTCAAGGTGTATCCCCAAGTCAGTAGAATGCTCATGAAGATCAACTGCTGCCCCCTCATTCTGCTCTTAGGTTTCACAGGTTGTAATCATGCTGGGTGAGAACTGTCTGGGCAAATGCCCCAGACATGTCCCACTATTCATGTATCCAGACATCACTCAATATGGCTGCTTTTCAGTTATTCAGGAAAAAGATTCTACTTTTGCTGACTTTTTTGGGATTTACAAGAGACATTGAACAAAGAAGAAATAATGTTGCATATTTAACAAGACAATGTTGATTTAAGAAAAATAAGTGTGTGAATAAGCAGTGCGAATGTAAAAAACAGGGGCAAAATTGTGGTCCTGTTTGTACATGCAGGAATTTTACAAATTTAGATAACCATGTAATTATGGAAAGTGAAGGTAGCGATAGTGACAATGTAAAATCTAGACACTGCAGATTTGTCTGAAAATGGTATAGCCTTGCATGCATTGTGATCAAAGTTGCACAAACCAAGCATATGTGCATTTATACCTGTTTACAGAAACTTTTTTATTTCTTTTGTTTCAACAAAAAAATTAAGGGGGGGGGGGGTGTGCGCCGGTTGCGGTCCTCCCTGGATCTGCCACTGTGAAGATGTGTCAGTCAGTTTTGATAAGTTATTTTGTCTAATGCAGTGTGTGAAGAATGTGTGTGAATAATGAACATGTATTCATCTAAGAGCAATCCTACCTCTGCATACTACTAGTATACTGATTCTTTGTTTTAGCTTTCTCGTTTAAAGTCTGTATTGTAGTTTATACATTTATGAATTATGTTATTTGCCCTAGGTTTGTGTGGCAAACTAAAGTTTTGATGGACAGAATGTGACCAAATACCTACCCTCATCAAATTTGAAGTTCCACATACGGGTGTACTGTAAAAGTGGATATTTTCGCGCTTGGCCGGGTAAGAAGAGTTTCGCGTGATTTTAATTCCACGGAATCAAGACATCCCACACAGGAATATATGGCAAGCAAAAATATCCACATACTTTTATTTTCGCGCTAGTTTTTTGGTTGCGCGATATGCACGAAAATTTCAACAACGCGAAAATTTCCACTTTTACAGTAATCATTCTCTTACAAAGCTTTTATGTATGTGAAAAGGAAAGTACAAATGCAGCTGTATCACTGAAAGTAGCTGTGTATGACAAAGGAGGTATTAAGCCTCCTTGGTATGGTATTATATTGTATGTATAATAGATACCAGACATGTAGCCAACATTTTTAAAGACACGTATAAGATTGGGAGAGAACTGGAATAACGAAATGTTGGACATCAGATACCTCAGTCTATGAAAATGTGAGTTATATACAGCTGAGTTATTACACTGAGAAATACGCGTGTTGTCACAATCATTCCTATGACTACCACTTATGTATGATACACTTACATGCGTTGATGATCTGCTTGGTTAAGCATGTACAAATTCATGTGGTTGCTATCATTATTACATCATAATAATACAAATTGATCTTGACTGCAAGTCAGCATGCTCATAAGAAACGCACAATGCCTCTACTCAGATACCACACTCGGGCATTGCCATAAGCATTCCCCATGACTACCACTTTAAAGGAAATATTCATTTTGTTTATTTTCATAATTGTTATTGTGAACCCTGAGGAAGACATTCATGTATTCTTCAAAAATTCAGCCTGAATAAATAGCGCTGTTGGACTGAAATGCATTACTACTCTACTTCGCCATCTTTCATATACTGTATAATAGTCCGTCGCTGGGGTGACAATACCTTGTATCTGCAATTTTGGTGAAAATGACTTTTTTGGATTAATGGTCAAATAATGGGTTAAGTGATGTCCTGTCCAAATTCCAACTGTCTTACTCCAAAAATGAAGCCACCACGGCATGTCAAAGGAAAGGCTATCCCATTCGCTACAGTGCTTTGGCCGCCATGTTTTTTGGCTCTCCTGAACCTTTGACATTTTGTAGATACATGGTCTTGTCGCCCCAGCGACAATATATATATATATATATATATATATATATATATATATATATATAGCAAATATATATGCTGTTCTTGCCAAATACATGTAGTACTAGTGGTACATGTGCCTTAAAAGATGTAAACAACCAACCTTGCCAACAGAAATGTTTTTGTTTTGTTTTTTTTGCATCACATCCTGTTTAACAAAGAGCAATAATGTTTACAATATTTTGTTAGTTTGTTATGAACTTTAGGGTAATCCGTATGATAATGAAAAGTTTTTTCCTGTCATCCTATACTGCCAAGTAGTTGAAAAGATAATGCAGAATGACTGAAGAGCGTTGTGGAAACTGGGTAGAGGAGAGAGAAAGAAAGAGAGAGATGTCCAGTTTAAGGAGGGGAAAACAAGCAAGAGTGTGAAAGTCGTGTCTTGTGGAATTTGAATGTGGATTTCAAATCGGTGTAAATTAATGAATGCTACACTGATCCCATGATTACTTTTTTCTGTTTTGATAAAAAGGCTCGAGTACACATACATCAATCTGTACAATCCATAGTAGATTTTCAGCTTTTGTTCTCTTGTCTTGCTAGCAGCTTGCTTCCATCCACCAGAGACAAAAGATGAAATGTAAAAAAAAATAATAATAATAATAAAATATGAAAGATATATACATTGTATTTAAATATCTAAGAACGTAACAGATCCGCAAGGAAGCCAGCTTGCTTTGACTATCGTCATTCTCTGAGTCCCATCAGTGATTAGTTACCACAGCCTATGTACCGTCTTGTCATCTGGACACTACAATGACCAATGCACCCATTCACACAAGTGTCCAGAGAAATACAAGTACACCTATGCTGGACTACTACCACTGGCTGCTGCTGCTGCTGCTGGCACTACTGGTATGGTATTACAAGTGTACTAGTACTACTAATGTACTAGTAGTCCACTACTACTATAGCTACTACAGTGTACTACTACTACTATAGCTACTACAGTGTACTACTACTAGTTCATAACAATCATAGGCACGTATAGATATACACGTGATACTTTTTACGGAAATACCTGCTTCTGTGGTTCACCGCAGCGAGTGTTCGGTGCAGTTACCGTTTTTGCTGCAATCGCAACACTGCAAAACGAATACTTGGGACTACACTGACGGGTTCGTGTTTGCACTCTGTATATATTCACATTCTTTTGTCGATTCCTTCATTTATTTTGATCGATTGGACTCATCAAAAGACGAGATACATACTGAAATGTGATAATAAGTGTTCAAATCAACTTCAAAATGGTTTGATGTTAGTCTATAAACAGTTAGTTTTACGTCGGGCCCGGCAAAAGCAGAAGCCGTAAGTGGAGATTCACTATGACGTCATTCATGGCAGCCTCTGCAGACGGTAATCGACCAATCACAGCACAAGAAAATCGGATTGTCTTCATTAGGGCTAGTTGACAGTGTAGTTGCTCTAGATTTTGCTGGATCCTGACCCATCTACACGAAATGACCCATAAAGAGTTACATTTTTCGATTGATTGATACATTTCCCCCCATTTCGTGATGTTTTTTTATTGGCTCATTGTCTAGAAAAGTGAAATTTACCGGATGATTTTGAATTGAATTATTTTTTTTTCAATACGATTTTTGATGTGAAATTATAAAATGTTATCGCAGTCTTTTCTACTTGATATTATGATTTTTGAAAAATTCGGAATTTCGCTGATCATCTGCAAAAAAACCTGGTTTGATATCATGCACATGAAGTGAAATATCGCAGATTGAAAACCAGTCCTCGAACACGGCACGAGAGACCATTTCAAGGTCACACCGCTGCGCTGTAGAATGATTTAGACACATTTTCGCGACGCTGCCGGCTGGCTGGTACAGGGTCTGCTTGCCTCCCCCTCATTCCCCCCCTTCAAACACTTTTCACCACCTCGCTGCTCTCCCTCTCTCTTCCAGATCCGCTTTTCCTGCATGCTACTGCTGCTATTTCTGTTTTCATGCCAACTTGCTTTGGCTCGACAGCCTACAGCTTGTCTGTCTTGGCTCTTACACCCACACACATCCACCCACCCACACACACACACACACATACACCTTTTTTTTCTCGATAGTCTTTATTTAGTACTATTCAAATGATACAAATACGATATCATATAGGGTGGCAATGATCACATTTTTGACATGGATGACAAAAGTAATTTTTTGTCCTTCCTGTGTACTGCTGTGTAGGCCTACATGCTACTAAGAATCAAATCTTCATATTAAACACCTGGCATTTTATACATTCATCAAATTGAAAATAAAATGAAAAAAAAAGTTAAAGTAAAAACACACATACATACAATTAAAACACCTGAGCAAACCACAAAGAAACCACCTGATATGTAACACTGCATAATGATGATTTTGCATTGTATTCATGATTACTTCCAACATGTTGAAATAATGTCCATACCCCCCCCCCAAAAAAAAAACCAACAACAACAATAAACAAACAAACAAAGCAAAACACAGTTTTAATGATATCCCCTAATGATAACACACTCAATGAAAAGAAATATCTGAGAGACAAATAGAAAATGTGATAGTTTGATTGCAAAGATATTGTTCCCTTTAAAAACAGCAACCTGCTATCATCATGCCATATACCTCCATCTTTCTATTGGCCCTTCATGTGATAACCAGGAGGTTCCAGAGATGGAGTCATAACAGTCTCATTCCCTTTGATCCCATGTTTGATGCCACCACACAAAAATATTTCTAATGAATATACAGATAATATTGAATCTACAGATTGCTCAGAAAGATGGCTGCATCAGACACTGATCATCAAAGGCACAAATGCACCTGTGAAATTCTTTCGTGCATCCATAGAAAACTGACAGCTGTTAGAGTAATTATAGCCAGTTGGAAATCCATCTCTTGAACCTCCTAGTTGATGTGTTATATTATACAAATGATGCACAGGATAGAGTGCGTTAGTGTAGGCGTATAGTGCACTCGAGGGTATTTACAATTGTGAAACATGCACGAGGCGAAGCCGAGTGCATGTTGCACTACATTGTAAATACCCGAGAGTGAGCTACGCCTCCACTAACGCCACGAAATAATCCTGTGCATCATTTGTTTTATAAAATGGGTCGAAAATTCAAAAACTGACAGCATTTGTCAGCGTTTTTCACGTACCTTTGTGGGTCAAGACGTCCGAGGATGTTCGTCCCAAACATTTACGCACGTCGCACTCGGAAATCCCGCACATGTAAGTACTGTACGTATTAGCGTAGACGTCTATACGTACGCCACATGATTGTTGTGCACAAGAAAGGCCGGCTGGCAGCCCGAACGAGAAGTTGTTTACAGGATTGACAGCGCGTATGGTAGCGCGCGACGCACTTGTAACAACTGATTAAGTGCGCACTGCTAGTGTAAACATTGTGACGTCAGTGACTTTACGCTTTTTTGCAAGGCCGTGCATGATAGTAAAAATTAATGCACGCACATGTGACTCATTTCAGCGCTTCCAATTGGCTACATTCTTGAACCCATTTTATAATATATATATAGTGCATGAGGCTGAATGCACTATTATACAAATGATGCACAGGATAGAGTGCGTTAGTGGAGGCGTAGCGCACTCGAGGGTACTAACAATTGTGAAACATGCACGAGGCGAAGCCGTGTGCATGTTGCACTACATTGTAAATACCCGAGAGTGAGCTGCATCTCCACTAACGCCACGAAATAATCCTGTGCATCATTTGTTTTATAAAATGGGTCGAAAACTAACAGCATTTTTCACGTACCTTTGTGGGTCAATACCAGTCAGCTACATGTAGCACTCGCTCGAGAGAGTCGAGTCAAGCACGTCGCACTCGGAAATCCCGCACATGTAAGTACTGTACGTATTGTATACGTACGCCACATAATATGTTATGCACACAAGAAAGGCCGGCCGGCAGCCCGAACTAGAAGTTGTTTACAGGATTGACAGCGCGTATAGTAGCACGCGACGCACTTGTAACAACTGATTGAGTGCGCACTGGTACTGCAGTGCAATGGTACTAAAGTAATCAAAGCCCACGTGACTCATTTCAGCGCTTCCTATTGGCTACGTTCTTGAACCCATTTTATAAAACAATATACCTGGTAAGCACCGACAAATTCAGAATTTGGAGGTGCTTGGTACTTGTTATAGTGCAATAAGATGTCACGCACTATGTGTTATATAAAATAGCATACATACCCAGGCGAACCATACAAAAGCCTAGATCACTTAAGATTCTACACGTGCATGACGTGTGTAGACAATACCCGATTCTTTGAACCTGTGACCTGTGTAGACAAAATCCTGAAAATCCAAATTTAACTATCGAGTCTAGGGTCTATATCTAGATCTATAGATCTAACAGTGCAAGTAACAGTACGATAGGTTAGGACCAACGTTAGATCTACGAGTGACAGAGCTAGTTTAGTTAACACTAAGTGACTAACGTTAGACCGAATAGGTCTATGGATGTAAACACGTTAGAATGACGCCCTACTTACTGCACTGGGTCCAGAACCAGGACTAGATGATGTATTGTAGGATTAGGGATCTAATGGATTTAAAAACAAGGCTCGTGCCAGGCATTGTAGTCACCGTTGCTGAAAATGTGGATGCCGAGAGTGTGTTGTAGAAGTTCATAGCGTAGCGTGATCAAAGAGCGCTTAGCGTATACCATACATACGCTGCCCATCTACGGGGCACTTCCGCGTAGAATATACGGTGAAAGCAGCCCAAATCTTGGGTTGACTTGCTTAATATCCGTTGGATTGATTCCTTTTTCAGAACAGTAGGAGTCTAAAATTCGTAGGGCGTATTTGAAGACATCCTTTGTTTTCTTTGTGTCCTTATCTATAGATCAGTCTCTGTAAAAGTAGCGAACCTGCTGTTGTTTCCAGCTTCCATGTTTAAATCTACCGCTGAAAGTCTAGTCCCACACAGATGAGTTGCTGGCATAGCCTGCGAGAAATGAGAATAACGATAATATCGAGCAAAGCATATCGCGGTTGTGGCGCAATCGCGTCGATAAGATGCGGGATTCAAGTACTCGATGATTAAAGTGAGGGAACAAAAACCGATAGTCACATCAATAGTGGGTTATCGTTTGCAATCGTTATATTTTGTGTGCACTTTAACTTTTGTCATGCACTGCCGGCCTGTATCAGAAGTATGTATGCTATTTTATATTCAGTGTTAGTAATATGTCCGTACACAGACACACACTCATGCATACACACATAATAAGGGAAACTGCCAGTGTGAACTATGCTGAATAACATTTCCATAGCAACTGATCGACAAATTGCCCTACATCGAAGTAAATAAGCACTGAATTGATCAGTGTTTTAGTAGTAGCCATGATAAAAAATCATGGGCGTACATACTCGAGCAGGATTCGAACCCATGACCTTCTGATCATTGGACAGGCGTCATCTCCACTAGACCACCGAGCTTTCGCCCGATAGCAAGTGTTGGTTCTAATCCTTATAGCATGCAGCGGGTACTGCGTGAAAACACTGGTCCATTCAGTGCTTATTTACCTCGATGTAGGGCAATTTGTCAATCAGTTGCAATGAAAACATCTCGACGGAAGAATTTCATGAATTTGAACATTTCCATAGTCAACTCTACATCATTGACTGTCAGCCTGGAGTGAGACAGCGACCAAACCTGATGGAGCAAAGAGACAAGGGGTGGGGGTGGTGCAGAAGAGGGGTTTCCGCTCTTCCATGGCACGATTTGGGAGCTTTGACAATTTCACATTTTAGATGGTGCAATCTGGTGTGATTTAACCATGATTTCAGCACATCCTCAGAAGCAGCACTAATGTATAATTTTTTTTTCTTAAACTTTTTATTATTTTTTTTTGTGGGGGGGGGGGTTCAGTGTGGGAGTTGTTCATCAGAGTGAGACAGCTAAATTGGGTGAATTGTGTGAGTTTTTCACTAATTACGTGAGAGTTGGCACCCCTAGTGATAACAAGTCCACACTGATTACTTGATTGCCTACTTGTACATACAGTCAATCATAGATGAAAATGTAGCATCATGTCACTGTTGATTTAGGTTACATTTCTGTGCATCGCATCTGTTCGAGCGCTGCTTGTCCCCGTTCTGTCCTTTGAGACCAGCAGAGAAAATCCTGTATTGGTAGGGAATGCAACAACAGAAAGAAAAAAAAATGAGATTAATTAAAAAAAAGAGAAAATCTCTTGCCATGATACAATATCATGAGCTAGTGCATTGTCCCACTGTATGGGCTTGTGATGATACTCTATTAACCCTCTGCGGGCCACATGATATTACCTGCTCATGGGTTTGTGTGTAAGAGTTGTGCACATTCACCTCATTGGCACAGAATTGGTTTAAAGAGAGTCTAGACTGCTCAACCAGAGGCTGAGATCTGTTCATGCTCTCTTCACAAATTTGTTTCAAAGATCTTTAGGCACCAATTCTCACTCTTCCACCCCCCCCCCCCACCAACTCTAACTGCCCTTTTCCCTCTCCACCTTCTCCTATTCCAGGAAAGTGCAATCTCCTTTCCTACTTTTGAAAAAAAAAATATTGCAGGTGTAACCATAGGAACAGATAAAATCAGGAAAAGATAGTGTTACATTCTACTATTTTACTGCTAAGTTGATATGACATACGATGGTGACACCGTTGAAGACTAGTCCCAAATATACTCAGGCAGAAGTCTTTTGGAAATGCGTAATGCATCAAAATCAACTCGTCCTCAATGGGTTAAGCAAACGATATGTCCTGGTCTTGTTTCAAGATTGAGCAGCTGTTCCCGTGAAAGAATGTACTTGCTGCTGTTAGTAACAAACTTGTTTACAAGGAGAACAGCAGTTACTTCACACTGTTGTTGTATAATTATGCTTCGGACTTCTTAAAGACTGCTTTTGTTGCTTGGAAACTTATCTAGATTATATAGAATGTCATATATTTTCAGATGCCCCACCCCCCCTTCCTTGTATCCAGCTCTCCAAAAGTGTATTGACAAATACCCACTGGCAATAGAAGATCCTTTTGCAGCATGAATTATTGACAATTGATGACAACACACCTGGTACATAGTAAGCAACACATACATTTTGAGAAATTCTTCAGTGTTTGGAAAATCGGTAGATGAAAGTCCATCACCACCAACCACCCACCCCCCCCCCCCCCTTCCCAGAAGAAAAAATATGACAAGTAGGATTTAATGTGACTTTCAATATTCAGTCATCTTTCTAACCTCAAAATATTGTAACTTCTTCTTGTGTTTGCAATGCAGCCAATCTTCTGCTGTTCACATGTTCTTGAACTCCTGTTCATTTTTCTTCACAGATCATCGCATTCCAGTTTGAAAGGCAGATAATCAAGTTCAAATGATACTCAACATTAGACCATGACCTATACAAATGGAATATATATGTTCGCATCTTATTTTGGTTGAATGTTCATTGAATTGCTTACCGGGTATACATATTTTATCTCTTCCTTGTTCTTCAACCTTCTTATGCCGTATGTACAACTATACGATGTATGTTATTCTCTTTATATGTCCTCCTGAGCCTCAGAATAGGCCACTAGATCGATAGCGCGTTACAAATGCTGTACTTATTATTATTATTAATGTACAATAGGATACATAAAAAAGTGATATTTGGTGTCTCCAACAAGGCGCTTTCACTGATACAAAAGGGTCTCTTTGAGCTTACATCGTTCCCTTTCTCCTTCTCCTGCTCTTCATTGATTTCCCCTTTCCATGTCTCACGGCGCTGCCCTCACACACAGGAAGCACGTTAAATTGACCAAGTTTCGTCGTATGGAATCAAGTGTCACTATTCTTAGAAGGTCCAATATAATCTCGCGTTCTTGGCAATTCATAGAAGTTCATTTTTGTCTCGGATTGTCAAACTTCTTCTTTTTTATTTTGAGCACGTACTCTGCCATTGCCAAGGGGCATCAACCCTTAGTCTGTAACTCTCTCTTACTTTGTCTTATTTGAACAAGAAATCCACCATTCTGGTTGATTCCGTTTAACTCAGTTGATGGCGTGCCAAGTTCGCATATATTGCTCAAACGTACAATCCCATCCAAACCAATCGATAAATCGCCAAATGCCACATTAAGCATAACAATGGAAGTTTCACTCATGATTCTGTTCCTCTCACATGCCGCTTGCATTGTGTGATGAATATTGATTGAATATCAAGTGATGTTTCCTTTTGGATTTTTGTATAAATTTTAAGTTTCTGTCATTGTTTTGCGTACAAAAGTCATGCCTGCACAATAATATAGCTACCAGTCATTTGAAAAAAAAAAAATCAATCATAAATTTGTCAGAAGATTTTACATCATAGCAGAACTTGGTATTTTCTCTACAACTTTGCTCTTTGCATGTCCGGCATAAGAAAAATTTATAGAATGTTATGTGGATTTGAAAAAAAATGGAATGTTTTCCCAAAGCATCCCTAGATGTACATTGCAGTCTCAGAATAATGTGGCTGGCACACAGGGGCTTTACAGTGTGGCACATGAGTTTAGACTTTACTCTTTTAAACCGTCTATTCAACTCCTTTTACTCTATAGATGCAGCTTTCCTTAATCTGTTCATATAATTCCAGGCAACCTGAACATCAAGTGGTATTTCATGCTAAGACGCCGTGTATGAGTATATCCAATGATATTTCAAAATGAAAAAAAAAAAAAGTTCTAGTCACTGCAATTCATTCTACACTTTGAAAACCGAATCATTCTGTTGAGTGTGTCTTCAGTTTCACTCTGTTTCTCTGTGTTATTAATCTCTCTTGGTAATATCTGTACGTGCTCTAAATCACTTACTTATAAGTGGACAGTACATAAATATTATCCCTGTATTATGATATCTGACATCTAAAATGTGACATCTAATATGACAACCTATTGCACTACATTTCACATAAAAAGCAGTTTCATGTTCTTGTCATTACTAATGCTTTTCATGTGCAAAGGTTATTTCATGCTGTAATTATTTTGCTTTCACATGTGAAACTTGTTATTTCAGACCTGCAAATGGGATGTACATTTGTTTACTATATTCTTGATTCAAACTGTGAGAAACTTTTGAAACTGTTTTGAATTTGTGTGTATACACACACACACACACACACACTGATTTAAGCCATCATGCCACCTTATTCAGTTTGTTGTAGTCTGGGTACTGGCACACTATCTGCAGGCTAGAGTCATTGTGATGTTTTAATGATGATGATGATGATGATGATGATGATGATGATGATGATGATGACGACGGTGATGATGATGATGATGATGATGATAATAATAATTATAATAATGACAATAAATATTTTTAATGTGCACTTTCTAACAATATGTCACTCAATGCACTACAATAATTGATTCATTACTCAACAACATAATATGATATGTATGGATGAACCTGGTTTATGTGATCTGCTTACTGTTCTTAGAATGTCTTGTTGAGTAATAGTCAAAGTGAAGATTTTACTACACTCATTGTCATCCATTGTATTCCATTATTCAGGTCATGATCCAAATAAAGACGTAAAGGCATAAACATGTCATGCAGGAGAAGTAACCCACGAGAAAAAGTTATGTCGTATTATGAGATAAGAAGATAACCCACTAGATGTAGAGTTAACGTGGCAGAAGTAGCAGAAGAGTACGGAGGACAGTAATTTACGCTTCTCGCCGAAAGCTAGCGCCTTTTCTGAGTCCCTCCCTCAGCCTACTACATTCACCTAGTTAGATAATCACAACTGTTCATGAAAATAGGTATCGAATGTAGCGAAAGGCCAGCAACCAGGAAGAGCGTCTCTGCTTACAGGACGGTACATCCCATGTGATCGAATGTCAAACAGGCCCGACCAGCTCCTGATATTAGCCAAATATCCCCTATCACGGCCCACGTCTCCGGTTTCCTTCATCAATTAGTACCAACCGAAACGTAATACAGTTAAGGGGATGATGCAGACGTAACAGAATCCGGGCATGAAAAACTGCGGCACATTGCAGTGCTGGTGGTTTAGTAATTCAAACCCAATGTAGTGAGTCTGCCTTTTGTTTTCCAGTCTTTATGACAAAGTTTGCGCTCACTCTTAGACCATTGTTCCTTGCATCATGCAAGACATTATGCATATTTCTGATCGAACATTTCATAGTTTCATAGATGATACAAGACTTTGGAGTAAAAACATGGAGCATTTTGTTTTTAATGAATCAATTCTCTCCATTTTCGTTCGTTTGTGAAGCAATGGACCATCACTGAAATATTCTTTCTCGTTTTTGAGGGGGTTGGGGAGGAAATAACTTCCTACCAACATGTTGTTTCTCACTCCTTCACATGCATGGGAGGTTGCCAAAGTACATGGTCTTACATAATTTTATGTAGGTTTGATTCTATCGTATTACAGTCCACTACTATTGCTTGATATCGTATTATTCAAAAACAAATTCCAGGCAGTCTTTCATTACCAAAGTAACCTTGGAGTTATGGTGAGTTCACCTTAGAAGTTGTATTGAATGAAAACAGAGGAAAGTACAGGTTTATAAATAGTGATGAGCAGTAGTATGTATGCAAGGAACAGCATGTAACTGCTGTGAAGCATGCTATGTATGATGAGTTGGCATCTGAATTTTTTATTATCTGTTTTATTCCAAGTTTATACAGATATTTACTCTTATAATGCTCAAACATTACTGAATTTCTAAACCTATCTGCTCGACTACTTGTTCATTCATCCATTTATGCAAGACAATTTCTTCATTTATCTCTCAACAGGCTACACTGTTATTTCAGTTGTGCGGTTGATGATTGTTGAATCTGTTAAACACAGTCACAAAGGATTCCAAATACACTGCATGGTGTGCACAAGACAAGGAGCTTGACTGAATTTGCATCACAAAATCTGCTTATAATAATTCAATCGCAATTAGAGATCTCTTCCCACACACCATTAATATTCAGGACAGTACTACACACATATGCCTCCCAGGGGTCATCGCACTAGACCAACACCCACGAGTCATACAGCCCATGAGTTCGACACTAGGCATATAAAGCCCATGAGTTCGACACTAGGTAAAAACAGCCCACGGTCTCATGGGCCTTGCTAGCTTAGTGTCGAATTATTAAATGGGCAGTATGAATCGTGAGCTGTATAACTCATGGGCTGTATGACTTGTGAGCTATATGACTCGTGGGCTGTATAACTCATGGGCTGTATGACTTGTGAGCTGTATGACTCGTGGGCTGCATGACTCGTGGGTATCTGTCAAGTGACGTGCACCCGCCTCCCATACCGTGTATAGCAAGGTGAGTGCAATAAAGGCTTAAATGCAGTGGAGTGATGAGCTGAAGTAATCTGTCAGATTTGACAGTCACTATGAATGAAGAATCAGCACAGCGGGTGATAATGGCCTTGTAGTGTGAGCGATGTAGTCTGAAACTCAGGCAACATTTGTAAAACTAACCAAACAAACAAACTAAACAAAAACAAAACACAAATTTGTTTGGTTTGGTATATCCCTTGGTTTCTTTATTTCTTCTTCTTTTTTCTCTCAGGGAATGTAAAAAGTCATATGTAACATTACATTTTAACACTTTTTGTAAATGACATTAACACTTTTGTCACTGTTATCAATAGCTTTTCTTAGAGTGATAATGATAATATCTATGACAACAAGGATATTGATGGTGTAGTCTTTATTATCATTACTGTTACTATTTGTAGAAAGAAGAATAATCTTGTAAGCTTGGTGTCAGTAACGATAATTGTTTGTTGTTGTTGTAATTTTCCTGAACAAAATTGAAGACATTTGCATTAAAGACAAAATCCCCAGCCATTCGTTGTTTTCCCTCACTGCTATTATAGTTCAAATATTGATTAGACATAACAATCATATGTCACTTTTGAAATTGTGAGGTACTGCTATATATACTGGTACTGTAGTAGAATAAGATCATTTTAGCCTATAAAGATGCAAACTGTTCATGATATTTCTAATTTTACAAAAGTTTAGGTTTCTTTTCTTTTTTTTTTTTTGCTTTCAACATGGATGCATTAAATCAAATTTTATAAGCTGCATATTCAATAATTTTCAAAAGTCAGAAATTTCATAATCTTTATTTTCTTTTGCATTACAATACAAATACAATAATTACATTTGCATATTGCTCTTACCAACTATTCAAATTTTTCACAGCGATTTACATCACATTGCACTGTGTTGTTACACAAAGATATATGATATTTGTGTATGTTTGCTTTTTTTCTTGTGTATATCTATATCTTGTATATTGTACATATAATGTTGAAATCTACGCATTTACTGATAAAGTACTTCCATGCATAGTATCCCCATTGATACAAGTTGAGTATGGATGCGCGCTGGGCGCTGGCCTCTGTCATTTACTAATTGTGTCACCATCATGGGATGACCATTGAGTGACTGCCTGCCTCTTTGTCACTGGTCCAATACTGAGGACTGACTGACTGACTGACTGACTGACTGACTGACCACATCAACTTGTGGACGTGTGCCACCCGTCCCAGCAGTGCACTGTCACGCAATAGGAAGTCTTGAGTTAAGCCCTGTGTACGGAATAGTCTCCCTGTTCTAGACTCCGCCCCTTTCCCGTGTGGAAGAGGTCAGGCTGTAGTAGTAGAAATAGTAGTAGTAGGTGTAGTAGTAGTAGTAGTAGTAGTAGTAGTAGTAGTAGTCGTCGTCGTCGTAGTAGTTTCACGGTTACTATGCAACAGAAATCATCAAAGAAGGCACCCAGTGTAGAAACTATTTTTAGGTGCTAGATTTGGGGAAAGCATTGATGTTACTTGCATCTGGCCTTTATGACAGCTGTCTTTTGTGTCTGACAGCAATGTGATTATATGAACAAAATAGCATCATATGATGGGGAGGGGGGGGGGGCAGGGAGAAGTAGGAGGACCATTTTGTGAGATGTTTGTGAAGGGAAATGAAGAGTGATGGTTGTCATGGTTACCATACTACTCATGGGATTAGCCGTAATATGGCGCGGCATTATTTAAGTTGCTCGTGCATCCCTTCAAAGTTTAATTAATAACAATTAATGGCATAGGGTTGTACTTAGAGTATTAAACATGAAAGAGAATAGTTCCCTTTACTCTATCTAAAAAATTGATTCGTTTGAGTCAGAGTTCAATTTCTACAATATAAGAGGCAAACATTGTATGTTTATGTGGAAATTGCTTTTCTTTTTAAAAGCATTTAAGAATGAGGTATATAGAGCAAAATGTGTGTTGTTCTGATATTAAAGAAAAACAATATCTCATTTTGACAAGTTAAGTCTAGGTGCTGTTTCTGACATTAAAAAAAACCAACAACAATATTTCCTCATATATGTTTTGATAAGAGGTGTTGTTTATGGATCAAATATCATCTGGAAAATGAAAAGTGACATGAGAAAGTGTGCTTCTGTTTGCTAGCAACTGCCTGTATGTATATGAAGACTGCCGTCTTGTCACGAGTGATGTGTAAGCCACCATTTGCTGTACTGTGGATCAAAGTTGTTTGAACTCCTTTGTAACCTCAAAAATATGGAATATATGAACAGCAGTCTTCCCTGATAAACTTCCACCCAGTTATTTAAGTAACATGGGATGGGATGCTTTTATCTAAAAATTTTCTGAGGCATAATCACCATTCTAAACGTGTTTGACTTATTTTCTGGCAACAGACAAAACAACTGTTTTCATTCATGGTTAGAAATGCTGATTTTAAATGCCAACAAAAGGGCGATTTGAAATGCATTTGAGCCACAAATGGCTTTCTGCAAAACAAATAAACGCCAAACCGATTTGAAACGTGTTTATATTGTGCTCCTTAGTTGACTTCTACTTCTGGGATCAAACGGCATACAGCAACTGTGCAACCAAGCAATCATATGATTTTTAGATAAATATGGCATTTGTGAAAATGTGTTTCAAACCACATTTCGCATACTCAAATTTTAAACGTGGTTCTATTTTTCGAGTTCGATAAAGACAGCCATTGGTTGTCAAATGAGTCATAATGGTTATCACTCAGTATGTGAATGCCCAGATAAGCTCTGCCATTTGATGCTGTTCCTTGAGCAGAGTCGTGTCTGCTTTTGTCAGGCTAGCACCCATGACCTGGTGGGGATTGTGGGAATATGATCATAAAGAAATTACCCCCAGCTTCCTTGCAGCATCACAAGCCTGTCACACCTGACCCTCCAAATAATCAAGCCGCCAAGGTATCGCTTCCACTTTCAGATTAGCTGTGTAATTGATTTAAGTCTGCTGTGAAGGGTGTCTGTCTACCCTCCCCCCCCCCCAAAAAAAAAAGTAGACTTTATTAGCTTTGTCACACAGCCTTTTCAATACCACACTTGGGTGAAAAGATGCTGCAGGTTTATTAAATTCAGAAGTGTTCATGATGTGTGTCCACATCATATAAAGACAGCTGCTATGATTTTGTTTTTTCTTTTATTCACTCAACAAAGTTCAAGCGTTGTCATGTTCATGATCTATCTCCGACGCCTGGAAACACATTTTAGTTTGATCAGAATGACCATGGATAATCGATGCACTT
This sequence comes from Diadema antillarum, assembly GCF_040938485.1. Taxonomy (NCBI): domain Eukaryota; kingdom Metazoa; phylum Echinodermata; class Echinoidea; order Diadematoida; family Diadematidae; genus Diadema; species Diadema antillarum. The sequence goes on from NW_027271881.1 coordinate 746,527, forward strand.
ATTTTGAAAGCAGGGGCACAGCAACCCATCCCTCACTGTCATGTTTTACATTGTGTTGTCATAAACCTGACATGAAGACTGGAGTCATCAACAAAGATCTACCATGCTTTCACACGTACTGAGAGTGCTTAATTTGAATGCTGAATTACAAACATGACTGCAATTACAGTTCAAATCTTCATATGTTCACACGACCCAGGAAGGCTTCATGAATTCTGCGATTTTGAATTTCAGAGCGAAAAGGGGAGGTTTGGCTCTTTTCAAAGTTCTCACCGATCACTCTTGTGCCGTCTTTCTACGGGAGTGGTTAAAAGGTTACCGTAATTTCCACCCCAAAAAAACACGATTGGAGTTCACTTACGTTCACACGGTTGTTTCATTGCTTAATTCTGGCAAAATATAATCGGAAAACATCTCCGGACAATCATTTGAAACACGATTGGAATTACCATCCAAATTACCCTCCGCGATTCCAGTTTGCACTCACACGGCAAGAATGCTCAATTTTAAACACGATTCTAGTGATGTGTCATTACAATCCCGTTTCATATTACGCACTCTTGGTAGGTGTGAAACTTAGGTCAGTGAGGTCTGAGTTGATACTTGCAAAGTCCTTTCTGCTCTCCACAGTGATTTATTCCTCATTCAACTTTTCCTTACTACGTCTGCCTCTCTTTCTCTTCCTCTCTTGCTTTCTCTTCCTCTCTTGCTTTCTCTCTTTCTTTATCATTCTCTCTCTCTCTCCTGCTCTTGGTCGTCGCTCACTGTCATTCCAGAATCCAGGCAGAAGAAGCAGAAAGGCTGAAGTCAAATGACGGAATCCAGGCAGAAGGGCTTAAGTCAAAAACCCCTGACACTTGTTTTCTTTTCATGCTGATATATTCCTCTTTTCTCCTTTGGACCTCTCTGATGTGCTTGCAGCCTTTCATTCCTCCCCCATCTCTCCCCAACCCCAACTCCACCTCCACCCCCAAGTGGAGTTGAGTCCCTCATCATTATTAGGTTGATTGACAGGCTCAAGACATACATCAGGATGTAAGTAAGATGGCCGGTGGTGGAGCTGCTTGCATTCATCAAATGCCTGGCATTCCTAGACGCCTGCCTCTCACTTGGAGGTTGTCACACTCCTTAAAGGGATGATATAGTATTGGTAGAGGTGAGGATTGGGCTTTAAATTTTTTGCAAGATATCAAGAAATCACTTGTAAAATAGTACTGAGCATACCATTCTAACAGGAATTCAAAGTTTATTTGATGAAAATCGGTTTTGATATGGCTAAAACATCCAAAAACAAAGTTATAAAAAAGAGATTGTAATAAGGTGGCTCCCACCTTTTATCAGAATTGCTCTGTTTTGGGTATCTCAGCCATCTAAAAACCAATTTTCATCAAAGAAATGTTGAATTCCTGTTGGAATTACATGCTCTTTCATTTTCATGAGAGGTTTCTCATATCTCACCTAAAAATGTTAGGAACCTGATGTTAGGTCTCAACCAAAACTATGCGATCCCTTTAAAGTGTCAGGTGCACTTCCAATACCACATGCGCTTTTAGACTGCAGGCAGGTATAGAATTGATGTAACAGTACTAGCAAACATGATGATCAAAGATTATAGGAGGAGACACGTTTCTTACAATACCACTCTTATTCAAAGCCTATAGAAATTCCTATGATCCCACTGCATTCTGGGAAGTTGCACCTTCCATCATACTCAGAGTCACCAACTAGCTGTCCACGACTCCATGTGCAGAAGAAGGCTCCCTGAAAAAACATAGGCACCTCTTCATGTCCTAATACCAGAATGTAAAAATCTCCCTGGCTTGGGAACCATCCTTGCATACTGAATTGGATGTAAAACACAAGTATCTCCGTAATTGCTCGATGGAGCCTTCTTGGTATTGATGTGGGAATAAAGGTAGCCCTGATATTCGTAAAATGTTTCATGGTAAGCCTGTGCAACTATTTTTGATTGTCACCACAAAGTGCTTGTCTGTTTCAGACAAAGTATTTTATTTATTGTGTAGAAAGGAATTTCTGTAATATCATCAGTATGTCAAAGTGACTTGTGAGGGAGAAATGCTCTCTGCTGTTTTGGGGGAAAATACTGTCTTATCTTGTATAAACTCAGCATCTTAGTTTACTCTCTGTATTGACATTAAGCTTATACGAATAGGTCGAAGGTAGAATTTAAGAAGCATTGTGATAAATTGCATTATTAGTATGTTTTCAAAGCAACTGAAAAAAAAATAACGACATGCAAGTGTTTTGTCCAGTTTCCTGCTGAATCTTTTCTTGCAGTTACAGAGTTTTGCAAATTGAGGTCTATATCTGGGATGGGGAGAATGGCTCCGTGTGAGAACGGAACACCCCCTTCGAATGGCAGTCCCCGGCCCTCCTGCCCATTTTGTGACAGGGATGAAACGCTAGACGTCACACTGCCTTCATTCTGGAGCACTCCACCTTCTCGCATTTGGCACTTAAGAACCTAGATCGCATTCATGAGGAGTGACCATTGAATTGGCAGCCTTCTTAGAGAAATTAAAATTTCATCAGTAAACTCTTTGCTCTCCGTCTCCCGTTTCCTCCAACCCCACCTGCTCTGATTTCACTTTAGAGGTTACAGGCTCCTAGAGTTACCAGCCACATATGTAAATGCACTTTCTTGAAGTGAAAGAGCGACAGCCAAAGATTCTCACCACAATGCAATGTGCCGACTCTTCTTTTTTAGGGGGGGGGGGGGAGGGGTGGAGGATATATTTCCATCAATACTTTGAAAAGGAATCTTTGGAAAGAAAGAAAAGATGCTTCTCAAAGAATGAGTGTTTGGAGAGAAAAAAACAAGAGGCATGAGATGAATTTCAGTGCCCCGAGTTCCTCATGTCTGGTTTCATTAATCCCAATAATCTGCCCAGATTTCTGGATTTCAGCATCATGTTTTAAGGATCCGACATTCGGGAGCTGAAGAGAGGTATGCTCTGTAGTCAGAGACTTTCCCCAAACTAGTCTCTTTTCAGAACACACAATAAATGTTGCTATCTCGGCAAATTATCACACAGAAGTGCCATGTGTCAAAGCTTCCTCTTCTTCTTCTTCTTCTTCTTCTTCTTCTTCTTTATCCCTTAGTTTTAGATTTTTAACAGCTCGGAAGCTCACAATGTGATACACCAAATAAGATAGATTAGACAAAGAAAATGCAAGACCAAGGTGATGATTTAAAAAAAAATAAGTGGACAGAAGTAATTTCTAGTTTAGACAGCCATAGCAAAAGTGTAGATAAAATAATAAGGTTATGACAAAATGTATTACTGTAAGTGTCAAGAATGCTGAACTTGTGTGTTTGTGTTTGCATTGTGTGATATTGATATTTTAGCACCATGAATTCAGCATTACCTCTTCAATTAAGGGTCGCATATTGAGTCTGTACAGAAAACTGGCAATTTTTTTTTCTTTGAAAAGCAAATGTAAAGAATGAAAAAGGGAAAATTGAATAGACTTGATTTTTCTCTGCATTGGACAAAAGAACTGAAATCATAGCTATTGTCTTTGTTGGTAGTGTCTTGGCACTTTGTAAGCTTAAATACTTCTGGTAATTGATGTTGCAAATTGTAAAGCATGAAATGCATCAATTTTCATGTGGACATTTTACACTTTAATACATCTGAATACCACTCCAAATTTTGTGGAAATATGTATCTAGTGTATCTCCAATATGATTTTAATTTTGCAAGAGAATTGAAGAGGACATAAAACAGTGCATGATATGCTGGTGAAGATCTTGAAGTCAAGACCCAAAATCTGGCAATAACATTGTAACATTGCTATTTCATATGGTCAAAACCACTTCACTCAGTAACTACCAGTCCCACATATTCACATCCTTATTTACATGTTTGGGTGTGGGTATTTTGCACTAAACTTATGTTGTATATGAAGATCGATAGTTCCTATGAAAGAGACTGCCCGGGAATCGGCACAATCTACTATGCAGAGAATAATGCAGGCAGTTTCTCTTTGAATATCATTTTTGCATCACCAAACATTTTCCTATATATGCACAAACTGCAGAATGTGTGAGGTAATCTATGGTAATGGGAAATATTGAATTACCCTGAATAGCTCAAATTTTCTCTGTATAGGCCACAGAACATTTTGCGAGGTTTCCGCTTTTCCCCCTGGATATCTGGGCCTCAGTAGGCGTATGACTTGATTGTCCCCGCATCTCCGCACTCCCGGCAGAACTCGAAAAGGAATACGAAAGGAAAATTGCCCCACTGCCCGGCAACCCGCTCTAGACATTTATCACCCTACAGAACTTTAGGGACACTGCCCAATGCAACCGTGCCTAAATATTGACACACAATTTGTTTGAAAGCTCCGAATCGTTTGGCATTTGTCGGCTGCCCCGCAGCTTCACATAGCTACGTCAACAGAGACTGGTTTCTGGGCAATGCCCCGTGTGCCTTGTTGCTTTCTTTAATTCTTTCTCTTCTCTTTTCTTTTCTTTCCCGCTTTATCTCTGTCTGTAATGCCTGTGATCCTGGTTCTCTTCACCAAGTTTCCTTTGTTCTTGTTTTCTGTTTATATGGGGGTAGTTTTTATGGATGTGTATAGTTGACAACAAGTATTAGCATTGGACAAATAAGTGTGGCATTCAATACTGTGAGCTTGTATCTTTTTTTTTTTTAATCATTATTCTTCTTTTGGTCCCTGTAATTACCTCAGGGTGGTTACATCAATTCAAAGAAATGCAAATTGACAACAATTCAAGCTTGCCTAAGGAGCAGCCATCATTCCAGATCATCACTGGATGGTAATGATACAATCTTTCTGTAAAGATCCACAGATGAATTCCCTCTGAAGTCAGGAATTAGCAGTATTTGGCCCAGTTTGAATTTACGGATTGTATGTTGTTGCTGGTTTGTTTGTTTTTTATGTTTTGGGAGCTTGATTGACTGATAAAGTGTTTAGATGCATGTCTGTTTTGTTACTTCATGCAGCACTTATTGTTGTACATTTTACGACACAACGACCACAAATTTCAGGTGTTGAAATCATCAAAAAATGAATGCACACATTCAGTTGAGCAAAAATATTGACTGGGAAACATCTCTTGAATTTGATTTATCAGACATGACATGATTTGAAAATAAGAAATGCTCAGAACCGATGTAGTCGTATTACTCTGTCACCCGAAAGGTGAATGGATACTTCCATTTGTAAAGTGCTAGTCTCCCATCTGTAAAGAGAGTCACAAATGATCCCAGTGTTTGTATGAAACATATTTAGCGATTAAAACAACATTTGATATACATGTCAAATCGAAGTCCCTAAGTTTTTTCGAATTCAAAGCCCTTGTCTCATTCTTCCCCCACCCCCCCCCCCCCACCCCCAGATTAGCTTGTGGTGAAATATTCAGGTCTCGTGTGAAGGCTTGTGACTCTCTTTCCTGATTTTGCTTCACCCCACACCGGTATCAAGAACCTTTTGCATATCATTATCACTCTCAGTCTTACATCGAAACTCTGCCAAGCCCTTTCTAACCATCTTTTCCCCTTTTTTTTCAATTCTCTGTCTATCTGTTTCTCTGTCTCTCTCTTGTATACCATATCTCTTGACCTATCTCTCTATCTAGTACATTCCAAGTAATTACAACGAGTCATTAGTCAGATGTGCTTGATAGATGCGCCATGTAATGGAAAACAACATCCTGTCCTGTCCTAGTTTATACATCGTGCTGCTGTGCCATCGACCAGATTTTTTGTTTTTTTCGGGCCGACCAGATTATTATTCTCCATTGCAAAAGTTTTGAGGCTGCAGAATAATTCATGACATGGAGGCAGCACCATTACTGAGGTTCAGTCCAAAATGAATCTCCGAGAATCTAGGTACGGATTACATGGAGAGGAATTAACAGAAATCCTCATTTTTTTCCCCCTCATTTATTCATCAAACTCTCTTCCTCTCTCTCTCACTGTCTATCTTTCTGTCTTTCTCTCAATTGTTGTCTCTTTCCAATTTTCTTTCCTAACCCCCCCCCCCCCCCCCCCCCCGGAAAGAAAAAAAAATGTGCCTGTCTTGATCAAGTGTATTTCATGTTTTGCTGATCAATGAATAACTCAGGCAAAAGAGATCTAACATAGACGATAAAAACTACAGACCTTGGTACATAGTCACAGGTTAATTACACCAGGAATACTCATGGAGAATGTTATTATTAACCAGGGAATGTGCCAAGCATGTTATTGTAAATATGAGATTTCAAGTGGTATTAGAACACAGTGGCATCCAAAAACAGTGTGCTGTCCTCCAGCATGTGTCATATCAACAGACAGACAAATGTAGAATTTGGAAATACAAACAAATAGACCTTTGTCCCATTTTTTTTTTAATCCAAAAATTTTATCACCATAACATCAGAAGTACCTTCTTTTGGCACTACACCTTACTGATTTTTTTGTCGTTTTTTGTTTTGTTTTGTGTTGATGGGGGAGGATCTATCATGTGCAAAATTAATCGCATGTTGTTTTTGGCGAAGATTTGTCTTGTAAGTACGTAAATGCCGTTGCACACTCACTCAGCAGAATTTTCCCATGTATTGTTTGGTATGCGCCCATCGCTCACGCGGACAGTCATCCTGCAGAGAGGTGTAATGTTTATCCTGGTACTAGGGTTACCAGCTTCTCAAATAGGATAACACTGATCACAATTTTTAAGTGGGTTACCTTTTCTCCCATTACATATGGACAAAGGCTCGGTGTCATTGGGACTATAGCTCGATGAGGGTCAACAATGCAATGCCATACTTTCCGGTGGTTTCTCTCCTGTTTTTCCTCCATCTCCGTATTCCCTTAAGATGAGCTATATTGTGGTGTTTGTGGTGCTTATACTTATTTTGCTCCGCAGCTCAAGTGAAGCCATTGCTGCCACTCATTGTCCTGGCCTCCACCGCGTGTTATGAATATTATATATTATCTCTTTTAACTAGACTCGACAAGAAGCCTTCTTATTGGGGGAGGGAATCTGTAGTTGTTCATAGAGGTTAAAAAACTTTCAGAATAGACAAAAGTCCTTCAACTTTTCTTCATCCAGAAGTGAAAAGAGAAAAGTTTGCACGCTATATCGAAACTCCCTCATTGTTTGAAGCTTTAAAGTGCACCACCCTTCCGTACTTCTCAAGGTGAACTGAACAAGTAGAATGAAATGAACAACAATAAAAGCAATAGAAATCTTATTAGAATTTAATATCAAATGAGAAAGGAAATAGATATCAAAGTTTCAAGTGTTTCCATGTTTACATTCATATTGGTTGCAACCACGTATGTAAAATAGAATAGTTGTTGTTGTCATCACCATCTCACTAGTCTCCCATGGACCTGCACACACATCTTTACTAAATTTTTTTTTGCCTGAAATTAATTAGGAGACAAACTTAGTTTTGGACCCTCGTCTGTGTGTGCGCTCTATGATGATTGCACATACAATGCTGATTGCTTCAAAATTATTGGGATCACTATATGGATAATAGCACAGCATTGACTACATGTACAGATAACTACTATCATGCGTGCACGGTTAGTCGTTGCAACTTGGTGCATGCAGGGAAATAATAATAATACACAATATTTTTCGAAGCACTTATCACATTGAAATGTCTCTAAGCGCTGAGAAAACAGAGAAGAAAGAAGGTACAGTTTCAGAATGTTCAGATATATGGATATATAGCATGGCTTTACATCGCTTGCATCGTTTACTGTAGCATTTTTAGTAGAGCATCAACTCTACAAAAGATTACACAAATATTTTTCCTTTTTGGGGTCATAGAACATGTTTGACAAAAATGGTTGGAATTTATCTTTTATGAGTGAATATGTCATTGTGCTATGACATAAGTGCTTGCCAGACCATCACCCTTTAATTGTTCATGTTTGATAACTGTCTATAGCAGTGCCTCAAAAGTAAGGCTTTCAGATTGAGGGGATCAAGGAGTGCTAGCGTAACTCACAGCATCATTTGTTATACCTGGGCTCTGATGTCATTCTCTAATGAATGATTTCCAACTGAGAGTCACATGAGCTCCTTGAACCCATTCAGCTTTTAAAACCGAGCAGGAGGAGCCCCAGCAGTAACTCACGCTGTTACGGTTCCAAATATGCCACCGTAAGGCAGCGACATAACGGAAACTGGGGCAGCTCAAGAAAGACGCCTCGCAGCATTCGTAGGACTTATTTGTAGTTTGCTAGCACACATGCACACAAACATGTAAACATATACACAAACACACCACACACCACACACACACACACACACACACACACACACACACAGACATCTTGCCAGTGCATTTAATTTTCTCTCTTCTTAAAATAGCAGGGATACCAGGTAGGCTGTGTGTGTAGACAGGTGTGCCGGGCTGGAGGTGTTAAAGTGGTTTGGTAATATGTGCTGTTCACACCAGCCGGGCATGATCTGTACACTGATACACAACCCGCAGGAGTGTGCTTCGGTTTCATCAAATTGTTTTGTGGATTTGGTTACGTGGAGGATATATCTATGTGATACTCCTCAAGTGGCGCTGAGTGAAATCCTGCTGTTTTAAGATGAAAGTTGAGTATGTAGACCACAGGGATGAGTGATTATGTTAACTAAGATAACATTGCCATCACTCTCTTGTTCTTTCTGTATCTCCCTTTATCATTTTCTACGTCTCCCACTTTCTTTCTTTATGTTTTCTTGTTGTATTTTTGTTCGTCATTTTTGTCCATTTCATTTGGATCCTACCTAGCAGCATTCTGCATACACTATCACCTGAATGAAGTTTAGATGTATACCGTACATTAAAAAATAGAAGTGGAGATTTTGGGAATGTGATAAATGTGTTTTGCTGTTGAATAAGCTATTTGTTAGACATGAAGAAAGAAGGGCAACATTATGTATTATCATCTATATAGGACGTTTTAGCGGCGCATTAAAAACGCGTATTGTAGTCAACTCAATTTTTACCGTTCAATATCGGAGCATATTGAACGAATCGCATAGACCAACGTATTAATTCCCCATAGGCTACCGTTGTTACTTGCCGTTCAAGATCACACGATATTCAATTCTGTCTCGTTTATTGCGTGAGCGCTTGCTGAACGCGCAAATACTTGCTACTAGTGCGCGTCATTTTGTTACAATTTTCACAAGCGCGCAAACATCTTGCTAGTTGTTTGTTTCAATACGCAGTTTTAGGGGCTTCCCCTTTTCAGCGCTGGGATGGGACTGCCGAGTCAACTTCAAAGACGAGTAGAAGCCGGGTAATTTTGTGCAGTTCATGGTTGCTCTACTTGATTGTATAGATGATAATAATTATATTGGATGGCCTTGATTCATGGAATACCAGGGAATATTGCACTCGTTAGAGTCAATATTGCACTCATCTTCGATTCGTGCAATATTGGCCCTAACTCGTGCAATATTCCCTGGTATCCCATTCATAGCCATCCAATATAATATAAATACACAATAGGAAATGATAGGATAGTGGATATCATGCAGATGTGGAGACTTATTTGAATGGGAGGGGTATCAAAACTTACAGCACAAGAACTGTAGCATAAATTTGACGGGAAGAGGTGAACTCCAGTAAATGTTTGAGAAAACTGTGTTGGGGCAAGGAGTTACCAGTTCACTGGTAACTCCTTGGTTGGGGTAGTGGTTTGTGAATAGGAAGATCTTATATAATATAACTTAAGGTTTTTTTTTTTAAATCTAAAGTTTGATAAATGTTTTATGATCTCATTGATTATTGTAGTATTCTTTTATCAAATAATGTAATTGAAAGTAAACTATTGCAACTTTTCTTTCTTTTGTTTTGGAGACAATGCAGTTGACTCCAGTTTATAATGTTCAGATGAGAAAACTAATATCACTTTTTTTTTTGTATCACTGCCGTTGTTGTCCTTCTAGGGGTATAATGGGGCAAGCCCAGAGGGGAATGAATTATCAGGTGAAATCTTGGGTGATCTCATCCTCGCAGGCATCAACCGAGGGGCTCCTGAAATCACGCCTGACATTAATGCCATGCTATCTGTCAGGAGTGTCTGCAGGAGCAAGGTCCCTCAGAGAGGCTCCTGGTTTCCACTTTAGCTGCCATGACCCGATCTACTGTGTCTCTTCCTTATTCACCTCTATCTCCTTTCCTTTTCCTTTCTGGTTTTTTTTTTTTCTCTCCTTATTTCAATAATGAAAGGGGAAATGATAGTCTGAGGGGGGAAGTCCCCTAGCATCAGGAAAAGGTTATTCTTAGATCAAGCCCCACCCCGCCCCCACATCCCAGGTATTTCTACCACATTACCACAATATTGCTACTGGGAAGGGTTGTTTCTGAGGATGCCAGAATTAGGGGAGGGTTGTCGGAAAAAAAGTCCAAGGAAATGGATGGCTTTCTACAAAAATGATAGCAAGAAATTTGGGGGTGTGTAGTTTGAATCAGATTTTGTTCGTTCGAAATTCAAATCCTTGTTGGCAGAATGTTGAGAGAGAGCACAGCACTTGCAAGGGTAGCATGTATGTTTCATGTTATCACACTGCTCTCACATAACATAACACAGTATAACATATGTATGATGATTGCTCTCAAAGAGAGGTAACCAGAACTGTGACAGTGCTTGTGGCAAACCATACTCAAGTCAGAAAATTGCAGTCAGAGTGCCATCTACCATGGAGCTTCAACAGCAGACATGGCTGTTCCTGTTAGTCCTCCATCGTTTTTTTGTAAGGGTGACACAACATTCGCTCCTGTGATAATTGCTCCGGTGTTATTTTCTCTGAGGACTCAGGGTTAGGGTTATGGTTGTTTGGGGGTTTTAGGTTCAGTTAGGATTAGGGTTATGTTTGTGGGTAGAATTTATGTTTAGCTTAGCGTGCAGATATTTCATGGGAGCAACTTTCCCAGGAGCAAATGTCATGGAACCTATTGTAAGAAACACTCTGAAAGCGTATATTGGTAATCATGAACAAACACAAAACAAAACAAAACGAAAATCATGTCTTAACCTCATTTTTCCCACCCCATGGTAACTCTTTCTACAACTCAAAGACATTCCATTGAGACACAACGAAACGTCTTGTTGTAGACCTGTCAATCATAATGTAGATTTTGTTTTTACGACAAGGTTGTGTTGACTTGATCTTTGAGAGATTTTTATGGCCCTACCTTCCTCCATTGATTGACGGAGATGGGAAATCTGTCCAAGGATATTGAGGGCATGTGTAATTCATGGGATATGACATACTATATAAACAGTATCTTCCATGGTATTTTTTTAATAGAAGCACATTTCACGAGTAAACTGATAGTCATAAAATTAACAACTCTCAAATATATCGCTTCCCATGACATTGTTGCGTTGTGAATCATCTCCAACAACCAAGGTGGGAAAATGGAAAATGCTCACTTTTCCTTTAAAAAAAAAAGACAATACTTTTTTCTCATTCCATCAGTGTGGTTCTCAATCGCAAATTCAACCACCTGCAAAATTGTCATAGAAGTCCTAATTCGTAAAATTATGGTATTTACAGTAACCATGTAGTTTATGTATCCATGAACTGTAAAAGTCTTTATTCTCGTGTGATGAATTTTCTCTATTCCTTTTCTGTCTCTCACATTCACAGAAGAGTGTTTTCTTCTGTGAATTTGCACGATAATTATCTTTCTGCATCTTTCTCTAATTAACAGCAACATCTCTCTAACCAAAGCTGCAAGAGTTGCTAGCGGGATGATGAACTGAAAATAAATGGCTTTACTGCCTTGCATGCACTCCAGGCTAATCCCTAGATGAATGAGAATTTTAACTGATAGTCGCATCATCAAATGCAATTAAATCATTTCCCACAGAATCCAAAATGATAAACTAAAAGAATGGCATTTTGACTTGCGACTGTTTCTGGCAACAGCACTCCAGTGTTTTATTAGAAGAAGAAAAAAAAATCCTCTCTACTCAACCCCTATACCTTCGATTCTTCCATGCTGACTACAGAAATATTTCTTTGCAGTTGACTTAGATGCTTTTGTAGCTTGGCACTACCACAATTTCACCAAATTTGCTGACGGCTGATCAAAGTTTTTTAGGATGCTGTGCTCCATTATTCAAGAAAACTTACAATAAATGTCACTGAGGAGATAGAAGTTAGTACCTTAACTGTCGTAATTAAAGTGTAATGAGATTGTTTACCTGAACATGTCATATGAAACATGATGAATCCTTTGTGCACTTTGCTTTGTTTTTAAGGAGCATGTGCCTCTATTTGAAATCATCTATTAAATATTTTACCTAGAGAAATGCTCACTCTCTCTCTCTCTTGTTGTGACTAGTGGCTATATAACTTAACCCATTGAGGACGAGTCTCGAGTATACTCAGGCAAGGGTCTATGGGATATGCATGTTGCAGCAAAATCAGTCCGTCCTCAACGGGTTAAGACTATGTTACCTTAATAGAATATCTGGTAAAACACTCTCATGTAATGGCCATGTTTTCGTCAATGTGAAGTGTTTGACTATACATGTTTTCAGGTTCTTGACTGTATGATTCATTTTTTTTTTTCATGAATTTCATTTTCTTTTCGTATAATGATCACCACAATAATGGTCTATCGTTGCCAAGGGTATAGGTTGGACATATTTACAAGGATGGTGTACTTGGATGAAAGTAAGAGAGTAAGGGATAGTTTCACTTAGAATGACTTCCGTGGCTCACTGCAACATGATACAGTACTCCCAGTCCCACATGCAGCCATGTGTGTAGGATACCCCCAGGGGGAGGAGACTGCTAATTGTGGTACTGTGAAAGATGCCAACTGTAGCACTGTCTTGGGAATAGATTGTGGGTTTCAGAATGAATGACGAACATGGATTCCAATGAGCAGAGTACAGTGGTACCAATGTACTAATCCTCACATTAATTTGTTCTCGCATGTAAATATCAGTCTTCCAATTTTTAAGATGCCAGTATGAAGTAATTCAAATTGTATTCTTATGTTTTTCCACTGAATGATGTTTTCCACACATTTGTTGATTACATTATTATTATGCCAACGACTTCCATTTTGATCGCTGGAGAATGCACTGCAAGTCTGCTGAATGTGGCACATCTCGTATACCATGAGCGAAGAATGAATGCAAATTGTGTCCCAAGCAATAAGCAAGTAAGGAATACGTTGTGTAAATATTACAGTACCTAGTTTATCAGCTTGTCTGCTCTTGAGGAAAAACACATTCAATTACGTAAAAATGCAGATGGCAGATTTTGCTAAATGGTCAACCCCCTACCCCATTCCTTAGTATGAAACATTTATGTATCTAATGAGAAAATTGAGGTGCTTATAGTGGAGGTGCACATTTCTGGCTTGTGAGGGGATCTTTGTTTTCGAGGAGAAGCTCTACTAATTTTATAAACAATCTATATAAGATCAGGATGCAAACTTGAGAAATGCTCTTGGGGTAGGGTCTAACAATGCCAGTAGTGGACTTTGCGGGAGATGAAACAAGTCTAGCTCTATCCAGGATGGTTTATGATCTGTTTTGTGGCAGGGATGGCACTCTGAAAGATATGTATCGGTACACACAGAGCTGCCAGTCTCCCTTATTCTGCAGGAGTCTCACTGAAAATGCTGAAATCTGTTCATGTGTGAATAAGAGAATATTAAAATCTCCCTGATTTGGGAATTATTTTCACCCATTGAAATGCATGTAACACACAGATATCTCCCTGATTGCTGTGTGGAATCTCCCTAATTTGGATGTGGGAATGTTGGCAGACCTGTACACTTATAAAAGGTTTTTCATGGAAACTTCCACCACTGTCCAATAAGCATTCTCTGGGTTTTGATTTGCTTAATTGTTTCCATGGAAACTTCCACCACTGTCCAATAAGCATTCTCTGAGTTTTGATTTGTTTAATCGTTTTCTTTGTTTCTAGCGATGTGTTTAGCTTCCCCCCCCCCCCATCTTTGTCAGTGACTGCCTTTCCTCAGGGAGTTCTGACCAGACAAGCCCTTTAGCAAGTCATTCTGCCGGAGCGACTGCTGTAAGTAAGCTTTGGTCAGAAAGAGAACCTGGTATAGGATACAAAACTCGATGAGGCAAGATGCCTTTCAAATTACTAGTGCTTTTTTACAACACCACAAGGAATATTGAGGAAGCTATCAATCTGTAAAGTCATTTCTCAATAGGACCAGACTGCAAGTAAAACAGTTAAGTAGAATTAGCCAACGCTGCACACTGTCACTGCTCCGATGGTCCCTGACCAGTAAAAATCACTGTTGGACCAGAAACTTTTTTCAGGAATGGACCAGTAAAACATGGAAAAACTGGGTATCCAACGGTCCGACAGACAGGTCCGACCAGTAGAAAAAGTGGGTTAGTGTGCAGCCCCGCCTTAGCTCTCCTTAGTATTGGATGTTTTAACAGCAAAGAGTGGCAGAGTGGCAAAGAATGTCAGTTTCATAAAATGTCCTTTGCAGCAGCAGCCTTAACTTTTACAATACTTATGATTGCAGACGTATGTCATGTCAGATACGGCATACCATTTTCGAAAATTTATCACAAAGCTTTAATCTGAAAAGTCAGTACTCATTACTGAAAGTATCCTCTAGACTACTCTCTGGTTTGTTGCTGTGCAGAATGATGGTGTTGATTACACTTTAACAAGGCACTTCACAGTGGTTTTCACTGTAATGTGAGATTTTCCCATCCAACATACTTGTAACAATGTGACCATCAAGCTTCTGTTCAAAATACTGACAAAGATCATGTTGGTAACTCAACTTTCCCTCATGTGGTGAATTGGTACTGCACTGAACAGCTCCTTTCCCTGATAGTATGATGCCAAATCATAGCCAGTTCTACTTCTTACATCCAAAGTCATTGGTGTATGCCATTTTGGATTAGTCATGAATGTGGGACTCTAGCATTTGCATTCATTTTTTTTAAACTCAGCACATGAGAGTATATATGACTAAGGGCACATTAGGGATCAAAGAATAGTGAGTAACCGCTTTGACATTCCCGAGAAGGTGACAAGGAGGTGATGCGCAAGATGTATCTGCAGACGGAGATTGATTGTAGAAGAAATTATCCGAAAGAGCTGACCTGGTCCCTGTTGCATATAAACTATAAAGGTAATGTTACAACAAGTGGTAACTCTGCAATCAATGTTAACTATCATTGCAACATTATTCGATGGCCAAACGATGCCAAGAAATCACTTCCTGTTTCCACTCATTGCAGAATTACCATCAATTTTAAAGTTACCATAGTTCTTATGCAGTGGGTCCCTAGTCTGCACAAAAAAAAAAAAAAAAATGGTATGATAATTAACCTTTAAGTTTCCCTTGTCTGGATAGATATGTAACCAATAGGTTGCTTGAGTAAACAAAAAGGGGGAGGGGAATGAAAGGGGTCCATGACATGTTGCCATTTTGATGATTTATCCCAGACACATTACCTGTTGTCCCCGACAACTGCATGTACAAGACTGGAGTGGAAGGATTCATGTCAAAACTCATAAATCTTCGGCACGAAGCAGGATGATTAGCAACTGAACTGTTGCTGAGTAGTGAGGAAGCTAGATGGGGGGAGGAACAGAGAAACTTGATGGATCATCCTCTCAAGGAGTAGGGCTGCCAGAATCATCGGCCATCTCTCAGACCACATCTCTTTCATGTTTCAAAAGCAATGTTTGCTGGGCATTTGAATTATTGAGAGTGATATATGTGTATATTCCTTTGGGTTTACCTATATCTACACAACATCAGCTCTCAGAGTCCATGTAAGATTTCTTATTCCTCTTTTGCAAGTCTAATTCACAAAATACATTTTCCTAATTGCCGTACATCACTCTTTGATATTTCTTCTGTAAGGTTTGCACCTAGGTTTGTTCTTGAGAAGCTTCTGTGTGACACCACAGTATAATAGCAAATCGAGAAGTTCCATAAGTAATATTTAGTATAAGTGATCATTACCCAGGGTATATTTATGAAGAATATTCATATATTGGCATGTCTGTTTAATTCTATACACCTACTACTCATGAGAACTTAACCAAATCATGCTTCCGTAAATAAATAATCCAAATGACCCGAAACATTCATATAGGTGTTTGAGTGATATTTCTGGCTTCACCAAAAGGCATCACATATAGGGGGAGGGGGATCAGCGATAGACATTGCTTGTTTTATTTTCAGGTGTTAGTGGTAGTTCCAAGTGACAGGGATAAAGTTTGTCAGCAGCAAAGTGTTGACTAATTGACTTATGTGCATTCTTTTCATTAGAAAGATACCCTGAAACATCATTTACTGTTATCTCAGGAAGATTTGGACACACTTTCTGAACAGATTCTTCCTCCACACCATTCTAGTATAGTTTTAAGATGTTGGGATTTTTTTAATAGTTTATTTTTCTTGTCAAGAAGCAACATATCTTATTCAAGTGAATCGATGCTGTGATTTTAATTTACATTGCGTTGAAATGATATTCATTAATTATTGAACACATATTTGTGGTACATAAAAAATTTGTCCTTGTTCGGAGTGCAGCATATTAAGAAGAATGCAATATTACTACATGTACAATGAAGGGCTAATGTATGGGATATTTGTCTGTAATCTTATTTCATGTTGCATCATACACACTAATGTTTTCTTGTTTGTATCATAGTGTGCTGTCTGCCCATTGCTGGGCATAGACCAGCCAAAGTTTATGCATGCTAATGTGAGTCAACATGAACTAATATGTCTGCCACTAGATGAGGTATGACTTGAATTCATGTTGTACGATTGTTTTTGGTGGTGGTGGTGGTGGGGGGGGGGGGGGGTGTTTGCAAGCATGGTGTGAGGTACCTTGAGATAGGCAGGAGTCATCTCTCACTCATGGTGACTAATGCAAGGAGTGAAAGCAAGAATTCAGGGGTTTTTAACCTGCTCACCCTCAAACCCCCAGAGGAGGTAAGGAAGCAGGAAGCCAGCTGCTAACTTTGGTTTTAACTGCTTACATCCTGGCAGTGTATCACTCTGTGGGTAAAAACCTCCCCCCTGCGCTGATGTTTTATGGGCAAGGTAAGACCTGTAGGTTTTGTCCTGTGGGCACAAAGACCTATCAATCCGTACCAGGGCAGTTTGGAAATCACGGTGAAAGAAGGAGAGGTTTATTTTTAGATGGACAAACACAATCCAGATTGGAAAGTATTTTGAAGGCTTAAAGAGAAAGAGAGAAGGAGGGGATATCCAAAGATTAGCAATTTTTAGAGTGATGTGTGATATGGGAAAGGGGGGGTGGGGAGGGCAATGTGAAACTTTGTGACACCTGAGGTCAGACCGAATAAAATTATAAAGCCACCCTGACACTTGCACATGTTTGGATTTGCACATGGTTTGCCCCTTTGGCACGTACCATTTTCATGTCAATGAGGAAAACATTCATGGCAGTGTGTAGGAAGATGTTGGCCAATGCAGTCAATGAGTAAAATGTGTGTCAAATATTCAAACTGTTCAAAATTTGGGCACAGCTAAATCTATGGGCAACTTTTAGATGACGTCTTTGTGCACTACACAGAATCCATTGTGAGCTATGCGCAACCTATGCACAAACTAGCCATTCAAGCACATGTCATAATCTAAAGCGGCACGGTGCAGAAGTACGTAAAACACTTGAAACAAGTCTTGTGACCAAAAAAGAATAAAGAGGTGACCAATGCAAGCATGTCATGGCAATGATTACCAATGCCTGAACAATGTGTGTGGCATAAACACGATGTGACAATGCATGTCCTGAAGATTATGCATTTTGTGAACTATCAATTTTGTAAATATGACATGACCAGAAACAGACCATGTGCCACTAGATAGCATGAACTGGCACCCCATAATGCGGGGGCAGTGAGGAAGCCAAATTTAGGCAGGTGTCAGGACAGCTTTAATACACTATCACCTCCCTGCACTATGTAAGTACATGTTCTAGCCTACAGCCTGAAGAGGTATATTTGTACAAAACTGAAGTAAAGAAGTGTAAAAATAAGTAGATATTCTGAAGCCTTGTCAGAGCTCATTAGCATTGAGGCATCATTAAAAAACAAAACCAAAAAAACAAAACAAAAACGCCCTAATGCAAAATTATTCAGATTTGTTATTCAGCTCCACAATCTACTGACTTCATATGTGTCAGAAACTTGCTGCTGGTAATTCAGTTTCACAAAATTTCAATTGAAATCTGGTATTTCAATCTGCTGAAACTACAAAACAGTTACACAATGGAAAATTAATTCTTAAGAATAGCTTATATGTTATAGATGCATACGGTACTGGTACCATACAATCTCATAAGGGGGAAACAAGATATTAAATTGAACACGATGGTGTTAGGTTATGACTACACAATTAATACCACGGTATGTACAGATCATATGTCATCCCCCAGAGCTACAACTACAAGTGGTAGTCATGGTTTGACATCCATTGATGTTTTGCAGCCACCATACAATATGAGAACCACTTGAAGATGCAGGCCTGCACAGCATACGAGGTTCAAACAATCGCATGAACTATACATAGTGTAACTAAAAATCGGCATTGTACGACACAGATCTCTAGAGGTCAGCATATTTCTTCGTAGCCAAGCAGCTACTACCGCAACTCCTTCCAGCAAGATGTGAGCTTTCCTTGCCAATGTGGCTTGAATTATGGAATATGTTACGTGTTTACATGGAGATATATTCTTAGCCTTGTGAAGTGAAAATGTCAAAGATATAGAGGGGAGGGGAAAGATAACAGAAAGATACAGATCGTGCCGCCATACCACCTTCAGAGCAAATGATGGAGAGAGAGGGAGAGATAGAGACACACAGACATACAGACATACATACATACAGTCAAACAGACGGACAGACAGACAGAGAGGGAAAAAAGAGAGAGGTAGATAAAAAGAGGAGAGGGAGGCATGGAGACCGGACAGTAATGAATCAACCTGAAATGTCAGGAGAGTAATTTCTGGCAGCTTGAAAGGCTAGAGCGCTGAAATCCAGGGCAGTCAATAGCCAACCTTTCGTTGCTCCATGTTCGGATGTGATTCATGGCGTCTATGTTCGTAGAATTGTCACATTGAAATGTCAGCTCTGCACCTACTTCGACTCCAGTCCCATCCTCTCCTTCACTAATTTATTCTATCCTTCTCTCCCTCTCTCGACTCAATATGCTTCCTTTTTTTTTAGGTCGTAGCCACACACTTTCACACATACACCTGTACACACACCTACGTGGTATATAATTCTCTCTTTCTCTCATTTTGTCCGTCGCTGCACCAAAATAGTGTCATTCTGTGAGCCGAATCCCAGACACAGTCCTCTCTCACGCTTTTCTGCATGCATGCATTGCTTCTGAGCTTAAACCTTCACGAAAAAGATCCTGGCAGACCTCATTTTCTTCCCTACGATTTTCACACTGCAGGGGCGGATCCAGGAATTCCGTAAGGGGGGGGTGCCTTTACAAAATTAAAGGGTGCGCAGGCCCCTCTTTTCATTTCTTTTGTTTTAACAAAAAATAGAGGGGGGCACATGGTGCACTACCCCCTGGATCCGCCACTGCACTGTGGAGTATTCAAATAACATGTGTGGTGATTTGGCATGATGCGTACAAGAATGCTGCACATTTGTGATTGTACATGATTTGCATGGCAAATCTTCTCAGCAGAGAATCAAATCCATTTAAATGCAAAAATATGAAGAGAACATCAGCATTTGTATCCCCAGTTGATGCAATGAGTCAACCACAAGATGCCATAAGTTGTGTTTTGTGGTATACGTGTGAAGTTGTTTATGCACTGAAAACTTTCTCACTAGGATTAAAAAGCACTCTGCCCTTCGCTTTGCAGGCAACCGGTGCACAGGTATATTAAAACTTCAAAGCTCAAGTGATATCACTTGCATTACAAACATTACCCAGAAGAAACATGTTATGGATTTTTAAAAATTGCTATCAGCACATCAAATTCATTTTGTTTGTTCATAATCAAAAGATGATCCTTTATATGGACAGTGGAAATATCCTTTAAAAACTTGAATTTTTATTTTGTATCATTTTTTATAGTGCTGGCAACCAAGCCCAAGAAAGCCAAAAAAGAAATGAATGGAAAATTTTGAGTCATTGTTTGCTGTTGGATCAGAGAGGGTTATAGGTATATGTTACTTTTACTTTTTCCCATTACAAATTATATATTGCCATGAATTTAGTTGTCAAAAAAGTGCCATAAGTCAAAAAAAATTTTGCAGGACATCCTGCTACATTTGTAAAGTTTTGATTAGGCAATTTCTTGTGTATGATAATTGAAGAAGATTTTAAAAAGTTAGTAGGTTCTTTTATCATCGTACAGACCTTTTCTGAATATAAGATATTTGTTTCACATATCTATAAATGTACAAAACAAACACGCACACCACCTATCGAGCTATAGTTTTATTTTACAGGAAAAGAAAACATTGTGTGGTCAGTTCCATGTTTTTTTATTTCTCTTTCTCAAAGCTTAAGAAAAAGAATATATTTAGGGAGAATGATTCATGGTATTCATATTTTTGATCAGGGTTTTTTTTTTTCGCTCTCAAAGAATATGATGCATGATGATTTTTCGGAGTTGGATACATATGTCAGTGACCTCATGTGAGCTGTGGGGTGGGCGGATGCACTCTGTCAGGGAGTTTACACATTTGGGTTCTGAGCGCTCTGCCATCGGCTCTTCAACCCGGGCAGCGCCTCTTCTGATTGATGTTGACACTTTCTACCGGCTGCCGAGGAAGTATGTCTTTCCCTGCCATGATAATATGTCACAAAAAGAAGGTAGCCACAGGTAATTCAAGGATGAAACCACCCCCCCCCCTCTCTCTTTCAATCTGTCTTTCTCTACTTGCCTCACCCTCGCCATCGTTTTGGGATGTTGTCTGATCGTCACTTCTTAGTGTCTAGCTGACCAAAATAGCTGTGATCTCAAGGGCTACACTGCAGAGCAGATCTCAGTGCCTTTACTTTCCAAATTTAGAAGATCATATCCTGTCAGTGTGTGTGGCAATTTTTTTTCCATTCTTTTTGTTTCCATAATATGATATCCCCGCGTGCAGTGTGTTCTAAAGCAGACATTTTCTTTCTCTACTTTAACAGAAGTACGGTACACACACACCCAAATTAATGCATTTTGAAAATATAGTTTTGCATCCTTGTGCAAAAACTGTAAAATTTGTGTGTGGGCTCAAAACACTTAATCATCGTGATCTGCATTGCGATGTAAAAATTGACCATATTTTCCTTGAGTGGTGTGTGTGAGGATCAGCTGATTTTGCTATAACACACATTTCCCATAGACAACTGCCCGAGTATACTTGGGACTAGTCTTTAAAGGGTTAAATGAAGCACAATTTTAATGTACGTGGCCCCAAGGGTCCACTGAAAGACATTTAAAAAAAAATAAATCTGCCTGTTGAATTGACATATAAAAGTGATGGAGACGCTACCAATTTGTATTGTCCTATGTGTGGATGTGTTACCGATATGCAGCCTTTGCTGTCTATTCGTCTGGAGGTCTGCAGTTGTTTTTGAATGTATGACATGTCTTTGGCATATGACCCCTGTTAAGATAAGAATTCTCACACCTGCTCAGTCTGTCTCTCTCTTTCTCTCCTGTCTTATAACCAGCTTTGGTGTTATTTGATGTGATGCCTTCCAAGAATTGCTGCCATGGCAACCGGTAGAGCCACATCTGAAAGCAGAATATAGTTTGCAGAAAGCAAAGTACACTGACTGAAAAAAGAAATAAGAAAGACACCCTATCAAATCATTGCTTCCCCTACCCCCCCCCCTCCTCACATAATCCCTGTATTCTATCCCATTCCTCTTGCTTTTTACCCCCATCCTCTCCCCATCTCAGACTTCCTCACCGAATCCTCCCCTAAAACCTCCGCCCATCACTCTGTCCCCATTCTCGACTTAATCACTGGGTGCAGCCCCCTAACACCGGGGATGGTCTTGGGTTTCAGTCACTTTGGCGGTTATTGCACCTTGCAAGGAGTTCAAGGCAGCTGTTAGGGTCATGTTACCGCCATGTTCTTCCTCTTGTCTTAGGCTCCCCATCAACACCTGATAAGATGGCAAACATACTTAGAGCTTGTTAACTTTGCCCCCCTCCCCCCCCCCCCCCCCCCAGTGAGAGAGATGAAGATGTTGATGGTGTCTGAAGTTTGTTACCCTTATATGCTTTGCTCCAGAAAAAAAAAAAACAGAAGAGGTATCTCACGTTTCCTGGATTACTCTGTGGGAGAGACGGATTTACTTTTCAACTTCTATTTGTGCCATATGCTAGACTGCATCTAAAATGATTGATAGTTTTGAGCATCAGATTGTTTCTAGGTTTTTTTGTTATATTTATTCCTCATCAGTTATCAAAGAGTGTGTACCCCCCCTCCCCCTCACCCCCATATATTTTCATCTTGGCAACAGCTCATTCCCTCATTGAGTGCAGTCACTGTGAATGATGTCCCCAAATCAGGCCGATTTCAGATAAACTTCCCCACAATCATTCTTCTGCCTTACTTCAGAAAGATTCTCCTAATATTAATCCAGATAGTTGTATACTGTCCATCTTTTTCTAGAAAGGAGAAATGGTATCAGAGTGGCTAGTTAATGCGGATGATTTGGCAGATGTCATACCCGCCAAGTTTCCTCAAATATGCCACTTTAACGTAGAGGAAAATAGTGATTGCAATATTGTGAATATTTCTATTTCATAGGTCTATGTTACAATATTGTTATCCATCACCCCTGCAGTAAAAGCGAGAAAAACAATGAGTATCACGATGATTTCGGTTTTATTTTCTGAGTTTAGGTCTGTTTCAGTTGTGCTGGTTGAAATGTTTAAAATTATAGGAACAGGAAAATGACTACTCTCTTGAAATGCAGGTACTGACATCTGATACATTTTCTGCCTGAATAAAACAGATCTGGCATCAATTGTTGTGTCACCCAAGCCCTTCCAGAGTATTCCAGTTACATGACATCCATGGCTAACAAGTGACAAGCCTTTTGCTGTTGTTGTTGTTGTTTTTTATGCACATACCAGCCAACCATCCACCGTTATCAGTGGCCTCTGTAATTCTTGCCCTTCCTCATACGTGAAACTCATGCCTGACTGAAGTATCATTTGAATGCAAGGCTTGTCATTGCTCTTCATCATCATGTGTCGTTGTGTATTGTGGCTTGTGACCTTTTGGCTCTAAAGTGACTGGGATGACAGAGCAGATATATGTAGTCCATCATTCTCTTTTCCCCCGATTACATTCCTCCCTGTCAGCCGTGATAGCATAGGCACAGAATCTTTCCGATGGATGATAATTCTTATTTCTTGCGTCCAGGGGATGATGAATTTTCTGAGTCCCTAGGTCCATATTAGAATACAAGGTGTAGTGAGTTAAAGGAGACCTCTGGATGATTTTCAGATTTTTGCATTTGAATAACTATAGATTAGTTATAGTGAGTACAGAGTTTCAGATTTTATGATGACTGGGATGAAGAATAAGAATATTTTCAAAATTTAGAACAAATTGCAATGAACAAGGATGATGACATGGCAGAGTCACCATAAAGTATGCATGAGTTGGGGCTCAAGGAAGCAGAACAAAAGAAGAATGCATGCATAGATTGTACACAGGTGAACCCGAGAGCAAGCGGTATTGTAAAAGAATTACACTGCTACATTTCTGAAATATGTGAACCTCCTATGTCGTCATCATCCTTGTTCAGTGTAATTTGTTTAAGGTTTTTCAAAGTGTTGTTTCTCTGATCAAAAACCACAATAAATTCCACAAATCTATAGACCTACATGGAGTTGTCGATTTAGGTACTACATGATGTGAAATTATGAAAATCGTCTGGAATGTCCCTTTAACCCATTGAGGACATGCTGTTTTTGCTGTGACATACATTTCCTGTAGACACCTGCCCGAGTGGACTTGAGACTAGTCTTCAGTGAGTTAGATATCATGGCATTGGATCCATGGTAAAGATGTTGCTTTGGCAGCATACATTGAAAGCTGTTTAAGCTGAATCTTTAGAAGGGTTGCTGGGAGCTTAAAGAATATGTGATAATTGCTCAGATTTATGCAGAACAGTGCGGATACTTACCGTATTGATCAAACAAATTTTGTTGGTCAGGCTATTAGTAGTTTTATGAATGATATTTTGATTGGAAAATTAAGAATTGAAGTGGGCATGTTCATCCCTGACATACACGTTGAACACGTAATCAATCTTAGTTTGTCATTGTCTTTTAATGCACCCATTTAGGCTGACCACCACTGCTTCTTGACCTTTCATATCGATGCTCTCCCGGAATTTCGTCGATGAGATTCACAAAAAAAAAAAAAAAAACGCTCGAAAACATGTTATTGCAAATGCCTTGCCCCTCTATAGCAACCAGCCCTTTCCCCGTTGTGACTCGTACGATATGATAGAGGTCCAAGGAGCGAGATGACAGTTTCTTGGCCGTGATTCATGCAGCTCCGTTTGCCTCCAAGCCTGCCTGCCTGGCCTGGCCTAACCTGGCCTGGCCAAGTCGAGCCAATCATATCTCCTCCCCCCATCCATGTTCTGCCTGACGCTGCCTGCTTGCCAGGGGAGCCCATCATTCTCCCGTTTGCATATTTGGTTTACCCCTGCAGGGATTTTTTGAGGGTACAGGTCGCTCCTTTCACGTATACAGATGTACCTCCCCAGCATCTTCTTGCATTCATTGTTGCTCTGCTCCTGTAATGATTTTCCCCTTTCTTTCCTGTCATACTTGCCTCATATTTTTCTTTGATAAGGACTCAGATATTTACTGTATATACACTTATTGTTGCACTCATCTTTGGTCCCCCCCTTCCACTGCTGACCCCATACACCTCCCTGCAACATTGTAATAATAGTGGAGGAACAAAATTACTGTATAAGCGAAATATATTGCTATGTTTTTATTTTTACATATTTTTTACTTTGACCAATATTAACAACTAGAAAATATACTAGAAGCGAGAATATTGCCTCCTGTAACACAAAGATGTTTGTCATAGTACAGGTGGGAAATTGCTAAATTTTCTTTTGAAAAGTGATAAAATTTCTTGTTCATTCCATCAATGTGGTTCTTGATCACAAATTCAATCATGAGCGAAATTGTCTTACAAGTCTCTATTCACAAAATGCTATACTCGTGAAATGTATAGTGTATACAGTAGCATGGCTGTTATGATTGAAGGGCAAATCTGGACCAATTAAAAGGCAGTCTGAAAAGAAAGAATAAAACTTACGAAGCACAACTGTGAAAACTTGATCAAAATCGGATATAACTTGTGGAAGTTATGAAATTGTGAAGTTTTGCTAATTTTTGCAAAAACGTTTCTTGAACAGTAGATGTGAATATGGGAATGAGTGAGCTGAAGATGTCATTACCACACAATTTCCTCTTGATCATGCTCAAAATAATGACAAAAATTAAATTTTTCTGCCATTAAAGTGTAAAACATTGGGTCATTCCTGGCTAAATATTTTTAGAATAATGATCAATCAGATATATTAGGATTTGAGACTGGTTCATATTTGCATTTTAGCGAAAAAATGCAAATTTCAAGATTTGTGCATAAAGCATAATATGGCAAATTTTGAAGCAATGATGACATTAACTTATACTAACTCATTTGCATATTCATATTGATCATTCAAGAACTGCTATGTGAAAATTAGTAATATCTCACTTGTAATACTGGAGTGTAAATACACAGAAAGTAATGTTTTTCTGATTTGAAACAACTATGTTGTAAGACCTTACCTCATGTGTATGGCATTCTTGTTATATCATTTGGTTCTGTTACTATGTTGCAGCATTTGATTGGGGTGCTTGTAGCGTAGTTCATGTTTGTTTACGTGTGTTCGCAGAGAAAAAAAAAAGGGGGGAGAGACAGAGACCCAAAACAGATGGGAAGTGTTAAGTCCATGCTGATTGGTTGATTTACTGTGATCGGCAAAGCAGAGCTCCACAACAAACATTTCATCCTTGTTCTCTTGTGCGCCGTCGACAAGCCAGAGATGAAGTGGAGCCCCCGAGATGATCAGAGACGGCTGTAGGAGGAGCCGAGACCACTTGACTGATTCCAGCAGATGAGAGATGTCATTGCTCTTAAAGGTTGTGTGCCGCCTCCCTCTCTGTCTTCTTCGATCCCTCTCCCACAGTCTACCCATGGGATGTGTTTCACTAGACTTCTGGAAGTAATCCAAGCAGCCTGGTGGTTTATTGAAAGTATTAGCAGAGATCTTGCTGCAGATGCTTTTTCCTAGTCCTCCTCCCTCTCCCTTTGCTATAACCCCCCCCCCCCCCTCCACCAACCATTCTTGAAAGGATGGTTATTATCTAGGGCTGATTTAGTTCATGTGCCATCTGCCAGCTGTGCATTGATATCATGAAAACATCCTTATCTCTCGAGATGCTGCATAGATGCGGGCATCACACGTCATCTCTCCCTCCATTCTCCTCACAGCAACCCTCCCCAGTGATAGAGAGAATGCAGCCAGCATACTGGTGTATAGATGCACACAGGCGTGCAAAATTCACCAAGAAAGCAAACGCATTCATCATGACGTGTTTGATTTTGTGTTTGTAGCATGCGTTCGTGGGAGATGTGGAAGAATGTCCCATTCATACGCTTCACTGCTGGTATATAAAGCTGTGGAGAACATCGTGCTCCTCTTTGAACTGAGACTTTTAATCAGCTGTTCAATGTTTCCTACGTTTTATGCATTGATGTGTGAGAACATCGTTCTTAAAGACATCTGTCTTATGTTGACAAGATTTACATCAACATTAAGTGTTTAAGGTTTGAGGCAAAAAACTGAACATAATCAAATTCATCCTCTCTTAAGTTGACCTAGCACCAGTCAATAAATTGGCTATAAAGTCAAAGAAAAATTCTGCCTGCATAAATATAAACATGTGGCAATTATATTGCATAATTCGAAATTCATGTAAGTCAAAAGATTTTCCCCAGTCCCTTTTGATTTGACTAGGTGAGGTTGACTGTATATTTTATATACTTGACAGGGTCAAGCGAACTACCATGCTGCAACTTATATGCATGTTAGGCGTTGGTGGCAGTGGTCAAATTAGAATTCCAGCAGAGAGCAGAGAGGCAAGTCCTTTAAGACTATAAAGAGTGACACATTTCACCAGCACGGTTGACAGTCATTTGAGGGTAGGAGACGGGCGGGGTCGCCGGGAGCTTAGCAACACAGGGGCAAAGCAAGCGGAGACAGGAAGTTGTCAGGGAGCATCAGAGGTGAAGGCAGAGGATTTGACATTAATCCCGCTGAAGATGAGACCCGGTTGCCATTAGCAGCGCTGATGTGTAGGTGGAGACAACACTGTGTGGAGACGGGAAGAGGAGGAGGAGGAGGAGGAGGATGGGGGGGGGGAAGAGTCTTAAGAGCTTGTCTCAACAAGGCTGCACTGCAAAAAATTGACGTTATCCAGATATTGGGAAGATATCGTGGGTAATCAGCCAGCAGCTGTAGCAGTGCTCTGACTGACATAATCAGTCACATGGTATTCACAGAATGAAATTTGCATGTGGATAGAATGGTTAATGAGATACACACTTTTCATAAAAGTTTGACTAGACAGTATTCCTGGTCATACAGCAGGGTTCATATTATTTGGACACTTTGCTTCTAGTACGGTAATCCCAGGAGTGACTATTAGGACTGCATATTCCCTTCCTAATTATGATATACTGTGGCTTTCCGAAGGAACAAGTGCACTTCATTAGGTCTGTTCATTCTACAAGAAGAAGTTGTCATAGAAATGGGCACAGAAGGTTGTGAAGCCACACATATGATTTGCTCCATGTTCTCCAAGGACATGCCTGGCCGGAGGGTTGTGCTTACGGGTACGTGCGATGAGATGTACAGGTGTGCGAGTGTTGCACTTTAATTCAGGGGGTGTATGTATAGGCATTTCTGAAATAGATGATTAGCAGTTTTTGAGTCAATCTTCAAATAAGGTCACTACATGAGATGATTCTTAATGGAAGAGTTTATACCTGCCAACTTTTCATATTTCATATAAAATATTCCTTTTTTTTAAGGAAAAAAGGCTCTACACAAGTGTGAATTCTTGTTGAGGGTTTTTAAGTACCTGCTTATAGGGAAGACGGATTAAAATATTGGTGATAAGGATGAAAATTTTTTTTTTTCCTCCCATTAATTTGATATTATTAACTGAATATCAAGATTGGCAGGTAGGTCATACCATTGTTTCCAAATGTTCATGAAATATATGGTGACAGTGCTAACAACCTGTTATTTGGCAACAAGCCAACAATTTTTGTTCATGTTTCTACATGTTTAGGTTTTTTTTTTTCTCTTTCTCTATCTCTGTTATCTCCAAGATTACACTTGTTTTCTGCATCTCTGAATACTCTGCTGTTGAATGAGGGCGGTGCCAGTCCGCTGTGTAATCAATTGCAAAAAAGAAAAAAAGTAGGACGCCTCCAGCTTTAATCAAATGCAGATGTGGAGATTACGACTGCACCCACACTGTGATGCAAATCTTTTCTTCTGGGAGCTGCCGAGAATTACTGGCAATCCAGAATACATTGCTGGAGACATTCGATAATGATGTCAATACAGTACATCATGTCAAGGAACGCTCTGATGTGAAGAAAGTGTGTGTAGAAATCTGAAGGGTTGCCAGAGTGAGCCGAGAGATGATGTTCTAGGAAGGATTGTTTGAACGTCGCGACAGAAATCACATGGGTCAATCATTCTTTGACTGTTTATGCGTCAGTTTACCACACAACTTCTGTGACTGCAGAGACACGTTGAAGATGATCTGTGTAATTGAAATAAAAAATGAGTCAAACTGAAAGAGATGTAGCAAAGTCAAGTCTCCCTATCAATGCATACATCACCATTGCCCTCACATGCATGTGATAGTAGAGTGTGCCATTATAGGTACACATTGAATATCATCTTTGTTTGGGGTTTGTTTGGGGTTTTTATTTTGCATCATTGTTGCAGTCTTTCTTGGGGGGAGGGTTAACTGAGATGTCGAGATGTTGGTTGTGAAACAAAATCACCACTTTTCAGCACTCAATTTGTGCTGATTTGATGGTGAGCTCGAGAAGTGGACCCATAAGGAGGAGATGCCAGTATCATATAAAATCATTCCATAGGTAATCAACAGTGTGCAATCCACCGTGGTCAAAGCAGAAAGTGACCAACCCATTCTAACAACATACAATATCCATTGCTGATATTTGTTTTGAAAGCAATATTTTCATCAGGCATTATTGCCTTTGACAGAAAAAACAACAACAACAAACAAACATGAGTTCATATATTTTCAATGAAACTGGATCATCAAGAAAGTTATCACATATTTGTCACTACCATCATTGTAAAGACATTTATAATCATCATTATTATCATTATTGATTTTTGTCTCCGTTGTCATTTTTATTCATATTACACTATTGTTGCTGGATTTTGTATATGTAGTACTAGACATACAAATCATTATCGCAGAGAAAGTAGCAGTTGCAGTGGAAAGATATGATGCCCATTGTCAGTAAATAGCATTGTGATAGTCACTGTTACTGCATTGTAATCATCAACCATTTCATTGCAAATTTAGAGCTTTTGTTTGCTTGAGTGTCTATCCATTCGTGTGAACATCACTACACAGGTCAGTTGGCAGTATCTGACAAAGTTTGCATGAAGCTTTTACCATCTTTATATTGAAAACTGCAAAAACATCCTTGCCTGTGTGTTGACCAGGGCCCCATTTCCGAAAAGATGTTAGCATAACTTGCTGGAATGGCAACTTCCCATAGCAACAGCCAATCAGGAAGCTAGATTCTTGTTGTTACCATAACAATTGCCATTCCAGCAAGAGTTGCTATCATAACAACATATTATGAAATGGGGCCATGATGAATGGGGGCAGTCATGAATGGGGGCAGTATCGAATTGAGAGAAAAAAAAGAGCAGTGATTTGCAAATCACTGCAAAGTGATGTAACGTTGGTTATTGCAGCAGTTATATTCGCATTCCAGCAAATTGTCATGTCACATGGTCTATTGGTATCAAGTGATCAAGACATACCGATATATCACTCAAGCTCTCAACTGCTGCTCAATGGCAGCTTTTCCCAAAAATGACTTTCCACGTTGAGGGATGAGATGATTGCCCGTCTTCCAAACTGGCATTCTTCTGTCTCAAGAGGGAGCTATTCTCAATACCAGATTGGGTATAGCCATTCCCTGCATGCTACAGCAGACCTGCAGTACTTTCTCAACATTACACATGTACTTTACTCTCTCCTTTTTTGTTTGAATGTTTCATTGGATCAAAACAGAAGCACATTATTGACAGTCAATGTGTGAATCATTGAAATACAAAGGTAACACAATATATTAGATTCTGAATATTTTTACACAGACAGCAGTTCATTAGCTCGAGCACATGAAAGACCACATATTCTTTTTTTTTTTAAATATCAGCAAATAAATCAAAAGTCCCTGAAGTCACCACAAGAATATGGAGGAAATTAGGCCCACAATCTAGGCAAGTCAACGTGTACCCCCATCGGACAGCAGAGAACATTACCAGGTCCAGGGTCCAACAAGTTGGGACATCAATTTTTTTGTTTTCCTTTGTGAATTGGCTTTCTTTTGGGAATAGATGTATAAGAGATATACGATTGCACCTGTTTGTAGTTTGTTATTAACATCCAAGTCATGGTTATCTGATTATGTCCTAGGAGTGGCATTCTCTCAGACAACACGCTGAAATCCAGAGCTAATGTCCAACCAGCTGAAAGGGTCTCCTCACAGCTGGATGACCTGAATGAAGCAGCCAAGACAATTCTCAAGGTAATATACCAGTAATCATTATCATGCACAGATAGTTTGAAGTTGAATTGCTGAAAATATGATACTTGGGAAATTTATTTGCTGCTTATATTGTTCTCGGTTCCCCGGCTTTTAATGCCATTTTCAGCATTGCAATGATAGTATTCAATGTGCGTAACATTGCAGAACATGGGCCAAGATGCCAATAGACATTTCAGGATGTAGTGTCTTCTGATAGCCACTGCAGATGTAGAATGACATCTGTCTGTCACCTTTGTGATCATTTTGATCATGATGTCAGGGATGCTTTGATATCATTAAACATGTACAGTCAACCTCACCTGAGTTAAATCCAAAGGGAACAGAGGAAATCCTTTGAATTATGTGAATTTCAAATTACACGACAGAGTTATACAATAAAATTAAAACATGTTTGCATCCATGCGGGGGGATTCTTTGCTGTAGCCAATTTTTCGACTTATGTGAGGTGGACTTAAAGGAGAGGTTGTCTGTAATTGCTATGTCCCATTTTTTGTTGTTCTTTTTGCCTATGAAGTAAACAAGGATGTATTGAATTAGCACACTGTTTGGTACAAATCCCACTATTTTTACTTTAATTAGACAAATCGACTGCAAGGAGATCATGCTGAAGGTTCGCGTGCCCCTCTTCAATCAACACCAGAGGCACAGTACAGGAAAATTTCTCAAAAGCTTCGACAGGTAAGATTCACTCCACTATTTCTGCTCTGTTCTTTTCCCTTGATCGGTCGCAATCTTTTGTATTGCCCAGGGAAGAGTAGTGTGTACGTGAGGTTTACTGATTGTGTATCCTGATAAAAATGAAATTCAGGAGAAGGAGTATTTGTGCAGTTCATTATTCAACCAGAGTTCGTCACCACATATGCATAGTGTAACACATTTTTATTTCAATTTTTGCTATTCATTTTTAGTGGTTCATTTAAAGGCAGAGATAAATTTTCTTTCATTTCAGCCCTTTGTTGTTCATTGATAACAGTACGTGTTGCAAAATTGTCACACTTTTTGATTTTTCATTCTAAATTTGAAACAGATTCTTAGATAAGCAACACAGTTGTCAAGTTTAGATGTTCCTGTTTCAGATAAAGCAAATAGCAAATTTTGTACTTTCTTTCTGATTTATGTGGATGTCAGTTCTGTCTAATCTTTCTCTATTCAAGATATGCAGTAAGATAATGAGTCGCCAATTTAGTGATGAAAAGATGATAATTTCCCTGTTTCTAGAACCACAGTTTACCTCTTCAATACAGCTCATCTGCTCAAAGGTAATCAAGGGGGGAAGGGGGTGAGAGATGTGAATTGTAACACCATTGTAACCTTGCCTGTAAAGACATGGCACTTACAAGTGTAATTCTGGCTACAGATAGGGCCTACTATGCATTCCTGTAAAAGCCACTGGTAGTTGTGAAGCGACTTTTGGCCACAGTTAGGGCCTACTATGCATTCGTGTAAAAGCCACTATGTTTATGAAGCCACATTTCTAGAGCTGCTCGCTGTATCTTGAATTATCTTATCTAGTATTCCAGTTCAGTTAGGGTTACTCTACCAAAGTTTTGTTCCATAGTGCTTTTTAATGTCTCCTACCTTGTGACTGACACTGCAGGAGGCTGAGAGAGACATGGAGAGAAGACGGCAGGCGTGGCTTGGACCAGCACCTCTGGATGAGTACTTGGTAATCTATGTGTGCTTGTATTGGCAGATAAACCCCCCCCCCCCCCCAAAAAAAAAAAAAAAAAAAAACAACAACAACACACACACAAAAAAAAGTGCTGATGCCAGATGGTAATGCCAAGGAAATTAACAAATTCAAGTTTAGACATCCAGCTTTGATCTCCAGACAAACATATGGTAGACCATTTGTGATAAACTTGCTTTTCCAATGAACAACCTGTCTAAATAAAAGACTTTCTCGTTTTGACATATGAAATCTAAGACTGATGTTAAAGTGTTTTCCACTTGGTACCCCAATTCAAAGTTTCTCAGATAAAGTAGCATGATGTAAGCCCATGACAAGATTATAACATTTAAAGAACAGCTTCCAAAAACCTGGTCACTTTTTTGCTCATGCAAGTTGTAGTGATATGACTCAATTTGGTCTGTGTCGGTAACATCAAAAGCGCCACCTTGTGCCAAGATATAGTAAAAATGAGATCTAGATGTACAATGATCAAATGGGGATTGGATCTGAGTTGTAATAAACAAGGATCCTGATGACAATCATGTGAAGTATGAGTTGACTATACATAGTTTCAAACATGCACTTTTGATGTTACCGACACAGACCAAATTGTGTCGTATTATGACACATGTGTGTTGTCGTGGTTTTTTTTTTCTACTTCATCTTTTTACCATCACGTTATATGATTTTACGGATATTTCTCTTTGCAGCGGAGAAACCAGGATGCGGCACTGACTCAGCGGATGAATCCGCTCCTGCTGCCCACCTCCAAGTTGCCGATGTCACCGTCTCGGACCAACGCTCCGGTCGTATCACCACTCTGCGCCGAGGCCCAGGCTCTTCTCAGGAGGGTCCAGTCCTCCAGGGAGGTACTAGAAGCCAACCTGGAGGCGGTTGACAGGGCACGAGATGGCGAGCACTTCTACCAGGCTATCCACGACATGTGCATGGATGGGTGAGTGATGTGATGAGCAGACGGATCCATCCCAAGGGGCACACTCTGCTCAAACTAATTGCTTGATAAACCTGTATGACTTTAAAGGGATGGTACAGTTTCGGTTGAGATGGGGCTTCAGGTTCCCAACTTCTTTTGATGATGATTTTTTGAGATGTTGAGAAACCTCTCATGAAATATGAAAGAGTATATAAGTGTAAGGGGAATTTAAAGTTAATTTGGATGAAAATTCGTTGGGAAATGGCTGAGATTTCCAAAACAAAGTGATCCTAATGAGAGGTGTGTCCTACCTTTTACTAGGATCGCTTTGTTTTACTTTGATTTTGGATATCTCAGCAATTTCAAAGCCGATTTTCATTTGATAAACTTTGAATTCCTCCCTTAATTGTATGTTCTTTAACATTTCATAAAGTGGTTTCTAAGTATATTACAAAAAAGAATTAAAAGCTGGATGGTCACCTCAACCAATTCTATACCATCCCTTTAATCTGTGGTAATTTTCATTTGCAATGAAGCTTTGAATTTCAATAATGTATCTTCAAAAAAAATTGTATTCATCTAACAAGGCAGTTATGCTTTAGATTCCAGAAGTTAGTTTTGAAGTTCCTGTTGTTTTAACTGGGCTAAATATGCTACCCTTCTATGCTCAAAAGTCCTTGATTTTGTAAAGTTGCAATTCACTATTATCTCAGTGTTCTGTATTATTGTTTATGTACACTAACTGCTTTGAAATAATGCAGACAAAATGTCTCGTAGATATATCTTCACTATGTAAACCTCATTTTCTTCCTGTGTGAGTGCCATTGTTGTATCAGTCCCTGATCTTCTTTTATTGTGTGTGTGTTTCTCTTTCAGAAATGCTTCTGATTTAGCCTGGATAAAGCATGCTGTTGACCGCCATATTTCTGCCATCGATTCGGAGATCAAGGTAGGACTCTTCTTGAAAAGTATTTGGTGTTGTTGCCTAATCAGGTTGTGGCTTTAAGTCATGGCATTACCATGCATATTTATGTAAGGATGTCAAAATGTGATGGTGACATTGGCCATCATTTAAATGATGTGATATCACAAGTGCAGAATATTTCCACAATTCACTGTAACAAAATGATTGAGCCTATCAGAAATCTTGTAGTGCATACATGTATTTCATGAGGTTGCTGTGCCCACTCACTGTGTTGCTTGTACAGTTTCAAATATTCCAAATTGAGATGGCTTGACCTGTGACACCAAAGGAATGAGAATGTTGTAATCAATAACAATGGATAACCCTGAAGACTTATTGAAGAGCAACTGTAACTGACCCACTGCACTTTCAAACTGTTCATTTTTTCTAGGTATGCTGTACTTACGCATTGGCTTACATCAATAAGTCATAACAATTCTCTGATATATGCTTAATAGTAATGACATCACATTATAAAATCATATCAAAAACTTGTTTTCTTCACATGATCTCAAGTATAGCCATAAAAAATTGTTATTGGGGGATATGGGGAAAGAGTGTGACTGTCAGACAAACTCTCGTCATGCCTAATCTGGATTATTGTAATGAATTTTTTTTTCTGCATCACTATACACACTTGAGGAAGATGCCGAGACTAAGACTATGTTTGACTTCCACATGTACAGAGGAATACACATCAAGCTGTGAATATAAAGTGAGATGTTTATATTCATAGATTTGGTTGAGTAATTGACATATGCGCAGTTGACTATATCTATTTACAGTATGTATGTATTCATTTCCTTTTATTGGTCTGTGCTTGCAGAGAGAGATTCGGCAGGGGAAGTTGGAGCAACGCAGACCGGTAGGACACCTCTCATCTCCACCACACCTTTCACCTGGCAAGCCAGGCAAGGCATCTCAGCCAAGCCAGCCTTCAGATGACAAACAGAAGCCTGCCAGGAAACAGGGCAAGCCTCTCCCAGCTGCCTCAGCCCCAGGGAAGATTGGCAGAGCAAAAGTCCAGGCTAAAATCGACACAGGGCTTAGGCAAGCGAGGAAGCAAGAGCCCCGGGCAGAGGTCATAGGTCAAGATGCTAATATCTTGGAGCAGGACAA
The DNA here is from genome assembly GCF_040938485.1 of Diadema antillarum. Taxonomy (NCBI): domain Eukaryota; kingdom Metazoa; phylum Echinodermata; class Echinoidea; order Diadematoida; family Diadematidae; genus Diadema; species Diadema antillarum. The sequence continues at coordinate 782,203 of NW_027271881.1, forward strand.
AGAGAATCTACCAAAGAAAAAGGGAGACAGAGCTAATGTTAGTATCAATAGTGCTGCATGCATCTAGGACAACTAGATGAATGTAAAGGAAAATGATTTCAGTTACATTAATTCCCAAGGGCTTGAGCAAACTGTGGCATGGGACTCAAGCTGACCATCTTAAATGCCAAGACTTAGGTAAAAATACTTATAGAAATTCATTTTGTTCCCATGGGAGTTTTTAGAATAGTATCGCAGTTTCCCTTTTTTATTGATTTATCCTGTAACTGAACTTAGAGTGAGTACCAAGGTAATCATTGGGCATTCAAGGTACTGTTAATTGGTGATTGTCAACTTGTGTTGCATTTGAACTTAATCAACAAATCATTAACCTTGTTTCTTTACAAATTTGCTCTTCTCTGTGGATCGTACTTTCTGTTACCCCTGTATCCAGGGGCTGGAATGCATCCCTCACATGACCTCTATGTATAGATATTTTACACCTGTACCAACTTGAAAGCTTGATATGAAGGAACAGTATCAATTCAACCCTCTTTGTAGCCAAGTGCTAAGCAATAATTTGCCAAACCTTTTTAATGCCACTGGGTTTGATTTCCCCCACACTTGGCCATGCAGCGCAATCCCATTATAACGAACACGGTTCTAACAAAATTCCGGTTATAACAAAATAAACATTAGGCCTCAACATTATCCACTCTATATATTCTAAATGTTTATATGTTTGGTTATATCGAAATTTCGATATAACGAAAGAAAACTGCTGGTCCCGAGGACTACATTATTACGGGAGTCCACTGTACATTAGGCAACCATAATTATAAAGACCATCATGTACAATGGGGATTTTTAAGGTTACTTAAATGGAATTTGTTTTGTGCTGATCGGCAGAGAAAGGGCACCAGCAGCGGCGCTGTCCCTGCTGAAAGCAGAATAAGAGTCAGAAAGGATATTTTTAGATTCAAAGCCAACACAAACAGACAGACTCGCAAGATTCCTCAAGTTTCGATTCATTGGATTGGGAGGGGAGGAGTGTTTGATTGCTTGTACATGACAAGATGAAGATGGAGATAACTGATTGTTGATGCGTCCTCCTTTCCCTGGTGCAGACTAGCTATCAGGACCATCTGAGACCCTATGGAGGCCCTCTAGGCCACGATCCACGACTGACCCCCATGCAGCCTCTGAGGTCCACCCTCAAGGATGCGCCCTATCTCCACTTTGCCAACCAGACACCGACCAAAGGAAAGAGACCTGTGGCTCACCTTGCAAGCCCCATCCCAGGTGAGAGAGTAGAAGATGCATGAAAACTTATTGTTTAAAACATACAGAATTTGTATCATCTACTTTATTATTAAGGAAATCCACGCAAGAACAATACATTGAACAAATGACGTTTCTTTCTATGACAAACACAAATGCCGTAGTGTGAAACTATCATCACAATATGGAGCAGTTGTAAGGAATAGACTGGAAAGCCAGACAATCAAGTTATTTGGCATTTGACAGGATTCTCAAAATGATCACATGGCCATACCTTGTGGACATTTCTGCTCACAACCTTCATAATGGTTGAATACATTATTCTCATGATTTTTTTGGTGTGATTGTATGCGGTCCATTTCTCAAGCTGTGTTCAATGAATGTTATCATTTTGGTTGCTTTGTATTCAATGGAAATGCACAAATCTTTTTGATGAAGAAGAACCTGATGACAAATTAGGTGTTTTCCTTGTGTGATTTCTTGCAGCCAAGGAACAGAAGGCAGCCCAAACGCAAACAAAATCCCAACGGCACCATCAGCATCGCCAAAGTTTCCAACCGGGCCCTCAGAACCAGTACTTCTTCCACCCTTACCCCAGCCAGGATGTTGCTGGTTTGAACAGCGTCGGCCCCAGGCCAGCCCCAGCACATGGGCAGCTCGTGCCCATGGCAGTTCCCCTGGGCAAGCCCAGAATGGGGATTGGGTTGCCCCGCCCGGTAACCATAAGGAGTGGAGGAAGAGAGGGAGAGGAGATGGAGGCACACCCAGCGAGTCAGCAGCCAGCCAAATCAAACACTGTGGAGGAGAGAGCAAATGTGGCTGTTGTAGAGATCAAGGCACCAGATGAAAAGCCGAAACTTGCCATCCAGGTTCGCTTTATGGAGAACTATTTATGATTTTGCCACATTAGAGTGGCTTTTGTTTGTTTTTCCTTTCTTTACTTCTCCTCTTTTTTTGCATGTGTGTGTGTGGGTTTTTGTTTTTTTCATATATGTGAGCAGGCTTTGTGCATTCCTTTTCTATATTTGTATGCCCTGAATTTGTTTGGCACCTATAATGAATAAAGATTTCTTGCAATGAACTGAATTTGTTTGTTGTAATCTGTGACAGTGTATAGCTGGAATGCAAATAATCCCATACAGGCTCAACTCGATAGCGTTGGTGGGGTTTTTTTTTTTTGGGGGGGGGGGTGGATCATTGTATGTTTTTGCATGTAATTTGCAAAGAAGAGCATTGCTGCAATTTTCTGTTTGTACAGTAAAGAAGATAAAAAGTTGGGGTTTTTTTTAATGTCTTTGTGACAGAGTCTTGGAAAATGTTTCTTGACATGTGATGTGTCTGTAAACGGTAAAACAAGATTTGTTGCTGTTGTGTTTGCAGCACCTTCCAAACGTCGACATTGAAACTGCCCCACCCACCCCAGCCCCATCTCAGGAGGATGCCAATCCTAGTGTAATTCCCGAAGTTGAGGTTGGTCTGATATGTATCACATTTATGATAATGATAATAATAATAACAATCTTTCATCTACTGTAGGATATCTTTTCAAAGTATCTGGTGAAGTGTACATGTCAGAGGGTATCATATGGATCAAAATTCCACCCCTGTTGCTGTACTACACTACAGGAAATTACAACATGCTGAACATGTGACATATTATGGCAGTTACTACTTGCAAAGATCATACTTCCAGTGCAAGATGTCCTCTTCAGTGGCAGTGTTTCTCACCACACTATCACTCGTGGCACAAGGGTGAATCCCTCTACAGATGAGCCCTTTCATTACAGCCAAAGATTTTAAAATCTTGGGAGTAGGGTAACATTGAAAGACAAAAAAAGTCCTACAGTGGGATATGAGGGGCATATGATAGGATGTGAAACAACTTGCCTTTGGAAGTAGACTTGGAGAGATTTGAATGTCATTGGAAAGTGCGAGTCAAAGACAATTTCCAAATCAAAGGTATCAAAGATAAGAAGTCAATGTTCAATGACATCATGAGGTCTCCACAGAGGCAGGTCGGAAATATATATTTGACAGCCAGTGTAACTTGCAGGTTGGAGCAAGTGACATATAATTGGTTCTATTACATTTAATAAGATCCCAGCTCTATGGTTCAAATAGATTCTGTACTTTATTATATGTAATTGGATTGAACGTCTGTTTGTAGGGGAAAGAATGGCGGTATGGTTTAATGGTAAAAAATTATCCTCTGTCTAAATTTTCCACAAGATTTGTAATAGTCAGAGCAGAAAGGGGGTGGGCAGCCACAGAGTCTGCTGAAAGTTGCCAAACAAATTGAAATTAGCCTAAAAAAATACCTCGCATCTTTGTTTCCAAGCATCATGAAGACAATGAAGAAGAGGAAGAAGACCCTGAGGAAACTCTTTGGACTGGGAGCACTGGCATAGCTTTGCAGGGAGTGACGGAAAGGCAGCCATCCTACCACGGACCTGTGTTCCCCCCTCGGCAGCCCCCTCCCATGGAGCCAGTTAGGGTGCTGTCTTCAGACCAGCTGGCTGCCGGCATCAGTCACAGAGAGCTGTTGCAGAACAGAGCCGTTGAATGGTGTGTTGTGTGTCACCCTTCCAAAATCACTTTCCTTTGCTGTTTCCAGACCCAGGGGAGAGGGATGGAGGTGCTATGATGTCACTGGGGTGACAAGACCTTGTATCTCAAATTTTGGTGAAAATGACTCTTTTTTTATTAAAGTGAAAACTAAGTTTCGGTAAGTGCTTAGAACCCGTCTAGCACCATTTCAATTTTTCTTGCAATAAATCGAAAGAGTCCACTAAGAAACTGACCTCGCTGGCGCGGTTTGCCGGAATGATGAGTTGGTTTGGAGTATTTTGAGAAAAATAATTATAGTAGGAAAACCGACTTTTATTCCAGAAGGCTCCAGACTAACTCGGTCTCGGGAAAAATTCGACCCTACTTCAGACAATTCACACGCAGTAAGTGATCGCCACATTCTACTGGCCACTGCATAATACCAAATGAGGCCTAACTGAATGGACAGGAAAGTGCGTGCTAACGTAATCCTGTACAAACAAAACAAAAATGACAGCGCGCGGTCCTCAGTTGCTGAGCTGAAGAGACGCGCGGTCTTTGGAGTTTTTGTTGTTGTTTATCAAGCGCCTTTGATTGTTTTAAGAGGAGCTTGATCGGCGCATACTAATTGTGCATGCGCGCAAAAGAGGTTTTTGATGCGCGGGTTGTAACAACTCGGACCATTACTGCGAGTAGCCAGAACACGAAGCGCTAGTTTATACAGGCCGCTCCCATAGGACGACACTGTACAATCAGAGGGACAACCATAATTATAGCTCATCCCGCCGTCAAAGCGAAGCCGAGTTACTAGTATCCCCGAGTCCGAGTTCAGCCTGACCCCGTTCGGGTAAGTGCTGAGACTGAACCTTTTTAGTTAATATTTCGCGTTTTCGTCGTTACCCATCGAATATCTTGCCATAACATCGTTATCCTGCACATTTCCTAAGCATACGTTCACATTTGGGAGCGAAATTTGACAACTTTTGCAGGCGTACCAGAACTTTGTTTGGGCTTTAATGGTCAGATAATCAGCTAAGTGATGTCCTGTTCAAATCGTAGCTGTCTTACGCCAAAAATGAAGTCACCATGGCATGTCAAAGGAAAGGGAATCATTTTTTGTTATAGCGCTTTGGCTGCCATGTTTTTTTACTCTCCTGAATATTTGACATTTTGTAGATACGAGGTCTTGTCACCCCAGTGATGATGAGCTGTAAGAAAAGACAAACAGAATTAATTATGAGCCACTTTCTTCAAAGCATGTGGTTAAAGACTCGGTAGCATTGGGAGACCATGTAGTGGGACGACTGGCCTGATTCAGATATATTCGGGAATCCCAGTAATAAATTGAGCTCAGCTTTATGAGCAGCACACGAACATTCACCAGCACGCAATTCTATTCTGGCAGGCCTGTGCTAGTCGTGGTTTTCTAATGTACCCCCATTGGGCAGTGAATGAACATGTATCTATTTGATCGGGCCAACCATCTGTCCCTATGCTACCAGGTCTGTAAGTTCTAGCCAGAGAGGGCTGGAATCATCCTTCAGGTTGACGAATGCAGAGTTATGTGAAAAGTACATGTAACACCCACTTTGTTACTTTGGGCAGATCTGCTAGAGCTCTATAGGGTGCAATGGTGTGCATTGTTTTATGCTTTCAGATTGGTAAGTGAAGGATGGTTGCTTCCTAGTTTGATTGTTTTGTTTTTAAAAGCCATAATAACTTTGCTCAAAAAGAAAAGATGATATAATCTATTTTGATCTCTTTTGATCTGTCCGATATGATCTGTTATAATCTGGATTGCAGGGTTGAGCAGGAGCTAATGGCCAAGATGATCAGCGAGATGTATTTCAGACGACCTGACCTACCACCGACTGCAAGCCGAGAGAGACAGAGGTCTGTCAGCCCAGTTCCGTCAGAGGAGGACGAAGACTGTAAGTGTGTCTCCTGTATGAGGGAACTTTGATGAGAATCTGTCACATATAAGGAGATGTGGATTGTACACCCATCTTTAGAAGAAGTTGTATTTAAGTCTTTCCTTGCTACTGCAAGGACTACTGCAAGGACTAGATAGTGAAGTGATGCCTACCATTCTTCACAATTTACAAGAGGAAATAAATTGGACCCTTTGCCTCCTGTGAGTGCGTGTCCCCCCCCCCCCTTTCCCCTCCCCTTTTGCACTCTACTTGTGTTGCACTTTTTGCTTATGATTTGTCCTTTGCCTTGTCTTACATCAGTTCCCCTATAGATATACGTGTAGTTTTCACTTCTGATATCCAAGTGCTCACTGTCTTGCATTGCTCTCTTCTATTTCTTAAATTCAAATCAATTCATTATATTAATTCTTAAAATACAATATGTGTATTACACATACGTGATTCCATTTGCAATGTGACTTGCTACCCTGTTCGTTTATCTTCCCCACAAAATTTACTTTTCTTTCTTTCTTCAGCCACCTTCTTCCATCTCAAAATTCTGGCTCTAGTTATTCGTAATCTTTTGTGATTTGCTGTTCCCTACCAGTGCATGCAATGGGGGGAGGAGGCCTCCAACTCTTTGTGGATGCGGGTCAGGCAGTGGACCCCGCCCTTGTCTCTGGTCTCGTGCAGGAGGTCCTAGAAGAGAAGATTGCCCTGTGCCTGGGTCAGCGTGAGCAGGAAAGATCATCCCTCAACTTACCACGCCATTCTCAGGATGAGAGGCAGCCATCTCCTCATCCTGTAAGTCAACATGTAAAGTTTATTAAGTAATATTTTTGGGGATAGTTGTGCTACTATGATCAGCCTCTCATACCTCAATGTTATATTGGTGGAATATCACAAACTGAAAGTCTTTTTTTTTTCTTTATGCTTTTCCTCTTTTTTTAAACATACATACGTAAGCTGAAATAATTTATTCAAAGTTTGGTTATCTTGCTGGGAATTTCCTAGTCCCAGTTCTACACAACAAAAATGGCTAACATTTTGATAAAAATGTTTTGAGCAAAATTAGCAGGGATGTTCCTACACTTCTTGACTAATGTCTGAGTTAGGTTATGCACGAGTGACCACACACAAAATTTTGACTTATCAAAAGCCACAAGAGTAATTTTTATGGAGTATTATTATTGTTATTATTATCATTATTATTATTATCATCATTATTATTATTATTATTATTATTATTATTATTATTATCATCATTATTATTATTATTATTATTATTATTATCATTATTATTATTATTATCATCATCATTATTATTATTATTATTATTATTATTATTATTATCATTATTATTATTATTAATATTATTATTATTATTATTATTATCATTATTATTATTATTATCATCATTATTATTATTATTATTATTATTATCATTATCATTATTATTAGTATTAGTATTATTATTATTATTATTATTATTATTATTATTATTATTATTATTATTATTATTATTAGTTGTTGTTGTTGTTATTATTGTTATTATTATTTTTATTTTTATTATCATCATCATCATCATCATCATCATAACCATATGATAATAATACAGTCTTCTTTATCCAGAGAAGTCTCTTGAGTGTTGCCACTGCTCTACCAGAAGGCCCTGAAATTATTACCCTAGTGTTGCCAGGTACCCATTTATACACCTAGGTTGAGAGGGACATAGTGGGTATTCAAAAAACATCATGTCCAAGGACATACATACAGTGTAAGAACTGGGCGGGAATCAAACTTGGGTCCTCAATTGAAAGTCAAGAGTCGTATCCACTATATGCCACAGTGTCCAACTCCAAACTTTGAATCGCCGTCAAATTTTATTTACAATTCTGTAGCAGGCATTGTGTTCTTTTTCACCTGGATATGTTGGCCAGCAATTCTCTACCCATTTTTGCCACTTCCAGGTAAGACAGAGATCTCCTCTACAGACACCACCACCAACCCCACCCACCTCACCGATCCCACAGCCGTTTCGGGAGCCTTCCCCCACTCCACGGGATCGCATCCTCACACCAGAAGCTAGCATCGAGGGGGACGTGGAGGTGTCATCTTGCGCTGCAGAGTCTGAGACAGAAAGCCTCAAGGACCTCGTACATGACCAGGCTGCATCCACAGGTAATAGCCACATTGTTTACCCACTGAAATATTTGGTGGAACCAGATGTTTTTTTGTTGTTTTTCTCAGAGGCTTAAGCGGATCAGCGTTTAATGAAGCCTGTGACCTCAACACCCTGCTGTTATCTAACCTAATTGTGCTTTGTTGATCAACAGGCACAAGTGCCAACATGGGATTGTGTATGTTCTGATTTTGTATGAGTTTTCAGGTCTCATTTTGTATAGTTGACATATTATTTACTTTGTCTGCTTCATAAGAAGTTCATTTGGAGAATAAGATGACCAAATAGTACAAAAGCTGCAGTTGGCCTGTAGGTCAGCTTTTGTGGTCAAGCATGCATTAGTGGGACACTGCCATGGTAGGGGAGAGAAAGCCAGCAAAGACTGCCAATTACCAAAGAGTCAGAGTACGTCAAGTGAATCACCACCCAAAGATGACTGCCTGTTCCTCCCATACATTGAATTTGTTGATTGTAGTAAGGTGTTATGTCAACAAGCTAAGGAGCCTTTAACCCGTTGAAGACTGTATAGTCTCGAGTATACTTGGGCAGATGTTTATGGAAAATGCGTGTTTGAGCAAAATCAGCTCAACTTCAGTGGGTTAACAAGGCTTTATTCAATATATCTGAAGATTAAGAGATGATTACGGAAGCCATTTCTGTTATTTCTATCACTCAATGTTGTTGGATAGGCTTTTGTTTTTCAACATGAGAACGAATCATCTATTTGGTTGATGAATAGTTGCTGCTGTTCTTTTTTTTAACATTTTAGCTCGCAAATATCTGGATTTTCCATTTACCCTTGTACTGTGCAATGTAGCTGTTAGTAAATGGGTAGTAACACTTCACCTAATGTAAATTTTGGAAATGTCCTAATACAAATAAAACAAATGAGCTTGAGGTAGATGGATTTTGTATGTTTTAAGAGAACATGTCAAGCTCGTTTGGTGTGGAAGGAGTTGTGACTATGTGTCTAATAAGCATTTGTCATGGCATGGGAATGGTCAACTCCAAATGGCACAATTTGTGAAATTATTTTGTAATTTGTGGCTTCTTTGCATTGTTGAATATCAAGTATATATTGATATGTACACCCTTCATCATCTGTTAATAACAATGACTTGAGTGCGCAGTGGCATCTCAAACAGGTGTATACTCACCTGTTATCTAAATACCAAATTCACTGAGTGAAGTTCTTAATAAACTGTCCCGTAAACATCTACTGCTAACTGAGTCTTTCTTCAGTATGTGAAAATGCAATGAGACATTTAATGTCATGAAGGTTTTAACAAAGAAGAAAGAAATCATAAAAACTTTTTCAACCGAAAAATGCAAGGAGGCGTTTAATGCTGCAGGGAATTCAAAACAGTAGACAAAAAGAATCTGTGTTGATTCTAATGATATACATTTGTAAATTTTTCATATACATTTCCAATCCACTCTTTCTTTGCGACAGAAGCTGCAACCATTGCACTGCCTGGTCCCTCAGCTGTCATTACCCCACCGACCACTCCTCCACCCATCAGCATGCCATCCCCTCAGAACTTTCTGCTCGATGGGGACGCCCCTACACCGCAGCCCTCCCCAAGAGGTTCGCCCACCCCTCTGGAGGCACCCCTTGAACCCATGGATACTCCTACCCGTACACCAGAACCCCAGAGTCCCACGACTCCGGAGCCAGGAGAGGACACCTTCCGTGAGACTCCACTTCCCACTAGGTAGGGGCTCTGTTTTACAGACCATATGACTGCCTGCTATCTCAGCAGGTGTTGTAAATCTGATTAGGTAGCCAGAAGACTTGCTGTTGAGATAATGAAATGGCATGACCATTCCAGATTTTTAGGGAACACTGGGTAAAAATAAGACTTAACCCGTAGAGGACAGGCTGATTTTGGTACAACACGCATTTTCCATAGACACCTGCCCGAGTTTACTCTGGGACTTGTCCTCAACATGCTAATGCCAAGTGATAGATGCCCAATAAAAGAATAATTAACCTTTTGTCAAAACTCTATGGGGAGACAATGTCAGTATGTTAGTTTTCATTTTTATGTTGACATTCATCAAGAAATCTAGTATATTTGTTGTATGATTGTCAAGTCTTTTTGGGGATCAAGAAGGCATTACACTTACAGAATGAAAGGATCTCTTCCTAAATGCTATACATAGAGTCTCGAAAACCTCAGAATTTTGCATTCTGTGAGATTTGTGGTTGAAGGAATTGTGGTTGAGGGAATTGTTAATCATGTTTTTTCACAGTCAATATATTGTTAATCCTGTGTGATGCTTTTCTTGTTCTTTGTAGTCCCGAACCCCGAGAGCCATCACCACTCCCTCCTGCCCCATCGCCTTCACCCCCTCCCAAGCCTGCCACCCCTGCACCTGACAGTGTGGACTCGTCCAGCTCCACAACTACCACGGAGACAACTCCACAGGACTCCACCACTACCCAGTCTACAGGGAGGGAGATCTCGGAGGGGGAGTGGCTTATCAGCAAGAGCGAGGAAGGGCGTGTACCCGATGAGACCCTGTTTGGTGAGACAATTAACAAAAGTTCACAATGTGACTTGGTGCCTAGCGTGGAAGAAATGAGTAGAGAGATTGGATTAAACACAGGAGCAACAGGATGCCATGAAATCAATGTAAGGTTTCAGGAAAAGCATCACAGAACTTTGCATTGATTTTTAATGCACACCAGTTTGTAAGAAGTTGTTGTAATGCAGTCTGTTGCAAAAGCATTGTGATATTAAAGTTTTTCCTTTATTTAACTTGCAAGGGTTTATCAATAGAAAGTCATATTCCACCTATCAAACTCATCAGCCATGTGCATGTGGATTGCTGGAAAATGCCTGTAATCAAAAGTACATACCTGGTAACTGTGGATCCTGATCTTGTTATTTGTTGTTGAAAAGAAGAATAATTAATGGGGCTCCATCAAAAATGATTTTTTTTTCCCTCCATTAATACTGGTATCTTACGAATAATGTGGAATCTTAGCCACCGACAGATTTTGGATAAATCTGGAGTACTACATATGAATCATGTAGAAATGCACTGAAATGGTTCATTTTGTGTAGGAGGAGGAGGTTGGTTTGTAGTGGGATGTATCAATAAGGCTCAGTATTTAATGTCACCTCCAGTGGATTCTTGTCAGATTTCTACTGTTTTGTACACATTTGGCTAAACTTGCACAATAGACTAATGCAATATTAGTTCCAATGTCAAGTCCCATTGCCCTGCATGTGCCTGTGTCTTTATAAGAGTAGAAGACTACTTCATTTTACAATGAAAAACATTGTAAAAAAATTGTGAAGTGTTCATGTGCTAGTGTAGTTGCAAGGTGAAAAAGTCAAGTACAGTTTACTTCATTAGTGCAATGAAGAGTATGTGGGCACACTGCATTGCCATTAATGTCTCTTTATTATACAACACCAAAAGAATGTAGCTATTCGATTGGTCGAATGGCCATCACGTGACATGCAGTTAAAAGTTCCATCGCATGATATCGCTGTCAGCTGTGCAATTTTGTGCAAGAAAAATGGATATCGCACAACTGACATCACCAATTTCCATCGACACCCATGTTAAAAATCAATCTTGTTCCATTGCATGGCTCTGATGTCACAATACAGTCCTTTGCCGTGTATACTCAACAGTTACACGTGCACATTTTGTCGCTCACTTTACTGTAACCAACTTCAACCAATTGGTTTCGCATAAGTTGATAAGAATTTTTTTCATGTGAGCCTTCAAATGAATCAAGGCATGTTTCTGAAAGAGAGATTCCACCATTGTTTTGTGCAGATGTGCCAGAGATGGAAGCCTTTGAAGAGAGTTCCCAGAGTAGCTCCACAAGCACCATCAAGGCATCCATCGACCCTGATAAAGACCAGGTACTTTGGGTAATTCCATGGTAGCAACTGGTCCATGTAAGGTGCCTCAAAGTCACAAGGAGAGTTTGGGGAGATCAAAAGATGTCAATTAATCAATGTGTTTGTAAAATTTAGCTAGGAAGAACTTCAATGTGAAAGGCTTGATATTCAGTTGTTCACACATGTGGTCTTACTAGCAAGAAAAAGTAGGTGTGGTAAATAATCTGTCATGCTCACATTCTATTTCATAGTTTCTAGGGTGCTTAGCTTGCCACAGTTCAGCTTTGCAATTGTTTCCCATTCTGAGCGATATGTAATATATTGGAGATTGACAAGGCAACGACAGGCATAAGATAGTTTCTCTTTCTTGCTAGAATTTAAATCCATTTCACTTTAATCTTGGAAATAGATATGACATATTTTTGACATTTAACTTATACCACTGCATTGCCAAGTGCCATGCCCTAGATCTTGTGATGTAGAAGGAATACTGCAAAAAATGGCTCAGAATGCAAGGAAATAATACTCCTGAAGGATCTTTAACTGAGAGTGAAGTCAAACCTTCACTGCACACCTTGCATTGTTGTCATGAAAGAGCAGTCATAGTAATTTATCAGCGTGTGTGACCTAATTTGGTAAGACTTTGTCTATGTTTCTTTTCATACCAATTCATCCAGATTATAGTATACTTTAAGAACATGATGGTTCATAGTTCAAACTCCTCTGCAGTCTTTCTTATTTTCTGCTCATCTTTCTTTCTCTGTCTTCGTGTGGTCTGTTTAGAGCCACTAGAGTTTCAAAGTGTGTTTTGTCATCTATCTGTGTGGCTGTAGATAGCTTTGTAGTGTGTTGATGGATGACATGAACTTCAAGAAGAACTTGTTAGCCCCTTCGATTAACACTGGACTTCTTGTGTTTATATGTAGGAGGACCCCAGGAGCGAAGGAGAGGTACACCCCAGTAAGATGAAGCTCACTCGCGACCCTGTCGTTGCTTTGCTGGCTCGCCTGCACCAAGGGATACCTGGTCCTGAAGTAGCTGTCCCTCCCACTGTCACTCAGCCATCTGCAGTGTCATCCCCTCTCAGCATCAGCAGCGGAACTGTCAGCAGCAGCATTGGCGAGGTCAGCGAAGGTCAGAGACCGAGCCTCCAGCCACCCGCCGAGCACATGCTCTACCAGAGAGCCTACCACAGCCAGCCTCCCCAGCAACACGCCATCGGCCATGGAGCATCCAACGGGGACATCCCCAGCACCGACGAGGATGGAGAGGTGAAGGATGGGGAAGTAAGGGGAATCAAGTCTGGCAGACATCCAGGTGTGGTCCAAGTTGTGTCAGCAGCTAATGTGTCAGACTCATCTACTGGAGGCACCCCGATGCAATCAAGGAACAGGGGTGTGGCACCAGTCGTACCCAGCCCCGTCGCCAGGGTGATTACTGTTGGAGGCGGCAATGACCCTGAGAGTGGAGAGGAGGAGGAGGCGGAGGAGGAGTCAGTGGAGCATCCTGACAGAGATATGCCAGAAGCTGATATGAAAACTCACACCATGGCCTCTAACAGAGACCGTCCACCTCCACCCAGTACGTTGCAAAAGTTGCTCCCTCTTTGCGATTTTTTCGTAAATGCCCGCACATAAGTATCTTCAAACTTTGCATAGAGATACATTGGTCATATGAGTCAGAGACTATTTCAGTCCAACATAACCCAAACAGAATGTACACCTGAAGATGCTAAAAATCTGTGGTAATACATGGTTGATGCAGACTCTACCAAGTTCAACTTGGATACCTTTTGCAGTCATCATTTTCTTACAATAGAGGAGAATCAAATTCTACTGATATTTGAAGATTTTACAAATCAGCCCTTTACATTTTGATGTTTTTTAGTGGTTGCAATTCCACGTAATAACCTCATGCCCGATTAGGAATATCAATCAAGATCAACAAGGTTTAGCTGAACTAAGGGTATTGTCATTATAATTTGTGAATTCATTTTATTCCTGAAGTTTGTTTTAATTGTGTGTGCTTTATTCACTTAATTTCCAGGTCTGTTTTCAACAATGGCAAGTGACCCTGGCACACGGACCATGACCCCTGATGCAATGAACATGGACGCCTTCCTGAAGTCTGGATACCTCAGCCAGACATTCAGCCAGACCGAGGGAGATGGCGGAACCATGAGCGAAGGGTCTGGCCTTTTCACCCAGATTGCAAACTCCGGTTTCAACGCGTCTGGCACCATCCCGCGGGGCTCCAGTCACCTAGCAACCAGCGGGATGTTCTCCGAGGACTCCCTCGAGGTTGCCGTCGGAGGTTCTCATGCAAGAGCGAGGGAGCAGCGGTCATTCCAGGTCACCCTGCCGTCCATTGCTAGCCCGGACGGGCAAGAAGCGGGGGAGAGCCTGAGCGAAGGAGAACTTAACGCTGATGACTCCATAAGCGATGTCTCTGAGATGACCCTGTAGGAAGCAAATTTAGCTATGTTATCAATTGGATTCAAGCCCACAAACATTGTCAGCATGATGTTGAACCGTAAGAGTAACAGGAGTAGTCAGTGTAGTACTACTGTCGGAATCAAAGGTAGAGGATTCCAAACTGATGTCATGAGATTTCATACCAATCAATACAAGAATTTTTGAAATAGTTTCTGATTATTGGAGCAGTATAGATTTAAACTAACAAAGTTTCCAACAGCCACTAAAGAGGGAAGAGCTGGGTCTGAGCTACTGCTTAGGATACGGTGGTGTAAATGGCGATGTTTTGAGTGACACACAGACAACCACACAAAACGGCAATACAGTATTTTGAGTGACACACAGAGCTTCCAGTATAAAGGTGTCTCTGAAATGACCGCACTGGTGGTACCAGTATCACACGTCTGCTCAATGCTATTTGTACTTGAGAGAAGACTGCCTTTTCGTGCCTATGTCCAGCGATTTGTTGATGAAATCTCACCCAAAAAAAAAAGACAAAGAAAGGACCAATTAAAAAATTACTGACTGGAGATTTCCTTCCTGTGTGAGGGGTCAAAGGTGACTCTAGAAGAGGGTTGCATGAGATGTGAAGACAAGACTCTCTGTCAGTCAGAAAAGGTATAAATTCAATGAGTATTTCAGGGCATATGGTCACATGCGTGTGGTCTTCCGTATTATTAATTTCTTTTCATTTTCCAGTAATTTGTGTGTGTGTGTGTTTTCAGGCAATAAAATTGTACAATAACACTGAGAGATTGTCTTATTTCAGTTTTTCTTAGTAATAGAGTATTTCTTGTATCTCTTTCATGAATAGAAAAGTTGAGTGGTGTATGAGTGATTAAGTATATTGAGTGAGACCCATTCTTTTTTTTTTCTTTTTTTTCTTTTTAGTTTTTTACTTGCAATCACTTTTACCTGCATGTTTTAATGCAGACATGAGATTATCTTTTGAGGTAATCCCATTAATTTTTACAGTTAACCATCTCAAAGTATCAATACTTGGAGCCTGAACTCAAATGTCAGATTCATAATCCATGGATATAGTGAAACAGGGGCAACAGTTCATTGAAATGAAGAGTGAACCGTGTACAGTAAACCTCACACGTGTTGATATGCATGGAAGTGGAGGAAATCTCTAGACTTTCTTGAATATTGTTAGTCGTGAAAGTACATGCCATTAGTCGTCAAAACGCATTTACACAGAGTAAACGGTTTCTTGAGTCATGTTCTGTCAGTCATGAACACAATATGATTTACTTTATGATGAAGATCTGTAGAAAAAAAAAAGTGAAATTGAAGTTCAGCCACAGGTTTACCATTTACAATAATGTATTAACCAGCCTACATGTATTATCAGCTAAGTTACCACCCCTACCAAACATCTCCATTTAAAGACACAGTCAAACTGCTTCACACGTAAAATCTCTCAAGGCTAACAATCGCTGGTTGTAAACTCTACTTT
The DNA here is from genome assembly GCF_040938485.1 of Diadema antillarum. Taxonomy (NCBI): domain Eukaryota; kingdom Metazoa; phylum Echinodermata; class Echinoidea; order Diadematoida; family Diadematidae; genus Diadema; species Diadema antillarum. The sequence goes on from NW_027271881.1 coordinate 797,910, forward strand.
TTACTGCTTTTGGAATTGAAAGAACATGAAGAATGAATTGGATTTGGGGTGATTTTCCCCAAATATCAGTTTGACTCTAGACTTCAGAACATTCAGTAACATTTTGATCATGCAGCACACATGTCAAGGAGCATGGGGTACCAAAGTATGATGTCATAGCCATTCATCACCATGGAAACTGGTTCTAAGCAACCTCATCTGGCATGAGTGTTTATGCTCACACCTGGTTACATTCCAACCCAAGCTATAAAAAAAAGACTATGGCATCATCACTAGGCGTTTTCACATCTGCCCGATGTTTCGAAATAGCGCGCTATTTTCTGACTTGGGAAATTAACCCGATCATGAAATAGCGTGCTATTTGATAATGTGAATACGAATTAGTGCGCTAATTGATCGAGAAAATTTCTCGAGTCCAACTCGGGAAATTTCCGAACTAGCAGGATAATCAATGCGAACTAGCGCGCTAGTTGATAATGTTCGGGCTGATGTGAATAGGAAATGAAATAGCGCGCTAATTTGCGATCGAGAAAAATATCTCGAGCTTGGATTTTAATCGGGCTGATGTGAAAACGCCTATTTTGATACTCTGTGTTAAGAAAGAAAAAAGAAAGAACACACGCATACACGCTCACACACCCATGTGCATTTGACGAAGTCACACACATACTATCTACTCACTGTGTACCAACATACAAGGTTTTGTTTCATGAGCTCCTGTTTACCCAGCATAAAATAATGAACCATATTTTGTTTTTTACAAAGCTGACATATTTATCGAATCATGCATGACAATAATCACAGGATTTCCTCAATTGGGACCATTTGATCATGTCAACATTGGCAGTTTGTCAACTAATAAATGCTGATTTTAAAAAAAAAAAGTTTTATAACATACAAGGGGAAACAAAGGGGACTTTTTCATTTCATTGACTTTTGTACTAGAATATGTTCCCAAGTTAAGAATCGGTCTTAAACTTAGGGATGAAAGAGCTTTTGAGAACTCTGCAACCAATACAAACAATCATATTTGAGGATGAAATAGATAAAAAGAAGATCTGGGTTGTGGGACATGATGAGTTACACAATCTCCGATGTGGGGGGAGCAGTATAAAACAGCGGGCAGCTTTCAAGAGATGGCTGCTACAGAAATTACCAAAGTTGAGTTTCTTTTTATCTTGCAGTATACCTTATTAGAAGTTATTCTTCTTTCTTTCATACAGTGTACCTATAGACATGTTGATTTTCAGTTTGGTTTTTTCCTTTTAGGAGTCCTTTGAATAATGTTCTGTATAAAACAAGCCCAGACAGTTTGCTTACATGCAAGTTTTTTGGTTGTTTTTTTTCCATCAGCATTCAATAATCTGTCCAAACTTGACCTAGATAGAGAGTCAGCATGCCCACTCAGGTGAAGCGATTCAGTGCCTCAGTCTAATAGCAGATAATACAGATTAGGGGACTAGATAATTTCTATTCACTGACAATGAGTTTCCAGACATGTGTACCAAGAGGCAAAGAATGCACTCACTCTAGCATACATGCCAACCTGTGAACAAACCACAGTATTAAGGATTTTATCATGCACAAGGAGTGTGCCATGTCTGGAGATAAATGACAGTGTAATCAGTAGCTCTCTTTCTCAGTGGCCTAATTCCACAGAACTCTTGCCTATCCCCACGCAAACCAGTTTATACCAAAACTTGATTTTAAAAATGACGTATAAAGAATCATCGAATAGCCGACAAACCATTCAGACGCCAATCTCGACCATTGTGGAATATGTCGCATAGATGTGTAGGTTCTCACTGCGCATGTTATTATGGTCATGCCGTCGCTGCTAGTGAGAGGTATAGGGTCACCATACTTTCAGACATACATGGACATGATGGAATGTTGATTCATTATTGAGTTCCAGTTCAAAACAATGCTCTGACTGTCATTCCGGTATACGTCATTTCATTATGCATCATTTCGTCAGTGTTCAGACGTTTAAATACGTCATATAGCTAAACCATTTTGCTATAGCTATAGGCCTACAATTTTAGAATAATTTTCTTTGCATCAGAACACCCTGACTATCTCAACCTGCATCATATCTTTATCTTCAGATAAGGATGATGTATATGCACTGCTCTGTCTGTTATCCTTACAGGGAAAGTTTCTCCAAACTTAAATGCTGATTCCAAAAACAGAAGAAATAGGCAAACACTCAGTGAAAGTTTGGCTGATATCTGACAGTCCTTTCAAAAGTTACGAATATCAAAGGAGTTTCACAAAGATTCAGTTTCTTAGGACAGCAAAAGAGCGCTTTTGATACATGTACAACCTCAGAAAACATGGAGAATATTGATATTTTTTTTTTATGTATCTCAGAATCAGGTCATGGGCATTTGTAGTTCTTGCTAAAAATTTGTAGAGTTCTTATTATATTTTCTTTATGTATTTCAACTAGTATGAATGCACAAAGTGTTGCAGAGTTGCAAATCTAGGGAAGGCAAAATGGAATTGTATATTTCTACATTTGTTTTATCTACATTTGTTTGAGGAAACATCCCCATTAATGATGTGAGTGATGGCATATTACAGGAAGCTATATCACCATAAATATTGTTTCTGTTTCAATCTCGCATATCCATAAGTGCTTATCCTGCATTTAGTCTAATCCTTTACCTTTCCTTGTTAAAATTGCATTACCTTGACATACTTCTTGCAAAGAATTTGTGCATACAAATCCTGCCCTATGAAACACCAAGGGCAAAAACAGTGACTCATACCTTGTCCAGCACACTAACACCATCATGTATGATATATAACATTGATGCAGAAGCAATTACTAAAGCTATTGAAGATGGTGGCTTAAAGGGATCATGTAGTTTTGGTTGAGACCAGACTGTCAGGTTTCTAACTTTTTTTTGGTGAGATAATGAGAAACTTTGTGTGAAATATGAAAGAATGTGTAATTCCAAGAGGAATTCAATGTTTATTTGATGAAAATTGGTTTTGAAATGGCTGAGATATAAAAAACAGAGCAATCCTCATATAATGTACGTGGGACCCACCTTTCATTACGATTGCTTTGTTTTTCTTTGTTTTTGGATGTCTCAGCTATTTCAGAACCGAGTTTCATCAAATAAACTTTGAATTCCTCTAAGAATGGTATGCTGTGTACTATTTCATAAGTGGTTTCCTGGTATCTCACAGAAAGTTAAAAGCCCAATCCTCATCTCCACCAATACTATACCATCCCTTTAATCCTCATGAAATTCTGACATTCTGCGGAATTTCAACAGAGACATACTAGTAGTTGATTATTATGTGTGCTGTGGGAGTGAATGGCCTTGAATGGGCAGTTCAGTTGACAGAACAACTAAACCCAAGGTTACCTAATAATTCGCCTCGGTGTGTTTTGTCACTGACCCGCACGTAATAGTGGTCTACCTTCAACACATTTAGAATACATGCAGGTGGGTTTTGAATAGTATTAACAGAAATGATTGATGGGGGAATGAATATCAAAGTGTAGGAAGTGTGGCCTCCAGGTTCAGTGCAAGATTTCAGTGGTGGTATATAGAGGTAAGTAATACTGTCAAAAGCAAGGTGGGGGGGGGGGGGGGGGGTGTCAGAACTCCAATGTAGGAGATGACAATTTCCAGGCTTACATGGTAATTCCAAATGAGTACATACACTAATATAACCATGCTTTAAAAGAATATGGATCACTAATTATCAAAGATTAGAATTGAGGGCTTTTTTCTGTTTAGGTGGAAATAAGACATTTTGTGAATTCACTTATTTACAATGGTATATTATATACACTGTACTGTAAATAATGGATGCCACAAATGAAAAAAAAATAAAGGAACCTATAGTGAAATCTAACTACAATACATGGACTGATGTCTATGTTCATTCTCTTATAATTCTTTACCACTGGTGTTTTAGTTATTATTTTTTGATTTGTCTATCACATATCATTGTCCTCACATATCATGTATCACAATTTGGGGGGGGGGGGGGGGGGGGGTGGAGGAGGGGGACCCACTCTGAATTTCCTTGGTACCTGATCCAGGAATGATACATGAGGTGTAAATGTAGTGATTTAGATTGTGGGCATGATCCCTTGCAGTCAAAGGTCAAAGGTCACTGAACTTTGGGTAGGATGGAATTTTCAGCTGTAACTTCATCTAGGAATATCCAATGGTAATATTTATGATTGAAGTTGTTGAACAGGGTAGAAAAAAAGTGAAAATTATTTGCAATATGAAAACGATAGTAATGAAGAGTCAAAAGTTAACATTAGAGCCGGTCACTGTACTTTGGTGTTGTTTTTCAGCCATAACTTTTGCTATGAATGTCCACTGGGAATGATATTTGGCAAGGACTGAAATATATCAACAATAACTTGCCTGAAATGATTGGAGAAAAGGTCAAGGTCAAAGGTCACCAAAATTTAGCTAAAGTTTCACCTTCTCGAAGTGAATTCCCCCAGGTATGAGGACAATAATGTTTATTTGGTGCTATAGGTATAATTATAGATTACAGTAGCAATTACTTCCTTTGTGCAGAGATGGTAGAGGATGTACCCTTAGTCGGTGGTCAAGATCCCTGATCTTTATTGAAGTTGAAATAAAGGGGCAGGCTCTTATGATAGATATATTGATTATGGAGGAGCAAAGGAATTCCAGTCACGTTTAAGTAACAGTCAGTATGGCTCTAGTTATTGCCAAAATTTTCATTCAGACTAGTGACATTCTACCTTGCTACCTTTTCTACCTTGTTTGCTCATTTCTCTGTATGCTGCCCTGGGGGTCAATGCACAAGCATGAGTATGAGAATGCTATTTTGAAGAAAAAAAATGCTCGAAAGCAAAGTGTTCACAAAGAATTGACATGTTGATATAAAGTATATAGAATATTTGTACTTTGCTAGTATGCTACAGCTTATAGGTCATTTTGATGGGCCCATTAGTGGTGGTTGCTGTTTGAAGTGGTGAGTTCTTCTTGTGTAAATGACGTTTCAGTATGTCCTGATAACTTCAGAGTTCTTTTAAACTCAAGCTTACCTGCCAAGAAATTGGCTTTTCCAAGAAACTGGCTTTCCAAATTATTCATTGGATTATGTATATTATGACAACACTTACTACTGGTAGTCTTACAGACCTAGAAATAAGAGGGTAAATCTTGTATAATAAAACACAGAATTTGTACTTGCTTCGTTCTGGAGATACATAGCCCCCATTGGTTCAAGAAAACTTAACTGAAAGGATGCCATAGATAAATATCACATTTTTGTTATTCTCTGTATATCTGTCAACTTCAGCCGATTTCACTTTTCAAATTGCCTTTTCAGGAAGAAAGTCTACAGTTACACAAATGAGATTTCTCAGTGAAGTTTTGCGGCCAATGTAGAAATTGTTTTTGTCTAAACTATAATCCCTTCTTTATCGTGTGTCATTTATCTTATCTCTTATCTATTTCTGACCTTATGAACAACAGAATACCTGCTTGGGCTGTGGTTATTTGAAGGGCGCTGTCACTTTGGCCTGTCTTTTATTGGTATTGTTGTTGATCTGCGGGGAGCATTAACACACAAACACACACATATCTACGTCAAAAGAAAGCCTGATACAATTGTATCTGTTCGTCCTTGTGATATCATACCTAAAAATACCACAGCATACGAATGCTGGAAAATTACCAGCAACTCTGCTCGTAGCAATAAGCATTAGCATTCAGTCAGCAGAGACTAATGCAGGTATTTTTTATGTTACTGAGCCCAGAGGTGATGGGGGGGGGGGGGGTGAGCAGGCACTTGTAATACAGCAATGGTTCAATGTACCTTGTCTGGAAATCCTCAGTGTTTAGTTTTTAAAAAGACTGGTTCATGTCTGACATAAGAGTTGATACAAATTCCTTTGTGAGTCAGTGGACTCACATTTCTTTTTTGCATTCTTTCTGATGAAAACACTATTTGGAGAGATTAATTCTTAAATGCCTGTGAACTTGGCTTTTAGAAATAATTACACATCATTTTTTGGTATTTTCTGGAGAGATTAACTCTTAAATATGCCTATGCACTTGCCTTTTTATTTGCATGCTGTTCTTTTAAATAGATTTTGTAAAGAGATTAGCTGTTATATGACCATGCAGGTAGCATGATAATAACATGTCATTTTAGGTTATTTTGTGGAGAGGATTACCCTTATTTACTTGTGCACTTGGCTTTATCAAAATATGCCTCTTTTGATAGCATATGGTTAACTTTTCTTAAGCAACTTTAGGACAGCGTGAGGTACTTAAAAAAAAGGGGGAAAAAGGGAGTAAGGCAGGCACCCATGGAGGCCAATGAGCGAGACTGAATGGACCTAGCAAAGAGGATTAATCAAATCCTCTTCATCAGACAGCTTAGAGCACTGATGTGCAGACTATTGAAGATTAATGAAGAAAGCACTCAAGCTCTTCAGGGAGCATGGCACAATACAGGTAAACTAAATTGAACGACTGACCTAAATTCCTCAGGCTCGGTCACTAGCTCACCTGGATAGAAAGTCTGAAATGTTTACTCATCAATTGACATGTCGTGCAAATTTCTGTCATCCAGGATTGGTAGTCCCTCCCATCACACTTATCTTCAGTGCTTATCAATTAAAAAGAAACAACATTAATCGAATACATGTCTTATGTGAAATAGGAGAAGGGAATATGACTCCAAGGGGTAAAGTCATGTCCCTTTTGCCTCCGAGATTGAATTGATAAGTGGTAAAGACATTGGAAAATCTCAATTTCGTGATCTACCGTGCATAATGATAGATAGACAGGTTCAAAACATATGCCATGCAAAGAAAGATGTTATTACATAACACTACAGAGGATGAAGTACAGGTGTAATGTACATCTATTAGACTTTTTTTGGTTTTTTTTTGGGGGGGGTGTCCTTTTTTAAATTAACACTCATATGAGCAACCCTCTACAGACACCAGCACAACTTGAACCCAAATATAGACATGGATTGAGTGAAAGCAGTAATATGAGTAGAACATATCTGTGAAGGTTTGAGGAATATTGGACGATCATGCAGGCATCACTGGATATGGAGACTACTACACTGACGTCATGATCATGATTGTGGACAACAACATAAAGGGACAACAGTATATTAAGAAAATATAAAGACAATTTAACCGTTTTCACCTTTCTAGCATAATTTAAGAGCACTTGACTTGGCTGACCTCTTTTAGAAAGCAGGGGGAATAATTTATTCCTTTGACGAAATTGTCAGGAACATGTCGATTAAATGTGTACGTTTGAAGAAAAATGAAACTTTGTGGAAGTCTTATTAGTTTCTTTACATTGTTGTACAAAATGACATCATAAAGGGAAGTCTCCTCATCCAGCGATGATTGCCCTATAGAACTTGACTGTTAATTCAATTCCTCACACTCTCACAGATGTATTCTACTAATATTGCTGCTTTCACTCAATCCACGTTTGTATTTGGACTTTGGTTTCCTTTACTTATTAAAAAAACCCAAAAGAACAAAAAACGATGCAACCAAGACTATAACAAGTTAGCACAAATACCCACTGTCATGAAAGAGAAATACAATAAATGCTCGAGTGTAAACTGTGGGTTCCACCTGCTTTTTTTCCCCCTTTGGTGCTATTGTTGTAACATTTTCTTTTGTATTGATTATTTCTATCTTTTCAATATTGTATCACTTTGGCACGAGCATTCTACACCCGTGATGATAACAAAAGCATAACAGGTGGACACAGAAATGCATTAGCTCTGTAATGTATAGTCCATTCGATAATAGTGCAGGCCTATACCAAAGTTATGATGTCACAGTATTTTGTGAAAGCTTGGCTTTCATTAACCAGGTGCACTCATAAACACTCGGGCCAGGTGAGGTTGTTTAGAACCATTTTCCAAGACGATGAATTGCTATGACATCACACTTTGATACTCTATTGGAAAATTCTGTCCTTATGGATGACCTTCTCCTTCACTACATTTTTAGGATTGTATCTAAACTCTCTGTCAGATGATAGAAAACATGGCGGCCCTTCCTGCTGATATCAGATGAAACAGCTTCAGTATAGCTTCAGTCTGATGTTTGTTTTGGTTGTTTTTTTATTGTTTGTTTGGGGTTTTTTTTGTTTTTTTTAAGTGATTAGCCGTTTAAAGAACATACGACCGTTTATAAACCTCACCCTTTTCAAGCATTGACTCGAGATAACATAGAGTGAGAGGGAAAAAAATGTCTATTGATGCAAACCCAGATATCTTTTTGTCGTTTTATATTACCAGCTACAGTCGACAGTGTCAAATTAACACTCGGAAGGATTTGGAAGCATACCGTTTCTCCTTCCTCCTATATTTACGACAAGACCACCGCGCTGCTGTAACAAGAGCTCCGTGTCCCCAACAATGGGGATAAAGGGGTAGAAGAGGGTACACTATGTATTTGAACAGCCATCGAGTATACCATCATGCCTCTCTTCGACCGTAAAGCATTTTCATAGGATCAGCGAGACACGCTCTGATTCATTTGAACTTTCTGGTACAAAAGGGGGGAAAAGTCCAAAATGGTGTCCCAAATGGCTGCCATTTCCTTTTGCAGGTATAGGTAAGCCCAGCACAAAATCGAAATAGATGTTTTGAATCATATGGCACTAAATACGATACATAATAAGAATAGTGTATATTCTCAAGCACGCAAGTAGCAATAAAATCGCTCGAGCTATTCCCGAAATCCAAAGTTTCCAATCTTGATATCTTACAATTTTGTGATATATACGTATCTGTAATTCATTGACTCTTTTTCTCCCCGCCGTGAAAAGAAAAATGATATTTAACAAACCTTTCTTTAAAAACCAAATTTAGTTCGTATGCATGTAGTACACAAGATATAACATTTGAATTTGAATGTCTTGCAGCCAATCCTGTTAGCACATGACATTATCAGGGAAACATTTCACAATCATTAATGTGTGGCTAAACCGAGTGACGTTTTGCAAAACATGGTGTATTTTCTTCACCTCAAGCAGGGGAGATGAAAGTTCAGTGCTATCATTTTTTTTTTTTTTTTACTGGGTGTTTGTTATTGCTAGTTCGTTATTCCGAAACACACAAATTCCCTCTACGTAGAGGTTCGTTAGTCCGAAATGAAAAAGAGTTCCTCAATCCGAATATTTGTGGCATTATTCTAATCAAGGTGCGTTAATCCGATGAATGAAATATAAGATTCGTTATTCCGAAGGGTTGTTTATCCGAAAATAAAACAAGGTTCGTTATTCCGAAGGTTCCTTCCAAAAATCTTATGAGGTTCGTCAATCTCGAAGAAGGTTCGTTAATCCAAAATTGAAATCAAGTTGTATGAAAGATAGATCATTGAATAATCTGTGGAGAAGAATGGTTTATCCTAATGTTGATGCAGAAGAGGAGGGCTATCACACAGAGGACGAGAAAATACTTTTAAATCTCTTTATAAGGGATCATTGGGTTCATTGTGTCTCAAAACATGCTTTAAAGTGTGTATTGGGGTGTCCTGTTAACAGAATTATGAGGGTCGGAGGGGGAATTAAAGGAAATATGCCGGCCATTTTATTTTTCTGGAAATGCTCAAGTGTTTGTTTGTTTGTTTGTTTGTATTTGTGTGTTTTAAAATTTCTGAATACGTTTCAAACATATATGGGATTCCTCATATCTCAAAATGTATATTTATGCATTTGAAGTGTGTATTGGTTATACCTGCTTGCAAAGTTAAAGAAAAACAAGTAGGCCTAATGTCGGCCATTTTTTACGCCATTTTGGATTGCGGAAAACGTCCGAAGCAGATTTGTGAGGATTTTTAGCACGAGTTCGACACTACAACACGGGGCTCAATGTGTCGGTCTTGTCACATGGGCCTTGTTTGCTTATACTTGTAGTGTCAAACTCATGGGCTGCATGACTCGTGGGCGTATTTAACTCGTATAGGCTGTAAATGACTCATGGGCTGTCATAGATGGTGTCGGTCTCGTGACGTGCACCCATGCAGATGTTCACCCAACACTTTATAACTATATAGGGTCCACATCATGTCGCATAATTATAATACTCACTCAATAGCTATATTATGTCAATATCTCTTTTAACTGAAGACCACTTCTTACGTAGACCACACTATGACTGTATGAGTATATTATCGGTCTCTATAGCCATGATTGGTTATCTTTAGTGAACATTTATCTTGTTATTGCAGTTATTCCGATTTTGAAACTGAGGACACATTGTTTATTCGATTATTAACATTTCTCTATACAAGTTTAACCCTCACCAAAATGTATAAGGCATTCAATATTCACATAAGTCATGTTGCATGTTATATTCCTGTACATTTTTAATTTCCTTACTGCACCACAATGAGAGTTAACTTGTACTGTAGAGTGATTTCAAAATTTCATGCAAGCCTCAACACACTAACTACTAATGGCAAAATACAGATACTCTATCTGCAGTAAGTCAAATCAAAAGGATCAAAAAGCTTTTGGTACGTAATGGATGTTCACATAGTATGTGGACAGGTCCTGAAAAAAACTTTTTATTCAGATGTACTTTTTGAAACCTGGCTCCGTCCGGAATGTTTGAAGTAGGCCTAACAATTAACAATGCAGACGTGGGTATAAAGAAACTGTTAACAATATGATCTATAGAATGTGTAGTGATGTAGGGTATAGAGACAGTGTATACAGAAATATTTGATGATATCAGTTCTTGTAATTAGATACTACTGGAGGAATGTTTGAAGTAGGCCGAACAATAACAATGCAGACGTGGGTATAAAGAAACTGTTAACAATATAATCTAGAATTACGTGCAGTGATATAGGGTATATAGACAGTGTATGAAGAAATATCTGATGATACAGTTCTTGAAATTAGATACTACTGGAGACATTATGATAGCAAATGATGTATATATAGGTAAGAAGTCTGTGGTTGATAAGGTCATTGATTGAATTTGCAAAGGTTTGCTCTGTAACAATCACGAGTCAATAGGCTTGTGATGCAGTTTGTCTAAAACGCGGTTGACAGAGCTCACGAGTATTCAAATGGTAGGGCCTAGTATATTTTTTGTTGAGGGACTTTAAAAGGTTGGAGAGAAGATATATCGAGGCGCTCACGGAGGAGGAATGATTAGATGCTATATCTATCTGAACTTGTTTCTTTTGTTTAAAAAAAGATTGATCTTAAATCTGAATCATTCCAGATAATTAGGCTTAAATTGCGAGGTTTTGATTGTAGCCAATGTTTATTTGTATAATACTTACTATAAGAAACAATACAGTCAAACTGAATTTTTGAGAATTTAAAACTTGATAGTGATAAATCATACACAATGTCACAACAATAATATCTTACTTGGCGAATTCAATAAAAACATGGTGACTGATAATAATCTGTCTTAGAAAAAAACTATAACCGAGCAGATAACCCAGAATAGGCCTAGGTCCTGATATATTAACCCAATATATAGAGTGACGCTTTATACAATCAGTCCCTCATTGATATGATTTTTGTATTTCTGATACACTTTATGGGAATGTCATTAACGGAAGTCATATAGTAACTATATAAGTGATTTAGGCGCCGTCAGACTGGCAAAAGATCGAAAAGTTAAGATCGCAAAATCTTAATTGTCGTCCGGTCACGCTGGCAAAAGATCGAGAAGTTCATCAGTTACGGGGTGGCATGTATAGAGGGATCCGTTTAGTGAGAGTGGGAAGTTTCGCGGAAGTCAATGGCAAAACTTCGAGATCTTATACAAAGATCACGATAGAGGGATCCGTATAGTGAGAGTGGGAAGTTTCGCGGAAGTCAATGGCAAAACTTCGAGATCTTACAAAGATCACGATAGAGAGATCCGTATAGTGAGAGTGGGAAGTTTCGCGAAAGTCAATGGCAAAACTTCGAGATCTTACAAAGATCACGATAGAGAGATCCGTATAGTGAGAGTGGGAAGTTTCGCGAAAGTCAATGGCAAAACTTCGAGATCTTACAAAGATCACGATAGAGGGATCCGTATAGTGAGAGTAGGAAGTTTCGCGGAAGTCAATGGCAAAACTTCGAGATCTTACAAAGATCACGATAGAGGGATCCGTATAGTGAGAGTGGGAAGTTTCGCGAAAGTCAATGGTAAAACTTCGAGATCTTACAAAGATCACGATCTTAAACTTCTTGATCTTTTGCCAGTCTGACCGCGCTATATCCAATGATGAATATATACCCCATTTAGCGTGTCAAAAACTTTGAGGACAAACCCTGGATAAATGAACATCATTTGACACTTTGTCTTGTTGCAAAGCAGAAGAACCAAAATGAAGCGTTTTGGTTGTTGTTGTTGTTGTTTTTTCCCAAAATTGAAGCGGAAAAATAACCTGAATATAGATATTGGTAAAGAATTGTTATCAGAATACATTCCAGAATTTTCATAACATTAGTAAGGTATTAGAAAATTCTGTTAAGATTTTAACCTCATAGGAAAAATAAGATTGTAAATAGTAATGCGTCGTTACCACCGTAGTAAGACTGCCTTTCGTGAAGCCCTGCTTTTCATCATGGATGTGAGCTGTAGATGTTGAACCAACTGCAAAACGATGTCATACTGTCGGAGTCTGGTCGAGAGGACCAGTGTTATCTCCTCTCCTGTTGACATCACTGCCTAATGATAAATGTTTTGTGCCCGAGGTTTTGTGTCAGCGTCTGAGAACCCTAAACAGACCAAGACGCCGTGTAGTGCCTATGTGAGATGTATTGTCACGATTGGCACCCTACGTATAAAATGTGTCACATGCAGGAACAAGGGTTGGATATCTATTTGAGCTGCAAAGGCGCATCTCCATCATGACCACTGCAGACAAATCCCATTCCCATACACGAGTCACATTAAATTTCACTTCAGATGTTGCCTGAGCATGTCTACACCTTTGTGGTTTCCGATTAACCAAGCGGAACGAGTTGGTCCTTTCGTCAATGGCGTAGGCGCCATTTCACCATGGAGTGTTCGACTTTGCAGGCTGGAAGGATCTTTTTAACCTTACGAAGATGGGATGTCCCCCAAAATGTTGCACAAAAAAAAAATCGTGGTATGATATCCCGACAGTGGAATATAGCAGTGGTCTATATAGTGTCTGAGCCTTGAGATACAAAGCTGCCATCCCTCTAGAACAGCATCTTCGCGTTCTTTCAAAGCGAATTAAAGCGAATTTCAAAGCGAATTAAAGCGAATTTCAAAGCGAATTAAAGCGAATTTCAAAGCGAATTAAAGCGAATTTCAAAGCGAATAAAATTTGCGAGTTTTATTGCTTAGAGGCAAACCTAACATGGAGCAAAGTTATATATACGGCTACCTTTGCAACTCAGATGTCTGACTCGATGGTGCGATGAATCAATTTGGAATTTTGCCACTAATACACTAATTTTCATTTTTCTCAAATATTTTGGATACGAACAGAAATTCTCCTTTGTCTGACGAGGACACGCGAAAAGTTTTACCTTGATAGGCCTATACTATAGTATACTAAAAACAAGTCTGAAGAACAAATAGCATGCATGGGGAGCTGCCCATCCAATACTATATCACACAGAGTTGACAATATTTTTCTTGCCGTCTAGATTTTCACATTTCATAACTTTCGTATGCTTGTATTTCCGATTTCCCCTCGAATTTGTGACTGATCAGGGGCGGATCCAGGAATTCCGTAAAGGGGGGCGCAGAAATTATGTCTGGTGCCACTTCCGGGTTTCATCGGCTGACAAGGAAAGAAAAAAAAAACTGGGCGCACATACCCCTTTCATTTATTTCTTTTATTTCAAAACAATATAAAGGGAGTGCCCCCCCCCCAAAAAAAAAAAAAAAGAATCTGCCACTGTATAGAGTATACTTCACGGACTTTTCTGTTTTCACACAAAGCAACATAACATCAAGTTGGAAGTATGAATAATATTTGGAGTTGGCCTGCCGGTATGGCTAGAAGTCTTGCTTAATTGCGCAAAAACATACAGATTGTGGGATAAAGATCATCTGAGTTATTTCAGGAAAAGGAGAACAAAGACCTCTTTCTCAGTCCTCACACTTCACTTCTCTATCACAAATTGCTGATGTTTAAAGTTATTAGGGTTTTGTCCTCAATACTGGACGCCGAAAATCTATGCGTCCTTGTATCTTTAATGTTTTCCGAGGCAGTTTATAAACCTATCGCAGGGAAGTAGACCCTGCCCTTCAAATCTATTGCAATAAATGTGGTGATAGCTATATCATTTTCATAGAGCCTACTACTAAATCATGATAATGTGACGGGCAATCATCCGTGGCCAGCTGTGCGCTGGCGTACACACTGCGAGACGTCATACTGCAGATTCGTCCGTACAGCTGTGTGTTACAGTATGCATGGTGTATTTCTCCTGCCTGCTTCTTTTGTATACAAGCGTGTAATCTGTACACGCAGCAGTTGAGAAGAAGATTTCGTGTTTTGTCTGTGCGTGTTGTGTTGAATTGTACATTGCGAGTAGGTAAGACCTACTGAATCAGCTGGAACTACTAAATTATTACTTTCGTGAGCCCATATTTTCACGCAGACTTCCGTGAAGATTTGTGTCGATATGGGAACGGATAAGAAAGCAGCCATGGTGGAGGATGAGAAGATTTACCGATCATTCAAACAACGAAAAACGTTCAGTGAGTATTTCAGTAGTCCTACGCCAAATCATACAAGTTGAGTCAGCTCAGTGATTACTGAAGTGATCCAGATAGGCCTTGTTTGCGTTAGGTATTCGCATTGTGCTGTAAACAGTAAAGGGCTTTGTATCAATGAGTGCAGTGGTAGGAAAGATGATGGCAGTAGCAAAGATCATCTTCAAAGTGACCGTTGTTTATCAGCTGTTGTCTGCTACTTTTTCAGTGTTATCATTAGTGTCTCTGCTAGCGAATCATCGTGTGTATTATTATATTACTACTGTATACGCTATATATTTCGCGGGGGTTTTATTTTTGCGAATTTCGCGAGTCGGGAGCTATTCGCGAAATTAACAACACGCGAAAATATTACCTTCCAAAATGAATCCCTTGCCTTGATGATACGAACATTTCAGTACTAGTATACCATGTCACGGCTTACCGAACAGACCATATGTACTGGCTAAGCTTGTTTACGCACGTCCACGTCTACTTACGAATACTGTAATGTTAGAGAGCCAATCCATTATCGCAAGGGGACCACTCGTCAGAAGTCTAGCGCGATGGATTAACCACTTCAAAAATGTTGAATTCTAACTTACTAGTTCGCAGAGTTTGGTAAGTTTTTTTCATGCAGTGTATAACTAGTATCATTCTTATTTGCTAGTAAGTTGAAAATTCACACTTTCTTTGCCACTTCATATTTTCTCTGGTCCCCCAATCGCGAATTTAACCACTCGCGAAAATGTGTGACAGCGGCAATTCGCGAAAATTTATGTACGCGAAAATTATAGCGTATACAGTATTTGCCCTACCCCTCGTCGGCACAGTCTAATCATTAATTTTTGTATGGTTCCAGCCATTTGATAAAAATTTACATTTACATATAAAAATCTAGTCCAGCCTAACGGCTAAGTCATTAATTTGCTATTCTAACAATAACATGTAGACTGGACACTGCACTAGGCAAAGTGGAATCTAAACATACATCTCATGATATGGTGGTCAAGTGCATTGATGCAATTTTGTCACTCCAAATTTTATGCATTTTTGTCTGATGGCACCAAAAATGAAATGAGATTATCATCAGTACAATTAGCACCTAACAGTATTTTTTCCAGGATATAACTTAGATCCTGGAAAAAAACACCATATCCCACCAGTCCTTTATAATCCAACACTCAGCCAATCAATCAGTAACAAAAACAGAGCACTGACACTTAAATTCTGAATCCCACATCAACTGTGTAGAAATTACAAAGACTTGAAATTGCCTGTGTATGATAAAAATTCAAGTAAAAAATAGTGTTTAACGTTAGGCCTGCCTACAGTAGGTCTAGAACGTTGGTGACTCAACATGAATTGTCATTGAAAATACTACATAGACTGCTTCATACAGTGTAGATTTACTCGACACAAAATGGTAAAAAGACTAATTACAGAGGCATTTGCCCTTCTTCAATATAATCAATCATGCCACAGACAATCATTCCAGATTTCATGAAATCAAAGAAACAGTGTAAGTACAGTTGTCCTCACTCTACCACTATACACTCCAATCAGGACTTTGAGAAAAATGGATTGACAAAGAGACTTTGAGTTCTGCATCTGTTCGTCAAATTTGCCTCAACAAGATATGCGATGTTGGGACTTTATTGTTGATGTATAAAATGATATAATGCCCAAGTTGTAATTGTGAATTGAATGGAATATGAGTGAATGTAATAGAAATGGACTGTTTCTTTTTTATTTCACTTTTTTATTTTCCTTGTGAGAGACTTAGAGTACAAAATGTAAGTGGCCTGTCTTAAAACTACCCTTTGAACACAAAGGCCCAACAACACTCTTAATCAAATATACATACAAGTATAACATGCCTTGATATTCTATGCATGAGATCATCTCTTCTTCTTTTTCCCCCACCACCAACCTGATAAGCAAGCCAGCATAATGCACTTTTAAACTCTAAAGCCACATTAGATTTGCAGAATGATCTTAAATGCAGGGCAATATTATTGCAAAACATGTTTTCCCACTTGCCTGAATGGGCCTGTTGGGTATGCAAGTACACCATGCATTTAACAGTCAATGATCAAGATATTTCTTTTTTGATATTTTCCCAATGTGGTTTACAGTTGCCTGGAATGCAAGTGAGCATAGCAGAATGTCACCCTGACATAGTACAATGTATTTCACCCTACAGCCCAAGAACTGCCCCCAGTTTTATTTTCTTACAGCATGACAGCAAGTGTACATTGTGTGTACTTACTGTACTTTAGATCAGATGAACTACATCTGGGTATTATCTTTTAAGAAATTGTCTAGATTATGATCTTATAAATCTTTGCCAACCAGAAAATGAAGAAAATTCTTCAACAGCATTTCACTCTGCAACTGATTGTTAAAACAATTCTTGAGATATAACCATGTCTTGTGTGTCAAATATTTACCTTTGCAAAGCTAAAGTTCATGACACTGAAAAATGTGAATTAGAATGCAGAACTTTATTGAAACACTAACAACGGTTGAAGTTTCTTGAAAATCACACATAAAAATAGCTAGGGAATTAATTTGTGGGGTTTCATACTTTATTTTCTTCAAAAGTGAATTAATTTGCAAATGAAGCGATGTCAAAGCCTCACAACTTTGTTAAACACACACACACAGACACAGACACAAACACAATTCAAAATGAGAATTTTTTTTTTCAGTCAATGACAAATTATACAGAACGTGCAACAAGAACAAACCCCTTCTCCATGAATCAAATTAGTCATCACAAGTCTAAAATACCGAAGTGTAAATGATGCAGCATATATTCTTATTCACAAAGGTTATATGTGGCCAGGTCAGCAGACAGATGTTTATATCAGCTTTTGTATACTGTGAGCCAATGTCACTGTTTTCAACAAGTTTAACAATTCAAGACTTTCATATTTTTTGGTCTAATTCTAAAGATTCCTTACTACCGGTGTTTGTTTGTTTTTTTTTTGTTTTTTCATTAGCTCTATCTGCTGCGAGCAAGTCAATATGATAATTGGAAGGAACAGAATTTTGATTTGATGTAACCTTTAAGTGTGTACTAGCAGCACCCGTGGAAATCCACGGGTCTGAGGGGTTTTATTTTTTTTTTCTCATAATACGATTTTGCACATTTTTATTGAAGAAATAAAAAGAAAAGTCTTCTCATTCTTTCGTTAATTGTGCTGTCTTCTAAATGACCACCCTTCCCAGAAATTTTATAATACATTTTTGTAGTATGTGCCCGGCGAGCCGGTCCATTGGTAGGGATCATTCCCGCCACTACTTGCTTTTATTATAGAACTCAGTTTCGAGGGGTTATTTGCACCCGTTGAAGTCCAACAGTTGTCTTGTTGCCCCTCACCCCTCCCCCCTCACGCACACACACATTTCCACCTCCGCAGGGCAAAAAACAAAAACATTCAGGGAAAAATTACCAAAAACGCAAATGAGATTCCCCGAAAGTTCTGCCCACAGGTTGTTCCCGTCAAAACGGGAAGATACATGTATTAACACTATGACTTTGATTACCCCCTGCTCTTGCATCCACGCGGGCACCCGCGGGAATCCACGGCTGGTTTCAAGGCCTCGGTTTGTTTTGTGGTTTTTTTTCATGTTTCTTTTCCCCACGTTATGAGAGAAAAATAAGATATTTTCTTCTTCATAATTTTGCTCCCTCCTTTTTGTTTTTAATCACCAAAACTTGGCTTGATATATCATATAGAACTACATCTGCTTCAGACTGTACATTATCATAATCAATATTAGGCCTACAATTATTGCTCCTATTATAGTTATTATTATATTATTATTATTATCCTTATTGTTATTATTATTATTATTATTATTATTATTATTATTATTATTATTATCATTGTTATTATTTGGGGAGGGGGAGATCATAGTCATCAGGTTTAATAGGCACCCGTGGGAGTAGGGTCTCACAACTTGGTTTTTTTTTTCTTTAATATTTTTCCCATGTTATGGAAGAAAGAAGAAAATATACATCACTGCATTCGTCTTCGTTTGCTCCCTCTTTTTTTTGTCACCAAAACTTGGTTTGATAGACCATAGAACCACACATTCTATTTCCACTTGCAATTTTAAAAATAGGCGGTCAGCAAAGCGAGGTTTTCCTCTACGTCCGCTCATTTATGAATATGTATGATTACAGCAGCTCTGCAGTAAACGAATGGACACAGCTGCGCGTGTAATCTGATATGGAAGGGTACGATCGGCAAATATATTTAGCCGCGTCCTAAACAGTCTGCGTACAAATGACATCGGACTTGAGAGCAAACGGCGAGCAAACTAAATGACGTACCTGAGCTGCATATAGTATTCTGCAGTTGTGCAAAATACAATTATATAACAACGTTCGTTGTTTTCATTTGGGGACGCCAATAATGGCGAACTGTACGTAAATGCCCTTGTAGTCCATATCACGCACTCACAGATTCGTGTAACCATCGTCAATACATTCAGTACACGTAACAGGCGGAGGCAAAGGTACATCACAGAACTATACACACAGTGTAGAGTGTGTAGAGTTCTGCGAGGTACATTGTGTGTGTGCGTGCGCGTCCGCCGGAAGATGTCAGAGATTTCGCTGCACCATCATCTTTAGTATCCCCCCAGTGTCTCTGCAAGCTAAAAGATGGAAGATCGAGAAAGCAGGAGGCCAGCGCAGGTTCCGTGAATATTGAAACGCTCGGCTCTTTCGTCACGCACAAAAATGCATTATGCATGTTGCTAATTAATTTTTCTTTTTCGTCCTCGACGTCGACATGGAGGCGGAGAGGGGACGAAACCCGCGCCATTCGATGTAGGATACTCTCCTGCGGCCGACGGCACCGGTCGCAGCTGCCCGGAGCCGACGGCTCGGGAGGAGATAGACAAACCAGCAACGCCGAAATAAAACAGGAAATACATAAGGCCGCGACAACAACAACAACTTCGAGTATTATAGTATAGGATACATGCCTAATATGGAGAAAGGGGAGTAGAGGTCGACAATTTGACTAATCTGTATATTGTACCAGAGGGTTTGTAATACATGATGAAGAAGATTGCATTTCTACATGTATATCTAATCATCTTACTGGTACATTTGTATCTAAGAGTAGCCTTTACACAGTTCGTAAAGTATCAGCTGTAGTTACAATGTACAAATACGTACATTTTACAAGCACACACACACACACACATGCCACAATACACAGATACCCGATACAAATGTATGTATGTGGGAAGAAAAATATGTTAACAGTAGATTATAGGTAGTGTAGACTGTTTACAATGATGAACCATCACATGAAAGCCTGATTAAGTCACCAAACATGGATATCCTGTAGATGACTATATGTACGTCAATATCGCTGTCAAATATTTCACACTCTGCACTTCAAAAAAAAAAAAATCCCATGCATACTCAATTTTGCCCCATTTTCTTCCTAATACCCACCACAAAGGTAAGAAAGCTGGCAACCAGGAAAACGATGTTTTAAGACATGACAGTGGGCTATGCAGTTTGGTGGATGAAAAGCATTATGTACAGTGTAGAACCATGCTTCATAAAATTCCTGAAGTTTTAGATAATTTCATAAAAATAGTATTCAAAATTTTGACTAAAGATACTGAAGACATCAAAGTTTAGTTGGGTTTTTTTAGTCAACAAGTGTGAAATTTCCATTTTTATCAGATGAATCTGATCACCAATTTCTTGTGTGTACATGTATGTGTGTGTGTGTGTGTGTTGCGTGTGTGCGCACAAATTGTATATTGCTTGTGACACTGTGTGTGTGTGTGTGTGTTGCGTGTGTGCGTATATTGCTTGTGACACTGTGTGTGTGTGTGTTGCGTGTGTGCGTATATTGCTTGTGACACTGTGTGTGTGTGTGTTGCGTGTGTGTGTATATAACTGCTTGTGACACTATCTGTGGTGACAAGTCATATGACTGCATAAAGGATGAAGGAATAATTTCTGTGTGACTGCCGGAGGAAATGCGTCACAGCTGTGTGAAACTTTTTCTTGCAAGTGAACACTGTACATTGTGTCTATTGCAGTGTCGGAACAAGGATAAGAATTTCTGAACAATCCTATCCTACATGTTATTCCTGTTGACTGGTTAAGAATGGTCTTTCATCAATTGTGTAAAGGTACATGTACAGCCGTACAGAGTACTGTAGTTGAAATCTATTGAGATTTGACCTTGAAGATTAAACTTAAAACCCCTTCACAGCATGGAAATATTTACCCTTTTATTTCCCCCCGAAAGCAAACTGCATTCCTGTTGGATTCTTCTAGTTTGTGTCGTTGAATAAATAGTGTTTATAGCCAAAGTTCAGTGATCTTATACTTTTAAATTTGCTTTTCACTTTTGTAATATTAAGATGTTTGTGTATAATTTTCTGTCTGTCCTGCATAAACAAACCATACAAGTGTATCATATTCTTGGCGTGAGTTTTGGCTGATATAGCTAGGCAATGTGTAATATGTGTAGGATTGCACCCAAAAGCTAATCAACA
Source organism: Diadema antillarum (assembly GCF_040938485.1). Lineage (NCBI taxonomy): Eukaryota > Metazoa > Echinodermata > Echinoidea > Diadematoida > Diadematidae > Diadema > Diadema antillarum. Next base: position 819,177 of record NW_027271881.1, read on the forward strand.
CATCTGTACCTCATTGGGCAATATAATCCTGGCAGAATTTTTGCACTATTTTCAATTATTCAAATTCATGGAAGATACACATAACTTGATTACACATTTTTGATTCAGTTGTAGAACTATTAAGTAGTGAAATCCCAGTATTTGACATTGATTGACTTCAGTACAAGTTTAAATAAAATTTTATGGTTATCAAGTATTAAAAGTGAAATGAAAGCTGATTCAACTCCTACAGTCTGTACCTTGTCAAAATCATAGCTGTGCTCGGTAATCTTCTATTGTATTACAGTCATAAGAAAGATCATTTTGTAAGTAGCATTAATGATGTGCATGATTACCATAATTTCTACCCTTTTGTAATAGTTAAAAAAGTAAAGACATTAGCTGGACAGTTGGATTTTAAGCTCTTCATAGCGTAAATTTCAATTGAAATTTAACATTCGTAATTTCTTTACACAGAAAGTGAATTTCCTATTCCATACCACCATAAAACAAACAAAATAAGTAATTTTCTGTTACATTTGTCCAAATAATTGTCATTACTTCTGTGATGATACATGTAGCTTTAATCCTTTGTCTACCATTCAAGAGTTTTGGAGAGGTATGATGCAAAGATTTTCAATGCAAGACAAAGTATGCAGGAAGAACAAGAACAAAAACAACATCAAGACAAAAGCAAACATAACACCAGGACACCACCACATTAAACATAAAACAACATAAAAGCATTAATCCTCTGACCTTATATCCTGTGTGTAGATTACCGGTAATGTAAAATTACCAGTTGAGGTCAAAGTACACTTTGTAGCTGATATTCAAGGAGGAGTATGTGAAAACCTAAAATCATAAAAGTCTATGTAGTATTCCTGCCAGATTCCATGACTTTTCTTGATTCCCTCTATTGATCCAAATAGCTACATAATAATCTACCTCCTTATCTATTTCTATTTATGTGATTTTTGTATTGTAAAAAGTCATTCTTCTCTATTGCATTGTGATTGCTTTTCATGTGTCGCCATTGCCCCGATACGTTTCTACACTTTCATCTCCTGTCAAAACCCATCGTCCAGTTTGACCTAAACCTGGCAAGAATCACTCTTAACGCATTGACGTCTAAAGTAATTAAGGTTATAGAGAACTGTGCAAAGAGATGAGTAAAATTGATGTTTTGATCTTTAGAAACTAAGGCTTGCATGATAAATGTTTAGAAGGGGTCATCCTTAGATGTTGCAATGTGCAAACTTATTTTGATTTTAAGTGGCAACAAAGTAGGGCCTACTGATGGTAGATAGCCTCTTCTCTATTTCAAGGAAGATGCTTATTATATTGTGCACAGATACACAACTTGCACCTTTTTCGGGGGAAAATACCTGCTTTCTGTGGCCCTTCCATAGACTAAGAGACAAACATGACCTTTATGTAAAAAGTTCCATATGTATTATATGTTCTTCTACAGAAACATACATAGTACAACCTGTATGTCTGAAGTCTAATGAGATGATATACAAGGGCTGTGTAGCACGGAAAAAAAAAGAGAGAATTGCAGCCGGCAGCCTTTTTCGCAACATAAAGTTTTTGCGAATGGCCTTTGACGAAGATTCTGCTCTAAAGATTCTTTTTTTTCCAAATATATAGGCTACTTGTGAATCTGAGGTAATGATGTTTCTCAATAAGCCAGTTCAGAGATAGCTCATGTGCACATGGGTACAAATGACCTTTCATTTTTCTCAGTTGGTTAGGCACTTCACTCAATTCAAAGCGACATAACAGCTTGCCCAACATAGCAATTTATGGAACTCGTATTCTAACAAAGAATGAACCTGGGTAGATGAAGTGACCAGAATAGTTCGTCAATCAACATTTTGGGAAGCACCTATTTCATTGTGCTGTTTTGAATACATTAACAAACTTTTTCTGTTAACAGTGCCAAATACCAGGCTTGCTGTCAGGTGGATGTACTGGCAGGCACCATTTATAAGGATTCCATGAATAATCATAGCATTACAGATGCTTATCTCAGTGAAATTAAAAACCAACCTGTCTCTCGGTACAAATGACCTTTTTCTGCTCATGCTCAAACTGGAACCCCGAACTGGCTTATACTAGTCTTTCTCCCATGCACATGTACATTTTGGAGGATTGTTGATATCACATTTATCCCTATTCATTGAAATACATAGAAGTGGAAGGTTAACTGAAAATAAAGAACATGATTAGATTGCCTCCTTTTATACAGGTCCGTAATAAGAAAATGTCTAAGCTAAAATGGTGCTGAAATTATTAGGTGATCCGAGTATCCTCTCGGATCACCTTCTGTTTCTGTACGGATTCTTTAATTCTTCTTATTATTATTTCTCCTCAAAAGTTGTGTAGAGGTTAGCTCGAAAAGTTCTTCGACTTTCAATTTCAAACTTATACCAAATATGTATTGTGTCCCAAAGACGACAGATCTAATGTAATCATAATGATCAGTCGACCGTGACGTCACAATGACGTCATTCTATGAAATCACATTTTCATTCATATCTCATTAATGGAATGGAATTTCTCAATGAAATTTACGTCTCATATCTCAAATCAAGCTCTTATCACTCATATTCTCAAAATTTATCTCTACAGCAAAAACACGCGCGTACTTGAAATGTTGACCTCAAATCGATCTCAAAATTTTTTTGCACACGTTTCAGATCATTTGGAGCATTTTTTGAAAAATTGAAAAAAATGGACGCACGCACAGCTCGTATGCAATAGAAATTTCCCGTTTTTTCACATGGATCGGATGTCTAAAATGTAAAGGAATAATTCTACCAAGTTTCAAGTCAATCCCACTCAATATGACGTCATACGGGCCCGTCAAAGTTGAAATTTTGCGCACGTGTCAATGGCGATATACAGTGTAAGTATGCCAAAAAAACACCAATTTTAAATCCGATTTTACTCATCAGGATGGATGGTGACCCCCCCCCCCCCCCCCCCCCCCATTTTCTTTACATATTCTGAAAGCTGATGAGTTGTACATGTCATTTCATGGGTTGACGATGCTGGAAAAATGATTAAAAGATATCAAATTTCTCAATGAAATAAAAAATTCAAATTTTCAAAATGACGTCATCAAATTTCAAGTTCACTCGAGTGCATCTCACTTATCCGTTGCCGATTTTCACCCAGATTTCAGTATGTTGTAGCTTATTAGACTGTAAATGCTCTTTCACTAATGTAATATCGAAATTTTGATTGGATGACGTCATCACCTCGTAAAAATGGATTACCTTGTCAAACCTTGTCAAATTTGACCAGTTTACGTGTTATCTCTATGGGAGTACAGTTTTTCAGGAAATGAAAATATACATGACTATCTTTTTCGAGCACTAGCTCACTTATCCTTCGGTGAATTTAACCCAGATTTTAATATGTTGTAGCTGAGACTTTAGGCTATCGTTGAAGTGTGCCCTCCATTTTTTCATACGACGTCGGAATCACGTCAAGAAACATGGTTGAAATTGGCACTTGGCTTCGATGTAGCATCATTTTGCTTAATACACAGAGCCTATGGGGGATGAAATAGCTCAGTGGATAGCGCATCCAACTTTTAATCTAAAGGTCGCGGGTTCGAGGCTCACCCCTGCCAATTCTTTTGCTTTTTTTTTAAACACTTTTTTCGTCTTTTTCCTTAGTTAGTCTTATTCTCCCTTCCTAACTTTATCTTTTTCTGATTTTTTTTTATGCTTCTCCTTCAAATTTCTATACAATACCTTAACTTTTTCTTTATTTTTCTTTCTTTCTTCCACTTTCTGTGCAATAGATCAACAACAACAATGACTATCAACCCCATATTTTGCACATGTTTAGTTCATGTCACGAACATCATTTCATAAAATAACAACTACTTCCTCCGACACCATCTTGGGTAGGTAAATTAGGATCAAAGGTCAAAAGTGTTTAATCCTGTATCTCCGTGAATACACGTCTTATCTTTCCCACATTTTTCACACGTAAGGACCAAATTGCAAGAATCATTTCACAAAATAACAAATTTTTGCTCAGATGCCATCTTGGCTGTGTTAAGTAGGATCAAAGGTCAAATATACTTCATTCTGTAACCTCGTTAGTGTATATGGTTTCACCGCCATGTTTTGCACACACATGGGCCTCGATAGATGGATCATTTTGTAAAATAACAACGCTCTGGTCGGACACCGTTTTGGCTGTGCAAATGAGGTTCAAAGGCCAAATATTCTTTACTTTGTATCTTGCTTACTAAATGCTCAATCGGGGCCAGATTTTGTATGCAAATGGGCCAAGGTGCCTGGATCATTGAAACAACAAATTTTGACTCAGATGCCATCAAGGCTGTGCGAGGTATATATAGGGTTAAGGGTCAAGACTACTTTGTACTGTATCTTGGTAATTACATGCCCTATCACCCCCATATTTTGCAACCATTTAGCCATTGGCATACAGTGTATGGATAGTTTCGTGAAATAACAACTTTCTAATCAGATGCCATCTCGGCTGTCTGAAGTAGAGTCAAGGATCAAACCAATTCCTGTATCTTGGTAAATACATGGCATATTGCACCATATTTTGAACAGATATGGACCTTGTCAAGAGGATCATTTCATAAGATAATGGCTTTTTATCAAAATGAGGTTCATTTTGTCTCTTTGTTAGTATTATGCCCTTTCCATTTCAAATCTGTAGAGATGAAGATTTGATTCCCTTTTCTTCAATGAGAATCTCAGAAATCATTTGTAGTACATCGGATCACCTAATTTGTCAGTCTTGACAAATTCTCGAATCCAGTTATTGTATTCCTCTTTTGAGTTTACTATGTTACTGATTCATTTCTTGTTTGCTACTTTGTAGCTCTTGTGCTTTATTCGTATATGAGTCATGTCCCATACATACACTTGTACAAGTAGAGAACTGAATGCATTGGACAAAACAGTGTATTCCTTTAGTATTTAAAGTCATTATGATGACAGTGTGTAAACATTTTATAATTCTTCTGAAGAACATTCCATTTCTTTTCAACTACACATAAAGATTATAGAAGCTTACAAATTACATGTACATACTATATTGTACCCTATACTGGCAAGTGTATACAATTGAGAACTTAAGCCAGGCACATGGCTTAAAAGTCACCTTGATCTGATAGGTATTCATGAAAACATGCATTGTTATTTGTGCATGACTTACGGTAGTGACAGACACCAAGATATCCATAACATTTGGTGTCATGTATGTAGTAAGGCCTGATTGTTAGGAAGGTTGTGCCATTCCAAGTGAGCAGGGCTATCTACTGGGTACTTCATGATATCAGATTGCTGCATGATGATACAAATGGTAACAAAAGGGGCAATGTACAGAGTGCTACAAGCCTGCATACCCACTTGCCCGCTTCAAATACAACTAAATGTTGTACCTTCTCCCCCTTGAAAAAAAAAAGGGGGGAAGGAAAAATGTGGATTGACCCCTGGCTGTCAAAAGTGTGTGGCTCTTCATACCCAAACAGACAATCAGGAGAAATATCTTGTGTAATTCAATTTAATTTGTGTGCACAGTAGGTGTTTTCACATCAGCCCAATAAAAATCCAAGCTCGAGATATTTTTCGCGATTGCGAATTAGCGCGCTACATATGTATTTCATTTCTTATTCACATCAGCCCGAAGAGAATAAGCACGAATTTTTTTCAAGCTAATTCGACAGCTGAGTATGTGCAAACAACATCAGTAATGAGCGTGCCCTCTAAAAAATTCCTCATCATTTGTGTGCAGTTTGCCTCGATCGATCGAGTCACATACGCTAGGCATGATAGGATGCATCGCGCTAATTTCTTGAGTCGTTTTCACATTATCAAAAAGCGCGCTACTATCCCGCTATTTCAGAAATTTCTCGAGTTGGACTCGAGAAATTTTCTCAATCGGAGCGATACAATTAGCGCTCTAATATGTGTTCACATTATCAAATAGCGCGCTATTTCGCTATCGGGATAATTTCCCAAGTCAGAAAATAGCGCGCTATTTCGAAACATCGGGCTGATGTGAAAACGCCTATTGAGTCATGTACTGCTGTATGGTACCCTGGCAAAACAGAATTCATACCGTACAACAGATGGTACAGGTACAATGTATGGTATTATTATAGAGCATGTCAGATACATTGAACAGTTAAACACCTAGAAGTTATCAGTCATCATCTGTTTTAGCATTTAATTTGTAGCTGCTACATTGCATACTGCCTACGTTCTGCATCTTTGATATGTTATCAGTCCATTTGTCATATGACTGCATGTTTGTATGTTTGTTATTTATCTGTAGGTCAAAGAAGAGATGAAGTAGCAGGTATCAGAGCAAAGTTTCCAAACAAAATACCGGTGAGTCTTCAGCACAATTTGTATTATAAGAACTCATTTTAAAAAGGAAAAGTCTACTCAAATATGGATTGAGTGAATACAGCAATATTAGTAGGACACATCAGTGAAAGTTTGATGAAAATCGAATATTCGTTCAAAAGCTATGAGTTGTTAATAATAAAGTTTCAGTGCCACCATCGCTGGCTTTCAATAGGAGACCACAATAGTTTGTGATGTCTGTGCAGGACAACGATGTAAAGAAAATGTTTTGAGGAATTCTGCAAAATTTCATTTTTTTAATGAAAAGTATATTCCCTGACTTCCTTGCTGGCACATGTTATGGGTAATGTTGTTCCCCCACTTTCTAAAAAAAAAAAGGTAAGTTAAGTGCCCTTTCATTTTGCCAGAAATATGAAAATATGTTGAATTCTGCTTATTTTCCTGTATCGTTTTCCAACAGTGATACCTCAAACTGCTGTTGTCTTTTCATCCAGTGATGGCGGCACTGAAACTTCAAAAATTCATATTAACTTTAACAGAAGGGATAGTTTGATTTTTCTCGAACTTTCACTGATGTGTTCAACTGATATTGCTGCATTCACTCAATCCAATAATTATAGTTTCGTGAATTTTTCTTGCATGTACATACTTTTTTATTTCTTTTGCGTATTATAACTGTATACACTTTGTGGAGTATGTTTGTTTGTTTGTTTTTAAAGGAATGGTTTGTTTCACACTCATACATGGTATGAGCAAAACCATTGAAAGTGTAACAGGAATAAAAAAAAATCTGTGAGGACAAAAACAGCTGCGCAATACCATATGCAGAGAAAACAACTTACCATGATTAGAAAGTCCCGTAGGGTTTTGCTACCCACAAAAAGTGCTTAGATCTGTGAATGACATTGGTGATGTACTAATAAAAGAAAAAGGAATTCTTTAAGTTTCACAAAACAGTCAAAGTCAAACCAAAAGGCAGCCATATGCAAGAAAATTACGTCAGTCCTGCAATGAGCAAGTCGCTGACCATACAACTGCCCACATGTATACTACAACTGTACTTGATCTGAGGGTGTATGAATGGTGTGTGAAACAGAACCAGGTTTGTATATCCCATAATTCGAGGTGTTTGTGGGACAGTCCGGTCAAATTCAGGCTAAATTCTTTTGGCACATGTATGTGCAGTTTGGTCTTGCTTGAAACTAGTGCGATTTGGGGAGCAATTTTTTTTTTTTTTTTCTTCATTTATTATTTTTGCCTGTATACAATGTACTGTAAGTGAGCAAGAGCACACAAAAGCATGATTTGAATCATGCTTTTTCATCGTGTGTGAATGAGCTTCATGTCAACAAAGTTTGCTCAGCCCAGATACACTGTAAACAATTTGTATAGCAAGGCAGTATCTTCTTCCAACCTTAAAAAAAAAAAAAAAGGGGGGGGGAATGGAAAGCACTTTTTGTGACACTTCACTTTGCTGTAATGATGGTTTGCTTTGCTCTAGATCAAACATGGCGTTTTGTATTTTGATAAAAGGAAACACAATTTGCCAGGGGAGAGGCCCCTTCAGTGCTCAAAGCCGAAATATGAACTACAAATTGTAGGTGCCTGTGCATTCTTATTTATCCAATTCCAAACATGGCTTGTTTGATGCACAGAAAAGTGTTGGTTGAAGCTGTGTCATACAGGCATTTGCACCAGTCTCATCACTTTCCAACATACATAAGTGTAATATTATACTGTACATGGTACATTACCTGTGTATATAATACAATATGTTTACTGATTGCTATCCGTATAAACAATGGATTTAAAAAGCAGAATATCATGTTTGAATTTACTCATAACCTGTTCTCAGTTACTGTTCAATTTTATTTTCAAACAAGCAAGGGTCCGTTTGTACATTTTTATCTGTCACTTTGCTTTGCCTTTTTCAAGCAGAAGCAACGAGGAGAGAAAATGTTATACTGTGCTTCCAAACACTTCCCAAGAATACTTCACACGTCTGTTACTGTATGATGTATTCCTATTCTGCTTCAAAGAGATAATCGTCTTACATACAGTGTACTTACTGTCCACAGCAAAACAAAATTGAAAGCTCTCTGTCACTGTACAATGTATTTTGAATTTGAAATGGCTACAAGCCTTGTACAGTGAGATTTGGCAGTGTAGCTCCATAGTGATCAACATGTATCCATTTATAACTTTAAATTAACAGCACACATCTTCAGTTGGCTTAATTAGGACTTTAGTTTCATATTCACTTTACAGTTGTTTGAAGCTTGTCCATACTGTATATCAGAAAAGAGAGATTACACTGTGGTATAAGTTCTAACTCGCTGCTTTTGTAAGGCTCATGACGTTTCAATGCTGAACTACTTTAGAGATAAGGATGCGACCATATCCTTCACAGCCATTCAGCACAAATGCATATTGTCTCATAATACAGATCAGATTTAGTTGTTGTTCTTTTCTCTCAGTTTTGATTGACCTGTAGAAATCTTTCATGTCAAGGACAGTTTTTTAAAAAAAGGTCAGAACCAATTCCTGAGAGTTCAAGCAAACAAACCACTCTCACAGTTGTTGAAGCTGTAATTCCGTGCAGACTGCACACAGGCTAAAATTGTCAACAAAATGAGGAAGACTCTATTGCAAAGAACCAAGATCATTCTTGTTAAAAATGTTGGCCACAGTCCGAGGAGAACCAAAGATCTCTGCTGTAATATGATACAGGGTGTTTACCTACCAATTATACTTGTGCATGTTGCATATACAAGGCAACTCCCTTTCTGACAAAGTTTGCGTGCCCGTCATTATATCAGAGTTTTGTTGTACACTTGCCAACCAACACTAGCAAAATATTAAAAAATAAATAGATAAAGTATGGTAGCTGATAGACTTGGGACCTGCAATGTTATTTTGTTGTAAACAATTTTGATTTACCCGTGTTCGTTACAACGGGAGTGCACTGTAGTACTTGCAGTTTATTTGGCTCACAACTAGGGATAAACATGAGGGGCATTGATAGTGCAGTATGCACAGTACGGTGTACTGTCGTACACATGACAAAGAGAAATCATGGTGCAATAAATGAATTGCACACAAAACACCTCTCCACATATTTGCAGGAGTCTGAATTCAGCATAAACCTTAATGTTACAATTTAATGTTGTTGGGTGGTTTTTTTTTTCCAGATTTCTCCATTAATTGCAACCATGTATTTGTACATGCACTGCTGCACCCGCTTTTTTTTATACTTTTCTATATGCTATACAATGTGTTGTACAAAATGTATGTCCTTACTTTGTGAAATCAGAATTTTGTACTAATACTAAAGTCATTACAACCCATCAAATTACATCATAAATCAGAAACACATTTTGAAAGCTTACCGGGTAGTACAGTACGCGCAATAAGAAACGCCTCCGTCAATTTCGTTTTCCAACGAAAGTTCGTTATCGATCGAGTAGCAACGAAATTTGGACGAAATTTGGACGAAATTTCGTTATCGATCCAGTAGCAACGATTCTGACGCTTTGTGGACGCATTTCACGCACGACCGCCCGCTCAATTTCGTTCGGCAAATGCGTTGCTCGTTCGGAAAATGCGTGTTCGGAGCTCGGCAGTTTCGTCCAAATTTCGTTAAAAGCGTCCGTGATCCAAGGCGCACATGGAATACAGTACACACGTGTGTGTGTAGTGGCCACATCCACAGCCGCTAGCCGGCAAGAATCACTGCAAGATTAGACTCAACAAGTACTAGTAGTAGCACAGCGGTCGGGAATGAGAACAGTAGACAGGCGTGGAATTCACCTGATTCACATAATACTATTAAGAATGGTAACATGTATACATACATCGATGCCGTTTTCATTGAAGCAATTTGTAAAAGTTTTAGTTTCCCTTACCCTAGCTGTAAGTACGGCACCGTTAGCAGATTATTCACTGCATTTGTAAGTCACCTGATACATCACATGTTGGTATGCGGGCTGCATGTAACCAGGGAATGTGCACGTGTGGGAAAGGCGAGTGCGCCGTATGTGCGTCGCAATTGCCATGGCATGGCTCGCTCGGCTGAACGAAACAGAGATGTACGATACATGACAAGACCCAGTATAAGGCCTACCAATTGTTCACGTGTTGTTTTTTGTTTTTTTACAAGCAGAAAATAAACAACTGTTGATCATGAAATAGACTAAATTACCAATCAGAGATCATTCGGGTTCATAGTATTTAAGAGAAATCACGCAATTTTGGCGAGGGTGAACCCACAGGAACCCACAGGAACCTTATCGTAGAATGCCGACCAAAAAGAAAATGGTTTCACTAAAATTGCGTGTACGTAAAATCCATTTGAGTATAGAAAGAAAATTAACCCCCAAAAAGAGGAAAAAAGAAATTAGAAGGATTTGTTCGCCGTTATTTGGTCATTAAATATATTTTCTTTCTTCAGCAATTGCGCGTTACATTGCCCGTTTTTTTATTGAATCAGGGCCCTGTTGCATAAAACCCTTACCGCTGGACTTACCGCTCCTTTCTATGCGGTAAGTCTTAAATCAGCGGTAAATTTTATAATCATTGATGCTGACGGTAGTTACTATTGAAATTCAATGGTAAGTTTTATGCAACGGGCCCCAGAAAAGCAAAAAAAAAAGTAATATTCAAAACAAGACAATAAGTTTAATTCTTAGTTTGATATCGTTTATTTCTTTATTGGACAGAGAGATAATTCAGACGGTACGTGGAATTTTCAAAGCGACTAATTCAGACTGATTCTTAGTTTGACTTGGCTCTTTCTTTCTTTCTTTTTTTATTTTATTTTTTTTTTTGGGGGGGGGGGGGGGTTTGAGGTTCATGTTCGTTGTACCCATGCACCCATAAGGTTCATTAGGACGAAAATGAAACATTCAGATACACGCGACTTCCCTACACGAAAAATAGATGTTCGTAAATGTGATAGTCAAATTATGATTCATAATTCGAAAATGCACGAATGTTTGTGATTGGATAGGTGCGTTATTGTCGGATTAGCAAACCTTCGGAGTACTGTAGTATCGAGCCTGTTGTATTCAAGGATAAACGAACTTTTGAAATAATGAATTTTATATTCAGAGTAAGACAATAAGTTTAATTCTTATATACCTGTAGTTTGACATCGTTTATTTCCTAGTTGTGAAGCGGGAAGCGAGAGATAATTCTGAAAAGAAGTATACAGTCATGCAGACGGAACGTGAAATATTCAAAGCAGCTATGAGATTAAATCTTAAGTTGTTTATTTGTTTGTTTGATTGCTTGTTTGTTGTTATGCTCAAGCGTTGGTGTAATTATATATACATTTTTTTTTTTTGGGGGGGGGAGGCATTTTTGTAGTACCCAATGCACGTAAAGTTCGCTGATGCGAAAGTGATAAAATGTTCCGTAACACGCAAATTCCTTACACCTTGTAGATGTTCGTACCTAGTGTGAAAATAAAATGTATTACTATTATTTTGTTTCCCCCATTGTTCGATGGGTATAGCAAACCTTCGGAGTGTCAATCCTTTCGTTTTCGGATAAACGAACTTCCTTAACTCACAACACCATGTTTCAGAGTAACAAACTAGTCATTATTTTATTCGGGCATTGGGAATAGTTCAGGAATAAAATATAGAAGGGAGGAAAATCTTTAAGGCAAGAATTACGATGGATTCTTAGTTTGAAATCATTTATTCATTTCCGTGGTGTTCATTATTCCGAAAAAAAGAAAACGGGTGCGCTATTCCGATGGTTACGGCGTTATTTCGAATCCGAAACACGCATATTCCTTGTGCCTATCCATGTTTGTTGATTCGAAAATGTAATCATGCTGCGGGTAATTGCTATAGGGGGCCATATTGTTTTATTTCTGTCTATTGTTATATTATTATTATCATTATTATTATTATTATTATCATTATTTTTATTATTATTATTATTATCGTCTTTAACATTATTAACCAATGTTTTGATTAACGAGCATTTTGTGGGCTGTTTTTTTTTTTTTTGTTTTTGTTTTTTTTTTTTTGGGGGGGGGGGGCATTGCCCGATTAGCAAACCTTCGGAGTGTCAATCCTTTTGTTTTCGGACGAACGAACTTCCTTACCTCAGAAGAAGAAATCAGTGTAACAAACTAGTCATTATTTTATTCGGGCATTGGGAATAGTTCAGGAAAGAAATATAGAAGGGAGGAATCCGAAACACGCATATTCCGTGTGCTTATACGTCATGTTTATTGATATGCTGCGGCTAAGGGCCTATTGGAGGTCGTTATACCTTTCGTTTGGTGTACGATTTCTTTCGTTTCATATCACTTTATTTGTTCCTTTCATATTCTGAAATATTTAAAGGTAATCTTTCAATTGCCTCGCACTGTGTATATATATACATGCATTTTCGTAACGGCGATTTCGCGCTTTGCTGCAGTATTTCGAAGGGTGTTTGATGCCAGCCGCTTCGGTGTGCTCTGTGGTAATGTTTATGTGGTTGTCAGGGAGGTTGTTGATACTTTGTCTGTTGACATTTATTTTCGTACAGGCATGGGCGGATCCAGGAATTCTGTACAGGAGGGGGGAGGGGCGCAACTAATATTTCTGGTGCCACTTCCGGGTTTCACTTCTATTTTTTTTTTCCACGATAAATAAAGGGGGCGTGCGCCTCATGCGCCCCCTCTGGATCTGCCACTGCTACGTGTTTATCTCGAGTGATGGTGATCGTGTTTCTAAATGTTTATAAAAAAAAAGGACAAAATTATCCGAGTGATGCCTGATGATAGTGCAAGTGATGATAATCAACGATGCTGATGTAAAAGACGGCTTGCTGTGGATGCTGAGCGTACGTGCCCTTCGTTTATTTAAATAAGTTTTCCCTCTTTTACTCTTCTTTCCCCTCCCAAGAATGATAAAAAAAAAGAAAATACCTGCACCTCACAACAAAAGGAACCACGTGTGAACAACCATCGTTAAGTTCAATCGAAATGTTCATTATTAGCAAAGAATAAGGGGAAAACACGAGTGACGGAAAATGATAGAAGCGACGAGATTGTCTTCTTGTGTATAATGCGGTCTCTTGGGATTGGAAAAACCCCACCCTCTCCCTTTGTGGAAATTTCCACAAAACCAGGTGCGTGCCAGACCCCAGGTGCCAGACGAAAGAATGCGCGCATTTGGTGTAGTATATCGATCGAAGAACTCGCGGGTGAGTTGAGTTAAAGGAATCATTGCAAAGATGTTCTGATGTTCTGGTTCCCGAACTGTAAAAAGGAATTGATTAATCACTCAAAAATGCAATCACAGATTTATATGAAAAGTCTCATATGCCTAGACAAATTCACTGAGATGTCCTATGTGATGCAGCCACCACCCGATTAAACGGCAAAATCATGACAATAAAATTTCACGCTCATCAAAACTGCCTATTACTTTTCATATGAATTTTGGTTATCAACACTCGTTCGTGGATTTATTTGTTTGCATGTTTTGTGTGTATTATTCCTCGATCCTGAAAGACGTAATAATTATTCGCATCGAACGTAAACTGTTTACCGTAACTAAGCCTATGGCGCATTCGATCCATTCAACTTGCAGTAACCTTTAAGGCAGTACAACTGTAAGTAGCACATGGTGCATTCTTTTGAACCACGTGTTTCGCATATCGGCACATCCAAACACATTAGCGATCGTCCTTATGGCAAACTTTCCGATTACAGTCAGGGGAGAAGAAATCGTAATACTGTACATGTACTTACGAAAGTGATTATGCTTAAGATCAAATAAAATGAAGAAGTTTGAAAACAACTTGGCAACACTCAATCAAGTTTTGCATTCTCTCACACAAAAGCTCTCTTGAGAAAATGAAAGCATTCCCTCTCCCCTGCTAGATAATGGAAGTTTTCATTACTAGCCCAGCAAGTTTTGGGAGTGTACATGAATGTTTTTAGGATAGAGTCAAAAGGGACCTAAGTTTTCGATCATAGCAGAATCTTCGTCAGAAGCAAAATGGCAAATAGGCAGAAAAAGCAACCACACACATGTAAAGCGACTTCACACAACAAGAACAGTCAGGAACAGGCAAGGGACAAGGAACAAAGAAAACAAAAGGAGAGGGTAGGATGTCATGGGCAAGGAGCCCAACAGGTAAAGGGAGGGGGATTAGAGCAGGAGGATGGACAGACAAAAGGCAGGGGAAGGTTAGTAATGGTCGTGAGGGCCAGGGGGCAACCATTGAAGGAAAAGGATGAATATGGAGGCAACATCAAACAAGATAAGGAACAACAGAGAGACAAAGAAAGGTAAAGAGTGAAATAGCAACAGCAAAAGGGGGGGGGGTGAGCAAACAGCAAGCCCTAGAAAGGATCTGTACAAGTACCAAGAGGAGGCAACAAAATGAAAGTTAGAGTCAATCAACAAATGCAATTAACCATATCAAAGTATGGTAATATTAATACAGCAATAATGATGATATTGACAAAACAAATTAGAATAATCATTATTAAAAGCACATAAAAAAAGGGGGGGACACAAAGTCCATGGGAGAGAAAATGTATACTTGCAAAGCAAGTATCAATAGGCAAATTAAATACGTTTCAAAGAGCTGGTTCATATGAAATCACCTTTGATTTATGATTTTACAAACAAGAATTTTCATCGCTTACTTATTTCTTTTATTACTTTAGTAATGTCATGATATTTCATGATGGTATGTGTTCTGTCTTTACATGGCAAGATAGGGTTTTTTTTTTTTCATCCAGGGTCAAAAGAAGAAAGTGATAGAAAGATAACTGAAAGGATAGAATGGAACACCTACTCAGCAGGCAACACTAAAACAGCCCCCAGGGCCAGGCCATGTCGTCAGTGTCACTCTCGTCTTAGATCATTACAGGCCTACATTGTACATGTATAGGCTACTCGTTTCGTACTCGTCATCGCCAACGTCATGATGGTCGGTCACACGAAATAAATTGCATCATCATAAGAGCTCTTATATCAACACCACTAGATAGTGTAGATTCATTATCATTATCACTATCATTCCAGTCGATCTCATCCACCGCGAAACCCTCAAAATCCTCAAAATCATCGTGGTTAATACTCTCACAAAACACATCTGTAAACGATTCAGACATCGCAGACCTAGCTACACATCTTGCACACAAAAATGAAATGGAGGTGGAAAACTACGATGAATACACAAAAAATATCGACGATGGCATTTTACCGTAGCAGAAAATACACAGAGTATCTTGCACCGGAAAAAAAAAATGGATGTGGAAAACTACGATGAGGAAAACTAGGGTGAAAACCCGATGCGTGAAGACGAACGATGAAGACACTTTACGGTAAAAATACTTACACGGAAACAAACGAGTGGGTACGATATTCTCGCACACACGAAGATAATCGACACATCGTTCAATCGAAAAACTCAACAAACACTCGAACAAAAACTCACCCCAAATTGTGGCAAACACGGTAATCACTTAATAAAAATGAGAAAAAATACTCTCTAAAGTATGATTGTACTCTGAAAAGAAAGGGATACAATGATACGAAAGCAAAAGAGAGAAAATGAGAGAAATGGACGGGAAACCTAGAGAACTTCGACGAAAGAAGAGCTAGCAATTCGCGATTAGAGCTAACTTTCCTGTGTGTGTGTGATCGCGTGTAAAGGGTTGAAAGCGTTGAAAGCGCTGAAAGCGTTGAATGCGTCCACAGCTTCGGAAAAGCGTTCGGGGATTTCGCTGAATTCGTTGAATTCGTCCAAAATCCGTCCATGAAGTCTGGACGCAAAAAGCGTTGAAAACGTCCCCGACGAAATCAACAACGAAAAAAGCGTTGGGACGAAATTTGGACGCACTTTCGTCGGGCGTTTTCTATTGCGCGTACTGTAGGAGTTGACAATACCGTTGTAATGGCATTTTTGCGTGTGATCTCTTGCAAGGTATTGTGAAATATGGGGGCAAACAAAGCAGTTAAAAATCTCTGTGCATACTTGACCTCTGAATCACTTTACTTCTTGGCAGGCCAAGATGAAACATGTGATGGTGTGGAGACTTTTTTTTCTGGAATTAACCTACTGAGGATGAGTTCGGAGTATGCTCGAGCAAGTGTCTACACGTGTAGATGGGAAATGCGTGTTGGAGCAAAATTAGCCTGTCCTCAAGGCTGAGGGGGTTAAAAGAAGTATAAATACTGTATGATGTATACACCAAATATTTCGTGAGGTTTTTATTTTCGTGAATTTCGCATGTCAGGTGCTAATCATGAAATTAAAGACGTACCTGAAAATATGACTCTGATCCCGATATGAATGTGATGCACATGTACAGCTGTATACATTTCTCCATTCAGTACAGTACTCCATGATTGCCAATTTAACCATTTCACGAAATTGTCGGGAAGTCCTGATTCACTAAATACATTTGTACTGTATATAGAGTATATAACATAGTAGCTGTCAATACAGATGCTGTCTGCATTACAGTATATATTTGGATTTTTTTATTGTACAAGTGTTTGGTATTATACTGTTCTTTGTACATGGTATGGTAGTTCATATACAACCCTCTTTTGGAAGTGCAGGAGGTTGATGTTAATTGTTTGACACTTCGTCCTGCCCTGAAAATCAGTCCGTGTAGTCATTTTACAGTTTTTAAGAGAACTGTAAGCCTTAGACCTTGCTTTTCATTCTTTCTTTCTTTCTTTTTGTGCATACTGTATGTTGCACAATTTTTAACAATAGCCAGATCAGGTATCATTTATTAAGTGACATACACCCCATATAATAGCAAATATAATAGGCCAATTGATTTTTTTTTTTTTAGATCCATGGCCCTTGCATTTATCACTTTGGCCTTGCATATCAGTGGCAACTGGTTTTTAATAGGAAAGTCTAATGGCTCTACAAACTGTGGCCAGAAGTACAACATGTAGTCGTGGCAATTCTAGAAGGGTACAGGGTATGACTGTCTTACAGAGGTAGGCCACAGACCCACAAAGTTTCCTTGATACCACAGTAGGGAGGCGCAGTGTTATTGTTTAGCAATACATCTGGTAGTTCTTGTTTAGCAATACATCTGGTAAATCCAGATAGCGCTGGATGAGTCTGGAAAGAGCATTGTGATGGTTTTGTGGTTAAAATTTCAGGTGGTCGTGAGATTATGGTTGACACCTGTAGCACCATAAACACAACACTCAGTCTTATATGAGGCCAGGTCTCATTGGCAAAGATACAGTGCAGCAAGTTTCAAGTCACATGAACAGATACCCCCACAAAAGAAACAAAATAGATTTTAAAGATGAAAGAAAAAAAGAATTTCATCATGTGGACATCGGGATTCACCTATAGATATGTGTGTCTTTTAATAATCTTCTTGTATTGAAGAGTATGAATTGTTACAGTATTTAAAATTCAGATGGAAACTTTATCCTTGAAAGTTATGCATAAAAGCATAGAATGTCATACCCTGGTTGGAATACACGTGTATGTCCTTCAGAAGAAGAACTATTAAAAGAGGCGTTTTCACATCAGCCCGATGTCTCGAAATTTTCTGACTTGGGAAATTAACCCGATCACGAAATAGCATGCTATTTGATAATGTGAATACAAATTAGTGCGCTAATTGATCAAGAAAATTTCTCCAAGTCCAACTCAGGAAAAAGCAGGATGATTAATGCGAATTAGCGCACTATTTGATAATGTTCGGGCTGATGTGAATAGGGAATTAAATAGCGCGCTAATTTGCGATCGCGAAAAATATCTCGAGCTTGGATTTTTTATCGGGCTGATGTGAAAATGCCTTTTGTGGTATTCTACCATATATATGCTGGAATGTATGGTTTTAAGTCCACATCACATTTCATGTAGGTGCCTACTAGATTGCTCACAGAACCACTCCATATTATAGCCGAAGTACATTTGCTTTTTTGATAATTTGAGGCACTGAAAATTTGTCCTTTTATTTTACATTTACCTTCAAATGCACTGAAAAAAATTCAAAGGCAAAGATAAAGCTTTACACATAATACAGGAATATGGTCGTTAGGCCCATCAGACCAACAGGTCTTTATAGTAAGACTCTAATCATGTAAGACAACTGCCCTACAAAGCTTTAAATAAGATAGGTTCGCAGCTTTTGCAATCAGTCTCCTTTATTACAAATGTAGGTGTTGTTGTGCTCACTTACATTGTATATCAGGAAGGTGTTATCGATGTAGGGATACAGTAGTTCTTCATAATCCATGCAATTACATCTCTGGGTTCTAAAAAGTTCCAAAAGTTTTTGAAGTTAGAAAAAATTACGATGTTTGACTGCCAGTGTAAATGGGCATTGAGACAAAATTTGAAGATAAAGAAAAAGTTTAACATTTTATTAGATTACAAGCTGTATTTGAAAGGAGAATATTGAATTAAATGTGAGGATTTATTTAGAACAGTTACGGAAAGAAGTCAAAGCTGATACATAATGTTGGCAGTCATTTGAACCATTATGCAATTTTCGTGTAAAAAAATATTTCAAGATAATCACATTACAAAAAGTTTACCCATTTTTCAAACATAATTGCTACTCTTCACTTTTATGTCTGGCATTTCCAATTATTCTTATAATACAGTGGACTCCTGCTACAATGAAGTTCTTGATACCGGCAGTTTTCTTTGGTTATTTTAAAATTTCGTTACAACCGAACAAATAAACAATAAAAATACATTGAGTGGACAACATCACAGCCCTAATTTTTACTTCATTGTAATTAGAATTTTATTATAACCATGTACGATGTAACGGGTGTGATGTGCACTGTACATCAGACTCTTAATTCTTACTCTAACGTGATGTTTTCGTGGAATTATATTGTTAGGAATTATGTGAGAAATCGCAAGAGAGCTGCATGCACTGTATATGATGCAATATTTGGTACCCTGGGGTACCAAATGAAAATTCGTCATTTTGTTGAATTAATTATTTTTTTTCCGCGCTGTACCCTGGCTTACCAAAAAATGTGTCAAAATATTTTTTAGTATTATTATGCACAAAAATGTTTTCTTATTTGTGATTATACAACAATTAATGCATGCAACTGATGATTATTTTCTGCTCTGTTATAATCTTAACTGTTTGATATTATTGTACATATTATTGTTAGTACTGAATGGAGATGACTTCAATTTGTGAGAGACCTTGAGCTAATAATGTTAGTATTACTCCATCTGCTCTCTCCTTGTTCTTGCACTGGGTTTCTGCGCTTGCACTTGCAGTGTTGTCACCACCTTGGGCCATTAAAAAAGCATCAAGAATTTCTGCGATCTTATCCCCGCCAAGCTTAAGCCCCCGTTCCACTATCACGATTTGGACCCCGATCTGTCCCGATCTAGCAGATCGGGAGAGAGCGGCAAAAGCGTACGGGGATCGGAAGCATCGTAGCAGCAGCGTGTAGAGGTCGGGGTTGGAGCGGGTAGTTTTTCAGATCGGGAAGAAATTTTGAACCGGTTCAAAATTTCTTCCCGATCTCCCCGATCAAAATTGACATATTTTTAATCGTACGGCAAGCGGGGAGAGCGTAGTGACAGCGTAAACGCAGCGGGGAGAGCGTAATGACGGCGTAAACGCAGCGGGATGAGCGTAACAAGGTCTTTCTGAGCGTAGTAACATCGGCACAAGAACGGGAAGTAATTTTAGCTGTAATTTTCGAAGAAGAAGAAGAGATGAAGAAAAAGAAGAGAAGAAAGCAGCGAAGCAGCTACCCAAAAGGCGAAGAAAGAGAGACTACACGTGATGCTGAAAGAGGAGGAAGAGGACATAGCAGAATTTTGAAGAATATGAAATCATCTACAACTGGAGGAAGACGGACTATAAAAGCAAGGACATCAAGAAAAATCCTTTGAAAAATCAGCACGTCTTTGTTTATACAATGCATTGCTGCAAAAGAACCGTGAGTTGAGGAGGCTCTTCAAGTTCAAGTTCAAGTTGATTTATTTCACTTCCAACAAACGAATAATAAAAAATACAAAGAAACGCTCATATACACAGACGTCATGAAATCAGTACCACAATGCGATGAACAGAATAACATTGTAAAAGAGATACAGGCAAATCATCAACAGAGATACAAATAACAGTTACGTCACTGTGGTAAATGCATACAAAATATTGCTGGAAATGGAGGGGACTGCTAAAAAGCAGAGCTTGTAGTATTAGAATGCAGTCCCCTCATAGAGAAAAATATATAATTGCAAAAAACAACAACAACAAATTTCCCTAAGCGGTAGCAAAAAAAAAAAGACAGACAGAGTAATACACACATACATGCACATATACGTACGCACATTAACAAACACATGGCGGCTCTCTTGTAAGGAAAAAAATGATGAGGATAGAAAGATATAGTAGTGAAGAAGGTCGTAAGTCCGAGGTGGACAAGGGGGGGGGGGGGGGGGGGAGGAGGGGAGAGGAGAGGGAAATGGTGGGTCATAACCAGGGCACTGGAGGCACAGAAGCACGGGCTCGCTGATGAAGAAAGAGTAGTGAGAATAACGAAGCAACAACAACTTTGAAAATCAAAAGTAAAAAAAGAAGAATGAATCTTCGAGGTCCACAGTATATTTCTTCGGTTCTGCATGCTAATAAGTTGACTGACTGCTGACCCACCGTCGAATCGGGGTACATCGGGGCACATCGGGCACTTTTCAGCTCTCTGAACGGGGTAACAGCGTGATAAGATCGTATAGATCGTTCAGAGCGTAGATACAGCGTGCATTGATCGGATAACATCGGCAACACCGCACTAACAGCGTAGCTACATCGTTCTAAAGCGTACCGGCAGCGGCAGAGATCGCAATGTCTAATTCCCGATCATCGTAGTAAGAGCGTAGCAAGCACTTGGTAGTCGTAACTGCAGCGTACTTAGAGCGTTCTAACATCGTACTGTGTCCAGATCGGCTCAGGTTTTACCCGATCCTTCCCGACCTGAGAAAATTGTCAAATCGTAGCGAGAACGGCATAGTGGAACGGGGGCTTTACCTACCACCCTTTCCCTGGCATTCTCTAGTTTACCTCTTCTATTGAGTTTCTTGTCTTTTTTGCGAGATTTGAGTAGGTCCTTGTACCCGCTGCTAGCACGGCCATCACTGCACGCAGACGCCATGACTATGGCCGTTGCGCTGGCGTAATGCTAGCATTCGTGCTTATAATTACGTAGCGGAGTGTACGTGTAATAATCAATTGCAGACGAAGTTGCCAGTCTACTACCCCGTAAATTAATGAATACAAAATGAAATAAGAAAATCATTTAAATGAAATATTTTTAATGATAACATTACAAATCCATGTAAATATTTTATTAATCTAAGAAATAAATTCTAATTATTTCATTTGAACCTTTTTCTTTCGCATTTCATCTCTTACATTGTATTTTCAACCATTCGCGCACACATAGAAGATTTAAAGATGGCAGCCCCCATGATCAAATTTTGAAGAAATACAGTTGATTTTGGGGTGAATTTTCTGGGCTTTCGGTGATAATTTTTTTTTTGAAAATAAAAGTTACAGTATATGATGTTTACAAAACGGTGTGGTGCTAAAAATTACTTCGAAAAACACCTATGGTGCTAGTTCATTGCGACGACTTTGCCGTATCCGAATCGGAATCGGCGTATCTGAATTCGGATACGCATTATGAATAATGGACATGAGATGGCACTATACAACGCGGTACCCCGGGTTACAACGGTACCCCGGTGTGCGGCATGCCGAATCATATGTTTGGTTTGTTTGTTTTTTTTGGGGGGGGGGGTTTGCAAAGACCGTTGTCATTTACAATGTATACAACAGTTTTGTTGACCACACGCACAGTACTTGCGGTCACTGAACCAACGTTCATGCATAGTCGATGCACCCGATATATGACGATTTGGTGACAGCGCGCACTGTGTCTGAGGTAATTAATCCATACCGTCTTATAGGAGAGGATGGCATATCGCTGTTTCTTATACCCCTTTTATACTGCACATACATGTAACTTTTAGCTCAGGCTAAGTTGTTACTGCCAATCTCGACCACTGACAAGGTTACAAGCAAGACCAGACCTATCGCCGCCCCCCCCCCCCCCCCGATCCCTATCAGCCTGCTGTCGTTCCCACGAGTGCCGAAATTTCAGTGATAGTTTTGAGTATGAATTCAGTTCTCGTGTTACACGTTACTTGTGAAATTCAACCAGTCATTGGCATACATATACGTGTAGTGTACGTACTGTGCCAGTCTATTTTTTTTTTTTTACGATTTAATCATGTTTGCTAGTTCAAAGAGTTCACTGAGAGTTTTACCATGGTTTTACTGAACAGCGAACAGTGACAGCGTAAAATACTAGCAACACAAGTGCATACCGTATACACCATATATTTCGCGAGTCTAAATTTTTGCGAATCAGGAATTCCTGATGATTTTGCGAGTAGTTAGATTCGCGATCGTGGAGTCCTGTACTGGACGGAGAAGTGTACTCGTGTACAGTATACGTCACATTCACATCAGGATCAGAGTCAATATTTTCACGTGCCTTTAATTTAATAGCACCTGAATCACGTAATTCGTGAAAACAAAAACCTTGCAAAACATTCGGCATATACAGTATGTGATGCGTACCGGCAATACACACAGCACCGGTGGCAAGAGTACAGCAGTAAACATACATATTGGCAACCCGGAAGCACCGTACGCACTTTCCAGTCACGGGTCAGTGAATTTAGCCCGAGCTAAACTCGCGTACTTTTCATACTGAAGTTAGCTATGTACCTGAAGCTGACCTGATCCACCCCCCTAGAGTGGACTAACTTTTTATCTCAGGCTAACTATTTTTTTACCTTTTATACTGAGAGTTAGCTCGCTTCACTTCCGCACCTGATACGAGGTACAATGTAACACCCAGTATAAAAGGGGTATAAGTACACAAGTATGCATGCCTATTGAGGAAAAGTAACCATTACATGTAGAACAAAATGAAATGACCAGGCTCTATAGAAGTGATAATTACCCAAAAATTACATCAAATGAGAAATTGAGAATTTCACAAATATTGGTAGCAGAATGTCCAGTGTCGAAATGATTGACAAATCTCAAAATAAAATATTTGACTGAAAATCCCAAAGGATATACAGTGGTGTGGATGACTGCCAACGATATGTATTCAGTTCTCCTCGTAATGCCACAATCAAAGTGAAATGAGCAAAATTAAAGACTTTATATATTTCAATGATGTGCACATTTGCATACATGTTTACTAGCTTCCTGTCTTTTAATCTCACATATATTTCATCTTTCAAATAAAGTACAGTGCTAAAGTGGGTTCTAGCATGCTTTTCTACTTTTTGCAAATGTGTAATGTGTATACTGCCTTTTGATTCATTGCTCCATTTCAACGCACTTACTGTACATTTTATTTTTGCCAGCACATAGAAAGACTGAGTGAACTGTAGCAGTTGAGGTCTTTTCTACTTTAAGTGCACTAGTCCTGATTATTAATGCGCTTTCAAAGAACCTGGGTACCACTTCGTAGCTAAGCACATACAGTATCTTCCCGGCGGTGTCACGCACGACTTCAAAGGAGAACAAGATTTTACACTATCTGTAACACGTCCTTATTATATGTACAACTGTACTAAATTCCATTTCATTTGGAAATTTCTATTAGCTGCATGAGTAAATGCCCAGAATTAATTATATAAAATTATTTTCTCAGGAAAATACCTTAAATACAGTTAAGTTGTCAAAGCAGCATTTCTACTCAGTGAATTTCATGAGTTAACCAATATTTGTGAAAGCATTGTAATGGCTTGCTAAAATATCGACTGCCAAAACACAGTATGCATTTTATAACATGTCTTTAGGAGGGAGGTTGCTAAACTTTTTATTTGATAAGTCAAAATCTCAACCTCATTCTCAGACAATATCAATCTAACAGGCGCACGCACATATGAGAAGGGGTAGTTTACTTACATTTGATTCTATATCTATATCATCTGAATCATAGAACACGATGATACCATGCATACAGTCATATCATTAGTAAAATGATAAACTTCTATTTGTAACCCCAGCAGAAAATGCTAGAAAGTGCTGTATTTGAGCATACACTTGTACATTATCTCTCTTATCCTGCCAAATCGTTTGTCCAGATGCCCGCCAGTCCTGGCATGGCAGGATAACTGAGGTTGGACTGTACTTTGCATATTTCTCTCATTACATGCCGGGCTAGCCGAGAACCCCCATTTGTGTAGACAGTGGCTTGTCCTTGCATGGAGGGTTCGGATGCGGTTTAGGATGAGCCACTGTTTCCGAGGGAGGTTGAAGCCCTCTGGCTTTGCTGTCGGGTCAGTGATGGTGTTGCACATACAGTAACTTTAGTGGTACTGTGGACAGCATCAGACCAGCAACTGTGCCATCAAGTTTTGGAGTCGAAAGTATTCCAGCGACAGAAGTGACATCCAGACTGGCTTGCGGGATTCCAGGCACAGTGATGGCGGGTTGTTCAGTTTGAAGAACTTGCTCAAGCAAGTGGTGCTGCCCTGAACTGGATCTGCAGCTTTATATCAACCTATTGGCCTGAATTCATAAAGGTGGTACAAATGAAACCATGGTTTAAACCATGGACAAAAAACATGGAGCGCTAAGTGTCGCATGGAATATTTCGTTACAAAATCAGTCTTTTCGTTGATGAAATTATTATTTTGTAACGAAATGACAAGATGTTGTAACTAAATGAACATTTTGTCCAAGAAATGATAATTTCATTGTCATTTTCAAATTGTCATTTTGTTGACGAAATGACCAATTTCATAACAAAATATTCCATGCGACACTTGGCGCTCCATGGTTTTTGTCCATGGTTTAAACCATGGTTTCATTTGTACCACCTTCGTGAATTCGGGCCATTTAGTCTATAACCCCTCACCCACCCTGTTGTATTGCATCACAGGACCGAAGAAGAAGATTTCTCTCATTCCCTCAATATGGTTCTCGATCGCATATTCAACCACTGGCATAACTGTCTAATATGAGTCCCCATGCTCAAAACATTGGACTCATGATATATGTGGTGTAATACATGATATGTGAATGCGTTACAGCTTCAATCAGTCTTTAGCATTTTTGCAGTTCCTACAGTGTATGTCATCCTGAATCTTTCTTGTGGAACTGAATGACAGGATCATTAAAATTCTTCTTTTCTTCTTTTGCAGGTGATTGTGGAACGATACTACAAAGAAACTCAGCTCCCCTTACTGGACAAGACAAAATTCCTTGTTCCTCAGGAACTTACAATGAGCCAGTTTGTCACAATAATCAGGTGAGATGAGTTGCAGGTAACCCATCCAGTCTCAGATACTATATTTCTCTGATTTGAGTTTGTATCTTCTGATAACTTTTCATAAGGTATTCAAGATGAAAGCTTCTTTCTCATGTGAACTCCATTTAGTTCTTTCTAGTGAGGAAGTCAGTTGCAGAAATATCAAATACCTTTTCATTGCTCGATTCATATCTCACCCTTGAATGTGCAATACATTTTAAGATATTACCTCAGAATGTGATCAGTTAAATGCAAGAGTATGCTGCAACCTACAATAGTCCCATCTAGTATGAGAGTGTGAACAATTCTGGATGTTCTTTTCTTAACCTGCCTTCTTTACCTGTTCACAGATTTAACTATAAGCCAGAATACACTTTTTCAAAAAGAACCAAAAATGACAAACGAAACTTTATAGTATCAGGCAGCAGTTTACCAGAGGATGCTTTGGATTCAGGGTTGTGCTGCCGCCATCACGTCAGATTTGTGTGCACAATACTGGCCATGTTCTGGTCTAATATTGTTGAAATTTATTATGGTGGCATATCATTAAATTCTAGCTGCCTGTAACTTTTGATGATGGCGCCTTTGCTTATTCGGCATGACTTGTACATTGTATACACTGTACTGGCCACCCTTTTGGGCTTTTTTTTCATGCCTCACTAAGCCCAGTATATTATTTATCATCAGGGTCTATCACAGGAAATGACCAGTGGAAGAAGAGTATCTCATTATTTGTGGAAGGTCTTCACTTCTAACAGCAATTTCGACACTTTGTCATACATTTTATGTACTCGTAAAATTTTACCACTCCTCAAGCGCATATAGTTTCATTAGGTTAACCCCAAATAAACATTGTACCTGAGATGACCCACCTCCAATCTGTATCAGTGGCATTTTGGACCATTGCGGACACTGGCTTTCCAAGACAGAACTTTATAGCCGCTACAGGCCACTGCACACATACAAAACACTGAAAGAGATGAAAGAGATTGCTGGAATAGACTGGATATGTCTCTCTGGTGTGTCAATACGGAATGACCCTTGGAGGTCAGCTGCAGTGCCAGACAAAAGGAAGCCATGCTGTGGCTGCTACTTTAAACCCTCTATGTGTCACTTAGACCAAGCATTTTGGAATGCATTTTGCAGTATGCAGAAATGTGTTTGTTGACAGCCATTTCTTCCTGTCATTGTCAACATCAATGCACCATGTTGTACATCATTTTACGGCTTGTAGTACATTACATCTATGCTCTCACTTTATGTAATCGTCTGAGTGAGGATGCCTTCACACTGCAAATTCAAGTATGATGCCCTCGACTTTATGCCACACAAATGTTTACGACCTTATATTTTGAGACCACCTTTCGCCGCACAGTGTTTTTATGCCTCCGCCACAAAGTGTCGCGGGAGGCATTATGTTTTCGGGTTGTCCGTCCCTCCGTCCGTCTGTAATCAATTTTGTGGACAGCATATCTAAATAACTGTGAGAGGTATCCTAATGACACTTGGCATGTCTATGTATGAGTAGGCGAAGTTGTGCCTATTAACTTTTGGGCGCACATGCTGAAGGTCAAAGGTCAAAAGTTCTTGGTCAAATGCTCAAAATTGCCTGGAGGTATTTTCTTGAAACTTGTTATATACATGAACTACCAAATAAAGATTCCCCAGAGAGAGTTTTGGATCATGAGGTCAAAGGTCAAGAGTCAAAGGTCAAGTGAAAATGTTTAGATTTCACTTTTTTCTCCATATCTCACAAATATTTCAAGGTGTCTTCATGGAACTTAGTATATATGCATGTAATGACTGGCAGTGATCATGTAGGGAATTTAAGGGTCATGGATCAAAGGTCAGGGGTCAAATGTCAAGGTCAACTCATCAAAATGTCATTTCCCTCTTATCTATACAATGCGTGCAGGATTTTTTCTTGAAACTTAGTGTATGCATGTACGTATTGCCCAATACAGATTCTCTTGGAAGTTTCTTGCCCAAAAAGGTCAAAGGTCAAGTGAAAATGCTAAATTTCACTTCTTCTTTCAACTTATAAAAGGGTCAAAAGTTGGGTACAAATCCTCAAATCCCCAAAGACCTGCGCTCTTAGACAGTATAGCCATTCATCCGAATAAACCTACATGTAGTTCAAGGAAAGTGAACATTCAATGCATTTGTGACAAACCTGTCATTTTAATATTTTGCCACTTATGTAAAGCTGTCATCACACATTTGTCAAGACATTGTGAGAACCATGCATTATGGTAGAGGCATACCAGTCGCCATAGCAACATTTCTAATTACATGGTACAGTACGTGCCCAAGGATATGTACAACTGTTGTAATTTGAGCGTATTCACATTATTCAGCTTTTAGGTGATATACATATAAGTTCCTTCCCCCCCCCCCACTAGCATTAAAAAGTACTTTTTGTTTTATGAACAAAAATGAGTTAAGTTGATTTCACATTCTACGAAGGAAATGTTGGCCTGAAAGTATACGAAGGGCACTTAAATCTACTTGGATGGAAAATATGATATGACTAGTGTTATTCACATGTATAAGTTTTACTTAGATCACTGTTAAAGTGGAATTTTTAATGTGAGTAATTTTTCAGGGTTGACCAGGTACAATGTAAGATAAATATTGTATGCTTTTATTCCACAGAATCGAAATGGAAAATAGTAATGCATACTGTGTACATGTATTAAACAAGCAACCAATTTTTGTGCTTTTATCTTCACACTAATTTCATGTCTCACAAAATGCATGCAAATTTCCACTCCAAAAATTTTCCCTTTACAGTATTCACATCCTACAACATTACCATAATAATAGAGAATCGTAGGGTCAAAACTGTCACATTTACAAGTATTTAGCCTACATAATATCCACCCAGTCACTTTGGTAGACTCTGTAGAGACTACAACTTTTTTGCAATCCCTTTAATACCTGATTACAAAACAGATTTGAACTAACACTGTAGTCCTTTATTCTTTTAGCTCTACCCCAAAGGATTGACTTTATTTTTACAAAATTCCTCAATGACAACTTTAGTGGTCACTGAACTTTGGTGGCTTTTCAACAGGGAGTTCTTCTAGATTGTTCTGTGGGTTTGGGTTTTTTTGTTTTTTGTTTTGGTAGGAAAGGTAGATATTTTCTATTCTTTTGCAAACTCGATTTAGTTAAACAGTTCATGTGTTTTCTTGTCATATTTTCAAAACGTTTTTATATCTAAAGTTATTCAAAGTATGGACATTATACAGTCAAACCTGCCTTAGCAGCCACCTGTCTATAGCGGCCACAGAAAAATCCCCCTGAGAGAAAAGCCATGTTAAAGACCCTGTGTATAGCGGCCACCTGTCTGACGCGGCCAGTGGCCACAAATTTTGTTTCCCGCGGTAGATTTTAACCCGTCTATAGCGGCCAAAAACCCGATGGAGCCGTCGCCGAGCCGATAATTCGGCGTGTTTTTCTGCTTTTTAGCCATGCCAGTCATTCCTGGGCTACGTTCAGTGATCACCACCGCTGCAGTCATCACTCATTCAGTCACAATAATGCACTAGTGTTATTAAAGCTTTCTTCATGACTGTGCGCATGCTACATATACTGTGCAACAATTTCATAAACACCGGCATTGTTTTATGCATGATACATACGTGTGCATACGTACACACATACATGTACGTGTACATGTAAGTATACAACGATGATACATGTACATGTAGGCAATGCACACAAAATTCGATTACCTGTCTGTAGCGGCCACCTGTCTATAATCCCTTGGGTGGCCGCTATAGACAGGTTTGACTGTATATGAATTGGTATTACATTTGGCTTCATTTCTTCTGTGTACATTCAATTCATTATCTGGTAAATGTGCAGTTACAAAAGAGATACATGTACTGTAGAAAGGGAAATGCGAACATTTATCAGTCTGCCGCTAAGATTATGTCTCTGTCTCACACTTGCTTTACAGAAACCGAATGCAACTCACAGCCACCCAGGCCTTCTATCTCATCGTGAATAATAAGAGTTTGGCCAGCATGTCTACAACGCTAGCAGAGATTTACCGGGACGAGAAGGACGAAGACGGCTTCCTATACATGGTTTACGCTTCCCAAGAGATGTTTGGGTGCTGAGTTTCCATAGTGGCAATTGTAAATGTACATGTGATGATATGAATATTGTTTATTTTGTTATTTTGTTGATGCTTGTGTAGCAGGGAAAGTCAATATCAATTCAGTATAGACCTGTTCTCTTTACTATGTGGCAATGTACTGTCCCCAAGGAAGTTGCTAGTACATTTTGTGCTACGATGTATGTGCTGTGATATAATACTGGGATTTAGCAAGATTTTAGGTGTTCAAGCTATCCTTGAAAAAACCATAAACATGCAGTACTATCGACAAATGTTGACAAATTAAATACAGCATGTACCAGCATTCTTCAGTTGCCAGGGATTTGTTGCAGTTATAATGCAATGTTATATAAACACATGGTTTAATGATGCATGGTTTAATGGCAACTAGGTTATGACTGCAGAACCATAGTACCAAATGCAGAGATGTGTGCCATATACAAGTGTATAACATATGATTATGTAGAAAAGAAAAAAAAAAGTTTTGCAATTCATAAATTTTGTGTAAGGGAATCTCCCCTGGGCCAAAGGACCAAGTGGGTCTAATATTTTCTTCATAGTCCCATGCATGTCATGTCATTTGTCATCTGCAATTTTTTCACCTCATATTCTTCAGCAGAAATCATTCAGTGGGGGCAGGGGGCCCCATGGGACAAAGTTCCAAAAGACCATCACTGTGTAAATTTTGAACAGAATCGTCTATCTTCTTTGTAAGAGGTCCAGCAGAGTCAAACTGTAGTTGCTTCAGAGTGGAGTGAAACCTGTTCAATCTAAATGACAACTTGAGACTCTCACCAGGACATGTACAGTACGTCATAGGTATGTGGTTAACAACTCTGTTCTCTATCCTCCACTACTTGTGTTGAGCATTTTGTAAATACCACAGGTGAGTGCATTCCTACGGTATTTGTTGTTCCCTGAATTAGCACGATGTACAGTTTCCTTCATACTTTCAAACTCAGAGATAACAACTCGATCTTTTTTTAATTAAAAAAAAAAAATTACTTGATATAAGGGTAGAGGTTAAAATCTCATGAGAAGATAGGCTATGATTATGTAATACTCATTACCACCAGTCATTTGCTACAATCCCAAATTTATGTCCATTGTCTTCCATGTGTAATGGTACTTTAATAAAAGGATAGAAACAGATGGGGCAGTTTATTTTCAAAATGAGATTGGTGAAAGGTCAAATGTCATGGTAAACTCTTGCTGTATTTTGGCTATATACATGTCATTTTCCAGGCAGAACTTTAGCCTGGAATGGCCGATGTTATTATCCAGAAGAATTTCTTGACTGAAATTGTGGGTATGAAAGCTTGAAAGTCACCAGGGAGGTGTGAAGGAAATCTCACCTCCCTGCTTAAACTGTTGCTCAAACTGTCATTTCTTAGTCATAATATAAATAGGAGAATTCACTGGCAATGATGTGGGTGTATTGAATAGAAATGATAATGCAATTATTGGTCTTTGCGAGGGAGTCATATGAAAGATAAATCCTCAAGGTCATTGCTTTGATAGGACCCATGATCTGCATCTAAATGTAGATAAAGGGCCATACTTGTGCTGAATAATAGTGACTCTATGACATATCACGTTCCCCAGTTGACTGCACACACCAGTCAGTTTGCTCTTGTTCGGAATAACTTCTTCGGTAATTTTAGACAGTAGCTATTGTACCTACGCTGAAGTGGGCGTCTTGTGTAAAACTACTCTGACTTTGCAGACTGTCAGCACATTACTGGTGATATTACTACTTCATGTGGATAAAATGCAGCAAACAAAATATTAGGATGTTTGTTAGTGTTATATTTTAGAAATTTCTGTACCCGAATATTCTGTATGTATTGGGGGGGGGGGGGGGGGGGGGGACCTGGGGCAATATTCAATGTTTTGCTCTTTTCTTTTCTTTTCTTTTTTTTCTGAATTTACTCCAGTACTTGTACCAAACTTGTCCATTACCACCGATGGAAGCAATCTTGTCCCATTAGAATCCTTTCACTGTAATATCATATTTCTTGAAACTAGGTTTATTGGACAGTTGTTTTTCACTAAAAATGTTAGTATTGCAAAACAAATAATTGTATACTGTAGGAATAAAACTGTACGCGTGTGATGGACATGAAGTTTTATGCTTGAGATTATGGTATCAGTATCTACTCTCTTCACTAGCACTAGCCACTTTAGTAAGTACTGTTATCATTTTATTTCCTTCCAAAATCTTCTATTAACAGCAGTTATAAAGCACTCGAGTGCATATTCATGAAGTGACAAGACTTTAAGCCGTCATCTGCTGTTAAATGTACGTATATTCATTACCACCCCAGTGGATTATATGGTAGAACGTTTTTTTTTTTTCTTGCTGTACATATGTGTATTATCAGATTCTTTAAGAAAAGAAAAGAAAATTATTGGTGTAGAGATAATGCGCAGTGACACTAGTGTGTGACTGCGCAAAATATCAAGTGTTGTGTCTGAAAGGGCGGTTTGAGATATTTTGCTGTATAGTAGCAAAACTTATTAATGCCATTTTTCATTTTGTAACAGTGAGAGAATATCCTAGAGTTAAAGAGTGGAATCATCCTGTCTGCAGATTTTCATCATCCTGTCATTACAGTCTCTGTACTGAATGATTTGTGATGTGAAAATGATTAATGTAATTATTTACTAGTCTAGGGATATTATCTACTCTTCAGTCTGTCTATATTGCTGAAATTGAAATGTCTGTCAGCCATTTGACAAATATTCTGGAATAGACAGGAAAATATTTTGGATGGAAATGCAATTAGCAATGCATGTATTTGCAACATGTTTTTGCAATGTGTCTGCCGTACGTAGGTTGAGTAACTTTGCAAATGTTGCAGCAGTTGAGCACACTGGATATTCTTAGAAACAGGGTTTGTCAACATAAGGAATGTGAAATTGCAAATGCCAAATAGTACTGAAGCTAAAGGAGGTCTGTGTCATTTTAATTTCAGTGTCAAAGGTCATGGTCCTCATTATGATATCGGAATCATGGTGGATCCTGTTTAATATATTTGTGCATATTTGAAACACAAACTAGAAAAGCACTCGGAGAGCACAGACCTCCACCAAGGCAGCAACTCATGCAATTTTCCAAAATAATAACCTTTTGTTTACATCATTGCACGGCACCTCGCCCGAGCAGAGCATATGCTTTTAGTGCGCGTATGTAAACCTCCAGTACCTGCAGCCTGAGCCCCAATTGCAAGTTCGTTGAACTTACCAAATATGCCAAAAGATGAAAAATCCTTCAAAAATACACAAAAATTCCTGGATCACTACCAAAATTGAATGAGGTGTTCCTTGTGTCAATATAAACTTTTTATGCAAGTTTCATTTTAATCCGTACACAACTTTTTGAGTTATTTTGCAAACAGACAAACCAATGTTGATGATCACTCTAATAACCTCCTCCTTCCTCGGCGGAGGTAATTAATGTGTGGATTGAGTTGAGCAGTCCCCTCTGTTTGCTGTAAGTTTCTCATCTGGTTGATAAGCACCACAGTCCTCATCACCTGCACTTTCCATCTCACACCATTCACTGGTAGTATCGCAGTATCCTAGTGGGAGGATGTGAGAAACTGTGCCAGTTGACGAGGCAGATGATGAGCTAAATTTCAAGAGAGCCGGATCAATCCATCATATTTACAGGCTTGTTGGTGTTACATCAGAGCAAAAATGTTATAAAAGTGCTTCAGCTTTGCTTTAGATATCACTATTCCAGCAGGCATCTCTGGCAATGTGCCCACGGGCCTTTCATATCCTGCTCGTATTTCCTGTTATTGTCACCCCACCTGCCTTAACCCCCAACACAGTTTAGGCGATTTGGATGCTCAAGACTTTGTCTGCTGTTGTGTTATTGTGTATGGAGGCTCTCTTTCCATGACGCTTCAAACTACTTTGTGTAGATGTCACTTGGGGTGCAGCGAGGGGTGATCAGAATGCCTTCTCACCATTACAAGGACATGTGGAATGCACACAGTGACTGCTGAGCTACTAAGTCTCCCTGTAAACTGAAATATTTTGTCATATCTGGACAACAGAAAATATAAATCTCCCTAGTGTGGGAATCATTTTTGCCTATTGAGTTGCATGGAACACAAAAGGATCCCCTAATTTTTATGTTGAAATGTTGGCAGCCCTGTGACTGCCACAGATACATTCCTAAACACATGCCCATTTTATTCTCTTCGTCCAAGATCATTGAGAGATAATCATGGTAGAATTTACTTCAAAGAATCAAATCAGCTTGACAGTCTTTGCATTGGCACAGAATTGTAAATGAAAGGAAGATAGCTATCATGTAAGCCTGTATACAGATGGAAATGAACAGACTGGTTTAAATATTTTGGTCCATTCTGTTCATGTCTGCATGTTCTGCGGTGCCCCCCCCCCCAAAAAAAAAAAAAAAAAAAAGTGGAGGGGACATTCTACTTATAGGTCGTCCAGCAGTCCATCCAGTTCAGCCAGCCAAAAACATTAAATTAATTCCACCCAAACCATGACAGTACTATAACTTAGACAACACATTTCACTACACATGGAATAATGCTCAATTCATAATTGAAGGCCTCTTGGGTTAGGAGGATAACCTATTACCTAATCATTGACAATGAAGTCCAGAATATCTTTGCTAATTGGTGGATAAAGTTAGCCAACAGATGTACCAACTGGCAAGTAAAGCATAACAAGAATTGAAGGTTGATCCCAGATTCAAAGGTCAAGGTTATGTAGTGGACGCCATCTGCGTAATATCAAAGAAGAGCTGTAAATATGGCATGATGTAGTGATTATTTACAAAGATGATTTCATCCTAGCAATTTTGTTTTGCACAACCTCATTGCTCTAGTATTGAAATCATGCGATTCAACTCATTATTTTGCTCCCACAGTGTGTAAAGTTCATCTAGTGTGTGTGCGTGTGCATGGATTTGCCTCATTGTGAGTTATTGCAGACCTTTTTCCTGCAGCCACTCTGAACAATACATTATAAATTTCGAGATCATCTCCTCTCCCCAACAGTTATCTCCCTGGATATTACTTCCTACTGGATTATAACTGTCACATGAAATAGTTCAAAGTCTTCGAGCACTGTGTGTATTAAAAAACAAAACAAAATACCTTAAAAAAAAGTCACCTGAAATATGTTATCACCACTCACACCATTACCCCCCCCCCCCCCCCTACAGAACAAAATAAAACTACATTACTGGAGGAGGCTGCGAGGGTAGAATACTAAAAGGTTTAGGCTGCGTTCATGCGAAACTAGAATTGCGTTTCTAAACACGTTTAGTCGCTAAACGTGTTTAGTTGCGTTGCGTTCATGCGATTTTTCCATTTAAACGCGTTTCAAAACGCCGATCTGAAACGCGGAAAATAGGGCGTTTTGAATCATGATTCAGCCAGAATCACGATCGCAGAAACCGCATGAACGCAACCGTGATTTCAATCATGATTCTATGACGTCATTGTGCGTTGTGCGCATGCGTGTCTCGAGGGGTATCCCACAGCTTCTTGCTCTGTTCGCGTGCTTGTGTACGTCTTATGAATCGTGTGTTTCGGTACCATACTTGCACTTATTTGTTTACATCAACGCCATACACCGATTCTATGCTAGTATCTAACGTTAGCTGTTTAATATAATAATACATGTAATTACTCTCCGATTGAGTTGATAAAAGTAATGCCTGCAGCGCTGTGTCTACCTAGGGAAACGATTGGAGAGACGAAGAATTAGGATTATTCCCTTCTGTGGGCAGAGCCTGAATGCCACACCTTAGTATTGGAAAGTATTCACTGAAATTAAAACGTAAAGGCCTATAATAACTGACTGATCAGTTGGCATAAGGAGGTCTGGCTCGAGTTGCAGAAACTGCGCAGTGCGCTGCGCAATGGCAAAGGATGAGCAGAGCCAGAATCAGCATTGCGAAAGCCCGCATGAACGCTCTTCCGCTGAGACCGTGATTTGAAACGCCGTTTTGAATCATGATTCATGTTTTGTGATTCTGGCTACGAAATTCGCATGAACGCGGCCTTAATGTACAGTGGATAAGATGGAGGGATGCATTGTACACTGGCATTAAAATTGAGGGAGTAGAATTATTCAACACAAACCAAAAACAAACAAACAAACACAGACACTAATGATAATAGTGCCACCCTCAGCATTTGTGTCTGTGTGTAAAGTGAGTTCTTATGTTTTGTTGCTTTTTATATGTATTTAAGAGTTTACTGTGATTGTTTGGTGGCTGAAAGTAATTTGAATGTTATCACATTAAAAAAAAAGTTGTAATGGAGTGATGGCTGAAAGTAATGTTAAAACTGTCACATTTACATGAATAGATATAAGTATTAAGTAAGATGCAGCAGTGCTTGCCCTGGATGCAACCTGTAAAACATGTATTCATCTTCCAATATTGTCATAGCATGATTAATGGCATTACGACAGCACTCGATGTAAACGAACATTGTGTATGTAGTCGAAATAAAGTAGGTATACTTTATAGTTTGTACATAGGGGTGTAGAAATAATGCTATCGGAGACCAGTAGATCTATACCACAATATAAGCTTCTATAATTCATGCATTAACAATCTGTCTTTTTCTATCAGAAGATGAACCACATATTTTGTGGAGGTGTATAGTCACAACAATGAATGCTAAGTTTTGCAGGAAGCTACCGATATGTATTTCAAGGATATGATCCTTGCCCTGACCTGCCTGTGTTGATTGCTAGATAAACTGTAATGCCATTTATGTGACCTTTTCACAGTGCTTCTTTTAATAGGAACCTTCTGTAAATGAGCATTGGTGTGTTTGTGTATTGGAAAGCACAAAGGTTGTGTTCAGTTTCTTGGCATGACTGAAATTCCTCATGGTGCGAGGACAATAGGAACATTGGAAGTAATTGTTTGATCTTCATTTCTTTGTGGCTTCCTCACATACCACATTGATATGAGAAGGCAAATAATGAAATGAGAACATGAAGTTACATTACGAGGTGTATGCAGAAGGAAAAGGTGGAAGCACCTCTATATCGTTGCCATTTTGTGTTGTTGTTGGTTGCCAGTGTTGGCACCCTTTTTTTAGTAAAGGCATTAAGTTAAGCAAGACCCAGGTGACACATAATCTAGTTAAGGTAGGCTACTTGAAAAAATATAAATATAAACAGCAGTATGAAGTTCTGTTTTAAGGGAGAATAGGAAATATGCAATTTTTGTCACCTGGGGGGAAATGTTGCAAATCTCCAAAATGTCAATCTGTTTTTGTTTCAAGTTTCCCACAATCCATAGTACTGTATGGTATCATTGTTAGATAGGTGCATGATGTGTATGTGTCAGTGTCTTGAGAGTTTGAGATTCTGCTTTTTCCATAAGACATACTCAACTGGTAAATGCATTCCCAATTATCTGTCTTAGAATCATGTTGGTCGTTCTCTTCAAAAGCCATTTTTGCCTGCTTGC
Organism: Diadema antillarum; assembly: GCF_040938485.1. NCBI lineage: Eukaryota > Metazoa > Echinodermata > Echinoidea > Diadematoida > Diadematidae > Diadema > Diadema antillarum. The sequence continues at coordinate 856,491 of NW_027271881.1, forward strand.
TGAATCTAGTCAATCTGGTGTAGCCGATGGATCACTATGAATACGTGGTCATTTCCAGTCTTTGTATCCGTTGTTTTAATGAAGAGTGGAGTTTTGCAAGAATTCCTATATTATTATGCCTATTTCAACTATTTCAATGTCAGCAGACAGAATAAGGTGCGGTAAGGGTCTTGTAATGTACATTGGGTATTTTTCTAGATGTTATTGCTGTACCTGTGTAAAGCAGAGCAAATGTATGACAAATGAATTGTGTACTTTTGTGAGAGACACAACCTCCGAAGCTGTGCATATTTTACTCATATTTCTAATACTCAGTGGTATTTCTTCATAACGGTCAAGGTAAAGTACAGATTATTAATTTTGTACATCTGTATAAATACCATGTCTTGTAGATGTGTAGGCAATGTCAGGTTTCATGACTTCTACCAGGGTGATTATTTGAAGTGCAAGTAACTCGAGTTTAAGTAGCACCATGTATGTAATAGTACATTCTATGTTCATCTTTTAACCCATGTGTGCGTATCATATTTCACTCTTTATTGGGGAATGCAACCAAAAATTGTATCAACATTTCTCACATGACTTGATCTGCACCAGCAGAAAGAGGCAGAGTTAAGGAAGCAGTGTATCAGTACTGGCTTTTAAAAAAAAGGACTTGGTCTTTTGTCAGTTTTGTCAAGAAAATTTTGGAGATGAAAGGTTGGAGTTGAAAGTAGCTTCGTAAATCTTTTTATAAAAATAAAGCATTTTGTACCACAGTTTGTGTAGCTCCTGACAAATTTCTGCACATGGTGTAAAGGATACCTTTGCTGTGTAATGTGATAATTTCAGTGTGAATACAATGTGTCTATCAATATGCTGAGCATTAACCTACACTACCAGTTTCTTGAAGTGAACATGAGCAATGGTATGTATATAGGCCTTTTTTTCTCTCTTTTTTTTTTTTGCAAATGCAGGCTTACCAGCATAACTTTGGCAACCTTAGGACACCTTGAGGTGGAAAAATGATTGATTGAAATGTACATGCCCACACTTGGCCAAGATTGAAATCCAGATACGCTTCCTAATATATCGTGCATTTGATGTCAGTTTTGACTTGTATACGACCCATCACCGTGAAAGCACGATAATGCTTCCCAACACAAACAGTTTCTGTTCTGGTGCATGATTAAATTCTTTGAACTCTAAGCTTTTCAGCGATACATCGTATTGAATGTGTCACATCTTTTTTTTCCCAAAGACCTGCCACTGAAATGGCAAGAAAGGTAGCCTCCAGGTCGAAGCAGTTTCAAGAAAACCAGCTCATAATAAAGAAATTCAGATGCAGTCCAGCCAACGGGACAATAGGTTAATGCAAAACACCATAATAGCATGCATCATAAATGAACTTTAGGAATTTCAAATCATGCTTTTGAACTTTTAAACAGGAGTTAGTTTATTGATTGTTATGTTTTTAACGTTGATCAAATTCTGTACTTTTCATACACCTCTTATTTTGCATTATGCTCCTTTTTTTTTTTTTCTTCTTTTTTGTCTGTGACTCTTGGCGGCAGCATGGTTAGGGGTGTCTTCTTAGGGCATAACAGGGTGAGAAAATATCAAGAACTGTCATATCTCTTGAGGTATCAAATATAACTTCATCCATGCTGGCCTGTTTTATGAGGTTAAACGCTCATTGGAAAAAGTTGAGGTAGTATAAATATTCCTGGTTCTCATGTGTCATTCTAGATCTTCTCTTAAGAATAATGCAGGCACATCCAATAATGCTTGCATTTTAATAGTTTAATACTCATTTGCATTATAGACCATGCTCAGTTTTCAGGTGTAGCCATGCACAGTTGATATTGTGAGGTTGTCTGTTTATTGCACTGCAAGAAAATGAAAAAGTCAGCTTGTTGATGACTTTGTAGAATGCAAAGTCTATGTTTCTATACTTTGCAATCCTGCAGTCAAGTGGAAAGCAAGTGAACGAATTGGTGTCAGGAAGGGGAAAAAAAGGTGCTATATGTTTAGTTGAGACAACCCTTCCAAAGTCAAAGCAACATATCTCAGTAAACATACATTGCTTGTATACACTCCATTATACATACATATACATACCTATATATTACATGAAATGTAAACAAAGATGTAAATGCCAAAATGTCAGTATTGTACTGCCACTACATGTATGTTTGTCTGTCATTAGAGTAAATGGGGAGACATTCACCAAACTACACACTGTAACACCCAGCTTGTATGCATAGCAGAGGTGCTGTATAGTAGCATAAAAACCCGACTGTCACAATGTTTTAAAGAGGTTGGGAATGTCGAGTGGTTTTACCTGGAGTTAGATGATGTCAGATGTGGACCTTGCAAAAAGAAACAGATTTTAAGCACAAGATGTTTAGATATCATTGGAAGTCAATGTCACCATGCTCTCTTTTAGATGTGTATTGCTGTATATGTCATATATTTTAGAGAATCTATTCTTTTTTTCTTTTTTTTTGCAAATCAGGACTTCCCAGCAATTTCGCAAGTGGTTAGATTTGTGATTGTGGAGTGCAGTAATAAGCAGAGAAATCTGTGTGTGTATGTCACATTCATGTGAAGATCAGACTTTATATTTTCGTGTGTTAAATTTTCCAATGGCATCCGGCTCACAAAATCCACGAAAATTAAAACCTCGGCAAGTGTATGGCGTATACAGTACTTGACATAATGAAACAAAGGGGGATTTGATTGCAAAGATGTTGTGTAACAGTTACTAGAGCTTTTTCAAGGTCTTGCAGTGATAGACTACCTATTTTTCTCATTTTTTTTTCCATATTTCTTTCATGTTAATGCCTTACATTAAGAATACCTTGAAACAGAATAGTTTCTCCCAGATACTTGTGTCTATGCTTTCAGTAATATGAAAAGTACAGTGTGTATTTATTTATCCCAAAGTGAGTGTACTGTAGTAGACTGGGCTGTGTTTTGTATTTTTCCAATAATCATGTGTACCGTATGTAAATTGATGTCTTGTATCACTCGAATTTAAGCAATGGATGGAAGGGGCAAATGGAAGGATATTTTTGATTTGCTTTGAAAATAATTGTATAAATAAAACAAAAAGCATTTTTTCAATAAATTCCTGAAAATACGCGTTTCTCCAATCAGTGTGGTTTATGAGTGGTGTCAAAAGGGATTTCAGAGGTCAAAGAAATTGTGACAGAGTGCATACAGAGAGGCATCTTACATTGAAAGGAGCTACCTATGTGAGTACATGTAACAGGAATGCACATTGTGCTTGAAAGAAGTTACTGATTAATATTGAGTCAGTCTTTATCGAGTTTGGTCACAAAATGAGTTCAGCACCATTTTTAAAACATTTTAAAGTGAGTCCATCATTAGATCGAGCAAGGGAAAAACCTTTCTAGAGATACCTCACTTGTTACATATCAAGGAGTATTTTTGAAATTCTTGCTAGAAAAAATATCTCATATTCCCGTATTTCTGTTGTTTTTGGCAGCTTTAATCCCAAATATCCTAAGATAAGCAAGAATAGAGTTGACTCATTCTGCGACCACACTCCTCAATAACACTGATAAACGTGCTGTAGAGAGAGAAAATAGTGTATATGAATCTAAAACTGTATGGTAATTCATGCCATGTTATAATCTGGGGGCCATTTCATCAAAAATTCTGTCAGATTTTGTTTTTTTTTCTGACAGACTGCCTGAAGCTATATAGTGAAATCCTTGCATTTTATTGGCTGAGAGAAAATTTGTCTGAAAAGATATCTATGTAGGGATACATTTAAAGAACCATACAGTGCGCAAGATATTATTTTTCTCTTGGTGTCATTCCTTCTACCTTCCTCTGTTGTGTCATGCATTTTAGATATCCACCTGCTCTGTCCCTCCCCCAACATAGCTTCTCCCTTTTTTCTGACACTTAAAGGGATGGTACAGTATTGGTGGAGATAAAAATTGGGCTTTTAAATTTTTGCGAGATACCAAGAAAACACTTATGATATAGTACAGAGCATACCATTGTAAGAGGAATTCAAAGTTTATTTGATGAAAATCAGGCTTGGAATGACTGAAACATCCAAAAACAAAGTAAAACAAAGCGATCGCAATAAAGTGTTGGTCCCACACGTTATTAGAATTGCTCTTTTTTTGGATATCTCGGCCATTTCAAAAGCAATTTTCATCAAATAAACGTTGAATTCCTCATAGAATTACATGTTCTTTCATATTTCACAAGACATTTCTCATTATCTCACCAAAAAATGTTAGAAACCTGAAATTACTGTAGGTGAAATTACTGTAGGTCTCAACCAAAACTATACGATCCCTTTAATACTGTACTTTACCAAAGCATTACAATGGCAGTGACATAGTACAGACATAGCATTATCTGACAAAGTAGTACAGGTCATAAAAAGTCACAATAATGGATGGGACGTGCATGCTTTTTCAAGTGTATATTATTTTCTACTACGGTGCGATATGTCATGCATGGCTAACATTGCTGTGCAGAGCTTCCATCCACTGTGTTGGTAAGCTGACTAAAAATTGGTTTGATGGCAAAGAATGGAAGAGATTTTTTCACTGCCCATAATGTCAGAGCCTCAGAGGTGAATATCTTGCAGAGATTTATGTAGAAAATACCACTGTACAATGTAGAAACGTATAGATTTAGAAATGTAGAAAGGGCCGCATTTTATCAAAAGATTATGTTGTTGTGTTTTAAAGAAAGAAGAGAGAGAGAGAAAAAAAAGGGGGGCCCTATACAACAAATAACTTGTCCCAAAAGATAAAATCGATTATAAATTTCCTTACCACACAAGCTGCCATAGACTTGTGATAGAAATCAACTACATGTATTACAACTCTTCGTAAAACAGGGCCCAGGAGAGGTTGATCGCATATATGAATAAAGTAATCAAAAGAACATTATCCATTTGTGACACTTCTCATTCAGTGTCAAAGTACAGTACATGTAGTTGACATGAATTTGTAGTACTTCACGCGTGGACACAGTTGTGTTAGCTCAATGCAGGGGGCAAGAGTCAATATTATTATTCATTTATGCTGGTTGGGAAATAACTCAAGAGTATGTTGAACTGTACTTCATGAAGTAAGAGATGCAGCAGAGTATGACATTTTTGCTGTGCTTTCTGGTACTAGGATTTTAAAAAAAAAGAAAAAAGAAATGAATATTATGTGTTATGGATGTCCAAGATCAAAGGTCACAATCAGAACTTACTGGAAGCACTTGGAGAGTGCATACAGTGCAGCTGTGCCACATCCTTGAAAAAAAAATACATATATCTCTATATGTTTATATATTATCATATATTTGTATTTATATATTTATATATCTAAATGTTCATATATTTGTATATCTAAATATTCATATATTTGTATATCTAAATATTCACATATTCATATACTTATGTTTATAAGATTATGTTTTAATACATCTATATTTATAATATTTACACAGGGCTCAACATTAGCGGTGGTCCAGTGCCACTAAAAATTGGTGTCGAGCACCAAAAGATAGATTTGGGTACCCAATCAGACCACTTCATGATTTTTTGGGCCACCAAAATTTTAGATTCAAATATTTTAATGACCCAAATGGACCACCAGACAAAAAAAAAAGTTAGTGTAGAGCCCCGTATGATTCAGATCATTATCCCGATCACCAAAAAAAAAACCAAAAAAAAAAACCTAAAACTAAAACTAAAACAAAAACAAAAACAAAAACAAAAAACTAATCAGTAGCTCAACTGACGCCGCACAGGGGGTTATGAGTAACTAGTACAAGTACCAATACGAGATTTCTCGCCACTTCCAAAGCTTCTTTGCCTTCTGTCAATCAAAACTTGGTAATAGGATTTTGACCACGCTCTTTGGTCACAACGCACCAACGCGTTGGTGCGTTCAGGGAGCTCACCTCCCTGGTGCGTTGGAGAGTTGTGGGTGGCTTGAGTTGGGCTGTCCGATCGTAGGTGGCGTGCTGCTGTGATCTTTGTGTAGACTGCCAAAATGCTGTGGCAGTGTTATCAGCCGTCTTCTAATGCGGCGTCGTGTCTTGGGGGATATATCGATGGCTTAAATGAGACCTCTGGATGATTTTCAGATTTTTACATTTGAACAACCATAAATTAGTTATACTAAGGACAGAGTTTCAGAATCTATGATAATTTTGATGAAGAATAAGAATATTTTCGAATTTTATAACAAATTTCAATGAACAAGGATGATGACATGGCAGGTTCACCATAAGAATGCATGAGTTGGAGCTCAAAGAAGCAGCACAAAAGAAGAAGGCAAGCACAGAGTATACACAGGTGAACTCTCGAGCAAGCGGTATTGTAACAGAATTACACTGCTACGTTTCTGAAATATGTAAGCCTCCTATGTCATCATCCTTGTTCAGTGTAATTTATTTAAGGTTTTTCAAAGCATTGCTTTTCTGCTCACGAACCACAATAAATGTTGATATATGTACTACACGATGTGAAATTATGAAAATCGTCTGGAATGCCCCTTTAAACTGTCTTGTGTGTGCTGTGGATGTTTGAATTTTTGTGTGTGTGCTGATTTGCATAATTGACATAGGCTGCGTTTATCAACTTTCCCCTGTTTAAACGGCTTTCGATAGCCCTTTCGATAGCCCTTTCGAAAGCCCTTTCCATAGCCCTTTCGAGAGCCCTTTCCAAAGCTCTGACAGCCTGTACTATTAATGTGCCGCTTGTTTTCTAAGAAAAGCAATTACCATCATAAAGACATATCTTTCTTTGAGAGTGACGAGTCATGATGCAATGCCACATGAATCAACTGTCTCCCTATCTGTGAGGCAGCTCCAGTTTAGCACATACTTCAAATATTTCTGAGTGGCGGCATGAGACTTTGGCTGCGTTTATCAACTTTCCCCTGTTTAAACAGCTTTCGATAGCCCTTTCCAAAGCCCTTTAAAAACGGCTTTCAAAATAGTTGCGTTTATCAACTCTCTTCGCGAACACGATTTTTTAAGTGGCCTGCAATGTCACTGCACAGCTGCATTGCGCAATTCGACCCGAGGAGAAGAGGCCATAAGGCGTGCATTGTTCGTAACTGAAGTTCAAGACTACAAAGCCGTTTCAAAACAGCTTTGCGTTTATCAACTTCCAAAAGGCTTTTACAAACAGGTTTCTGAAAACCTGTTTAGGAAACCTGTTTGGATAGCCACAAATTTGGGGTTTTCGAAAATGGTTTCCTAAAGGGCTTTCAAAACAGCTTTGTGTTTATCAACTCTTAAAAATTCCTTGAAAGCTGTTTGGATAACCTGTTTCTGCCGAGAAAGGAAAGTTGATAAACGCACCCTTTCGTAAAGGCTTTCCTAAAGGGCTTTCAAAACAGCTTTGCGTTTATCAACTAGTAAAAATTCCTTGAAAGCTGTTTGGATAACCTGTTTCTGCCGAGAAAAGGAGTTGATAAACGCACCCATAGTTGCCCGTGCTTTACGATGGCTAATTCGTCCATTCTCAAAGTCTTTAGTATAGGTTTAATGTTCTATTAAAGGGCACATTCCACTCTTAGTGCAAGTTGTATTTTAGATAAAGAGAATGGCGTGAATTTTACCGAATAGGATCGACTGTAAAAATGAGAAAAAATAAGAGATCTTTAAATGTCATGACTGCACTAAAACATCGACATTTCATGGTTGCAATCAGATCTACACAAATCGGTAGAAGCATCGTATGCCATTGCCTTACAACTCTCCCTCTGGTTTTTGCACGAAAATGTCATTAGGATTATGTATAATGTATTTACTCGATAATTTAGCAAATGCAAGCCTTTTTATCGCCAAGCGTTACCGTTGCGATACGGGATTTATTACAAAACTTTGATACTTAAATACAGAGGAAACAACTCGTCTCAATTGATATCACGTCGCGGGAGGTAATTCTCTGGAGGTATAGATTATACAATATACACAATGCACAAGTGACTTTGTCACCTTCACTTTGAGCGTGCGGTTGCAACTAATATCACTGTTTCTAGAAGAGTGAAATTGTACAATTCCCAAACTCTCATATTTCAAGTTCGATATGTGACGAAACCTTTCCCAGCTATGTCTTCGTCTGACTGTTGTGTGGAAATGGAAGCCGAGTGTGTTGAAGATCCTCGATTATGTAGACCGACTCGGTTCTTCCTGGTACTCGATCGTGACCTTTTGTTTTCAAAGCGAAAACATTTCTTGTGACGTCTCGATCTGTTTGGTTAAAAGTTACGTGAAGGCCAAAAAACAAAACAGCCGTTGTTGTTGATGTTGATGTTGTTCTTCTTCTTCTTCTTCTTCTTCTTCTTCTTCTTCTTCTTCTTGTTACTGTTGTTCTTCTTGTTATTCTCGTTGTTGTTGTTCTTGGTTTTTTAACTCATTCTGTGCCAAATATGCACAAATTTCACACACAAACCTGCGGGCAGGTACAATAATGTGGCATGTATACATTAGAGGGTTAATGGAGAGAAACGTATACCGAAAACAGCAACAAAGGAGCTACAGAGAGTTCACCCTTCGTGGCTCACGTATCAATTTAATGGAAGAATTTTAGATATAAAAGTATCATTTTCTTTAATGGATGCACATTTTTACAGACACAGTTTTCAGCTGGTTTCACACAATTACAATTGAACAGCATAGCCTTGCCCTTTCAAGAATAACCCGCATTAACAGGAAGTAAAGTAATTTTGAATGTTGGCACAACAGAGTCCCATTTCATTTAAAAAATTAAAAAAATAAAAAATGAAAATTTAAGGATAGCAGCTCTTGCTGGAACGGCAACTTCCCATGGCAGCAGCCAATCAGGTAGCTGGATTCTGGTCGTTACCATAATTGCCATTCCAGCAAGAGTTGCTATCGTATTATCAACTTTTTATGATCATGTTGACCTTGATATTCGCATTCAGCTTAGAGTTGTCTCATCGGTATAGCTTGTTTTGAACATAGTTCAAATTCAGAGTCACAACATTTATATGGTTTCTCGCTTATCCTGCTATAAGGAGACCCGTTGCTGACACGTGACCGGCATGAAGCCCTCCAGGAAGACATGGCTCGTACTTCAGGGCTTCTGCAGGGTATCAGGACAACTTCCCCGGAGGACTACTCCCCCGGGGACTACTCCCACTTGACAACTCCTCCGCGGAGGACCGCTCCCCCGGAGGACGTCTCCCTCGGAGGACCACTCCCCCGAAGCCACCGCAACTTCCAGTAGTATGGACCTTTGCCGTAGGTGGCGTCTTGTGTGCTCTGTGACGACTTCTATACCGGGTGTCCCAAAAAAACGGAACGGTGGATTTTCAGTACCTTGCGCTCTAAAAGTTATATATCTTTTGGCATCATTAGAAAGAGCATCTTTCGCAGAAGACTATGATACCAAAATCATCAAATTTGGTTCAGAACTTTTTATTCTACGCCAATTTCTGAAAATGCAGTCATTGCCAAATTTCGCCGGATTTTTGCGACTTATGAGATAATAATTTGAGTGCACTACGCGATCCATACGGTGAATATTGTGTAAGCTCGGTGATCCGTGTCAACAAAAGCTACAGCTTTCACATTGGGAAACCCGTGTGTGTGTGTGTGTGTGTGTCTGTGTGTGTGTGTGCGCGCGCTCCCAATATGAAAGCGTTATCTTTTGTTGACATGGATCAACGAGCTTACACAATTCACCGTATGGAACGCGTGTTGCACCCATGTGCTTATTATCTCATAAGTCGCAAAAAATTGAAAATGACTGCATTTACAGAAATTGGCGTAGAATAAAAAGTGCTGAACCAAATTTAGTGATTTTGGTATCATGGTCTTCTGCGGAAGATGCTCTTTCTAATAATGTCAGAAAATATATCACTTTTAGAACGTAAGGTACTGAAAATCCACCGTTCCGCTTTTTTTGGGACACCCGGTATAGTACATGCAAAGAGGTTTTCTCCTCCAGTCACTGGGGAAAATCTCTTTGAGTACATGTGTATCTCTTTGGAGACGCCATTGATCTCAATTTGAGACGCTCAAAGATATCGGACGTTTTCACTGAGCGAGTGATAATCAAAGTACACGAATGTCAAAGAAGGACAAACTCCAACTTTGGGAGTTTTTCTATGAATATGCATGTTCCGAAAATGGGGCCAAAATCATTCTTGCGAAGTTTGTGCGTAGTTCTCACGACGTATATACGAATGTCGTGTGTACTACTAGTATACTGCATTATAAGGCAAGTTGATAACTGTCTTGGGTTAAATTAGAATAAATATGTTTTTTCTTGCTTTTTCTTCCTTTCTCTCCCTTCAATTTCTCTCTGTTGTTTGCTGGCTTGTGCACGCACGTTTGTTGTGAATGTGTGTGTGTGTGTGTGTGTGTGTGTGTGTGTGTGTGTATGTGTTCCGACTTCCTTTCTGACGACTTACCCAGATAAGCATGTGTTTTTCTGCAGGTTTCCCCTTACAGTGTCTTAATTTTCAAATATGAATACATGTATAACATACTCTAGAGCCACTGTAAGTGTAGTCTGTGATTTTGATTATTTCAATTTCATCCTCTAAACGGGTTTTTAAACTTTTTGTTACAATTTTTGTGTTTAAATGTCTGCTCAGATGTAATAAAACTAATGATTGAAAACTAATAAATGAAATGGAATGAAGTAAAGTCATAATGAAATCCAATGTGCGAGCAAATTACAAGTCAGAATGCGGAAACCTTTCGAAAGAAATGTCCACATTTTTTTTTTTTTTTTTTTGATACCTGCCGAACTAAAAAACGACACCCACGAACAGTGGACGATGCTTCCGAACCTCCGTGCTTGTTTGGGGATCTTTTGCAGACTAAAAATACGAATATCAGACCTTTTTTTTCGACGTTAGCATCCTTCGCATGCTCCGTGAAAACATACGCCCTTGTCACGCACTGGCTAATCCCTACAATTTACTTGGAGTTTGATGGACGTGTTGACTGTCACCGGTGATCCAATGTTGTAAGTTCCATGATCCCATATCAGGGCTGTTGTTTATTGGATGTTGTTTTTTCCGCAAGCAGATCTTGGACGCCTTCAGAAGAATGTTCCCCTTTTGTTCTCGCAGAAAGTTACGAAGGTTTTAGGTGCTTTTGAATGATTCCGCAACTATCAAAGAATCGGAAAGTTGAGTTACAATCAGGTTTAGTATAATTATCATATGTATATTTCCTCCTGATATCAGCGGTGACTTCTGCAGAACTCTTTTTGAATAACAACGCTGCCATCAATGTACACCCATATTGAGGTCACTTAGCGAGTTTCTGTTTCGTTTTTGCATTCATAAATTTATCACCGTGTAAAAGGAATACTATAGATTAGGCCTACATGCATACTTTACAAGTTGATAATGTGCACAGATTACTATACAGGATGTTTATATAGATTAAGTCCACTTGAATGTAACATTTCAGTCCCCTGTTTGATTGCACAAGAGATCTTACCATGGTGGCACTCTCGCAAGGTCCAGTGATGGCCTTGCGTGTGAACCTATAATCCCAATACACCACAACGTAGGTTCACGGTCATCAATACGCACAACAGTGGTATCATCAATGAAGAGGGTCTTATGGATTATCCAGTCGCCAGTGCCCTTTATATCGGACAGGGTGCACATTGTTTTAATAGCTACATCGTAGACCTCTGTGGGCCATTCATCGGATATGTTCGGGGTAAACAGCACGCGCAGGAGAACTATGGACCATTCTCTTACGTAACCTTTATACCCTTGAGATAATTCCTATTCCTTGGCAAACTTCTGAACGACCCTTTGTATATGAACCAGTTCGCGACTGTTTAATATAGGATGAAGTAGCATCAACGCCACAAAGGACTTCCCGTACGAGTTTGAAGTGGTACATCCAGCAAGTTATTTAAAAAAATGATAATTTTTCTTCGAATATCACTAGTCTTGGTCTTAGCTTTGATAGCGTGTACGGTTGGCAAGCGTGAGGGAAGAGGAAGCAAATATGAGGATAGACATAGTCTTGGACATACTCGACGATGCCGGAGGTCGGATAATGGACTCTACGATCGTACTCTCGAGTCAACGGCGAATGTCGGGACATCCGCGACCTTGACCAACGCTACTGACACATTACTGCAATGTCGACATTGTACTATAAAACCGCACACACTAGTCGTAGTAGGCAATGCTAGCATGGACCTACCCGGCACGGTACCTCAAGCCCCTCTGACGAGCATGCTTGGTATGACCCCGGAAGCAGAGAGACAAACTGAAAGATCCCGAGGAGACTTTGAGACTCGGGAAGGGTGCAAGGGGCTCGAGAGCCTCCTTCCCCCCAGAGGAGACCCGAGAGGGAACCGTCTCACTCCCGGAGAGAAGATGGTGTTTTTAAGTGCGCATAATGAATTCAGGGGCATAGTCAGCCCAGAGGCCGCCAACATGGTTCAACTGGTAAGAAACCTTCACTGTCATTGATATAATTATGATAATCAATTATAGCAACAGAACTTTGGTCAAAGTCGTTACGTTTTATCTTTTAAATATTGAACACATGTACACTATGAATATTCATAAGGATGTGATTATTGCACCGTGCGAAGTACACGCTTGAATAGCTTTGCGATAGGAATTTTAACGTCTTTAAGCTGCATATTCGGGCATATTCATGTCATATACAAGAAAATATCTGGAAAAAGATTTGCATAGTTCAAGGTTGAATATGGTAGTGGTCGCGTCTCTACTCAGATCAGACTCAGAGTTTTATAAAGTGAGTTTTCAATCAGTCAATCAAGTTAGGTAAGACTCCCTAGATCAATTCAATTTAATTCAGTAGAGTATTTATTTCCATTAAAGAAAAAAAAATGATTCAAAGCGGTACAAGTTTCCAATTTGACTTTCATTAATCTGATAAGGATAGTTCATCAAACATATTTGAATATATCATCATGATAAAACAAAGAAACAATGCTCACTTAGTCATGGTACAAAAACAATCATCATAACGGTTACAGCTCGTTATTCCGAAGGTTCGTTATTCCGAAGGCTCTTTATTCCTAAGATTCGTTATTCCGAAGGTTCATTGTTCCGAATTTCACTTTGGGATTAACCAATCTTCGGAATAACGAACCTTCGGATTAACGCCACAAATTTTCGGATTAACGAACCCTTTTTCATTTTCGGATTAACGAACCTCTAGGTATAGGGAATTTGCGTGTTTCGGATTAACGACCCTTCGGAATAACGAACCTTCGGAATAGCGAACCTTCGGAATAACGAACAGCACCCATCATAACGACTGAAAAGAATGTTCCACTAAAAAGCCAAGCTTGTAGAATGTGGAACACTGGAATGAAAACAACAACAACACCAATATACCAATAAAATATATTCATATTGAATTTATCTATAATAATACCGATTGTGCATTTAATCATTGATGATATGCTGCTGATAATACAAGCACACTATGAACAAAAGTTACTATTATTTTAGAATACCTACATGAAATATATCATAATACAACAAACGTAACAATAATGGCACAGGCACTATTGGGCCATGTATACCAGGAGAATGTGACTAAGGATACTCTCTAAAAAAAAATCGAGTGAAAATTTTCACTCCAAAAAGAGTGAATACAAAAAAGAGTGAATTTCGACTGAAATTGGAGTGAATTTTGAGTGAAAATGCTCATTTTCACTCATTTTGGAGTGACGTCAGGGATCACTCCAAAATCTTCGAGTGATCCCTGACGTCACTCCAAAATGAGTGAAAATGAGCATTTTCACTCAAAATTCACTCCAATTTCACTCGAAATTCACTCTTTTTTGTATTCACTCTTTTTGGAGTGAAAATTTTCACTCGATTTTTTTTAGAGAGTACATTTTCCAGCAATCTTTGTCTTTCATGATCTGAAAGAGATGTATTGCGTCTCCTGGAAGACCAGCGTCCATCCTTAACAAAAACTGTGAGATTTTAGACGTCATATAAAACTGGTACCAAGAAAGTATATTTAGGAGAGAAGGGGGGGGGGGTGGTGTTGTAAGCACCTTGATCTCTTGTCCCGATTGAAAAATATTGTTTATTTTAACGGATTGGCAGACACATCTTGCACAGCATTCATTCTCCGTATGATATAGGGTCTACTACAGAATCAAAGTGATACAGGAACCGAGGGGGTTCAATATTTTGATCTTGCCTGTCTCCCATTGACCACAAGGAATTTACCTGTATATCTTGCTTATAATGATAATTATCATTATATTTGGGAGCTTTTTCAATTTTGAGCTCTTAATGGTGCGATCAGGTGCATACTTAAAGGACAAGTTCACCTTCATAGACATGTGGGTTGAGTGAATGCAGCAATATTAGTGGAACACATCAATGAGAGGAAAATCGGACAATCCGTTCAAAAGTTATGAATTTTTGAAGTTTCTGCTCAGTCATGGCTGGATGAGAAGACTACTATAGCTTGTGATGTCATATGAGTACAACTATATAAAGAAAGTATAAAGAAAATTCAAGATATTCTCACTTTTCTCACATAATAAAAGAGCACTCGACTTCTCTCTTTCAGAAGTCAGGGGAATAATATTACCCCTAACATAAGTCAGTAACAAGTCGAGGAAATGTGCACTTTATTCAAAAAGTCAAGTTTTGTGAAATTCTTTTTATTTTTCTTATATCGTTGTACGCATGTGACATCATACACTGTAGTATTCTTCTCCCCAAGCAGTGATTGCACAGATATTCTAAAAATTAATAACTTTTGAACGGATTGTCGGATTTTCCCCAAACTTTCACTGATGTGTTCTACTAACATTGTTGCCTTTACTCAATCCACATGTATATGAAGGTGAACTTGTCCTTTAAGTGACTATTTTTTATTTAATTTGAAAGACAAAAGGGAAATATACCTTCAATTGCAACTATCACTTAAATTTTTAAAGCTATGCTCATTATAATAGGCCCAAGTTGCAGACTTCGCCCGATGCGTGTGAAAAATGGGTGTCATGCGTGAGATCGTGAGATGGCCCCTAAATGCTTGAGTCTCACGCAGAATGCGTGAGACTTGGTAGCTCTGAAGACACGAGTTTGTGATGCACCAGGTAAAAAAAAGGGAAGCTTCCCCTTTTAATAACAAACACCAAATAAATGTCGCCAGCATTATGACTTTAAATGTCGCAACATCTCAAGTGGACGGTATCGCCAGATACAGGACGTCCAAACGTTGTAGTTAAGTTGTTATTTGCCGATTATATGCAGGGGCGGGTGGGTTGTGGTTGTGTGTGTGTGTGTGTGTGTGTGTGTGTACGCATAGGTTAGGGTATTAGAAGGGATGTGCAGTGTTCGTTTTACATTAATCTGTTGTCGATAGTTTGTGTTTTTTCTTTCGTGTGTATTAGATACTATTTGAGTAAGTTTGAGTTTTATCTAATAAATTGCTCGTCATGAATTAGTTATTTTAAGATATTTATGTTTTTGAGTTTTAATGGAAAAAGTATTTTTCAATTGATAGTCTTGCCTATTTTGTGTCTTGCCTATGATATGTAAACTGATTTGTGCAGTTTTATGTAGATTTCATTTGCTTTGTATCAATGATGATGTATTGTTATGTATGCTTATTTTCACTGCACGGACCAACTGAAAAACAGCCGTGGCTGACGTTATACCGTGATTAAATAAAATGAATGAATGAATGAATGAATGAAGAGTCAAAATACACTGATTTGAACTGGGTATACTTCAGAATTAATGCAAAGACTGCTATCCATCTACTTCAACATAGTTTAACGGTGACCCTTGGAATTCATTTCGAGTAATACAGGGAGATAGGTCTCCTACAAAATCCCCAAATCGAAAACGACCAACGGTCAATTGAATTATCGGCTCCAATCAACTTCTCCGACAAATCACGAACAATACGCAGGACCACAGCGCAGTTGCTCAACCAAGCGAAGGAGGTCAATATTCGTTCTATCTGCAACCGTGAATAAAGGAAACTTTGTTTTCAGATGAGGTGTTACATTATATAAGTACATATAATTTCATGAAACCTGTGATGATGGAGGCAGTGATACAATAAGTTACACAAGATCCATAATGATGGCGTCTCACTGGATCTAGCTAGATTCGACGAGAACAAGAACTCCTGACAGAAAACATCGATGAGATTCGAAGGGAAATGTTTAACATTCAAACAAGCATTGAAGAACAGGAGCCTGGACAGCAGGAACGCGTGCCTATTATTCTGTGGTGTGTCAGATGATCCGTCAGAAACACTTGACGTCATTTTTGACTTGGCTAATGAGCATCTGAATGTACTCTTAATTGAGAAGGACATAACCCGAAACATTAGTGCACTAGGCTCTTAACTAAGCCAAGAACTGAATGCACTCCTAAATGAGAACAACATGCATAGCCCGAAGCACTATCACCCCAAGGACCATTCAAAAGGAAATACTCCAAACCCAATTATCATCCGATTCACAACATACAAGTGACATAACAGATACGCCCACGAATCAGCCAGTTCGGGGTTCTGCTGAGCATGTTCTGGCCATGTTCGTTGTTAAATTCATCGGGATACACGTCTGTGGTGTAATGATTATTAAGTAATCCTCATAGATGGTGCTTGCCAGCACATCCATCTGACAGCAAAAGTGGTATTTGGCAATATCAATAGAAAAGGATCGATAATGCATTCAATGCAGAACAATGAAATGGATACTTTCCCAGGTGTTAAAATGACTAGTCCTTCTTGTCACCTGGTCTAGACAAGTTCATCCTTTGTTTGAACATAATTGAATAATTCCATAATTGTTACGTCGGGAGCCAATACATCCTGTCGCTTTGTAAATTATTGAGTTGCCTATCCAACTGAGGGGAAAAAAAAGAAAGAAAAGAAATGCCATTTTGTGCGCATATGTACATATGGGCTCACTCCGAACTGGCTTACATGAAAAGAATGCGAAACTCAAGGGGGAATGAAATTCAAATACATGTATATCATATATGAATTGAGTAAATGCAGCAATATCAGCAGAGCATATCACTGAAAATTGATCCGTTCAGAAGTCATAAATTTTACAAGTTTGGGTGCCGAAAGGAATGAGAATACTACTACAGTTCGTGACGTCACAAATGGACAACGATATCAAGAAAAAATACAAGAGAATTCCACAAAATTTCAGTGTGTGTGAGAGGTACACGTCCCCTCCTGTTGATGCTGACATAATCTTAAGGATGATATAATTCCCCCTGTTTTGTAAAAGTGGTAGGTCAAGTGTTTTTTCTATGTGCTAGAAAAATGAAGATATTATGTTGCATTCCCTTAGTATGCTTTTATATTAGTGTTGTC
The DNA here is from genome assembly GCF_040938485.1 of Diadema antillarum. NCBI lineage: Eukaryota > Metazoa > Echinodermata > Echinoidea > Diadematoida > Diadematidae > Diadema > Diadema antillarum. Next base: position 873,846 of record NW_027271881.1, read on the forward strand.
AATACGTCGAAGTATTGTACTTCTCGTCCAGCAATGGCGGCATCAAACCTCTAAAAATTCATAACTTTTTAACGGACTGTACAATGTCCACACATTTCACTGATGTGTTCTACTAATACATGCTGCATTCACACAATCCACATATCATTTGGGCTTCATTCTTCTTTAATAGCGGATTTGAAGCCATTCATGAGAGAGCCGTTGAACGAAGGCAGGAAACGCCTACGGCGAAAAGCGTGCCAAGCAGCAATGGCAGAATCACGGCGTGGAGATCGCCACCAAACGGAAGCGGAAGGAGAGGGGGGTGATCAGGAGGAACATCAACGACCTTGCACTCTTCGTTGACAAACACTGTACTCAGTACTTGACCTTCTAAATGAAATCCCAATGTCCGTACACATTAGTCATTTAGTTGTGGGCCGAGGTTGTGGGGGAAAGGTACAGGAAAATCTACATGTGCATGTCAGGATTGGCGTCATTCAGTATGCTACGATGAATGATGTATTTTCCCCCAAAGAATTACAGAGAGAATGACTGGATCCGCCGGAAATCTAGTGGCAGCAGCGCCCGTATAGAGGAGGAAACCAAGTTCCTCAGACATGGAGTCACATGTACCGCAGTCAAAGCCCAACGAACGTACCTGTGAAGGAACTAGAAAACTTGGAACACAATAAGGGCATGAAAAGTGCACATGTTATTTCATGAACTGTTTAAAAAAAGAAACTCAACGAACTAAATGATGATAAAATAGACATTTTGACACTCAGTGAGATTCATCAAAATCATTTGATGGATGGTGGAATACAGTTAAGTAAGCACTGATCTTATGATATCATTATAGAAGAGTCAGAAACCGTGCATGCATTTGGGTAGCTAGTTAATGCGTATAAATTTAGAATTTATTCAATTATAGAACAAGATTCAGAGGTGAGTGTGATCTTTATGTTGATACCTAGGTCAAAGTCATCCTAAATGAGCTCATTTAAGAGTTTGACTAAATTTTACACAATTTAGACAACACAAGTAAGTGACCATCTTGAGATGCTATATCATAAGGTCAAATATATTGGCTCACAAAAGTGATTTAACGGTATAATTCAAACGTTTTGCCTTAATCAGTGTATTGTATCAACAACTAGGGTAGAATCACACATAAGTATGTCAGTAGATTAATTGTAACGAACAGGGTAAAAAAAAGTTGGTAGGAGACTTATCATTACCTATTACTTTGGGTGATTTGATAGAATAATGTTGTACATGGTGAATCAACGATATGGGTAAAAAGAAATGAGTTAATGCAAACACACCAGAAATTAATGGTTGATATAAAAATGTATCGGGAAGGTGTTGCCTCAAGGACATAGTTCATAGTAAGGCTATGGGCGAAATGACACAGAAAGGCATGGATTTCGTAAATGAGATTGTGTACTTATAAATTGATCCTATTATAAACATTAGATTATGTTTGTCGACAATCTTACATACTTGTGGTATTACCTTTCCTGTCAGGGTTTTAAAACTATCTTTAGAAAACAAATGATTTAATTGGATTTTTTGATACTGTTATTTGTCTATTTTGTGTAACTGTATACATTTATAACATTTGAGCTTTATTATTTCGTTCTTTGTATGTAACATCTTGTAATCATTTATCTTCTTTTATCTGTTAACGTATAAGATGAATGAATAAATAAAAATGTCAGAAGCCAAACGCTGCTAAATGTGTCCGTTTCATAGGAGAATGTTCCATTGGTATCCACTGGGCATGTTACAATCCCGTCACGTTATGATTTTATTTCTGCATCTACATGGTTTTTGACATGTTTGTGTGCAAAGAGATAGGTTAAAAGTGGTGCCAGTTAAACGTTACCACTGACATAACTTTTTGTTGTAATTTTTTTGGGGGATTACCTTGCACTAAGACGAAATTGAAACGACTTTCTTTTAGTCAATCAGTTTTAGGTTCTGTGACAGTTCAAATTGAGCTATAAGCCTATATATATATATATATATATATATATATGTTGATAAGGTAGTCCACGTGTTGGCAAGATAAAAAGATAAGTAACAAAGCTGCAACAAAGTTCATGCTGTATTCACCAACGGTTTATTTCTTCACACAAATTTTCGAGCGTCTCGCCGCCCTTTCTCAAGTGTTGATACTGAGAGAACAATAACAAAATTAAGCCATAACAATATATTGCAACCGTGTTACCAAGGATGCGCGCTTTAACGCATCCATGCTAGGCATCCTAACACCCAGCGCGCATCCTGGCAACAGTGCAATGTTACGTCATAATGAAATTACAATGAGTATAAAGCATACATGAAAAAACTTGGCACGACTGATACAGAAGTAATTCCTCTGAATACGCAGCTGCGGTGGTAATGTAAAAGCAGTGCATTATTTCTTTCAAAATTCAACATACACATAAATTAACTTTAATTCTAGTGTAAAGATAATCTTTACATAATCTGAAATTATCATGATCAATATAAACATTCGATTTTTTAAAATCAAACTGAATCGTCACACTGATGGTTATGCAAAATATGTGCAAGCAGTTTACCATTCCTTTCAAACTTCAGCATACACATACATTAACTTCCAAATTCTGGTGAGTAGATAGTCTTTAAATAATCTGAGACTATAGCATGAATATGAAATACGTGAAAAATCATATGTTGTATGTTCTCCCGTTTACCCCGCTGCAATAGATCTTATCATTATATTGCTTGAGTGATATAATGCTGACGCTCCTTTTAACCATTTCTTGGAACCAGTCTTTTTTCCACTCCGAGACGTATTGTGACGTATCTATTTAATCAAAAGAAGAAAAATATGATTTTTCACGTATTTCATATTCATGCTATAGTCTCAGATTATTTAAAGACTATCTACTCACCAGAATTTGGAAGTTAATGTATGTGTATGCTGAAGTTTGAAAGGAATGGTAAACTGCTTGCACATATTTTGCATAACCATCAGTGTGACGATTCAGTTTGATTTTAAAAAATCGAATGTTTATATTGATCATGATAATTTCAGATTATGTAAAGATTATCTATACACTAGAATTAAAGTTAATTTATGTGTATGTTGAATTTTGAAAGAAATAATGCACTGCTTTTACATTACCACCGCAGCTGCGTATTCAGAGGAATTACTTCTGTATCAGTCGTGCCAAGTTTTTTCATGTATGCTTTATACTCATTGTGATTTCATTATGACGTAACATTGCACTGTTGCCAGGATGCGCGCTGGGTGTTAGGATGCCTAGCATGGATGCGTTAAAGCGCGCATCCTTGGTAACACGGTTGCAATATATTGTTATGGCTTAATTTTGTTATTGTTCTCTCAGTATCAACACTTGAGAAAGGGCGGCGAGACGCTCGAAAATTTGTGTGAAGAAATAAACCGTTGGTGAATACAGCATGAACTTTGTTGCAGCTTTGTTACTTATATATATATATATATATATATATATATATATATATATGTAGAGAGAGAGAGAGAGAGGGGGGGGGGGGGAGGGAGGGAGAGATAGCATATGAGGCATAACATTCGTTATTCCGAAAGTTCGTTAATCCAAAAATGAAAGTTGGTTAGTTGATCCGATAATTTGTATTTCAAAGGTTCGTTATTCCGAAGGTTCATTGGGGAAAAAAAGTGCGTAGTATACTCTTCTAAACTGCGAACACTGTTTCGTTTTCGGATTTACGAACTTTCGGAATAAAGATTTGTCTTTCGGATTAATGAACCTGCAGAATAACGAACCTTCGGAATGAAGAACTGCAACTTACAAGGGACAACAAGAATGAAACGTGCTCAGATTGAATAATAATAAATACTATATATTTCTTTGTTTCAGCAGTGGGATGACAGCTTGGCCCAAATGGCCCAACAGTGGGCCGATAGGTGCTGGTATGGCCACGGCAATCCTGATAACATCTCGCCGTATTCGTGGGTAGGTCAGAATATCTGGGCCGGTTCGGGCACAGGATGGGACCACTACGGAATGATAGAAAACTGGTACAGCGAGGCGGAGGATTACCATTTTGCCAACCACTCGTGCAGCGGAGTTTGTGGTCATTACACTCAGGTACTTTTCTCACCCAACCTCAAACATTGATTAAGTATTTGCCATAAAAGAATAATCTTTCTCTGGTAATTCATTGCTGGAAATACATAAGGAAGCCTGACATTAAAAAAAAGAAGGTATATTACGATATCATGGAAGAAGATACATTTAATTCAGGGTTGGTTCACGCCCTCTTCAGTTGAGTTGCTTTCCAGCTTACATGATTGTCGACACAGTGATAAGTGATGAGTTTGAATAAAAAAAGATATCCTCTAGCTTGTATCACATGAAATATAGAAGTCTGATTTTTTGATTGATTTGAATAATTTTTTGAGGACTCCTTTCGGAAAACCAGCTGCTCATCAATCCACAAGGTGACCTATGGCCACCTTTGCTATTTCTCTATCAGTATAATATCGTTAAAGGGATGGTACAGTTTCAGTTGAGATGGCGCTTCAGGTTTCCAACGTTTTTGATGATGATTTTTGTAAGATACTGAAAAACCACTTATGAAATAGCATGTAATTCTAAGAGGAATTCAAAGTTTATTTGATGAAAATTGGTTATGAAATGGCTGAGATATCCAAAACAGCGGTTCTAATAAAGGGTGGGACCCTCCTTTTATCATTATTTCATCATATAAACTTTGACTTCCTCTTCGTTGAGAATTGTATGCTTTTCAACATTCCACAAAGTGGTTTCTAAGTATCTCGCAAAAAGTTAAAGGCTGAATTCTCATCTCAACCAATACTATTTATCCTTTCGATTTTATCTCTTCATTTATATTGTGATAGATCATGTGGGCTGAAACGACGCACGTTGGCTGCGCCGTCGCTATGTGTTCGACCTTGGAGAACTTAGACTGGTCTCCAGCTACAATATTGGTCTGCAACTACGGCGAAGGGTGAGATTGTTGATTTCACAAACACTTTAATCTTTTATCCCCTTTCCTTTTGAATTGATGACAAAATGTCAATTTTTCTGGTACACCAAACAGCAAATGATCATCGAGTGAATAGTGTGCATTCAGAGTAACACTTCTGAGACATCACCAGAAAACACGATCACATTAGATTAGTTCACGGGGTAACATTTTCATTATCAGCATTTCTCTTCCAAATACCCTTACCTGCCATGTTGGTCTTACCATTTCAAGGTACAGTATTCATTACGCTATTATGGTAGGGGGGGGGGGGAGATAAATGTAGACAGAAAGGCCTGTCAAAAAATGTTAACCAGCAAACAGAACTGGAAATTGTAATCTTCAATTTCACAGTTTAGAGACTGTTCCACTCTGCCACAGCGCTGGGCCCAGTGATCCGTTAACTAGATCTCAGTTTTCTATACCTCCGCGTACTTGTCCAATCATACTTCAATTCATTTATAATAATGACTGTTTTTATTTGTCCTTCATCATGTTCATTTCGCTTAAACCTATCTATCTTTTTCTTCTTCTTTTTTTTACCTTTAGCGGTAATTACGTGGGCAAAAGACCATATGTACGGGGGCGGTCGTGCAGTAAATGTCCTTCAGTGCACCACATATGTGTCAACAACTTGTGCGGTAAGATTAGTCGATTATTGCAGGGAGGTGGAAGAGACACCTCCCTGATTATTGTATGCCATGATGTATGCAGTCAGACCGCAGCACCCGATAATTAGCTCGTATTTATTCAACTCGTATGCAAGCCCGCTCGAGGCTTGCATACGTAATGAGCTGCGGAAGGGGATTTTGTCCTTGGGCTTTCGGCAACAAAAATACACTTTATATTCACAAATTTGGTATCAAATTCAAGGAAAATATGTAAGCTATCGTCACATGTTACTCAAATTATTGTAAATGAAAAATATGATAGCGTAATTTGAGCTTGAAAAATGATGAAAAAAGTAATTCGTGTATAGTACACGTTCAAGGTGTCAAAAGAATACCAAATTCACCTTGCGTCTCAATGAAAATGCATTATATGGTAGTCCATCTCTTAATCTTTGTATCTAATGGTAAATATCTTGACAATTTGTTGCTTAATCCGGTCAGGAACCAGCAAAATATACATCGATGTCAGTGCTGGTCAGCTTGAAACCGTGCAATCTCAAGAGTAAGCTCTCTCATTGGACAGCGCTTGCATTCAGCGCTTGCATTACGTCATTACGCTGCTACGGTTTCATGCCACGTGCGTGCATAGCGCATGCTTGCATACAGGCACGCGTGTAGTTCAAGCCAAGTTGAAGTGCTGAATGCAAGCACTGTCCAATGAGAGAGCTCTTTCGCGCCACTGTACACTTTGTGTGGAGCATACTTCCGGCTTAAGAGTGAATTTTACAGACATTTCAAAACGGAAAAACTAGTATAAATCATGCTTGCGTCTCCTTGACTCAAATATATGATGAGCATCTAAGTTTCCTCTCTACGAAAAAGCCAAAATCAGAAACAACAGTTTCTTAATCCGGTCAGGAACCAAAAACGAACTTTAGACGACAAAATCTTCCGTGAAAAGCAGGTAAAATTTACACAAATTCAACTGATTATATCGTCATGATAAGAACCGATATCATACGTAAATTTGGTATCAAAATAAAGATCAAAGTCTGGAAAACAATTTACCGTGCTTTGTAGCCATGGTGAATGTATGTACAAGTCGCTACACTGTGAAAACCATAGCCCTGTCAAACTCTCTCAAAATCTCGCACGTTAGAGACACCTTTCGAACGCAAGGATCGTCAACGAGAGTGCTGAATAAATCTTGCCGGATCGGCTCATTAGCATACGTGCTGCGGTCTGACTGTATGCTTGTTGTCCATCTGAAACCCATAATCAATGATCTCAACAGAATGTGTTTAAAGTGGCACTTGAAGCTGGGGAGCGTATTTCTGGTGTGTTTTTGATGCATTTCATTTTATACAGCACCTAATTAGAATGTAGCTATCCGATTGGTCGATTGCCCATCACGTGACATTTAGTTGAAAGTTCCATCGCACGCTCTAGCTGTCAGCCGTGCAATTTTGTTTGAACAATATGGATAGCGCATGGCTGACGTCACCCATTTCCATTGACTCCCGTGTTAAACTCAAGATTGGTCTCCAAGTTTTTGTTCCATCGCACGGCTCTGATGTCACAATAAACAAACATTTGCCGCGCGCACTCAACAATTACAAGCGCGCTTACAAGCGCGTACTTTTGTCACTCATTTTTGTAAACAACTTCGTTTCGCATACTTACGTACACGATGACTGCGACTGTGCGGCTACTCATTCGTGTTTCGCGGAAAATGGTTGCCAATTCTGTGCAAAATTTAAGAATCTGTGTGGACCAAATCTGTTGACGTTCGAGGTGTTGTATAAAACAAATAGTGTATGGTCTTTACTCGTGCAATGGAACAAGATTTCGCACTCGGTGAAAGATGAGGCGCACTATTCAATACGGCTTCGCCTCGTTGAATAGAGCGCCTCTATCTTTCACCTCGTGCGAAATCTTGTACCATCGCACTCGTGAACATTCACTATTTGTACATTACCCAATTGATGCCAAAAGTTAGCATCTTGATATTGAATCATCAGAAAATAGTTTTAGTACAAACATTAAGTAGGGCCTACACACTTTCTGACTCAATCATGCCATGGATAAAGATGTCTGACATGCTTGTTTGCTTGTTTTTGTTACAGAGTATTATCACTGCCAAGTGGACTTTTAAGTTAATGTTGTATTACTGGTATACCTCTAATCAAACTTTTTTTTTTTAAATCTATGAACAAAGGTGGATACATGCATTAGGGAAACCCTTGTAAATTGTGCGTTCATTTTGATGAAACCTGAAGTGCTAGTCTTGTCCTTGTCGTTATGTGTTTTGGTACATTTTTCCCTCTTTCTGTGACTCTTCACAGCTCTATCTCCACGTGAACCATGTAAAAACTGCGGAGGAGAATCTCAAACGCCTGTTCTTGAAGATCCTGTTTGTCATGGCGGCAAAGACAGATCACAGACTAACAGTGAAATATGGGGCGAAAATAAACCGCCTGCCGCTGGTAGTCAATGTGGAGATATTTAGACTATAGAACACATACTTTCGCTTTGCTACTATCATACAAAACAGCTAAATGCGGGTAAAGGCCCTATCACACCTTTCCGGGTAGGCTAAGCGGGCTTGTTTTTTTCCAGCACGCAGGAAATTTTTCTGTGGGCGGACAAGGATGTTGGCGAGTTCCGTATTTGCGTCTTACCTGTTAGAGGCGTGCTATTTACCTGCTACTTGCGTGTATTCCGTATGACCTGCATGAGAGCTTTGAAACCGATCCATTTTCAGCTACGAGCGACATATGGGAACTGCGAAGTAACCTGCGTTACAGCAGCGAAGTACTTGCGTGGGAGTTGTCTCCGAGGTGCTGCCGCTAAGGACCTCCTACTGGTGTTCTGCGTGGACCTCTGCGGGCAAACCCCCGCGACTCACCCGGAACGAGTTTTGAGCATGCTCAAGGCCTTGTCACACCGTGTCTGGGGAAGCCTTGCGGGTTGACTTGCGGGGAAAAGTTTTTGCTACCTCTCAGCAGCTGGTCCGCACCTGACAGTACCTATAGCGCGTATCTCGCCCGTAGTTGCGGGGATTGCCCGCAGAGGTCCACGCAGAACGCCAGTAGGAGGCCCTTAGCGGCAGCACCTCGCAGGCAACTCCCACGCAGCTGTAACGCAGGTACTTCGCAGTCCCCGTATGCGACCGAGATAATGACATTCTGTGGGACTTCTGCATTCCTTCAGAGGAGTTCTTTCACTGAGTTGTCAGTCCCCACGCGCCTGGTACGCAGGTCACACAGAATACCCGCAAGTAGAACTTAGAACGCGCCCAGCAAGTAAGACACATGCAAAACTCGCCCAAATCCTTGTCCGCCCTCAAGAATTGTCCGGTATGCTGGGAAATCCCCACACGCATCAAGCCCGCGTATCTTGCCCGGAAAGATGTGACAGGGCCAAAACTTGGCTGCGGGTAAAGAGGACTTGCGTGCGCAACTCCGGGTAACTACGGGTGAGATACGTGATAGGTACTGTCGTGTGCGGCTCATCTCCGGGGACCTCCGGGTAAGCAAAAATTGTTCTTCGCAAGTCGCACGCAAGGCTTGCCCGGAAAGGTGTGACAAGGCTGTGAGGACGTTAGTGCCGTGTCTGAGGGCGCTATATACCGCTGCTGAAGACGAGCTCAAACCGGGAAAGCGGATCGATGACCGACGGTCTTCATTTAAACGCCGTGAGACATAGACTTTGACTAACTACAACCAGTGGCGGATCCACGCAAGGGTGCACCGGGCGCCCCCCCCCCCCCTTTATTTTTTTGTGCATGGATTTGAACCACGTTATTGCCCCTTGCATCATTTATGCCGTGATAGCTTTCACTCTTTAAAAAAAAACATGAGAAAAAATGTTTACGAAGATATTCTAGAAAAGGGTAAGAAGATGACATGGATGGATTTGGGCACAGATTTCTACTCAAGTGGTCAAACATTGCTAAGATGAGTGTAAAAATCACACTTTTTGCCTTTTCCATATTGTATAGCATTTTAAGGAGTAAAGTTTAAAGGGATAGTACAGTTTCGGTTGAGATGGAGCTTCAGTCATCCAATGTTTTTTGATGATTTTTAAAAAAAATAGATAATGTGAAACCTCGTTTAAAATTATTATGAAAGAGCAATATGATTCTAAGACGAATTCAAAGTTTATTTTATGAAAATATTTGTCTTAGAATGGCTGAGATATCTGATTCAAAGCAGTCCTAATAAAAGGTGGGACCCATCGTTTATTATGATCGTTTTATTTTTTTTTTTGATACATCTCTGCCACGATGGACAACCTGTGTAGCAGGTAAATTATGCCTGATACACGAATTGTCCCTCGCTCTGTATATGGAGTGCATGGGTCACAAATTATTGAGGGCACATGTTCATCTGTTATTTTGTATGGCTACCCTCAAATGCGTTCTTACATGTGTCTGCAGATGTAAATCCACGATCATATAAACTCATATCATATCGATTTGATCTGAAGTCATGCAAGTACATATAAGGCTGTGACCATGACCACGCCTTGAGATAAGGATTGTGAACAGAACACAGCGCATTAAAGAAGAATTTCATTTTGTCCCTACTAATTCTGGTTTTGTTTTGTTTTGTTTTGTTTGTTTTTGTTTTGTTTTTCCAATTCGGTTCGGCGCCACATTGACGACACCATAATGGTAATGTTCTATTCCTAAGAAATAATTTTATACAGTAGGATTTTACCCCACAAAGCGAAATCCGCAAAGATCTTTTATTTTCGACTTGGCATGCAATTAAGAATAAAGATAGAAATAGAATATGTGGATTATAGATACGCTATACCCAAAACGATGGATAATGCCTATCGTACTCTTGACCATCTGCCGTTCTGAGCTCATTAAGGCTGATCCTTCGTGCACTTGCAATAGGTACACTTTAATCTGGTGGCGTGCTTGGTCGTGTGTGTGCGCGCGTGCGTGTCTGAGGAACACGACGAGTACCACGTATAGGGTTTCATGTTCCATGAACGTGCTTGTACTTGTATGTCATCTTTGTCATCTATTTCGAATTTCACCTAAAATTGCATTATTGTCAACAGAAGTATTCCAGCAAAAACACCAAGCCTGCAGAACGTAATCTGCTGTGAATCATTTTGTCTCTCTCTCTCTTTCTTTTTTTTTTTCAAAGGAGAAATGGTATTTTGATGCAATGGCAGTAGTGGTAAATGTATATTTTATTTTACATATAGATAGGGTGGGACATCCAATTACCGGACTTTTTTTTTCGTGGCTTTGATTTCCGTACTCAGTGGATGAAATTTCGGCTAAAAATAACACCACTTATTCACAGACTCCTGGAAATCACGAATTCAGCCAACTTATGTCAATTCTTCGTTCCAGTTTTTAGAAAATATGCTTCAAACATACCCCTCTAAAAATAGTTGTTTTTTGCGCGGTGCTATGATCGCATTGTATTACCGGACGCGATTTTCGTAATCGAATAATCGAGGTCTTTCGCACCTAGTCCTTGCACCAGAATCATAATTCATCCCACAAATCACCGCACACATTCTCACCGACCGGATGACAAAGAAAAAATCGGCAAATGAGGCTCAAATTTCGTATTTTACGGTAAAATGTCTGTCTCGAACATTTCGAACAGTTCACGCAATAAAACCTTGTGAGAAAATCGACAACTGGTTACAGACTCTACTTCAGTTTACGTGCTTTGTCTATGGGAGCTGCACGCGCGGGTGATGAGTTGCGGGCCCCTTAGCGCACAACTATTCCGCATCGTTCGCGTTTGAGGACGATAGCTACAAATTTCCGATATCGATCAGTGAAATTTTGGTTCTATTGGAATCTTCAGCATTTTTCCTGTATGTGAGTGGGATTTCATAGAATTTCAGTCGTGAAATGTGATACAAACATGCATAAATATTAACTATGAAGAGGTGCGGGTCACTCAACTATAAATTTGAGGTAAAATGTGAATTTTTTCGTGTTTTTACATTTTTATGTGGCGTTTTTTGCGATTTCGGTCCACACAAAGTTCTGTGAGGCTAATCTACGAAGTCTCGCACGTACAGAATGTCATTAGTACGCAAAAATGTGCGTGTCCGGTAATACCATGCTTGCCCCTACAGAGATTGACTTCTCAGAGGTGGAATATAATATAACATTTGAGACGATCCTCGCGGGAAGTTATATTTTTGTCGAGGATTATTATATTTTTCCGAAGCGCGTAGCGCTGAGGAAAAATATAGTATTTCGAGACAAAAATATAACTTCCCAAGGGAAATGAAATGTTATATTCCTACCGAAGGAAAAATGTCAATATCTGTTATATTATGTGACCCACAGTACAAGAAATAAACTGCTGTATAAAGCAACACGACTTCTCCTTTTTCAAACCCACAGTCAAATTCATGAACGCGCGTGACAACGCTCGGCACTGTTAGTGGTATGCAATCGAGCCAAACCGAGCCATAACTATGATGGCTTTCGCGTAGGCCCTACTATCTGTAATTCGTTCTTCCGTGGCATAGCCGTGCAGGAGCTTGACCGAAAGATCGGTCTGTATATGTCCGTCGGGGAATGTTCCCCGGAGACTGCGTCTGGCTTCACGGATCCCCTCCGTATACAGACCGAAGTCAATCGGATGCCAGCTCCTGTGTGGCAGTAGCGCACAGATCAAACGTTACGATAAACCAAATTTCAGACAGCTTTTTTACATTCAAACAAGTTTGACATGACATGACACATTATGCAGCAATATTTGGGGTTAATTTCTCACGTTTTGCAATCGAAATACTCACAGTAACGCGGTTATAATGCAGAAATTTTATCCATATCGCAACATCGCCGTTCGCTAGCTGTAGGTCGCCATTTTGAATCTGTAAACCAATCACATGCGAGGTACTTTATTAAGTAAAAAAAACACGTAGAAACTACCTCGCATGTGATTGGCTAATAGATTCATACTGTATGTTTCTGCAGTTTGAACGTGACGACGCGACGGGCTGGTTGATGTGTGTTTTGCGTTGAAAATTCGACCGAAATATTGGATTATTCATTAATCTGGTGAGTGTAGTCTATTCTTGAATAGTTGACTTAACTCTTCAAGCTTAAATTTGCCGACCTAGGGACGTGAATTAGACGCAATCGAGAAGGGTGAGGTACCTCACCCAATTTTCCATAGAGACAGTGGTTAAGAACATCCACACAGCAATGGGTACTACAACCTTCCGTCTGTCTACGGAGGACGGCGTTAATGGCAAAATACAAAAGAGTCCTCCGGACAGACGGATCTTTCTGTCTATGCAGGAGCATCCCTAGAACAGTCGCTATTCAATCATACGTAGGCCTGTAGCGAGGGCCTATTCACGTAGCGGTAACGTTAGAGCTAGTGTAATGACAGTTGTAAAAATACTAAAATTATTTTCAAAAAAAAATTGTAGAAGACTACCGTAACTGCCGCTTTTAGGTCTAAAGAATGTTGAGGTAAGTGTTTGTGGTGATGTATGAGAATGTGAACTTTCTAACAATGTAGGGCCTAATCTCTTCTGTCTGCAGTCACTGGTATATACATGAACTGTAGACTACGGACCTGGGCCCTGTTTCATAAAGCTGTTCGTAAAGTTACGAACGACTTACGAGCGACTGGTGATCAGTTCTGTTGTGCTATACTTATCAGAATTTCCATAATTCAGCACAAGAACTGATCACCAGTCGCTCGTAAGATGTTCGTAACTTTACGAACAGCTTTATGAAACACCCCCAGGCCCTGGTCCAGGTCCAGCGCTAGTTGTAGCATAGAACTACCGGTGTCAAAGAAACTTACTCAGTTCAGGCGGTGGTAATACTAATGGGAAATCCTTTGCCTTCCGGCCCTGTCACGACTGTCTAACATTAACGGGAGTAGTAGGCTCTATAGCTTCCAACACATTCACCAGTTTGTTTCTCTCTCAAGCTGCCATACCAGTTACAACACTGCTAACAGTTTGACAAAAACAAATCTGTTGCAATTTCGCAATTCTCGCTTGTAGCGCGTGTATGCTGTGCATGAAGTGTTGTCTACCGCTAACGCTTTACAGTAGTGTGCTGTGTGCTATGATATGTGGTCACGGCGATTGCATTCGTGTACGTGTGTGTGCAAAACGTCTCTGTGTATGTTGCGCGCATCATAACAATTGGTTTTTGATGACGTCACCCCTCCTGATATAACGCATTTGTTTAACGTAGTCGCTGTTATATTCCATGGTTGTACGTAATTTACGTCATGTTATGAAAATATAACGCTTCTCATCCTTGTGACCATGGTCACGTGACTGCATTTTGACCAATCACACGTTGATATCTATATAGGTCATATAATATATATATATATATATATATATATATATATATGTGTGTGTGTGTGTGTTTGTGTCGTCAAAGGAGAAATGGTATTTTGATGCAATGGCAGTAGTGGTAAATGACACTGACAGCTTAATGTATGTACATATTATATATGTATACATATATATATATATATATATATATATGTGTGTGTGTGTGTTTGTGTGGTGAATATATTAGACAGGGCAGAGCCAGGCAAAAACTGCCTTTTTTTCCAGTCAAGGTTTTCTCACTTGATTCTGGTACTTTAGACCATACTTAACAAAATAAGCTTCTGCGCCATCTTGAAATCTGTCCCGAATCCGAGATGGCCGCCAAAAATCCAAAATGGCCGCCAGAGGACCTAAAAAGTGCCTTCTGTGGTTAAGATTTGTCTGGGGATGGGATTTTTTTACTCTATTTGATGATAAATGGTAAGAGAAATAAGATTCAGTGGATTAAGATTAGAATCAGTTTCTTTTTTATTGCGAAAATCCAACATGGCCGCCAGACGCAGCTGCCGAAATTAATAAATGTCATAATAACCGGAGGGCCAAACCCTAAAAACTTGCTTACTTAACGAGTGAGTTCCACTCTCTCTACAAACTAAGTAGACCATGCTTATTTTCAAATTTCTATTGTAACAAACAACATACCACTGGTCTACCTCAAAAAAAAATTGTTGCGAAAGCCTCCAAATCCAAAATGGCGTCCAAGATGGCCGCCATATTTACTGAATTTGCTATTTGAAAGATAGAATTTGATAGAAACATCAGATTTCAACAAATGTGGTGTCATATGAAAGAGAATAAAATCTCCTACAAGTTGATACCATTTTTGTGGGCGATTGTGATAACTGAATTGAGATATAAAGGAAAAACTCTCATTTTTTGATATTTTTCTGAAAAAAAGAAAATCATGAAAATGCATGATTCAGCATAAATCAGAAAAAGACGGAAGGATTATCTTGAAACGTTTTTAAGAATTTTGCTTAACATAGAATTAATATTTGGAGAAAATTAGGGTTCACTACCATTTGTGGTTCAGGAGTTATAATGTCTCAAACTTGAAAACTCACTATGTAAAAATTTCCACTTTAGCTGTGACAAGACCTTGTTGGTCGTAAAGAGAGTCTGCACGCGCCAAGACTACTACACGCACCACTGGCACTGACGCTTGTAGCAGTGCCAGTGGTGCGTGTAGTAGTCTTGGTGCGCGCAGACTTTTTTGAGAAACAAGAGTTTGTGCCTGCAAACTAACTTTTCATACCAAGTGGTAGCTCAGGTGACGCTGATCGCTATCATTTCAAAGTAGATTGTTCTGGAGCAGATGAGATGAAGCAAAAAATGTCTTTCAAATAGAGGTAGAAGCTTGAAACAACCATGCTATAGAAAGTTTAAAACAAAATTTGGATCAATCACTCAAAAACTTCAAGATTGCAGGCCATCAAAGTTGACATAGTTTATTGCGCCAAATTAAATGTATTATTTTAATTTTGGTACAATTTTGTCTGTTGTGCTATCTATTTATAGTTTTTATATATTTTGAACATTGTAGTGCTATCAAACCGTCATGGGTTTTTATGGAGATATTTTAAAAACCAGTGATATTCTACTCCGAAAAAGAAAAAAAAAATCGAGTGGAAGTTTCATTTTTGAAGGAGTTAATAACGGAAATCAGTAAATTTAAAGTAAAATTGGAGTGAATTTTGAGTGAAAATTTTCATTTTCACTCATTTTAGAGTAACCTTAGGGATCACTCGTCACTCTTTGAGTGATCCCTGAGATCACTCTAAAAGGAATGAAAATGAACATTTCCACTCTCGAGTGATCCTGATATCTAAAATGTGAAAGCATCTACCAATGGCATTAGTTCAATTCAATTTTGACACTATAACCCACATGAAATCAGCCTAAAACGATGTAAGAAAAATCTATTCACAGTGAATACACTTTCAGCATGCTTATTTATAAATTCAATTTAATTCAATGTTTTATTAAATTTTTTGACAAGAACATGATTATAAACATCACTTCTTTTTTGGTAACAGAAAATCAGGTGCTCAAAACTATGTATAGGATGAAAAGAATACAATAATTGTAGCACCTTACAATCATTACAGATTATCATAAAACTCGAGTGATTTGAAGTAAGTAAACATTGTGGATAATTCGAAAAATGGAGGGACCGACTAGAAAGTCAAGTCTTGTAGGATGTGGACCCCTCAGAAATGTGAATATACAGCATGAATAATCATTCTGGACAGTGTTATTTAAACAATATACTGAAAAGTAATTTCGCACAACACATTCAAAAGCAACTTTGAGAAATTGCCGCCGTGTCGGATTTTTCGGGGGGGGGGGTGCTCGGATCAGAAGGGCTTTCAAGGACATGTACGGATCAGATATTATTACACATATGCCATCATCATTCACGTTTCTACAACAGCAGAGTAACATACAAGTACAAAAGCATATCTTTGATACAGAAGTATTTCTTTTTTAAATCAAAGATCGGGCCTTACCCAAACACTAAAATGAGCTCCACCCCTACCCCCCCCCCAAAAAAAAAATAAAAATAAATAAATAAATAAACCCTCAATATGGTTTAAACAAGGACAATATGATAGACAGCAATACGAGAAATTCTAAAAATATATCAAATTATTAATCAAGATTTGACTCTGACGCAACACACTAAAGGTATCGTTTATCATTGGAAGAGATATCACATTCGATTTATATGTGCAGGTTAGTTGTATCACAAAACATTCTACCATGTAAAAAAAAAAATATATATATATATATATATATAATGAAGCATAAAACATACGGAGATATCACCATTTCTTTTCAAGAAACCATAATATTGATAACTGTTGACAGCTTAGTATAAAAAACTAGAAATGTCGCTACGGCGACTGGTATGCCTCCGCCATAATGCATGGTTCTCCTAATAGGTCTATAGAACAATGTCTTGACAATGTGTGATGACAGTTTCACACAATTGGCAAAATATTAAAATGACAGGTTTGCCACAAATCAATGTCTTGACAATGTGTGATGACAGTTTCACACAATTGGCAAAATATTAAAATGACAGGTTTGCCACAAATGTGCTGAATGTTCACTTTCCTAGAACTAGGTTCAATTGGATGAATGATTAAAACGTCAGTGCAGGTATTTGGGGAACTGATGATTTTTACTTGACTTTTGACCCTTTTATAAGTTTATGCATTGAGTAATTTTCAAGGTATTGAGAAAAAGTATAATTTCAGTATCAAATGGTAAAATAGCATTATCTAAACCTGGCCTTTGACCTTTGACCTCACATTTCCAAAGAGAATCACTGTCAGGTCTAATAGAACATGCATAGATATGTTTCATGATGATACCTTGAGTTACTTTCGAGATATGGAGGAAAAAGTGCAATTAAGCACTTTCACTTGACCTTTGACCTTTTGACTTTTGACCTTTTGGCAAAAACTTCCCACAGAATATATATTTGGTAATACATGCATACGTCAAGTTAAAAAAACAAACCTTCAGGCATTGCATAAATATAAGTAGTGATATTTTGAGGAGTTGACCTTGACCTTTGACCCCCTGACCTTTGACCCATGACCCCCAACTTTCCTAGATAATCACTGCCCATCGGTACAAGCATATATATACTAAGTTCCATGAAGATACCTTTAACCATTTGCGAGATATGGAGAAAAACATGAAATTTCAACCTTTTTTTCACAAAATAACCTGTGACCTTTGACCTTTGACCCCATGACCCTAAAATCCAAACAAAGGATTATTCCCCAGGATATACCCTCATACCAAGTTTGATGTAAAACCACAACACGGTTCTTGAGATATCGACAAAAACAAAACGGGACGGACGTCCGGACGTACGTACGGACGGACGGACGAACGACCCGAAAACATAGTGCCTCCGGCCACTTCGTTGGCGGAGGCATAAAAACATATCAGAACAATCTAGTTTGAAATAATAACGATCAGCGTCACCTGAGCTACCACTTGGTATGAAAAGTTAGTTTGCAGGCACAAACTCTTGTTTCTCAAAAAAGTCTGCGCGCACCAAGACTACTACATGCACCGCTGGCACTGCTGCAAGCGTCAGTGCCAGTGGTGTGTGTAGTAGTCTTGGCGCGTGCAGACTCTCTTTACGACCAACAAGGTCTTGTCACAGCTAAAGTGGAAATTTTTACATAGTGAGTTTTCAAGTTTGAGACATTATAACTCCTGAACCGCAAATGGTACTGACCCCTAATTTTCTCCAAATATTAATTCTATGTTAAGCAAAATTCTTAAAAACGTTTCAAGATAATCCTTCCGTCTTTTTCTGATTTATGCTCAATCAAGCATTTTCATGACTTTCCTTTTTTCAGAAAAATATCAAAAAATGAGTGTTTTTCCTTTATATCTCAATTCAGTTATCACAATCGCCCACAAAAATGGTATCAACTTGTAGGAAATTTTATTCTCTTTCATATGACATCACAATTGTTGAAATCTGATGTTTCTATCAAATTCTATCTTTCAAATAGCAAATTCAGTAAATATGGCGGCCATCTTGGACGCCATTTTGGATTTGGAGGCTTTCGCAACAAATTTTTTGAGGTAGACCAGTGGTATGTTGTTTTTTACAATAAAAATTTGAAAATAAGCATGGTCTACTTAGTTTGTAGAGAGAGTGGAACTCACTTGTTAAGTAAGCAAGTTTTTAGGGTTTGGCCCTCCGGTTATTATGACATTTATTAATTTCGGCAGCTGCGTCTGGCGGCCATGTTGGATTTTCGCAATAAAAAAGAAACTGATTTTAATTCTAATTCACTGAATCTTATTCCTCTTACCATTTATCATCAAATAGAGTTTAAAAAAACCCATCCCCAGACAAATCTTAACCACAGAAGGCACTTTTTAGGTCCTCTGGCGGCCATTTTGGATATTTGGCGGCCATCTTGGATTTGGGACAGATTTCAAGATGGCGCAGAAGCTTATTTTGTTAAGTATGGTCTAAAGTACCAGAATCAAGTGAGAAAACCTTGACTGGAAAAAAAGGCAGTTTTTGCCTGGCTCTGCCCTGTCTATATATCGTATCAGGGCAATAAACCTCGGCTAAGTACTGGTTTATAATTGATGGTACAGGGTTAGAGTAAAGATTACGGATAGGGTTAGGTTAAGGGTTAGAGTTTGGGTTAGGATTAGTTTTATGATTAGGATTGGGTTAGGGTCAGGGGAAGGGTCCGGAGTAATTGCCCAGGGGGTAATTGCCCTCGACAATTTTCGTTTTTAATGTATATCGTGAAATTGTCTCGGCCTCGTATATGATTGGTAGGATGCCGCATTATTTCGTATAATCGTGACAGGGAGGAGGAGCCACCGGACGTAGCGGTCGTTCACTTTAATTGCTT
This sequence comes from Diadema antillarum, assembly GCF_040938485.1. Lineage (NCBI taxonomy): Eukaryota > Metazoa > Echinodermata > Echinoidea > Diadematoida > Diadematidae > Diadema > Diadema antillarum. The sequence goes on from NW_027271881.1 coordinate 893,248, forward strand.
TAATATCAATATCAAGCTTTAAGCTTTTTGGACGGGTCTTCGCCAAGAATTTCGAAATCAATACAACAAAAATCAACCGATTTGGAACAAAACTTGAACAAACTTAAGTAAAACAAGAGAAAGTCAAAACAGAAACGTGACATAGACAACTTGCACGGCGGCGGAAGCAAAAAAGAAAAAAAAAAGAAAAAAGAAATTGAAATAGAATATCTCCCATGCATGGCATAAATACACATCAGCAACACAGTGGTAATTGCAACGAAATACATGTGTGAATATCAGAACACAGAGTTTGGAAGTTGATGGCGCGAAAAAAAGTGATACTACTATCAGAGGCACAAACATGATATTCTCCTCTAAATCAGCTTCTTTCTTACATTTTATTCATTAGCTGTTTTCACGGCTTTCAGTCGCGTTCCACTACGGACCACCTCCAAGATTTGTTACGGCCTGTTAGTGCCGTCTCGTTTTGTTGCGCTAACTCCGTTATAATATACGGCCTACAAGGTTTCTCATTAGCACCGGGACAGCCGAAGCAATTTTTGACAGTATAAAAATCTGACATGGCATCTACGGCAATCACGGCCTATCACGTTTGCACATCCCGTCCCATAACACCGCGTTGTCTCATGTCCATCCCGTCTTGTTGTGGCCTGAAACGTGACTGCCGTGACCGCCGGGAACATGGTGAAAACACAGCAATAACAGAATTGACTATCATGAAGTGCATTGTGAATCTTGCCATTCCAAGAGCAAACAGCAGTGCAGAGGCTAGCAGAGCAGTGCATATAACTGGGTCTTCTCTCTCTCTCTCTCTCTCTCTCTCTCATCAATCCAGAGGACCACTGGTCAAACAGATGTAATTTTCTTGGATTTTCATAAAGGTTTTGACAGTGTACCACACTCACACCTGAAGACCAAGTTGCGATATTATGGAATCAGAGGGGACACTCTAAAGTAGATTATATCTAACAGAAATAGGCGGCAAACAGTCATCGTGAACGGGGCTCATTCATCTCGGATGCCTGTCACCTCTGGAGTGCCCCAGGGCTCGGTCATCGGCCTGGTCCTACTCCTGCTTTACATCAACAACATCAACATCAACATCAAATTTAAAATGCACCTCTTTGCCGATGACAGTCATTTACCGGTGCATCAACTCTGGGTTCATCTGACACATACATGCATCCTCCAAGATGATCTCAAGAAACTAGCAGATTGGTCATCCAAGTGGTTGATGGGTTTTAACATCAAGATATGTACTGCTCTCATCATCACCAACAAGCGCAACCACATCGCAGAAGTACCTCTGCTTCAGAACTTGTCAAAAAGTTGGGATGGGACATTTTACACACTCGCAGAATTTTTGCTCAATACACCATGTTCTCCAAGATTCACCATGCACCATCATGTCAATATCCCACTTCCAGCGTATATAACCCCTGCTAAATATTTCAGCAGACACAATCACCTACTAAAGTATGAAGGTCCTGCAAGAACCACTGACAAACAACTCTTTCTACCCCCGCACAATCAGGACATGGAACTACCTACCCCTCCTGCAGTCACAGCACCATCAATTGCTGCTTTCCAGGAGGCCGCCCTATCTGTCATCAGAGGGATGCACCCTCCTGTGGGCTCCGGGCTACTCTAAACCTAGCCCTGGATTTTACTTGCACATTCACTTTTTGTTTAAAAATATACATACAGCTTCCTTTCTTTTTTTCACTGCCACCTACTTTACTTCTAACAGTGTCACCTCCTGTCGCACACCCATCCCAATTTAGCTTCATGGACAAGCAGCTATCGGGATTATATCTTGGTGAGCCGGTTTGCGCGTTGTGCTGGGATGATGTTGATCTGTCGAAGCACGTATTACAACTGTATGTATGTGAATATGATGTGGCCGGAACGTATTATGTTATATTGCAATGTAATGGCTTTAAACCTTACAGTCGTTACGAGTAGGCCGGATGAGTATAATGTAGGTAAACTTACATGTGTAGGTATGAATTTATCGATAAAAATTATTTATAATGATGTTCTTGAATTGTTCTGTGAAAGTGTTTAAGCATGTAAACTGTTTAGATTTGGAGAGCAATTAAAGAATATCAGACGTCTAGCCCATGACGCTTTCAGAAATACGAAGTTTTTCAATCTGTGTAAAAATTTCTATATTTTTTTGGAGACAAAATACGTGCAAATGTTGGGAATGTAATGATTCCAAGTAAAATTGGAGTCAAAATCGTAATTCCTAGGAATTTAGTAGATTGCAGTTTAATCAAAGGCAATCCATTGATACGAATGTATATTAGTAATTATAATCAATCGTTTGTGAAAAAAAAATTATCAAGCTGAAAGCATTGTGTAAAATTTGTTTTAAAAATGTTCAAACGTCTATTGCACATAAACCATTGAAAAACGTTGTCTATTTCCGTGCTTACAGCCTTAATCAGTGTTTTGAAGTTCTCGTAGGAGTTAAGAAATATTCCTGTCATACACTAAAAAAAAAAATATGAATTTTTAAAATTTGTCGAAGAAATTTATTTTGTCATTGATATATCAAAGGGACAACAAAGGGCCCACGATTGATCCATTGGGAACAGTATGTACGATGTTGGATTAAGGATTTCTTTGACTGATACATGTTGCTTTAAATAATGTACTAGATGACTAATCAATGACCCATGAAAGTGCTAAACCATGAACACCGTGTATTAACTTATAAATCAAATATCACGATCTATGGTATCAAATGGTTCCAAAGACTCCATTAATACTCAAATGAAGTTTTGTTAATTTGCAAATGATTCAGCAATATTATCTAATAATTGAGTTATAATAGCAAAGTCATTGGAATGTCCCTTTCTGGATCGAAACTGACTTGTATAAGTGGACCATTTACATGAAGAAGAATATAATTATACAGTTGTTTAAATGTAAATAATTTTCCAAGGTCGTTTTGCTTTGTGTCCATATGATATACTGTACTTATGGAAACGCAAGGTAATGCGTAACTGAAAATGATATGCTTTCAATAAGCAAACGCAGACACTGCATGTTTACTGCCGAAAACAACTACAAAGGTGAATGCCTTATAACATCATCATTCTGTTCAGCTTCGGTCAATACGAAAACCGCAAGAATCACTACGAAAAAAAAAAATTGTCATTGAATGGTTTTACGTTACGCGACTCTCTTACTGCTCGATCGTAATCTGATACCACGTATGGAGTTAAAATGTAGGCAGTACAACGAAACAAGCATCCCCTAAAAAAATATATATATATATTATCAGTCAAACATTGATCATGGATGTGTATACAATGTATTGTAGTGGCATTAAGTGAATCATGACTAGTCAGTGATGTCACCCCAGCAGGGCAAATCCTCAATACTGCATGTGATTTTATCATAACAAAGCTGTATAGATATAATTTCATTGGTGATAGTCACAGTTGATCAATATAGCTGAATATTTTACCCAATATCTTAACTGTCATTATATCTAAATCTTCAAGTTCGCTCATCTTGGGCATTCTACCGAGGGCCTATTTGTTTTCCTCCAAAACACAAAAATGATCGGATTTTACAACTGTGCAATTACTCAGTACATGGGCACAAACATGATACAAAAAGATAGAAAATACACGCGATAAACAGGCATAAGAAGCATGTTTGGCCAACTCATCTTGTTCATAACATTGGAGCATAAGAACGTCTACTATCAAAACGAATATCGAATGACTCGTTTTAATGGGCATTGAAGGAATTCTTAAAGCTAAACTTTCATGAATGGCAGCATTATTTTCCACAAAAGTTTGTGAACAGCAGATAGAAGCTGAAGACGAAATATGCAAAAATTCTCTCCATCGTACGATCTGGTAACCTCTGTTATTACCTGGATCATTGTATGTATAAGCTAGAAAATCGTGTGCCTCCTATTTCCTCTGATATGTTCCAAAAAAAATAAAGAAATGAATAGATTCATAAATATCCAAAGAATTTCACTTCCGGTTGACGAAAACCATTCCTCCCCCCCCCCCCCTCCCATTCTAGTTTTACATAATATTATGCTGGTCTTAAATTATGGAATTCCCTTGATGACAATATCATATTTGCACCAAGTATTACGCCATTAGAATTCATTCTGAAATCGTTTCTATTAAGTCCATATCCGGGTCTTCAGAGGGTCAATATTAGCCTTGAAATATTCAGTTCTCTAAACCTTTCCACTTAATTATTTTGATTTATACAATTCGTCCAACAAATTTCTTATGCCATCCAGTGGGCATATTCTTCTCTCTCCGAACTTTGAATTTTTGAAAGAATTTGTTACTTTTTATCTGCAATTTTCTTTCCAAGTCCAAAAATGATCCGTTTCAAACTCAACTCACGACTGCTTTCCACACCTATTTCTTGCTGCAAGAAGGCAATGTAATAGCGGGGCATTGTCGTCCACGTTTGATGTGTTCTTGCCAGTTTATACATTTACTCTGCCCGTACATGGTTCACATTTTTTGTACCTTATGAATGATGATTTGAAGGGAATGCATATCACAAGCTCTGCTTTTTGCTTCCCCTTCATTTTCAAAATTTTCAACATGATTTAGTAAATATTCATCCATAGCCTTCTCAATTTGATATGTGTTTATCATATTCGATGTTTGTAGAATATGTACATTGTTATTTTGTCTTTTCATGCGGTGTTTAGTATACTGATATTCTTTGTTAAAAGTGATGATAAACGAAATGAAGATAAAAAATTGCCTTTCTACAGTTCCTGACATTTTGCAAGGAATAGGTAGGCCTGCATAGCTGAATGAAGGAAAGAGCAACAATCGTGATTAAACTATTTGGAGAATGACTACGTCGTGATATACCAAAGAAAAATGTGAAAGCAATTACAGTCTTGTAAGTCATCATAAACAATTCATTAGCGGCACACAAGGTGATGGAAATCAAGATATTACTTTTCCTGGGGGAAAAAAAAATCCTATGAAAAGAGTCATTTCAATTATGAAAGGTATACCAGAGCCTAATTATCTAAAGTATGTCCTGGAAACATGGAAACGGGATATGTATACATTGTTTTTCTCTGAGAAAAAGAAAATAACAACAACAACAAAGAAAGAAAAAGTAAGGAAGAAAAGAAATGAGAAATACCTACTATATACTTCAATCAATATCCAACAGATATTGTATAAGATGTGATGTCAGATGTGATGTAGCTGATGAAAGCGAAATGCATCGATCGTGTATAACTGGTTGGGAGTAGAGCAGTATGAAATATTAATGAAAAGCTGCGAACTCAATCATATCTATTACATAATAAATATAATTAGATGTATATTATATCTATATCTATATCTATATATTATATACATCTGTAAAGTCTTATTTCTTTTATAGTGTCCAATCACGGACGGTTAACAGAGTCTAATCATCGGAATACTTTCCCGAAAACATGCTAAACATAACATAATAAAAGGCTTTATTTCGATACCCGTACTTTGAACTGAAAATATAGAAATAGGAGTCAACTCCATCTGGGTGTCACCTTCCATTTAGTTTTTTTTTTCTTCTTCTTCTTTTGTGGGGGATGGTTGGGAGGGAAGGAAGGCTCATATTGTATACTCCGCTGTTGTCGTGTAACAATACAAAGTTGACATGAAAGTAACCTCAAACTATATCAGATGTTGAGTTAATTCTCTTTAATGGCCACACATAGTGCCATTACGTCTAGAACTGAACACTGGACGTTTTCAGGCTGCTTATTTAGAAAGAATTGGCGCGTTTCTCAATAAGTCTGTATTACTAGTTAGTCACAATAGCAACAATTACACTGATGGCTCTTACTGGACCAGAACATAACTGCAAGCAAACGTAAAACCACGCAATACACGCAGCCACACATTTTAACGCCCATAGTTGATTTTCTTAGTTATGAAACTATAGAATATTTCATCAAATCTTTAGAATTGCTGTCCTAGTGTTATGTCCCCATAGCAATAGGGCTGGTGCTCTTACACAAATGCAGGGGGTGGGGAGGGGGGGGGAGGGGAAGGACGAAAATATATTTCTTAGTTTTGATCTATATCATGAGCAGTTTGGTCGAATCGTGTTTACACAAATTATGGAATATCTAAAAACAACCATGAATTTGAAAACTGCTTCATCACCCTAAATAAATCTGATACTTTTACTTTATGCAAGATTTGTTGTAGATCACATAACCTGTTTAAAAAAAGTTCGATTTATCATATGTAAACACACCACATTGTGATATGCGGTTCATACTATTGTGTCTTCTCGCGTAGGTGACGAATTTCATAATAGTTTTGTTTTTCCCTTATCTTCAAAGGAAGGGGTATTTGCTTAAAGAGTTAAGTAAGATAAGGTTTTCAAGTGTTTTGCACATGACATCACTTTTTGATATTAGAATCGTTTCTCAGTTGAAGAATTTAGCAAGATTTACTCTTCGTAATACTAGCTCAAAATTCTGAGAAAGAAAAATCGACCACGTGCCATAGATGGCACAAACACAGCTGGACCTACAGGTACTATTCGTAAAGCAGTGTCAGGACAGTGAAATAGCCTGCTTTGTTTAGCTTGTCAGAGACTTTTATTATACATGTACATTGTTTGTGTAGGCCCTATAGTTGTTTACAAGTTGGTGTTCTGAATTTTCACATGCATTATCTTATTTCAGTTTTATTGGTTTCTCTTTTGATTTTTCTCATGTTTGTGCTCTCATAGATTATTTCATCTTTGATATCTTTGTGTCATTATCTATATAATCGACAAGAAATGTATTCACAACGTCTGTTAAACTGTCATTCATATTCTTACCCCAAGAGGGGTGGAAAGAGTCAATAAAATTCTACTGATTAAAAAAAAAAAAATCTGCTGGCCCAAATATTGTCCAATGTGTGCCCGGTGACCCGTACCATGCTTCGAAAAGTGCTTGAATGGAAGCCGGCTGTTTGAAAATTAGAAAATATAAATAAACCAGCAAAAATTTTTTGAAAACGGTACGTGTATTTCAAATCACACGTTGTACGACTTCCGAAGTACAATTAATGTAATAATTTTTATGTTGTTGTCAGATACACGTGTTGTCATTTCCACGTACGATTTCCATGGGCAAATGGAACTGAAACATCTATATACGTCTTATCTGAATGAATGATGGAACCTCATATGTATCAAAGGCGTACATGTTGCTAAAGTTGAACTATGCACATGAACATGTCTAACTGCCTATGCATTTATTGCCACCATGACCGGTGATATAGGATGTTTGAATATTTTAAGAAGTTTAATAACGAATTACGATCATTCATCTATCCAAGCACAATGTTACATTTGTAATTTATGTTTGCGGTGCGTAATTACACATCGCTCCGGCATGAAAGTGTCAATATCGAGCTTTGGATCGGCGACAAAGACTAGATATGCTATTAGGGGGGGGGGGAAAAAATGTTTTGCACACGCACGAGACAGCCGTTTCCATTGTCCAACCATGCAGGGAAGAGGTGTTGTCTTAGCCGTCGCGTGGCAGATATAAAGATTGCTAATGATTACAAACTGCAAAAGATCATCTACTCCTGTTCTGTAGAATGACGTTGAGATGTTGATGGTGTACACGTTACTTTGTGTTGACCTTTTCAAGCTCTTGTATTCAGATATGCACGATTTCGACCCCATCACTAGTCTTAAGCTGTGCAGGAAATGGAGGTTTTATTCCTTCCTTAATCGTCAATCGTTCCGCTCCATATCATTGGATATGATCGTTTCAAACCTATATATAGCAGCCTCGATGTAGTAATCTCATTATGCAGCTTTTCATTAGGTAATATGGATTTTTTGAATAATATCAACAGCATCTTTTTCGTCTTTTACATCGACACGATCAGGGATGAGTTTTGTAAATATGCTGAAAAAAAAAGATTGATCAAAGCGATCCACATAAGACGGGGGAAAATTCTTTGCCTGTGTGTGCTAAGATGAATTTGCAATCACTTAAACTGTAATACACACAATTTTGGTATGCAACAAAGTTTCAATAATTGCACAATTTCGTTTCAAATTTGGTTGATATCAAAAAATAGCACCAGCAAAAAACAAAAACAAAAACAAATAAAAACAGACATACAAACTATATACATATATATATGTATATACATACATATATTTAGAAAGTAGCGTAAAGAACATATTTCTAATGTTATGTTAGAATCCATAGTATTACATATATATATATATATATATATATATATATATATATATATTTATGCAGCTTGGATGGCACCTTGTGGGAGACAATAGGGATGAAATTAATGCAATGTCATATAGTAGACACTAGACCATACGCAGACAACATTGTGTCCTCCTATGGTTTTCAACTATGCTGTATCCCATTCAATCCGTAGTTTACTGGTGACAACATAACAATCTTTTTATACATTGTCTCCGAAAGGTGCAATTTAAAGGTATATACAGTACATAAAGGGTTTATAGCTGCATATATATGTTTATATCATGTAGGGCCTACATGATGTTGAATATGCATAGGTATGCAAATATCATAAATTTAATTTTGTCATCGATTAATACTGATACTTTACGCTACTTACCATTCAGAAAGTCACAAGGGTATTATCTACAAGAGCTTCGCATTATAAGAAAAGATTTCATAGTCATAAAAGTGGGGGATTAGGTATCACCTTGATTTATACGCATCACTTTGACCTACACGTTTTTAACGCAGAGCTTCCTTATTGTACCATGAACGGAGACATTCATTTATTTTCATCTTCATTTTATTTCAACAGGGTAGCCCATTCAGTAAAAAGAAACAAAAACAAAAAACAAAAACAAAAACAAACCAAAAAAACTGCTCTACCAAAGGGGCCCTGAACCAAAAAGGAAAAAATACACAAATACATACATTCAAATACACACAATTACAAGTAAAGCAATATTGCACATAATATAACAAATAACAAAAATAAGCAAGATGTATCAAGGTTATACATTGAATAAGAAATACATCAAGAACAATTATGAATAAGAGAAAATGCAAGTAGTGAGTACAAAAGCGACAACAAATTTTATGAAGTACCAATAATACAGTAACACAGAAATGATATTGCACTAAGCTTTAAAAGATATTTGAATTTAGAAATTGAGATATAGATATCTACTCTTCTATTTAGACACCGCAAAATATGTTAAAAGGATTGTCTAGTTTTGGTTGAGACCTAACTCCAGGGCCCCATTTAAAAAAAGATGTTAGGATGGCAACTCTTGCTGGAATAACAACTTCCGATAGCAACAGCCAATCAGGAAGCTGGATTCTTGTTGTTACTATGAAAATTGTCATTCCACCAAGAGTTGCTATCATATCAACTTTTTATGAAATGGGGCCAAGATTTTTAACATTCTTGGTTGAGGTAATGAGAGACCTCTCATGAAATATGAAAGAGCATGTAAATCCAAGTGGAAATCAACATTTTTTTTAATGAAAATTGGTTTTGAAATTAATGAGGTACCCAAAACAGAGCAATCCTAATAAAAGTGGGAACCCCATTCTGCTATACGATTGCTTTGTTTAAAAATTTTTGATAGCTCAGCCATTCCAAAACCAATTTTCATCAAATAAACTTTGAATTCCTCTTAATATGGCATGCTCTGTACTATTTCACAAGTGTTTTCTTGATATCTCGCAAAAAGTGAAAAGCCCAATCCTCATCTCCACCAGTACTGTACCATCCCTTTAATTGCTTAGTATGATGTTGTTGTTTTTTCCAAGAGCTTTGACCCCTGATAGTGCAATGATTCTTATGATAGTCTGCTGGGTGTGACATTACGAAACACACACACGCACACACAATTATTTTTCTTTAAAGAAAAAACGTAATACTATACTATTTTTTTATTAATTTAAGCATGATGAAATTCTTCAGATATTGTCCCCTTTTGCCGATTGAGTTAGAAGAATATTCTGGATATTGATAAATCAGCACTTTCTTTCGGCAGACATGATAATATATTTTGTAGTTTTTGTATAGTTTCTTAATACCGCACTCTATATCATTCTACACTATATAGATTAAAAACTGTACTCATTATGTAGCACGATTGATGCGTTATAAACATAGACAAAATATTTTGTGGAACATTGTTCTTTAACTGTCTTATGTACCTACTCATTTTAGAAACCTTCGTATACCTTTCCAACGTGCTTGCTCTTTGAAAACATAATCTCCAATTCAGAACTTTAGAACCCATGAGCCTAGTCTGTCGTTTTATTTTTATAATTTACAGTTAACACAGTACAACTAACTTTTTGAATTCACTTCTTAATCGTAAGTCCACCCACGTATCTTCGTAAACTCCGTTCGCAATACAGTAGAAACAATATCTTATATGTCTGTCTTTACAAAAATTGAAATGACAGCATCATCAACATACAAAAACATAATTTTGTACCATTTACATATGAACATATATATAATCTATGAATATTAGATAAAGCAGGGATCCCAATATTGACCTTTGTGGAATATCATTTCGATATTTTTGAATTCTTACAGTATTTCCTGTTGAAAGATACACACTGTTGGCAACCAAAAAATTATTTTTTAACTAATTCGAGAGAACATCATGAAATCGAACCTTAATAATTCATCCAGTATAGGCCTATAATAACAAATGATGTGTGAGAATAAAACAAAAGCACGTTTGAGATCTAAAAAGCAAACATCCTGTCACATTATCTTCATTAATGTACTCATTTATATCCAATAATACAGTTGCTTTTGAAGGTGGTGGGCAAACGCCAGATTGACAATAACTATAAATAGCTTACATGAAGGAGGACAACATTGCTTGTTCACATACATCACATTGCCTTCGCTACATTCCACAGACTGGGACATCAACCTGATATTATTTTCTTGGAGACTGACATTGTTGGGGCGATAGGTGTCATTACGAGCAACGTTTAGAAGAATACATGGTTAAAGTGAATGACAATCATTATGAAGGCGTGAATGTGCTGTTCCAACTTGGTCTACACATAAAGCAATCGAGTAACCACAGCGACTCAGCATATCATGAATGCGTATCTGCTCAAAATCAGTGTACGGACGGTGGAGACGTTGTCAAAAGATGTGGCCTCTTCGTACGTCAACACCATGAATAATTCATACATATTTTCCCCTTTGATTTCTTGCGTCAGTTACCATGCTGACTTTGCTTCGCGGATACATGTACAAAAATAACTTGATTGTTATCAATGGCAATGCAATCTTTGTGTCGCAGTTCTAAGAGGAAACTGGGAAACAGTCCGAATAGCCCCAAACCAGCTTAAAGGAAGGAACCAGCTCTCATACCGGATAAAAACACATTCGCAAACATGAGAATAGACACCCACCAGTCCTATCATCTTCAGGGAAAAAATTCCAGGTTTACGATGATGAGCATAAGGAAGTGAATCAAGCCAACCGTAAAACACAAAAATAATGTCGTTCATATTATACGGATTTCCAACCGTAAAGAACAAAAATACTGTCGTTCAGTAGGATATCGTCACTAAAATGGACAAACGTTATAGCTGTCATTTCTTTGCGACAGAATTAGTCGTTGGCCATGCCGACATTGCATGAAGAGGCTACACACCAAAATCAATCATTGTTAAGGCATAAAATCCAAATTGATAAGTCATGATCTATCAGCCATCACCATAACTCATGTTATCAATTTCTATTCATTTCCATGTCAGAACAACCCAATTTTCCTGCTTAACCTCGTTCAACTGGAAACAGTGTCATGTGAGGGCAATTTGTGAACTGATCTACCTGATGACCTTATCAACCGTTATTTCCATAATGAATACGAATGTATTATTGCGTCAATCTCGTAATAATTGAGATGCATGGAATACAAGATAAGACGTTGGGGAAATACCTTAGTGATGGCCTAATTTGACAAACTCAGTATCAAAACAGATACTGAGAGATGGGGGGGGGGGAGATGGTGAAGATAGACAGACATGATAAAGTTATGTCTTGTAACATGGCTTGTCGCGACGTATAGATCATGGTCATGACAGTGAAATTGTTCTACGGTCAAACCCTCCATCATGCATGATATTTCTCGAACAGCTTTCGGGGCTTCGGAGAATTAGATATGTTGTAGAAAGCAATTTATCAATATCGCATCTTTGAATTGACTTATTTTTATAAAAGTTATGGAATTATGTATTACATCTATTTTTGATCTGTCGATCTTATTATTTGGATTTTGTACTTAGAGACTGCGGTACGGAGGGTGTTACTCCCCCCCCCCCCCCCCCCCCCCCACACACACACACACACTTCCGGCTCTTAAAGTGAAAATCGGCCTCCCCCCTCAAAAAAAAAAAATAAATAAAAATGATAATTTCACAACGAACGCCATGACGTTTCATATGTTCCGCCCTCCCCTCCCTCCCCCCCCCCAACACACAAACACATTCAAATCGGTGGTCCCTTGGTATTAATGATATCACTACATTTATTTCATTCTGATGGGTTTACTCTAAAATGTATGTAAATATACAGAGAGAGGAGAGACAGACAGAGAGGGAGTTGGCTTTTATAATTCGCACTAAATTGCACTAAATCGCACTAAATTGGCAAACAAAGTCACTTGGGGCGATCAGGTAACACTTCATTACGGTTGACTCAGTGTTCATGATACAATCCTTATTCGAACTTTAACTTTACTCATTCTCTCATGCTATATAAAACGCCGCAATTTTTGTGACATTGTTCAGTATAGGTTTTCCCGGCCAATTTCGCACTTTTGTCAGTCCATTTGATAAAAGGTTCATTCAATTTAGCGAAAATCCTCGTCACTGCATATTCTGTCATTCAAAATTGCAAGTTGGTCGTTCAATTTAGCATTTCGATCAAAGAAATTCGCACATGTGCCATTCGAATTCGTAAAACGAGCATTCAAATTGGCACGTGCTCTTCAGTCATTCAAATTCGCCAACACTGGCCGAAAGGGGTATTTCAGTCATTCAATTTCGCGTATGGGCAGTCAAATTCCTAACATGTTCATTCAAATTAACGTCATGTTATTTCTTTTTTTGAAAAAGTGATAAAATCTAAACGTGTATTTCCGTGTGACTTTTTGTTTCATCCACGCACTGTTAAGCAGTAAAAGTATTATATTCTTTACCATATATAACTTGAGTTTGTTGTTCTGTAACGCCCATTTTCTTTCATACATGTCATTTTAGGCCTACATGTACCAATACTACAGATTAACTTCATCTTCTTACAGTCATGACAGCACAAGTTAGATACAGACGTATTTCTCAAGAAGACAGAAAAAGAATTATAGAAACATTTGATGATCATAACCTTGACTTTCTAGAACTGGCCGACACACTCGGAATAAAGCACTCAACGGCCAGATAAGTTGTGGCCACATGATGCACTATATCTTCGGACTGGAAGAATCACTAATCACTAAGCACATTGAAAAAAAAAAAAAAAAACTGTTGCCAAAATCTCTAAAATAAGTACAAAAATATGAAATGTAATGACGCTTGCAAAACAATATCTATGTTGACAAAAAAATAAAAAAAGAACCAAAGCATAAACATGCGTGCTAAATTGACTGCAAAAGATGTTAAATTGGATGCCCAAAAATGAATTTGAATGAACGAGTGCGGCATGTCCGTGATCACGTGACTATATCATTCTAAATTGAATGAACGAATAACGAAATGGTGCTTGTTTTACGAATTTCAATTGAAAAAGTGTTAATTAGAATGAGGCTAAAGGTAATTTGAATGCTCCAAAATTAATTTGAATGAAGAGATCATAAAATTGAACTACCGAACATGTCATCTACGCTAAATTTTGCTAAATTGAATGCAGCAATTAGGAATTGGACTGACAAAAGTGCGATATTGGCCGAGAAAACCTATATTTATTGTCAACATACGCATCGGGAGGATTCTGCACATCAGGATTTCATTATCATTCTTGAAATAAGTCTGAAGTTGGATGCGTTGATTTTCAGGAACAGGAATACGCGAAACTAAAGATCGAAACGAAGTTTCTCTACCCATCTTCATCATAGTCATTAAAGACAGCCAAGTCGTTAGCAGAGCCTTAATAGCTATGGAAGCTCAATAGGATTTAGCACGGTTTATAGGGGATACGCCATACACGTCTTTATTCTGTCTACTCCGGAAGAGATGGAGAGGGAGAGGGAGAGAAAGGGAGAGAGAGCGCGGGAGAGAGGGAGTAGATATAGTCCATGGGCCAGGCCAGATATTGGTACCATCTGAGGTGGCACAACCTTTTTGGTGCCATTTTGTTTGTCGGGCATAGATATGCTTATCAAGCTATGATAGCATTTCCAAATGGGTAGCTTAGTCATCGTAAATGAATTTTTAACCAATTTGGTCTCGTTGTTATATCCCTATACTTCTGAATCGAAACTAACCGCTACACAAAGAAGAGCGCTGTCTTCTGTATGTTCCATAGAGCTGTAAAATGCAGCTCTATGGTATGTTCACAGGTGTTCTATTGTAAACGCGGTGCGCTTAGTCTTTATTCAAGGCAGCGAAGGGAATATCCAAAGGTTATGATGTCCACAGCGCTTAGTCTTTATTCTAGACGGCGAAGGGAATATCAAAAGCGTATGATACAGTGTATATCCTTTTATCTAAAAACAACAACAACAACAAAAGCAATTCTTCGTGAATTTTACCGTATCTTTCAATTATTTATCATTTTCCGGCGAAAACGCTACGGTGAAAACGCTGATACCACGCCAATGTCGCTTTATTTCCCTCCAACAATATAAGATAATGCAAAAACAATGTACCGGTACACAACGATACATTATAATGAATGATATTGTAAATGAACAAAGTGATTTTTGTTTAAAACTGATGTATTTGTTGATAGGTTAGTATAAAAACAGTATAGATAATCCCTTTTATGAGGAACTTTAGATATGATAACGGTACATTGGTCTAAATAAAGACTAGGCGCACCGCGTGACAGCTGTGGACATCATAACCCTTTGGATATTCCCTTCGCTGCCTTGAATAAAGACTAAGCGCACCGCGTTTACAACAGAACACCTGTGGACTTACAGAAGGCAGTGCTCTTCTTTGTATAGCGGTTTAGTTTCGATTCAGAAGTACAGGGATATAAAAACGAGACCAAATTGGTTAAAAATTCATTTATTATGACTAAGCTACTCATTTGGAAATGCTATCATAGCTTGATAAGCATATCTATGCCCGACAAACAAACTGACACCAAAAAGGTTGTGCCACCTCAGATGGTACCAACAACCCATTTTTCGGGTCTTGGCCCATGGACTAATAGAAGAGCTCTACGGGCCCTCAGCTCGGCGTGTCGCATCTATCAGAAGTTCTGCAAAATTTACCCACATAAAGTTTAGTCTTTCTCTGTGGCATCAGAGGTCATGAAATATATATGAGACAAACAACAAAACGCATTTACAAACTTTATGTCCGTTACCTTTTCCTTGACTTCATTTGCATTGCAATGAGCTCCATCTCTTTGAATAGAAAACCCCCACATTAAACGGAAATTAATATTCCGTGACCCAAGTAAGTCAAAAAAAAAACTGTGGCGCCTATCAACCCCCCTCCCCTCATGCACACAGACACAGACACACCTTCAACCTTATTTTTTTTTAATGTCTATTTTCTATCTTGACTCACACAGCTTGGGAGCCAGAACAGTCAAACTTTATTGAAATTTGGGGAATCCCCGTAGATCCCTATAGACAGAAACTCCTATATAGACCCGTCTTCTAGACTATAGGTACCTGCATGTTATTTCACAAGTCAATACTATGATAGCACGAACCTGACAATGTATCAAATACAAAATCAATACGAGGTAATGCCTTGGAATAGGTGCTTTTTCTTGATTCTTCCCAGGACATCTGGGCCCTATTTGATAAAAAGTTGATATAAAAGCAACTCTTGATGCTGAAATGCCAATTGTCATATTAATGACAAGAATCCAGCTTCCTGATTGGCTGTTGCTATGGGAAGTTGCCATTCCAGCAAGAGTTGCTATCCTATCATTTTTGATGAAATGGGACCCTGGTCTGACTTAAGGTCACACCAGACCCAGTGGCGACGAGGAAGCTAGGCCTACACGCTTCTCCTTCACTTCACCCCTGAGGATAAACCCTTCTGGCCCTCTTCCCAGTGACAAGATCGTAACGTGATTTAGAGCATTCCCAAATGTCTGCTATGCGAGGGTGACTACTGGTCGTTTTCCTGTGTCTCGGCGGAAACAGAAGTTGGAGTGGATTCCTATGCAAGATCGCCACGTTGTAATGCCCCAGTCACATAAACATCCCGGATCACCCCGGACCACCCCGGATCTGATCCGGGGAGAGATCCTTGTCGACGCCTTGGACATCCATGGACATCCGTGTATGTCCGTGTAGATCTGGGGACATCTGGGAGGCCAACACGGCAACTTTTGGAGGCCAAAAACATCTGGCGTCATCCGGGAATTGCCGTGTTGGCAGAGCAATCCGGGGTGGTCCGTGTGGCTGCCGTGAAGCTGCCGTGTTGATCCGTGTAGATGCCGTGTTTGTCTGTGTAGACGCCGCGCTCTTCCGGCCTTATCCATGGAGCTGCCGTGTGTTCAGTTATACCAACGCTCGTCGACACTCCATCGAGATCGAAACTATCCCGGGTCTCCCCGGATCTCCCCGGACCTCCCCGGACCTCCCCGGATCACCGTGTAGATCCTTGAGCATCCGTGTTTATATGTGACTGGGGCATTAACAGAAATGGCATGACTTTGGGTAATCCCCTATATCCCCAGTCACATATAAACACCGATGCTCAAGGATCTACACGGCAATCCCCGGATAATGCGTGCGATGATTCGGGGAGATCCGGGATAGATTTGCCCCAATGAAGCACCGACGAGCATTTATGACTGTACACACGGCATCAAAACGGCAGCTACACGGATGAGGCCGGACTAACACGGCATCTATACGGCATCTACACGGCGCTAACACGGACCATGCCGGACAAAGCCGGCATCTACACGGTCCATGCATCCAAGCACGGCGTCTACACGGACCAAGACGGCAGCAACACGGACCAACACGGCAGTCCATTCGTTGGAAATTACGGAAACTCCTTGAATCTTCGTTCTCCAATTCTTTCATCAGCCTTGCATATTGTCCCAGGTCTGGTCTTCTGGCGAGCCATTGACGAACCCACATTAGTCTCTTCTTTCGCACTCTTTTGACTGGTGTATAACCAATAACTCTACCTTTTCGTTTCCTTCTTTCAGCAAGTTTGGCTTTTACAATCAGAATACTGTTCTCAATTTGATTCTTTGCAGTTCAAGTTGGCAGCTCAGCAGCTTCAATCTCATGTCGTCGTCTATGGTGATTCAGCGCCTGTGGCAGCAGAGAGAAGTGAGATGATGTTGAAATTCTATCCCAATTTAAAGGGAAGTCGAGTGGGTCCGTGTGATCTTGATGTGAAAAAAGTGATGGACTGCCAAGGATACTCCTGGCACCTACACGGTCGTTCCACTCAACACGGACCTTCCCGGCATTTACACGGCAGCCACACGGACTACCCCGGATTGCTCTGCCAACACGGAAATCCCCTAATGACGCCGGATGTTTTTGACATCCAAAAGTTGCAGTACTGGCCTCCCAGATGTCCCCGGATATCCAAGGCGTCAACACTGATCTCTCCCCGGATCACTCCGGATCAGATCCGGGTTGGTCCGGGGTGATCCGGGATGTCTATGTGACTGGAAGACGCAAACGCATCGCGTGTACAGTGTATTCATCAATGATGGCGTTGATCTCATGTCAACTGGTCGCATATCAACGACTTGTGAATTGTGGCACTTGCGTCAGGGTAGGCCTATGTCTTTGTTACGAGACGCTCTGTCTTTCCCGCAAATCACGTCAGTTATACCTAAATGGCACTCGACTCAATTCAGAATGATGAACGCTTCAAAACAGCGTACTGGATAAGTGCTGCTACCAATTCCGGAAATTCACTTCTTTTCTGTACCGGAGTAGCTAGTAGCCAGAATTGTCAATACCTTTCCTGTTACGCTTGGCACATAATAAGCAGCAGTCTGATCTTCATCCCAACCCCTAGCAAAGAAAACTACGAGCGTTTTATAGCGTCCCTCAGCACAGTTCCATTACACGATGGAGGCAGAATCACTTTGACTTGCCGGCTTTTCGATTAGTACTAGACTGCTCTAATAGCTGTCTCCCTCCCGAATTGGATCAAACTTTTAATTTTGTTTTCATTTGGTTTCGACGGCTGTCAAGCGCTCCTCGAGTTCGTTTTGGCTTTCTGAATCTTAGCAACAAAACCAAAGCAGTTATATCGGAGTGTATTCACAGACTGATTACCTGCTTAACGACATTCCAAACCCCCCCCCCTTTTTTTTGTCGTCTTTTGGTTATGTCCAAAATATTGTGCTAAGAAACTATAGTAGGCCTACTACTAAAACTGAAGCTGCTGATAACACTGAAAAAATGTTATTCGCATTATTACTAATTCTTCATATTCATCATACACAGTGCCCCTTGTTCATTTCTTAAACGCCTGAAAGCGCTAAGATTTTCTACAAACATTCATAATCATGTACAAGTACACAACCTCCTTGCTTCTTCCTATTCACTTAAACATGAATACCCACTCATACGCAACTCGCCGTTCGTTTAAATTTTACCTTGTGAACCCAAAACTAGTTTAGCCCAGAACTTAATCAACCATTACAAATTCCACGTCTGGAACAACAAACAAGATCAACTCGAATATTGTAGGCTTTACTTCTTTCTTTCTCTTTTGACGCGCAACTGAAATACTTACCGAAATATTAACAAAGCAAAACGAGTCTCCTGATGCAATAGATTTTACAGGTTTTGGTCACTCCTCAACTACGTGTTCAATAGCATGAAATGTTATGTGATTTGAGACATCGTAGTCCGCTTTGTCCTTTATATACAATAATTGCTTGTAAAAATGCAATTTTTGCAAACTTTCATATCCATACAGGCACAAACTTTCTCATACATCGAAGACAAACACATCCAGAACTTAGAATAATATCTCGCTGTCACACTTGCACAAACATATACCTGGTACATTATCACATAAATTCATCGGAACATACACGTAATCGTAACTACATACCCTAACATCTACCTCCACACAAACGTAAACAAGATATCATTGTCCCACAATTTGTAGTTTCACCTTCAGTTGTTTATAATACATTGTTTAGCAACGTAAATGAAAATTGTATAAGATGGGTCTCATCCAGATCAAGCTCTGTTTATTAATGGGATTCTCCTGGGCCACATGCATGAAAGATGTTATGACAGCAACTCATTTCTAGAATAGCAATTTTCCTCAGCAACAGTCAATCAGTAAGCATGATTCTTTTCGTTTCCATGACATTTGCTCCTCCGGCAAGAGTTGCTGTCATAAAGCATTTTCTTTTTTAACGAAATGGGGCCTTGTATCACTTTCTCTCTGCTTGACGTTTGAATAAAGTAACGCAATGATGCCTATAGTTTCCCATATAGGAATAATGTTGTTATGGATTTGGCAGTACTTATATTGATTTGCGTCTTATATTTCCCTCCCTGAACACTTTATATCCAGTTGCTTGTACCTGGAGAGAAAGAGAGAGGGAGAAAAGAAAACCACCCAATCCATCAAACAGACAAAAACAAAAAGTGTGTGCAACAAACGCTACATTTTCAAGCTTCCGAATCTGACGATAGGTCGCGTCCAATATTTGGTTCAACAAGGATGATGCGGACACTGCCAGACGCCGTGCTCGGATTCAAGGCCTCAACGTGTAGATCAGCGATCCCCTGAATGGTCCTTCTGTGATCTGCCGTGCCTGGAAGATGAATTGCAGAAGCAAGTGATAACTCCTTAGCAGAAGTAACCGACAAGCGAGACCGGGACGAAGTCGCTCCTCTTAGAATGTCACCTCCGTGGGAGGTATGTCCAATGCTGCATCCAGCAACGCACTGGGGCTTCGTTTGCGTCACATCTGGCCGCCCACTGGTGATGATATCTGGAGATATTTCATCGAGATTTTCCAAACCTACCCTAGCGAGGTTCTCTGGTCGCATCGAGTCCACCCCATCACAGCCAATGTCGTCTGTGGTTATATTCATGTCGACGCGCTCTCTGCGCTGGTTGAAGGCGATGTTGATGTTCTCGACCCTTGTGTGAGGTCGTGTGGTGACCGGATTCGTTTGCTGGCGTCGACGCCGCCATTCGAGATCACCATTAATACTGAATTTCCACGGAAAGGGCTTCGTCCAAGTTATTTGCGGCCTGGCTTGTGTGAGGCCTCGTCTCTTTCTGAGCGACTCTACAATAAGAAGACGTCTTTGAGCGTGGCTGTTGAGTTCAAGATTTATGGTGACGGTGTAGCATTGACAAGCACAGCAGCAAAGGAAGGAAGAAACTTCATTTCTAAAATTTTTGTTGAAAATGTAGTATATGATCGGACTGTAAATGGACGACGTTTTGGCAAAGAAGGCCGGAATAATGACAAAGCTGTCAGGAATACTTTGGACTTGTTCAAAACTTGCCCACAAAGCGATTATAGTGTAAGGTGTCCACGTTAAGATGAACGCTACGGTGATGGCACATGCTGTCTGTTGGCCAAAAGAAATAAAAACATTCAGATTATCATTCAAGTTCAAGTTCAAGTTCAAATTTATTCGTTTTTCCACAATAAAGTAATATATATATACATAAATCTCACTTTCTTGAGCGACAGAAACAATGCATGTAAATTTGTACAGAGAAAACAATAATAGGAAAAACTAACAGTAGCGATACATCGCAATATAGTATTATTATCATTATTATTATTATTATCATTATTATCATTATTAGCACTATTATGATTACAGAGTAATTATGATTACAAAGTATCTGTATCTGATACAACAGCAACAACAAAAACAAAGTTTAATGTTCATCTGGACCCTGCATGTTCTGCCATGA
Organism: Diadema antillarum; assembly: GCF_040938485.1. Classification (NCBI taxonomy): domain Eukaryota; kingdom Metazoa; phylum Echinodermata; class Echinoidea; order Diadematoida; family Diadematidae; genus Diadema; species Diadema antillarum. Next base: position 914,363 of record NW_027271881.1, read on the forward strand.
TTTCCTTACTTTTGACTTAATTGTATTTCTTTGGGATAAAAAGTCAGTCACTAGTACTCTGATGATTCACAAGGCAAAAAAGTCCATTGAAATATAAGAGAAGTAACTTTTCCTTGAAACTGTTTGTATGTTGGTAGCTTGTTCCTACCTTTATAAGACGCACTTCCAACACGATGTTGTTCCTGACATTGATGCGCCTATTATGAGCGATCATCCTCCGAGCGATGGCGGCGTAGCAGACAACGATGATGCCGAAAGGTAAGGCAAACGCGAGGATTACGATGACATACGTGTAAGCAAGGCCAGCGGCGCTGGTATCAGCAAAATCTACGGTGCACGAAACTTTGTACGGTTCCAAGACGTATCTAAAAACGCGAAAGATTAACATTTTGAGTGATACACCTTTGAGTCTTTCAAATTACCTTAAATTACCATAACATTATGAAATGTGACACAGCCACAAAGGAATATCAATGAGTATCATGACTCCTGTGTACATGAATTTCACTTTATTTGATAAAATAAATAATGTAGAAAAGGCTGTGTTAATGGAGCTGTGTGTCTAAGCAACTGATTCTCTGATTTTCTTCTTATTGTATGGAGCACTGCTATATTCATGTCAAACCTAATACCTTACCACGACTCATTGGCCTATGACGTATAAAATAGCCTGCCATTTTGTTCTTTTTTTTATTGAAGGGTATGTACCAATTTGATGTTATCATAAATCTCAGCAAGGGGTATTAGGCCTGTTGCAGAACGGAATAACGACGGGCCCAAATCGTCTGTACAAGTTTTTGCCCAAAGGTAAAGTCTGACATGATAAGGTGACGAAATGGGTTCGTCATGATGCTTCATATGTCCAGTTGATTTTTTAACGTTTCTCATCAGAAGACATCCCCTCAGGTCATGAAATCATGAAAATTCAGATACTTTAGACAAACTATGTGAAAGTGATGATGGTACAGTTTTAAACAGTTTCACATGATACAGCTCTGATTTACGCTTTTGCACAAATTTCTGCACAGGATTGACTTTTGTTTCACGTGCTTACATGCCAGTCGTCCATGCATTAAATTTGATATTAGAAAAGCTGATTGTATGCTGAAAATTCATTACCATGACGCTTTGATGCCTAATTGAACATGTTGACTGTTTAAAAACGTTTTGAATCTTTAGTAGAGTTATTGCCGGAAAGATTGAATTCTCATAAAGTAAATGATATTACAAAATTCAAGTCCTTGTCAAAATGGTGCAGCACCAATTTCGTTTTTATTGCCTGACCACTAGGACTATTTCTTCTTTGAAGAAAAAGAAAAACAAACAAACAAACAAACAAACAAAAACGCACATAACACAACGGTACTATACTATACGTCTTTTCTTCACTTCTTCACAAAGCGTTGTAACACAACAATTAATATTTAATACTCGTAAAATGCAACGTAAAACAACCAAAACAAACAAAACGTTAAAGAAAACACAAATTCATGTATCCAGAGTTGACAAAATGATACACAAAGGAGTCATTTACTTCTTGATGCGCCTACCTACTCCAACCCATCAACGGTGGGGTAGTGATGATGATGGCAATGACCCATATTGCCAGTACGGCACGGAGAACGCACTTGCGAGAATTATATTGGTCTGTACAAAGTAGAATATTAGCATAGAATATGAGTCCGACATCGATAAAGTACATTGAAATTCAGGGGCGGACCCAGGAATTTTGTAAAGGGGGGTGCGCAACTAATGTTTCTGTTGCCACTTCCAGGTTTCATTTCATTTTTTTTCTTTTATTCCTTTTGTTTTTAACAAAAAATAAAGGGGGGGGGGCGTGCGCCGCTTGCGCCCCCCTCTGGATCCGCCACTGAAATTCTAACTCAGTTTAAGTCGTCATAATACAAACTTATAGGTGCTATAAACGAGAATGAATACCCTGAGCATAAGACTACGTCACTGAAAATTGAAATAATCGAAACTTTAAAGATAATGTTCAGGGAGAAGGTTGATAATTCCAAAATCAAACTAGAATAAGAGAAAATGCAAGTATTCCAAATAAAAATTGTAAAGAAACATTGTATTATCAATTTATGCACTACCTATTCGCTTGCACACATTCCTATTGAGGTGTTTCTTGTCACTCTGGAAATAGAACCTAAGATATATCATCTCCAGTGTCACAACAATTAATCAAATGACCTTTCTTGACAATCAGAACCTGGCTACGGTATCTATTCATGCATCTTTTTGTTTCAGTCATCGTCTTCTTTTATTTTATTTTTGTTCGTTCTTCTGATAAATACTGATGATTACGTGAGTATATCGTCGCTGGGGCGACAAGACATCATATCTACAAAACGTCAATTGTTCAGGAGAGCTAAAAAACATGGCAGCCAATTTGAAAGCACTACATCAATATAATGGGATAGACCTTCCTTCGACATGCCTTTGTAACTTCATTTTTGGGGTAAGACAGGTAGGATTTGGACAGGACATATCTTAAATAATCATCTGACCATTAATCCAAAAAAGCCATTTTCACAAAAAATTCACATGCAAAGTCTTGTCACCCCAGCAACGATATATATATATATATATATAATCATATCATATCATATCATATCATATTATATTATATTATTTCTGTTTAGTTTTGTTTTGTTTTACCCCCTCCGTCTCTACAGCGGTGTTGAAACCAACCGCTCTGGGAAACAGAGAGTTCGCGATAGCTGCCAATTAGTGGCTTATAACTAAAATACATTTACCGACGTTTTCGCGGCATAGTTTGATGTAACGGAAGATGGCAATGGTTGACAGTGTTCCCATGCTTACGACGCCAAAGAGGAAGCCCGCAAAGCCGTACCACATACAACCAGCATCTCCAAAGTACCACTGTAAGCGGTTAGAAAAAGAAAAAAAGTTACACGTTTTCGTTATTGTCATTATCATGGATGTTTCTTTGGACAAGCTCAATAAAATTCGAGTATCAAAATCATGTGATGGTAAGAAGAAATGACGACAGTCACTCTGTCCAGACTTTTGAAATAATCGTGAGCAAATCTAGATTTTCAGGCAATTACGAGCAAATCATGGAATATGGAAGTGCAACATGACCTTTAGCTCATGAGTCAGTTATGACCATGTATAGCTCTTCATTAGTTTTGGCTGCAAAATGATTACATAGACTGTATGTTTCTGGAAGACATAAAGGTGACTGGGATGAAATAAAATCAATGCGATGTTGGGAGCCTTATATACATTTATTCTTCTAAATGTGTTGAGATTCATTTTATCTTCTTATGTGAACTCACCGCCGCGTACTAGTATATCATACTTAATATTATCTTGGTGCATGCAATAAGCGCCAGATTTATTGATTAATTGATTGAAATTCAACCAAAGAATATATGAGTTACCTACCGGTTTTGAAACTTTCTGCGCACTGACAGTTCTGGCAGTTATGGCTGGAAATTTATCAAAAGTAATGACTGTGGTCTTTGACTTTGAACTTTAAACTTGCACGTATTTTATATAAATGACGAAAATATTTGTCAATTGAATTGTACCCTCAAAGGTCATATTATTTTTGGCATTTGACAACACCTAAGGAGACACTACTAAGAAATGTTATTGTAGCCAATATCAAGCCATCTTTAACATCAAAGGATTTTCCCTAGCTCTGACCTTATACGGGTTGATTCGATAGGCAGCAAGATGTCGGTGACGATAAGTACAATTTTCAAATCGTCATTCTAATGACATACATTGCTATCACTGGCCTTCTCGGCCAAATGATTCAACCGCGTCTTTTTTGTTTAATTCTATAGAAAAAAAAAGAGAAAGCATCAATATAATGCTTGCGATAGTCAGTTAGCGATATCTTGACGAATATCTTCGCAACGTGCTTGCTGGTGGCTGCAACAATAGCATCGTCAGCCATGGCACCTGGGCAACAAATCGCTCCAGTGAAGCTTATCAACGTAAACATGGTAAACCGCAAATCTCCTTGTTCAAAAGCGTCATTAATTTGTCACAAGGCCTGCTGACGTTTTCATTTAGTCCACTCCCCTTTCAGAATTTATGACCATGAATCCACGGTGTGTGCTCATAATTATCATCCTTGCCTTTTTTTTTCATACTGCTCAAAGGAAGATCCATTAAATTAGTAAAGATGATCTGCAACGAGAAAGCATAGACGCCCTGCCAGAGATTTCATTGCTAAAACTCTGAAAACTGTGCGAAAAGAAATTCACAATGGAATCCACTCATCACTGACTGGTACATCGTATCTGCAAACTACTGCACGTCTGAATATTATTGGTAGAGTGATAAGGACGAGAGATGGAAGGTTAAAAGAACACACACACACACACACACACACACACACATACACGCACACACACACACACACTGATGTCTGTTCAGTGTATTGTGGGGAGACATGACGACAGAACCACAGTCGACGCGATACACCTATAAACTGCGGTATGAGTGGATTAGCAATATGAGTTAACGTCACGATAATTCTATATCTTTTTAGATTTACATATAGGCACGTAACTAAAGGGGCGTCCCCCCCCCCCCACACACACACACACTCGAGTAGGATCTGTTTGTGAAACAATGGAACAATCTAGTTTGTTTATTTTTGTTTTTGCAACTTAAATAAACATCGTATATTATCTTTTTTTTTGCTTGAAAATTTTCCAAATATTCTATTCAAAGTTATGTGCACCACATCATTAAATCTCAATTTCAAAAATACAAAAGCTCCCGTATTATTATGAGATGAAGGCGGTCCTCTCCCACATCCTCATCCCTCTTAGTCGCTGCGTTTAGCGAATAGATTTTCAAATAATTTGAGCAGTAAATTAGAAAGTTCTTTACACTTTATTTGAACATAACACATCGACCGTTTACAGACTAAGCAATAAGTAAATGCATGGTTTTTATAGCCCAAACTTCAAAAACTAGTCAGCGTGTTTGATTCCTTTAAAGTTTCTTACTTTCAGCACAGACATCACCTGCGTTAGTTACATCTTTAGATCTTCGGTAGATGATAATCTACTGGATAGAACACTCTTAAAACATCCGAGTCAGAACTGACCCAGAACTGGGTCCGTTGGGGTCACACACCGCTCTGGGTCAAAAATGAATTGGAATTTGGTCATGAAGACCCCGAATGGGGTCACCCTGACCCAATTCATGACTCTGAATGGGTCAAATCTGACCCCATTCCTTGTCATTTCTGACTTGGAACGGTGTGTGACCCCAATAGACCCAGTTCCGGGTCAGTTCTGACTCGGATGTTTTAAGAGTGAATCAACAAAATAATATTTGTCAATTGAGCCTGCTAAAAAAAGAAAATCACAGAAATTACCGACATAGCAATTATTACTAAAGGGGATTCTATAGTATTTGTTGAGGTGAGGATTCAGCTTTTAACTTTTTGCGAGATACTCAGAAAACACTTCATGAAATCTAACGGAACATACAATTCAAAGAGGAATTAAAAGTTTATTTGATGAAAAATCGGTTTTCAAATGGCTGAGCTATCCAAAAACAAAGTTAAACATAACGATCCTAGTGAAAGGTAGGTCTCATCTACTATTAAGATCGCTTGGTTTTGGATAACTCAGTCGTTTTCAACACTAATTTTCATCAAATAAACGTTGCATTTCTTTTAGAATCATTATGCTCTTTCGTATTTCATGAGATGTTTCTCATTATCTCAAAGTTGTCATTGTAAAAACAAAACAACAACAACACGTTGCTTATTAAGTATCTTGAACTGAAATTCTTTGCTTCTTGCATGAATTGACGCTTGCACTATAAGTTTACGTGCTTTACCTAAAATCCTGCTCTGTCATATCAAAATTAGACTGCATTATAAAAGTACTAACAGGCGTTTCATATTTAAATTCCACTAATAAATCATAAAAATGTCTGCTCTTTAATCGGGCACTCAGACGTAAGCGTTCCGGAAGAACGACAATATCTTTTACGTCTTGGTGAAATTCTGCACCGACTGATAAAACCTGTATTTCTGTGTTCTTTTTAACAGCCGACCAAATACCTTGTAACCTCAGATAATCATTACTATAAATACCAAACTCCACTTGTAAAACACGAAAATCTTTAAGATAACCTTCAGGGGTTATAATTTCATGTAGCAGACAGATACCCTTGTGCCACATTCTTCTGTAAAAAAAAAAATCATCTTTTTTTTCAATCTTAATATCGGTATTATTCCAAATTATCTGTGATCTGAAAGCTTGATTTTCCATTGGTATGGACATTGACAGCCATTTCTTCAAAAGAGAGGAGTAAAATCTGGGTATTCATCTAAGTAATATTTAAGGACTTGAAACCATACTTGTGAATTTTCTGGTTTCATCCTATTTATCCAAGTCAACTGTTGTGCATCGATAAAAGATTGTACATCTAACATCTTCAGACCGCCCATGATCAATTCTTGTATCATCACACTACGTTTAATTCGATCTGGGCCATTCCACAAAAAGTCATAAAACACTCTTTCAATCTCCTTTACTATTTTCTAGGGAATGATAATAGATGCAAAAAAAATGAATAAATTTTGAAATTCCAAAGGTTTTAAGAATAACAATTTTTCCGAACAGTGAAAGTTTTCTAATTTTCCATAAACTCAACAATTTTCTCAATCCAGACATCAGTTCGGCCATTTTATCATTTTGAAATCGCTCTGCATTATAACCAACATAAGTTCCCAAGATTTTTATCGTGTCCACAATACGAACTTCATATTTTAACATATTTTCTATCTCATCTTTTTCAACCGATCTTGTTTGCTTAACGATCAAAATCTCTGTCTTTTCTTGGTTACATTTTAAACTGGAGCATTTACGGAATTGATCAAGAATTTTAAATTAACTGTTGATAGATGAGGTATCGCGACAAAACGAACAGAAATCATCAGCATAAAGTGACAATCTAAACTCTTTGTCGTTAATGGTGATGCCGGCTAGATCTTGTGAGGAGCGCAAACGGGTTGCTAATGTCTCTATTACAATGATAAAGAAATAAGGGGACAAGGGATCACCTTGTCTGACACCACGTGTTATCTGGAAATAGCCAGTTGATGTCCCATTATTTAGTACACATCCTTCAATATTTGAATGTAAAGTTTTTGTCCATCTAATGAAAGACGGACCAAATCCAAAAGCGTCTACAAGTAATGCATGGTACATAAACTCATGGTCGATAAAATCGAATGCCTTGTGAAAGTCAATCGATACAATGAAACCATCTTTGTGTTCAGTACGCAGAAAATGAAACATATCATGCACATTACGTATGGATTTCCCTTCCTTTGATGAATGCCTGCTGATCTGAATGAATTATTTCATCTAACACTCGTTTAACCCTCGCAGCCAGTGCCTTAGAACATATTTTTGCATCTACACTTAGAAGTGAAATTGGACGATAATTTTGTAAATCTCTTTGATCTTTATTCTTTTGAGTATCAGGGTAATAACGCTTTGCTTCTGACTAATCGACAGTTCCATATTCTCATAAGAATAATTCAAAGAAGCTAAAAAGAGGTTCTGAAATGGTGTCCCAAAACTGAACATAGACTTCCTTCGTGAGACCATCATTGCCTGGCGATACTTAATAATATATTACCACTAAACTATAAGTTGTTTAAAATGAAGTTAGTATAATTATTCCCCTTTGTGTTCATAATTATGGATGTATTGAGAATGAAACGATTGAACACATTATGTGGAACTGTAAGGTGTCACAAACATTTTGGAGGGAAATAACATCTTTTCTTACGATTATAGATTTGCCATCCCTTGATGTGAAGACGGTATTAATTGGAGTTATAGAGATTGATATAAACAAAACACTGGTAAACCATATCTTACTTATAGGAAAAAGATGTATTTATGCAAGCAGAAGTAACAACACTATTCCCTGTTTGTCCTCTTTTAAGGCTATGTTATCAAAATCATATCGTGAAGAGTGTTATATTGCAAAGAGACAAGGAAAAATCAATATACATAACCGAAAATGGGAACCACTCAGCGGTATAATCGAGCTGAAGATATTGTGGGGATATGCTAATTATGAATGAGACATCAGCAACGGAGGGGCGCCCCCATGTGGCAGGCACCTCTCTGCTTGCTGTTTACAGGTGAGTTGATGGAAATGAGAATGTCGCAAATTACACAAGAATTTCAGTGCTTAGATGTTATGGTGCTGTATTATCACTATTGGTAATTGTTATGAAGAGTTTTAGGGGCCAAATAGGCATATTATGTGGAGGGAGAGTGTTTGTCATAATTTACATGAAGCCATTCTGTGTCTCTGGTTGATGGTGGTCTTGTTCAGTGGCACTGAATGCACGGTAACATATGTATGTACGTGCCTGTGTTAAGTCGGTCTACGGACGTGTGTTGTGTGTACGGGCGTATGTAGTTAATTGCGACTGCCGTAGCCTTGTACGCACGATGTATTCGTAGTGCAGTAGTACAATGCAAGGGCTGCAGGCCTGCGTAGGTTTGTGTACGTGACCAATTACGGTATCGAACAGTGTATTATGTAGCGCTGTGTAACAGTATAGGGCGTTTAGCGTGATCTGTGTACTCTTGTATTACATGGTGCTGTGTAGTACGGGGCGCCTATAATAGTGTGAGAAGATACCTAGTTGATGGTTTTTGATGGAAGCTATTTACCTATACTACATTTTGGTAATGCATTTATGGTGATAGAGTTAAGGAGGATTGAAGTTTAACCGAGGTGTGTAGCGTAGGCACATTATAGGTACAATGTTGCAACATTTGTAATGTGTTTAAGGTGAAAGAGATGATAGGAATCAAAGTTGATCAGAAGAGATGTGCAGCGTAGTAAAGGCACAATGTTGTTCAATAAGGGTTGTACAGTAATTCAGCTGAGGTTTTAATTAATAGAGGGAACCTTTGTATTGCATTCCTTAATGACTCGTGATGGTTGTGTAGGTTGCAGTTATAGTGCTACAGCATAACTTTTGTAGTAGGAGGGTCTCGGTGTAAGAAGTGGTGTGAGTTAATTATTTCGGTTAATTATAGGCTACAATGAGTGGGTTAGAGGTGTGTGTACTTAGTGTCGATGGTAACATTTGAGTTATGTAGAGGCTATGGTAAAGAAGGAGTTTGATAGAGGTGTCCCAGATGAGACATTCTTTCTTTTAGGATTCCAATTGTTGTAGACGTGCATGAATATACTAATTATTGGATTAAGCTAGGGTACATTTGGATATAGTACCATAATTATATATCTGACGTATCATATCATATACTTCTTATGTCATGTGATAATTCTCACAATACATTGCATGCAGTTCGATCCTTAAGGTGGGAGGTTATGAAAGACGAGAAGACTCGGTAGTAATGTTGGGACGTATTTTAATACTGTGCCTCTTTTATGGTACTGTATGCATATGTTTTTGAACAGTTGTGTCTAGTGAAATAACACGATGAGTTTTTAGGTTACATTCAGCTGTTGATGGCAGATGCTTCCATTAGTTATAAGATTATTGTTGATACCCCATTGTGGATTTTTATAGCTACAGAGACAAGAAAACTCACTTGGTATCTGTGTGTTATTATGAATGAGTTGTTTTGGTGTTAAACATGTGCGGATTTGATGATGTGCACATAGTGTTTCAAGGGTTCTCCTAAAGTGCATTTTAGGAGCTGTAATTGTGTTATGACTATATTATAAGTCAATAAAAGAGACCTCTCTGCTTGCTGTTCACAGGACTCCTGTCGAGTGCTTGTCTTTATTGACTGCACGACCTCCCACCCGAACCCACGTGCCGTATAACCATGTCTCCTTCATAGACACACATACCCACACACACCGTCTTCACATCAATCCTGCCTTCTCCATCTCTCTCATCCATCCGCCCCACTTTCGGCCCACCCCCTACAACTGGCGACGAGGATGGGATGGGAGGATACAGCATAGTCAGATGTCACTAGTGAGAGGACTTGGGCTGAGTTAATGCAGCCTGGATGCTCCTAGACGGCTTAGTGAAAGATGCAGCGGGAAGTATGGGACTTAAAGGGGGAGTTCCAGTGGGGTCCTTTCTGAAGATTTGGTGGTGATGTGCTCCAGGGCGTCTAGGACGGGTAGACAGGAAGAGCTGGTGGTGAAGGGGATCTAGAGATGGACAGAAGATGGTTCCAGGTAGCTGCAGGACTGCTTGCGGATGACGAGGTGGTGATGTAGAGGACTCGAAGTTCAGCTGCAGTGGATGAAGTAGCGGCAGACAGGCGATTTCGAGTAGACTGATGTGAACTTGAACTGGTGCAGCCTGACATTATTAGATACTAGAAGGGATGATGTAATAGATATTATCCCTGTTTGAACTGGTAGATAGCCTGTTTAGGTAGTTTTCACCACCTTTCATGGAGAAAGGACATGATGCGATTTGAGGTTGTTGTAACCTGCTGAGGTAGTAGACGTTTTTGTGTGATTTACATACAGTTTTGTCCTATCATGTGTGGATAGAGTTATTACCGGATTTAAGGGCAAGGGGAAATAGGTAATTGGTCGATGGACTCAGTTTTGAAGTGTCAGTCCTGAGATTTAAACTATTTGGGACGGTATTGATGCGGAGTATACAGAGTTTTGCAGACACTGCAAGTATACACAGGGGATTTTTTATGAATGTGGGACTTACTGTAGTGATTATACTGTGAAGGGCTATTGAAGTTAGACCTGTCATGTTTTGGGCAGGTTTGCTATTTTTTGATACATTGTGTATTACTGCAGTAGGTCATGAGGTAGTGTTGTACTGCTTTGATGTGGGTATTTGTGTCTGTATTTAAATGCAATCAGTGATACAAGTGTATTGGAACAGCTTTTTCAAGGTGTATTATTAGTGTCATTTCCATTCAGTGGAGTGTTAATGTTGGACACCACTCATTAGGATTTGGTTATAGAGCTGGTTTCCCTTATTACTGATCCTTCTCAGATAGGACTGTATAATCTTTTGGGAACTTTAATTGTATTTCAGAGATATTTGGCATTTACTTGTATATGCTGACTTCAATAGTGTTTTTGAGGTGTGTTCCTACATACACACTGATGCCTTAGTAGTTTTTTCCCTGCAATGTGAGTGGATATTTGAGACATATTGCTTGCATTGTTTTAGCTTGTGAGCATATGGTTTAAGCAAAAGCTGTCTGGCTTGGGATATTTGTGATACATTGATATTTATTCAGGATATGGCAAAGATGTTATTTTTGCAGATTGAAGACAGCCCAGGGGATGTCACAGAATATCCTTTGGAGAAGGAAGGTCATCTCTTGCTGGAAGTGTTACAAGCGGTACATCCTCGTGCAAATGGCCTGGTCTACATGGCAGAGGATGGAAGGAAGAGAAGGACAGTTGCCATACAGGGACATATCCGGCCGCCACCTGATGGCTGGGATGACAGTGTGGTGTACTCGCCCTCCACTCCAGCGGCAGATCAAAATGGCGTAGACCAGGAGCTGTCGGACCTGAAGACGCAGATCAGGGAACTGACGATGAGGCCCCCCAAACTGGTGATGGCGCCCGAGAAGAAAATGCCAGTGTTCGATGGGAAGGTAGGAGATGCAGAGGAGTTTATTTCCGGCATGAAGTCAGCCTTCACCCGCTATGGGGTACCGGAAGAGGAAAGGGCTTCTTACTTGCTAGACTACATTCGAGGAGTGCCAAAGATGGAGGTGAGAGCCCTGATCAAAGAGGGGAAGAAAGCGGAGGAGATATTGCAATTTCTGAGAGATTCGTACGCAGGTGTGCAAAATCTTGGTGAGCTGCAGCGGCTTTTCCTGGAGCGAAAGCAGAGGAGAGGGGAACCACTTCGTGATTTTGCGGTAGATCTAGAACGAAGGTTCAACAATCTGAGCGGTCGTGAGGCCAAACTATATGCTGACCCCAACGGGATTTTAGTTGAACAGTTCATCGAAGGACTAGAGGACCCTGTCCTGCGAAGTGCTTGCAGGGATCGGTATGAGCGGGATGGTAGCACAAACTTCAGGGTCTTACGTGAGTTTGCCATCCGTAGGTCAGGGCAAGAGGAGTGTCGCACGCAGGGCCATGAGGGTGCACGTCAGGCTGCTGTGCGGGCTCGACAGGGGGAACACCCAGTTCAACCGTCAGACGTCCTCTTGACAATTCAGGAGATGGGTGACAAGATAGTACGAGCCGTCCGAGATGCGATGCCTACTGCCCCCTCTGCACCACCGGCTGCGCGAACGTGGAACCCTCTTGTGAGACAGCAGAGAGGTGCCTGCTTTTCATGTGGGAGTTTAGGACACTTTGCCAGAGACTGTCCCACTAGAGATTACGGTAGAACACAGTTTCAGGCTGCTGATCAAAGTTGGCAGCATGGATTTCCACAGCCTGGTGCGCCTCATTTCAACGAGTTGTACAGGAACAGGAATTACTCTCCCAATCCACATTGGACCAATGGCAGAGTTAGTAGAGGCCAGGATTTTCCCCCGAGAGCAGGAATGACCTACCTCCAGGGAGGACCAGATGGGTATCGGGGTCATCCTGATTTTGCAGAGCAGAGGGGAAGTTCGCAAAGGCAAGACATGCCTGGACATCAACCCGGTTCCAGTAGACAGGAAGTCCCCCAGGCATCCTATACCCCAAATACCCAGAAGAGGGAGAGTCCGCCAGATCATGCAGGTGGTGGAACCACCAGACAAGGGAGTCCCTCCGCAGGGCCACATGGATCAGGTGCCCCGGTTGGACGTATGTCAGAGGTGGAGGTGGTCCCCAACGGTACTAGAGGAGATGATGGGTTCGTGTCCAGGGCCATTGGAGAGTGTTATTCTGTTGACGTTGAGTTTGGGGGTATCACCGTGCCCTGTCTCCTGGATCCCGGCTCCCAAGTAACTACCATAGGAGAGACGTTCTTCAAAGAAAAGTTAGAACCGGCGGGTATCCAGATGAAGGACGTTCCAGTGTCCTTCTCCTTGGTCTCCGCAAGTGGGGATGATATCCCATATGTGGGGTGTTTTGAGGTTGATGTTAGTGTCTTGGGACATCTGATCGCAGCCAGGATTGTCTTGGTCTTGAAAGACGACATGGCCATGAGGCGTGGTCAGAGTTCCGTGCAAGGGATACTAGGAATGAATGTACTGCAGGAGGTTTGGAGTCAGATAGTAGGTGTCGGGCAGGAACACATGAACAAGATACTCTGGCCCACCCCAGAGCCAGTATGGCAAGAGGCACTACAAGCTATTCATACCCGGCAGAGGGAGGAGCAGTGTGGCAAGCTACAAGGCCTTGAAAAGCATCATGATGCCTTTTCTCATGGTGACATGGACTTTGGTTACACTGACCGTATCACTCATCGCATAGAGACTGGTGGTGCACCACTGATCAGGCAGAGACACAGGCCCGGTAAGCAGAACCAAGCTCCTGATGCCCTCTCCCGTCTGGATCCTCTTGAGGGAAAAGGACAGATGATTGTGAGTAGTGACACAATCCGTGCCCAGTTTGACTTAGTTTCTCAAGGAACAGATATACCAGTTGTTTTGAGTACCTGCGTTGAGAGACGTCTAGGTGGAGAAGCGTGCGTGCCTGGGTTCTCAGCTGAGTATCTGCAGGAGGCTCAAGAGAGGGATGAACTTGTCAATCATGTGCGTTCCTTTGTGTCAAGGGGTACACCACCCTCGCGTCAGGAGAAGGGCAGCTGTTTACCGGGAAGTCTGGCTCTCCTGCGAGACTGGAAGAGGCTCGTCATCCGAGATGGTGTTCTTTTGCGGAGAAGGCGCCGCCCGAATGATGGTACAGAGCACCTGCAGGTCATTGCCCCGCAGAGCATTCAAGAGGAGGCTATCACCCGGTTTCATGACGAGGCAGGGCATTTCGGGTTCAGACGTACCTACCGGCTGGTAGGAAACAGGTTCTTCTGGCATGGGATGGAGAAGTCGGTGAAACAATGGTGCGCCAAGTGTAAGCGCTGTACTGTTAGCAAACCTCCTGTTCGGAAGGAATGGACGCTTCCCACGTGATCTGAGCTTAAGCGGGGAAGTGAAGCAGGGAGCTCACCGTGGTGCGCAGTCGTATATTTGACAGCATCAGTCCCGGATGCGAACAGCTTCAAGGGTCGCTCAAAGATGGCAGACTTTGGGGAGGAGTTGATCTCCCTAAGAAGTTTTCCCTTACAAAAAATAACCATGAAATTTACGGTATTACCATGGTAAAACCTCAATTGCCATAGTAAAACCATGGTATCGATGGTATTACTACGAGTACCACAGAAAAACCATGGTGATGCACGGTGATACCACAGAAAAACCATGGTAAAACCTCAATTGCCATAGTAAAACCATGGTATCAATGGTATTGCTACGAGTACCACAGAAAAACCATGGTGATGCACGGTGATACCACAGAAAAACCATGGTAAACTATCAATACCATGACACGACCATGGTACTGATACGTATACTATAGAATAACTGTGAAGTCTATGGTATTTCCATGGTTTTACCATAGGCGACACAAAATAACCATGGTAATAGTATGTTATAATTTTTATACCATAGCACTACCATGGTATTACTACCAGTACCATGGAAAAACCATGCCATCTACTGTATTTGCCTGGTATAACTATACAGGTAAAATAAAATAACTATGGTGATGCCGGGTTATGGCCATCATACCATGGCATCACCACGGTATTACCACTTGTACCATAAAATAACCATGGTATATAAGGAATTTCCCCAGTATCGCTGCACTAATTAACCATGGATATACCATGTAATAACCATCATACCATGGCACGGTTCTGGCACTACTAGGCCTACTTGTACCATAGAATAACCACGGAGATACCATGATAACCATCATACCATGTACTACAACCACAGGGTCTTTAATCGTACCGCAGCATATATAACCATAGTCTTTTTGTCATCTTCTGTATTTCTAAGGGTACACAAAAATAGCCATGGTGATACCATGGTTCAACAACAACATATCAATTATGATATTCTTATAGCTGAAAGGGACTGTACAGTAGGTACTGGTTGAGATGAGGATTCAGATTTACAACTTATTTTTTTCTGTTAGATGATAAACCTCTCATGAAATAAAGTGTATGAAAGAGCATATACAGCTGTAATTTCAAGAAGGATTCAACGTTTTGAAGAAAATTCGTCTTGAAATGGCTGAGATTACCAACCCCCCCCCCCCAAAAAAAAAATCAAAATGAAATTGACAGGCCCCATCTTTCATTAGGAGCTCTTTGTTTTAATTTGTTTTTAGATATCTCAGTCATTTCTCAGCCTGTTTTCATTAAATAAACGTTTGAGTCCTCTTCTGCTCGTTATCATTTCAAAGAGTGGTTTCTAAATATCTCGCAAAATGTTACAAGCTGAATCCTCATCTCATCCAGTACTGTATACTCCTTTTAAATGTCAAATAATGACGAAAAAAGGTACATTCTCTACTGGTATCACAAGGAAAAAATGGTCCCATTATAGCTATCCGTTTGACCCAACTTGTTCAAATAGTTGCAAACTGGAAGTAGGCCGATACTCGTTCACATTACCATGGTGTGAATTACCATACAATTAAAGATGAAAATTAATACCAACTCACGCCATTCCAGCTGACACTAAATTGAATGAGCTGGCACACTCTGAAAAAAAAAAAACCCAATCAATTCCAGCTGAATATTATGGCCTGGCTCTAAATCATTGATTATGAAGTTTTATTTGTACCAACTGGAAAACATGTCGTTCAACTGGCAGACTCACTAGTTGACTCCACTTAGACAAGTTGACTCCAAACTAACATTTCATTCCAACTGACAGACTGAAACAAATGAAATAAACTAGGCAATTGTCTACCAATTAGAATTCATTGACATAACCTACAGATTCACCACTGGATTCCAATTGCAAGAAACGGAATAAAGTGTCGTACTGAAATATCAACTACCCGATTCCTGTATAGATACAATAATTGTATTGAACTTGACTAGACACAACTGGCAGATTTACCAGTTGATTCCACTTGAAAGCGATGGAATGGACTGGTACACTGAGAAAACATAGATGACTCCAGTTTGAACAAATGGATCAAACTGTGATGAGTGAGTTACATGTGTGTAATAACAACATACCTAATAGTAGTAGCATAGTGGAACTGGTGATAATAATGATGATGATAATAATAATAATAATAGTAATAATAATAATAATAATGATAATAATAATAATAATAATAATAATAATGATAATAATAATAATAATAATAATAATAATAAGGTCTTATCCAGGAGAGCCTCTCCAGTGTTGTCGCTGCTCTATACCACAGGGCCCTGCCATACCACTAACAGTTGAACTGTTCTAATGAAAATGACAGATTAAAAAAATTAGATCTATTGTGTAAACTGGAACATTAAAGCCTATTGGTTGATTCCAGTAGGAAGAAATAGACCAAAGTATGCCCTTAGACAAAGTGGGATCAACTGGACACAACAAGCAGATTTTTCAGTTGATGATCCACTTGAAAGAAATTGTGTGAAATGGCATACAACAACCAGTTGATTACAGTAGAAACAATGAGTGCACATTCGAGTTCGACACCCACAAATCATACAGCCAACAAATCAAACAACCCATGAATTTGACACCTAGCGAACAAGGCCCACATGACTGCGACACTAGGTAAATAAGGCCCACGACACTTTTACAATAAGCCCCATGATGCAATGTCGAGCTTGTGGGCCGTATGACTTGTGGGATGACCCCGAAAAAATTGGACCAATTTGGTGCAGGTTGAATCGACTGGACACAACTGGCAGATTTACCAGTAAGAACTGGCATACTAAAACATCAACTCCATGATTCCAGCAGATTCAACTTTTTTGAACCAGGCTCTTGTATACCTGTTGCAAATGACTTGACACAACTGATACATTTATTCAACTTCAAAGCAATGCAGATTTAACCTACATGCACTTTGATAAAGTTTAGGCTGTAACAGTTAGTAGAACCCAGCCGGGTAATGTATCAAACTGGCATGACTGGGGAAGTTCATACCAGTTCATCAAATCTGGCAGTTTTACCAATTGATTCCACTTTTTAAACGATTATAAACGTACCAATACATTACAGTCAAAACTATTGGACCATTATGAGTATACTTGCAACGAATGGGAAAAATCAAAATATATATCAACCGATTCTAAAGGTAAACCCCTTAAACTCTAAGGGACGTGGCAGGAGAGGGAAGGGCGGAATCCACCCTCGATGTTTCGAGTCTGCGATGGAAGAGACCCTGTCATGAGACATTTTCCTGACTTTTTTTCAAGTTCAACTTCAAATTCATTGTTGTTTTTTCCACAGCAAAATAATCTATTTGGTGAACATAAATCTCGCTTTCTTCAATGAAAGTAGAATGCATGTAATTTGTACAGAGAAAGCAATAATTGAAAACCTAAAGTAGGGGTACAATGCAGTGGTTGCTGATGTAACAAAAGTGAAATAAATGAAATATGCATTGTGTGAAAAAAGCAGGGACCCACTAAAAAGACAAAGCTTGTGAAGTACGGTCCCTTCTCCGATTGAAAAAAAAAAATCGACGCAAAGATTGATTGAAAACAGCAACAAAGAAACTCTTTAAAAATCTGACTATTCTTTATCGGAGCAGATCCAGGAATTCCGTAAATGGGGTGGGGGTGGGGATGGGGGAGGGATCTGTCATGGTGCCACTTCCGCAATTAAAGGGGGCAGACACGCCCATTTTCATTTTGTTTTCTTTTTATTTATTTATTTTTATCTTATCAAAAATTAAAGAAGGGGCCCCCTGGAGCTATCACTGCTGTAACATTAATCACTGCGATTGATTGATCTTATGCTAATTATGGTATAAAAGTGGTCAATGAGAATCTCATAAGAAAACAAAGGAAACAATAAAAAAACAAAGAAATACATTTGAAACTCAAAAAAAAATCATATACATGATAAATTGGCTTTTGGAAGTCCTTTAATGTCTGATGCATGGTCTTTAAACATGTAAAAACAGACTTACAAATGATTAAGAAATAGACTCTTAATGCTTTTAATTAGGCTAAAATAAGATGATGGGCCTAATTTGCACAAATAATTAATTGATGAATTAAAATTAGAAATTGACAATAAAAAAAAATATTATAAGATATATAACACATAATTTTGTAGATTACAATGTGGTTGTAACTTGGGCCAAATTTCGCTACGATCGTAATACTAATGGTCGAGATCTTGTGGAGGGGGGGGGGGGGGAGGCGAAATTCCCTCCCAAAATGCAATTTTTAGCATTTATAGCCAAATAAGCCTGGCCCGTTAAAGATAAGCAAAGTTTTGGAACTAATGCACATTGTGTGTTATCTCATACAAATTCCAAGTACGACCCAAAATATTATACCGGTATGTTCATGTAATAAATGTACTACAGCCTGTATTTAGTATATGTGTGAATGTGTGTAGTGTGTGTAGGTGTGTATGTGTGTGCTTGTGTGTGTGGGGGGTGTGGGTGAGTGCAAACACCCGGTTAGTACTAATATATCCATGGTACCAAGAACTGACTTCTTCCCATGCAGTTTAAACCTCATTAACCCAACTGGAAAATGTAACACAAGTTGATTCAAGTTGCACGAACCATGTTTTGACTTGGTTTCTGTATCGCTCATGAATATTCATGAGAGAGCATCTAACATGCAAAAGGTGAGAAAATAGATAAAAGACATAAAAACCCAAAGTATATATTCTGGGTTTAAACTTTGAAGTATGTTGGGAAATTTCTCTTTTGTTACCAACTATTTTAACTTGTGTTATAACAATGCATATTCATATTTTGATAGGACTAATATTATGCATGACATGTAGTTAGTAACCATGCCTTAAACCTTTTCAGATATCAGCCCATATATAAAGAACTGATACACTAGCAATGTATCTAGGAATAGGATACATACTCTAGGTATACAGATAGGTAGACCTGTATAGATTAGGATGTAGGTCTTGTACAATAGTGTAGAAATAGGTGTATGTGATTCGAGGCCAGGTTATGTAGGTAACATACTAGTACTGCATGCTTGTATATACACGACCATTAATGTTATTTTTCTTTTCAAATTGTAAATACCATGGTAATACCAGGGTAATACCATGGTAATACCATGGTAAAATCACCTCAGAAATACCATGGTATTGTACCATGGTACCGGTACCATGGTATTTGGTAAGCACAGTAATACCATGGTAATATACCATGATACATGGTAAGAGCAGTAATACCATGGTATTTTGCCATGGTAATACCATGGTAATGTACCATGGTTTTACCAGGGCAAAATTACCAGGTTTCCATGGTTCATTACCATACCATGGTATTACCATGGTAAAACCATGGTTCTTTTTTGTAAGGGTTATTCGTTTTTGAAGTTTATCCAGTTTGGATAACAGTTAACGCGTAGTTATTGCATTTGTTATGAATTTTGTTGTGGCTGCCGAAGTCCAGAGTGTGGTTAGGACTTATGAATGCAAATTTGTGCGCGTTCAAATTATAGGATCACAGTGGTATACATAAAGTGGGACTCCATGAAACCAGATGGATGTAGTTATTGTGAAAGCTCAAGGTTAAAGCATTTAGCTTATGTTCAGTTGGTTTAACAATGTTCCTTTATTGTAGGATCGAACCAGCATTGTTTTCTTGAAGTGTTGAATATATGAGCTACTTACAAGTGGAGTAACTTTGCGTCCATAGTTATCCCATAAAGTACATGTATGTGTACGTACATATATACTTACATAATATGGTCATCAGGGACGATGACCTCTAAGCGGGGAAGAGTTGTGGGGATATGCTAATTATGAATGAGACATCAGCAACGGAGGGGCGCCCCCATGTGGCAGGCACCTCTCTGCTTGCTGTTTACAGGTGAGTTGATGGAAATGAGAATGTCGCAAATTACACAAGAATTTCAGTGCTTAGATGTTATGGTGCTGTATTATCACTATTGGTAATTGTTATGAAGAGTTTTAGGGGCCAAATAGGCATATTATGTGGAGGGAGAGTGTTTGTCATAATTTACATGAAGCCATTCTGTGTCTCTGGTTGATGGTGGTCTTGTTCAGTGGCACTGAATGCACGGTAACATATGTATGTACGTGCCTGTGTTAAGTCGGTCTACGGACGTGTGTTGTGTGTACGGGCGTATGTAGTTAATTGCGACTGCCGTAGCCTTGTACGCACGATGTATTCGTAGTGCAGTAGTACAATGCAAGGGCTGCAGGCCTGCGTAGGTTTGTGTACGTGACCAATTACGGTATCGAACAGTGTATTATGTAGCGCTGTGTAACAGTATAGGGCGTTTAGCGTGATCTGTGTACTCTTGTATTACATGGTGCTGTGTAGTACGGGGCGCCTATAATAGTGTGAGAAGATACCTAGTTGATGGTTTTTGATGGAAGCTATTTACCTATACTACATTTTGGTAATGCATTTATGGTGATAGAGTTAAGGAGGATTGAAGTTTAACCGAGGTGTGTAGCGTAGGCACATTATAGGTACAATGTTGCAACATTTGTAATGTGTTTAAGGTGAAAGAGATGATAGGAATCAAAGTTGATCAGAAGAGATGTGCAGCGTAGTAAAGGCACAATGTTGTTCAATAAGGGTTGTACAGTAATTCAGCTGAGGTTTTAATTAATAGAGGGAACCTTTGTATTGCATTCCTTAATGACTCGTGATGGTTGTGTAGGTTGCAGTTATAGTGCTACAGCATAACTTTTGTAGTAGGAGGGTCTCGGTGTAAGAAGTGGTGTGAGTTAATTATTTCGGTTAATTATAGGCTACAATGAGTGGGTTAGAGGTGTGTGTACTTAGTGTCGATGGTAACATTTGAGTTATGTAGAGGCTATGGTAAAGAAGGAGTTTGATAGAGGTGTCCCAGATGAGACATTCTTTCTTTTAGGATTCCAATTGTTGTAGACGTGCATGAATATACTAATTATTGGATTAAGCTAGGGTACATTTGGATATAGTACCATAATTATATATCTGACGTATCATATCATATACTTCTTATGTCATGTGATAATTCTCACAATACATTGCATGCAGTTCGATCCTTAAGGTGGGAGGTTATGAAAGACGAGAAGACTCGGTAGTAATGTTGGGACGTATTTTAATACTGTGCCTCTTTTATGGTACTGTATGCATATGTTTTTGAACAGTTGTGTCTAGTGAAATAACACGATGAGTTTTTAGGTTACATTCAGCTGTTGATGGCAGATGCTTCCATTAGTTATAAGATTATTGTTGATACCCCATTGTGGATTTTTATAGCTACAGAGACAAGAAAACTCACTTGGTATCTGTGTGTTATTATGAATGAGTTGTTTTGGTGTTAAACATGTGCGGATTTGATGATGTGCACATAGTGTTTCAAGGGTTCTCCTAAAGTGCATTTTAGGAGCTGTAATTGTGTTATGACTATATTATAAGTCAATAAAAGAGACCTCTCTGCTTGCTGTTCACAGGACTCCTGTCGAGTGCTTGTCTTTATTGACTGCACGACCTCCCACCCGAACCCACGTGCCGTATAACCATGTCTCCTTCATAGACACACATACCCACACTCACCGTCTTCACATCAATCCTGCCTTCTCCATCTCTCTCTCTCATCCCCCACATTTCGGCCCACCCCCTACAATATTTTCACTGAATGTTTACGCCATGGCACTTTTATGTTGTATTTTTTTTCTCTCTCTCTGTCGATATGGCATAGTTTTCAAATAATTAGATTATGTATATGCGCTTACCCAACGGCACTCTGCATGTCGTTGGCAACCTTCCGGCTATGTCAGCTTTTAACATTCCTTTCCGTTATAAACCCACACAGACAAGATGCCTCAAGAGAAAAATGTGCATGTATAATTAAGAAACTGAACAAAATGACATTGTATTCTTTGTCATGTATCTCTCAGCTGTGATTGCTTCAAGAATGTTCTATAATGAGTCCCAAATAAAACATCACTTGGATATATAAAAAAACAACAACAACACGTTGGAAACACGAAGCCGTCTCAATCGTAACTGTACCATCCCTTTAACGTGAACACCCCCTCCCCCCCCCCCCTCAAGCAGCAGCACTTACTTCGTGCTTGAAGCTGGAGACCATGGCGAGTGGGTAGCCCGTCACAGCCACGACCAGGTCGGTGATTGCCAGATTGATGGTAAGGAAGTCCAGGGGCTTCAGTTTGGATCGTTTCCGCACTGAAATGACGACCACCGCTGTGTTTCCAACGATAGAGATGATGACTGCTCGTGGAATAAAACAAAGAAATTTCGGTCAGAGATAGTAATAGTAACCATTTCGCTCTTACTACAGTGACCATACCCATACGCTCTGCAGCAAGGTATATAGCGGAAGGGAGGGCGGGGCACTCTTCCCCCCCCCCCCCTCAAAAAAAAAAAATCCCAAAAGTGTCTTTCTTTCCTTGGATACACGCGCTCTTTCATTTTGTGTCTATGTCCATACTTAGTTAATTTCGTCTTTCCTTCGTTTTTGTTAAATCTCATGAAGGGATTTTCCTTGCTTGGCTTATTCTTTTTCTCTTTTTTTTAACCTCTAATTAGGGAATACGCCAAGCAGAAGAAAAAAAAAGATACAAACAACAAAAAAAAAACCCTAAAAAGTATTGATCGGTATGAAGAGGCACATTTTAGGTCTATGGAGTTTGTTCCCCCCCCCCTTTTTTTTTTAGTGCAAGGACAGGCATAAAGCAAAACGGAGCCCTCTATTTTCCAATAATTATATTTAAGCGGCCCTTAACACTGCTTAAAAAGTCCTAAATTATCACAAGAGATAAAAGGTGTCTTTCCAAATGGAACTATTCAACGCCTCTCTTTTCCATCTATCTCTATCTCTCTTTAACATACACGCGTGTATACATATATAAATATATATATATATATATATATATATATATATATGACTACATGATATTAAAAAAAATTGTATGAATGTATAAATTTCAGGACCTTATTAAGGACCCAAACTCTTTTAAAATAGTTCCACTGTTACAAGGGGATGAAATGACCACTTTTTTATTACAAAAATAAGTTCTTTAGAACTATCACGCTGTCCACACTATAGCAGTTAGAAAGTACCAGCTAGGGCATTGCAGTACTAGTATACCAAACCAATATCTCCAAGGGATTCCATCCCTTCATTGAACTGAAAGAAAAAAATGGTCATTATACCGCATCATGAAGATATTGATGATGATATCATGTTGTCATGACAATCTGCAGTACGTCTTTAGCTCAAATGACGAAGAAGCTGTAGGTGGTGCCGAGGTAGTTAACATTTCCGCCTTCCCTTCATTCCCCTCCCTCTTGCTATATTACAATTGCTGATGGACAGATAATGATCACAGTAGGGCTATTACTAGTATGAATTAAGGCGAAAGTGCAAATTTCAGAGCTCGCTCGCTCTCATTGATATTGTACTAATGTCTATTGTCCAATTACCATGACAACATACCTAAACAGAAACGTGTGTCCAAATCTATATGATAATGGCTTTTCCTGTGCCCCCCCCCCCCCACACACACACAAACACACAATAATGTAATAGAGGGGCAATGTGGTCCCTGGTTAAACATTTTCAAAAATGGTTCAAGTCCCCTTCTTTGGAGGGTGTCTGTATTTGTCAGGAATGCGGTGATTTGGTTTGTCATCTATTCGGTTCGTCATCTATAGATAGCTTGATTTGTGACGTACCAAGACTACTTCAAAATAATTCTGGAACATATCATTTGAATATAATCTGGGTTTTCTTCAGTAGTCAAGCACAAGTCCATTACTATTCATTACAGCCAATATATGAAAACTATATAGGGCCTACACAAGGTGCTATGGATAACTGACACAGGGGAAATCAATTCCCGCCTCTTGGAGTTTCAACCTATCAAAGCAAGAACACGTAACACTTTGTAAACGAAAGAATCCTTCGAATTTGTCTTCATTTCATTTTCTCAATGGTCATTGAATACCTGATTGTCGCTGCATGATACCACAATAATAGCTGTTCATTCATTCATTTTTTCTTATTTATGATCAGATGTACCATTATTGAATAATTCAAAGTACGTGTGGAGAGGGGAATATAAAAATACATTTCTGTCGTGGTTCCAGGGACATCTTCCCTTAAAACCCCCCAAAAAACAAAAAACTAACAAATATATATACATGATTATTATATACATGTACAATATCTCAATTCTGTTAACTATGTATATTACGATCCACTGTATTACAGTCATGTTCGTACGCTAATGGATTATGCATTCTGGCGCTGGACAACGCATATAGGTTACATTACATTGATCAGGGCAATATTGATGAAATTCAACGCATCCCGGAGTGCATGTAATGCTGTATAGAATTCTTTTAACACGTGTGCTATACAACTACATAACTTCATGATCAAATTATTGGAGAGGAAATGTAAAGAATGTAAACAGAACGATGAACAAGATAACGTAGCCATTGCCTCTCCCAAACAAACGCATGGCAACGTCATGCATCATAACATCGATTCTGAGGAAATGAAACAATAATTATTATAGTAATGATAACAATAACGTCATGAATAATTTGCTTAGCGCTTATTGCAAAAATGTTTCTTAGCGCTCAACACTTAAAAATTTACCAACGAATGGCATAGTTTCTCATCTCATTTATGCTATAGATCAGGAACTCTTCAAATCGCACGTACAATGCACCCGTGAAAAGCGATATTCCCATGCAAAAGTACAAATTTTCAGCTCAGAAGACCTAAATTAGCTCTCTTCAAGAGTCCTTAAATGATAATGATAAACAACCACCAGTCAAACAGGTGAATTCCGAAACACACTGCAATTGAGAAAGGATAAGTTGACACGATGTGTTATGAGCAGTGGGTGCTTGAAGTTGTAACAGTCGACCATCAGCTCATACATGATAAGTTATGCAATGATTACGATTACTTGGTTTCATTCACAACCAATCTCAATGCATAAAGAAAATGAATAATCCAGAGGGAATACTTACTGACAAGAAGGAGATATAAACCAGCAAAAATATCCCCACTGGCTGAAAGCGATGAGTGGTAGCTGTCTTCACCCCTGGAGTCATTCCCCTGACCATTCGTTTCGCTTGTAGGCCCCATTCCTAATTGAGAGAGAAAGAGGTAGCTATCAACGTTCCATGTGCATTCTGCAGTGTCCACGCTCCAAGATAAATCTATATTCACCTAAGCCTTTCTGACATTCAGGGCACAAGGTGAGCAAGATCTCAGACACTCTGCAGACAGCTAGGCAAAAATAGGAAATGTTATCTGTGACAACGCGCAGTGACAGAGAAGGCGACATCACGGGCGAAGTGTATCTCAACTAACTGACTGCGATGTAAAATTCGAGCCGAGATGAAAAGCACTAATTTGTTACCGACACAGGGTAGCTATGATCCACACTGCCGGTGACGAGATTAGAGCCATATCTTATAGGGGCAGAAGATGACACAAGGAGTAAATGAATTCTGGCGGCTGCTATTCTTGGAGTTCTTGGAGTTGCTTCTTTTTTTTTTTTCATTGAGCTCCTCCTCCAAGCTTCATGACTGCTTTGCCATGAAGACGCTCCGTGTGAATTCTGCTTGGTTTTTCTGTATTGCCATGACAACGATGAAGCCATACAGTAAAAAAAGGAGAGAGATAGCGAAAAGAATACGAAAATTCTTTCTTCGCCCTAGCAATAACTGAAATTCAGATGAGACGAAGTCAATTCAGATCATGCATTTCTTTCAACTTCTTATTATTGAATCGAAGAGACCAAATAGGATGTTGGTTATAAATAGGAAATACAAGAAATACCAGTAATAAACAGGATGGATATCTATATGGATGTATGACATTGTGTGTTGAATGCATACTTATGCACATGGCAAATACACATATAGAGACGAAATTACGAGATCTCATACCGCAGCTTGCCTTCTAGTCTCCTCGGACCCGAGATATCGAGAAGATAAGATCACGCAACTCGTCTTCTCTCTTTCTCGATTCCGAAGAGGCGGGGAAACCTGCATCTCGGGAATACAAAACAATAAACGACAGTCAGATCTTCGCATGCAGCTGGGTTACTGCATGTGCAGTCGTTGTTTTGACGTAGCCTTCGAGCTCTGACTCTTTTTCGTCACTGCAAAATACCATGTATCGTCTCGATTTAGATTTACCTTGACAGATATTCCTTCTTTTTGTTTACAGCGTAAGCAAATATGAAACTCGGTACCATCACAGTATTTGGAATTGTATGTTTTGTATAATCTTTACATTTTTTGAGCGGGATATTATCACTATGTGTTATGCGCTATATAAGCACTGTCAATTCATTCAATTCAATTCAATCTTTATTCAATCTTTATTTCCGATTCAATATATAATATACAAAAATACATGTGAATATGAGAACATTGTACAAAAAGTGAGTTTAAAAACAATAAAAACGACAACAAAACAAGGCAAGATTATGATAAACACAAAAGAATAAAAAACCACATCGGGAAAACAGATATCACAGGTACATAAAGAACAGAAACTCATTAAAATTGTGTGTTTGGTTGATCGGAAAATGGTATGCGCGTAGAAAGCCATCATAGGCTTGTTATGTTGCACATACCCCGCGTTATAATCATTTAAAAATTACTTAAAAACAAAACAAAACAAAACAAAACAAAACAAAACAAAATTATTTGTCAATTTTTTTTTTTGCTGATGACATGCATTTGTTCAAGCAAATTTTAGGAGCCGTTCCTTAACAGTTAGAATGTAGTTTTCTCCGGAGCGTTGAAAGAGTCGTGTTCAGATTCGCCAGTGATTTGCGATAGTAAAATTGATGAAGTTAACCTAAATTCCATAATTATGGAAGCCAAAGGTATGAATAGTAAGGCCACCCAAAGGTTATATAAGAACAATTTACTTGAGATCAACGATGAAAACTATACAGAGTGAAATAAATATACATATAGACGTCAACATTTTCATGTTTACAAAAAAAGAAAAGTAAAAATGGTTGATTTGTGATCATGTTACAAGAAAAAAAAAACAACTGTGACTTCAACAGCTTTTTAACTTACCAGTAATATCTGCTGACAATCAGATATCAGATATCATGTAGATATGCAAATGAAATGGGGTCATGTCGTCATCACCTACAATTAAGTCTCCCACTGGAGTGCGGGCAGGCGCATAGATTTCCATTACATCATCACCGTGTGTCGAACTGCACAAACTAATGACCGTGCACTGTGAGGTAAACATTGATTGCTGTTTACAATCAGTCGTAGGATTACCAGTTTCAGTTTATTTTATTTAATCACGGCAAATTTGCTTCAGCAAAGCTGTTCTTCTGCAAATCCGTGAACAACATATAAAAGTAGCAGAAATACATACAAACTGCATATATAATAATAAAGAAAGGAACAAGTGTCAGGTAACAACAAAACAACGAATCACTAAATAAAAGTACCAAAAAACAAAAAACAAAAAACGGAGCAAATACATAGAGTCACGTGTTATTTCAACAATATCAAATAGAAAAAAATCCTGGGCAGTTGCTTAGGCTACAGCAGAGATATATCAAGTGCTCGTTTGAAACTGGACAGAGAGAGTTTACTTTTCAAGTCATAAGCTAACTGATTCCAACTCTGGACTCCTTTAAAGGAAAGAGTTCTTTTTCCAACTTCTGTTTTTACCTTACGCAACACAAATTTCTTCGTACTGTTTCTCAGAAAGTAATCTATATGTTCTTCTACCATATACACAGTAAATAACAAATTGCCTCTCCTTACGCTTCAAATAATCTAGATCATTTTTAAACAATTTGTAGTGAAGCATGCTTAGTGTAATGAAAGGTATCTGACAGACTTTATTTTCATGAAGTCGAACACATTACTTTGTGTCTAAATACATTATAATAATTTGAATGTAATCTCAATAAAGATTATAAACAAGACGTGTGTTCTCACCTGACCGATATTTTTGTGTTTGCTTTTCAACTTTTCAACTGAATAGTGTATCCTGTGTGTTTGTGTGTGTGTTTGTGTGT
The DNA here is from genome assembly GCF_040938485.1 of Diadema antillarum. Lineage (NCBI taxonomy): Eukaryota > Metazoa > Echinodermata > Echinoidea > Diadematoida > Diadematidae > Diadema > Diadema antillarum. The sequence continues at coordinate 942,553 of NW_027271881.1, forward strand.
GTGTGTGTGTGTGTGTGTGTGCGTGTGTGTGTGTGTGTGTGTGTGTGTGGGTGGGTGGGTGGGCGGGGGGGGGGTAATCTGAATAGGCGCCTGCATGACCCAAATAAAGACTTAAGCCCCCGTTCCACTATGCCGTTCTCGCTACGATTTGATAATTTTCTCAGGTCGGGAAGGATCGGGTAAAACCTGAGCCGATCTGGACACAGTACGATGTTAGAACGCTCTAGGTACGCTGCAGTTACGACTACCACGTGCTTGCTACGCTCTTACTACGATGATCGGGAATGAGATATTACGATCTCTGCCGCTGCCGGTACGCTTTAGAACGATGTAGCTACGCTGTCAGTGCGATGTTGCCGATGTTATCCGATCGATGCACGCTGTATCTACGCTCTGAACGATCTATACGATCTTATCACGCTGTTACCCCGTTCAGAGAGCTGAAAAGTGCCCGATGTGCCCCGATGTACCCCGATTCGAATGTCGATCTGCAGTCAGTCAACTTATTAGCATGCAGAACCGAAGAAATATACTGTTGACCTCGTAGAGGCTCCTCAACTTACGGTTCTTTTGAAGCAATGCATCGTTATAAACAAAGACGTGCTGATTTTTCCAAGGTTTTTTCTTAATGTCCTTGCTTTTGTAGTTGCAGATGATTTCATATTCTTCAAAATTCTGCTATGTCCTCTTCCTCCTCTTTTAGCATTTCGTGCTGTCTCTCTTTGTTCGCCTTTTGGGTAGCTGCTTCGCTGCTTTCTTCTCTTCTTTTTCTTCATCTCTTCTTCTTCTTCGAAAATTACAGCTAAAATTACTTCCCGTTCTTGGGCCGATGTTACTACGCTCAAAAAGACCTTGTTACGCTCATCCTGCTGCGTTTACGCCGTCACTACGCTCTCCCCGCTGCGTTTACGCTGTCACTACGCTCTCCCCGCTTGCCGTACGATCAAAAATAGGTCAATTTTGATCGGGGAGATCGGGAAGAAATTTTGAACCGGTTCAAAATTTCTTCCCGATCTGAAAAAATGCCCGCTCCAACCCCGACCTCCACACGCTGCTGCTACGATGTTTCCGACCCCCGTACGCTTTTGCCGCTCTCTCCCGATCTGCTAGATCGGGACAGATCGGGGTGCAGATCGTGATAGTGGAACGGGGGCTTCACAGACAGACCAAAAGAGGTTCTAGAGATGGTTTCACAATTGGTTATTCACAACTCATCATTCCCTGTATGAATTAGCCGCCACTCAAAAATATTTGAAGTGCTTGCGCGAAACCTGGATCTGCCTCGCAGATATTCATGTCTCATTACATGACCAACTGATGGTACAGGCCCTAATTACTTTTCGCCATCCTGCTAAAGTTGAGTGATACATAATGGTAAAGACACGGGGATATGCAAACCAATAAAATGCAGTCCACCAAGGGTTTGTTCTCTGATACGCCGTGGGCCTTTGTCATTCCCTCACATCTGCTGCATTTTTTGTACTTTTTTACTTTTTCGTACTATTGTAACAGTCTTTGTATTTTTTGTGCTTTGAAATTGTTTTGTATATATTTTCCGTGTCACGTTCTGTATATGTGTACATTATATGTCTAGGTTTGTGCATTTTTAAGAGATGTGAGATAAATTGAATTGAATTGAAAAAAAAAAATCAGAGACGAAATCAAAATCAAACTTACTTTTAACTGGGCATGTCCGGACAGCGGGCACTAATCTGACACAACAAGGCCCTAATTAAAGATCTAAAAGCATGCTAAGAAGATTTACACATCAGTTTTATTTGTCCGAAAATGAGTTTCGGATTTTTTTTTTCGGAAAAAGTTTTAAATCGGCTTTCCAGGACAAATGCAAACACGTTCACATTACTAGTATACAGCTCTAATTTACACTTTAACACATTTTTTTTTTCGGGCATCATTGACCTTTGTTTTATGTTTTAACATTAGGCCTACATGAAATTTATTTTCATGAATATCATTAACGCGTATAAAACAAGCATAATAAACCCAACGTCATTATCATATATTTCAGAATTCTAAACTTAATCTTCGGATTATTTAGAGAGATGGCGGCTTCAAAACCATCATCAAAAGCACGGATGCATGTGCCTGTGAAATTCTCTTGTCCAGTTATAGAAAACTGACAGACAGAATGTAAAGAGATGTTACCTAATGGAATAATTGTTTAAACGTCCACCCTCCGGCACCTCCAGTTACAACTCCACTGGGAGTATTCAGGAGGATCCCAACCAAGTATACTACCAAGTAAGTCAGAACTCTCGCTCTTGACCCGACCGGACGTTCTTGCCTTATACAATGTATACTGTAGTACATGTACCTACCCACGACGACAAAACGACTCTAAAACGTCAGCCGCACGTACGTGAGGAACGTAAAACGACGCGGACCTTGGATGTGCTCAACAACTAAATTACTCGTGCACGCACGCACATGTATGCCTAACTTGTTAGAAGTTGTTTTGATGGAATAAGTGCTGCTGACGTCGATTTTTTTAGTCTACATAATACGATATAAACATGGCTGAACTGGTTGCAAAGCGATGATGAAGAGAGGACGGTGATCATCTTTCATCCTGTTCTTAAATGAATTACTAGTAGTCCTTACCTACTAGTTACGGCGATATAAAGCGTAAGTTACTCGAGGTATTGCAAGTACGTAGTCCGATACATTTGTATTAGTGTAAGCTCGAATATACCGTTAGGAGAAATCAAGGCAATTGTGCACTTATACCTTGGATATACCTTGGAAGTAGGCATTTAAAGTGAATAACTTATTTGCCTCTCGTTATCATCAGGACGAAGAATCCAGATTAGGACACAAGTCTAGTGGCGCTGTACAGCAGTTGATGAACATGGACAGGCAAAGGACTCTTCTGGGTCAAATTGGTCTTTTCTCGTTTCTTAACGACCAAAATTTTGACAAGTTGGACTTGAAAGTATGGTACTCTCCACCACAGCAGATGGGAGGTTGTTCCATTCATTAATACATCTCTGAGAAAAGGATCCATGTCTAAGCTTTGAGTAAACTCTCTTCTTGGCAATCCTATATCGATGGCCACGAGTTCTACTATCAGTTGGATGGTCAAAGAAGTTAGACTATATTTAGGGCATATTCAAATGAAATCTAATCTATGGTTTGTACAGTAAAGTAAATGGTCGGAGTTTTTTCTGAATGGAGAAGACTTCTATCTTAACAGAATATTATTACACACGGTAAACTACCGTTGTAAATTCACAATGTGTTGTCGACTTGTAGAGTTTAGAAGCTCTAGTCTAGTCTAATGTAATGGGTTACGGGTAAGAACACATTTTCTGCAGTTTATTAACTACCGGTATACTCAGCCCACCAGTCGCTTTGAAAACGCGACAGGGCTGTACAGCGACTGGGCTGTGTATAGTGAGCAGTTTATTATATACACAGAGCCCAGTCGCTGTAAAAACGCAACACCAACAGCAACACAGTAACACTCGACAGCAACACTGACAGTAACACTCAATAGGGCTATCATAGTGACTGGGCTGTGCGTACATCTAGTTGCAGGATGGCCATGGTGCGCAACAACAAAGTGAACACAAAGCATGCCGATCACATTGAGTTTTGATACTTCTATAATTTTTTGTTACCTCAAACTCATTGAAAACAATCTTAGACGTAATTAGACTTCATGTTTATGTTATCAAAATTGACATACGCAATTCACAACTCACCGAAAACAAAGATTATATGCAGCGTGTGCGAACGGTACATCGTCTTTCACTGATGGCCATTTTGATTAATCGGGAGTTCACGTGATCGGAGCTGCACTGATGATTGTTTTGTTATATCAAAATTTCGTTATAACCGAACAAATAAACAATAAAAATACATCACACAGAAAGGAGGTTGCATCTAATTCAAATGTATCTTCAAGCTCAGATGAATTAATTCCTTATGGGCTCTTGTCTTTATTGATCGTGTGCTTGCAACCCTTACCTGACAAAGAGAGATGAAGGTAGCCAGGCAGGCTCAATTGTCATGATGCATGCACAAAGCATAATTTGAGTATTCTTCCATGTTACAGATTCTGGGACGACTGAAATTTCCAATCGGTGGTAACCTGCCAAGAAGTTCAGAATGAGTGCAGGCCAAAGAGGCAAGGGCTTTGCTCCAACAGTGCATCAGATCAGCACTGACTCCTTGACTCAGCTGGGTAGCCGCTACTGGGCACCCAACAGCCCCAAACCCCACCTACCATTTGACCCCAAGGTGAGCAAAATGATAAAATTCTGTGTGTGTATGTGTGTGTGTTTTGTGTCATAAGTATATTGTGAAATGAAAGGCAATCCAAGATTACATCATTCTCCCCCCCCCTTCTTTCCTAAGAAGTGAAACCTGTTGTAATTCAACAAGAAAAATTTGCTCTTTGTTGCTGACTGTTAAATATTTACAAATTTCACATGCTAACTCTTGGACTTGGAAGAGGTGAACCTCTCTAAAAATCATTTACATACATTGTACTCAAAATATAACTGGCACAGTCTAGTCCTGTGAAAATTTTGATTGTAAATATTGCAAAATTAGTGTTTCAAAAGGAGGGCATTACAGACTGGAGATTATTTTCAAAATTATATTTTTAGCTTTAATTTCTTCTTGAAATGTCTCCCAGTAGTAATATTGAGTGGATAGGGTGAAAAAAAAGACACTCATTCATGTACAATGATGAGATGAAAAGCAAGGTATATAGGTCAAAGGTCATTGAACTTTGGCTCTTAAAGGCTATTCCTTGTCAGTCTTTCAACTTGTAGTGGAGTGTGGATTATATGAAGCAAATTAAAAGAATGAAAATATAAAACAATTATTTGCATGAACACAAACGTGGTGGTTGATCGAAGGTGAAGGTCGAAGGTGACTGTACTTTTAGTTGATAATGTAATTTTCCAGCCATGACTTCACCTAGAATGTCCAGCAGTGTCCAATGTCCAATTAGTTGTATGACATGATGGGGGTTAGAGGTCAAGCATCATTTTCTAAGATGACTCGACTTTGTCTTATCTCCTTAATAGTAGGTACCTCCCTTTCTTGAATTACAGTTTGTAGCAGTAAAGAAACAAAATATATGTCATTAATCTAATAAAAAATTAACACTTTATTTGTTTTGCAGGTCATTGAGGACATATATGATAAGGAGCTCTTGCAAAATAGGTAAGAAATGTCTACGTACAATTGTAGTAATGTTCATGTTTACAATTATGTTTTAATGTTTGGAATTTAACCACTATATTTCTGGTTTTCTAACAGATTACTTGGGTGACGATGTATGTTCATATATTGCACATAGCATATTTTCCATTAACATCAAGGGAGACAAGGGTGTCCTGTGAATAACAGATGGCGTGTGATGTCACAACCTGTTTGTAGTGGCCACAGGCCACATTTCATGTTGTCTTTGGGTGGTCATTATGCACAGGTTAGACTGAACATTTGTGTGCAGTCTATAGTGAGTCTATGACCTTCTGATTTCAAGATGATCTTAATTCTATTATGGTACCTGTCACAGCAGATGAATGACAAATAGTGGTATTGATGGCATATAGATACATATCTATGTGTGACCCTGCATCACAAAACAAGAAACTGCCAGACAGGGATTTTTGATAGAGGGCAGATTCTGAAAGAGCAGACTTTCTGCTTTAAAATGATGTATAACTCAATTGAAAGGGACTCTTCTAACCTATCTAAATACTGGAAAGAAAGCACACACTCTGGACAAGTGTATATGTAGGGCATACTGAGAAAAGAAGCTCCAAAGTGAATATGTATAGTGTCTATTCAAGTGCTTGATTGTACCAAGCCATGCTAGCTGTGCGATGAATGGGACAAAAAACAGGATGAAACACAGCACAGCAACAACAGCGAAGGGGATATCAGATTAAGCTGACATTGAGCATGCTGTATTAACACATACCCACTACTAATACCAACTTTCAAAGCAGTAGCATCATCCTTTCAAAAGTTATTAGAGTTGAATGTGAAGAGTGTACACAGGGTTTTTAGGAAATGAAAAGGGGCCTCTGAGACATACCTACATGTAATCATGCTATTCTCCAAGTTAGGTGTTCTAGAAAAACTGCGAAAAATGCAATTTTCAATTCGGTTTATTAAATGCTTCTAAACTTTAGAATAATGGAAAAGAAGAATTTTTTTTTCCAGAAAACATTTTTTAGCTTTTACTTCTGCTAGAAATGTCTTGCAGTATGTAATTGGTTTATAGGGTAAAGATTGACTGACAAAAGTTTGCATAAACATTGTAGTGGTGCTGATGAGTTAAAAGTCTGCTTTCTTTACTTGTTTGTGTGTGTCACAGATTTGATGTTCGAAGGGTGATGCTCCTGGAGTTTAGTCAGTACTTGGAAAACTACCTGTGGCCAAACTATGATCCAGCCAAGGTGAGTAAATGAGAAGCACTCTGGTGGTCACCAAGGTCTGGATATCGCCTCAGCCATGAGAATATGCCGTAGTTTTTGTGAAAGTGATGTAACATTCTGTAAAACGAGGAATATGCGCGTGCATTTTTATATCGCAAATTTCGCGAGAGCCAAGATTCGCGAAGTTAAAATGCACGCAAAAGTTTGTGTCTACACTATATATGCATTGAATGCCAGTGGCAATTTGCGAAAATTTCATGTCGCGAATATATCATGTTTTACAGTAAGTGTGTGAGAATCGTATTTGTGCTAGAGACAGAAATTATTACAGTAAAGAAAAGTATATCACAGACATTTTGAGCATCAAAGCCGTAAATAGATTTCAGTATTTGAGTGACATTGTGTGAATGAGCCATGAACCACATTCATGAAGTTTCCTTTGCTAATTTGTCGGGGTTTATGCTCGTATAGATTAGAAATATAATACTAAATAGGACTTCATTTCATAATTTCAATACAGAGATTATGAAAATAGTAACTTATTTTTTTGGTCTTTTTTTTTTTTGGTCACACATATATGTACTAGTTTGTACAAGTGGTTTAATTTACTGTGTGTCTTTGACTTGAAGACCATATGAGGGATTTTGTTGATAGAACTTGAACTTGGTTTCACTTCATGAGATGTGCGTGCACTACCCTTGGTGATAAGACTGGTGGCATATTCCTTTCATTTTGTGTGAGCTATACATTTACATTATATATCTTCTATTTGCAGGCTTCTGCTAAGCATCTGCTTTCCATTGCTGTCATGGTAAATGAGAAGTTCAGGGAAGGCGTCCCCGCTTGGGAGGTAGGCTTTCAAACACATGAACTTATTGTACTTTGAATTGAATAGGAATTAAGAAATTCTCTATATCATGACAAATTTTAATGTCAATGATATGCTAGTAACATGTATGTGCTTTGTAAAGTTTTTTGCCATTTATCAAATTCTAGCATCTATGGTATTGCTTGAGGCATTGTTGTGCATGATAAATGTATTCACTTTGTCTATTTGTGAGTGCCCCGAGGTGTGATCGTTTCTTGTGACAGCAATAATTGTAGAATAAGAAAAACATGTAGCTTGTGTAGAAATGACCACACCGTGATTGGTTAGTTTGAATCTGGATTACATTTTACTCATGCAGTGCAAGTAAGAGGTCATAAGTTGGGGTTGGAGGCAAGATTATAAAGTGAATGCAGTATTTGTATAACCATGGGGTAAAATCAAGCCTACAATGTTCATTGTTGTACTTGGTATAATGACAGCTTACTATAAGGTTAAGGTCAAAGGTTGAGAATGCTTTGATTAAAGGGTAATTCAAATTTGTGCAATGAATCCAACCTTAGTGAATACATGTACAACTAATACACATAAACGGACAACCCCCCCCCCCCCCCAAAAAAAAGTAGGTGATTCAAGGAATTGCCATAGTATGATAGTACCAGAGATCTGTTGATGTTCACATACATGCAGTACAATAGATTGGCCATACACTTTTGGCAGATATAGTGATTGTTTGAGGAACGTAGACATCCCAGTTGACTGTGGGCAGCAGTGGAATTGATCCAGTATTGTGGATTTTTTCTTTCTTTCTGCTCTCCCTCTTCCTTTTCTTTCATCTTCTATGTGTGTTGCTGAAATCTTCTATGTGTGTGTTTGTTTGTTCATTGTAGGCGTGCAAGTTGAGGCCTGAGCATTTTCCGGCATTCTTTCGCAACGTTCTAGAGCTGATTCTCGGCACACACAAGGATTACACTGCATCCATCCGAGAGCAGACTGTTCTTCTGGTGTTCTTGATCCACTGCTTCAACAGCCTGGTGAGTGAGTCTACAGCTGCCATGGATCTAGATCATAGTGTGTCAAAGTATACAATACTCACATTTACACAGTGTGTGAGATTAACTTTGGCTTGGTATTAGGATTTTGTGAGAAAAGATAGAAAAAAAGGAAGCAGTCATCGGGATGTGACAAGAATGTGCAGGTCAAAGATTGAGGTTAAAGGGGAAAACTTTTGCCCAAAATATCATAAGACAGTTACAATTTCAGCTAGAAATGACCCATGTTCATGTATTATAGATTTGTAGCACAAATAGAAATTAAGAATGAGGGTGAAATGTTTAAATGGTAATTTAAGTAATTCTAATATGTAAAATGGTGAATGTGTGGGTTTCAGCTTTGACATAAAAAAATTGTTTCCCATCAAAGCATAACTCTGATAAAATCACAAACATCAAAGTTGAGGAAACTGCAAATAGAATAATATGTAACTGTGAAATAACATTTCATTTACCAAAGAAGTGAAAGTGGATATATTAACCAAACTTCCAAATTTCAAGATGTTGGAAATGTGAAATTTCTAAGGTATTGGGAAATACTGTAGGTAACTACAGAGTTAAAAATTGATACATATAGTGTGTTTATATCACTAATATCTTGACTGCTTGATTGCTAATGCTTGACTTTGGAGCTTATTTTCTTGTAATCATAATTGTCTTGTTTGCCTGCTCCATTACATTAATTTTCCTTTGTAATTTTTTTTTCTTTCTTTTCAAATGAAATTGCACAATAGCATCTCATTGGGAACGTTGGAGTCTGCAAAATTAAAAACGGAATTGTCCAGTAGGAATGATCAAGGCTTTGTGACTTTATAAGGCTATCATGACAATGTCTAACATTTGTCTTTAGCATCTGACATATTTAGGATTGCCCTTTCCTTTTTGATTTAAGATGTCAGAGCAGTGAAATGATGCAGTGAAGTATCTTTCTTTTTGAACAGGAAGTTGACGTCATCCGGGAGCAGGTGCAGCGACTGGTCTCACTCCCAATGTGGGTGTGTCTCCTGCCGGTATGTCGTTAGTGGACTGAGGGAATTTGATTCATCTGTTTTACTTTTTTTATTCTAAATGAGTGTTGACTAGAATATTTGATTTTATCCAAAAATCTCTTTGTGTGTATTGTTCAACATGATGATTTTGTCGCAGTGAGCCAGCTGTGAAATGTATAAACAAAATCTTTCTTAGACTCTGCTTTCCTTATCGATTCAAATGTTGTATGATCGAGTTTAGACATCAATGTACTATGGACATTTCCGTGCTTTAAGTGTACTACAGGAAAGTATGAAAATGTATTGTATTGTAGTAATTAGTTCTCAGAATGAGCTAAAAACATGAGCCACAGCTTTAATTGTAGCTCAATTTTTGCCCTTCACAAATGCTGCAGCAGAGAAGAATTGATTAAGATTCTTTTAATAGTGCGAGCAGGTCTCATGTTTGTGTGTGTGTTGTGATAATTTTGTGCATTGTCTTACTTTTGTGTATGCTCCAGGGGAGACTTGAAGCTGAATTGAAGTTGTACTCAAAGTACAGGAAATTCTGGAACATCATTAAGAGAAGTGATGCTAAGGCTGATGAAGAGACCAAAGCAAGGCAAGTAAAACTGAGTCCTAGATTTAAATCTAAATTTTTTTCTCAAATTTTGTGACACTAACCAGAATTTGCTGTGTAGGCTCACATGCTGTTGTCTCCTCTGTTTAAAGGAAAAGGCGTAGTTGGGTATGAACCTTTAGCCAAGGGCTCAAGTGACTTATTACCATCGCCTTACATCCACAGTCAGTATTTTATAGGCGTTTGGTGTTTTCATCCTTTTTCAGTGAGATTGGGCACCAAAGGATGGTAGCTATTTGGAATATGCGTGGGGTAATGGTTGAAATAAACACTGTGTTGTTTCCTTTGAAATGCATGGAGTGAATTTAGCCAAACTTGAGAAGAATCATGCTTCTGTGTAGGGGATTCAAAGTACACTGTAGTTAGAGTGTTTGGGTGGCCTGAAAGAGGGTAAGGGCAGGTTTCCCCAGATCAGGCAGTAGCATAGTCAATTCTTATGGCATTTGGATATTCCTAGACTTAGGAATACAGGTCGGTCATGACTGGCAATAATGACCTGTTTGGGCACCTCAGGGGGAAGGGAAGATGTTTGGGTAGCCAAACTTGCCAGGAATCATTCGTGAAGGTAGGGGATATAAAAGTTTAGCAATGGTTCAGGTGGCCTCAAAAGTCACTAGGGATAGGACTTTAAGGGCAGTCAGTGACAGCGGCATATGATCGCATGATTTGGGTGTTCGATGGTAGAATCTTCAACTTTCCTTGCAATGGTGGCTTTCTGCTTCATTCGTGAAATCGAGTCACTCCCTGTGGTGACTCTGTAAAATGTCAAATGGTCACTATAAAATGAATTTTAGTGAAGTGGTCAGCTCAATACAGTGACAGGGAAAATAGCACCATATGATACACTGCTTGAGGCTTTTTTGAGAAATAATTTGATGTATGTACTTGCACTACATCTGTCTACAGAAATGACTTCGAGCGCAGATTCCTGTCAGATCTGATTCAACTCTTCTTCACCATCCTAGACTCCATTCCAGAGGAAGGTATGTCTGAAGCTCAACATTTGTTTTGTTTGTTTACTTGTCTGTTTGTTTGTTTTTTCGGCACATTCTTTGTGTCTTCAGAAATCAAAATTGGTGTGTTAAATCCTTAAAAAAAAAAAAAATCAGAAAGAGATGTACAGAAATCGGCTAATTGAGCTCATCATTTGCTGATTTGAGAATTTGCCAATTTATTTTACTTTGCATTATTAAACAGTTATTAAACAGTTAACATTATTGAAATAAATAAAAATGAAAGGCTGTGACATTGTTTGCTGGAATATTGTACTTATGGATTAAACAAAGACCCTTTTTCTCTCAAGTTTTGTGAGTCAGCTTTCTTCATCTGTGAAATGCAAAGTTACTTTGTATCTTCATTAGGGTTTTTAGGAGAGTGTCTAATGAGCAGATATGAAATATGTGATACTGGATGCTTTAAAGACATAGTTTATGACACCATCATCACATTCACATGACCAAGACAATTCTTTCTTGATGCCCATGGAATGGCAAGCTTGTCATTTTCAATCTTTTGTGTGAGGTATATCAAAAATTCTCAATTCTGAATGGTTGAAATTTGGGGCATAAATTCAGCAACTGCCCCCAGAACACAATCTGCCTCAGAGTACTAAACTGCTTTCTTTTAGTTAGTAGTGGTACGTATGTGCAAATACTGTAAACACTTGGCTTCCATAGCACGAGAGATGACTATCGTTCAATGCAATCCTGATGCAGATGTGTGTGGCAGTGCAGACAACAATTTGTTTACAATGGAGGGATCGGATGGTGTGCAAATTGAGTGGTGTGATTGTGATGAACCGAGTATAATTTGATTGGATTTGATTTGTTTTATAAAACAGATATTAACTGCTATTCTCCAGGGCAATGTTCATATTATTGCCCTGTAAAGTAGTCCATATCCATATATGCATTTTGCACTATGACTCAAAGAAGTAATTCAACTCTGTCAGAACCATCTGCAAATTGTTTACTTACAACACCCATGATGTTTGATATGATGGGGCTGAGGGGGTCAATGAATGCTATTATATCTTTGAAGCATTAATGTCATCCAACAAGATTACAACTCATGTATGTCTCATTCAACAGGTAAAACAGATTCAAACCAAGTGCATTTCTGTGAACGCTTTCTGGAGCTCATGATCGATCTTGAGGTAAGAAGCTAAAGTGCCAACTGTGTGGTTTAGACTCTGATTTAGTGTGAATACATGTAAATCTTGTTTTTAACTTACACGTAGTGTATACAAATGTGTATCTTCATAACCCTTCAAAAATGATATGAAATTTTGACATGTAAACATCAAGATGACAGGAGGATGATTTTATGCATCAGATATTCCCTGTGATGCAAGGAGTACAAAGGTATAGTCAGTGTGTGCCCAGAGAATTCATGTATGGAGAAGAAATGCAAGTCAGTTGTACAAACAAACATCTCGCAATGCAGCCTCCCATGATCTTCCTACCATGTTAAAAACATCCCTATGTGATTAGAAAGCTATGTTAGCTGATGTTGCAATGTCAAATAGTATAATGTAAAATAAATTCTAGTAAAATCTGCCAGCAATGACTGCAGGATCCTGCCAGAGTACTGGAATTCAATACCTAACATTTACTTGATGGCTTGGAACTAAGTATACATTTTACGGGAGATACCCAGGGGAGTTTATGAAGGCCCCCCCTTTCCTTTTCCGAAGAGAAATGTGGTTCTGAGAGATTATCTTGTGTCATTTTTTCATACAAGTTTTGGTCTCAAAGTTCTTCATATTTGCTTCCAATTTATGACTGTGATACTGTCAGACCTGTCTGTGGCGGTCACCCAATGGAGACGAAAAAAGTGGCCATTGTTGACAGGTGGCTGCTATAGACAGAGTTTAACATGGCTTTTCTCTTGGGGGGTGGCTGCTATAGGCGGTGGTCGCTATAGACAGGTTTGACTGTAGTTATTATGACATGGCAGCGGACCATTGCTAACACTCTACTGTCGTGATGTTTTGGTTTGTGTTTTTACCAGGCACAGCTTCCGACCAGACGCTTCTTTAATGCCGTCATGAGTGATGCTCATGTCGTCGTCAAGTGCAGGCTTTCAAACCTTATGAAGAGGAAGGAAGGGAAATTATTCAGTGAGGTGGGATATTACAGAGATATGATCTGTTCATGCATATATGAATTTATCGTAGTATGCACATGTACACACACACACACACACACACACACACACACACACAAATCCATAAAATTAATTACATCACTGTCTGTATTCTCAAGAAATCCCAGAAAAAAAAACTGATGCCACTGCACTTTATGGCAATAATATGTCAAGAGTATTGCTGGCTTGGTGAAATATATAGCTCATCATCATGTAGATTGTTTCATATGTTTACATCTCACGAGTCAAAGAAACGTCTGTTCTAGATTAATTTATGGTAACAATTCACTGTCTTACCATGGTCAAAAGATAATGGACTTTGGTGGCAGAAATATGTTGAGTGTTCTAACCTCAGGGTTTGAAGTGCTTCTTTTGAGAAACTCACAAGTAAAATCAATCGAGGGCTTGGAGAGATGGCTGTTTAAGTTTGGTTTAGTTCACACCAATATTTGGACTTCCCTATTTATACTGAAACAAGTGACAAACCATACCTTTCATGTTTCTCAGATTTTGAAGACTATAACATTAGAAGTTTTTTTTATGATAATGTTAATTGATGTTAGCATCTGCTCCTGCTTGATGTGTCTCTATCCACAGTTGCTGGACATGCTGACATTTTATGCAGGGTTTGAAATCAAGGACTCGACAGGGATAGCGCTGACCGACCACGAGATGACCGATATCCATTACGACAGGATAGGTTCTCTTCAGGTGTGGGCCCTCATGTTGCAATTCGTAGCGCCTATGTTTGTTATTTGGTGTGCTTCAACAAAGCGTGGCCTTTTTCTGTGAGCAAGATTTATGGCCTTGAATTTTAAGACAAATCTTATATAAGTTCCAGATGTTACATGAACAATTCTTGTATCAATATTCACTTGAAGTAGGGAATTTTAAAGCTACTTTTAGACGTGGCAGTAGAAAGTCAAGATCAAATTTTGCCTTGTATACATTGCATTCATTAGAAATTTTTGTTCTTGATTGTATTTGAGTTTTGATCTATGCATCATTTTAGGGCTAAGAATTCCCTCTGACAGATTTTGACCTAGAGTATAGAAATGCTTGTCTGTAGCTTTGTGTGTGTGTGTGTGTGTGTGTGTGTGTGTATTTTTTTTCCTTTTTGGTGGATATGTGACATACATTTTAGCATGCTTACATTTTAGCATGCTTATTTCTCATTATTATGTGTTTTTTTCACTGAATGACAGAGAGCAGCATTCAAGCTCTTCCCGGATCTAAAACAATTTGCCATGTCCAACGTCGCCAGCATCGATACGCGAGAGACACTAACCAAGCACTTCACCAAGCTCAGGTAAGACATTATGCTCGGGTCAGCAAAACATGACAAGGAACCGGTTCAGCTTTGCTCAATTCATCATAACTCCATTGCAGATGCTTCAGCATGTATATGAACAGACATAGAAACGTCTTCCATGAAGTGAAGAAAATACATATGCTTGTGCCAGCATCTATTCCTGATGATTCACAGCACACTGAATAGTCTGAAAATTGTTGCTTTTGCCGTGAAATACATATGTACATTGAAGAGAGATATCATGATATGATTATCCATGCGGCACTGTCTGTATCTTTTTATTCAGTCCCTCTGATCTGCACCGTTTTGCTGCCTTCCTGCATCTTCTTCCTCCTCTCGATGAGGAAGAGGAGACGTCTCTGGACAAATCCTTCCTCCTAGATCTCATGGTAAGACCAGCTGGAGTATTTTGTGTCTACTGTATGCATTGTATCCACGCTGCTGTACACCATCACTCGAGTCATTTCTGATTTGAGGACAGATGCTATACAGGGAATAATTTTCCAACTCAAATTTGACTAGCAATTTCAGCTGTTAAACAATATTTCGAATGGTATTCTGTACACTTTTATGGAAGAAAACTGCTACACAAAAATTAGTTTGGTAGCAGTGGTGTAAAAATACAAAGCAAATTGCGATGCAATACCAGGAAAATTATTCCCTGCTATATCAATCTGTTGTAGTCAATTTCAAGGAATCAATTCCTACATTTTGATGTCTCATTTTCCATACCGAAAATACACGCATAAAGTGCAGTTCCCAAGTTTCTGTACATGCAATACCAGACATTTGTTTCATGGTTTTTAAAGAAAAAGTGATAACAGTAATGATGATAATAATTCCTGACTGTGCGAATGTACAATTCATAATGAATATGCAGAATTTTACTCGTCAGTGCGTAGAAAATTGTGTAATAATGATGCATTAGGACAGTGGTATTTCCCTATTTTTGTGTTGTCTTACATTGTGTATTTTCAAGTCGATCCTTGCTCTACAGTGTATCTATAATCACCATTCAGGAAAGATAGAAAGTGAACTGGGGATAACTGTCATGCCTTTTCAGTACACAGGGTATTAGTATTATCATATTCACTGTATGGAACTGGGGTACCATTCCAAAAAATGTACAAGTATTGACTCACAATCAATAAACATCTGAATTTTGCTATAATTGTGTAACTGTGTACCAGTACTTGCCTGAAAGTCAGTTTCATATGAACATATCGTGATCAAAATAAAGCAGTCATTGCCAAATTGTCCATACCTTTGATAGTGACAATGTATCAATCCAGCTCTTGTTCACCAAATTGATGAGTGAAATACAAGCAGCTATATATGTTTTTGTCATTTAGAAGTGCCCTGCTCAAGGAAATCATACACATACACACCATAGACATGATGTAACCTGAACACAAACACATGTTTAGTGGATGTGTTTTTATAAGCCTGTGCCATTGTTGAGTCAGAATTTTGGTGGCCTGTAATTTGCTTTTACATGTCTACAGAGTGTCCCAATATCTGATTGACAAATGTACTGGACTAAATTTCATCTGTTTTCCTGTATTCATATGCCTGAGAATCATCTTGTCTTGATAGCAATTGCTTAATGCCTTGTGCATGCAGGATGGAAACTCTGATGAAGATGATTTACCTCCTTATGAGCAAGCTTTTGTCATTTCCACTCTTAGCGAGTGTGCTCACTGTCTTTGAATACATGAATCTACAAACTTTGCCATTTCACACTTGCCAAATTGTCCAGACTTTTGTTCACTGAGTGGGCGAATGAACGAAAATAGATTGTGTGTGTGTGTTTATGAATGCTTGACACCTTTCCCAATCTCTCACCCACCCTCTTCCTGCCCTCCCCCCCCCCCCCCCCCCCATCTGTCAGGTATCTCACCATGAGAGAAGGATCTCTCAGATCCAGTCCTTGAATGAAACACCGCTCTACCCGACGGAGGAGATTCTTTGGGATGAGAATGTTGTCCCCACAGAGTACTACTCAGGGGAAGGTGAGGACAGCTATCAAAAGAAAACTATAAAATACATAAGGAATTCATTTTGGTGCCGCAATTTTTCTTTTCACATAAATTCATTTATGATACTACTAAGAACATTTTAAAAAGAAATAGCCCATTTGAAGCTTTATTTAGGGATTAAGAGCTTAAAGGGATTGTACAGTTTTGGTTGAGACCTAATTTAAAGTTTCTAACATTTTTGGGTGAGATGATGAGAAACCTCTTATGAAATATGAAAG
Source organism: Diadema antillarum (assembly GCF_040938485.1). Classification (NCBI taxonomy): domain Eukaryota; kingdom Metazoa; phylum Echinodermata; class Echinoidea; order Diadematoida; family Diadematidae; genus Diadema; species Diadema antillarum. Next base: position 959,177 of record NW_027271881.1, read on the forward strand.
AGCATGTAATTCTATGAGGAATTCAACGTTTATTTGATGAAAATTGGTTTTGAAATGGCTGAGATATCAAAAAAAGAGCAATTCCAATAAGTGTGGGACCCACACTTTATTACGATTGCTTTGTTTTACTTTGTTTTTGGATGTTTCAGTCATTCCAAACCCGATTTTCATAAAATAAACTTTGAATTCCTCTTGAAATGGTATGCTCTGTACTATATCATAAGTGTTTTCTTGGTATCTCGAAAAAATTTAAAAGCCCAATTTTCATCTCTACCAATACTGTACTATCCCTTTAAGATCTGACGCACAAAGAATATTATACATGAATCAGCATAATTTAGATAGAATGAATATTTTTTGGGAAAAAGGAATGATTTGTTCTTGGAGATTGCATAATGGGCAACGTGTGTACCAACTTTCTTGCGCAATCAACAGCTGAGATGGGGGGGGGGGGGTGGAGCAAATAAGCAAGTTTTAAAGTTATATAATTTCTTGTGGAATTAGATCAGTTATTAAATATACTTAAACAAACATGGAAGTAATTTATTACAACTCTCACAATGTGTGAGCACGTTTTCTTTTTTTCAGGATGTCTGGCTTTGCCAAAACTGAATCTTCAGATGCTCACTCTCCATGACTATCTGCTGAGAAACTTCCATCTCTTTCGTCTTGAATCAACATGTAAGTCTTATGTTGGAGGTCAGGTGGGGAAATTTAAGTTTTGAGTTTTGATTTATGCAAGATTTACATTTGGGACGAATTCATACAGATTAGTTGCTTTCACTTTTGAAAACAAATTGCCACGTCATGTGAAACCACACAAATGGTACCTTTCTGTGGTTTGACAGCTTACTCAGCTATTCCATCTTTATTCACATGGCTCATCCTGTAGCTCTGAATGTTTGTCCCCAGCAGCCATGGGCATGTTGTAAGCATGAAAGATAACAACCCAGAGCAAGTTTTTGAACAACTCTGATATCTGTGGTGGTTACCACTTCAAGAAGCAATTCCTCCAAAACCTAAATGCCAAAGAATGCAGTTAGCATTATTGACATGGCCAGAAAACTGATGAAAAAGCAGAGTGAGAAAATGCTTGAAAACATTCAACTGAAGTTGCTTTACATGTAAGTAAGCCTGTGCTTAATCACGGTGGTCCACAACTTGAAATCTGAGCATTTTGCAAGCTAGAGCAAAATGTGAGAATACTGCGGAAATTTTGTGTGCACAGAGCGCACATCATGAGCGGGTAGCGCGCAACAATTTATGACACATTTCCCACTATGCTGCCTATATGTTCAATGTACTGTCTCATGTTTGGCACACAAATTATCCAAGTACCAATGGTAGTTTGATGCTTCTCAAGTTTTGCACATGTTTTTCACATGCGTGATCAGTACATTTTATTTTGAGTTTGTTGCAAATTCTTGAGGATGTTGCATAGCATGCTGCTGGCTTTTGAGTATGTTCCACAAGCATTCAAGGATGTAGCAAACCACTCGCTGACCACCCTGCCTTTCCTCATAGGAGACCCCGCAGCAGAAACCTACAAAACGTCACCAGATGATATTTCTCGTTAAACAGCTTACAAATGATATGTAACTTTATTTTGAATGGATGTTCCTAACCTAACCAAAAATGAATAATGGAAAATTGAATATGTAGAAATGCTGCCTCCGAGAAGATGGACTTTGAAGGTCTACTCGAGTGTGTTTAGTCACCCTGTCTTGTGTGTTTACGCAAAGGATTTATGACTCTATGACAGCCATTACGCAGGGATTGTCAAATGAACTTAAACTTATGTATACTGTTCATGGTTATGTCAAAGTATTTGAAGCTACTGTTGACTGTTCTCAAAGGCTCTGAAAGTTTTTTCATGAACGTTTCCACCTACCTTTTAAAGTTGACGAAACCAACTTGCAACGGGCAGAAGGGGTGTACAAAGTGTTCAAAAGACTACTTAACAGGTTTATCTTTGCCAAGTTTGAATTAGATAAAAAGTGATGTGTTAACTCTTCAAGAAAATACCCTAAACTGTGGGTTTTGTAACACAGGGTCACACCGTAAAAACTACATAATGACATGTGATGTAAGGGATATGGATTTGTTTGGAAACCATACATTTGAATTTGCCCACACACTCTAGACCTTAGTTAGTCCCCCTACAGTTCTGTTTTCTCTTTAAGTGTAAGCAAGGGTGTTTTGCATTGATTGTACAAATTGTATGGCTTTAGTCATAAGAGCTCGGGACATCAATGGCTGCATCAGTAGTTTGTCATTCAGGTACAAGCATGAATACTGAGCTTGAAAAAAAGAAAAGAAAGGGGGTGGAGTATTGACAGTCACGTTCGTTTAATGATGACAGATGAGATCCGTCAAGATGTTGAGGATTCCGTGCGTAGGATGAAACCCTGGAAGGCTGAAGATGGAAGTGGCTTCTTTGGAGGGTGGGCCAGGATGGCACAGGTACGTCACACCTACTCAAGGTCATTCCTCGAGCGAGTGCTGTAACAAACTTTAGGCCCAATTTTGTAATGGATTTGTCAAGTCAGTGTAGAAATACTTTTATACTATAGTCCACACAGGATTTGCTGTTGCAGTGCGCAAACATTACCATGGTAAATGAGCTGTCATGCCACCGTAAGTTGTAATTTCTGAAGAAGGCTTATGAAAACCAAATGAAAAGTGGACTTCATTGTGTGATTGACACAATGTGCAGGACATGATTGCGAGGAAGACATGAATTGAATTACCTCATTCAGGTGTATCAACACCGATTACACATGGTTCAAATGCCAATGCACAACATGTGTTTGTACTTGCTTTTTACAGCCTGAGTATTAATTATGTTTATAGATTATTTGCATATTCTTTTATTTCCTTTATTCATGTCATGCATTTAAATTTACACTTAAAGTCATAATAATCATACTCTATTTTTTCATAAGAAAGAAAAATCTAAGGTCTCAGAGAAACCCTTTGTTTTCTCAAAATGTCTGTATAAGCATACTGTTTGGAAAGATATGTGTAGTCCCTCTACATGTTCTTAGCCTTTGCATGTTGACTATGTTTCTTGTAAGCTACAAATTTACCATGCTTTGTATGTTCCGATTCATGACTCGTATGCATTATACATAGGGTGCTAATTGGACACTTCAGGAACTTTGAGTAACCACAGTCACTATGTCATGTTATTTTACATGTCAGAATTTACTAGCACTTTTATCCGTATCCAGGCAATTACCCCCAGAGGGTTATGATTAGGTTCAGGATTAGGATTAGGGCCAAAGGAAGGGTTCGGGGTAATTGCCCAGATGGTAATTGCCCGAGACCCCTTTTATCATGATATGTAACTCTTTGCAACCTGCTTCTCTCATTTTGTCTTGCAGCCTGTCACATCCTTCTCAATAGCAGAGGTATGTATCAGTCCTTGTGAATCATTTTCCCGTTGCTGTGAGAAAGTCATACATGGGTAGTCTCATGATGCTTTTGAATTTACCTTTATTAGTATTTTCACTTTAGACAAATCTTGAATTGTAGAACGGGGTGAATCCACACAAACTACATGAATGCATCTCGATCTGGATTGTACATGTTCGTTCATTTACCAGGTTTCCAGGCCCAACATTGGTGAGAATCACCCAGCCACCGTCAGAGCTGACGTCACTCTGACCCTTAACCTCCGCGAGTCCATCAAAGCTGAATGGGAAGGTCAGTTGAATGTCAGATTCTGCACATAGAATGGGAATGATAAGAATAGATTCAGGACATCGAGCCTGTAGATGTAGAGTTTGTGAACGCTGCTTCATGATCATTTATAAGTGTCTGCCATATCAAGTGAGACTATCCTTGTGTCTGCTACAAGATGGCTATCAGATTTTTTTTAAAATAAAACGATGCAAAAGGTAATCTGTGCATGTGGTGGTTTGTGCAACATGCATAGAAGCACAGAAAAATGATAGAGATACATTAGGCATGCTTCTGAATGAGTTTAACTTGTATTTGGAAAACAAGAAAAAAATTGCAATTTGAGTTTGAAGGAAAAAAGAATATTTGCTTTGTTGTGTACTGTAAGGAGGGTTTTTGAGTACAGTATGCAGTATACTGTAAAACCAGAAACATTCATGGCATGAAAATGTCACGAATTGGAGCTGATGGCCTTTTTTGTGGCATGAAACTTTTTTGAATTGCCTCTGGCATTCAATGCACTGTGTAGAAAAATACTTTCTCATGTATTTTGCTTTCACGAGTCTTTGGTCCTTGTAAAATTCGTGAAAGTTTCATGCACACAAAAGTTTCTTGTTTTACTACACTCTTTTGATTGTATGTGACGTGAGATTCAAATAACATTCTTTGTTTTAGAGTGATCTGTCAGCACACAGAGCAATCTCTATCGTGCAGAAGCTGATATTTGGACATTCTAATTCTTTTAATTTCTGCTCATTCAGCTCTGAGGAAGCACGATGTGGCCTTCCTGGTCACGGTGAGACCAACGAAAAGGATTGGGACTCCCTTTAACCCAAAGGAGCACTTCATCGACCAAGTGGGGCTGGCGTACGTCAGGGGCTGTGAGATCGAGGGACTCCTCAATGAAAATGGGGAGGTGATCGAGGAAGGTGCGTATCCTAGTCTAGGATATAAAAGAGAATGAGACAGAGTGAAAGGCAGGGAATCCCATTTGCATGCCTCAAATGAAGAGTTGTACAAATACAATGGTATGTTGAAGAGAGTATCATTTTAGAAACTCCCATAAAGTATTGAAAGTGGAGGGTAACATTTAGTACACTTTTATTGACCGTTAGATTTTGAATTGAATTTTTTTCGGGGCTCACCGTAAATTCCAGTACATTACTAGGCTACCTTTGCAGACCCATGCACTGCATGTGTGTCCATCCTGTATATTTTGCGAAGAAAGTTCATAAAAACTTACAAAAATTTCTATATACATTCTTGCCACACACTCTATATGTTATTACATCAGCTCTTATACTTTTAGATTTGTGTTTATAGATAAAAAATACAGAAGACTGCAACAAAAAGGCTTAAGTGTGGCTGACACAAAGAACTACTGAGTAGTTGAGTTTTGTGCATTATTCAAATTGTAGATAACTGCTGACTTCCAAATTTCTCAGCAGTGGCCTAAACAAGTCCCCTGAGGTTCATATTTAATGTTGTGCTGCATTTTGGGAGGTCTGTAAAAGGTATCCCCTACCTTTACAGGACAAGTTCACCTTCCTAGACATGTGGATTGAGTGAATGTAGCAATATTAGTAGAACTCATCAGTGAGAGTTTGAGGAAAATCGGACAATCTGTTGAAAAGTTATGAATTTTTGAAGTTTCTGCTCAGTCACTGCTGGATGAGAAGAGTACTACAGCTGATGATGTCACATGAGTACAACGATATAAAGAAAATATAAAGAAAGTTCAACATATTTTCTCGCATAATAAGAGAATGCTTGACTTCCCTCTTTCAGAAGGCAGGGAGAATAATATTACCCTTAACATACGTCAGTGACAAGTCGAGGAAATGTGCACTTTTTTCAAAAAGTAACATTTTGTGAAATTCTCTTTATGGTTTCCTTATACTGTTGTACGCATGTGACATCATCAGCTGTAGTAGTCTTCTCATCCAGCAGTGACTGAGCAGACACTTCAAAAGTTCATAACTTTTCAACGGATTGTCCGATTTTCCTCAAACTTTCACTGATATGTTCTACTAATATTGCTGCATTCACTCAATCCACATGTGTATGAAGGTGAACTTGTCCTTTAAAGAGAGTGACATTAGAGGCATTAGAGGCGTTAAAAAGGAATTAAGTTCAGATTTGAAGTCAGCCATTAATAAGATGATGACACCATTGCCACTGCAACTTGTAGTGAAAATGTCAAGATGCTTCTAGAACGTTCTTATTGTTCATTTGCGTGCAATGAGACTTGTTATAGTTTCATGTGATAAACCTGGTTAGTATCTGCATGGACGTGGAACACAGTGTGCCTGTGGCTTCACTGTGGACAGCATTCAAGTCCTTCAGTACACACAGAGCAAGGGGCACACATTGAAAGCTCATTTTTTTTTAAGATTATGCTCGTCATTTTTGTGGTATCATATGGTGAAGCCAGTAGTGCTTTGACGAGCACATTTGACCTAAAAAAGACACTGTAAGCAAGCCGTTCTACTCTTGGACTTTTGCTCCCTCAAGGACCAGAACCACGGCCTGATCTGCCGGGCATGAAGAGGACATACCGTGTGTGGCTGGACCCCAACCAGTACCAGAAGGACATGTCCAGGACTGCAGCGACTGATGCAGAGGACGTCTATGAAAGCTTCAATGTCATGATGAGAAGAAAGCCAAAGGAGAACAACTTCAAGGTTTGTGAAGCGTTGAATTTTCTTGGTAACTTCATATGCACTTTGTGATTGAATTGTGAATGATGTGCCGTGATTATTTTACACACTTGTTATTGGTATGCCTCCCCCAAAATGGGGCTGGATGTATTGTGTTTTTGCAGCTGGTCCATAATATATGTTCATCTCCCGTATATCTCATTACTGCGATTTGATAGATGAAAGGTTTATTTTGTTTTTATCATGCACACATGTGCTACTGGAGATGTAGATTCGCTTATTGGATTTTCGACAAAATTCTCATGGTCAAAGGTCAAAAGTCACTACACTTTGGGTGAACATACCCTTTTCCAACCATAGTTTCAATCAGGAGTGCAAGATCATGATATATTGTGCTATTCAGGATAAAATTAATATACAAGCATTTGTATGATGCAAGGTCACAACCATTTGTATGATGCAAGGTCACATGTGAGGTTAGAGGTTGCTCAACTCAAGCAAAACAGTGTAATTTTTCAGCTGTAACTTCAGGTTGGAATTTCCAGTGGTGAAACAAATAAAATGGGGAGAATATATGAATACACAAGTATAATGACGAAATGATAGGGGTGAAAGGTCGAATGTCAGGGACAAAGGTCACAAAATTTTGTTTTAAATGTCACCTCCCGGCCATTATTTTACCAAGTGGTTTGTATTCTCAAGAAGGTTGGAAGTAGATGGCATTAATGGTTAGTCCCTTAAGGTTGAATGTCATGGTCATCGACTCTTGTTGTAATGTAGGACCGTACTCTCAGTGGAATTTAGTGATCATTTGAGGAGGCAGAGACTTTCCAGTCAAGTTGCCAGATGACATTGGTGAAAATGACAAGAGGTTAATAGGAAGAGTAATTAATTAACCCATGAATAAATTTCTTCTGATGCTTTGTCAGGCTGTGTTGGAAACCATCCGAGACCTGATGAACACTGAGTGTGTGGTGCCAGACTGGCTGCATGATATCCTGCTGGGCTACGGTGATCCCGGGGCCGCCCATTACTCCAAGTAAGACGCCCGAAGATGGATTGGCTTCATGCCAAATGATCACACTCCATCAAAGTGGCCATATCGATCTCAAGTTTAACAGCAGGTCCATTTACACACCCCCCTCCCCCTAAAAAGAATCAAAACCAATTTTTGCATCATGACACAAAAAAAAAAAGAAAAAAGGAGAAAAGTTGATTCAAAGCATGTGACCATGGCATTATGATGCAAGATTAAGTCCATCTTGATTTTTTTGTTGTTGAACCTTTGCAATAATTTACCGTACATAATGGCTAAATTTTAATTCTTTAATCCCTTGATTCATCTCGCTACATATGAACCCGGATAAGAGTGCCCGGCTCATGATCCGGTCAGGCTGTAGACATTTGGGCAGCTTAGATTTTATGGTGTTTTACTTGCAGCAGATCTTTTGTTTGTGTTATTTCATATTTTCCAGATGCCTGAACAGTGAAAACTGAAATAAGTTTTTGCATAGCAGTAGAAATACCAATAATTCTTGCGTGTGAATTGACCTAACTAGAACCTCAATAGTTCAGTAGCTTTGTTTTTACCCAGTATTAAAGTGCAAATGAGCAGCATATTTGATCTTCGATTATGCCTTTTTTTTCTACACGCACCTGTAAGGATGGAGAAACTGATTCCAACTCTGGACTGGAATGACACCTTTCTGGACATTGCCCACTTGAGGGCCAGCTTCCCTGACCACTCGGTCAAGATGGTGACAGATGACCCGACAAAACTGGTCCCGCCATTCAGGTTTGTGTTCTTGGTTGAGATCAACTGGAGCAGTCCAAAGTTGCCAAAGAAATCTCGTATAGTCAAGCAGATTTTTTTATTTTTTTAAAAACTCGTTTAGGCCGAGTCCTGAGTATACTCGGACAAGTTTGTATGGGAAATGCGTGTTACAGCAAAATCAGTCTGTCCTCAACGGGTCTATACTGCTATATGAGAGTTGTATGTATTTCTCTCAAAAGCATTTGGTTGAAACAAATGATACCAGGGCCCCGTTTTATCAAAAGATATGATCGATTGTAAATTCCCGTACCACACAGGCTGCCATAGACTTGTGATAGAAATCTATCAATCATAACTCTTCACAAAACAGGACCCAGATCTCATTATATGTATTGATTCATTTTTTTTTTCTTCTTATGAACAGTACAGTATTGCCCTTATAGTAAATAGTGATTCATAACTTGCTCTGATGTTGATTGGATTAGTACCATGTTCATGCTTTCATTGAAGCCCATGGTTTAGTATGCTGTATTTCTTGACTCCTAAGGCCAGAATAAAGTAAAGCTGCGCTTGTGCTGATTGCACATGCAGAGTGCCTATGATCTAGCTTAGCACTTTCAAGTTTGTGCATAATCAATAACAAAAGCCTACCAAAGAAATGATGTATATGTTTACATACATATTGAACATTGCCTGACTGGCCATGTATGAAGTGCATGCCAAATTGTGAGCTTCAAAGTCAGTACTAGTATTTGTCTGACCTCGTGTCGCAGGATAACGTTTCCAGAGTCTCAGCAGCACCAGTCGTCGGGGAAGAAACGGAAGCACGAGAGCAGCTTACCACCTGCAGCTAAGGAGATCATTGTGGAGCCTCACATCATCCCAAACAGGGGACCTTACCCCTACAACCAACCCAAGAAGTAGGTTCATGGTGGACGTGCAATCCACAAGGGGTGGAAGAAGAAAAACGCTCATCTTACTAATCTATTTCGGGCGCATATATTTGACTCGGCACTTTGTAATGACTGAGTTGACTTGTGGAAATTTTTTTTTCTCAACAATGTAGAACGTAACAAGAATCATATGATCTTTGAAGGTTTGCGTGGTGGTGAGGATAGCATTCTGAAGTAGTTCTTCAATTTAAGCTTTTTTTATGGGATTCGTATTATTCATTGTAAGTTGCAACATCAGATTTCAAATATAATTTCTTCATTCTTACAGTTCTGTAATTGAAAAAAAACCCAAAAAACTGATGTGTGAAACAAGGTCTGATGAATACAAATAGAAATTGTAAGTCCAAAGTCCAGTTTTGGAATATATTTCAAGAATCTATGTGAGACATTACGAAATGGGAAGTGTGTATAGAATGCAAGAACCTTTCTTACGAGTCGCCATGCCCACCAGTACACCGCCGTCCTAATGAGATTCTGGTTTGTAGATAAAGACAAAAAAGTTTTTATTACCCTTGAATTATTGCTTTTTGCCTACTGTTGTTTGTTAAATGATTTGATATAGGTCTTTCCTCCCTTGTTACCCAAATCATTTTCCCTTTTGGTGCTCCTGTTGTGCTCAAGCTAATTTGATCATGTGAAGTGATGTTTGGGAGGACTGGTATGGCCTGCTAACTTCACATCTCATCTTGTACCTGTACAGGAATGCCATCAAATTCACACCCACCCAGGTCGAAGCAATCCGTGCTGGTATGCAACCTGGCTTGACAATGGTGAGTGAAAACTTACACAACTTTTTTTCACTTGTATTTTGAAGGTTACATGTTTAGATGTTTGCAAGTGATAAGTAATACATAAGCTCTATGTCAATAGAGTTGAATGTGTTAAAAGTAAAATGTAGTTGACTGAAATTTCTGTTTGATTTTTAGTGGTTACTTGGTTTTTGTATTCAATTAAATACATGACTGTATATTCATGAGTAATTAGGTTCTGGCAGATCTACTGTTAAACCAGAAATGTTCTTGTGCATTTTGATTTCACAAAGTTTGTAAAGGCCAAGATTTGCAAAATTAAAATGCATGTTCATGTTTTTGTATTCAATTAAATACATGACTGTATATTCATGAGTAATTAGGTTCTGGCAGATCTACTGTTAAACCAGAAATGTTCTTGTGCATTTTGATTTCACAAAGTTTGTAAAGGCCAAGATTTGCAAAATTAAAATGCATGTTCATGTTTACATTATATGGATTGAATGCCAGTGGCAATTCTTGAAAATTTCATGCCCTGAAAAAGGCCATAGGCTCCAATTCACAATAATCTTATGCTGCAAAAATATTTCTTTACAGTTTGAGAATTTGTGAATTGTCGGTGAAAAGTGCAGCTTATTTTTCCTAATGTTTGATTAATTGCGGGATTCATGCATGATGGTTGATGTATGATTCAAGCATTGATGATTAATGTTTGATTCAAGCATGATAATTTCATCTATTAAAGAAATTTGATTACCTGTTGTTTGAAGGTTGTTGGACCCCCTGGTACAGGCAAGACAGATGTGGCTGTGCAGATCATCTCCAATATCTACCACAACTTTCCAGAACAGAGAACTCTCATTGTGACCCACTCCAATCAGGTAATAGAAAATATAGGTTGTTCTCTTTCATGCAACTACTTCTTGGTGGATATGTGCATCTCTTTGATGTAAACTTCATTCTAAAGAGTACAACAGTCAAGCGGAACTGTTTCATGATATTTAGTAATGCTTTATTTTGATCATTTTTTTGTATTGGTTCATATTTGGGTTGGGGTTGGGAGAGGGGAAGTTCAGTATCCTGGGCAGTCTAGTGCCTTGAAAAAAAAAAAAAAAAAACATGTACCATGTCCTTTTAATGAAATCTTGACACAATGTTTGTCCCATTTAAATGTTCTAATTCAAATGTCCTTGCGGTCTATGCATGGTTTCTGGCAGGCCTTGAATCAACTGTTTGAGAAGATTATGGCCCTAGACATTGATGAGAGGCATCTCCTTCGTCTTGGACACGGTGAGGAGTCCTTGGAAACAGAGAAGGACTTTAGCAGGTGAGAACAAATTCATTGAGACAATAAGAAAAATCTGTCTAGTTGCCATCTTTCTTTTCAATGAAATGAAAGATGGCTCTAATCCTTTTTAGTTGATTGATGATTTTATTGTTCACTGCTAGTATTTCATAAGGTAGCATTAAAAGCAAAAAAAATCTCTTTCATTTGAATCCCTATTTTGGTCATATCCCGTAGTCAATATCAGTTGCAGAAGTATCAGTATTCTCTAAATTGTGAGATTTGTAACTGATCCTTAAATCTGCACACATGTAAAATGGTTAAGGTCCATGTTTCTGTCTCAAACTGGCAACTTTTTTTTTGGGGGGGGGGGGTTAGTCTGATTTTGTGCAAATTTAATGAGCTTAATTTGTGCCATCTCATCTTTTATCCAGTATGATAATGAGGTATATTTGTAAAATATTGTAAAATTCAGATTTATTGATTTGATAGGTCTGGAAGATAATTTCTGTAGTAACATACACCGTTTGTGGTAAGCTTTTCTTCTTTGTGCATGACTTTTTCCATAGTTGTGTGTTTGTTCATGCAGTCACTTTCATACACAGGTCTCTCTGCCATCTGTAACAGCAATGGCTGCACTTATTTCCCTTTCATTCTTGCCAATCCTTCATCCCCTATCTGTTGGGCATTTTTACCTGTGATTCCTTCACCAGGTATGGGCGAGTGAACTATGTGCTGGGGAGACGCCTGGAACTCCTGAAGGAGGTGGAACGGCTCCAAGAGAGCCTTGGGGTGCCTGGAGACGTGGCCTACACATGCGAGACAGCCGGTCACTTTTTCCTCTATCAGGTAATGACGGCTCAGGGTGTGATAACAGGTATCAACAGAGTCATTATGGTGGTAAATACACCAATTGAGTGGTAGTGAAGAGTGCAAGACAGTAAATTTCACTTGTGATGTACAAGCTCATTCATGTATGTGGTACTTATAAGACATTGTTCAATTTGTTTATGATTTTTCTTTTTACCTTTGATCTCAGTTTAGACTTGGCATGCTGGTGTTTCTTGGTGTGGTACAAATGCACATAGATCCTTGTATAGCAAAAGATTTATATGCCAATAGCCCTACATTTTGGTTTCTTCGAACTTGAGTTGATGTAGATGAAATTATTTACATAGTAGACAAATTTAAGTACTTCACATTACAACAACAGCTTTTACCACTTCTATTGCTTCTCCTGCTACTACTACTGCTACTACTGCTACTACTACTACTGCTACTACTACTACTACTACTACTACTACTACTACTACTACTACTACTACTATTACTATTACTACTACTACTACTACTACTACTACTACTACTACTACTACTACTACTACTACTACTACTACTACTACTACTTCTACTCCTAACTACTACTGTTACTGTTGTGCTGCCCTCCTCCAAAGTGTCTGGTCTTTTGCAATGTTTACCATTATTTTTTGTTAATGGCTTGGCATTCTTGGCATTTACATGAAAATTTATCAAAAGCGTTGGCAGTGTTAAGAAGCTGTAGGTCTTCAAAGAATGAACAGGAACCGAAATCAGTACTCTATTTCTCTGAGTGAAAGTGTGATAGACTCTGATGTGGATTTACAACAGTAGACACTAAATACCTGTCAGATATCTGATTTGTTGATAGTACTGACAATGTTTCAGAAGCGGTTCGCTGTCTTTACAGTATCTCTCTTATGGTCTGATTTCTAGGTTGTTGCTCGGTGGGAGAAATTCCTGAGCAAGGCGAAACCCAAAGGAAACAAGCCAGGTTCGGTGGAAGATATCCCGACACACTTCCCTTTTCACAAGTACTTTGAGAATGCCCCTCAGCCTGTCTTCAAGGGGAGAAAGTTTGAGGAGGACATGGACATTGCTGAGGTAGGATCATCCAAGTCCTGCCGTGACCGCTGATTTCTTGCTCTTTGATATAGATTTAGATTGACAGTGTTGAAACTCAGTTAATATACAGTATAACAAGATTAGCTGTAGTGAGATACCACATGCTATGAAGTGTTTGCTGCAGAAGAAACTTTTTTACCTGCAGACTCCCCTGTAGTAATGCTACTCACAAAATCAGAAGGCATGAATATCTTTTTTTTTAGTTTTCATGTCAGCTGTACAAAAATTATCTCGTGCCCTTAGGACATGCTGTATTTGCCATATGATATTTTGCATATATTGGGACTTGCAAGACAATTTTATTAAGGGTTGAATTTACAATGTAGACTTCATTGATGAAATGAGAAAGATGTATTATCACTTGTCAAGAGAAGTACAAGTGATTTCACACCTTGAAATGATATGTAATGCAGTAGTGCTTCAGGAAACAATGTTTTCTTGAGTTTTGAATTTCATGAATATTAGTTAATTTGTGAAATCTATGAATATGAACTGTACTGCAGATGCAATATACAAAAAAAAAAAAAGCTTATGTGAACAGTAGATAGCAAGAAACTACTTCCTCACTTGATATCATTTTTGTCCTATATGCAGTTATTTGCCCTGTTTGATTAAATCAGTAAATCACTTAGTAGGAGTTGAGGTGAATTATTTGCAACCTGTCAGTGTTGAATATGTGAAACTTGAGTGCATATCTGCACATTATACAATGTTGGGGGTAATTATAATGGCAGGGTCCACTGGTAGAGCAATACTGATGCTAAAGAGGCTACCCTGGAATGCAACCTAGAAATCACTGACAAATTTAAAAACATATCTGAGATAGATTTTGTGTTCAGTTGCCCCAGACTTGGCGGTCTGTCTGTCTGACTTACCTTTGTTCTATCTTTCAACTTCATGCAGGGTTGCTATCGACACATCAAGAAGATTTTTCAGCAGTTGGAGGTGGGTACCAGCTGTCTGATAGTAGGATACAGTACAGAGAATAGAATAATTGTTGACTTTAGTAGTTACAACATAATCTTGATGTTTATGCTTTTATATGCCTTCCCATTCAAATAAAAAAAAAAAACACTTACGTAATTTTGTAATTATGAGAAATCAAATTACTTTTTGATTACTTCTTACAAACTTATGCTTACAAAAAAAAATTGAATATATGAATAATCTTGTTTCATAAAAGTTTGCATTATGATAATAGATTAGTTTGTAATCAGCTGCCATATCAATACTGGAAGTGTTAGTTCTGTATATTTTGATAACCAACATGTATGTATTTGTTTCAACAAATATATAACTCTAAAGATCAAAAATATAACACCCTTGTCATGCATCCTAGTGCATGGAATGAGGCAGCTATATCATTTGTGGACAGACGTATACTATAGATGGCAATGATTTTTGTTCCCAATGCATACATAGAATTGGCTAGCAATACAGTATGTAGATCCAAGAGGCAGATTTTCCTCCATGTTTCAAAGTCTGTCTCATTTTTAGACACATGTGTATCAGAGATGTTAGGCAAAAGAACTGTTTATTCTTTTAAAACCAGGAATTCCGAGCCTTTGAGTTGCTGCGGAGTGGGAAGGATCGCTCAAAGTACCTGCTGATCAAGGAAGCAAAGATCATCGCTATGACATGTACCCATGCTGCTCTCAAGCGGCGAGATCTTGTGGATGTCAGTTTCCAGGTGTGTAGAGATTTTTTTTTTGATAGAAAATGATATAAAATATAGAGGAAACAAAAAATGATGCAAAAAGCATGGAAAATTCACCTCATATCCTTTTGTTTTCATCATTCAGCAAGTTTATTTCATAATTTTGCATTGAGACTGGATTAAAAAGAAGCTGTTCACACATCACAGTGATATCGTGATATTATTGTTACTGTATTTCCTCTTTTGACCTTACAAGCTGTCTGGAGGACCAGCATAAATGATAACAGATTGATTATTCTTTTATGAGGAGAGATGATACATCTGAATATGCTGCCATGAAGTGATATGTGACCCTGCACCACAAAACACACAAAAAGTTGCCAGATATGGATTTTTAGTTAAGGTAAGATTCTGAAAGAGCAGACCCTAAGCTTTACAATGATGTATAGCTCAATTGAAATGGACTCCCCTAACCTATTTAAATATCGGAAAGAAAGAGCACACTCTGGAAAAGTGTGAACCGAGAAAAGAGACTCTGAAGTACAGGGTCTATCTGTCTATTCAAGCGCTTAATCTTTACCAAACCGTGCTAGCTGTGCAATGAATGTGACAAAAAAACAGGGCTTAAACCACTGGAGCAACAACAATGAAGGGATTATCAGATTAAGTTGCAATTAAGCATGCTCTATTAACACATTTTGTACATGATTACTGCTAACTTTCAAAGCAGTAGCATTATCACTTCAAAAGTTATCAGACTTGAAAGTGAAGAGTGTGCAAAGGATTATAAAGTAATGAAAAGGGGCCTCTAAGACATACCAGATCTCACTACTTCACAAAAAAAAGGGTTGCAGAAAAACTGCTAAAAATGCACTTTCCCAATCATTTTATGGTCCCAAACTTAAGTATAATATAGAATAAGGGTAGCTGTTTCAGATAATATGAAAAACTTAATATTGACTTGGTTGACCCATTTCACCTTTTTTGAGTCCTCACTTAAAATCAAGGGGTGCGACTTTTTGTTCGTTTTGTGGTGCACGGTCACATATCATAAAAACTTCATACTGAGGAAAATATTCTGAAAATGTTCTACCAGTTCTTTCTGTTCTGAAATGTAGGTTTGATGATGAAGATAGTCTCTGAGGTATATTTTTGAAATTATTTTCTTGTAATGAAAGTCTCCACCTGAAGTATTATGTAGAATGTTAAGTATTGTGTTTTTATGCCGCCGCCACGAAGTGTCGCCGGAGGCATTATTAACTTGGTAACTCTATTTCTCCTCCTCCCCCATTTTTCTGCATCTCATTTGTACAGTATGATAACATCATGATGGAGGAGTCTGCCCAGATCCTGGAGATTGAGACCTTTATCCCTCTTCTACTACAGGTATGATTTACGGGATAAGATTGCTTTCCATCCATACATATATGAACACACTTTACCTTTTGTGCGTGTGTTTGTGTGTGTTGTGTTCTGTGTTAGCTGTACCAACAGCCTGTGTTTCAGTCACAAAACCTACCCATTGTTGGTAATCTTCTTCTTCTTTCGTATGATGCAATACAATGGGATGGGTGAGGGGTTATAGCCTATAGGTTGATATCTAAGCTGCGGATTCAGTTAAGGGCAGCATCACTTGCTTGAGCAAGTTCTTCAAGCCTGCCTAGTAATCAAGCCAAACGTCTGAAAATTTCTTGATGTTTAACTGGTATTGGCTTTAACAGCACCCTTTCACCCACGATTGATGACTTGCTGGCCAGTCAGTCAAGCTTAGAAAGGAACTTGGATGAGTTTTTAAACTGTTCTAATGAGAAATCATGTGCAAGTCCATTTGACAAGATTTCAAGATTATTAAGATTAATTTATAATATTTCAAATCAGAAAGGTGATTTTTTTTCTTTCTTTTTTGATACTGTCACTACATGCTTGAAGTAAAAGCAGAGTACATATGATATACGTATTATTTCCTTGGTCTGTCAAGGCTGTAACAGTG
This sequence comes from Diadema antillarum, assembly GCF_040938485.1. Taxonomy (NCBI): domain Eukaryota; kingdom Metazoa; phylum Echinodermata; class Echinoidea; order Diadematoida; family Diadematidae; genus Diadema; species Diadema antillarum. The sequence continues at coordinate 975,870 of NW_027271881.1, forward strand.
AACTGGAGATTAAAATGGATAAGAGAATGCGTCTGTATATTGCTCATACCCTTTTGCTTTGATTTTCCAATCGAATCAGAACCCAGAGGATGGCTTCAACCGGCTCAAGCGCTGGATCATGATTGGTGACCACCATCAGCTCCCGCCGGTCATCAAGAACATGGCCTTCCAGAAGTTCTCCAACATGGAGCAGTCCCTCTTCACCCGCCTGGTCCGACTTGGTGTGCCCACGGTGGACTTGGATGCACAGGGAAGAGCAAGACCCAGGTGAGGGCTCTCTCATAAAAGTGAGGTCTGCAAAAAAAAAAAATCCTGTCAATAAGGGTCTTGAGCTCAGAAAATATTTTGCAGATTGTCCTTCTGATTTCAGAGTTCAGATTGCCCTTCTGAGTCCTTCAGTGGAACAAATTTGGTAACTGTCTGTGGATATGTTCTAATGGCTAACTGTCATACTCGGGTTGTGCAAGACCTATTGGTCTCATGATTTGAATTTTTTGTTTTATAACCTGTTGATGAAAGCACAGTAACTTAAAATTCCCTTTCTTGTGGTCCATTCCTCCTCTTCCCAGTATTGCCACCCTGTACAACTGGAGGTACCGTAACCTCGGCAATCTCCCCCACGTCAACATGACTAGAGAGTTCCAACTTGCCAACGCTGGCTTTGCCTTCGACTTCCAGCTCATCAATGTGGAGGACTTCAATGGTGTGGGAGAATCAGAACCCAACCCATACTTCTACCAGGTAATGTGTGTGTTAAACAATCCTGTATCGTTATCATGCAAAGCTTCCTGCAGTGACTAGGTCTGACTGATAAGGGAGTAAGACGGATTTAGGGCAATGTCATCATTCTTACAATAAAAGACAGAAAGTTGATGATGATATTATTTCTATTTTATTTTCATAAAACAAACATATGTTTATCTGGTTGAGATTGAAATGATATGTCAACAAATGTTCTTGAATAAATATTTCTTTGTGTATGTCAAAAAGACTTACCATTTTGGTACATATAACAATAAAAGTCTTTATTTAGGTCCCAAATTCATGCATGGGTGTCATAGATTGTTATTTAATTTGAGGTCAGATTGGAATTTCCTTTCCACAAATATGTAAAGTCATATGCATGTGCCAAAAGTCGTGAGTAACTTTGTGCAATACTTGGAAGGCTGCACGTGGAAGCTCAAGGTCATGTGTAAGTTACTGTGTAGCATTGTCACTGTGCAAAATGGCACCCAGTGCAGAGAGGTGGTGGAGGCATTTCTTGGCAAGAAAAAAGAGCAATCCTGGTATGACCTCTACAACTAGATGCCATTAGTGCAACCTTGCAAGAGTGCATTTCTCTTTCTGATTCAGTGCCGTAGTGTGTATGTTTTATACCTTTAGAGCATATGTAATAAGGAAACAAAATGAATGATTACATCCTGATTATCCACAGAACCTTGCTGAGGCTGAGTACGTGGTTGCCACTTTCATGTACATGAGGCTTCTTGGGTATCCGGCTGAAAAGATCAGCATCCTCTCCACATACAATGGCCAGAAGCACCTCATCAGGGACGTCATCAACAAACGATGTGCCGACAACCCCATGATTGGACTACCGCACAAGGTAAATAAGTTTTCATTTAATTAAGCTGTAACTTGTGATTAGAATGTTCCAAATTCAAAATGCATTGGCTCTCATTAAAAGGCATTTCTGAGTGGAAGAACTCAAATGCATGTCTAACCTTTTCCTTTTCGTTGTGTGATGGAGGATGAATCTGACCTTTGACCTTGTAGGTGACAGCACAGTAATGACATTGTTTCCATAATGTCCTTGCTCTCAGACCTGTATGTGAGCTCCAGTTGTGTCTTCGAAACCTCAATTCCATTGGAATAATGGTAGTCATTACAGAACAGTCAAGCAATTGAAGAAAACCATAAAATCTCATGAATAATGAATAGGGTGCACTCATGTGTATGGCATGTCTCTTAGTTCTAATTCTAAAAGAAACAAAAACATGGGTTTCCACGGAGTTGTAAAAGAGGTTGCGGCTCAAACAAAAGATTTGTCCAGTATCTGTGTTGGCTCTTTCTTCTTCTTCTTCTTCTTCTTCTTTACACCTTTCCTGCTTGTGCTTTTCTATTGAATTTTGTGTGATCTGTTTGGCATTAATTTTCATTTTATTTCTGCATTTCTTATCTTATGAAATTGATCAGGTGACGACAGTTGATCGTTTCCAAGGACAGCAGAATGACTACATCCTCCTTTCCCTCGTGAGGACCAGAGCTGTCGGCCACATACGGTATTGACAAAATATTGCTCCACTATCAGAATACAATGAATTATATCTGCATGTCACAAACAGAGGCTTGATACAAAGTTATAAATCATGATCATTTATCAGAGAAAAGAAAAAACCCAACAACCTAGATATTGCGGTACTGTAAAAGTGGATATTTTCGCGTGACTAATTTTTCGCGCTCGGCGGTGTAAGAAGAGCTTTGTGTGTTTTTAATTGCGCGGAATCAAGGCATCAACTACTGGAACATATGGGAAGCAAAAATATTTGCGTGCTTTTATTTTCACGCTAGTTTCGGGTTTGCGTGAAATGCGCGAAAATTTCAACACCGCGAAAATTTCCACTTTTACAGTATGTGGCTGTGTGGCAGTAGTGACAGTGCGACGTGCTACACAAGTGGCTCATTAATCTCCACACAGGTCTCCCACCAAATTCCCTGCTTTGAAATCTTTACAAAAGAGACTTGTGTCCTTCATATCAAGTTATTGTGCTGTATCAACCAGCAATGAAAATCTGTTTTAGGGGAGGAGGGGAAGGAGAAGTAGGAGGAGGAGGAGGAGGAGGAGGGGGGGGGGGGGGGTTAAAAGGGGTAGTACCTGCTGAATCTTCAACCACATTACTTTTGTATGATTGTTGTATTCAAACCAATTACGGGTTTATAGGGCAATGACATCATCACTTCATCATACTTTCACATATCTATCATATGTCTGGTTAAGTTTTAGATGATAACACAAACTTGCATGCAGAAGCAATAAAATGACTACAAATGGGTTAGGTGAACATCCCATGTCAAGTGACTTGTGTGCCTGTTCACAGGAAGTACTCTGTAAGACTTTGTTTGATATGAACTTTGTTTTTGTTCTTCCTTTTCCTTTTGACAGGGACGTGCGGAGGCTGGTAGTGGCCATGTCAAGAGCCCGCCTGGGTCTCTATGTCTTCGCTAGGGTCTCCCTCTTCCAGAACTGCTTTGAGTTGTCACCGGCATTCGAGAAAGTAAGTAGCCTCTCAGTCACGGTTAAAGTACTCATTCCAATACACCATCTTTAAGTTGTCAAAATTTGACAGATGTGTCAAGGATGTGGCTGATGGACAGGTGATGGTGCACAGATGAATTCATTGAGTTGTTTGACAATTGTCACATTGCAAACTGTTTGAGCTGTTTTGCATTTGCATTGTACGCAATGCAATTCAGTAACCTCTACCCTATTGTCAAGGCAGTTTTTAATGTTGAATTTCATATTTGATAAATCATAGAATAATGATATGGTCCTCTGAGAAGACAGTGTTTACACTGAAGAAGTTGCCTGGGATTATTAAGACTTCAAAAGGAAACACTCAGTCTCAAAATGTCCCGAGTATACTCTGGCAAGTGTCTATGGGAAATGCATGTTGTAGCAAAATCAGTCCGTCCTCAACGGGTTAAAGGGCATGAAAGGGTTGTTCTTTTAGAGGGAGTTGTGTGCAGCAATTCTTGTGCCTTTTTCAAGAAACAGGTAGATGCAACATTTACTGTGTAGGGTAACAATGTTATGATCAGATATGGCAAAGTTGTTGTGTGGATATATCACATATACTTTGCAAGTATTTCACGTGCTCTTCCCACTTCAAAATATTGATTTGACTATCCATTAAAATGTGTGTTTGTGTTACTGACTACACTAAATTGGGACTGAAAACACTGAAAGTTACTCAGGAATCTTTTTCTGTTTGCAGTGTTCCCATATTAGTCTAAAGTATGTAAATACTCTTCAACCCATTGAGGATGGACTGATTTTGCTATAACATACATTTCCCATAAACAACTGTGCGAGTATACTTGGGACTTGTCTTCAACGGGTTAAACTTTTTTGAATGAAGCAGTCGAGGATAAATCAATACTTTTTCTGTATGTTCTGTTGTGATGTAATTTGTTGTAATGTTTGTAGTTATTCTGATGTTATTCCAATATGTACCAGCGTATTTTGTTTACATTAATGTGATTTGCTCTGCGCTTTTGAGGCATCATTTTTGTTGCTTATGGAGAGAAATCCTTTAATGCCTGCAACCTTGTGCTCTCCACAGCTTCTTTCCAGGCCAGCACATCTTCACCTGGCTCCAGCAGAAGCATATCCCCCTCAGAGAAAGGTAAAGCACAATACTTCCAGTGGTAGGCCAACCCAGGTTTGAGGAGGCCGAAGAAATGAAGAGAAAAACTGGTGTACCACCAGTTTCTATTTGTCCTTTTTGTGTACATTTGTTAGTTTCGTTCAACAAGAGAATTTTGAATTGTGTTAGTTATTTTTAGTAGCTCATACTGACACGTTTGCGTATTCATATCATTGTAGCTTTTACTTATAAAAGAAAAGATGGAAAAATGTATCACAGATCTCTACTTAATTTTCATGTGAGAAAACTCACAAAAAGCTTTGTGTTGAGGTAATTCCTGGAAAAAGAGACCAATCATGTCAACTGCATCCATGAGCTCAAATGCTAAGTTCTGTCGAGACAAATGTTAGTGTGTCCAATGTGTACACTTCAGTTTATTATGTTATTCAGTACACAAAGTTTTCTGAATCCAAAGATACTTCAGATAAAATGCAATGAAATTAATAGTGCCATGAAATTGCAATGAAGTATGGAGTTTGCCTTCAAATTCTCATTCATCTTTGAGGGCACATGCCCTATGTTTAGGCAAATATAGCTCATTAGCCAGCTGCGTAGCATACGCTGGTGCTTACTTTTCACAGTACATAAAGCCTTTGTACTCACCTAAGTATGAAACTGGCACTCACACTGTGAGACCATAGTCAAATCGGGCCAAGTATGCCATGGAAAATTCTAAAAGGTTCCACTCTTACAGAATTTTTTTTCTTTAAGAATTCAGTTAATGATGTACAAAACTCTTGGAATTCAAAGGATCAGGAAAACCTTTTATTGAGATCTTTTTCTTGTTAGCTGTATTAAAACCTAGGTTTTCTCCAATACTTGTGGCTTATCGTGCTGTGCTAGGTCACAGAAGGTATTTGCCTTCCTCATTTTTTGTCGAGCCCACCGGAGGTGAGGGGAGACAAAGGGATCGCCTGCGGCGTCTGTCCGTCCATCCGTCGTCTGTCCGTAATGCTACAAAAACTTCAATAACTCTTTACTCTGGGCTTCAATTGCAATCAAACTTCGAGGGAAGAGAAGACATACAAAGTTTCACATTTTACCATATAGGAAGGTCACCTCAAGGTCAAAGCTCACAGGGAGGGGTCAATGAAGTTTTAGAGCCCAATGTTAAGTTTTTATGGCACGTTTCTATTATGGGTCATAACTTTTGATCCGTAGGTCCGTTTGTGACTAAACTTGGATGGTAGATGTCCCTTGGGGAGTGGATGATCACCACAAGGTCAAAGGTCACAAGCAGGGGTCAACAAACTTTTAGAGCCCAATGTTAAGTTTTTATGGCGCGTTTCTATTATGGGTCTTAACTTTTGATCCATAGGTCCGTTTGTGACTAAACTTGGATGGTAGATGTCCCTTGAGGAGTGGATGGTCACCACAAGGTCAATGGTCACAAGCATGGGTCAATGAACTTTTAGATCCCGATGTTAAGTTTTTATGGCGTGTTTCTATTATGGGTCATCACTTTTGATCCATAGGTCCGTTTGTGACCAAACTTGGATGGTAGATGTCCCTTGGTGAGTGGATGGTCACCACAAGGTCAAAGGTCACAGGCAGGGGTCAATGAACTTTAAGGGCCTAATGTGAAATTTTTATGGCATGTTTCCTTTTTGCCATAAATTTTTACCCTTTTATATTTCTTGCTACCTGTTATATCTCTTTTTTTATGTGTTATATCCCATTCGCATACAATTTCTGGTATGCGAATGGGCGAGACACATTATGGCACTTGCCTTGTTTTTCTTTGTCGTCTTCGATCCTTCAATCTTCAATCTGTGTGATCTTACTGTTATACTTATTTCTGATTTGTCCTTCAGGCTATCCAAGCACCGTTTGGCAGAGTCATAGTGATCGAGGACATGCCCCACATGGCACAATTTGTGTTTGATTTCTACAACGACAGGATGCAGCATATGCAGAGACAAATTGGGGTGAGCCACAGACTAAATCCTCTTTGCAGGACTTTTGCACACACAGCTCAATTTTTGTAATTTCAACTCTTATTGTCCCCGCCGAACGAGTTCGAGCAGGGGACTATGAAACGGGCTCCGTACGTGTGTGTGTCCGTGTGTCCGTCCGTGTGTCCGTCCGTGTGTCCGTCCGTCGTAGCGTCCGTGTGTCCGTCCGTGTGTGCGTCCGTGTGTGATCAAAATGTTCAAAATGCTACTCCTTCGCCATTTCTAACCCGATTTTGATTCTGTTTGCTTTATATGATAGCACTACATGGGAGCTTTGAAACTTCTATACAGAATTTCAGTTGTGACCTTTGACCTTGACCTTTGACCTATATTGTACATTTTGCTTCAAAATGCTACTCCTTCGCCATTTCTAACCCGATTTTGATTCCGTTTGCTTTATATGATGGCACTAGGTGAGGGCTTCAAAAATTCTACACAGAATTTTGACCTTTGACTTCTTTGACCTTTGACCTTGATTTTTGACCTATATTGTACATTTTGCTACAAAATGCTACTCCTTCGCCATTTGTAACCCGATTTCAATTCCGTTTGCTTTAAGTGATGGTACTAGGTGAGGGCTTCAAAACTTCTACACAGAATTTTGACCTTTGACTTCTTTGACCTTTGACCTTGATTTTTGACCTGTATTGTACATTTTGCTACCAAATGCTACTCCTTCGCCATTTCTAACCCGATTTCGATTCCGTTTGCTTTATGTGATGGCACTAGGTGAGGGCTTCAAAACTTCTACACAGAATTTTGACCTTTGACTTCTTTGACCTTTGACCTTGATTTTTTTACCTATATTGTACATTGGCTACAAAATGCTACTCCTTCGCCATTTCTAACCCAATTTCGATTCCGTTTGCTTTATGTGATGGCACTACACTGTAGGTGAGGGCTTCAAAACTTCTACATAGAATTTTGACCTTTGACCTTCATCTTTTTACCTATATTGTACATTTTGCTACTAAATGCTACTTCCGGCGGGGACATATATTACGCACCGCGTAATTTCTACTTTTCCTTGTTTTTTCTTCTTTTGATTAATTTGCAGAATTTGTGGTCGTTTGCCGATGCAGTCCTGTATTGACTTTAAAAACTTCCACTACAGTATTCCAGTCATGAATTCGATATCGACTGTGATGACTTTTTTATTTTGAGAAATGCATCAATAAGTTGTAACTTGTGTATCTGAATATTTATGATGAAATACTTCTAATATGTAGCTTTGTTCTGTCAGAGGAAGATTGATATGCTTAATGTTTTTTCCTTTATTGTGCCTTTCTGGAGAAGAGAAAACTTATTCTTGAAAAAAAAAAAAACGCACACACCAGATATATGAAGTAACATTAGAACAGATTAATCCTTCTCCCCCCCCCCCCCCCCCCCATCTCCACCTTCATTTATAATGTATGCATGTCATTCATAACTTTCATTGTGCCCTTCATGAATGGCACTTGCCATTCAGGGGCAATGACTATGACTGCGACCTGATCATACACAGCTATCATATGACTTTGTAGATTAACTGCTATCATTCTGCTGTGATTTCTGTATCAGCATCAACAGAGAAGGGCCCAGCTAGCAAGACCACCTGTGTCCCGCAAACCTCCGTCGGCTAAAGAGGAAAAGTCTGCCAGCGATACAGTGACCAAGTCCAAGGCCAGTGAAGAGTCAGCGATGCAAGAGAAAGAAGCGGATCATTCAAAGATGCCGGAACATCCAGGAGAAAGCAGCAGCGAATCGGAAGGGGACGACGCTGAGGAGAAGAAGATGGATGACGCTGAGGAGAAGAAAATGGATGATGCGGAGGAAAAGAAGATGGACGATGCTGAGGAGAAGATGGATGGTGTTCAAGATGAGGAAGCTCGTAAAGTGGAAGAAAAGGAGACAAGTTGAGAACAGGAACCAGGCAAATAGAGCATGTTTGGACTTAATTTTTTGAGAATATCTTCCATATCCCAACCCTGCTTTGTGTATGTCAATGGGTAGCCAGATTTTGATTCTGTATAAAATGCACAAAGTTTCATTGTACATTAATTTTTGTGCCTTTCGCGCTACTTTTGGTGAGCACAAATTCTAAAACCTGCGAAAATATCTTTGCAATTTTCTCTGTACATTTTGATTAAGTTGATAATCGTGCAGCACGAATTCAAGAACTCGCGATTATGTTTTTGAGCCGCCTAGTGCGAAAAATCAAAATATAATCGTTCGAAAATATTGACGTTTACAGTACAGAATTAGAAATGACTGTCATTGTTAATATCAAGTGTTAAGGTGATCATAGGTGAATCATTGACATGAATTGCAGACTTCTTCATTCTTTGTATCGATATGCAGTAAATTTGTGTGAAAGTGATTTACATTTTCGTCAGGGCTGGCCTTGTTTTCAATAATATGGCTCGCTGTGTGATAGCTCATCTGACTTATAGAAAACAGCAGACCATAGTATTTTATCTCTTCTACTGCAGGGAATACACTTCCAAAATATCAGATTTCGACACTGATATGAAGAGACCACATATGCATCAAACTGGTCAAAATTTATCATATTTATCACAATTAAATTATATTCCTCTCAATATTTTGAGTCTCACTGAACCATTGTGTTATCTTCTTTGAAAGTGCAGTCACTATAAAGTGTCATGGTGTCTGTTTGTATCTTTGTGAATCCGCTGTAGCCATCTTCTGTTGCCAAGTTAATATGATACAACCTTTGCCAATTGCTGATAGAAATCTTTTTATAATATCTTTGCCACATAGTGTGGTGTAGACATTGTTCTGGGTTGTCCATTTGGCAAAAATTTTTTTTTTTCCAGCTGTTACTGTATACGCCATATATTTCGCGAGTCTAAATTTTCGCGAATCGGGACTTCCCAACGATTTCGCGAGTGGTTAAATTCGTGATCGTGGAGTCCTGTACTAAACGGAGAAGTGTACACGCATACGTCACATTCACATCGGGATCAGAGTCAATATTTTCGCGTGTCTTTAATTTCGTGAATAGCACCTGACTCGCGAAATTTGCGAAAATAAAAACCTCGCGAAATATTCGCCGTATACAGTACTTCATGATCATCGTGGAATGACCAGTAAGATTTGATACCAAGTGTAGAAATAAATGGTGATTAACATGAACTTCAATTTTACTTCAGTTAGGAATGTCAAATGGTGATGCTAGATGATGGACAGAGTAAAAATAAATCAACAATTATTGCGTGAACATGCTCTGTGATGAAATTCAAGGTCAAAGGTCAATGTCCTATGGTGTAGAATGTAATTTTCCAGCCATAACTTCCACTAGGATCATCCAGTGGTGAGATTAAAAATTAATAAAGAATTAGGTGCCTGAAGTGATAGGAGTGAAATTGCAAAGATGCAAGTCATAGGCCACCAAAATCACCAGTGGTAAGTTAATTCACCATTATTAGAGGGGTTCAAGGTCAGTCATTAGTCACTGGTCAAAATCTACAAACTTCATCAAAATGTAGAGAAGTACCATGTACTTTATATCACATACAGTGAAATGTATGAGAAATTTAGGCATCACAGTTAACAGGCGGCAGTGGAATTGCTCTTGTCGTGAGCATGTTTTCAAGTCGAGGAGTTACATTCATTTCAGCAAACATTAGACAAGAATGTGTCCTAGTGATGCAAGTATAATTTTGATTGTGTATGATTATGATGCCTCTGCCAGATGTAGCAACTGTTGTTTGTTTGTTTGCTTGTTTTCTCATTTAGAATGCTAAAGCTAATTTTCATTACTGTTTAGATGGACTTGCTATTCTGTTGCCTTGAATTTTGTTCCTTGGTACATGAACACAGTAGTTTTAAGATAATGCGATCATTCCAACGGAAAGCTTGGGATGAATTACATATTATTTCCAAGGCTGAGTCTGTCAACTGGTTCAGTTTATACCTGGTGGTACTCAGTATCCTAAGTGAATTGTATATACGGAAATTCAACTGTCCAGTTCAATATGTTGATGGACTTTCCTCTTTGTTGATGCATAAAACTGTGATGATTTTATTGTTTTGTTGTGTGTAATTTTTATACATTCATTAAACTCTGCCTCATGGGCAGAACTGACTAGCATAAAAAGTCAGCTACTAGTCATTTATCTTGTTTCTGTCATCTGAAAAGTAGTGTCAAACTAGAAAAGCACTTGGAGAGTGCAGACCTAAGCCAAGCAGCTCATTTCCACCCATATACACATGATATGCTGGAGGTAGAATGCTGATGAATGATTGATGAATGTCAGCTGGTACTGTTGAGTAACAATGATGAGGGATACGAAATGTGATTTTGTGTTTGTGCATGTGTGTGTGTGTGTGTGTGTGTGTGTGTTGACGCCAGAACCAAGTCATTGGAAATGTCTGTGATGAGAATTGGAGTCATGAGACATCAATGTGCATGAACCAAAGAGAGAAATTTGTTTATGATGATGTAGGTCCACAGGATGATGGAAGGGTAATAAAGGATGAGCATTTGATTGTGTAACCTCCTTGATGCAAAGAACTGGTCCTTCCTGTAGGACCTTGCCTTTTGCTCAGTCCAACCCAATGGCTCAAATATGCAAATCTTAGTTATTTATCATTCATTCATTCATGCATGCATCCGTCCGTCCATCCATCTGTTTGTTTGTTCGTTCTTTCATTCATTCATTGTTAGGGTAGCCCATTCACCAGTTATTAGGCCTAGTGGTCTTCCATGGGGCCCTGAATGATATTGATGAACATACGGTATACATTGTATGTACATTGAATAGCAAGATGTATACAGAAGAAAACATAGGGAATGTACATTGCAAAGTAACATAAAAAATACAGTATTTTGTTATGCCACGACATAAGTTCACTGGAATGCCAAAATATCAATTAAGCTGCTTTTTTTCAGGAACGATTAGATATCATAGAATGAATTTGGTTGTATTACTTACAAATAACAACTTAGATAATGTTAGTTCTGTTATCATTCATTAGGTTCTACTGTGCTTTTCATGCAAGTGTTTTGGACAAAGTCATATATAAGAGAGAGGGGGAGGGATGAAGACAGGGAGAGGAGAGAGGGAGAAAGAGAGACATTGAGAGTATACATGTATGTATGCATACTTTATGACAGTAGAAATAAACAGATAATATAAATATTGTAATAGGACCTATATACATGTATTAAAAATATGTTTGATAAAATTGCTGAATTGAGGCAATTGCAAAGCGATGTCATATACATAGAGCAAAGATCACATCAAACATTGAGGAATTATAGGTATATGGGGGCAAGATATTCCAAGTGTAAACAAAAAATACTCAAATCAAACAAAGCTGAAAAATATGGCAGGGTTTCAAGGTGTGTACAACAATGGTCACCAAATAGCAAATGCCTCAATCAAATCAAAATTTTCTTTTATATAATTGTCTGTATTCTTTTAACACAATTTTGCTGTATATAATAGATACATGTATTCGCAGATATTTATAGGGCGAAAAATTGCTAATTTTTCTTTATCTTATTTTATTCTATTTATTCATCTATTTATTTTTTGTTTGTTTGTTTTTATAGAGATGAAGTGATCGGACTGGATGCGCGCGCTTGAGCACTGAGCTTGAAATCTTATCTCCGATTTATAGTCTAGTCCCATTCGTAGGGTTTCTTGTTTTGGTAATTATATGCAGCCAAACATGCAGAGCTCCAAGATAATCGAAGAAGCACCAGACCATCGTGTCGAAAGCTTTGGGCCATCTTTACCTGTTTTGATAACAGAAGTTTTGCTACAAGCTGATCGTAAGTTTGAAGCCATTAGCTGGACTTTTGTTGAGTTACTTTGGTAGGAATCCGTATCCTACACTAGCAGTCGTCATTTACTGCACGTGCAAATCGTGCGGTGCTCAGTCCCACTCCTTATAATATGTGTGGAGATACTAGTAATTTATCATAGTCCGATAAACTAATTTAACATGTAAAGTTATAATTAGATGGTCTAGATGTTTTCATTTGCAGTTCTGACCTGTGTATGTATTATAGAATAGCTTACTTGTATGTCGCCAATTATGCAAAAGCACAATCGCACTTAGGCTAAAATAAAGCGTTATTGATTACTATAGTAGATACAACGTCTTGTTTCATTTCCCTCCGTAGAGGCGAGGCCAAAGGCAAAGGCAAGCCATTTCTGAACGTGGCATGGAGGGGAATTGACTCCATTAAGTTAAATGAGTCTGTGTACTTTTCACTGGCTCCTCAACTTAAGATCTTCAGTTCTACTAAACTTACTACTAACTAGAGGTTAGTGGTCTAGACTAGAATATAGACCTAGGCCTAGAGTAAAATATCCCGTTTGCGGCAGTTTAAGCATTATTAAGGGTTTTTCCAACTTGTAAACAAATCAAGCAAATTATTTTCAACCATTTCATATATCATAGACAAGATTATTCATTAACGCAATTGTTTTCATAAAAGAAATTTACCATTGACCAACGCAGTTTTCATGATTTACCAGGGCAAAACCCGGCACAATTTTCGCCGATAAGGGCGATATGCGACGTAGTATTTCTGCTTGCGGCACGATGTACAATCCCTATGCAATACGCGCGTGCTCCGCGATCTTTAGCTGAACGCCTTCACATGTCTCGCGAACATTGCGTAAGCGCCAATTCCCATTGCGAAAGCACGTGAAAATAGCGGGCGCACATGCATTGGCCGCAAACAAGATCGCAATTCTGGCGGTGTTGTTGATGTCTTTCTCGTGTTTTTCTAATTTTTTTCGATGGTAACATCCACTTTCCGAAAAAAATGGCGGCCCACATCGGCTCGCGAAAGTTCTATTTTACGTGAGGATATGTTTTCAAAATCCATGAACATCTAGAAAACGACAAAAAATCCAGTTTCTTGGACCATTGTTTCTTAACTGTTATGTTAAGAAGTATCGAAAATTTAATTTTGAATGCGATATGTTGTCATTTAGGTGAGAAAATTTCACTTTCGTCAGAGATCGTGCCCATTTTATCGGTTGGTTTTTGTTGCTTGCTAGTGTGTTAGTATATGTGTAGTGTGCATGTAACAGTGCAGTGCTGTATTTAGCGGTATATTAGCGTGTATGTTGTACCTGCCGCGAACGGCTGCACGGCCGCGTACTGCCGCAGTTACTCTATGTCATTTGAAACTTTAAAAAAATATAAAAAATAAATTTAATTGGGAACTCAAAATGAGGCATGTGGAAATACTCCAAATAGATTAATCGTTGCTGTTATGTTATTGGCTTTGTTGTACATTTTTTTTTGTACACATGTAGAATTTCTACATTTGTACAAAAATGTACAACAAAGCCAATAAACATAACAGTAATGATTAATCTGTTTCCACATGCCTCATTTTGAGTTCACAATTAAATTTATTTTATATGAGGTGTAGAAGGTCTAGATGCTACATAGAAATCTACACACTTTACAGGTGCCAGGTATAATTCCTCTATGGGCTCTTGCTGAAATGTCATGATTGATGATTGATGTCAGTTAACCTCATCTTGTGTTATTAATGATGAAAGGGCAACATTTTGATGGAACATAGTTTTGGTTTGAGGATTTGGAGGCATCTCAGTTGACTGTACACAACAGTCAAATATTTTTCAAGTTTCTTTCAACAATTGATTAATTTTTTTTTTTTTAATTTCAGGTTCTGCCAATATCAGTGTGAAGATAGATGAGTCTGGATGGGCATGCCTTGTATGCGACAGAAGACTCTTCATCTGGCGTTACAAGCAGACACATTCAACAAGGGTAGGTGTTGCTATGCATTTGGACCAAAAAAAAAAATGCATTATTTATATGTTCATCTGTGGAGAATGGCATCTACAAGTTCTTAAACAATCATTTTGTATTCAAAGAGATAGTTGATACAATTCAAGCACATTTCCTCATGTTATATCCTATGCAATGGCCTATTGTGATATGGTATTCGTGCATTTTTCAGAATCAAGTGATTGTGAATGATAGACTTTTTTCAAAATATTCTTGAGAATCAGATGTAGGATAATCATATTGTATTACATTGAGATTCTCATAGAGGTAAGAAAAGAAAAGTCAAATTTGCCTCACACATGACTGTAAGCCTTATTGGGGCAGGAGATAAAAACTTATTCAAATCATTCATTTAGCCCCTGTAGGGGCCTTGGAGCATTGCCCCAAATGCCCAAAATTTAGTAGAAAGTGAGTAAATTGAGCCATTTAAGGAGTTGCAATTCATTTGTTTTTTACACTTGAATGCATATAATAGATGAAGGAAGTCTAAAGTTCCAACATATTCTTATGCAGCCTGGACAATGCTACCAATTAGCCCTCCCAGCCACAGAGCTGTGCCACAGGGCAGAGTTGATCTGTCTCATACCTGCTGCCGGTAGCGGCGGTGAGATGGACAGCCAGGTGATAGGTGCTCTAGCCGTCTCACCAGAAGGTGTCATCCGCTATTGGCCAACAGCTCACCACGAGATCGCCTACTCTGAGCGCAGCCTGGAGCTGGCGGGGCAGGAGTGCTTCTCTCTCACAGCATTTGGAGTAAGTCATACTTTGATACTGTTTGCCACATGTTCACAGAAACTGGCATTGTCAACATAAATCTCAGTGATGGGATGCAGAAAAATGTGTCTCTTTGAATTTTCTTCTGGCTGTAAGTCCTTGAACTGTTTGTTCTTTATAAGGAGTAACCAATACAGTGGAATTGAGTGTTAGTACTCTGTAAATTTTTACCATCATCTTCTCCAGGTAATTTTTTTTAAGGCCAAGAAAGAAAATCGCTTCTAACCATGACCTTGTAGCCAAATAAAGCCAATGGTGTTACAGGGGATGTAGTAGATTTTGGACAGTGGTTCATTGAAATTTTTTAGCTCAAGTGAACAATTATGATTTCTTTCATTCGTCTGGCATTTTCCATTTTCCAGAAACTCCATGTGATGGATTAAGGAAACAGTGGTGTGTTGGGTTTATTAATATGTTTGTTTTTGTTTTTTTTAACTGACCTGAGCTTGCAGAGGAACAATATTAAGAAATGGAGGGCAAACTCTGGCAATTTTGCTTTTATTGTCTATTTGTTATCATCAAGTCTGAATGTGCCATTTGTTTAGCTCTAATTGTAAAAGACAAGACATAATTTTGAGATCAAACCTATCAGAAAAACATCACTGTCATTTACTCTGACCAGGGATTTGCACAATAGTCATGTAATATGTATAATTTCCTTTATTTCAGAAGCATCGCTGTGTGTTAGCTACAACAACAAACCAGCTTATGTTGCTGTCGGTTTCACCCTCTACCATGCAGGTAATGGTAATAAGAGTTATGCCAGTGTGTTGCTTTACAGTGGAACTGTTTCTGCTGAGAAAAATCAGAAAAAAAAGACATGTCATGATTTCATGTAGTTTATTTTTCAGCCCACTTTGTGTGGAAATATGCTTTCCATGAGCAATTTGCATTATTTATATCCACTCTTGTAAAGAGGATTAATGGTCAATCCTCAAGGTCAGATTTCAAGATCAGTAAACTTTATTAAGATGAAATAAATGGCTGTACTTTTGGCAGAATTAGTGATCACATGAGAAGGTGAAGGCATTTCACTCAACTGTGCATTGTAGCCCTGTTTTATTCTAGTTTTGTTCAGTGAAGTTGCTGCTTTCTGCTTTTTCTTTTTTTTTTTGCAGATTGAACATAAAAAGACAGTTTTACATCAAAGTTGAGGCATTCAGAATCTGTATATAAATATGAGTACAATACTTTTGTAGCTCTATATTAAATATTAATGTGTGTTCTGCAGAAAATCAAATACTGACAGTGGTACCTATTTAGGAAAGAGTTCCTTATGTCCCACCTCCCCCCCCCCCACCCCACCAACTTGCACAAAATAAACAAACCACTATTCCCCCTTACTAATTATAAACTAAGTAAAGGTTATTTAAAGTCTTCCCATAAATGTTATGACCTTTATTTAGTCCATTATTAGTAAAAAAAATAGCAATCTATCCATTTTGCGCAAACTAGTGGGGGGGGGGACATAAGGAACTCTTTCCCCTATTTAGAATATATTTTCATTTTGATTTTCCCTTTTTTTTTCTTCTTTCTTTTTTCTTTTTTGTTAGTCTCAAGTGGAAGTTCACACTTTGAAGACAAACCAAGGCTTGTTTGTGAGGATGTCATCTTTTCTCTTTGGAGGACAGAAGGAAGAAACTTCAGTGAGTGAAATCAAAATGCCCCTTTTTGTGATGTTATGTATTTTCTTTATGTGCAACAATTGCTAAGCCAGGGACAATTTGTTTTCAGGTTGTCAGTTCAACTACCTCATATTGTGTTTGTTTATTTGGCTTTTTCTTGACACTTCAAGGTGTTTATTTTTTGTTACCGTGGTAACTTGCTGTCCAATTCTGCATCATGATCAATTTGGTCTTTACGGTTTATATGAAATGTCATTCATACAAATTTCCTTGTTTGTTGCATGTCAACAACAACAACAACAAAGATATGGAAGAAAATGAGTAAAGATTTGTGTAGATGAATGGGAGATGTGAGATCTCATAATATCATCATCTCATGTAACTTGTGGAGATGGTTGCTACTTCAGATCACTAGTTTGGAAAAATGCATGAAATGTTCAATTCTGTTGACTGTTTTTTTGTTTTTGTTTTTGTCCAATGTCAAATTTTTAGCCACTGTGCCCATCCAGTTGATTTTTTTGTTTTTTTGATATATGACAACATTACTGTGGTGTAGCATTGCACTTTCAACATTAATTTAGACAATTTTTTTTTTTGCTATGTTTTTTCCATGGGGCATATTCATAATCAATACACATTATATTTCAAAGTGTTAGTATTTTTGTCAATTTCTTGAGTTCACCGATATTTGTGATATTGACCCCTTGAGGACAAATCCCAAGTAAACTGGGGCAAGTGCCTATGGGAAATGCATGTTGTAGCAAAAATCAGCCCGTCCTCAACAGGTTAGGAACACTAAAAAAATGTCTACATTTTCCTGTTTGCTTCAATTTATCAATATATTTCTCCTCTTCTTTTTTTCTTTTTTCTTTTTTTTTGTTGCGATAATGTCTGTGATGTGTCACATGTGTAGATTCTATTGCACCTTCGAAAATAGTATATTTCACAAAAATTCTGGAATGCAAAAATGTAAGTCATTTTTACTGCAGTGCATTAGGCCATTATCTAATTTCTTTTACTGCTGCAGGGTCTGAGGCGAGTACTGGCAGGATGTCTAGGAAGAGAGAGTAATGCCCTGTTTGTACTTCAGGACTCAGTCATACAGAAATGGTCCATAATGGGTCCAGGACAGGAGAAGGTCAGAGTTTGTGTTTGGAAGCCAGTTTATACCATATTCATTTTTGAGGACAGTAAAGATTCCTGTTCAGCTGCACATCAAATGAGTATGCGTATGCTCAAGTCTGTCCATATGTTCTCAGCCAATGCTAAATCCATGCCGTGATTATTTTAGTACCGGTACTTTAACTCTCTCGAGGTGCAAGCACAATTCAGCTTATTAGATTTCTTTGTGTCCATCAACTTTCATCAATTGCTTGTCGTCCATCATCTGTCACCCATAAACTCTGTTTCTTTTCCTATATGGCCTATGGAACCAGACAACTTAGAGCATGATCACTGTATCATGAAAAGTATTGTTTTTCCATCCAGTTTTAGTAAAGACAAGTTGATACCCTTATACTTCAAGCTTAATACTTGCTTGAAGGGTCCCCAGAAGAGGTACAGGATTTAGTTAATGACATACCTTTCAAGGGACAATACAGGGAATTCACGTCACATACAAACTTATCTTGAAACTCAGAATAGCATCAAACCCTTAAAGTTCTACTTGTGTTTGTCAGACATGTTTGCCTGTATTTGTTTATCCTTTTCAGTTTGCATTATGGTAATAGGTTAATGATGTTGCTATGATATCAATACACGAAGTGATGCCCCCTTTTTTTTTCGAAAAGAATTCATAACTTGAGCTTTGATGTTACATTCTACAGCTCATATATGAAAAGCAGCTGGACGTTCTCTTCAAACAACACTTCCAGAGAGAAATGGTGAGATAAGCTGTGACCATATTGCAATATGGCATTTGTAAAGATATTTCTTGCCAGGGGAATCCCTGGAGTTGACCCCTGAAGAAATAGCTGGATGGAGTATGAGAGTAGCAAATTTTCCTTGATTATAGTCGTCTATGTTCTTGTGGTAGATGTAGTAATGTTTATCAACCTTTAGTGGAATGAGTATTACTGTGTGCAGTAAATGTAGTGATATTATCCAATGATGTAATAATATTATATTTGTATATATTAATTTGTCAGAGCGCAATTCCATACCATGTCCAAATCTCCTTTAGAAGGAAGGGGGAATATTGTTACCCTTTAATGTCAGTATTACAAGACAAAGGATAGTGTATTGTTATTAAAAATTGAAATTTGGTTGAATTTTCTGTATATCATTATATTATTATGCCATGTATTGTTGTAGCCTTTCCATTCAAATGATAACAACACATCAATTTAACCAAAACTAAAAATTCATAACTTTTGAGAAAAAAAAAAATCTAGTTTCCCCTCAAATTCATCGTTGTGCTCTAATATTTATCAGAGCTATATCATTGTTATTTCGCTCCCACTGAATCCACATGTATGTTTGGGGAAGATTCCCTTTAAGCAGCATTTGCTGAATGTGTACAAATATACAACCTTTCAGCCATGCAGGTAGGTTCTTTGCCCACAAGATATCAATTCAAATGAGCACAGAAATGATCTGAATATTCTTCATCCCCCTCCCCCTCACAGGGTGCCACTTCCATGGACAACTTGAGGATTTGGCTATTGGATATGCAGCTCATCTCAAAGTAAGTTCACATTCTGAAACTATTTGACCATGCTACCAATTTATATGCTCCTTACAGTGCTACCCAAGGTAGATATATTTTCCCTTCCATTCTTTTTCTTTTTTCTTTCTTCTTTTTGGTGGATATACAGTTTATAACGCACTGCTATAGTGAACAATAGCCCTCCAAACATACGGTTTCAGATAGCCAATCATTGGTTTACTGCCATTCAACTAAATTTTAATATCTCGTACAATGCAGGACTCCCACTCAAAAGGGGACTAACATTTTATATGAATATCATGAAAACAACTGCACTCACAAAACACACCATACCCTTGGCAAGGCTAACTCATGATATCACCGTTTTAAATTATAGTTTCTATACAGATTATTAATGAATTTACTCTGTCTTGAAATGTCGCTTGCATTGTGCTGATTTTCACACTTTGTAATTAGCTTCTGTCTCTATTCATCTGTCTCTATCCATTAGTATTTCTGTGTTGTTGGCCGCAGCAGTGAACACATCAGCATCTAATCCGAAAGTCATCTTTGCTGTAGGTAAGAGACAACCTGTTTTGTTGAAGTATAGTATTAATCATGTCACTTGAAGTCATTGGCAATAAGTCATCTGTATGCAATGACATTATGAAATACTATTAGTTACCCCCTGCTTGTTCAAGGAATACAGAAAATATCTTCAACTTCTGGGAATATGGAATGAACTATAACAGCCATTTCTTGTATTTCATAAGGACAACCAGGGGCAACAAATTTATCTCTTCGTGTAATCTTACTTGTAAATTTTTGATTAAAACATAGACCCCTAATTCATATTTCAGAAACTTTGGTCTACCCCACCTCTTGTGCTTCCTAGTCCAAAAGTTATATATCCAAAACAAAGCAAAACAAAGTGGTCCTACTAAGATTTAGGTCCCACCCATTATTATGACCTCTTTGTAATTAGATATGTCTGTCATTTCAACACCAATTTACAACATAAAAGAGTCTTGAGTCTCCATAGAGCAGATGATGAGATATTGATATTTATATATCTCCTGAAGAGATCCTTATCATTTGATTTGTTGTTTGACATTGATCATTCGTCCCATTTCACTATGACGTCATCATCCGTGCAATTCTCCCTATCGCATATAGCTCTCCGAATCTGAACGCGTGTGGCGCTCCAATTTTTTTACCTTTAATTCTTGGGATATAAACTTCTGGTTATGAACACGCGATGTGTAAATGTACGCTTTTATGCACATTGAAGGCTGAAGTACCAGTATTCACAGTTCGTATTAAATTCTGTCTTATAATCTGTCGAATAATAGAGTTATTGTCTAATCTGTAACTTTGCATTTTGATGAATGGGATTCTTCTGCAAAGCGGCCCATGAATGCTGGGCCAATGATGCAAAACAACAAAATTATGGAAAATATCTATAGATGAAGGACGTGACGTGGGTTAACCGCAAAAACGGAAGTGTACATCCCAAGAGCGATCGATCAGATATCGGTATTGCGAGGTGATATCGCTTGATATTGGCTATATGCGATAGGGAGAATTGTGGCTCCATTTACTGTGCAATTTTGGATCCATACGATATGCTCCATTGCACGCTCGCTCAGAGTCCGGTACACTACGTGTGTATAAAAACATTCGCGTTTGCAGTGTGTGTATGCAATAGCGCGATAGCGTAAAGCTCTCAGTGAGCACTTTCTCAATCTCAAATTCTCTTTAGTTTCTAAATTAATAAAACATCAAATGACAAGGATCGATTTTAGGCATTAATAAATGTTTTCATTCGTGCAATGGACAGAATATTTCATTCGGTTAAAGATGAAATGTTTGATCCATTCAACTCGGCTGCACCTCGTTGAATGGATCATTTCATCTTTCACCTCATGAAATATTCTGTCCATTGCACTCATAAACATTCATTGTTTGTATAATATTATACTGACATTCAAGGAAGCTTGGCAGTTCAAAGGAATTAGTAAATGACTGTTGAATTCTTATCTACATTGATCTAATGCCTGATGTTCAACCTTCCTTATATAATGTTTCTTACATATTTTTCTTTTGCTTTCGTTTTCTTAATCAACATTCTTCTGTGACAACTACAATCCAGCCACCCTCAAGGATCAGATGAGTACGGATGCACCAACCACACTGGAAACCTTCTGGATTTCTCCAACCTCATTTTCTTTCAAGGTACTAGATATTTTTATGTGTGTCAGATGGAAATGGGTTCAACAGAAGCTGTTGTGAGTGGATGCAGTTAAGACATGTGAGATATTTTCTTCATCACTGTTATTTTAAGTGGATGTTTTGATGGATAGGTTTTTTCCAGTAATAATCATTCAAATGACTGATGATATCATCAATTATGACTTCTGCCAAACAAACAAAAAAAGTGGCATTTTCAAATTCTATCCCCATGCTCCTTTTTGCCTAAATAATTAAAGTAATACACCGCCAAATATTTACATCGGGAGATGGGTTTGTCCATAATTTAACCTGTTGAAGACAAGTCCTGAGTATACTCGGGCAAGTTTCTATGAGAAATGCCTGTTGCAGCAAAATCAGCCCATCCTCGATGGGTTAAAATGTTTATTTATGTCAGAACAACATAAATGGACAGCAAAGCCCCCATTAAAGCCAAACAACCAGAGAAAGTTTACAGAACCACACCCCCTGCCTCCCCCCAGGGTTCTGAGAAAGACATCCTTGACAGACGCCTGCTTCTGGCAGACCCAGGAGGCTCCATGTGCCATATCTACTCACAGCACTCCATCACCTGCTGCTCCGGTGAGATTTCTTGTTTGTTTGTTGTTTTTTCTTCTGTTGAGTCTGTCATTATTCACCTCAACAGACTATGATGTAGCTAAATTACAGGAAGAGTAAACAGCATATGATGCCATTTCATCATTTATAAAGTACTGCGAGAGAATTTTAATAGTCCTTTATAAACTGTGAGCCTCGATGGTTTGGAAAAAAAAAAAGAAGAAATTTCTTGAGCTTGAAATTTGCAAATCAACCAAAAAAAGAATTATAATAATGATAACCTTGTTTTCTAGATCCAGAACTGATCCACAACGTGCCCTATTTGTGTTGCATGTCAGTTTCTTGGTGGGTTATGAATAATGATTGTTCATGTGTTGTCAACAGATGGCCCCTGTTTACCTCACCTGAGCAAAGAGTCTGTGTGAGTCATCTCATAAACCCTTGCTATTTCATGGGGACTGATTTACACTCTTCTAGTGAAATATCACTGAGTAATATGTGATAAGGTAACTGTTTATGAAGGTATATAATTCTCATAAAGAGTCATCTATCACACAGATATTAAAAAAAAAAAAGATTATACCATCCTGCAATATTACAAACAGGCTTACAAACAGACAATTTGGTCTGGTTCGGTTGCAGGTGTACTTGATCACACAGCTTCCTTTCAAGATGTTAGTTTCTCCAAGTCTGGGGATGCTATTTGGGGTGCAGGTAAGTCATTGAAGATTGCTACTTGTCATTTATGCGAATGAAAAAAATCTTTAAATTATGCATTTGGAATTTATAGAGTCCTTGTTTGTGTTTTGGCTATTATTCAGTGTGTGATTTTATTTCAGGGACCCCATTTGCAATTTAAAAATATTCACCTTTGGTAATTGGTGTAAATTATGTGACTAAAGAATGAAATTGAAAGGGTGTGTGTTTCATGTACAACATGATGTGCATGTCAAATATATCATTATACCCTGTATCCACATGTTGTATTTAATGTGAAAAGCAGAAATGAGAATGAAAATCTGTTACTTTGGTTTGATAGCAATTCATCATTATGATGAAGGGTCTGGTGTTCTATCTAGATTATATCAAAGCATCATCCACTTCAGAATGACATATTTCTCAACATTATGTATAAGATTCATATTTTTGGGTCCAGAAATCACATCATCTGAATGTAAGTGTGAAACCCCGTTATTCTATCTAGGTACCATAGATGGCCAGGCGATCTTCTTTTCCAACAATCATGGACTCATCACCATCAAGTCAATGAAGTCAGATCTAACAAGGTAAGAAGGCTGCACTTATTCAAAAGAAGTACATGCATACCTATTTCCATTTTAGAAATTTAAGCAATCTGAATTTTTTGATGGTTACTACTTTAACCTGTTGAGGATGAGTCCCGAGTATACTTGGGCAGGGGTCTATGGGAAATGCGTGTTGTAGCAAAATCAGTCCATCCTCAACGGGTTAAATAAACATATAAAAATGGACATAAATTGAGATAGTCATGGGAGCAAAGGGGAACATGGGGAATAGAGAGCAGATTTATTTTTGTGATGTTGGTTAAATTAAAGAGTTGCAGATGGTAATAGTTCTTGCTTTTCTGTGAATCAGCAGCATTTTACATAGTGTCCATATATGGTTACCCACAGATAGTTGCACCCTTGAATATGTATGAAATCACATTTTATATGTCAGAGTGCATTTGTACAGCATTGTCCCATGCTTTTCACTAGCTTTAAGAAGCAGTGTAATGAAGATTTCATTTAGTAATTCATTATGAATAGGCTAATACAGACCTCCCAACTGTGTCTGAATTTGGAGGAAAAAAATCTGAATTTTGACCACTCCAAGTTCTTGTTTCTTTAGGAGTTTCCTATTTTTCTGATGATTTTACTACACACTCCTATGGGAACTGCTCTTCCCTTCCTACCTTTGAGCCAAATCATCCCTATTTAACTGTCAGGAATGTTAGAAGGTCTGCGAATTTACAGTAATATGTACTTCGGTTGTGCATTGTTACTTTCACACATTTTTCATTTGAACCGTAGTGCCAGCTTCAGCATGGATGAGAGCAGACTGGGAGGTAGTTCATCGCTGCATGAGGTAAATAAAACTTGCACCACTTCATACATGCATTAGCTGTATTGATCAAAATTGTACATGTAGAGTGATTATGCATTGTTATCATTATATTTGTACAGTTATTAGTGTGACTATGATGGTGATGATGATGACGATGATGACGATGATGACGATGATGACGATGATGACGATGATGACGATGATGATGATGATGATGATGATGCTCATCATCATCATCATCATCATCAATCATCAGTTCTTTGACAATCTCCTAGTCTGATGGGGTTGTGAAAACTCAACTGAGTGACTCTGACTTGTAGACCTCATCACCACCCCTATATGTCAGCCAGCTTTTGTGTGTTTTAACCACTTCTTTGGCACTTCTCCCAGCCCTACGGTTCTCAAAATGAAGTGTAATCTTGCTACGAAGATTTTAGGCTATTGCTGCTTCATAGCAGTAGAACAGATTCCGCTGTCGTAACACCTCAGTATATGCTTTCTGCAGCAGTCTTTGCACCAGAGCTTACTTGCCGCACACTCGGCACGAGACCGGCTGTTCCACCCAGCTGCAGTGTCCCAGGCAGTGCACCAAGAGCACCTCCTTCTGGAGGGGTCCAGTGTGGAAGACAAGGATAAAGCTAATGGGCTGAAGATGGCATTCCTCCATTCCTGCAAGCATGATATGGTAAGATCTCACTGCCAAGTTTCATTTCCTCCCCCAAACATCATTCCTTATCTCATTACCTTGCCCTGGTCGTTAGTACGATTCCACAGAGAACTGCTCACTCGGGTCAAATCAGGAGAGTTTAATGTGAGGTCTAGACAGTCTTAATACTTGTATCAAGTGAAGGAGAATGTGAATGAACAATTTCACTAGAGATACATGAAAAAAGCACCATTAGCATAATTTTCATGGCCTTGTTAATGATACTGGAACACAGAAGAACAGAAAATGTATTAGTAGTGTGTTTACTTTATTAGCTATGGACACAGTATGCCACTAGAATCTCTTCTTGTCTACCGTGTGTCGATGGCAAATTTTGTGCATTTCATTCTTCTGTTTCAAAACATTTCGTCCAATTCCAACCAAATTTGGCACAAATCATTCATAGGGGTGAGGGATGAAAAATTGTCCAAATGATTTGTATTACCCTATGGAAGCGTAGGAGCATAGCTGAAGAGACCTAACAGAATATGCATTTCTGGCATCTCCCAGAAAACCAGAAGTAGTACAACCATGTGGTATTGCATTTAGCAACCTTCAGAAAAAACAAAAAACAAAACAAAACAAAACAAAACATGTTTTTGAGCAATTTTGGGGTTGACGAAAATTTTTTGAAGGGGCGTGGCTTCGGAACGGTATGCCCGGGTGCGACAAATTTGGTCTCAAAAGTTGCGCGAGACTTGAAAGTAAAAAGTCAGCGAGCGGCGCGGTCAAAAAATTTTGCGCGCCGGAATGGTCGCGGAATTTGTCGAGGGGGGGGGGGCATTATGGCCCCCCCCCCCCCCCCCCCCCCCCCAGGTAAGTTAGGGTTAAGTATTGTTGTCCTGTAATGTGATATCCCTGATTGATGACATGTGTTCACACAGAGTAAGGCTGAGAACCTAGTCCAAGACCTGTTCCTTCAAGACACTCTTGAGCGAGGCAAGACCAACTCTTCCTTGGACCAAGCTGTAGCCACACTCAGTCAGGAGCTGATTGATGACTTCCCTGCCTCGGACCCAAGATGGGCGGAGTCTGTTCCCCAAGGTAGGACCTAGTAGTCTGCATCGTAATCTGTGAATCCACAGAGAGAGTATTTTTATCGATGTATTGTATGCTTGTACCTCTTACTCTGTATACATCGTATATTTAGTGAGTCTAATTCTTCACCAATCAGGATATCCCAACAATTTTGCGAGTGGTGAAATTCACACTTGCGGAGTACAGTACTGTATGGAGAAATTTCCACATGCACTTCACATTTATATCATATGTGAGAACTCATATTTTCTTGTGTTTTTAACTTCAAGAATAGCACCCAACTGTTGAAATTGACCACAAAAAAAAAGCCAACAACAAAAAACCTTTGGAAATATACTGTGTATACAGAAATTTTGGCTAGTTACCTCTACTACGAGTATACCTTTGCAGATTGATGCTTGAATGGCGATTGAAAAGCTTACCAAGAAGAAGTTTGTCGGTGTGTCGGGTCTATTTTACGTAAGGATAGATGATTTAGGTTAATTGTTTATTCAGGATTTTTTCAATTATGACGCTTCCAGATTCCATGGCTTCAACAGGATCCCTCATCCTTCTACACCAGCTGGAAGACAAAATGAAGGCTCATGAACATCTGATCAAGTTCATCAAGGATGTTGGAATATGGGATATGGTAAGGCTATTCAGTGTTTTGCATGTAGTTTGTGCTAGCCACACTAGATTATATCTATGATGTTTTGACAGATAGAGCTAGTCAAATGCAGCAGTGTCCTGAAGAAAAAAAAGTGTTTCCCCCATATCTCTCACAAAGTTTTCTAGATGTGTCTTCTTCCCAGATCCAGAGTTATTTGAACAAGTTTTACCACATATTAATACTCTTGTAAAGAAAGTAAATTATTCATGACAGTGGAAGTGGGAGCCCTATTTGGTACAAAACAGGGGTATTGGGTTTGGGTGGGTCTCAGGGGATCCAATTGATTCTTCCAGCTGCTTCGTATTGTGTGGTTGCATTTTATCAGACTTCCGGCAGGAATCATTCTTAATGGTAGGGAAACAGATTTGTCCATATGGTTCAGGTGGTTCCAATGGGATGGACAGAAAAGTGTGCCTGTGTGTGTTTTGGGGAGGCAGCATGTTCGGATGTGTCCAAGAGTTTTAACTGATCATCTTCCATACAATGCATGATATGACTTTCTCCAAATTTTGGAGGAATCATCCGTTTGGTGGGGAATACAAAGCTGTCTGCTTATTTCAGTTGGCCCTCCTGAGGATTCAGGGGCTGATCAAGAGATACTGCTTGCAGCACAATAATTAAACTGTATTTTGTGAGTTGTTGATTTGTGAATAAAATGATTATAGTTACACCCCAGTATGCCGTAGTATCACTGTATCACATGTGATGAGTTCGAGCATCTGATCTTCATGTTTCTTCTCCTCAGCTTCACTCTGTCGCGGTGAGAGACACCCCTCAGACCACCCACAGTCTCCTGAGTGAGCATGCAGAGAAGTTGGGTGCGGCAAGGATGCTGTGCAACCAACCAGCAAAGTGAGTCTATACCTTCATGTCTATTTTACTAGCTTAGTGCAGTGTAATAGAAACAGGTATGGGTCATTTGTGAGGGAGCAGCAGTTCATTTGACAATATAATATTCTCTGAGGAAAATGTCGAGGAAATGCAAGCCCACTCCACATCTATGTTGACTGTGATAGAGTAAGGTCACACAAACTAAATGGTAGAAATTGCATTCGAATAGGACAATAGAATAAGAAAATTCCGGAGTTTTACATTCATGGGAAACAGTTTTAATTCTCATATTCACATTGGAGGAAGTAATGATGAGAGTACTGTAAAAGTGGATATTTTTGCGCGACTAATTTTTCGCGCTTTGCCGGTTGAGAAGAGATTCCCATGTTTTTAATTCCGCGTAATCAAGACATCGACCACTGGAACATATGGCATGCAAAAATATTCGCATGCTTTTATATTCACGCTAGTTTCTGGTTGCGCAAAATACGCAAAAAATGTCAACACCGCGAAAATTTCCACTTTTACAGTATCACTTCACAAGGCTCCTACACATAAGTCTCCACAAAATCGTGTTATTTCTGCAATGAAACAATAATTAACAAGTCATACTGTTCACATGAAATAAGTGCAATGTTGTAGTAACTGGATAATGCTGACTGTTCAGGGTTAGGAGGCGGGGAAGGTGTTGTAAGTGCTTAATGTTGTAAGCAAAAAATATGATTTTGAAACACATTTTGAATGCAGACCACTGGATAATTTTATGGCAAGGACATCATCATCCCTTGTGAAATGTATATGTTGTGGTTGTAACAGGTACTACTGCTTTGTGGAAAAAATATACATCCAATTCTTAGTTAAAGTCATTTCTTTGTGTGTGGCTACTCTAACTCTTTTCTTTAATCGTAAAGTAATATGATTTACAGGTTGAACATACTATACTTGGAAGGTTTTATAATTTGGATGCAAACTTGTTCCCTGAAAACTTATTGGACTGTTGTTTGATGCTCATAGGTTCCAGGGTCTCATTGATGCAGCGATCTCTAGAGCTCTAAGGAGGAGGAAGCAGGACCAGGTCCCATCAGGGTTGACACAGAGAGACATATTTTTTAGACAGGTACAACTAATCAGACAACATTTAACCTTTATACCAAGGCAAGACAGGATTCTCAGTGAAAAAAAAAAAAAATGGATTTCCATCAGTATTGCTGTAAACAGCTGTAGAAAAAGGATCATACTATACCACATGATTGAATCCAAAGCTTTCATCTGGAGACACTGTTGATGTTGTGGTAGCTTAATTTCAGAATGTCTCAAACTTTATGGAATTACTGTAGATGTCAAATACTGTATGTGACATACATTTAGTGAGGTCTACTTTTTTTGCAAATTGGGACTTCCCAACATTTCGGGAATGGTTAAATTTGTGATTGTGGGGTACAGCGGCGGATGGAGAAATGCACACATGCACGTTGCATTCATGTGAGGATCAGATGATTTGTTTTGTGCAATGTTAAATTGCAAAGAGCAGGTTTTATATTTCGTTATAAGAAAATAGTGCGCATGGTTGAAATTGTGCTGGTGATGTCAATATTGTACTACTTGCATGCACTGAGCATATAGACGTGTATGTGCACATAGTAGGCTAGGCATCTGGGTGCAGCTGTTGCTTGCCTGTATTGCATGTACATGAACAATTCAAGGTACTTTGCTCTTCATTGTGTAAAATAACGACTTATGAAAATGTGACGTTCTGCAAAATGATGAAAAATCATGTCCAATTCTTGAATTTAAGATGCTACGTATTGAAAAGGTGTTTTTGTTTGCAATGTCACAGGTGTCAAAGATTGAGGATTTTGTCAGTGCCTTGTTGGAAGAAGAGCAGGATCTCCTGTCTAATGAACTCACTCCTCAAGATACAGTCAATATCATTTCCAATGTCAACACAATAATCCACGTAAGTAGTGAAAGGAATATTTGAGAGTCATTATCATTTGATATTATTATTTGATAGGTCATACGTGTCTTTCCCGTCATTAACTGTAATATCGTATCATAAATTGTGTTTTAGAGCTGAGGCGCACTGGTGGGCAGAGAAGCCAGCCACTGAAGTGTGAACTGTATTGACTTGATAATAATGCATAAGGCTCATTCACGTTATGCTTGAATGCTATTCTATGCCCTGCTTGATTTCACATTAATTAGGTTGACTTGAAGATGTACTAAAGACATCTATTGTGCAATACATTTTAACAATCAGACATGTTACAAGGGGACTGCCCTAAGTTTTTGGTAGTATTTGAAGGCTTAATGGAGACTGTTGAACAAGTCAGGCAACTTGAAGCCTACTTGATGTGCCAAATAGTCAAGTGAGCTATTTTACTCACTGTTTGTCCATTGTCTTTTGCCAGATGCTTTTTACATTTTCATTTTCTATATAACACATGATCTGATTTTAATCAAACTTGGCTCGAGTCTTAGGAGTAGGGGATAAGACTTTGTTCAAATGGTTTTAAGGTTACTACAAGGGAGGGCAGATTGGATTGGGGGCAGGGGAGGCCCAAAGGCCAGTAAATTGACCCATCTTTTCCAGATATACAGAAGTACAACCAACATAGATTGAGATAGTATTTAGATATGTGAAGTCATTTTTTATAGAGGCAGAGGTGGATTGAGTAGTATTTAGATATGTGAAGTCATTTTTTATAGAGGCAGAGGTGGATTGAGTGGACACCCATCAACTTTACAGCATTGTTCCTTGAAAGAAGTTTAAAGAAGTTCCATGACAAAAGAAAACAGAAATTAGTATATTCTCAATACTCTTGAATATGATAATACATATTCTGAGTTTTAGATTACAACAAGAGTGTATGTAGCTGTAATGTTTGTACCCTTTCAGTTTTCAGTGTCTGCAGTATTCTATGAACATTCAGACCTATTTTGCACCCATTGTGACCTGACATGAGATACTACCCTACACTAGAAATAATAGCATGATGTAAGAGTACTTGCCCTGCAGTACACATCAGTGTGTTGGTCATGTCCATGTTTGGGGTAGGCTAATCTGGTAATTTGTTTTTGCTCACAGAGTGTCCTCCAAGAGGCTTGGCACCTCCACCAATCCAGGAGTCTCGTCTTCCAGCCCCACAACATGGCGGCTACTGTCTCCTTGCCCTTTATCTCGTGGATCGGTAAGCTGCCATATACTTCCATTCTTCTCGTCCCAGGTCACTTCACCGAGTTTTAAACAATTGCAGTTCAGTGTCATTGCACCTGAAGCAGTTTACTGAAAAACCTTGGATTGTTTAACTCCGACAAGAATAAACATGTCTGTAGTTTCCTCCAAAGGAAATGAAAAGGTCAGACTTGTGGCCAAATAAAGTGATTTTAAGAGGAGGAGGCATCCTAGTTGACTGTTTGCATTGGGCAATTTCCTGCAAGAAATAGTTCTATTTCAAGCAAAAATGATCAAGTAACAAACTTTACAATGTTGCGTCATGCACTGATAGTTGTTACAAATCCTGTGCATTGGTCAAATAATGTGTCAATTTGAATTTTTTGTTTAATGGCTATTTCATCTGTAAAATGACATGTATGTAGAATCCTTGTATGAGAGTCTGCTTGAAAATCTGCCACGGCCCTTCCCTTTGATTCACATTGCTAATAGAGAACAGTCCTTGTATACGAAATGCAGCCCATCTTGGATACCCAGGTAATTCATAATTTTTATAACACACATATGTAATCCTTTCTCTTCCAGCTGCATCTGGACCAAAGGGCATGAGAGCACTACTTGTACAGCAGGTAATATATCATAAAGCACCAGTTATTGTAGGGAGGAGACAACCTCTTCAGATGTCTTCTGTCATTAAACCATGGCTAAAATCTTTTTCTTGTCATGATATAGGTTGTTGAAGCCCCGACAATGGATGATAGGAGTATAACTAGAGAAAAAGAAAAAAAAAAGGAGGGAAAATTTGATATTACTTTCGTAGAGTAATGTCATTTGTATATACCTTATCATGTTTACACTTTCCAGTTTGGTGGTACTACCATACTCAATGCTGTCAGACCAACAGGTAGTATGCTGTTGAGAAGACTCTGTATGTGTGACAATGTCAATAGTCTGCAAAGATTAGTCAAAGTGTGCATGCATTCACTCTTCACTTCACACAATTCCATTGTTTTGTTGTGTTTTACTGATTTCCAACTGAGCCAGTATCAACCTTCAGACACTACCATTACAGGACAGAATTACTGCCATTCATCAAGATGAGTTGAAATTTGCTGAAGTTTCATGAAGTGCAAGACCACTATGCCAATGACATCGAACTCCAAAGAATAGAAGAATGGCAATCTATTAAATGCATTCATGAGTCTTAATTCTAATCAGCAAGAACAACCATTTCATAACACTCAGGTACTGGGACACACAAAGTGTCAATATACACTCTTATTTTATTATGAATAGTCACATCGAACGGAAAGATTTTATGAGCAAAATAACTCCCACCTTGGAAGGGAAAAATTTAGCTGGAACAGAATCAGCAATTGTTATTCTGCCACAGGCTTAACATACACTCAACTGAACTTGCTACCAGCTACTCTGCCAGCCAATATCCTCTAACAACATAAGACTCTTCAGTGTTCTAAGTCTTGGGCTGTGCAGCACTCACTGAATTCTTCAACCTTCATGACTGCCATAAAAATATTGAAATTGAATGT
This sequence comes from Diadema antillarum, assembly GCF_040938485.1. Classification (NCBI taxonomy): domain Eukaryota; kingdom Metazoa; phylum Echinodermata; class Echinoidea; order Diadematoida; family Diadematidae; genus Diadema; species Diadema antillarum. Next base: position 1,007,940 of record NW_027271881.1, read on the forward strand.
CAAAATTGTTTTGCTGTTGAGTCTCTTTCAACCAACTGTGTCTTTTCAAGAGCTGTACTTTTTGGGAGTGCCCAAGTTTCAATGATGATCTATGTTCTATAATCGTTTCAGTGTCGCTGGTATTGTCAACTAGGCAGAGGCATCGTTTCAGACCATTCTCTTGGAAGTTATATTTTTTTTAATTTCTGTGTATATCATGGCACTTTTCATATGCATTGAATTTCAAAAAAATTGCACTGAATAGGGAGAAGTGTCTGAAGGGAATCAAGTAAAGTCTGACTTGATTCAAAGCATTTGGTACTTGTATTGGGAAATTATGCCCTCTCACCACCAAGTATGTCCAATAACAATGTTTATTGAATACTTGTATCCATTCTTCCACCCCCTCCTCCTCCCCCCCCCCCCCTCCCCTTAAAATAAAACCCTCAATAACAAACTAAAACAAAAAATACTTGCACACACTCTCACCACAGCACAACCTGACAGTGAGCCGTGCCGTAGGCTGCGCAGAGGATGCCCAGTCGAGGTCTGGTCTGTTCAGACAACTCCAGGCCTTGACTGACCTCCTTCTGGAGGGGTATGTAGCCCAGCTGGAGTCCACCATGCTGGCCGAAGGAGAAGATAGTCTCGCCTACGCTGAGCTTGAACAGCGCTACACTCAGGAGAGGTCAGCCTTCATCCATCCATTCCGTGAGTGTCATTTTTCCACTGATCATTGTCCCAGAGATGTCGACTGTTTCTCCTTGTTTTTCAGTGTTTAGTACTGTTTTTACCCCCAAATACTGCAGGTTTCGTAGAAAATACTGTTTTTCCAAATGCTGTTAATACACATTTATGTTGCAGGAAAGATGAAAACAATGTTTGTTTTTTTCCACCAAAAATAAGCTTTTCATCCACGGATCAGAATACTGTGGTGCTGTTTACAAGATTGGCACCCCTGTGGTCCCATCGTAAAGCCTGCTGTACTGATGTAATGTATTCATGATCGAGTGGTACCAGTCAGAAGAATCATAACGTGGGCAGACTGTGTATGCTCTGCAAGTGACAGTTTTTCAGAATACAATTATCTCAATTTGAAGTCCTCATAGACATATTACTATTGAAAAATATTTATGAAGTTTTTCACCACTGTTCTAAAATCCTGTTTAGTATTTAGCCTTGAAAGCTGGGACTTTGGGCAAGCATTGTTTTAGGAAAACAGTTTTGTGATATGCATATCAGATTGAAGATGTCTTGAAAGTTTTTATGTATGAAATCATACTCTGAATCAGCTCCATAATTATTCTCCATTTTTGGAGGCTGTTATATTGGGCAGGTGGACAAGTGTTCTTTGCTCACCTGAGCCATGAACTCAGATAAACTTTTGCAATCACCTTTTGTTCGTATTAGCCATCATGCTCTGTCGATGAAACAGCATTGTGTACTTTTGTCTTTTTTTTTAAAATCCATTGTCACCTTTTTTTCCTAAATTTGGCAACAATCATTCCCAGGGGAAGGGATACACAATTGCTAAGGTCTTTCATGTAGCCCCCGTAGCCCCAGGGATGTACCCAAAAGTGAATAGATATGTTGGCTATTTTCATATTTTTACTCATTCGCTCCCTATGAGAACATGGTTTTGTTGTTGACGGTTTTAGAGCTGAATGAATCAGGCTCTGCAATACACTGTATACAAATGCACTTTGTAAGTATGGGATTCTGCCTAAAACTGTTTTACCAGGCCACATGCGGTTGTGAGACAAGCATAACTTTCCTGTTCCTTGCGATGTTTACATGATTTGTATTACAGAACTTTTACTTTAATGTTTTAAAAGCAAATTAAAAGAGAGAAGAAGGAACAGGATCGTAGTGATCTATCATTATATTTGCTTCATAACAGAGGAGGCTTTGAAGCTTTGTAGCGTAAATGATTTTGAGGTTGCTCTATTTATGTGATTTGGCAACCAGTGGAGTTTGGCCAGTACGAGAGGGCAGCAGTGCTGGCAGAGAAGTACTGTGACTTTGGTATCCTTGTGGAGCTATGTAAGACAGGACCAGGAAGCAGGGACAGGCTCCACTACTATATGGACCAGTTCTCCAACAAGGTGAGCCTTCTCCCACCCCCAAAACTTTGCCCCCATTCTCACTCACACTTGGTTCCATTTTGTCCAGTTTGCCCTGTGTTGCATGGAATTTAAACCTTGGCTACAGATGATCAACTCTAATGTCGCGTATCGTGCTAAGTTATACGATTAAAATCATTCTACCTCCTTGTGTAATAATAAAGGTACCAAAATGAAAGATAGATGTCAGAATGAATGTTCTAGTGAGATACCTGTGATGATGGATGTCTAATGAAGGTAAATATCTTGAACATTTTAATAGCCCACATTTTGTGAGAAGAGACAGAATGTTATAATGCAGCCAAGTCAAAGAGATGTACAGTACAGGAGTGGATCATTACAACACTCAAGTAAGGGATTTATTTTGTATTTATATTTATTTTTCATCACAGAATTCGTTTTGTGTTTATATTTACTTTTCATCACAGAATTTGTTTTGTGTTTATATTTACTTTTCATCATAGAAAAACTCAAAACTATCATTACTGTGAGATATCAAGATTGATGTCAAAACATGAAATTGTTAAAAACAGTACTGACGTTTTTTTTTTTAATCAATCTAAATCTCTTTTCCTTTAGATGAAAATCTGCCTAGTAACAAAATATTTTGATATTGTTAAAAAAGGAAAAAAAGTGCAGACAGGATACAGATATTTCTGATCCTGCTCTGAGGAGATTTCCATTGTGAAAGATGTGCTTCATGCACATCTTTGACTGTTAAATGTTGACATTGAAATAAATATTTTTCTTTCTGTTGAACAGGGATTTTCTGACTTTGTGTTCAAGTACTACATTGACAGGGGTAAGTACAAAGCAGCTTTGGCATTGTTTCCCATTCAAAAGTATGCTCTGTCTTTGCTTTTACAAGAGTGACATGTTGCATTTTTCCACGGCTTTTATTTCTTTTGGTTATATATGTCTTTTTTTGTTGATACATGTATCAATCATTACCTGATCTGAAATCAGAAAAAGATTTGCTGAAACAGTAGATTGCATGCTCTCTAGGAGATAATCAGACATAATCCTTGGTACATTCAGCAGGAACACATGACAGATGCTTTGAATAATGTATCCTCATCCATATTGCTCAATTATCCCTTAGTTTGCTGAGAATATGTTATGTCTGCAGATTGCTTTCACATTTTATTGATGGAAAAGCTCAATGGAAAATTGCCTCAGATTGTGCAGTGCCTTATTTGCCATGACTTACCCAAGAGTCTTTCTTTTCTCTAATTTTTGTATAATTATGTTATCAGTTTAATGTTGAAACACAATATTTTGAACACCTCATTTTTAAGGCACACTAAGACCTACCAGTGCTACTTTCATGATGCTAACATGAAAAGACTCGAGTTATTAAGAGCTATTTGTATGTATGATGTGTCATAATGCGTGTGAAACATTTCGTTGGTATTAGATGGAATAAATTTACAATTGTTAAGAGATTCATTCAAAAGATTCCCCAGGACAATGGACTGGCAAAATGAAAGAACAAGAAATGGATAGCAAACCATCACAGTGATTTTCTGTGGATTTTGTTTCATGACACAGTCAATTTTAACTTAATTGATTTAAGGTATTTCTAGATGTAGAGGGCATGATGTGGTGAATCACTCATCTAAGTAAAGCTGAGACATTTCACATTTGCTCATAGTTTCTACTTTTTCCTGATGGGTCGCAAAATGTCACAGTAATCACTTTGCTAAATCTAAGCTATTGATCATGCTCTTATATGAGAGTAGTCCTTTTTTTTTTCTTTTTTTTAGACAAGGTAGCTTATTTGATGTTTTGACTTATTTTTGTGAGTATTATGTATTCAAGAATATTGGTTGTAGATGACTTACAAAAAGCATTGAATCCATCCAATTGGGATACAGTTTCTCTGATGTAGACTTCTTAAATTGTATGATTAAATACAGTCAACTTGTAAGCGTAGAAAAAAGACTTTTAGTATTATGTTTGTTTCACTATTACATGGTATGAATTCTTTTTTGGTCAGAGATAGTTGGACTATTATTCCTCACATAAAATCTGTGCCCTATTACAGGTCAACGAGGGAAGCTACTGACTGACTTTGCTCACAGACCTGAGCTGGAAGAGTATTTACAACCCCATGACCATCTCGGCTGGCTGCAAGATCTCCACACTAACAGCTATTCACAGGTGAACCAGTAGAATTTGATGGGTTTTTTAAATGTGTAAATGTCAGAAATGTGTGGTTTTTTCATGATTAGAATTTCTTCTTAAGAAAAAAAAAAAATCCTAAGAGATTTTACAGTTGACAAATTTTAGGAATGTCCAGGCCACATTTTGCTCATATTTATTGCTCTTTTCAAGCAGTTAATTAAAAAAAATGCAAAGTTTCTTTTACTATGATGATTGATGAAGTATGTGTCTGATATAGCAACCAGTGTCTCATCATGTTCAAGCAATAACATGGTGTGCAATGGAATTGGTGATGTGATATTGTCTTAATATTAGAAATAACATTCCCATTTAATTAGTCTAAATTAAAGGGCAATGTCACTGCATTTTAAAGTTGACTTAATGAGATCAATAGCAAACAACCAGGATGGTAGAAGTCTGATCATATTTCCCGTAAAGTAAGAAACTTTCCTTTGTTTTCACTAAACAGTAATATTTGTGGCAATCACATGATTATGCATATAAAGAGGCAATGACGTCACACTTCCACTTCATAACTCTGCCATTGGAGGGAAGTACAAAAAAAGATATTGTATTTAGAATCTTAAAATGACAATGTAATGGTATATTCTAACCAAACTTCACATGAGTGGTCAAGACTTTACAAATTATTGCTGAAGATAGTCCTGTTTGTAGTTCATTTTGCCAACTGTATGGGGCAGTGCTCCAAGGGTTAATCTGCCACTATCAGATGCTGCCAAAAATATTTTGCCAATTTGAGGATGAGTCAGATATTTATCAAATAGAGGCTTTTGATGATTGTGCAACCAAAATGTATCACAGGATATGACTAAGACAGAGTTCGTATGAAAGAGAAGTTTTTATTCTACCTTCATGATATACCAGCAATGAACGATGCACATTCTTATGAAAAGACACAGCACCAAAACACAGAAATGTTGTTTCTAAGACTTGATGGGTTTCTACATTAACTCAGAGAATAATTTCGTATTCATCCTAGCATTGCATATACTGTAACAGTAATAGTGATATTCTCTGAACAACTACTAGTATTCTGCACTGTTTCACACCTTGCAGGCACAAGCCACCCTGACAAAGCTTGCCATGAGAGAATCACTCTCCATTTCCAAAAAGAAGGTATGTAGCCAATCCTTCATGGAGATCCTATATACTGTACATGATAAGAGTGGAATTACCAGGTATGAAGTCATGTAATATAGAATTGGAATTTTAAAGGACAAGGTCACCTTCATTGACATATGGGTTGAGTGAATGCAGCAATATTAGTAGAACACATCAGCAAGAGTTTGAGGAAAATAGGACAATCTGTTCAAAAGTTATGAATTTTTTAAGTTTCTGCTCACTCAAGGCTGGATGAAAAGACTACTATAGTTTGTGATGTCACATGTTTACAACGATATAAAGAAAGAATAAAGAAAATTCAACATATTTTCACTTTTCTCGCATAACAAAAGAACACTTGACTTCTCTCTTTCAGAAGGCGAAGGGAATAATATTACCCCTAACATATGTCAGTAACAGGCCAAAGAAATGTTCACTTTATTCAAAAAGTGAAGTTTTGTGAAAATTCTCCTTTTATTTTCTTTATATCGTAGTACGCACATGACATCATACACTGTAGTAGTCTTCTCATCCAGCAGTGACTACGCAGATACTTTAAAAATTGATAACTTCTGAACGGATTGTCCAATTTTCTCCAAACTTTCACTGATGTGTTCTACTAACATTGTTGCATTCACTCAATCCACATGTATATGAAGGTGGACTTGTCCTTTAAAGTGGATTTCCTGTGTTGTATCTTTGACCCGTTGAGGATGAGTCTTGAGTATACTTGGGCAAGTGTATACGGGAAATGCGTGTTGTAGCAAAGTCAGCCCATCCTCAACGGGTTAAAGTGTACATTCTCCATGAGTCTATAATCAGTATAATAGTGAAAACAGCTGAAATACGTTTCTTGAAGTAAATATGTTAAGCATTGTAGTACAAGTGTGGTATTCCATCTGTAAAGTTTGCAACTATGATTTAAGGAGACATCTGAATGAGTTTGGATTGTACATTTGATTTACGCCTTTGTTTGTACCTGTTTAAAAGTTAGTCACAATGAAGGTTTAATGAAAGAATGCTAGTGAGTCATGGGTCTGAAAACATGTGGCAATCCCTATGAAAGTTTTCCATGAAGAGCCCAGAAGCCAGCCTTTAGACAACCCCCACCGTTTGTTCTGCTTTCAGTGGAATATTGTCGGGATTTTGAGTTCCAGGTGTTTGAAGATATGTTATGAGGATTACAAATGATCTGTGTATCTATAGTGCAAACGTCTGCATGAAGTGCTTGAAAATGCTCATAAAGTAAGAGTCAAGATAGCTTTCTTGGAATGAAAACTTCTAGATATCGATGTCACATTTTGACCTTGAATTGAATATCAAGGCATTTAAACGATCAAAGTGTTTTATGCTATTAGAGATTATTTCTGCTTGAGACCCCTAGGAAATGTATTCAAGTAAATGAATGCTAGGTACTTCAGAGCCAATTTATTTACTGTATTTTTGATATAAACTATTCAACCTGCCATGTATAGTTGTGGAATGAATAAAGAATGTGTTTTCACTACCTAAATAGTGTGGCCTTGTAAACTCTTCCCAGATAAATGTTTGCAGTGTAGTTGAGTTTTAAATCATATGACTTCCTTGGTGGATTGCAGAAATGTAATATAGCATAGCTGGTTTTAGTAACTATTCTTGCCTTCTTTTATTTTCTTATTTTTAGACACTCCTGAGCCTTGGAAAGTTAGCAGCACTAGCATCAAACGACAGGCATGGAGAAGAGATCAGGGGTAAGGGTAGACATGTTGCAACTTTTTGAAAATAACAATGTAATAAGGTCAACTTGCTGGCATTTTCAGTTAAGATTCAATCAACTGTATTTATAAAATCAGGATGGTAAGCTGTTATTAAACAAACTGGGAGTAATTTGATGTTACATTGCTTCATGTTTCACTAATACAGACTGGTGCTTTTGTTCAGTTTGTGTATGGATGGGGTTGTTGTTGTTTTTTCTCTTCTTTTTTTTTCTGTCACATGCCGAAAATGTGTGAATAGGGATCTTGAGCCGATTCTCCCAGAGTAGCTTGGTCTTATGAAAGAATAGAATTGTAACACCTGAATTTATTGTATTTTCTGCAGGTACAAGTATGTGTAAGTTTATACTAAGGGTAAGATAATGAGGAATCAACTAGTCTTAGTAGTACAATGTTACTTTTTTTTACGTGTTTCAGAATTTTCTCAGATTTCCAAAAATCACCGCTCTTCAGCTGGTCCCTGTTGTAGTAATTAAAGACTTTCAAGTCAGAGGGTGTTAATACAGTGTATCCTGTACATTGCTGACTCCTTTGCATTCAACAACAAAAGTAACCAGCTGACAGTTTTAAATGAGGGCATGCAGAAGTCAATCATGATAAATGATTTCCTGTTGCTGCGTCAGTAGTTGTATTAATTGCAGGAATGTAGGGGCAGATATTTCAGACAAAAGAACAGCTGAGGGGGAGAAACCTTTATTTTCATCGCTGGGGCGACAAGACCTCGTATCTACAAAATGTCAAATGTTCAGGAGAGCCAAAATACATGGTGGCTAAAGCACTGTGGCGAATGGGATAGCCTTTCCTTTGACATGCCGTGGTGGCTTCATTTTTAGAGTAAGACAGTTAGGATTTGGACAGAACATCACTTAACCCATTATTTGACCATTGATCCAAAAAAGTAATTTTCACCAAAATTGCAGATACAAGGTCTTGTCACCCCAGCGACGAATTATATTTACTGGTATAAAAATCATGCTTTCATTCACATCACCAAGTGTTTCATGACTGAATCTGAGCAATGTTTGGTCAACCGAGCACCTAGCAGAGTCTTTATCTCTCTGTTGACTATTACAGAGATTGATGCTGAGCTGGACATTGTCATACACCATGAGCAACTACCACGGGAGCTCATCCACGTGAGTTTAAAACCCTTTGTATGCCCAGGCTCTTGGCCGTTATTTACCATATGTTTTTCATCAGCATTTTATAGTAAATTTCCTGGAAACTTGACCTAATCATCTTCAAGTTTGCCAGACCTCTCAGGTTGTAAACAGTGTGGCCTCAGTCCGACAGGAAGGCCGTAGTGATGCAATAGGAAATTAGTGGGATTAGGTAATCTCTATTCATGTGGCAGCTAGTATCTAGACACCTGTGCCAATTGGTGAAGAAAGCACTCCTGGGACATGCCAATTGGGAATAGAGTGCAGCAAGGGTTAATGACCAAAGGTAAATGAAATGAGTGACTCATACAGTGCAAGCAAATGACCTTTCTATCTGACTTTCTGATTACAGTAAAAGTTACCTTGTAGAGAAAGTTGTGTGGAGCATAGACTGTCTAAAAAAAAAGAGATATTTGTAATTATGGAAATGACTCGGATAAAATTAGCATGAAAGCATTTGAATGTCAGTAAATCACAAAACATGCTCTCCCGGGGTGATGGATCCAGGAATTCCATAAAGGGGAGTCGTTTTTGTAAAATTAAAGGGGGCGCACGCACCACCCCCATCTTTTCCTTTTTATTTCTTTCGTTTTAACAATAAATAGAGAGGAGGGCGCTGTGTGTGCCCCCCTCTGGATCCACCACTGCTCTCCTGTCATAGTATGTGCAAAATAGGACAGTCATAGAAAGTCTTGTATTTTCTGGAGAAAAAAAAAATCAAACCTCATTAGTCTCGGGTCTGTAAAAATGTTTTGTTTTTGCTCCAATATGTATGGAAGGGTTATCGGTGGAATAGCATCGTAAAAAGGTCAAAATAGTGCTTATAGTGCTTATTGAGAGTTACTCAGTTGTATTGTTTTCATTTTAGGTCACAACCAGATTTACAGCAAGTATTAATCAGTATGTGTATCTGTCTTCTTGTAACTTCTGTTTCTAATTCATTCCTAAGGCAGTTGTGGTGATGTGCCTAAATTGCGCAGTACAAATTCATATCGATAACATTTTCTCGACGCCAATTTCTATTTCAGAACTTGAATCTGAATGAAGATGATCTACCTTGCATGACTCCACAGCAGCTTATTGAGGTAAGATGGTAAAATATGACTTCAAATATTTTTGTTTTAGTCCACAAAGGTAAAAATATACTACACCATTAGTCAAGATGCAAATTACTCATAATGTATAATATACACAAGATGTGCATTAGAAATGCCGTTGGAAATACCTGGAAAGAAAGAAATTGTGTAGAAATGACATGAATGTAACAGTTTAGAGGCAATTTGGAGACATCATTGTCAGGTAGCATCACTCCTTTTTCAGCTGTCCTAATTATTTAGCAATATCCATATCAAATTTATTGTTTATGTAGTTAGGCGTAGAGGAGAAACTAACTTTTTGTAAATTGTATGGAGTAGCTTAGCAGGTGGATTAAACAAAACAGTATAGTGAATGGATGATGCACTGAGTTGGAAAAAAAAACATACTTTATTTTGATACAATGTATCATTATTACTGATCATCATTTAAAGAAAAAAACTACCATCCTAACAGACAGGAAATTACTTCCTTTCATATGTAGAACAAGAAAATGAAAGTGGGATTTTGTTGTTGTTTTTTTTCCTTTTATGACGTTATACCTGTACAGGAAAAATCAATCCATGATAAGTTATTTTTAATGAAAGCCGTGGCGTGAAAACAGTGATCATGTGGGTACCACCGCGAGGTTGCTCTCGTGGACATGCTACATTACATGAGTGAGAAATGATTTCTTTCATATTCAATTCTCTCTTCATCAGATGTATGTGTGTGACAAGAACACTTCCTCCAATGAGTATGATTTCAAGAAGGCTCTGGATTTACTACTCTACATCCAAAAGGTCAGTCTTCATCCAATCTTTACCAGTAATGAATGATGCAGGGGTTCTTTTTTTTTTTTTTTTTTTTTTGCTTTTTGTTTTTTGTTTGTTTGTTTGTTTTTGTTTTGTTTTGTTGTTGGTTTTTTTTTTTTGGGGGGGGCAGCTGTTGTTGTTTGTGTTTACATAAATATATTCAAATATCATTGTTTTGCCATCTACACAGTTGTGGTAGTAGACTATTAATTTGATCAGGAAAGAAGCATGCCACAGGCTGCCATGTGTTTACAAGTGCCAATGTAAACCTCCAAATTTCTGCTATTAATTCACTAATTCAGAATAGAAATGCAGATGAAATTTGAATGCATTCAAAATTTGGGATCATAAATAACCTTTAGTGTAGACACAATCAGCCTTGTGTAGTTTCAATTATCTAAAGCCACTTTTGTAGGTATCTTTCATCTTAGACTTTAGAATTAGAGAATATTTTGATATAGTTCATAAGTTATTTGTATGCATGCATTCAGGGTAGGCACCCCTGTGGTAATGTAGAGAAAAGCATTGAAAAAGATATTCTATTTTTATAAAGTTTATCCAGTATTGCTTTCTTTTCTCCAACAGGGCAGTCTAATCTACAATAATTTGAAATTGAAGATCTGGTCCAGAGCAATATTAAAAGACAGGTAGGTACTCCAACCGAGGAGGGGGCTTAGGATTAATAGGCCCATGAGGCCAAGTATTTATGGAGTCTTATACATTACTGCTGCGATCTACATAGATTGTACAAATTGCCGTCTGCAAAGTCTGGACTATTTTCATTGCGATTGCATGATATTGCACAGACAAGGTTTGTGTGCCTTTCACTGCTTGGGCGCTGTATGTGATGTGAAGGCAAAGCACAGCTTGTTTACAAACAGTACATGCACACCTCCGTGTACATCTGGGTACTTGGGATAGAGGGTAGTTTGGATGCAATAGGGGTCACTTGGATGCTATGAGGGCAACTTGGATGCCACGAAGCTCTGCGCAGTGCGACAGCCATCGTTAAATTTAGACTCGTGACTTCCCTTATCAGATAACAATCATTCATCAAATGATTTATATAATAGAACATATTGCTGTGTGTATCATAGGATAACACATGTTAATCCCCTGGAAGTTATATTTTTCCCTCAAGAGGTTATAGGAAAAGATCATTTCTTGGGCAAAAATATGATTCCCACAAAGATGTCAAGTGTTATATTACACCTCTTAAAAGGCAATATCTGTAAAAATGTTCAACTGAGTTGAGTGCAGTGATCATTTACTAATCATGACCATGCTATGTGACTTGTCTCCATATTGTCTAGCTGGAATGAGATGCAAGGAGTTGACCCGTGGAACTTCATCAAGAACTCAGTCTTCTTCAAGACAGTTTTGTTGGCATACAGAGAAGGTAAGGGAAGACCCAGAAAAGCTCCAAAGCTAACTTTTGTCTAGATAGAAAAATTAGAAAGGGAGCCTGTAAAGCAGGCTAGTTCACTGAGTTAAGGATCCTACATTGCAGGAAACCTGCTTCCCAAATCTTGATAGGCATTACAGTTTTGCCAGATACTCATACAAAATGGACATTTGGTTTAAAATTCATCTTACTGAAGGAAGAAAAATGAAAGAATAGAGGACAAAATGTTGCTATAAGTATTACAAAATATTTTACCAGTCATTGAACCTATATGATTCGAGGAGCACTCAACATTTTCCTGACAATGTTTTACATCCACTGGCATGCACAGCATAGGCTAGCCCTTTCCTTTGTTTGCCACTTAAAGGGGCATAGTCCCGGTAGTGTAGAGGGCGCTGTTGATGATACTGCCGATCACCGTTAGCATTGATACGAAGATTACCAAAGTTGAGCTGTCATCAAGAGTAAAGTGCGTAGCTGTTGCTAAGTAACGTTGCCTTCGTTGTCTTCACTGCACATCGCGCAGTCTGTAGTAATGCCAGGGTGCGTGCATATGTGCTTGTTATTATGACATCACAAAAGAAGTTTGCTAAAGCTGTCATCCCCCTCAGCCGAATCATGAGCCGAACTGTGATCAAACCACTGACCACAGTGAATCGGACCTCTTCGGACTCGGGGAAGTGGGCCAAAGTGTAAGCGCTAAAGAGGAGTCGATAGCGTGGGTCTCTATAGGAAACTTGCGCTGTGCGCCCACGTACGCATTTGACTAAAACACGGGGACCATGCACCTTTAATGGCGTGCACTCCATAGCTCGTGCAGTGGCTGTATGGTGAAGCAAAATGCTCAAGTAAGGTTTAGTGTATCAAGTACGGTAACACCAGTAACTGATGCAATGAAAAATGAATAATCTATTACAGGTTGTTACTATCATCAGTTTTGCAGTGGATGAAATGTGCTTTTCTCTGTTTTTAAATGTGTACGTTCCAATGGCTGCCACAAGTTAACTTAATTCAGTTTATACAAGATGCCTGCAAAACTGAAGTCAAGCTTGTATTAAATCAATGTTTAGAAACACATTCATGTATGTAATCTGAGCCTGTGAATGATCATAAAGTTCATGTAAGTCATGGTGTAATGTGTAGGCCCATATATTGAACTTAGTGTAGTATGTGGAAGATTCAATCTTTGACCTCGGTCAATCTGGCAGAATGACAAAGGTCACTGCTGTTTAGCCAAAAAATACCCCAAACACCCCCAAATTTTGATTTTGTATTGCTAACGTTTGCAACAATCAAAATACTGTAGTTCCATGTATTCAGTCTTACTTAAACCCACCTCCTTCCCCCCTCTTTTTGTTTGTTTATGTTTTGTGTTTTATTCTTGTTTTGTATCTTCAGATTCCATGAGGACATTTGAAATTTCAGTGTATTGCCACAAATTATTAAAATTTATGCTCACATACTTGAATGTCTCTTCTGCTTGTGACAGGCCTGGATCTCTCAGAGTGCCTGTCAGACCCTGACTCATTGCTCCAGGACCAAGAGCTTTCTGAAATCAGGGACAGTGTCCAGTTCCAGTACCTGCTGCAGACTGGATTTGAGCAGATAGGTCGGATGCTCGATGCCAAATGATGGTCTTCATGGAAAACCTGTATGACATTTCACATGCACTGTTAGTGTGCCTAAAACCATCTTAACACATACAAGTGTAATATAAAAGTGCATGGTGAATATGCATGCGGATTTAAGAATCGTGTCCCTATGTTTTCGTTGTCAGATTCTGAACACAGACCATTGCAAAGTCACAAAATGTGCCTCTATCTTCTACAGTATGTCGGAGGTATGACTGCAGAAGAGAGTTTGAAACCTGCTGACCTCCATGACCTGTTGATATTTGTTGATGCATGTCACCCTGGGTTCTTGTTTTCTGTGTTTGTAATACTCACTGCTTTCCTGCCATTCTCTATGACTTGTTTTATGTTTGCTTCCATATTCTGGAAGTTTTCAGTCACGTGTGACAGTCTGACATTCTCTTTTGCTCCTCCCAACTGATTTAAAGAACACATCTTGTCTGCTTCTTACCACTAAGTATCCCACTGGATACTTATTTAAAGGGATTGTACAGTTCTGGTTGAGACCTAATTTCAGCTTTCTAACATGTTTAGGTGAGATAATGAGAAATCTTATATGAAATATGAAAGAGCATGCAATTTTATGAGGAATTCAATGTTTATTTGATAAAAATTGGTTTTGAAATGGCCAAGATATCCAAAAAAGAATGATTTTAGTAAAGTGTGGGACCCACACTTTGCAACGATCGCTTTGTTTTACTTTGTTTTTGGATGTTTCAGTTATTCCAAACCCGATTTTCATCAAATAAACTTTGAATTCCTCTTAAAACGGTAGGCTCTGTACTATATCATAAGTGTTTTCTTGGTATCTTGCAAAAATTTAAAAGCCTAATTCTCATCTCAACCAAAACTGTACTATCCCTTTAATCAGTTATGGGTTCAAAATTGTGAGATTTGCTCACTGCACATAGCAAATAGAAAAAGCTTGTGAAAAAGATGGAAACATTTCACTGAAGATTTCAAGCTGTTACCCCTGTTTGCCAGTAGTCCAGATGAGCCTTGCTTCTCATCAGTCAAAAGTGCACTGAAGCTCTTGATACAAGCCTGCAAAAAGAATCTAATGGCATGTTTCACTCTGACCTGCTGCTTACTATCGTGTATTTCAAAATAGGAAAGAACACCTTGCTAAGAAATATTTCCTCATCATAGACTGACATAAGTGAATAACAGTGGAAAAATCCGCTATTCAAATTTTCTATATTCACCACAACACAGTCCACATTGCTGGTGAATGTTAGGTGATAGAATGAATAAATCAAGTGCTGTGAATATGTTTTCATTGCTGAGTGATTGGGGATATATGAGATTATATTTTTGTCTATAGTAGACAATTGATCCAATGAGGTCATTGAAGCTCTATAGTTTAGGACTTTAGATACATCAGGGCCCTGTCTTATGAGGAGTTATAATTATATAGTTGATTTCTATCATAAGTCTACTATGGCAGCCTGTGTGTTAAGGAAATTTAGAGTCGATTACATCTTTTGATAAAACTGGGCCCGTATAAGTTCATTCTCTCTGCAAAGCTTGGGATATAGGTCAATCTGTATTAAGCTAAAAGACCTTTCCATTTTTGTATATGATTTGATGGTATTTTAAGCTGCTTAAAAGAGTGCAGGGAAGCTCAATTATCCCATTACATATTATCAAACATTCCTCTGCTCTTGGATGTTACATGTGAGATATATACTGCTAAAGCTGAGCAATAGAATATGACATGGACAATGATCCCTATGAAAGAGACCCCAGACACTTCAGATAAGGGCATTCTACATTCTACTTGTATGTGAGTGTCTTTTCGCAAGGCTTCTGTTGGGGAAACAAAATCTCTGCCACGTGAGATACTGCTAAATCCGAGCATTAGAATATGACATGGACATATCTTCCACATGCACAATGTAGGTATGCGTTTTCTGGGTTTCCTGTGAAACGAAATCAAAGAGAAAATGATTCTTTTGCATCAAAGTTGCACTGGATCAATATTGTAGTTTGATACAAGCTTCTTGAGGGAGGAGTGAAATACACAGACTTCCCAACCATTCTGGAGGAAAGACTGAAGTTTGACCATTCCCAGCTCTTGTTTCAAGAGGAGTTACGTATTTTTCATGATAATTATACCCCCGCCAAACGAAGTTTGAAGGGGGTATATAGGAATCAGCGGACAGTCGGGCGGTCGGGCGGTCGGGCGGTCGGGCGGTCGGTCCGTTGCAAATCTTGCGTCGCGAACTACTTCCTCAGTTTTCAACCGATTCCCATAAAACTTGGCACAGATGTGTGCCTTGGGTTGTAGATGTGCAAGACGTATTTTTTGACAGTACCCAAAAGTACGTTGCCATGGTAACGGCATATTATGGGCAAAAATGGGTACAAATCTTGCGTCGCGAACTCCTCCCACAGTTTTTGATCAATTTTTATGAAATTAGGTACAGATGTTCATCTGAATATGTTAATGTGCAAGACACATATTTCCGCAGTGGCAAAAAGTGCGTTGCCATGGTAACGGCATGTTATTGGTAAAATATAGGGCAAAATGCTTCATGGCAAAACTGCTTCATCAGTGTTCTTCCAATTCTCATGGAATTCATATTGAATGTTTGTCTTAGGATATAGGTCAGCATGACACATTTCTTGATAGTGACAAAAAGTATGTTGCCATGGTAACAGCTCACATATTATGAGCCAAAATGATGGAAAATTTTGTGTTGCAAACTACTTCCTCAGTTTTTGCCCAATTTCCACGAAACTTGGTACAGATGTGTGCCTTTGGTTGTAGATGTGCAAGACGCATTTTTTGACAGTACCCGAAAGTACGTTGCCATGGTAACGGCATATTAATGGCAGAAGATCAAGGAAAGATCTTGCGGATTTAACTACTTCCTCAGTTTTTTGACCAAAGCTTATGAAATGTTGTTTTGACCAAAGCTTATGAAATGTTGTTTGGCGGGGGTATAACCAGTCGCTGTAGCGACATTTCTAGTTTTACTACTCACTCTGATGGGAACTACACTTCCTTTCCTACTTTTGAGCCAGATCATCCCTATTTTTCAGTCCAAGGTTGGGAGGTCTGAATACACTCTACGGTTTGTTTAGCAAATTGTCATTATTTGTTGTAACTATATACAGCCCTGTTTGCTGAACTAGGTCGTGGCACTGCGTCTGGTCAGGCTATATTTGTTGGTAATGCATAAATAACAATTGCCAGGACTTTCCACTATGGGGCACAATGTCTTCTATTTGAATGTGCTGAAAACATACAGGTGTATTAAGGTGAGAGATAAAGGAACTGCCCAGCTTGTAAATTTGTATAGTTTGCAAAACCTTCATTAATCTCCCCTTGTAAAACCTCTGATACAGATTGTACCATGTCCACTGAAACATTTAAACCTGTTTTTGCAGATATACATGTACATTGTATATGCTTTGTCCTTGGCTTCCTCGTGAATAAATGTGAATGTGTAAAACATTTTCTTTCATATAAATGCCTAGTATGTATCTTTTTATAAGTCTTCTGGTAGAAAAATAATACCACTACCATGTGCGTACAGGGGAATCAAGTAAAGATGTGTATTTGCGCAAGGGTAGAATAGTCCGATTTTGGAGAATTTCATGTATAACGTTTTTGTTGCATTTTTGTTTTGTCTTTTTTAATAGCAAGATCCTGAAGGTCTAGATACACTGTACCTGCATGACAATCAATGCGCACCCACTAATGTGCTTTCATGTACTAGTACCGTATGTATTATATTTCTTACAGCTCAAGATCATGCTCAAGGGAAATTCTAAACCATTTTCTACTTATGTTGACCAATATATTCAGCATGTACATGTCAAGTATCTGATGTAAACTAATAGAAGGGCAAAACTCTATATGGAAATCAAAACTGGGGTTTTTTTCTAGCCACAACTCCATTCAAGTGCAAACAGCTTTTTGGGTATGCATGTGTGTTTGTATCTGTGCATGTTTTGTACTGTGTGCATTACAGTGTACGTATGTCTGTTGAAGCTCAGTAACGTGTGTATTCACTAAGACAAAGAATAGTGTGAACTTAAAATTGTCAATGTGGTCATAACTTCTCATAGTTGGTGATCGGCTTTCTTGCACAAATGTACTTGATGCTGTGAGTGCATAAAAGCGTTCCCCATAAAAAAAAAATCACAAAATTGTGTCACATGACCAATCTCGATAAACTCATTCACAAATTTTTCTCTGTCACTCTTTAAAAGACATGTAGTATAACTGCAGATACTCCTAAACCACAGGCAATTACAATTCTGCAAGGAAACTCGATCTTATGGATCAGAATTTTTATCAATGGGCAAACACAGAAGCCTCATGTAGATACAATTTGTAAAGTAGGCTGCATCTACCAGCCTCCCAATGTCAACAAACAAAGGAAAATACCACAAAGACTAATCATTACTTATTATTACTTCTGTTTCAGCTGTAGTCAGTGCTTTATGTTGGAGTTTTGTTTCTTCATGGACACACTTTTGATACTGTGCATGGTTAATTTCATATCTGTTAAATTACTCAAAATTTTGGACATATGCTAGTGTGTCTCACACTGTTAAAAGTACACGTATTACAATGTATTTTTAGTAATGGACCAATGTGTAAATCAGAGCAAGGTGTGTACGAAAAATCCTGAATCCATTATAAAATAAAATATGCACTCAGAGAAGTTGAAAAACTGAATTAAACTTAACAGACCACAACTCGACCTATAATAACTGTAAATGCATACAGAATTTGGATATTGATTGATTTTAGGTTCATTTTATTACAAACTGCAGATATATACATACATGTTCATGTAGTTGCAAGACAGTAATACCAGCACCAAGCAGCACTCCTCCACTAGCATAGGATGAGATACTACACATGGTCATATGTTGAATGTCACACACATGAACATTCAATCAGGTAACCTATATCTCAATGTACAGTCTTTACTCCCTCTGAAGCACCATGCAGCCCCTTACAAGCAAAACATACCAGGTACATTCAGTCTCTTGCCTGTCACACTGACAAATTCTTGAAACATCTGCACACCATCATGGCAAGAAGCCCCTTCCAATACTTTTTTTTTTCATTCTGAACAAGAAGATTTCTATTTCAAATCCATAAAATTAGATAATGGGTACATCCATGAATAATTACATCCATGTGCCAAACTGTTCTTTCAACAATAAGGTTACGTACTGCAATGAACTACAACATTAAACCCTTAAATGTTTCATATTGGCATGATCTATACTTTGGCTTTGTTGCAAGGAATATCCTGGGTTCTCACAAACCAGTAAACACATATTGCACATGATTCCCCCCCCCCCTCCTCCCATGGCTAATGCTAAGTCTCAAAACAACGTTCCACCTCTGTTCACAAAACTCTGTGTGGTGGTCAACACAACCCCACTGTCTCATCATGTCATGGACTGACGTTTCAAAAAGGGGCCTCGTCTTCCCATCACCTCAATTATCTCCCATCTGAGGTTTTCATGAAAAAAAAAAATAATAATAAAAATTAATGTTTTTGGACAATAATTTGGTGATTACAATCCCTTGAAGCCTAAAATTCTCCACAGTTTTGGTTTAAACACAAGAATTATTTGATGTAAATGATAATCAATTTTCTTTCTTATTTAATGATTTCTAAAGAATACCTCATTACTTAGTTCCATAATGTTATGCCCAATTTCTAGGAAACTTCTAGTATTTGACACTTTATCTATCAAAGTCATAATGAAAAGCATGGGAAACTGCACTTCAAAAATATTACTTCACAGAAAATATGTAAAACCAGTACAGGAGAAACTCAATATGAGATCCTTGGGACCAAGAAAATTAATAACACTACAGAATTTTGTTCTTTACATCAGATATTTCATTCTATCAGTAGTCAATAAACAGTACAAAACAAAGGATATAAATTCATTGGGACCAGAGAAATTAGTTTGTTATATAAGATACTTTGCTATGTCGGTTCTCGTTCTATCAAGTTTTCACGTATCAATTCAAACAAAAAAACAAGAACAAGGATTTTGAAATGAGATACTTCACAGCTACCATGACAAAGGACGCTTTTACAATTACTATTAACTGAGAGTGTCATGTTCATTACATTTATATGGATAGTACACCTGTACCTTCAACATTTTTCTTTCATGTACTAAACTTAAATAAAAGTAATGTTTTCTTTCCGTCAAATAAAACTCCCTCTGAAGTAAATTCTTCATAAAGTCTGACACTACAAGAACGTAATATCACTGAACTCAAAGATGAAGATGTCAATTTGAATACTGTGACCCCTTTCTGACACATCACCTGAACCACAAGATTTTGCAACAAACCCGACTGCCTGACCAACCGCCTGGACATCTGACCTGAGAGTGATTCCTACATACCCCAGGCCAATACACACTATGTGAGGGTGGGGTATAAAAACAAAAAACAAAACAAAACAAAACTAAACTAAACACACAAACAGCAAACACATAACAAACAAATAAGGGACTATCTTTTAAACAGAGCAGAAGTCTCTTCCAATATCACATCTTTACATTCTCTCAATAACAGGGGGGCATTTCATGAAGCATTTTGGTCGGATATTTTTCTGACAAACTGTTACAAGCTACTAAAATCCTTGCATCTGATTGGCTGAGAGCAAATTTGTCGGACAACTTTGTCGGACAAAATGCTTCATGAAATGCAGGGGGGCATTTCATGAAGCATTTTTGTCCGACAACTTGTCGGACAAATTTGCTCTCAGCCAATCAGATGCAAGGATTTCAGTAGCTTTTAACATTTTGTCAGACGAAATATCTGACAAAACGCTTCATGAAATGCCCCCCAGGTATATTTTATTGTTGACGACACAAATTCCAGAGCTTGGTTTGCTGTATGCAAGACAGGTCTATGCCTTGTGAATAATGCACAAATACACATACACCTATTTGTAACTGGGATGTACCATGGATGTATTTCAAGTCCTTGGGTCTCTGGGCTAAAAGTTTTTGCTCTTTCTGTCCGAGGACATATCCACCTCTGTGCTCAACATGCGCCCACAGTGTACCACTGCTGCACCCAGTCCAACAGCATGGCCAATAAGAGCACCTATGCAGCATGAAATGGGCCATTTCTGAAATAATTTCACATATGGAGAAATTAGAGAAAAAGAAATAGACAAGAAATATTATATCAGAACGCTTGCAAAGCTACAGTAAGTGACAGTCATGGTTTCTAGAATTGATATACCATTTTCAAATCACTAGCAAGCTGTAAGTATGACTGATTCCATTCATTTCAGGTAATCCTCCACAGTCCTCCTGATACCAGTCTACCTGGCATTAAGTATTTTGCTAATGTCAACGTCTGTTATTCATTCAGTCTTTAATATATCCGGCACTAAAAGATTAGAGATTTATCATCATTTGAAAACTCAGCGACATACATTGTATTCAAGAGAAAAGGGTTCATGTTTTAAAAAGAGATCTTGCAATAAATATTGCCAGCAATGAAGTAAATCAGATAGTTATCACCAATAAAATCAAATTTATCATCTGTAACAGCATTCTATGGGTGGCTAAAAATGAAAATCTTTGCCACACTTCTTTGATTCCTCCTCACCTGCCATGGACGATCCCAATCAAGGGGGATTGGAAAAGCTCCAAGCCATGCCCCCAGCAGACTAGCTACAACTATATACACCAGAGCAGTCTCAATCCCAGCTTGAAGTCTGAGGACACACACAAAATAACATTCTTTGTGCTTATATCATTTTTGGAAGTACTGTAATATCTTCTTCTTTTTTTAAGGCAAAAAAGGGATTCCTGTCTTTAAAAATGTAAGGCAAATATGTCCAATACAAACAACTACGAATAATTTGTATGTAGATGAATAATAAAACTGTGCAACATTCGAACTATTCGTTCTTGGAAGATTACTTATTGATTTCACACATTGTGCTTAATGGTTTTATCTGAAACCATTTAAAAAAATACAGATTAGAATGGTCATAACGTGGGTCACAAGAATAAAATATTTTTATGAAGTTGACTGAAAGAGTGGAGAATTTAATGAAGAACCTTTTTTCATTAAACCAGCGATCAAGTTCCTTACATTTGCTTTTAAACAATATACTGTATATGCTTTTAATCAAATCATCAGTACTATTCTACACACACAAAAAAAAATTTCTTTCATTATTTGACATACTTTCTGCTTTTGAATATCCTGTTGAACTGTTCACCATCTGTTCCAATCATGAAAAATGTAGGTAAGGCAACCAATGTGGTCAGAAGCACTGCAAAGATGGCAGTTTCCTGGACTGATCTGGTTGTACACAAACATACAGACAGGTACTTAAAACTCTCTGATCCACGTTCAAGTTAACTTCGATAGAGATTTATCTTCCATGTAAAATGAAAAAAAGTGAATGAATACAAGACAAAAATAAGAAAGATAAACAATTTCATGTTTTCATATTTCTCATATGATTTTGCAAAATGACAGACAAAAGATTAGATGTCATCTTTTCACAAAACTCCGATCAGTTTACACACAAATTGCAATTTCTGAAGAAATAGTACCGGTATATTTCACATCAAACCACTCTAAAGCAATGCAATGATGATTTCTTAGTCAAAGGAGCATTTTCATTTGCTTTTTCCAACAAAAATCCCATATGAACTAAAAATGATGCGAGTTGATATTTCAGGCAATAATTTCCTTTCTTGAATTTGAATAGCAGTTTTAGTCAATGGACTTGTACATTTTGCACAAAGTGGTATACTATTCTATGTAATGAAATTTCAACACAAATGACATTTTGTATAGCAGTTATATCTAATATGCATAGCAAATTGCTATGCAATGGTAATATTCTTGACTGTAGGAATATCAAGGAGAGCCAAGCACTGGAACTACCATGACAAGGAAAGTCCTGAAAATTACACATTTGACAGATAATCACAGCAGTTTCAGCGACTGCAAAAAATATGACACTAAAATTACTGGATCTGAAGCACAAACTTTCACATTCATGAATATTATCATATGCAGCACTGCACATAAGGTTCAGTTACTGAGGTTAGGTTACATTATTTCATTAAAAAAAAGCAGGAAATGCAAAAATTATATCCTGTGTATACATGATACTAGTGTCACCCACTAGATACCTTACTCAGTGAGTGGGGCTCCGTACAGCACAGCCACAGTATGGAAGAGTATGAAGCTGAAGCACAGCAGGAGTCCATATTTCAGAGTCGTCTTGATTGTTGATGTGACGAAATGCATAATGGCACGTGGTCCCTTCAGATTCTGAGGGGCCAAAGAAAGATCATCAGAATCACTTCACAAACTTTCATGATGCACATGAAATCTGCCATTGTCCATTTTAATACTTTTGATAGATCCCCCTATATATAATCTACTTTCTGGGGACTTTTAAAAAAATGTCTACAATCAACTTCAGACTCACTGGCTTTACTTTCATCACACAGGTTGGCTTGGGGGGGGGGGGGGGGAAACCATTCTAAATGGCTATAAAAATATAAACTTCAATATGTGGGACTATACAGCCAGCTGTAAAGGCAAACAATGAAGCCACAGTGAAACAACGAGCATCCTCATTGGCAAATGTGTGGTCTAGTTCCTTGTGTGACCAAGAAGCCTGCTCAACATACCGAGCCGGGCTGACCAGAGTTTGCTATTTTCTGTATGAGGCATATTCTTCTCCGTCTCAACCGCATAGGCGCTAGGCATGCAGACTGCTCCCTGTGCACTTGTTTTTTTCTTCATTGTTTAGTAGACCCTCTAGTTGATTATTTTTTTTTCTTTCTGATAATAACTGAGTGTGAATTTTACCTATTGCAGTAGATCTATTGAATAAAGGTATAGATATTCAACACTGAATGAAGCTAAGCGCCTTTAATCATCAACAAGAACAACAACCGACAAAAACAACAAATTAATTCTCGTGTATGATAAAGAGATCTAATTTTTCTTTTTACTCCCCTCCTGGCCCTCGTTAATCACCCCCATTCATAACTATGCACAGCCATGTCGCTGTACAGACGAAGACGAAGTGCTTTGCACGGCGTCCGATCGATCGGGTTATCCCCCACCACAGTTACCCTATTCAA
Source organism: Diadema antillarum (assembly GCF_040938485.1). Classification (NCBI taxonomy): domain Eukaryota; kingdom Metazoa; phylum Echinodermata; class Echinoidea; order Diadematoida; family Diadematidae; genus Diadema; species Diadema antillarum. The sequence continues at coordinate 1,031,312 of NW_027271881.1, forward strand.
GTCAAAGTCCAAAGACTAAGTTTCACCCCTTTTCAATAGGCAAATGGGGCATTCTCTTGAAATAGGCCACACACATGTACACCACTATCTGTCTAGGTATATACCTTATATCACGGCGGTTTACCAGCAAAATGGTAGAACAGCATACAAATTTTATCATAAATGGAGTAACCTAGTATTATTAATAGCAAAGCCGCTAACCGCCAGCGGGGCCGGGTGAGCATACCTTTCCACCGCTTGAGCTCAGGCCGCAATCAGCGTCGTCCCGTGGATGTGAACGCGATAAGTGCCAACTTCCAATGCATTGCAGCACACCATACAATATGCACCACGGTTTAAGCGTTGATATCGGGTCTAATATTAACAAACTGTTGCCAGTTGGAACAAGAACAATCAAAACTGACACTAGATGAAATAATGAAAACACTATAAGAACGTAAAATATTGATTTTACGTATTTCCGTGACGTCCGCTCGGACGACATGGAAAGACTGGAGGCTGCCATCTTCGCACAACTCCGTCAACACCACCAACGCCCTCTAACGACAAAAGAAGTAGCAGATTTAGCTGGATGGTCACAAATTCTCCCCTTCTTTCTCTGCCTTTCAACATCTCCATTATGAATAAAATAATTGTAATTACTAATACAAGTGATTTTTTCTGCTTCTGTTTGTAAATGTAACGTAATATATAATAGCCCGGAGATGAGAGTATGTATTAGTACTGGCAAATTCTGAATGTTGTGTTACCCGCCGGAACTGCAACACACCATAATATAGGCCTATGTGCCACTGGTTATGTTGCCTTGACGAATGAGGTTCTTTCATCAATTCTATGATTCCATGAAAAAGATAATTCAAAATATGTCGTCGAGCTACTATATGCAAGGAAATGTGAGCTAATTGACCATCACTACATCACGACAGAAGGGTTTACGCGTACAGCTTTCGGTTTGGTTCAAAGCCAGATAACGGAGTGTGCTTTAGATTGGGCTGTAGGTCACTCCGCGGAGTATGTATGGATGGATACAAAACCAGTCGCATGAAAGCGAACATGAGAGCGATACCGGCTTCTTTCGACTTTCAAAATGATCCTGACATTCTCGTGATGCATATACTTAATGTGTCACCAGTTCTTCGAGTTGACAGCAAATTTAGTCAGCCGTGACACGATCCTCACTCACTGACATGAGGAATGACCATGTAGTGACCATACTAGGCCCTATATCTAGACCTACACTCCCCTAGGGAAGAGTGACCATTGATTATTTATCTCATCACTCCATGAGAAACATACAACCTCATACCTAGTGTGATGTAAAACTCAAAGAGCATAGGAGGAAAATCTCTTTGAAAGCTCTGGATCCCCTCATCGCGATTCGTCTAAACGCATGTACTTTTTATACGGACTTTACGCATGTACCAAACAGAAAGCTGCTCTGTAAAACCTGATTTTAAGCTGCCTTGTGGGTTTGTGCATGCAAAATGGTTCCAGGATATTTTTATACCGCTCGTTACAAGTCTCATTCTGAAGAGGTGTCAGTCGGACGCCGAGTTGGTGATGCATGGAAGCCAGGAACCTCATCAGACGACTCATTACACGTGACATAGTAATTATGCATTAAACAGGCTCGTCAGAAAGGGAGATCGCATGAATGCCAAAATGGAATGAAATCTATTGATATTTTCAAGTTGAGATCTACTGTTTATAAACTATATATTATGAGTTTTTATTTGCTTGTTATTTCTACCACGTTCTTTTTTCGTTGGTACACCCTGTTCTCAATTTTCTACGACATGCATGCTCTGATGATGATGATGATGATGGTGATAATGATGATGATGATGATGATGATGATGATGATGATGATGATGATGGAGGCCGTCAGAGGAGGAGAAGGAGGAGGAGGAGGAGGGCGAAAGGAGGAAAGAGGAAGATAAAATAGGAAAGTAGGGCCCAGAGGATTGTGAGGAATATGTGTTTCATGGAGGAAAGCACTTCAACATTCTTCAGGAATCAGATATCTATTTACCCAGCTGCTTGAGGCAAAATATGTTTTGCCCACGAACGTATCCTTCTCCTCCTCTGAGATTACGTTATAGGCCTACATCCAGGGAGGTGGAAAGAGTCGACCTCCCTATAGTATATCATATTTTGCGTTTGAATTACGGCACAGTACTTTTTCAACTCAAAGATGTTTATCTTATTTTCGGAGTATCGAATCCCCTTTAGTTTCGGATTAATGAACCCTATTTCATTTTCGGATTGATAAATCATTTTTTTTTCCTCCCCATTTTTAGAATTAAAGAACCTGTCTTCATTTTGGGATGAATGAACCTTCTTTTATTTTCGGACGAACGAACTTTTTTTTCCTTTTTTTTAAATAGACATTTCGAAATAACGAACCGAATGAAACGACAGACCTTCGAAATATCGAGCTGTAGCCTAAATTTTGGATGCTTTGAGATAAGAATGATAGATATTTGCTCTTTTACCTCATATGAAAATATGATTAAAAATTCACTTTGTATTTTGACACGTTTGCAACGAAAATCAATGTAGTGCCCTGGCTGCATCCCCATGGGAGTTGGTTGGAAGGGATCCAATTTCAAAATTTATTTGTTGCAAGATCTTCCATTACCTAATTCTGATAGAGATATTTAATTTTATCTTAGGACCCCCCCCCCTTGGTAAAATGTGCAAATTCTGCGTACACTATCTATTGTGGACCCTTGCTAACTGAATTTGTACAGCAAATTCACATCTTGTGTGTATTCATGTAGTTATGTTGATAATGTCAATAGTAAAGAAGCAACGATATCCTGCATAGTGACAGTGGCGGCCTGTTTGGACCCACAAGGGGGAAGCTTGGTTGGGGGCAATCTGTTTTCATCTCGTCATGGGTCCTATTTCACCCCCTTGACAGGACTCATTGACATGAGCACTATAAGATGCATTAATGTGTTCCTTCTGCCCCCAATTTCAAGATTCTCAAGTTGCACAAGTATAAAAGTCCAAATCGTATTCCATATAAATACTTCTATCCAATTTTGACTGAGAGATCGCGTACAAGTTGATTATGACATTGAGAATGGTAGCCCAGCTGTTTCTCTGATGTTAGGGTTATGATTAATAAAGAGGAGTACTTTTTAGATCTTTTAAGGTTTTACTTTAGTATATTTATTACATGTCATGTTAACCTTATTTTGATGGTTTAACGTATAGCTATTTCCATACCTTACGTTGGACGGCATTATGATAATTTGCTTGATTATATATATATATTTATATTCTATAAATCGCATAACTGTAATTACATATTCAAGAATGTTTTTTTCACATAAAATATGGCATTCATCAGAATAATAAAGATCAACTGTTTATGCTAATGATCTAATGATAACAGCTTAATTTGAAGTTTGGTAGCATTTTGAGATCTAGATGTTGACGCACTCTGACTGGATGTTCATCTATGAAAATACTACAACAGATTCTTATGTCATTTAAATACTGTTGATATCGCATAATTTCACTTAGGGCAACGCTTCGATACTATTATTTCATATCAAGGTCTTTGTATGTATATATATATATATATATATGTGTGTGTGTGTGTGTGTGTGTGTGTGTGTGTTTTGCGACAATTCTCCATGAAAGTACATAGAAATACGTCTGTGAGCTTACTATTACATATTTCGTTTTCCCTCGCCATAAAACAAAAATGTGATTGAAATCGATTTAAATAGAAAGAGGAGGACAAAAATGAAGACTAGTTTTGAGATATTGTTAGAGCTGAAATTTCGAATGAATTAGTGTTGTTGTTATTGCTTTGGCAAGGTAAAAAGAAACAAACAAACACACACGCTTAGAAAAAAAAATAATCGGTGATTTAAAACACTCGATCAGCCGGGGGATTTTTCTCTGCCTGTACAAATTCGAGGCCAGTGTGCAACTTGGTTTGCTTTGCAATTGCGCAGAGCAAGCACCTAAATAATCGATGAATCACTGTTACAGTCTTTTACTGAAATGAATTCACTGCGTTTTCAATTCAGGCTTGAGTGGTTCATGCTATGACGTTGTATTTCTTTCATGTGGAACGTAAAACTGGTTTAGATGGAGAGGTGACTGGGAATGGACGTACCTGAATTGAAAACAATTACTAACAACAATGGTAACGTCGATTTCGTAATATATAAACATATATATATATATATATATATATATATATATATATATGTGTGTGTGTGTGTGTATGTATAAGAGTTACCTATTTCACCTAGGTATTCCAAAGTTTTGCCTTCTCCGTGTTATCATCAGCGAAGATGAAACTAAAATTCTTCACTACGCAATTTAGATTATTCAATGAGTGAAGACGGAAACGCCTCACCTGCAGACATCGTCATTGTTATCTTCGTAACGCGTTAGAATTATTGACCTATATTTCAAATAATTCTCATAAATCATTGTGAAATAATCGTTCCGATTTTGATAAGAAGAGAATGTATATGACTTGAAATAACAGATTTCCCACTAATATCCAAACACTGTTGGGTTTGTTGCTTAGTTAAGAAATGCTAATCACAAGTACTATATTGACATATCAAGAAAGTATTACCAGAAATTAGCTTTGTTAATGGCTTTATGCGATTCCTGAAGTCCCAAGACTGAATTTAAAAACAAATATCCAAATTTCTGCTTTTTCAGCCTCAGGGTATACCCCACATATACGTGACAGACAACGTATTTTGAAATCGAATGTGCTAATATGGCATGTGCTGCCATTGTTGAATGACGTATCAATGTGTGTTTCAATACAAATTTTCTATTTCAGATTCGTCTCGGAAGGAGATGGATCCTGTCGTCTTACAGGTACAATTTGGACGACGAAACAATGAACAAAGACACAAACAAATAAACACACCCTGTCTTCATGAACAGTAACCCATCTACTTTTCAGCTTAGTAACAGGTTGCAAATCGAAGGCACAGCTTTGCTTTTAAGAAAGATCATCATGTCCCATGAATGAAAGACCCTCGATCCACTGGTGTTTCGAAATCATTTGATTGTTGCCTCCGAGAGAGAAGTCATCCACGAGTTACTGTTTTCATTCAGTGGTAAATATTATGTAGTTGATGATTTTGTTCCTAAAAGCTGACCAGTGACGCCATTTATCTTCAGGAGAACAATTCACTTCCGATGCGGACACTGCTTGCAAATTTTCGTTTATCCGTTACATACGGAAGGTATAGGCCTACACTGTAGAAATCGTTCAAACTAACAATGGAATGATATCTTATTATAGTATTACTCAAAGCATACGAAACGTGCGATTCCCGTTGAACAAATCCAGTTATATGGCTTCTACAAGACATGAAAAAAAAATCACAGATAAACAACATACCATGGCGCTTCACACATGTTGTGGAGGTGTCGAATCGATGACGACACTGCCGAATCGATCGGATGACGGGTTTCATGAGCTACTGATATATGTACAAGGTCACCTGCGATATATAATGGACATCTCCCCGGTCCATGCCTGGTCTGCGTTTGCTATACCTCTACTATATTGCTCACAAGCGGGGTAGACAAAAAATGAAAAGGAGTGATTGCACGTTTTCGGCATCACTCGATGTTAGAAATCTATAAGTTGATTCCACAGTGAAATGTCACATTTTTGTTTACACCCTGCGATGTTTTGCATGCACAACACGTAATCTACTTTAGTGCAGAGCAAGACGCATATAAAGTACAAGAAGGCATTTCTAGACTCGTCGCTGTTTCTTGAATCACTGTTTTCGTTTTCACAGATGCAAAGGTTATTTTCGGGATCATGTTTTAATCTTTTCCCGCCACAGTGCTGAGCTATTGCCCAATTATCGTATTTCCAGGAAAAACCAAGTCTTCTTTGAATTAATCATATGGGTCAAGTTTTGATAGTTTTGGTTTTGTTTTGCTCATTGACGTAAGAAAGCGCCATGATGTAGATTGGTTTAAGCAAGCCTATCTTTTTCTCCCGTTTACGAAATTACTATAGCACGCTCCTACATTACCTACATTAAGATCTATTTCCTCATGGTTAAAAGACTTCCTTCATGATTAATACTGGTGATGGTGATGATGATGACAATAATGATGATGATGATGATAATAATGATAATGAAAATAATGATAATAATGATAACAATAATGATAATGATAATGATAATAATAATAACAATAATAATAATAATAATAATAACAATAATGATAATAAAAATAATAATGATAATAACAATAATAATAATAACAATGATAATAATAATAATAATAATAATAATGATAATAATAATAATAATAATAATAATAATAATAACAATAATAATAATAATAACAATATGGTCTTCCGTAGAATATGTGGCCTCTTCAGTGTCGTCACTGTCCTTCCAGAGGGCCCTGTTGTTAATATTACTCCATATAGCGTTGCCAGGCACCCATTCATTCAACGGGGTCGAGAGTGGGTGGGTAAAAACATCTTGTCCAAGGATGTAAGCACTGGACTGGATTTGAACTCGGGATCCTCGATTGAACATGAGAGTCTATAATGCCATCCGTAGTGTCCCCAATTCTTAAGAAAAAGGAGATGAAGCGTTAATTTCCTTATAATAACCTGAATGTATATAATAAAAAGTATATGTAAGTAAACTGAGTATAAAATAAAAAGAAACATATTGATTATAAGCAGTATTGTTGAAAAAACAAACTTATTTCATGCAGTATATAAAGTGAGTGAATGGCATTATGATATAGAACGTGTATAGACTGAATTGATCACATTATAGTTTAACCCTCTACATAAAATGTTTGTGTGAGAGATCGAGTTGTGCACATTGGACTCAGTGGTATAGAAAGGGTTAATAGAGTAAAAGCACTTCCTTCTAGTTAAGTTGACAACAAACGCTACCAAGAACAAAGGAGTCGCTATATAGTGGTCTTAGCTTTTCCATGCAGACTATCCTTATCCCGGATCCTTATTCAGTCAGAAAACGACCAAACAAACAAATAAAACAAAACAAATTACAAAAAAGGCACAAACAAAATTTAAAAAACAGGAAAACTATCACTTTCTTTACAAGAAAATCGACGTATTATTGACGAAAGCTCACCACACTTTCTCATTGTATTGTATCAAGCACTTTATTATATAGTTGATTCATTTGTAAAGTGCATTGGATGACTTCAAGTTCGGAGCTATAGTGCATCACGAATTGTTGTCTTCTCATCCAGCGATGACGGTGAAGAAACTTGACAAAAATTAACTTTTAATCGGCTTGTTCGATTTTCCTCAAACTTCACTGATTATGTTCTCATATTTCTACATTCACTCAATATTGACACAGATAATGCTGTTTCATTCCCCTCTAGAGCAGTTGCTTGGGAGATAACACTAGCACTAGCACCGAAATTTCAATCACCCAATGTTAGTTAGTTAGACCAATTCACATAGATGCATATTTTGTACAATATGATAACGTTTTAACTAAATCTCAACTAATTTCCTTCTTGTAATGCAGATATTAACTGATTCACTCCTTTCTTTGTCTTCTTTGAAATAAATTTCCCTGTATAAGTTCATTCATTCATTCATTCATTTAAAGTGCAATTTAACCCTAAGTAATTTGTGAAAAGTGAAAGATTGAAAGTCAACATTACTTTGCATTAACTGAATAAAACCTCCTCATAATTAATATTGATTAACATAATAAATGATTTCTTAATAAAGAGTTACTATTTTCCTTGACATCTGGCAGACACTCAAATTTCTTGCGCAGCGTAACTGATAAACTGCGAGTCAAAGGAAACTCGAGATAGTAGAAGGGTTAACTGACATTTTTGCATCCATTATACTCTGCTCTTTCCTATACATGCAGTCAACAGGTTGAAAATATTGAAGCAACGTGTATTTGGAGCTATAAAATCATCTCTCGTATCCTGGAAACGACAGGAATGTATCAACAACAAAGCTTAATGTGTACACACTGCAGTAAACAAAGACATTACAATTTCTGAAAAAGGAGCTAGAAGCCACATTAACTTAATCATGTCATAATCATTAGGTTAATCATGCAATACCATGTGTGATACCAAATTCCGGTCTTCATAATCACCACTTCAATAATCACTCCGATGACCTTCAGTTATAATTTTCCATGAACGTAACTTACCGCGAAATGTAATTACGCCAAAGTCGATTGATCACCCCATACAATGTCATATTGATACACCTGTACAATCCAACAACTAATAGGCCTGATAGCACATTATTTCCCAACGAATGAGGGTGTTCGCTCCGCCTGTATTATCACGCAAGGACATCATTACATTGAATGTTGTCAAAAGTCACATTTTATTCTTAACATCGTGATCAAATTGATCCTCAAAGATCTTTCTATATACTTAAACGGAAAATAAGGGCGTGATGTAAATGTGATCACTCCAGTACTTTTTTTTTTTAAATTCATTTCAATTCTGATCGACAAGACATGAAAAAAATGAAATGAATGCGTTTATACGGCATGGAGTCCACTTTTATTTGCGAGTGTTTTTCTTCAGCAAGCAATAAAGAAGAGTCAAGTTAGAGTTCAAGAAGCTCCTTTTTCACGTTCTCTCATTTCAGACAGGTACTATTTCGGCGTTCTGAGTTTTTGTTTCATTGCAATATTTTCGTTATCACTCTCATTTCTTGGATGTAGATTTCTATGGCCTGTCTCCCAGCAAGAGGGGCTCTGTTGGACAAAAGTCTCAATTTGCTATCGAGAGATAGTGATAAACTGTTTATTGTCTGAAACTCTAAACACCGACGCTGGACTCTTTGAAATCTGTTTCCATTGAAATCAAGAATAGCTTTTTATAAACATTACAAGAGCAAGAGATCCATTTTCTACATGATGTCTATCGCACACCAACTTCTACTTCGCCATTGGCCCTTGGAATAGGATGAATTGCATAGACACTCCCATTCTGAGGCCAACGCCCTTGTAAATCATCAGACCGTGCTTTCATCATTGGAAGCATGGACTGGCGGCGCCGCAGTGAACTCTGTGCGTGTGCCTTTTGAGTTTCGCTGATGACCACGTAGAGGCGATAGAACTGCAGCACTAGCAGCAGCATGTTCTTGCACGTGAAAAAGATCATGGATTGATCGAAAATTCTAAAACGAATGATGAGATAGAGTCTAATGACAAGATAGGGTCCGTCCTGTAGGATCACGCTGGTCATCAGCGCCCAGGTTTCTGTGCCACAGCACCACAGAGATATCGCTGCCCGCCCCAGAATGCTGTTTCGCCTCTTTTCCTCTTGCCGAGCGGTCTCGTCTTCCGGAGGCCTGGCTACCTTGCCGAACACTCGGCGCTTCCTTGCCTTCGTCGCAGTCAAGCCGAGAGTGAACTGCAACAAGCTCCAGCTCCAGATGCCAAGGATGACGTAGAACATGTCCCTCATGCAGGCGATGGCCTCTAGCTTCAGGGTCTCCAGCGAGAACTCCAGCATGTCTGCCGCCATACCGATGTAGACCAATAGTAGTTGAGATAGCTGGTCACGTGTCAGCTGACCGCGCGGCATCAACCAGCGACCTAAGATGAGAATCAGCATCAGAGTTTGCTGCAGGGTGGTGGAATACAACTGCTGCATTTCGTACACCCTCTGTGAAGGAAAATGACCAAACAAGAAGATGAAAATGTTTATGTTATGCGCTTCATAAAAATATGACGCCACGCAGAAGTGCATTTCTCATTCGCAGTTTAAACCTTACAGTAAATTTGAACAAGAACATAATCTAATGGAAATAGGCCTTCTTTGCAACAGTGATTGGCAACTTCATAGATCTGTAGCTTGAAACTACAGCAAAGCTGAATTCTCGGTTGTTTTTATGTAATCAAAAAAGACACATTACGTTTCTCTATAGTGACATGTGGGTCTGTTGTGATACATATGTATTTATCTCATTTATGCATTTGTGAATAACAGCAAAGGGTTTCTGCTCGCAATCTAAGAAGACATTGGTTCACAACAGTAGTAATTAGATAAGGAAAGAGTTAAAAAAAAACAAATAAATGAAATAAGATAGAATTAAATAAACTCTCTAACTGCGTGGAACATACCAATTCAGGCAGAAATCACGGGTGTGTTATACAGGCAAATAATTTATATAGCTATGCGATAATATGACTGTCTTTGTAAACCTTACCCACAACTCGCCAGCCGTTTCTGCTCACGTATTGCAGCGAATACAACACACCTTTCCCCCACCGCTCCCTATATACAGGCATTAAAATGTGTGTGCATGCTTCTTACCTGTTCTACGGGAGTAACAACTTCATCGTATGGTGACGTATTGTTGTTGAGACAGAGGAAGGCGTTGATCTGTACGGAACTGATGCTGACGGGGCACTCGGCCTCCAAACCAACACGACTCTTGACGAGGAGCCGGAGATTGAGTGATCCCAGCTCCATGAACCACACAACGGGCACGACAATGGCCATGTAGATGAACGCCGATGGTACAAACCTGATGGTCAACAGACAAGAAATGTAGTCGTAAAAATTCTTTTAGTATCGCTTGCAAAGATACTATGATCTTCGTTGGTATAGGATGTGCCGTGATACGGCATTAGTATATTCAAGTGGTCGTTACATGCCTTATTACCTTGTCGCTAGCGTTAGTATACTTGAATATACTACGCCGTATCCCGCTTTGTTGTTTTGATAATAACAAACATTCACTTTGAGAAGGTATTTCGCAACGGAAGTAATCAAGATGAATAATTCATTATAGAAAATTATAATATGCTGATTGCTTCCTGTAGTTTCTGTATATACAAAAATCATTGTGTTTGTATTTTTTAATGTGTATAATGCAGTTTGTGTTTCCCTTCTTCTTTCGTTTGATTATGGAGGCCTTTATCAGTAGCTGACATGTTTAAGATTGAATTTGCTTAGAAGAAGGATGTAAAATTGACAGATTTGAGATATAGTAATTATTAGCCCGGCTTGTAAATGCAAAAGTCAACACATCCCATCTCAGAGATCAGCTATATGCCAAAATAATTGTCCGCGTAACAGTTTGTGAGGGGAAAAAAAAGTACACTTGACAGTTACAATAGGCACTTCATCTATCAGATGATAAGATATTATTAATAATAATAACAACATTAAAAGTAATAGTAATAATAATAATAACATAGCGCTTGATACTGACGCTTCTAAAGCGCATGTAATCGCTGGTTTTGGAAGCACAGTAAAACGATTGAAGGGTAGTGTTAGACGAAAGAGATCGAAAACTTCACTTGGACCCCAAAACCAGCGGACTCTCGAAACCCATTCCTCACGACCCTCAATGCAGGTAAGCTATGTACAATGTTCTAAAAGATCCATTTTACAGTTAATCACACATGATATTCACGGAAAATGCAGAAATGACGTACATCGAAACTGAAACTGAAACCCTACAAAGAGTTGATATCACCAGATCACGACTTTGTTTTTCTGTCTGCGTGTGAAATGTCAAAGTGAAATTGGGAGAGGAAATCGCTGCTTACAAGCAAGCATGCAAGCAAACAAACAAACAAACAAACAATTGAAATAGCTCCAGTTCGTTATTCCGAAGATTCGTAAATCCCAAATGAAATATGGTTTGTTATTTCGAAGGCTCGTTAATCCAAAAATAAAAGAGGGTCATCATTGTGCAGGTTTGTTCATCAGAAAATTCTATAAGGTTCGTAATTCTGAAGGTTCGTTACTATATGCTCTTTTTCTGATTAACGAACCTATAATTTTTCATTTTCGGAATAACAAATTTTGGTAATATGCAGCATTCATTATTACACAAAATAAAGCATTACTTAAAGTTCGTCTATCTCACACCCTGCATATTTTCACACATACACTCTACTATAATATACACTTAGAAGATATTAATTCGTTGCCAAGAAACACCAATCGAAAAATCTGATTCACGATATGTTTGTTTGTTCAGCGCCTGACAGCGAGACTGAATTAATATTCATCGAGTTCCTAGAAAATGGGCGTTTTTGCCATCACATTTCTCAGCGGGACGCTTGGAAATATCGACTGCATTTGACGGTCTCATAAACATTATCATATTATTATCTTTTGCTGATTTTTATGTACCTTTAATATGTCGTTGATTATTTGGACAAGTAATCCATACTTAACGTGGCAGCAGTCCCCAACAGACCTAGCTTACGAAGGTACTTCTTGAGATGAAACCATTGCGCAGAAAATGAAATGACTGCGTGCCTCCAGCGCCCACGCATTTGGAAGGATGACAGTTATCAGTATGGGCACCAAATGCAATGGATGTTGCCGCTCCATCCCAAATATTCCCGTTCTTTCCCTATCTCTTGCTTGGAGTTTAGGCAAAATATGTTGTTCAGATCATTAAAAAAACAACAGATTAATACGAAAAAATCTATTTCACATTATATCATTAGGGGTCGAATTCCAGCTAGTCAGGGATGAATATTAGTAGATCACCCAATTTCGTCATGCACAGTGGCGAATTCAAGTCTACTTTAATCTAGCGTATAACCGCTTGAGTTTGGATACGACAGTATCGATCTGCTAGGCTGGGCGTGAGATTACCGTCGTTGTTCGGATCACACCTCAAATGCAATTTCATTTTCCATAGACAAGTTGTCATCACAGATCGATACGGAAATTTCCGTGTAGCAGATTGCAATGCTAAAGCCTTTGATCAGTGCAGGTTGAATATGATTCTGACCTATATGTAAAACATTGCAACGGCGCAACTCAACTAACTTCAAGTCTGAACATGGTAAATACTATAAGCTGTGTTTAGAATTTAATTAGCAATGATTGCTGATGCAACATGAAAACAAAACATAATACATGCAGCGATGGCGCAACTCATGCTGATAATTTTATTTAAAAAAATCAAAACATAAGACCACTGGGAGTGGAGACTGTAATGTTCAAAATTGCAAAATGGCAATGTAAGCTATTTTGGAAGTCCATGATTCGAGCTAACAAGTTAAAAGACTGCGGGATTCAGCACTATGGCAATGATGTTCTCTCGAATAATTTACAACGCTCATTATACAAGAGAGCGTTAGTCCTGCATGTATCATGACGAAAATAATAGTAGCCTTTTTACATTTCCTTGTCTGTCCAAAGAGGGGGGGGGGGATGACATTATGTGCACGGATCGATGAATATACAATAATTTTCACTATTGTGAATTGTTTTACAGACATTCTCTCTTATACACTTTTTCAGCCTTTGCTGCAATGAGAAGAACCAGAAGAAATACAATGAAATGGATACAAAGCAAATTACGATGCCTTTTTCGGGTATGATACTGCTTGACCAATCTAAAAAGGGAGAATAACATCAAGATCAGATGAAGTCAGGTATGGATTTCATGATTTTATCATCTGTAGATTCACAGTATCCCCCCAAAAAACATTTATTTTATAATTAGCATTAAAAGACATATTCACAGTCAGAATACACACATAGGCCTAATTTTGAACAATGAATTCTGAATTAACAAATCACATTGTCCCTAATATAGTATTGTGTGGATACAATCTTAAAAATAAGTAGTAGGGCCTAGTACGTTGTAATAAACAAAGTACAAGACGTTCTCATCATTGTCTCAGCTAAAGGCCGTGTCACACCTTTCCGGGCAAGCTATGCGGGCTTGTTGCGAGTAGGGATTTTCCAGCACGCAGGAGAATTTTCTGCGGGCGGACAAGAATGTTTGCGAGTTTCGCACTTGTGTCTTACCTGCTAGACGCGTGCTACTCACCTTCTACTTGCGTTTATTCCGTGTGACCTGCGTGAGAGCTTTGAAACCGATCCGTTTTCTGTTACGAGCGAGTTACAGGTACTGCGAAGTACCTGCGTTGGATTTGCCTGCGAGGTGCTGCCGGTAAAGGGTCTCCTACTGGCGCTCTGCGTGTACCTCTGCGGGCAAACCCCCGCGACTCACTCGGAACAAGTTTTGAGCATGTTCAAGGCCTTGTCACTGTATCTGGGGAAATTTTACGGGTTGACCTGCGGGGAAATAAATTTGCTACCCGGAGCTCTTCGCAGTTGGTCCGCACCTGACAGTACGTAGTGCGTATCTCGCTCGTATTTACCCGGAGGTGCACACGCAAGTCCGAGTTACCCGCAGCCATGTTTTGAGCATGACCAAAACCTTTTCCGGAAGAGTCGCGGGGATTGCCCGCAGAGGTCCACGCAGAACGCCAGTAGGAGGCCCTTAGCGGCAGCACCTCGCAGGCAATTTAACTCCCACGCAGGTACTTCGCAGTCTCCGAATGCGGCCAAGATACTGACATTCTGTGGGACTTCTGCCATTCCTTCAGAGGAGTTCCTTCACTTAGTTGTCAGCCCCCACGCGCCTGGCACGCAGGTCACACAGAATACCCGCCAGTAGAACTTAAGTAGAACGCATTCAAAACTCGCCCAAATCCCTGCCCGCCCTCAGAAATTGTCCGGTATGCTGGAGAATACCCACACGCAACAAGCCCGCGTAGCTTGCCTGGAAAGGTGTGACAGGGCCTAAACATGGTTGCGGGTAAAAAGGATTTGAGTGCGCACCTCCGGGCGACTACTGGTGAGATACGTGCTAGGTATACTGTCATGCATGTTCGGGTCATCTGCGGGGACCTCCGGGTAGTGAAAATTGCTCTTCGCAAGTCGCACGCAAGGCTTGCCCGGAAAGGTGTGACACGGCCTTAAGCATGATTCTTTGAATTTTTCCCAACCAATAGTGGTAACAAGGATTCTTGGACACTATCTGTCAATTCTGAATCATTTTCGTTATTCTTTTCATTGAAAGTTAACATATTTGTACATAATTAAGTTAGCATGATTATCTTTAATTGGACGAGTATGGAGCACTTACCATTTCCACTCCCCTTCTTCATTATAAGAGTATGTAAGCACCATTTCCATGGCAAGAAAGACGAAACCGATTCCAAGAAACCAGTAGTAGGAGTTCTGCAACGTGTACACGACGCAAAAGATCGCAGCAAGACCGTGGAAGAGGAACGCGGCTCGTACGACCGAGGCCTTCGATGCCCGCTGCAGTTTCATCGAACAGAACTCATAGCTTGGTGGGCGCATTTTCGTGGACAGTGTCCTGGCTGGCCGATCGCTCGCTTCATCGTCGGCCTGGAGCACGGCTAGATTGTGACGAGGAGCTGGTGAAGCGTATCCGGACTCCTGGCTGTCGGCGTGGATGTTGTTCGTAGCATTCCGCCTGAACATGTCATGATCGGATTCTACAGAATGCTTATATTCACTGTTCATTTCATCCATGATTTTAATACCTTTTCACCTTCTGAAATTATAGTGATGTTTATGATGTCTGTGACGAGACAATCCACCCAAAGACATTGGATAGTGTCACCAAACCTCTTATCTTTTGACCAGGTTCATCCACTGTGATTCCTTTAGGCCCCTACATCATTGTTCCTGAAGGTTGTTTACTTTTTACTTTTCCTATAGCGTCTTTGCTTCATAACGATGTGCTCCCGACTCCGCCACTTTTGTTAATGTCTATTCGTGTCCACAAACATGAGACGTTCACGTTTACTCCAACATGATTTTACAGATGGACCATCAAGTACTTCGCTCATTGATGTATCCTTATGAAGGAGTGTCGTTCAGAGTCGAAGCAGGTCCGAAGCATTCATTTGTCTCACTCGCATCATCGCCCCGTCAAAACCAATGTTCAAAATTGTCGCCCACCTTTGCTCGCTGTTTCATCCTACTTATAGAGGTCTACGGAAGGATGTACAAGCTCCCCCTGCTATTTCAGAGTCAACGCAGTTCTTAATCATTCAGAAAACCCGCTTGCAACAACATTGAACTGCTATCCATCAAATGATTTGCTGCACTTCACTCAACAGACATGGTCCTCCGATAAACCCGTTTACCCAATAATGCCGTACCCAATATTCAGAGCGAATGCATGATTTGCTGAACGACTGAGTTTCATTTGCGCATGCCCACTAGCTGAAGCCGCCGCGCCCTTCTTCGAAAGTGTTCCCATCAAACCGATTTAATCAAAGTAAATCGATTATGACGACACAGTGCAATGAAAATACGTGAGATATTCATGACTTTGAAGGACGCGATTGTCTGATGAAAAGGGAAAGACAGGTGGGCTGATGAGCAACAGACAACACACATGGAACATGGACGACAGGGACGAGAGACAGACAGCAAAACGGATGGAGAGGCAGAAAAGATGCATGATCATGTCATGTGGTAAATCACAATCAATTACGAATCACTCATGGGAAGAATTATCTTCAATATCAAATATAGGTCCCATATAACTTCGCACGCGGGAAACAATCATCTCATCTTGCCATTATAGTTTCGCGATGTCATCATTGACGTGATATTAAGTTGCCTCATCATTAGAGTAATGAAGATCTTATATCGCGTAATAAGCTTATTCTTCTACAATAAATTTGTAATGAGAAATGACTGCATCATGTCAGATACCTATTGGAATACAGATGATCAGTTTCTTTGAAAGCTTGTTTTGCATCTGAAAGTTTCCTTTGATGGCAAAACTTAAAGTATGATTAAATTATATAGTTTGGATCTTCCATATTACGATACAAGCACAACTTCTCATATTATAGCCCTCTCCGAATTATTTGTTACAGCGTGCATGGTGCCACTATTATTGTTTTCAAACATTTCTGAAGTGACATGGCGTACTAATGTTTCCTGTATAATAGCAGGTTATCATGGAGAATAATGAAATATGACGTTTGATGGTGATTTATTGTGGACTTACTCTTCACACCTTGAAATTGCGAGATGTTGAAGATAGTAATGTCTCTTGTAATTATCTTTTCAAATATCATAAAACTATTTGTATTGCAATCGCTCTGTTTTACGATCTTTTCGTATTTGTTCATTAGAATTAAGTTTTAATGCGTGATTGCCAATTACAAATTAATGGAAATCAAACAACGTCAAGGACGTAGATTTTGTTGTATCATCATCCAATTTTTCAACTACTGCAGAAGTCCTAACAAGTCATACCCCTTGACAATCAAGTGGCTCGACTACATCCTAAAAGCGAGTTGTTTAATGTGACAGCATTAAATTGTGATAGACCGATCTATTATTGACACACGGCTCCGGACGGCGAGGTCCACTCCTCGTTGGCAAAGATGATGGGTCACCGGAGTTTATCAGACAAACATTATAGTCACAGAGGAATTAGAGAGGGAAAAAATATAGGCTGGTATAAAAGATGCAAGTGGAGACTGCCCAATGCGTGACTTTGCGTGACGTATCATATCACGCAAATTAATTGTTGTAATAATGGTGAATACACAAACCTAAACACACACAGGCGCGCACACACACATTCACCCGTGTATACGTATATAATCATGTGTGTGTGTGTGTGTGTGTGTGCAGAATGTCATTTCTGCACCTAATCTCAATCTCAACTCCTCTCTATATATTCCATGCATGCAATGTGTACATTATTGCCTTGAAGACCCTAATACTGACACCCTGGTATTGATATCGCTCATCTTTTCGTATAATGTGAAGACTATTCCTGTCATAAGCTTCAGTAAACCCTCTGACAGTTCAAAAGATACAGTAAGTATACATCTACATAAAACTGAAAAACAAAATAAACTGAATGTCGCTATGTTAACTGGTATGCCTCCGCCATAATGCATGATTCTCCTAATAGGTCTATAGTACAGTGGACAATGTGTGATTACATTTTCATAAAAGTGGCAAAATGATTAAAATGACATGTTTGTCACAAATGTGTTGAATGTTCACCTTCCTTGACCTAGATTTAATTGGATGAATAGGAGAGCATGTATTTTGGGATTTAAGGACTTTAACTTGACTTTGACCCTTTCATAAGTTTATGCATTGAGTAATTTTCAAGGTATGGAGAAAAAGTGCAATTTCTGTATTGAATAGTAAATTGTTACCATTTTCATCTGGCCTTTGACCCTTAAATTCATAAGAGAATCGATGTCAGGCAGAACATGCACAGTACTAAGTTTCAAGATAACTTGAGCCACTTCCGAAAATATGGAGAGAGAAGTGATTTCAGCAATTCCACTTGATCTTTGACCTTTTGACCTTTGACCTTTGACCTTTGACCTTTTTGGCAAAAAAAAAAACCTTCCCAGAGAATCTCTATTGCGTTATACATGCATACACCAAGTTTTAAAAAAATAATAATCCTACTGGCATTGCATAATAATATGAGGGAAATAATACAATTTTGAAGTGTTGCCCTTGACCTTTGACCCCTGATCTTTGACCCATGAACCCCAAATTCCCTAGATAATCATTGCCAGTCAGTACATGCATATATACTATATTCCATGAAGATACCTTGAACAATTTCCAAGATACGGATAAAAAAGTGAAATTTTAACATTTTTACTTGACCTTTAGACCTTTGACCTCATGACCCCAAACTTTCTCCAAAGAATTTTATGGGTAATACATGTATACACTAAGTTTCAAGAAAATATCTTCAGGCATTGCTTAGATGTGGGGGAAATAGTGAAATTGTCAGCATTTGACTTTGACCTTTTGACCTTTGACCTTGAGCATATGCACCCAAAAGTTGATAGGCACAACTTCACCCCCTTATACACATACATGCCAAGTTTCATTAGGATACCTCAAAAGGATTTTAGTTATGCTGTCCACAAAATTCATTACGGACGGAAGGAAGGACGGACGGACAGACGGAAGGACGGACAACAAGAAAACATAATGCCTCTGGCACCACTTCGTGGCGGAGGCATAAAAAAAAAACCCCCAAAACAACAAAGCATTGCGCCGGATCATCCCGTGCGATGAATTTCTTAAAAACCGTCTTGCAGCACATCAAAGCCGTAGTTGTCCACACTTGGCATGAACTACTTATGCTCAATTATTTTATACAAAGATCACGTTCAGGGGGCATTTTCATGAAGCATTTTCAGATTATTTATTTTTCTGACAAATCGTTATAAGCTATCGAAATCCTTGTATCCGATTGGCTGTGAGCAAATTTGTCAAAAAAAAAATTCTGACAAAATGAAATGCCCCCAGATAACACACAAAAACCTATAGGCAAATATCATTTTGTCACTTTCTGGTGTCCCCGCTTGTGATATAGTTTTCTTCAGTATCATTTTTTATTTTGTGATTAGCTAATGGACTGCTGCACAGTCATACATCACTAATTCGTTTTCAGATTATGATTAATTGGTTAATTCGTTCGAGATAGTCAAAACGTTGCAACATGTCATACAACAGTCAGAGCGTAACTCTGGAGACAATAAGGCGGAAACTTATGTGGGGTTTACATACATGCAGTACACGACGGCAGGCGAGGCTTGTCAGTGCACTTTGCATATCCTTAATGAACTGACACACCGCTTTTAAAAAATTACAGTAATGCACGATCACAGTTAATGGTGTATATGCTGAAAACATGAGCATGTATGGCAGCTGCTAGGAGACACTAAAAGCTTCATTACTGTAGATGTTTATTTCAACCTGACTCCTGGGTAACCATAATTTACTGTCGAAAAGATGATTAAAAATGAAATGTTGCTGTCTGTTTAACAAGCTCAAATTGTTACATGAATCTGTCTGGTTGCATTTCCCTTATTTTACATCAATGTGAATAATAATAGTTCCCTCTCTATTGCCAGGACGTTCAGGACTTTAAATGGGTCAGGATCCAGCAAAATATCAAGTAGGTGCAAAATGTGACCATGGATTTTTATATCAATTCCAGGTTTGTGAACTAAAGATGGTTAATTCAAAATAAGGTCGCTCGTTCACCTTGATGTGTACCTGGATGCCTTGTGGTTGTAATGTGGGCTTACTTTGACTTTCCCTCAGTCCAATCACAGCTTAGTAGACAATCTAACAGCCAGTGAAATGCTTTCTCACATTTTGCTCAGCTGCAATTCAGTACTCAGTTGTATGTTGCTGTCTCCCGACAGATTTAAAGCACGAGTATAGCAAAACAAATGGCAAAGAGAAAAACATATTGCTTTTCATACCGACATGACTGATGCATAGAATTTGGTGACAGCAAACATGTTTAACTAGACTTTCAACTGTTCAAAATGCTTAAAATTCATTTTTAAAAATAATTTTCAACCTTTTTTTACAAATTTTGTACGAGAAAAAAGGTCACAATTACATAATATCACGAAAGCTGGGGATGATTCCTTGAATATGATCATTTTCAACTAATTAAATTGATTTTCTAAGTTTATTTGGGATATGAAAATAATTTATTCCAGCTCATTAGATAATACGCAGGGAGCGTTCACTCAAGCATGTATTTATTATAACTGTGAAAAAAAAAATGAATTGTTAATGCGCTGCTGCCTGAATGAAAAGGGAAGCGGACATGTCGGTCATCGGTTCTGTGTGAGCCAGAGAAGTTACAGTGTGTGTTAGAATTATTGTGATTATGTTAAAAAAAATATTACGCGTGCTTATTGTTTCTACAAACACTTCATTTAGTTTGATATCTGGTTCTGTGTGAGCCAGAGAAGTTACAGTGTGTGTTAAAATTATTGTGATTATGTTTTAAAAAAAAATATTACGCATGCTTATTGTTCCTACAAACACTTCATTTAGTTTGATATCTGCTCTGTAGTATATTTCGATGTAGACTCTGACACAGCCTTTCACCAACATACAAGTCGGTGATCCGCAAAATTCCCTGCCGTGCAGACAATAAAGGCAGTAACATCGCCCATTCACCCTCCACGGGTGAATGCTCGCCGGCCAGACAGAGCTGAAGAATTAGTGACTCGGACGAGTCACGAAACTGTTTTCTCCGTGATTTTCACAAGTAAGTCCAGTCGAACATATCTAATTTACACGCTTTTTGTATAGTATATTATTTCATCATAACTAATTAGAATATACTTGTGCACTCCATCGAAGGTAAAGGCTGTAGGCAGAGTTGAATGAGCCATAAGGCCCTACCTGTCTTTACCTTTCTTTTCTTTTCTTTTTTTTATGTCTGTTTGTATGACGTTCAATGGCTGTATGCTCAATGACAGTTTGGTACACGTGTGTAATTTTGATATGGCAAATGATATCAAATCAGCTAATCCATCTCTCTTATCCTCTGATGATGAATTACTGAGTATGTCACGATGTGGAAATGTACTAGGCCTACACCATCTAACCCATTAACGCTCTAGATCGTTAAGGGTGAGATTTCACGGAGCACGCGAACGATTTGCGAAGGACGCGAATGACAAAATCCAACATTCGGAAAAGTTTTTCTGCGAATGTGTTCAAACAATGAAGCCGAAAACTATTCTTGCGCAATTTGTGCGAAGTTTCCACGACGTATGTGCGAATGTCGTGTGTATCGTTGCTAAAGTACAGCATGTTACGTACACGAAGAACACGCGACAGAAATGCGAACAACGAAAAATTTTGAATAATCATGAGAGAAAATGTACCCAAGGAGAGGTGGAAGCTGTCTTGAGTTGAATTTTTTCTTTCCTCTATTTTTCTTTTCTTTTTCTCTCATTTCTCTATCGTGTGCTTGCCTACATTTTTTTTCCCTAGGACCTATCTCCATTAGTAAAGCATTTGATTTTTTTTTGCAGTTCCTCCAACACATAATCTCTATAGTTCAGCTGAAATTTTACATACTTTAGATTAATTTTAAGTGTATTCTGCGATTTTTTTGTATATCTAACATTTGTTTCTCTTTGCTAGTCTTTAATTTCTTTTGTTAATATAGTTGTTAATGATTGTTTGATGTTTAGATGTATGCTACGATTCTTATTTGTAGAAAACGTATAGGTCATACATCCCCCAAACGTGCGCTAAACGTTAGCGAGAATGTCTCAAAAGGTACGCGAACAGTTTGCCATTACGTCGTAAAATGATCGGAAAAACTTCGCAGATTTCGCGTAAGGGTGGGATTTCACGGAGCACGCGAACGATTTGCGAAGGACGCGAATGGCAAAATCCAGCATTCGTATTTTAGTCTGCAAAAGTTCGCCAAACGGTCGTGAGCGTTCGGAAGCGTCGTCAGTTGTTCGCGAATGTCGTTTTTACTTCGGCGAGAATTTCAAAAAAGATTGAAATTTTTTGCGAACCTTTTCCGCACACTTGGTCGTGATTTGCTCGTGAATTGTTCTCGAAATTGTCTTGAAAGCTTCGTCATATGCGCAAGACCTTCGCAAGACACGCGCGATGTTCGCAAAATGTTCGTGAAACCCCAAACAGACTCCGAAACTTTGGAGAATGTCTCGCGTATGTTACGCGAAATCTGCGAAGTTTTTCCAATCATTTTACGACGTAATCGCAAACGGTTCGCGTACCTTTTGAGACATTCTCGCGAACGTTTAGCGCACGTTTGGGTGATGCATGACTTATACGTTTTCTGCAGATAAAAATTGTAGAATACATCTAAACATCAAAGAATTATTAACAACTATAGTAACAAAAGAAATTAAAGACTAGCAAAGATAAAGAGATGTTTGATATACAAAAAAATCGCAGAATACACTTAGAATATATCTTAACTATGTAAAATTTCATTTGAACTATAGAGATTATGTGTCGGAGGAACTGAAAAAAAAATCAAATGCTCCTTACTATAGTGGAGATAGGTATTAAGAAAAAGAATGTAGGCAAGCACACGATAGAGAAATGAGAGAAAAAGAAAGGAGAAATAGAGGAAAGAAAAAAATTCAACTCAAGACAGCTTCCACCTCTCCTTGGGTACATTTTCTCCCATGATTATTGAAAATTTTTCGTTGTTCGCATTTCCGTCGCGTGTTCTTCGTGTACGTAACATGCTGTACTTTAGCAATGATACACACGACATTCGCACATACGTCGTGGAAACTTCGCACAAATTGCGCAAGAATAGTTTTCGGCTTCATTGTCGGAAAACATTCGGAGAAAAACTTTTCCGAATGTTGGATTTTGTCATTCGCGTCCTTCGCAAATCGTTCGCGTGCTCCGTGAAATCCCACCCTAACATACGCGAGACATTCTCCAAAGTTTCGAAGTCTGTTTGGGGTTTCACGAACATTTTGCGAACATCGCGCGTGTCTTGCGAAGGTCTTGCGCATATGACGAGGCGTTAAAGACACTTTCGAGAACAGTTCACGAGCAAATCACAACCAATTGTGCGGAAAAGGTTCGCAAAAAATGTCAAACTTTTTTGAAATTCTCGCCGAAGTAAAAACGACATTCGCGAACAATTGACGACGCTTCCGAACCCTCACGTTTATTTGGCGATCTTTTGCAGACTAAAATACGAATGCTGGATTTTGCCATTCGCGTCCTTCGCAAATCGTTCGCGTGCTCCGTGAAATCCCACCCTACGGGGCCCTTTTGCCTTTTGAGTGAACACACTGCACGAACATAATTTGAATGGAAAGTAAATAATGAGGCACTACACACACACACACACACACACACACACACACACAAAATATATATATACACAATAGTGTAACGCATGGTGTCTAGACATACACAGACGCTGACACAGACACATACACATTCACATACACACACACATACACATACACATACACACACACACACACACACATACACATACACATACACATACACATACACATACACATACACATACACATACACATACACACACACATACACATACACACACACATACACATACACATGCATAGACACAGACACAGACACAGACATAACTTGCATCACACTTCCCCAACCTTGATACGTAGACCAGCTCGACGGCAGCGCGAAGTCCCCTGATACTTAAGCCTTTTCACGCAACCACACTGTGTTATCCTAATCATTAATGGCATAATATTAAATGGGTTTGTCAAATACCGGTTAGAGATTGGCTAAACACAGTCACGTGATGGAGGAACATTGGTTATGATATTTCGGGAGGCTCTAAGTCCCTCGACTTCGTCTCGGGACTTATAACCTCCCTCAATAGCATTTAAACCCTTCTGGTGGAACATTCGGTATGTTCCCTCCCCCGCCAGTCATCATCTACTAAGTATATAATGTAGGTCTATGGGTCAGAGTGCTGTCCCACAGCCCCACACAAAGCACTCATGAACAACAGCAACAACAACAAAACATGATGTAAGACATATGTATCTTAAGCTAACTTTGCGATTGCTGGACAATTTCTCACCCATTTATAATGAGGTTTTGAAATACAATTTATCCATAAAAAGATATGATTGTGATAAAACGATACAAATGATACCAAAACGCTTATCCTGTCGGGAAGTGCATGTTTTAAGAAACAATTCTTCGTAAGCGACCATGGATGCGATATTGATGTTAAACTGTAAAATCCGTTTCAGAAGTACACACACACACACACACACACGGTATATGTTATAATTACAGCCGCATATTACTTTTTATTGAGGGTACCGGACGAATTCTTTCGGATGGAACGCTGCGATTCTTACTCTGAAAGTTCCCTTCATTTTCAAAGAATTGCTTGGATTATATTGACGGTTCCTATAATATCTTCGTTTGCGACAACCCGATATTGCGAAACGTAATAAAAAATAGGCCTATAGGCCCTACCTTTTTTCTGCTTCATTTAAAATCTGAGTTAACTAATATGGATAATTTTGAATGTTATAGGAACTATGGTGCATTATTTTCATCAGAGTGATTAATCTCCCGACCAAATTTCAATGTGTTGCCATTAAACATTATAACACACTGCATTTCCTTGGTGTATTTTCTCACTGAGTTGATGATTAGAAAATTAGCCAAAGTAAAGAGCAAGACCATTGACCTATAGACATCCCCCATTCCTCCAATTAGGGGCCTAATCGTGTGCCAGTATTGTACCTTTGCTACCACATATGTGTATTTTCACCACTTGCGATTCCTTGAGTTAACCATGACTGGAAAATGACATTTTAGTCACAACTAGAGAGCTAAATGTATGTCCTTGAGATATCTGTCTCGACCACGTATACCAAGAAAATCCATCAAGCGACTTTGCCAAAAAAAAAAAGGGGGGGCGCACTTAGATGGCTGGACGGACACACGAAAACATAATTGTTCTCCTGCACCCTTCGGGGCGGAGGCCACTCCCGAGAAAAAAAAAAGAAAAGAAAAACAGGATAATAATAACAAAATACTATAACAGAAAAAACAAAACAAAATAAAGAAATGCATGTACTCAACCAGGGTTAATAATCAGACACTGCCAACAAGTCAAGTTTGCAATTTGTTTTTTTTTTTCGTCAATTGAGTTATTTTTAATATGCTGACATAACGACTGACAAATATTTATCAGTATGATTCTAATCTATACAGTAATAACAACGACACTGAAACTAATACTTAACTGTTCGAAAAGTTTAGAATAAGACTGTTCACTGCAAAGAGAGATATGAAATATGGCTCTCCTTGCACGACCAACATCGGGACAAATCAATGTTTGTAAAATTAACTTGCGATATAACATTCCATATACTTCAAATGGAAAATGTCTTCAGGTACATCTTGTTAAGCACTTGAACAACGGACGATTTAAGACAGCTTGTTCTCATTTTAAACTCGAAAGAGAAAGCACTAAATTCATTAAACTCGATATGTACAGACATCTGTCATAATATCGTACAACATGGAGCAAGAAAGAAAAGCAATAAACGACTCAAGGAAACCTTGTAGCACACACAGTGCTATCTCAATATCTCTATAGATATTCAAGGAATCATCATTATACGCATCATAAATGCTTGTGCAAGGCACTTTTTAGAGCATCTGTATGGTTTCTACGTCCATGTCAAAAGCTTGTGCATATTTATTTCACAATTGTACCAAAAACGTGTGATCAACAGTAAACAGACAAGAGCAGCATTATTGTCTATACTACACTGACTTGATCTTTGGATCACTGTACCTTGCCATGGCACGCGTAGTTTCCACTGAAGTCAGTTACAAGCAATCTGATTCGTCAGAAAATTGAGGTAACGAATGAATATCAAAGTTACAGACCCATATACATCTACTACATCAGTATGACCAAAGCAAGCAGCACATCGTTACACGTATTTCTAATAACAGTATCATCAGAACACTCACGTAACATCAACATCAGCGCCATCGCCTGCACGCACAATAAATCGTCATCACAATCATCTTTGAAATGATGATCTTTTGATCACTGAAATGTTCCGAAAATTTTACTCTACAACACACATATCTCTCCGGATTTTATAGTTGCCCAGTATTTCTCACAAATTCTTGGTTATCTAGAATTTGTTGCAATGATCAAAAGGATCAACTGAATCTGGCGCGAGGCATGCGATCGAGCAGACTGTAAACAAAACGCGTAAAAGACTGTAAAATATAACTTGCGATAAGTCTGTCGAAGGTGGTAATGTCATCTTGCTTTGACAGAATACAACACCACTAATCAACATAAAACAATACACACCCTGAAACCCACAATTAAATACACTGTATCTCATCTACTCATACTAGTATCTGACTATAACGTGCCATCGAAATAAAAACTGTGAAGTACCGATGCAGGTAATTTCAAACAAGACATCAGACAAACAATTAAACACAAAAAAAACGAAAAAAAAAAGGACATGAGTTCGATTAAGAATAATATGAGCAGAGGAAATGAAAAAAAAAAGGAAATGAAATAGAGGAAATTAAAATAGGACTGAACGTTGAACTGCCATTCACTCATCACATGATCATCCCATCAATCGAGCGAGGAATTTAACATCGCAGCAACACCTTTCAACAATTATCTAACACGCCTTCAATATATATGTATCTGGCAAGAGAAAAATAGAAATACTACTTAACATCTTCATCAGCAGAATATTTGCGTCTTAATCTTACACGAATTGGTAAGTTGACACAATGACCCATGAACACATAAATAGGTATATTCCTTAACATACGCACAATAAGTTAATACCAATACATCTGGGCCCTGTTTAAGAAACAGACAGAGTGATAGCGTACAACAAGAACTCTGATTTTAATAATAATATTGACATTCTGAAAACCGATTGACTGTGCCTGAAGCAAATGCCTTTGTTTGAGACTACAAAATAAAGCAGGCGGGGAGAAGTCATTAGAAACGACTGCTTTACGTGTTACTGAATAATTATTACAAGCAAAACTAAGGCGGTGTGATGAGTTGAACCTATGGATATTAAACCTTGCAAATATCTCAGTATTATCACATATAAACAAAAGGAAAATGACATACACGACATACATGAAAACAGCCAAAATGAACCAAAGATATATGACGAAGATTTACATCTGTAGTATAAAACCAGATGATCGCCTGCAAAACGGCCAAAATAATAACAATAATAATTGAGCTATGGATTCTATAACGACAAACCATACCAGAATATGATGAATAAAATTTGAAGATCAAACCTTCAAGCACTTGCTTTTCCTATTATGGTCTTAAATCTCATGCTGTGGACTAAATATCAAATAGAAATGCAAAGAAATCGGGAAACAACAATGTAGATATTCATAGATGGACTTTCTTCTTTTTTCTTCAATATGTGTTTTCAATTGTTCTATAGAAATGTCAAGAGTTAAAGATCTCTGAATTCAGAAAACCTCTTTCGTAGTAGCCAAAATTATCAATAAATCATAATTATTCACATGGATGTAAAGACAAATGCTACATTGGTACACGCACAAACAATGTATTCATACATACGCATGACATTTGATTCAACATGAATCTTTATCTCTCTCTTTTTTTAAATGATTTTCATCATAGTCAGAGAATAAAAAGGAACTTGGACCGATTGTCGGTTGTTGCGGTTCCTATTCTATGTCTTAACCATGAGATAGTGATCTGTTCTGCACGTCTATCTTCAACAAACGACACGGTCCGGCATCTCGCGAAATTTTCGAAAATGATATTCATCAGCACACAGTTATTCCTTTAACTTTGTCTTTACTATTGTGAAAATTATTTCAAATAACTCAACAATCATCTATCGTCAAAAAGCTGGAGAAAATATTTTGCGTCAACAAGTAACGATGAATGATGAAATAGGACAACATTTACAACTGAGCGAAGCTATGATGTTAACAGCTTACGCATTTTGTACTCAGTTTTGACGAACACCAGGTTGTAGAAGCTGCAGACATGACGCTTGTGATTGATGTAACGGAAGTCAAGCTATGCATCCGGTTGTATTTTGTAACCATATAGTAAAATGATGTCAAATTCATACTACATGTACCACCAAAATTTGACGGGAATTACACACTTAAGCCTAAGGGTGCTTCATGGGAATGGAATTTACACGTGTACCTAAATTAGATACTCTGTGCCAAAGTTATCAATCGGTTTTCAATACACACACATTTCTGTTTGATTACATATGGCTTTATACCTCTTTTACTGTCGTCATCACACCAGTCATACAAACTGCAGTGACAGAAATAAAAGGGAGCTGGAGCACATATTTGAATATCACTCTGGCATGCCCTTTGAATAAAGGTCATCGATTTCCGAAGGCTTAATTTCACTGCTGGTTACTTACGTGAAAACGTTGCATGAACGGGTAATTTAAACGGTACTCTGCAATGGAAGACCGTTTGACGAAACAATTAATCTTGCATGATTAGTGTTTTAAGTTAATTCAAATGTCAGAAGACGCAACTTCCTTTCTGGCGACATCTCCCTTCACAGAGCGTACTTTAAGATAAAGCAAAAATAATGCTTTTGTCAAATACATAACAAAACTCTGAAAAGTACTCTGTGACATTTATTGCTCATGTAGAACTGTGGTCTCTTTGCACAGACAACAACAAATTACATGAGTTGCATCATGAAACCTCACGACAGTAAAATGATAAACTGGTCACACACGAATAGTTTTCATTCATACGCCAAAACGTTCACAGTTGCGAGTGTGAGGATTGAGTTGACGTAATTTGTGCTTTTTTGCTATCAGGATGTACCAAATATTCAACTCCATTTGCAGGAAGAGCAGCTGCCAGGCTAAAGCATTTTCCACTTTACATGCAGTGTGTTCACTCCAACTTCTTATTACTGATCGGCCTCAACTACTTTCAAATTTCTTGAGAATGTACATGCTTGTGTGAGTTTCTGAACAATCGTGGGCACAGATGACAAAGCTCCAAATTGTTACATCCTGTATGTAGTCTTTCTACCGCGAAAGAACATGAAACAATGGTCCATATTGATCACAGGCAAGGCTGTTATGCTTTTCCTGGGGAATCTACTAAACCACCGTAAGTTTTTCCTCCAACATGGCCGCTTGTGCCTTCATTTCCTCGCATTTGTCGTCGCTGCAGCCAGTGCCAACGGACAATTCGACGTTCTTGAAAACACCTGGTTGGATGCCGTGCAGCCCCTCGAGGGCGGCCAAGCCCTCGATAGTCGCCAGCGAGTCCAGTCGAGGCTTCACTTTCTTCTCCGGCACCCAGCCTCTCCGTCGCTGGATCAGAGGGATGAGAAGCGTGACGAAGGATGCTACGATATAGATACCACCACCAATGTAGAAGGCAACGTCGAATGATGCAGTCAAGTCGTATGAAGCACCTGGATTTTAAAAAAAAATCACATAGAAATCTTCAAGAATGCAAAGTTTGACTGTTATATGCATCTTAATATTGACTGGGACATTTCCCCCTTCTCCTGTTATAATTTTTCCTTGCCCGAAGTATGGCCCTTCATTAACTTGCGCATAGAGTCGTTACGAGCTTGCCTTATGAAGATTCCCCTTAAACCTCCTCTACAGGAAAAGAAATAGAATATTTCTCCAGTTACCTTTCATTCTTGATTCTGATTACAATACGTTCATGTTGGCCTCAACAGGCTGATATCATGGTCGTAATGTGACAATATTAGACAGGGATTAGTGACCAGTGAGCATGAAGTCTGCATTTTCAGCTGAGAGGCATTCTCCAGTCGTGTGGAAAAAAATATATAGTGTGAAGGGACAAAAATCACTCCGAGCA
This sequence comes from Diadema antillarum, assembly GCF_040938485.1. Classification (NCBI taxonomy): domain Eukaryota; kingdom Metazoa; phylum Echinodermata; class Echinoidea; order Diadematoida; family Diadematidae; genus Diadema; species Diadema antillarum. The sequence goes on from NW_027271881.1 coordinate 1,061,393, forward strand.
GGGTAGTACACTGTTCTATGATGTAGTGATAAAGAGATAATTATGTCATACAACCATGCAGTTTGTGACAGATCAAAATGTCAAACCCTCTCCTTTTCAAGCGATAGGCGTATTCGGACAAAAAATTATAGCCTCAAATAACATGAAGCTGAAGTTAAAAATCACGATGTTTGACACAATGAATGTTTTATTGACCAATCAAAGGAATTTCTAATTCGTGTTCAAGTTGATAGAGACAACATACTAAAATAAACAGTGCAATGCAAGCTTTCCTAAACTCGGACAAAACAGCACAATTGCCAAATTGTGTCTTACCCACTTTGGACGATTAGAAATGCAAAATAATGTGAGACTGATAATGGAACATAAATCATAAGCGATGCGTACTATGAACACGTACGAATTTTAGGGGTTGGCAGAGGCAGATCTTTCACTAAAGCAAGCACTATGATATTGATAAGTCCTAAGTGCATCTCTAAGTTTGGTCACTGTTGGAGAAACAGTTGAACAAACGGGCCCGTAAATATAATGCCTCCGACATCCACTGGACAGGAGGCACACAAAGGTGTTTTCACAAAGAGTATCTGAAGATTCACATTGACAACTTCCACCTTGTCCTTTTCAAGAATATATTTAATAAAAACAAACATCACAGTCCTATCTCAAGTCATGACATACCATGAACGATTTCATCGTTCAGTCATCTCTAACCACGGTTATCTCAGAAAGTGACCCTCATCCGTTTATTACGTAGTTGCCTGTTATTTAAGTTGATTATTTGATAAGTGCGGTCATACAAAGCGATAGTCTCAAATCGAAAGTTTACTCGATTCTGGTCGATCGCGAAATTATCGCCTCCAACAGAGGTGGCTATGCGTTCGTTTTCCACAATGGTTGTACTCGTCAAGACATAATGAAACTATAGCAAGCACTTACAAAAACTATATCAAAACGCCTGTTCATTTGACGTCGAGTCCTTATCTAAACAAGGCAAACACGACGGAGCGAGTGTACCTTGGCACAAGGCAACGATATGCATTTAAAGATAAAAGCAACAATGAAACGGAAAATTCCGTAAACGATGACTCTAATATATTACAGCGGTGACACATTACATCTTTACCTTGAAACAGATGGCAAAGCACACGTGTCATGAAACGAGGTTGTCGTTTCTAATCTATTTTTTTTTTCTCTCTCTCTTTCTTGTAGTATTAGGTGCTCCTTCTAGCTCTATTAATGACTTTGGTATGTGAATGAAGAAATTTCCTTTCATGCCATTCCTCAGGAAACAGAATTAGTTGAAGAGTTACAGGTGTGTTTCTCTCCTATCTTTATAACTACGATTGTACTAAAGCTACAAGTGACACGACTGTATAAGAACTGAGACAATTAAGCAAAAGGTGGCCTCTAGCAGTCATTAAGGATTTGCTACAGATCTGTTTTCTCTGCCACGATCGACTAATTGTATTTATCCACGCAAATTGGCAACTGTAATAAAAAAAAGCAAATTAAGAGGTGATTTATTGTATATTCTTCTATCATGTCATTTGCTGTATAGCTATAGTGTTTCAGTAAACATCACGTGTACAAGCATGTTATCTACGGCCTAAAGACTGTATTCTTCATTATCATCACTAGTTTAAACAATGTACCCTTCGTGTTGTGTACACAGTTCAAAGTTCATCTTGGGCAAAGACCATGTCTTTTGATAGATATAGATCTGGTGATCGGATAACTACTTTGTCACGGCAGTTCTTGCAACACAATACCCGGAAGGCATATGAGATTAAAATACGGCTTTAGTGTTGTAAGACAGACGGTACTAAATGACAGTCTAATGGGGGAGGGGGAGGAGGAGGGGGGGGGGGGGGACTCGTTAGAGTGGAGACATCTTAATACCTCCTCACCCACCCCCCCCCCTACACACACACACAAGGAGAACGCATGCTTTAAAAATTGAATAACATCAGATCCTCTTTTTTCTTGCTGACATTATAGAAACTGAAATCTCCACCACAGTGCACAATAATCAAAAACTTGCTTGCCTAGTTATAGGTTTTTATCAAAACCTTGGCCCATGGGTCTAGAAATATGGGTTTCGTTTTAAGATCCCCGGGCACTACCACTGTAGCCTACCAGGTCCAGTAAGGCAGTCCCCTTAGATGAATACCCTTCTATAGTGCCAGTTAGACCCCATCCCCCAACGTCAGAGAGAGAAAGAGAGGGGGGGGGGGGATGTGGTTCCTGCTTCGTTGAGAATTGAAAGGTTTAACGTGAGCTGCAAACGAAACTTGAACTTGGCACCAGAGTTTAGTACGAGAAGAATGTGATGCGCGTGGACACCAGTGCGGTCAGTATACAGGGTGACTTACGGATAATCTCGGACCAGTTAGAAGGTAGTTTGAAAAGACTGAATAAAATTTTACAAGCACAACAGTGAAAATTTTGTCAGATCGGATGAAACATTAGGGAAATTATGACTTTAAAAAGTTTTTGAACAGTCAAAATAAATATGCCAAATAACGTAAGTTGATGTCATCACCTCACAACATGCGATAAAGTTTGTACATAATTCTTGATATTTCAAGTCTTTTGTTTAAAATAGGACAATTATGCCCTGGTCTCAAATCCAAATATATCACACTAATTATTATTTTGAAGTTATTCAGCTATGAATAACAATATATTTCACATTTTTACAGCAGAGGAATAGAATTTTCGGAATTTTTTTTTTTTTTTTGTGTTTTTTTTTACACGAACGATAGATGGAGTATTGTGAGGCATACAATGACGTCATCAGCTCACTCATTTGCACATTCAAATCAACTGTTTGAGAACTATTTTGACCCCCCCCCCCAAAAAAAAAAAAAAAAAAATGAATGCTCAACGCTTTATAACTTACTTTTTTTTTCTAATTAAGCATTGATAAACTGCCCATTGCTGTACTCGGAATGATTTGTAGCAGATATAGCATGGCCGAATAAAGGTCAGCCTCACTGGGGTAACTGCACTTTTATGGACTGCCTCCATCATCATTGTTATGGATTATTGATTAGCCGTATTCTAGTTTGTTCGTTTGGTCTTGAAAAGGTAAAAGGTAAATTCTCTCCCGGATATTAAAGGTTGCATATTCCGTAAAACGCTTTCCAATCTGCCTCGCCAGAAAGTTCGTAACAACATTGACGACACGGAAATCACAAAGTAGTTGCATTACGGTGATAACATTTTGCCTCGATAACACAGATACCGGAAAGTAAAGGTTGCTGATACTCAGAGAGACTATCAATGAGGTTCGGTGAAACTGTTACAGAACTTCAGTTTGAACGTTTTTATGTGATCACCTTTAACCGTTTCCTGCAGTCACAATAGCACCTGTTGTGGTTTTTTAGAGACGGGATGCAATGCGATATTTAGTAGAACGCAAAATTCGACTATTTCATCACCATCCCATTATTTTTTGCCATTATTTCCCCTCACTGCGGTCGATGACTGCGCCATTTTATCTTCGCACAGAAAAAGCAGTTGGCAATAAACCAAGCTCGCCCTCGTGATAAATCAACACGGCGGAGGTGTGTAAGATAACCCGGGAGGTGTGTCACCCCAATATAAGATTACGGTAGCGAATCAAACAACCCATCCCACAATGGCTCTTTATTGTTGTTTTTTTTCCCCTTTACTTTTCATGTTAATAGATATACCGAGTATATAGCCATTGTCAAAGAAGAACAATTGTGACCCTCGATCTCAAGCCACTTCCTACACATTCTCTGTTCGAGAGAACGAGAGAGAGAAAAATGTGATCAGCCATGTGATAGCCACTGCAGTAATACCACACGCGCTAGTCCAGATTATGTTTAACTTCATAATACCCCATGTGATATGCCACAGGAGGCAACAAAAACTAAAACAACCGACTTTTTACTCTCTATATATTAAGTCGGTTTCCATATTATATCATTATATATCTTGATACATCATATCAAGATATAGGCCTAAATATACCTTGTACGTTTATCTGTTCCTACTTGGAGGGTATACTTGTGAAAAATAGCAATAACGTGAGTCACGCAAGTGAAATACCAGTTCAATCCAGAAAGCATGCTCATCCTCCATTACAAACCCAGTTGCAACAGACCAAACAGTGATTGCTACTTATACAATGACACAGCGATGTCCTCTTCGCCATGTGTAGGATGGTTAGTGACTAGCTACGATTAAAGATGTGAACGAAGGAATCGCCCATAAACTCATGGTATGTCATGAAGTACTATAAGAACGATGGGTTTTCTTAATCCTTATCCCAGTTCAAGCCAATATCCTTAGAGCGATGTATACACACCTGCTATAGAGGGTCCGAATGTGATGCCGATTCCAGCCGACAGGAGGGTTAGCGTCCACGCTTCTGCCAGCAGTTTGTGCCCGAATAAGTCCATTGAAACTTTGAGGAGCATGCTATTCACCACACCCGTCAAGATGCCAACAACTAGTAAGAGAAGATGGCATTGTCAAAGATAAATCGTCGTTAAGTAGTGTCAGTATCGAATAATGACAAAACGAGAATTTCTCTCTCTCGAAAAAAAAAAAAAGAAAAGAAAAAGGAAGAGAGAGATCACGGCAAAAATTAAGCATTCAAGAAAATCTTTGGGTCAAGAGCATGATATTTTACAAATCGGGGTCTACTGCAGACCGTTACAGAAACTAAAGACTTTCTTCAATAATATTATCATTAAGATTAATTAAAAAGTTGGGCTTTTAAAATAGTGAATGCATTTTGCTGTGTAAAGCCTCATGAAAGTCGGACCATATAGCTGATCAGGGTATTCCAACCTGTCAGCAGAATAATATGAGATAGTAACTTACTAAACTGAAAGTAAAATATTATGCCGAGGAAAGTGATTGATAATCATTATTAAGTATAATGATAATCCTCTAATCTAAGAGGATTATCATTATACCTTCTTGATGATCAACCGCTTGAATGAAAGGAATTTTATCACTTATTACACAAATTGCTAATATTCGCAATTGCTGTTACTCATTTTCTTGTCCAATTTTGTCACAAAGTATGATATACACTACGAAGACATATATATTTTTTTATTCAAATGAAGTAACAATGATTTGTCTGATTTCCCCTTGTGTTTCTCGGTGAAGGGTCGCGATTAAAAAGAAGAGTAGAGGGTTGCACTCACCAATAGCGTAACCATAGAGACCCTGTATTTTGGTGATAACCAGAAGGCAGAGGGTGACCCCGCCCATGATCAGGTTTGAGATGGGGTACACGTACACGGTGTGAAAGGGAATGTAGTCTCCAAATATCGCCGATCCGCCACGACCGATCATATCGCAGACGCCAAAGACCATCAACACGTGGACACCTTTTGACGACGGAATGCCTATTGTTTCCATGTATTTTATCTGAAACAAGATGATCGAAGAAAAAAAAACGAAGGTTGAACACTGCCATTGGCAAAGATCAAACAGTCCCTTGCATTTCTCAAATGGGAGCTCTGAAGCTACAGACTTTCACTGGGAAAAGTTCGTTCGACTGATACGTTCAGTTCAACCACTCCAACAAACCACACAAAAGTAAATTACCAACAAAAAAGTAAAATACAAACAAGATTATGCTTCCCTCATGTGTTTTCAAAGGACGGAGGATTTTTACTGCATTAGAGAATGTATTATTTTTAGTACTTTTGAATTGTAAATGTAAGGAGCAATATCTTGTCAGATTTTCAGTTTCAAAAGGGCATGGATCTTGCATGCACATTGTAGCTCAGCAGTTTTCGTACACTCTTTCCTTTCATTACAATAGACCTCTGTTTGCAATAATAGTGAATGTGTATGCAGCATTTCCGTTCTCGAGAGCCTGGCACATGAATAACAAAAGGTGAATTCAGGAAGTCCAAGGAAGAAGGCATGTATTCACTCACGAAGTTAACAAACGGGAATATCAGCGACATGTTCATGAGAACATTGGCTATGCACCACAGCACAATACCCGGCGCCCTGAAGGTAACGAGGAAAGCCTTGATGTACTGCTTGGTGGTATGCTTGGGTGTGTTGTCCGGGATCGGGATCCTCCGCGACCTCGTACTGTCCCTCCTCGACCACACGCTGTCCCGCCTGCTGATGAAGCTAACGATACTGTCCCGGCGAGACGTCAAGCTGCTACTCCTGCGACCCTTGCTGTCGCGCCGCACCCCTGAACTGTTGTCCGACCTTGTTGCTGTGCTGCTCCGCCGCTTATTGCTGCTGTCCCGGCGACCCTTGCTAGTCGTGCTGTCCTTCCTGGAGCCAACGCTACCCTGCCGGGACTCGCTGCCGGTTCCTGAAGGCGCGCTGTTGTCTTTCGGCGCTGCGGGGTCACAGTCTGACGGGGCGGCATTTTGCGTGCACATTGTTGACTTTAATGTAGCACTTTCTTTGCTTTCACTCGTGGCATTATGACAATTTTGATTGACATTTTCAGTACTAAGAGCTGATTCCTTTATAGTTTCAAGCTGCGCGCCTAGCATAGAGTCGACAACTTTGTTGTCACCGGCGACCTTGGTGTACCCGTTTTTGCTGAAGACTGCGTCATCTTTGGCGGTGCCTTCCCCCTCCTCACCATCACAATAGTCATCGAGGGCCTGTTTCTCCTCCTCGTCCTCCTCGTCTGGGATTGGAACCTCGATGTAATCAATTTTCTTCCTGAACGATGCTGCACAAACCAGCCCCACGACGAAGAGGGAGCAGCCAAGAATGATGAACGTCTTCCTCCAACCGAATCTTTCACACAGGATTTCGATGGCTGGGTTCAATGACAGTGAGCCTGCAGGAAATGAGGAAAACAGAAAGAATTGTATGTGAAATGTTTATTTCATCGTAAATGGACGGATTATGTTTCGATCAATGACACACTTTTGTTGTACACAGGTTCATAATTTGGCCTCGTCACCAATAATGCCCTCTGTTCATGTTGTTGATTAGTTTTATTTCAAAATGCATTACTTCATGTACGAGTGTTCATCCTCCAGCCGGAAATGTGAATACGACTGTGCTGCGCTGATTGACACAATAAATAGCACATCAATAAAGAATTCTGGACGGTATGTATTTGACGGGAAGCAGGCATTTTCGCGTCCATGGCCCGAAGGGACCACGTGCTACTGTTAAGAAAAAACAACTTCCCTCTGTTCTGTATGCAACCACACACAATACCATTACAATGTAGGTCTACTTCTGTACTCTTATCTGCTTCTGGGCTTAAATGGGACACAATTTGAATAATCTTCATATCTTTCACCAGTGGAGATGTGGAGATGTGGAGATTGATAAAGTTTTTTGCATATTTTTTCTTTTCTATAATGAGATATTGATATCAGCATAAGTGTTATTTTTAAAGAGATATACGTTCAAGATGACGTCTGTCTTGAATGAGAACTTCCTATACTGCGCCACCAACGTTTCTATCATACACTTAGATAAGCTGCGTTATAGGCTCTAACTGAGACGCAGGTGTTTGTAATTCTGGACGTGGCGATAATGTATAAACCAATGATTCTTCTCTTCATAATATTACCAAACGCATTTTTTCTATTGATTGCTTGGATATAAATATTCCGTCTCTATTTTTGTAAAGAGGTATAGGCAGTAATTTGAGATTGGGATGATCGTTAAAACTGCTCACCGACGCTCCAGCCCAGTGTGGCGAAGCACGATGCTCTCGCGCTGTTCTTCCGCGGGAAGTAGGTGCCGACCAGGTTCAGCGAGGTATTGTCAATGAAGTTCGAGCCGATCCCGAAGAGGAGACTGTAGGTGGCGAACAGGTAGTACGGGTGTGGGACTGCGGCAGAGAGTAGGAGCCCGGCACTGCAGCAGATGACGCCCACGACGGCGACCTTACGGTGCCCAAAGCGTTTGAAGAGTCCGGTGGATATGGGAGAGGCGGCAAACATGATCCCAAACGCGACAGACCCGATCCAACCTGAGAAAACACAGAACAAAACGGGTATTAAAGGGATAGTACAGTATTGGTGGAGGTGAGAATTGGGCTTTTAACTTTTTGCGAGATACCAAGAAAACACTTATGATATAGTACAGAGCATATCATTTTTAGAGGAATTCAAAGTTTATTTGATGAAAATCGGGTTTGGAATGGCTGAAACATCCAAAAACAAAGTAAAACAAAGCGATCGTAATAAAGTGTGGGTCCCGCACTTTATTGGAATCGCTCTTTTTTGCATATCTCAGCCATTTCAAAACCAATTTTCATCAAATAAACATTGAATTCCTCATAGATTATACATGCTCTTTCATACTTCATAAGAGTTTTCTCATTATCTCACAAAAAAATATTAGAAACCTGAAATTAGGTCTCAACCAAAACTGTACGATCCCTTTAATAATGTAGGCCCTATATACACGCAGGCAGTTTCATATCGAACACGACACATCGACTTTTATTTTTTTTTTAATGCCATGTTTTGCGACTGTTTCTGATTTGCAGTACATGACTGATTATGCCTTAACCATCATGAGTATAAGCATCATTTACTTAGTGCACAAGACCTTTTCAACAAGAGCAGTTATAACAAAAGCCTTGCTACGTCAGGCAAAATTATTGCGCGGAGTCATAAAGTATTTGGATAGCTTTCATACCGGGTTGCGGAGGAAGAGGAGCAAGTCAACATTGCCGTCTTGGTCATGTGACTACGCTGTACCTTGATTTGTATTCCTCATGTCTTATATTATTTTTGATTGATTATGTTTAAGGATGCAGGGCTAAACAGGAGGACTTAAAAGAAATAATATAAATATCTCAGAAAGACGCATAATTACGGCAGATAAATGCTTTTCCACGAAACCGTATAGTTACTTGATATCATTTTATTAAATTTGATATTGGAAAGTCTTCCACGATAAAAACGGAAAAGAAGTATATCTTATGAGATATGCGTATATAGACACCATCAAAACATTCTGAAATTCATGCGAGTGTGGTATCGGCAAGTTCTCTATTATATAGCATTGTGCACTGTTCTTCCTATAATAACGTTGTGTCTAACTTTATAAGTCAAAATTCAATTTTACGAGTTATTTCCGTAAATTCATTTGGTTTGAGAATGAGAGGAGATGGTATAACTCAATTTTTATTTCTGCAAATTCTTGAAGTTTTTGGAGCAGCATTTGACACAGCATTTCTTTCCCGTTTATTTTTACTGTCCAAGTACTGGTTAAAACATGTATCTACTGCTTCACTTTTAAGGAGAGAAAGATGTGAATAGGTTCATGCACGACGGATTACATGTGCCGTTATCACGACAGTCGCCAAAAGCAGATTGATAGCAAAACTAACTCCAAGAAAACAAAAATAGATATAGGCCTTACGTAATATCATTGATATAGCAACGCTTTTCGGGGACTAAAATGTCTATCATGATAAATGCTTGAATAGAGAGATAATTAATGGAGAAATATGCATATTACGTACACGCATTTCCGTTAGATAAAACAGATGGAGAAGTGTGAACGATGTGCATGTACATGTTGGAGTGTGGGTATAGGATCATATTTAGCAAGAGACAGGCAGTCTATGTACTATAATAGCCTACAGCAACATCCTGATTGTGTGGGTGAACCAATACAGCAAGATGAGAGACATATATACTGCATTAAGTTATGATTTGACATCTTAGAATACCCTTCATTTTCAAACGTAATTCTGCTTAAACAGTAATCACCATTTAATGCATTTCGTTCACTAACATTTCATAATACTGGAGCTCAACAATTCCAAGCAATATAAAACTTGAAGGGCAAAAGATTCGTTCCTGCTCCAGTGGAAAGCACCCATCGCTGAGCCGGAAAACAAATACTATAGTACGTCTCGAAATCAAAAATAGCAACTGAGACAGAGAATCAAGATTTTAGGTGTAGATATCGCCGGTCGGTGACGATAATGAAACTTTACATGGAATGGAGACCTTAAAATAACGGAGGCTGAACATTGCGATTGACCACGTCTACCAAGGGCAGAAAACGTAAGAATATGCGTTGATTTTTCACGCTGCTTACAATTTTCGTTTCTATGTTTCTAGCCAACTGAACAACGATTTATCGAGTGTCGTGATATAGAGAATGGAAACAAAACAGTACTGCTGCATCATCATGGTACTGACTGAAAAGAGGTATCCTAAAAAAAAAAGAAACAAAACAAAACCCTCATAACACCCCCTCCCCCCGTTATCGACATAGTCGTCCAATATACTGTAGTGATCTTTAACTAAAACCGCTAGGCAAAGCCAAACCAGTAATGAAATCTTTTTATTCTAACGGTATCGGGTGTCTCATTATACTGTAAAAAAAATACAGGCATTACGAATTTAAGCGGGTATACACAAGATTTTCTTTCATTGCTGGACATAACGAAATGCGACTGGAAACAAACTACGTTCTGCTTCCTATGAACACTAGACAATAGCTGTCTGAAAGTCACCTTCACAACGAACTAGAGCGCACACTGAGACCACCGAGTACGTCTAATCTCGCAGTAAGGCGCTTTCTTTATCTCAACCGGTTCTGTCTGCTATGCGTTCTTTGACGAAGAATTACTAAAAAAAAAAAGGGAAAAAAAGAATACGATTTCATGGGGACAACGTGTATTTGTATAACTCTTTAATGGCTGTCCTGAAGGATAAAGACATTTTGAAGAATTACGACGAAAAGTCTAATTTAGTAATGCTATAGTCCTACACTCTACCAAGAAAGCAGAACTCGCCACATATAGAGACCTGAAAAAATGGGTTATTGGTACCACCTGAGGTGGCAAAACCCCATCATAGGTTGATAAGCAGATCTATGCCCGACAAACAAAATGACACAAAAAAGAAGGGCCCCTGCCCCCCTCCCCCTCCCATTCTATCTTCTGCCTGTAATAGGCCTATACGTATAAGACCAGGAGGTGGAAAGAGGCTGTTCGGGCAGTTTAATTGAATGAAGATAAAAATATGCCTTAAATGCTAAATTGGACCACCCTGTCATACTCGTATAAGTGCTCAGTCGGAGCGTTACACTGGAATGTAAGTTATACCTGTAAAGTTTGGCAAAAATAATATAATGATGTATCTTATGGAAGGAACCAGCCTCCCACTTGCCGAGTGCCAAGTGCGAAGTTGAGTCATCACTTCAACTATCATGAACAACAGAAACTATATCGACACATGCGATAAAAAATGGTAGTAATATATCTGGATCTGGAGAATAAGGTTTAGAAAATTCACAACCTTTTGTCTTCTGGATTCTATTAAATGGGAGCCACTTGAACAATATTAAAAACTTTGCCCCCCTGTAGCCTGTATGCCCTACAGAATGACTGATGCCACTGCAAGTTTCGTTTAGGGAAAAAAAATGCGTTAACGCGCAATTCCGCATCATGCACTATTAAATGTTGGCTTTATTGATAGGTGATAATAACATTAACACGATAGTAACATTTTTACCAAATTCGGACCAATTCAACATACATCAACGTTTCATAGGGTTATAATATGAGACAATAATGGGGGGGGGCACTAGCTATACCGATCAAAACTATATGAAGTTTAGAAGAGTTTGTGAAGTACTCGCTATGCTGATAAAAAGTATGAAGTTTAGAAGAGTTTGTGTAAAACCAATGGGAGAGTTTTCATGAGATTGTGAGTTCTGACTTCATCAGCTCACCTAATTAGCACAGGCACTGGGGACTAGTTACAACTGACTGTCTCACGAAAGCATTTTAGGCCCTTTCGATTAAATCCCTACCACTCTCTTCATCTGACTGACTCTATCCTTTCTATCAAAGCCAAATTGACCATTGTTTGGAATCGCATTTAAAAGAAGAATAATACGATGCGGATGACTGACAATGCACGGGGCACGGACGGGCGACGAACGACGCAGGACGGACGACTGAGCGATGGTTGAAATAGCTTGCTGGAGTCGTTTGGTAAGGTGAGGTACTTGAAGTCTTTTGTTTGGCAAGGGATTATTTCCTGACTCCCTCACACAACACTCTCATCAAGAGGTCGTGCTATAAAAACAACAAAAGCGAGTTCAACATAGGAGCGGGAGGCCTATACGAAACTATAAATAGATACAAATAACCTGTGTTTAAAATTCACACAATTAATACTATATCATTCTCTCAGACTCTCTCCAGCACAGAAAAAAGGGAAACAAGCAAACAAATAAAATATATACATAATCAGATAATATCAATTCTGTTTTTGTAAATATGCCGCTTTCTTTAGGAAAGCTGTCACAAGTGAAGAAACATATACGGAAATTTGAAACTCGCCAATGCGCTAAGAAGCATAATAATGTAGGCTATTATATTACGGGGGAGTTTTTGACGAGTCGCTTTCTCGCCTTGTCGTCCTGACCAAGGCATGAAGGTGAGATTCAAAGGGGAAATCCTGTCAAAATATAAGTTGTAAATTCCTTATTTGTTATCCGATTTCGATCAAAATGATACCGTTGATCTCGTAATAGTTTAAATAGTAAGTGGTCTCCTCCACCTTCTCGCCCATAACAAGGCACACATGTGCTTTCCTAGCAGAAGCTTTCTTGCTATCCTCATCGTCCTAACAAAATGTCAATATTAATCGGTTTCCGAAGGATGCTTTAAAGCCCTTTCTCCATAACATAATAGATAACATGAAAGGCCCGATTTAACAAGTCACTGTCTCGCCTTCTCCTCCAAGGCGAGCGACTGGATAAGCGGCTTGTGGTAAAGTTGCCTTCTCGCCCTTCCTTTATCCTTGCGACGGACTGGTGACTATACGTGAGCTTGAACAAGTCACCATGGCGCCGTGAGAAGTCGGCGCCTTGTCCGACGTGATCATGCACATTCTCACCCCATGTACAGGCTTCAGTATAAAAGCGATCCTACGTATAGACAATAGATCACTTCTGCTTCTCAATCTTTTCTTAACCCGAGACAAGCTTCAGCTCCTTTATATATTTTTTTTTCGAATCCAATTAGATCGAATAGAAATGTTTTGTTATTCATTTTTTGGCCGACGTCGCGGCCCACCGGTTGAGAAGCGCGGCGCGGGATAACACGACAGGCTCTACAGCATCAAGTTTGTCCGTTTGAAAACTTGGCAAGTTTTGGTGCGACCGGGAATACGGGTCTGAATCCTATTATGCGTTCTCACGATGTCATGCAGGTGGTGATCATTACCTGTAGGCCTACATTGTAAATGATCAACACCCTCATTCACCAAAACAAACCAGAGAAGTGATGTGCGCGGTATAGCCCCTTGTTCCGGTTTACCTTCTGTATGGTATTCATTCATGTGTCTTTTGATATCGTGAACACTAAGGCTTTAGTGGCAACTGTTATCAGGCCCTTATTATTCTCCGCCAACGATATGTATTATGCCATGTGAGCATGTGAATGTGGATGATAAAAAAAACTTCAAATTCAAATTCAACTTCAACTTCAACTTGTCACCAAAAACACCAGTCCTTATTATACCTCTCTATCTTCCGGCAATATTATGTTCTTTCAAACTCTTTGTGATTGCTCATTACAGCGTCCACAACATCACAACTTCTTTTCAATATAGTAAGAACCCATTTCCCTGCATTCAACTTGGTTTCCACTTCCAGTACCAGAATGTCGTTGATGGTATTGTGTGCTCTGATTCTGAGTTATACAGTGCCATCGAAGATCCAGGTTAGCAAAGCTAAAAGGTGTAACTGTACTATTCGTCGCCTTGCCTTTGTTTTTAAGCAGCTTCCTCTCTTATTGGGCTACCTCTTCACAGAGGTTAATCTCAGTACATTGTTCGTTTTATGCGAAGGCAATCTGTTATCTTCTAGCGGGGAAGCGAAGAACAATCGGGGCGCACATTCTAGGGCGTCCGACAGAAAATCACTTTCAGCTGTTGGTCCTTTATTATATAACAGAGAATCTGGAACAAACACTCCACGCACTTATCCAAGAAAGATGACGTTGCGGAAGAGAAAAGAGGAATGCACACGAAAGATCTCGAGCGAATTACAGTAGCGAAGTCTTGTAATCTCCTTTCCATATGATACCCATATACTGACATACACACATACTCCCAGGAACATACAAATGACACAAACAATATAGGTATAGTATAGGCTTATTCATACGGACATACAAACAACCAGATGGTATAATGTCTGTGAAGCGGGACCATTCGCGAAATTTTGGTGAAAGTTGCTAAATAGGTATAAACAACCCTAAAACCATTATCTCAAACATCGTTAGATATTGCTGAAAGGTGTGCTGGGCGCGGTTTCTCTTCAAACTTTGCGTGAAGTTTACACATGTACTACAACAAACACGCCCATTGACGAAAATGAATTCGTGTCAATGTCACGTGACAGAGTTGTATACACCATTAGGGAAACTTTCCCCTGCCTCCCGTTTCAACGATTGGCGACAGCGGCCAAATCCGAAGGCACGGAACTGAAAGCGAAACATGACTGTGCTCACGACAGATTCACCCTTAGATGTAATAACTACAACAAACAGGGGGAAAGTCGTTATTAATAATTGCTACTACACTTGCAAACAAAAAGGTGAGAATCCTTATCAAAAAAAAGTACAACTAATATTAAGAAAAAGGTGCAGCGATATCACCACCTTAAACAGATATTGTATTGGTCTCTATTCAAGAAAAAAAAGTGAGATCCGATTTTGTTCTTTTTGCTAAGGATGCTATTAGTTTTGTAACGATTCAATATTACATGCCTTCATGAATTTGCAAAAATACGGTAACGTTCATAACATTCTTTACAGCTATATACAGAGAAAGGTGAATTTTCATTAATGGTTTCATATTTAGCATACTACGCATGTATTAACATCTCAAAGCACACACACACAAAATCAATGTTGGAGTCACATCCTATACTGATCTCGTGGAAGTCATATTAAATGAAATAGATTTCACGCTGAAAATCAAAACGACAATCGGTATTAGTTTTAGGGTAAGAAAAGATACATTGATGCTACCCAAATTCACATCGGCGTTTTGTCAACATGATGTTGGAACCGCGCCGAAAATTACTGAGTAAGAAACTCCAAGTGGTTATAGATAATTCCGTTTTATCAAAGTTGTTTCCATCGTGTTCGCACTCAAGTTTTCAACACCACCCTGAAATAGATGATTGTTGTAACAACCCGAATATCTATACTTCTTCTTATTTTATCAACAATACTTCATTGTTGAAATCTAACACTATTGATACTCAGTTTAAAGTTTAGCCAGTCAGGATTACCTTTGAACGATAAAGGAAGATTGCGCCTATCAATCTGGTTTCGCTGCCTAATGAACACACCATGGGCACACAACTTTTCTTCACATGACTTGATAGGGAGCTTAGGGCCTATATACAACACTGGTTGGTGGCTCTATACCTGTTTGCTGATACGTATAGTATACACTGTACTTACTGATATTTCCATTCCACTCAAAGCATAAAAAAGAATATCGTCACAATATTCGATAACAGTATGTATAAGTGGCAGTACTTGAGATTGTCCAATTTACGTGAGATTAGCGCAATGGATAAATAAAATGACTTGACATTTCAAGTAGGCCTACATCATAGAAGTTTAATGACGCTCTTTCTACACCTTTGACACTCTCGTACACAGGACACACATTTGTTATATGCCAATATTCAATATTGTTATCAACTGCGATTCGGTATTGAGGTTGGAGTTGATAAAAAAGGACATGATCATTGATCCCCTTACATTTTACCGTGTGGTTCCAGCAATGTAAAGTGTGACATCACGTAGACAATGACTAACTCTTGTTTATTGTAATAGACGGCAGCAACTTATCGGGTGACGAAAATGTAAAAAGAAAAGAAAAGAAAAGAAAAAAAGGGCAATTTGTCGGCGATATCATAAATGCTTATACATCAATTTAAACTTCACAATTAATTTCACATGTGCAGGCCACCCTCATACACATTCACGTCCACACTTTTGCAATTCTAATGTGCCTCTGGCACAGACAACTCAAGAAAACCAAAAACACTTTTGTTTTCATTTTCATTTCCCCTTATTGATGTAAAGTGTTCGGTCACGGGTATATTGTTTCATCGTGAGAGGAATGACGCTATCAGCGATACTGATAGTTCAGTTGCAATATAGAAAAAAAAATACAGTCCAGCTGTACAGAAAAATAACTTTATCACGATCCCCTTAGTACACATTACTACTGATAAGAGTAAACTGCAATACCTTTGACTGGTTTGTGTTTGAAATCTTTAGCTGGGTGGTTATATTAACGCTAATCAATGGCATCTTGTACAATCACTCCCTATTGCAAGCGTAATGTAAACATCGCGTATTAAAGCTCAGTGTGTAGTTTACTATATATTTTAATCATACATTAACAAAAAAAAAACAAACAAACACCGAAACCTTATCATTGTTTTCTACTCCTCGAATACTCAACAATCACGAGTTCGATATTCCAGTACAAGAAGTGACGTTTTCCGTCACTTTACATGTGTAGCAGGTACGTATTATACCAAGGAGATATCACTACTTAATATAAACGCTCATGCATAAATACACGCCCAACAAGCGAGAATATGCACCTCCCCCCCCCCCCCCACACACACACACACAAACACACTACCCCTCTCTTCCAACTTCATTAAAGATTCGCCCCGCTCATCTTTCCTACAATCCTGTAACAATAGAGTATTTGCAGTTTCCCGACCACGTAACGGGCCAAAGTCAATGCAGGAAGCCATCGGTGAATGAGGAAGGTATAATCTTTAGAATGAAAGGAAAAGCGCTTTTCACCATTGTCAAAAGGACAATAGGGCGTTCCACCATTCACAGGAATTTGAATAGAAAGAGGTCAAGTTACAGTGGTGACGCTCCACGTATACATTACATATTGATGAAGTCGATTGCAAGAAATGGAAGAAATCCGTTACCTCGTCGTCGATATAGTTAACATAGATTCCCTTCCTATAATGCATATCAATTTTTTAATCTTCAAAATGTTAAAATACTTTTCTATGTCCGATTTTGATAAACCTAGGCCGTTTCGTTTGTTACTCTCTAATGAATTTTAACTTAAATAGGCCGCTTTAACTATATATAATATTAAGGTCAGTTGCCAGTATCTATAGAATCTGTATAATATCTGCTATTAACACAGCAACAATAGGATATGTCAGTTATCGTAAGTTAGTTAGTTAGTTAGTTAGTTAGTTAGTGAGTGAGTGAGTGAGTGAGTGAGTTAGTTAGTTATTTAGTTAGTTAGTTAGTGAATTAGTTAGTTAGTTAGTTAGTGAATTAGTTAGTTAATTAGTTAGTTAGTTTGGGTTTTTGTGTGTTTTTTTTTTCAAAGACCCGCTTGGTCCATGAGAGCCTCAACTCTATTTACAGGGCCTTTTCCTCCCAAACGCTTCAAAACCCAAATGAAAAGACTTGGCTGTCAGCAATTTGCGCTGCTAATTAACCAAAAATGTTGGTGTTTTTTTTCCCATCCTAACTTATGGAAGAGCGCGTGCTTCGTTAAACGAAATGCAAACAACACTGAAAACAAGCAACAAAACAGGGAATCTTTTCCCCGGTAAAAATGAGGAAAATTAATCATGTAGGCCTACTTATAGATTACATCCTGGAAAATACTGCGACAATGTATGTCATCGATCGTTACTGCTGCTGATATAGATAAGAACACTCGAAATTGAAGTCTTTAGAGAGTGTACCACTGAATATTGTGACAGAAATGACTAAAAAGAAGAAAAGAAAAGAAAACCTACTGAGTTCCACACTATTCTAATCTGTGAGAGTCAGATTCGAAGTGAAATATTGATTATGGGGCCTACCTATAACTCGCGTTGACTTGATAGAGAAAAAAAAATCAGACGAACATACAGTGGTAGCAATGAATAAGATCGGACTTGAAAGAAGAAACAGGCACTGAAATTTGAATTTGCCAGATGATTTCACCGAAAGTGATATCGTCGCAACCACACATCCGTTACGCAATTTTCTTTTATTGCTTTGTGCGCAAAAAAAAAAAAAAAATCATGAAAATTAAGAGTCGATTTATTTGGTAGACTGTATTATAATCCACTCCCCTTTAGAGTGCCATTGTCATGTACCCGCAGCTAAACGGACGTTTGGTGAGAAAACATTTTGTTTTCTTTTCATTCTGTTCGATTTCATGTCAAAAAATGAAACAGAAGTGAACGAAGACTTGTGCTAAGATCAACAGGAGTCCTATGAGCTAAACCATGACGTCATCACTACGTTCCATTTTCAGCGTGTGGTTTTCACCAAAACACTGTTTCGTGGAAACATCAGAAACTTTCTTTTTCTTTTTAACTTCAGGGCCCTGTTGCAAATGAAATGAAACATAAGCCAGAAAATCGAATATAAGTCTGGCATCAGCCAGTCACTCTTGAGTAATCAGAGACTTAAGTTTGATTTTCTGACTTTTGTTTGAACAGGTCCGAGCCTTCTGAAACTTTGCCATTCTGTTCTGTTTGTTTGATCTCATTTACTTGGAGGAGCCAACCTGAAAATGATTTAGATTAGCCTTGCATCGCAATATCTATTGCAAATGATATATACGAACGCCTTGGCGGGTGATGAAAAAGCTGATGATTCTGTGTGATGTCCATGCATATTATACGAGGCTGATTTCGCGAAATGCTGCAGGTCGGAAGGCTCGTGATGTCAAAGTAATCATAATACGTGTATATTTAATTATCATATACAGGAAAGATCTACAAAACTTCACACAGTATAGGAGTTATATGACTTGCTTATAGTTGGAAAAACACACACACACTACTATACCCTTGTTGCAAGAATGATACACAATCAAATGAGACAATTAAAGGACAAGTAAGACAAGTGTTCACCTTCATATACATGTGAATTAAGAGAATGCAGCAATATCAATTACACACTGGTGAGAGTTTGAGGACAATCGGACAATCCGTTCAAAAGTCATGAATCTTTAAAGTTTCAGTGCCGCAATCGCTTGATGAGAAGACTATTACAGCTTGTGATGTCACTGTGTAGAACGATATAAAGAAAATATAAAGAAAATACTACATATTTTCACTTTTCTCGCATCATAAAAGAGCACTTGACTTGCCTCTTTCAGAAGGCTGGGGGAATAAATTGCCTATATCATACTTAAGTAACAACTCGAGGGACTTTTTTTTTCATATAATGAAATTTCGTTAAATTCTTTTTATATCTTCCTTATCTATTATCGTCTTAAGCATGTGACATCACAAGCTGTAGTAGTCTTCTCAACCAGCAGTAACTGTGCAGAAAACTTTAAAAAATCATAACATCTGAACGGATTGTCCGATTTCCCCCGAACTTTCACGGTTGTGTTCTACTATTGCTGCATTCACTCAATGCACATAACTGTAAATGAAGGTGAACTTATCAAAAGATTGTGGGGCTAAGAAAACCAACTAAAGAGGACTTTAATATCTGACAGCAAAATACCTCTCCAACAGTCGCATCTACAATGCAGTTTTGTATTCATGATTTAAAAAAAGATGGTATTCCATAGGGCGTGGTGAATGTTTCCATTTCATTTTCCTATAACACATAACATCTCCCATAAGAATATGAAGAAGTACCGAGTCGTATGAGACTGGTGTCAGGGCTCAGGAGGGACCGAAAAGGTTGCCATTCCTGCCATTAAAAATGACACTGAAGAGTGAACATCGGGGGGGGGGGGGTGTTTCATCAACGTTTGTCAGCTCTGACAACTTGAATCACCATAGTAACAGTCAGTGACAAGAGCATCTCAGCCAATCAAAACCAAGGATTTTGCTGAAATTGTCAGCGCTGACAAACGTTGATGAAACACCCCCCAGAACATCCCATCTCGTACTCAAAACCTTTTCATAACATCTGTCCTCATTGCTCGGGAGCAAGACACTAGTGATGATACTACTCTACGTATACACGAATCCATGCACAGTCAATGTTAAAGCATTAAAGGGATAGTATGGTTTTGGTTGAGATGGGGATTCATTCAGGTTTTAACTTTCTGCAAGATAATTAGAAACCCTTTATATGAACTCTTAAAGAGGAATTGAAAGTTTATTTGATGCAAATCGCGTTTGAAATGACTGAGATATCCCAAGACAAAGAGGTCCTAATAACGGTGGGTGCCATCTTTTATTAGAACCACTTTGTTTTTGGATATCTCAGCCATTTCATCTAAAACCTGTTCACCTTCATATACATGTGAATTAAGATGCTCGTTAATATTTCATATAATTGGATTCTCATTATCTTGCAAAAAGTTACAATCTGAATTCCCATCTCAACCACAACCACCCCTTTTATTCTGGCTTAATTGTATAGTGCATACTACTTAAGTGTTTAGCTAAACTAATTCTACCGATCATTCAATAATACCTAAAATCTTGTGAGGAATCAAATTTAACTTACGCCATGCATTATGAAGTAAAAAATGATTACAGTAAGACTGCAAATAAATCAAACACAACCGACAGTGTTATCATTCTGGACACTCAAGTGGCATAATATGACCACATTATAGGATTACTTCTAAGACATGATCGAAATCATGCTGCTCAGACTCTGAACGCCCATATAAAACTGATAAACTGTAGCGAGAATGGAATATATAGGCACGAATGGTCCTGGTAACAAAACGGAACCGCCAAGTTAACGCTTGTTTCATTTGTTAATTGATCGACGTTGTAGTGGCAATGTGTCATTTTTCACAGATTATGATGCCTGCATACTGATCACAAGTTATGATAACCAATACATCCAACACCCTGCGAGTTAACTTACATGAAGATGGTGCAAAATGATAGAATATAATCTTCGGACCAGCGTGACGTATAATGCGACACTGTACGTGAATGGGTATAGGGAGAGTATCTCCATGATAAGCAGATATCTGGCAAATAAGATGCATGTTAGGGGCATCGACAGAATACAGTCTTATTTTAATTTGCGCATCTCACTGAATATGTCGATGTAAACTGACTTGAGTCAAGCAATACTGGAGTTTATAGACCCCATAGTAAAGTGCAATTGCGTAATTTCCTTCATCATCGGCATCATATACACCTGTACAAGGGTGCTTAAAAAGGCTTACAGTCCAATCTCCGGAAACCGTGAAATGAGGCATCGTATAGGTACTCTCGTGTATGTATGCTTCACTAGGTAGCAATAATTGAAACGGTCGAGGGTTTGAAGCCTTAGCTCCTTGCCTTAACCCCATCTGTAGGCTCCATATGCCCCCACCTGTAATAACGGGGACCCGGAAGGCTGCCACAGATGAAGACCAGTTCTTGACCTCCATGTAGGTCGTGGCTATGCGCACAGAGGTGGGAGTGGCTCTGACGGAAGTGGGGACAGTGCACATCGCCATACTTGGAGCTTGGTAGATAATTCTCCGGAAACATTTCTTGTATAGCGTTGGAGGTGTGTTGAGACTGGTGGCTGGCTATTTAAAATTTGTCAATTCTAGATCATGTAACAAACTTTGAAACCCTTCTAGTGATGGTGTACAGTTACAAGAGAGGTCGGTCATTGGATTCCAGTGTTTGACTGTTCTTGGGAGGAAGGACATAGCATGATTATGTACATACGTCATCGATCCTGACACAATTTAATCTTGAACTGTTTGCCATTCCCCCATCGAGGTCGGTCAAGCGTGGGTAAACAGTATAAGAGTAATGATAGCCACTTTGCCCTTCATCATTTTGTACAGGCAGGTGACCCTTTGGAGTGGGACCCATCCTATAGCCATTCTTTGAGAGTTGTGACACTCGTATCTTTCCGATTGGTGTTTATAAATACTTAATCTTCTGGCAGCGCTTTGAACACCCTCAAATCAACTTATTTTTGCTGGTGTGTCGTGATCTCATCCCGCGTTGATCGCATACGAATAGCGTAACAAGCGCGGTGTATATTTTTTTCCCGTGGTTTAAACAGAGGTTTATAGATGAAAATTCTTTTAAAATTAAGTGTCTTCACTTTCTGCTATTTGACTGGCCTAGTCCATCTCATGTCGTTTTGAAGAATAAATCCTACATCATTTAATGTTATGCTAACTCTCAACAGCTCTCTCTGACCCTATGAGGGTATAAGTGTGAAGTGTGGTGCGACAGAAAACCAGAGGTTCCTTAGACAGTTGCGTAGGCCCTACTGAATAATTAAACTGTTTAGCGAACCAAGGCGCGTGCATGAAAAAGGAAGCAATGATGCGGTCCTATATTGATCGACAATAGCTTCTTCACTTTAAGCATATTGTTCAGAGGGCCCTGCATCAGTATTCTAGTATTGTCAGGAACTAATTGATCATACACCTGGGACCGACACATTGCTAAACTAGTGTGGCTTGAAAATCTTGTCCAAAAATACACCCACCGAGTACAGGACTGAATCTTGGATCTTTGGTCCTGAACTTTATCCATTATGTATCAATAAAGGAAAAAGTATATGAATAAAGTTTTTCAGAAACCCAAAATTAACATCCTCAGAACTGAAATCTACAGCATGAATAATGTAAAATCGTCAGTAAATTACGCTACAAGACTGTAAGAAGATCCAAAGAGATGCCATAATAATAAAATCTTATATAGTAAGAGCCTGAATCTACTCCAAAAAGTAATTGGCTTGGAAATGAACTCCTTTACTAAGAAATTGTATAATGCTTAATTATTCAAACATTCTTTTGTCAAACAATCTGTGA
Source organism: Diadema antillarum (assembly GCF_040938485.1). Lineage (NCBI taxonomy): Eukaryota > Metazoa > Echinodermata > Echinoidea > Diadematoida > Diadematidae > Diadema > Diadema antillarum. The sequence goes on from NW_027271881.1 coordinate 1,084,162, forward strand.
GGGTGACTACAGCAGAACTGGTCAAGATCCATGAGAGGACATAGAGAGTCTCGGGTCAACACTCCCCTGATGGCTGTTGATTATACACTCACACACATATTTACACTCACAAACACAAAGGCACACAACTCTTACACACATAAGGTAATGAATAAACATTGATAATAGACACTTCTCTGCAACTATATATCCGTTTTTAACATGCGCGAAAAACAAGTGCATGCACTTATCTTGCATACCCTATACCCCAACTCCATATTCAAAACTGATAATGCAAAAGCACGCTAAATCAATCTCCGTCTTGAATGGTATTATGCTTGACTATGCCATCAATGTTGGAAATATTTACAATGCATCACTTGTGCTGAGGACATTTTTATGCACGCCTATAGCTTTGCTCGCTTTAAGGAAATAGAACAGAAGCGCAAGGGAATATGAACTGCCAAGCTCAAGTATGTATACGCATTCGTCGTACACGTGATCGATCACGTGGAATATCGCGCTTTCGCATCAGGTTTCGCAGTATAAACAAGGGTGTCAAAGTACTTGTACGACTGTCAGCGCGGCGTACAGCGGTGACGGCTGGCTGCCGCGATAGATATGCTGTAGGGAGTATAATACTCATCCATCGATTACGCAACGAAGAGAAGCATTAATTTTCCTAACATGTCATGAAGTAGAGGAAATCAGTGAAATCTATAATATTCCCTTCGTTGATACATCGGTCTTTTGTGAAGTGCATGGTTTCGAGACGGAAATTCTACTCCCACCTTGCACCACCATGCACCAAACCTATCCCTCATGGTATTTCCTCCATTTTTATACTTAAAGTATTTCCTCTAACTGGTAGACTGAACACAGTCTCCTGTATCGCTCTTATCCCATGATAATGTAAGGAAGATTCAATGTTGAAATTTTCTGAAGAAGCTGAAGGTATAGCTCCTTACTGTTACAATGAATAATGGACATCGAACTGACCGACGAACTCGTCCCATATCGACACCTGGCCTGTGCGGCCATGGCTCGCAGGACGCTTGGCGAATGCAGGGTGAAATCAACTACAGCTATACAAGTAGTTCTAGGCTACTAAAACCCAGCTCTCTTGGTTGCTCAAACAGCAAAATAAAAAAAGAATAGATTTGTCCAAAATGATCGGATAATCAATAAAACACTACATTTCATTTTTCGTGGCGACCGAATCACATTTCGAGCAGCCCCTCTTGTAAGTTGTATCAGAGGCTACAGAGCTATTGTATTATATGGACGAATGCGAATACTCACCGAGCGCAAAGTCACTGATGTCATATTCATGTTGGAGCTTGACAAAGATTACCCCGAAACTGCTTAAAATCCCAGTCACGGGCAAGATTAGGAGGAAGGTGCAGAAAGTCACCAACCATCCCCATGAGTTCTTCAGACACCAGCAACACATCTTGCCGCTGGATGATGAGGGGATGAGATGTCAATTGCTGGGCACGGCTTGTTATTGATGAGGTGGTTATTAGCTATGTCTCGAATAGACCCTACGTCTTGTGTAACGGATTCACTAACGGCAAAACATATGTGATATTTCCATCAAGCATGTAGTAAACCCGTAATCCTAGGGAGAAGAACCTCGTTGCTGTGGCTAAATGATGATGAAATCAACATGTTCACGCGCCTCGTCCCCTGTTCAAAGACTGGTAATTCTCCCAGCGAGCTCGCGCAATGGACATCAACGGCGCATCAGTGGGCGGTACATCGAGCGCGATTGTCGAATGTCGCAATAACTAGCGATCAGCTGGCAGCCGCTTTGTGTGAGCGGGGTGGATCAGCTGTTTGTGCCGTCGACACCCTCATAAATACAATCGCGCATAATAAGGGTCAATCTGACGTCAGGGGTCATGCGCGAGACGTAAGCCAATCGCGCGTGCTCAGGTAAAAGAAGCCACCAAACGCTGTTGTTATGGTCGGTCCGAAGCTAGTCTGATTTACAGACCCACTATGTTTATTTTATTTCCATGTGGATTATGGGGCAGGTGAAGACGCATCTGCATTACACTCTTAAAATCCTTGTCCACATTTTGAAGCAAATGAAAATTTGATAAGATTTGACTGATAACTAATGACATTTCTTCTAAAAGTTGGGCAAGGTCAGAGGAGAAACCATAATAGCGAAGATGCAGAAGACCTTCAAGCTCTTTGCTTTCTGGTTGTAAACATGCGGAGGCCCAGCGGGGTGACCTCCCTCAGATGCCTGTTTGTTTTCACGCAAAACGTAGGACTGTAGCCTGTACTGTCATTTACCATTTATGAAGGTAATTTTGTGAAGACTGATGGTGTATCATGAAATCATGTTGTTTTGACTGAGAAACTAATTGAACATTGCGAAAGCAGAAGAAAGAGGAGACCTTCACCGCATGTCCCATACAGGCCTCTTGCTGGTTTGCATGTCACGAGAACCTTGGGGCCTACGACGGCAGATGTCATACAAGCAGAGATACAAAGATAACTAAGAAAAGAAAAACAGATATGAGTTACAGTATTGCCATCCTTCCGCCTTACAGTGGTCCTCTTAACAGATATTAACTTACATGACCTTCAATTAGAACGAAGAGAGAAACAAGACTGCTATGATCTCGAGCTTATGGTATATCAAGCACATTGGTGAGAAGAAACCATTTAAATTTTCAGTTTTTGTGAAATGAGCCATACGTACTTTTAATCATACATGTATTACACATCTTTTGAATAATCGATTAGGAATTCGACCTTATTGTTCTGTCCCGGAAGCGACCCAAAAATTACACAATAGAATGCAGAGGCCGGGTCACGGAGGATTATCAATAATTCGATTATAAACATGTCAATTAAATGGATGTCTAAACTTATTAACAACTCTGATTAGCATCAAGCTAACGGCAACATGTCTCACATCACAGATAAGCAATATTGGCAAGAGTCCAAGAAAATGCACGAAAAAGGGGGTGGAAGCATCGGAAACGGATATCCAATGAGGAAGGGCGAAATCAGTTTCACACAAAGTTGACCCTGTCTATTACAGGTGTTTGATATAAAGAAGTCTAGCAATGACAAGCATATCGAGGAGAGAACAAAAGGGAGAGAAAGTTTATGACAGAACGCGAATAAGCCTAACAGAGATAGCTTTGGGCGAGACGTATACAGAAAGAACGTTAAACTGATATTGATAACTTAATTATGTTTGAAGAGTAAGAAGTGTATAGACTTTGACCTGCATTCCGACCTGAGATAATTTACATTATGTATACGCGATAGTTATTTATTAAGTGATAAGGAAGAATGATTATTACTTTGTTTGTTTGTACTTTTCAAAGAAGAGAGTTGAAGGGGTATAATGCAGTGTTTGTCCGTTTGACTTGAAGTATCATATAGGCTTTCATGCGCTATATTTCCGGTCATATAAGGTGAATAATGTAAAACTATAGTTGACAATATTATGAATATTGTCAACTATATAGTTTTACATTCAACGTACAGAGCCCGGTCCTTTTTAAAGCCTTTTTTTTTTTTTTGCTCAATGACATTTATTTCCAGCAAGTAAAAGTAACATGCGATCAATTTGAAAGTGCTAGGGGCACATAGGAGTACAAAAACGTGTGATGAAATGAGTATAAAATTATATATGACATTACATAATACAGTATAGTAAATAGCAATACAAAACCGAAGTAAGGACAAGGACAAAGACAGAGACAGACAAACACAGAAACATACATACATACACTGACATTGACAGGGACATCAACTTTGACTTATATAAAAATTAATAATGATAGGGACATGGGACAAAAAAACAACAACAACGTGTAATACAAAGGGATTGTCGAGGTTTTATATATAAGAGAGAGAATGGAAAGTCTTTGCAAATTTTCTCGACTTTGCATATTTCAACTGTGTACGTGATTATGATATAATTATGTTCCATAACCAAAATGGCATCAGCGCTCAATTCCGCCAGATACCCAATTGCATATAAATACATAGTAGGCCTATATAAATGTAATTTGATGTGCAATTCCACACATTATCAGGTTGATTCTAACTTTTAAAAAGAGTAAATCAGATTAGGCAGGGAATTAAGTAATCAGAACCTAACCTGATTAAAAAAAAAGAAACATAATGGTTTCCAGTCATTTGAGATATTGGTCAATCCACATACTTATTGGAAGAAGCGATGATGCCTTCACCTTACAATCTTCTCATCGGTTTGTACATTGGGGCCATGGTCAAGAAATCATGATTTCGTTGAGCTGTTTTTTTTTAAAACAACGAACCTTTCCTCAATGAAAAAAAAAATGACATTGCTACACGCTACAAATGTTGCTTGATGTGAAAACTACAATTTTCTCGCAAAGATTTAAAGATTAAGATTCAGTTTAGTGGAGGTTAATGTATTCAGGTCAAAGAGCCTCTTGCGAGGTGATGACATCACCGCCTTATTTGCATTTTATCATGAACATTACTCCTGTTGAAGTAGTTAGCCTATGTTATATGCATCTCAAATAGACGTGAATACGTTTTCTATACCTATGATATAAATATTTACTGTGAATAATCTCTGTATACCAGCCCTATACATTATAATTACATGTATATTGTTATAGAATAGTATATCATTTTATACTCATTATTTATCTAGCGATCCACGTCCGACAAGCTTTGCTTTTTAGTGGATCACTATTTTCCATAATCGAATTTATTTTCCGCTCGCCCACGAAGTATTTATACAGTGTTTTTCCTAAATATTGTATATGTTATATGTTGTTCTATAATTTGTCTCGTATATTACATGAACTTTTTGCAAACGTTTGAACAATATTATTTCATCACATGTATACTTTGTACTATGTTTTTTTTTTATTTTCGATGATTGGAAATAAACTATGATTGAATTGAATTGAATTGAATTGAATATACAACGCCCATGATTATTTCTATATCTGTTTGATATCAAGAGCACGTAAAAGTTATTAATAGGTCATTAAATCCAGTGTGTAATTTAAGGTAATTAAAGTTTACTCAGTATTAGTTAAATAGATCAATAAAGTTGAGGAAAATCGGACAAGCCTATATCAAAACGCTGCTATGTTCTGGTGTTGCTGCTTCCACTCAATCCACATGGTACTTACAGCAATACCACAGTCTGCAGATTAATATACAATTAATATGTTTTCAGTGAATGATATAATCATGAAAAGAGCATCGCAACGTGGAGAGCTCTTCTTGTTTCTTTGGATAGCTGAATTTGATGAAAGTTATCTTCATAAAATATTTGCTGTGTAAAGGTTCTTGCAATATTTTCACACTGATACTTGTCCGTATCAAGTATAATGAACACATAGAAACAAAATTAATCATCAATAACAGTAGTTCTTGTTAATGACAACAAACTACTCCATTAAGACAATATAACGCGTTTGAACAAAATTAATTATATAGCTGAATTGCCAGATCTCTGATTACAGACATGCATACAATTATATAAGATTGTTATCAATTCTTGTAAATGGATCAACTGCTTGCAAAGTTGTCTTAGTTGATCCAGTGTTTGGGAATATGTATAAAAGGGGAGAAACCATTAAAAGCAACGCCCTATTCAAAGATGGCATATCACATGATCATGGTACCGCTGTGCATCACTCTGGCTCAGAGAACAAGGGAGAACAAACGACCCCAATATTCCTCTTAGTGTCACCTTATTTTGTTTGTTTGTTTGTTTAATTTTTTGTTTTTTTGCTTTGCTTGTTTTGTTTTTGTGTGGAAGATTAAACCTCCTCATCGTAATACACAAGAGATATGAGCTTTTGGTTTTTCTTAAACAAATATTATATGATATTATGTCGCCACAAGCTGTGAATCATCATCATCATCATCATACATCGTAAACGAATGAATGTTACCATATTACTGTAAGCGTAGCGGTTTTATTTATTTATTTATTTTTCAATTAAGCAGGCTGATCTACTTTTTTTCTACCTCCTTAATTCCTCCCCTACACACACACACACAGAGAGAGAGAGAGAGAGAGAGAGAGAGTTGCTCGTCAAGATGAAAACGAAGAGATCTAGAATTGGAGAGATATAACACGAAGATGAACGTGCTGGGGCAGTTGGTGATAGGGAAACAGTCAAAATCCCCACACTTCCAAAATAATGTAGTCTGAAATCCGAGTTAAAGGGATCGTATAGTTTTGGTTGAGACCTAATTTCAGATTTCTAACATTTTTTTGGTAAGTTAATGAGAAACATCCTATGAAATATGAAAGAGCATGAAATTCTATGAGGAATTCAACGTTTATTTAGATATACCTAATCCTAAAACTATATTTTTGGACCCTACGTATAATGAAGAAGTTATTGATATCATTTATTATTTGAAAGAAGGGAAAAGCCTAGGTTGTGATGGAATCGATAATTATTTGTTGAAAAATATAATTCTTCAAATAATAGATCCTTTAGTATATATTATTAATTTATCACTTAGTACTGGGCTTGTACCAAGTCAAATGAAGACTGCCAAAGTTATACCTATATATAAGAAAGGGGAGAAAAATGATGTCAATAATTACAGACCAATATCGTTATTAACTTCAATTTCTAAAATTTTGGAAAGAATAGTAAATATCCGAACTGTAAAATTTTTCAATATGAGTAATATATTTACGAATTTTCAATTTGGATTCAGAGAAAATCACAACACCACCCACGCTTTACTTACCTTTGTGGAAAAGATTACACATGCACTTGATACATTGTCGCATACAATAGGCATCTTCCTGGACTTTTCAAAGGCTTTTGATACGATTAATCACGGTATACTTCTCTCTAAGTTATCCCATTATGGTATTCGCGGAAAAGCCTTGCAATGGTTTACGAGTTATGTTATCTGACAGATTTCAATATGTACATGTGAACAGTTTTGATTCTCCTATGAAGAAAATAGAATGTGGTGTTCCGCAAGGAAGTTTGTTAGGCCCACTGTTATTTATAGTTTACATTAATGATTTTTATAGATCTTCAGATAAACTCTCTTTTACATTATTCGCGGATGATTCCAATCTTTTTTATTCCCACCCTGACCCTAATACTTTAATTAGTACAGTGAATTATGAATTGAAGAATGTCTCACAATGGATATATGCAAATAAATTGTCACTGAATATTGAGAAGACAAAGTATAATGTTTTTCAGTAATTCTTTAGATAGATTACCAGGTAATGTTATATTTGACACTACTCCCCTAGAAGAGGTTTCGTCTATTAAATTCTTAGGTGTTTGTGCTGATAATAAGTTATCATGGAAGTGTCACATAAACAATATTTGTAAAGTAATTGCTCGTAACATAGGCATAATGAATAGATTGAAATATTATCTTCCTTCTTCGGCTTTGATTACGCTTTATTCAAGTTTGGTATTGCCGTATATACTTGAATTACGGAATTCTTACTTTCACCGTAACAGCCACGTACATAATTATCCCACGAGACAATCTAAAGAATTTCATCTTCCCTTAGTTAGAACTGTACACACTCAAAATACATTTGTTTATACCGGACCCAGATTTTGGAATAGCTTACATAACGATCTAAAAGAATCTGTGAAGTTAATTACATTTAAGTATAAACTCAAAAAATATTTGTTTTCTAAATATACCAGTTAATTCTGTTTAATGAAAAAACCCTTATGTTTCACTTTTCCTTGAGATTTTGTAGTGTGTCCACAGACCTTTTCCATCCCTCTCCTTTTCCTTCTCTATTCTTCCCTACTCCTTTTTCCTCGTTCTTCGTTGTCCAGTATCTGTCTGAGTGCATTTCCTCAAATTCTGTTATTTCTGTCTATTGTGTTATTGTTGTTGTTGTCGTCGTTATGTTTTTTGTGGCCGATTGCATATCTTCCTTTCCGTTCAATTTTCCTGGCACACCTGGTCCCTTAGTGTCTGTGCCACAAATGTGATATGTTATATAGTTTATACCTTTGCATCCTAAAATCCTAGTAAGTATTGTTCATAGTATCAACATCATTATATCAGTGAGTAAAATGTACAATAGTATATAGAAGAATTTAAAATGAATATGTCTTATTGGTATAACAAATTGGTGCTGTTGTTGTTTTGTTCCAGTGTTCCACGTTTTACAAGCGTGGCTTTTTTAGTGGAACACTGTTTTCCATCATTGTGATTATCTACTATTTTTGTTGCCATGACAAAGTGCATTGTTTCTTTTTTACGACATCATTCGTGTATAATATACTTTATATTGTATTGAAAAAAATCCTTTATCAGACGAGTGTAAGGGAAATGAAAAAAAAATTGTATCACTTTGGATTATGTAAAATTTTTCTTTTCTTTTCTTTTCTTTGTGATGATGGAAATAAATAAACTATTGAATTGAATTGAATTGAATATTTGATGAAAATTGGTTTTGAAATGGCTGAGATATCCAAAACAGAGTGATTCTAATAAGTATGGGACTCACACTTTATGACGATCGCTTTGTTTTACCTTGTTTTTGGATTTTTCAGTCACTCCAAACCCGATTTTCATAAAATAAACTTTGAATCCCTCTGAAAATGGTATGCTCTGTACTATTTCATAAGTGTTTTCTTGGTATCTCGCAAAAAGTTAAAAGCCTATCTCCACCAATACTGTACCATCCCTTTAACGGGCCGCTAACGATCGCCCCGTCACTGTACAGGCATGCTAACCTGGAAACATTAATCTGCACATTACTTGAATATGAGACCATTCTGAAGCAAATAATTTTCACACAACAATAGATATATAATGTACTCAAATTAATCCCACAAGGATTGGAACAATCATCCCCCAGCATTCCCACTGATTCCTACTGATTCCCACTGATCAGTTACTATAGACATCCCCTTTAAAGACTGTGGACTGACAAATCTTATAAATATCTAAAATATGTAAAATTATCTGGTTAACCTTTTCATTTTGTAGTGAAGACTTATTGTTACTATTCAACTTCTCCATTCAATTTGCATAAAAACGCAAAAAAAAAATCCCATTTCCATTTTCCCGATATTTTGTGTGTGAAATTAATGCGCTTGATCACTGAGATTGTCCAGTTTAGAACACAAATCAAGACGAAACAGACAAACAAGAAAAAAAAAATAAAACTAAAAGCATTATTAGTTGCTGTCTCGAGTCACCTATGGGGCAAAAGTCTTAGCGAGTTCCATTGTTTCTTCTTGGTTAGTCGAGGCCGCTTCTCCGATGTCAAAGAAGGAGTTATGTAATAATTATATTCAAATTTTATGCACAACCCAATAACAAAAGATTCTCCCTGGAAGCTCTAGAAAGCTGTCCTTGCTTGTCCTGTATCTATATATGCATTCATAAACAACTAATGAATATCAGGTGGTTCAGCCTCAGGTTTAAATCGTTGTTGTGAAAATCCGATTGGCTCATACTCAGAATTTAACATAGAGGATTTATCACACGTTTCGCAGAAGCTTTGAAGCAGGTGAATGAGATTCAAATTACTGAGATCATCCGTAAAAAACATCCATGAATAAGAATATATTATCAAAAAGGATTTGAGTTTATTTTTTCCAGATTAAAACTCGTCATAAGGCCCCTTCAATGCACTGAGCCGGGCACCACGCACAATGTATACAAACTGGGTTTGTGATATCACAGGCCAAATGCTTTTCATTCGGTGCACTCGTAAACAAGTGCCCTATATAGCTGAAAGCTCAGCTCTTTTGTTATTCTCTTCATAGCAAACTACCATTAATTGTGTTCTTCACGGACGGCCTTTTGCCACTCGTTGTTATGGATGAAACCACAAGATCTTTCATGGTTTAAAGTTTCCAGAAAACAATGAAGTTTTCTAGACCACATCGGGGCCAGAGGGTATCCGTTATTACGATTGAAACCTGAGATTATAGGGCCTTCACTTCCTTATTTCCAAGTCTTATCGAAGACAATTTGATAAAATATGTCGGGTTAGGATATTAAGGTTCAGCCTTTGCTACTGAACAATGGTCGATTGCGAATTCGCGTCTAGTTGAGATCCAGATGAATCGTTTGCCCTTAAACTAGCTGATCGGCAAGCATTGTATCACAGATTCAAAACAATTCGATTTCAACGTGTGATTATGAAACTTACAAATTGTCAACCATGCAATTTTTTTTTTTACTAACAAATCTTCCCACCAATGCAATTCAACACTTGAAACTTTGTTGTTAAGGAGTGGAACCTGTATGACTCTTCTTGTTTATCCTTTTTTTTTTTCTTAATCGAAAGACTTCTTGCCGTCATGCTGGCAGTCAAAAGAATAAATACCATGTCATTTTTCCCCAAAAGCTATAACTGATTCACTCTTTCCCTCCAACTATATATCACATATATTTATCAATGTTTTACTTCAATTAATTGCCTTACTTGAAATACTCTTCCTCATACAAAAAGATGTCAGCTTAACATTAACAATTTAAGCCCATCTTCTTCTTTTTATTTATCTATTTTTTATTATTTTTACCTTGGAGTATTATACTGTCCCTTTGATCTGCATGCACGACGTCTAGATAAAAATTAATGGAGAATTATTGATGTCTGGAATGCAAGAACTACAATACCACATTTACTTACAGCATCGGGTTATAATACTGCAGTTTCAAATCAAAAGCAGTCCTACCTGTGAGCTAATGTGGGCACATTTTTTTTTCTTCTTCTTCCTTACTAAACCGTTTCCGTAATACACACTAGGACCTACTAAACGCTGCCTTTCTATAATCAGCCCCATCAGTTCCGCTCTCGTTTCGTCTTATCGGTGACATAGGACTTACAGTTAAGAGTGCAGTGACGTTTCCTTCTACCTTAAAAAAAAAAAACTAAAACTTGGAAAAAAGGGAAAACCTGGAATACCATACGTCCCAACTGAATTTGATATATAGGCCTCTACTTTTTGAGAAGCATTATTCTTCTTTGCAGTGACCGTGAATGGCCTCATCGATCATACACGAAAGGTCATGGGGTCTGTAGTATCAACACTGTTTTTTTTTTCTCTCTCTCTCTCATTTAGACTGATATCAGCAACTGGCTTCGAATCTTTGTGTTACTATACAGATTTGAATGTTAAGAACACAGTACAACGTAAGCCCTACTTTTTTTAAAAAAGTGTCTCACTTGTGCGTGCACTCCATTGCAATTCTACTTCACTTCGTCACCTTTATTTCGATTCTCTTTTCATTTATTCATTCATTCATTCATTCATATATTCATGTTCATTTTCAACAACGGCTATTATGTACAAAACGTATCATGCTAATAAAAAACAATAAAGGTATTCTGAATATATGAAAATATTTCACTGTATGTACATTGAAAATAGCGGGAACTATTAGATATGATAACTAATGATGCAAATTAGCCTGTACATGACAAAATGATTGATAGAGGTCGATAGAGAAAGAAGAAGGCAAAAGGAGTGTTAGACATTGATGGTCAGATCTGCTATAGCTGGAGTCAATAATAGGCAGAGTGTATCCACAAATAATCATTGCGCACCACACGCAGCTGGTATATTGCAATAAAGACAACGCCGGGATTAAACTGAATTCCGGTGACAATAAGGCCATCCTGGTTCATTTAGGTGAAGGTGAAATATGAAACCTCCACCACTCTCTGGGAAATCAGCTGAACCGAATGTATTGCTATGTTCATTAGAATAATTACCCTCATAGTCAAAATCCCAGAGTTAGTTCGTGAAAATCCCTCTAGCAAAAAATTATGATGCCAGGACGATCAGCCCCAAAAGCTAAATACAATACAGTTCGTTGCACTTTCTCGCAGACAAGCTTCTAGATAGGTTTCCGCTACGGAACGCACTCTATAGCACTTTGTACGTCCATATGCATACGTCTGTTTTCCTGCTGAACGCTTGTAATGGTCGTCAATTTGTGTACGAATGACCACCTGTCGCTATGATCCTGGATATAAAGTTTGTCGTTTCCAAAACTACTTCATGTGCTGCTGCGATGTTGCATGCTGATTTTGATTACTTTTTTTTTTTCGTAATATGGTAATGCATCCATGCAGGCAGTAAAAAAGAATGATGAGAAGCCTCTACTTTAAAAGAGAAATTTTATTTTGTGGATTTAGCGAACGTATAGAACATATCAGTGAAGATAGACGACAATTGGACTATCCTCTCAAAAGTTTTGTATTTTGGTGACACCATTGCTAGATATAAGACGGCTTCAACAGTTCGTGATGTCACAGTATACTTCAGTATAGTGTAATGATGTAAAGAAATTACACAGAGAATTCCGCAAAATATTTCCATTTTTATGACGTTTCAATAGGCACTTGTCTTACCTCCTTCAGAAAGCATGCAGGGCTGATGATATCACCCTCACTATATGTCCGTGATGAGTCCAGGGAATGTGAACTTTTCGGTTAAAAAAAGGATTTTAGTGGGATTTTCTTTGTATTGTTCCACTTACTGTTAATCATGAATAGTTGTATAAGTCTTCTTGTTCACCTATATATCAATGCATGGATCTAAAAAAAAAAGTCCATAACAAGGACAGTCCAATTTTCCTCATAGTTCACTCACACAATCTTCCTATTTTTTTCATCCATTTTAACCCACATTTTTAGGTAAATTCCACTTTAAAAAATCTAGTGCGACCTTGAACACAATATCACTCTGTTCATGCATGCAATGAAATATGCTCCTTTTTTTTCGAGGACAGGGAGAGTGTCACTTTTCGTTTTCGTTGCAGCCTCAACGAGTTTATCAAAACCAAGATGTGTGCGGATATTTACAATCAAACGATCAGACTGGCTCGTACATAATAAAAATTGCATTGCATACAAAATTTATCAGTATTTTGATCAATAACCATATTCCATTACCCCCTTTAGAATGTAGAAATTGCTCGTTCATCACAGCTATGGAATATGCAAAGCATTATTTTGTTTCCTTAAAATTCATTAAATAGAGAGAAATTTAGTAAAGCACTATGTGAAACATAATCCAAGACTCTGCGTTAATCAACTCTGCGTTGAGGTTATGAACATGCAGCGGGCTAAGCGATTGAGCCACACGGCTCTCCCAATGACAATCATCTTAATATATGACAATCATCACCAAAACTAGGTTGCATAATTATGATTTTGACTGAAACGGCATAAAGATATGTTCTTTAAGTTTAAAAAATGCGAAACTTAATGGCAAAATTTAAAACATTCAAAAACTTTACGACCTGTTCTATTTCAAATGAACGTTCATTCGTCTGCGTGCTTAATATTCTTTGGATATAATAGTCCTGACGATTGAGTTGCGTATTAAGACGTCTCTTCTGTCGTCTCTACTTGCGCTCCTTTCTCATTTTTCTTTGTTGAGTTAGAATGTCATTATGTTCTTTGTTTCCTGTTGTTACAATATTGGGTCCTTCCTTTGTTCATATATATGCATTTTTTTTCTTCGCGTGACCAACTGCGTGAGTGCACTATTTACTGTTGTTTTTCGTCACCATGTTAATTTCCTGGTAGGCCTACATACTGATCGATGAACAGTGTCTATGCTGTGCAGTAATATTTCACTTTTAGTATTTCCTCTGTATCTTAAAGCAAATACAGTTTACGATGTGTTATTATCATATACTTCAATTAACAAATGCTCTTGCTGTACATTATGTTATTTGCGTATTGTTTCTCGAGTGATCTACTAGCATATACATGTACATATTGTATCGTACAAGCCCCGCTTTTTAGTAGACCACTCTCTTCCATCGCTATATTTACTTTTTGGTCATCCTTTGCAAAATATGCATTGTTTCTCTCATTAATACTTATATAATGTTATGTTTTGCATCATACTTTGTGACTTGTACTTCTTACAAATTATTCGAACATAATTTCCAAATATGTACTTTGCATCATACTTTTTGTAAGTGGAATTAATCTAATCTGAGTTGTGAATTGAATTGAATAGAACTGAATGCAATCAATGTATAGGGACTACAGCTTCTCTTTGAGAGATTGATAACGTATTTCCTGTATGTGCGCTTACAGTACATGTAGTGGTGTTACTATCAAAAGAAAAAAAAACAACAATCCGAAGCCCAAATTTCAGTTGGTTCCTTTTTAACAGGTGTGACCATGGGGCAATCAGATGTGCATCCGGTTACGTGAGATTTGTAGAGACTGTACAAGAAAGTTATTTTTCTATACTCTTGACAATCAACATTACCTGTAAACGTTAATAATGAAGCTGAAAATATTGTATCACACGATTGAAGGGTTATCTTGAGCTTTCTCTTACGGTTCGTCTTACTTTCATTAGTCTCCCGATGAGTGGGGGGGGGGGGGGGGGGGGGGGATCGAAAGAAAAACAAAGTAACAACACCTAAAACAATGTTTACAACCGTAACAACAAAGGCCGGTGAACGCTTTTTCGACGTGCGCTCAAAGCCCTCCCCAGTCACTGTAATACTGAGACCACTCTGTGCCCTGTACTTGCCCTATCGCGCCCTCTTCCTGTCATTGTCAACAATGTTGGTTTGACGATCTTCCTGTCGTAATCACGGAGAGAACGAGCTGAAGAGAGAGCCAGACGGACAGAGACAAGGAAAAAAAAAACATAGAGAGGCAGAATCCTGTGCTAAATTACATGTACAACGAAGAACCCGGTTATTGTCAGTGCAGCTCGATTAGCATTTCCTCGTGAAGACTTTCTTCCAGTCGGATACAGTAACATCTTTAAAAATTGATGTTTTCCCCCTCTGTTTTACAACGCATGTTAATTACAAGACAAGTGATGACAATGGGCAAGTCTTAATTTTCTCACTTCGTCGCCTTGTAGAATTTGCTTACAGTGCGGTAATTTCTCTCACCATTTTTTTAAAACACAAACAGTGATGGTGTCCTTCAAAAAAAAAAGTAAATGTTTCACTGAAAAGAGACCAATGCAAAAGAGAGTGAAAACAAGAAAGAATGGTAAGCGCATTAAAAAAGATAGTAAATGCTATAATTTTTGGCACCGTCATGAAGCTCGTCTCTGAAAGCAGGTAACCGGACTTCTTTGTTTTCCTGTTTGGCGTGGGGAGGAGAGGGGGATTTATCCTGTGATATTCAAGAGTAGGCCTACATAATATATAGGTCTAGAATACAAAGAATATGTAGGCCTACATAATTATTGTGTCACTGTTGTTGATACTACCAGTGATATCATGCACAAGAGGGTGAAATGCATGATACAGGATTCAGAAATGGGATGACGTTCGTTCTTGCAAATTAAAATCTGTTATCCCGAAAAAAGAAAAATTGTGCGTTGTTAAAGGTGAGGATCGTTATTCCCAAATAGAATGCTATTGTTATTCCCAAATAAAATACTATTGCACAAAGGTTCGTTATTCCAAAACACTCAAATTCCCTACCTACGTATAAGTTCGTTTGTACTAAGATGAAGTAAGGATCGTTATTCTAATTTTCAATTCAATGAAATCGTGCTAAACTTCGATTCAACAGAAAGGTTCTATACAAAAACAAACTACATATTTTAATAAATCATATTGTTAACAATATGTAAACAATTACAGTTTAGTACAAACTATGTGAAAAAATGAATACATTCCAGTCTTCAAAGATCCAACAAAATCAGATAATAATAAGATCATACCATTTATGTAAGAAATCATTCTCCCTAGAACCAGCACATGTTTATTGAAATCCTGTATATAGTATGATATCAACTCTTAGAAAGTAACTGATAACTCGTGGTTATGCTATAGTAGTTGCGATCGTGTCGAAGCACACGGTGGTAGGCGATACTATGAACACCATTGATTTTGTGTCAGGGTTTTGTGTATATCTGTCATTTATCACTTTTATCAGCCGTACTTCCAATCGAGTTTATAAACCATGAAAGTTTTTTTTTTATTATTTAGAAACTGTTGTAGTATTTACATGTCTTTGAAATTGTTGTATCAGCGTTACATGTTTGATTTTTTATTGTATTTAGATGTATCTATTTCCTTTTCTGTTTCTTTTTTTGCTAAGTAATTCTGCAATGTTTTACGTGTTGTGTTTTAAAGGGCCCCGATTAAAACCAGCCAATGCTGACTTGGGTCACCCTTTTTCAAGATGTGAAATAAATAACTGAATAAAGTCCAACCACTCTCTGAAATCCCTCCTGTACAGTTCAAAATCATCCACCTGTCTTATGCTCTTCACGTGTGCAAACGTATTACAAAGACGTTCATAATCTCTGATACCGTATGATTTACCCAATAATTCATTGTATGCGGGCCAGTATACGGATTAATCTCAAGTCAACTTCAGCATGCAAAAACACAGATGTACTTGAATGCCGAACGTCCTTCAGATATTTAAACAATAGTTTTCATATCCTTTATAGACGTTCGACACTCTTGGTTCAAAATGCTGAAGTTAAAGGGCATTGCACCGCTATGGTGTAAAGATAATCTCTTCAATAGGAAGCAACCTTTACTAGGAATCCGGCGCGTCAGGATTGTTACTTATCGAACGTGGCGTCTCCAATAGTCGATACTCGATCGTTTGGTGACATCCCATTGTTGCCTCATCTTATCTTTGCTGGTGGTGGGTATTATCGTGGTTGTATGTTTCTTGCTGTAACAAAAGCATGGGCATCCTCAACGTCTTATGATACCAGTATCTTACTCTTCCAGAAGAAAGTTAATCGTATTGTAATAATACTGGCTTTCATGATCTGATCACACATCCATAGCCCTAAGAATAAGAATACTTGAAATATTTCACCGACTTTTTTTTCACCAACGATATTTTCATGATCCTAAGGCCTACGTAGTTTTTTGTCACTTTTTCAACATGATTCAAGATTGGCTCAACTAGATTATACTCTTATAGATTTCGTTTGCGTAATCACAAAACTGCAACAATTGTAGGAAATATACCAAACATATTATTGGGCAAGACGTCTTGGACTCAATGCCTATTGAAACTGGACCCTTAATCTCTCTACTCCTTTAAGGAGGGCTTAAAAACTTATCGATAAGAAAACTGGAAGTTCATACTGTGTAATAGTGTCGAACGATCCCATAATTTAACGATCAATGGGAAAAGTCTGAGCGGAAAGTCTGACATATTCACTTCCGGTGTGCCCACACGGATTCACTCCCAAACGGAAATCTCCTTGTCATTTGAGTTTATACTTGCTTTCATTGACTGAAAATGACCACCTTTCAGTATCTCTGTTTTGCGAAACTAGATGCGCAATAAGCTCTTTGAAGCTGCGAAACAGACGTTATCGATTTTCAAAAGGGATAAAGTTTGTCTCTTTTTTGGAGGGGGGGGGGGGGACTTATGGGACCATGGTTAAAAGACACGTTCGTGTCGATTTTTTTTTTAGTGACACGATTACTTATCTCTTGAAAGCTAAGACTTGACCACTACTAGTATTCAATTTTCATTTTACTGCAGATAAATGATGATATGAGAACCTTCGTTTCGAAGATTAAAATACCACTTTTTGACATTGGGTTGTGTTCTTTCCTTGAAGCCATCTACGCGTATACATTGTTCATATTGTTGCAATCTGTAAAATCGGTTCTTTATTCCAAATATTCACTAATCCGAAAATGATAAGGTTCATTATTCCGAAGGTTCGTTAACACGAAAATGACCAGGTGATCATAACGAACCTTCGGAATTACGAGCCTCATTTCGTTTTCGGATTAACGAAACTTCGGAATAACGAACTGTATATAATACATACATATACTAATAATAATATACTATGTATGATATGTATGTATACATATATCCATCAGGGGTCCACGTCTTACAAGCCAAGCGTTTTAGTGTATCCCTTCATTTTCATCGTAATTATGAACTTGTGTTTTATTTCACGAAACGAAATCAAGTCAAATCAAATCCGAAATAATGAACAAGATCCTTTATGCACTGGAAAACGATATTCGTCTAGATTCAATGATGTACGACATGTTGGTCTTTTTTTTTTCTCTAAAATCTTCGTGGCTGGATAAGTAGCTATTGCAGCATGTGTAGAGTAGTGAGCTTTACAATCAACTTTTTTGTTGAATCTTTCCTATTTATCTGTTGTACCAAAATGAAATTTCGAGTGGGAGATATCTTGACCCTATAATATTTGGTGGACACAAAATCTAGAACAAGAGTCATAGTCCCTGGGCCAAGATCCGAAAAATGGGTTATTGGTACCACCTGAGGTGGCAAAACCTTTTTGGTGTCATTTTGTTTGTCGGGCATAGATATGCTTATCAAGCTATGATAGCATTTCCAAATGAGTAGCTTGGTCATAATAAATGAATTTTTAACCAATTTGGTCTCGTTTATATATTCCTATACTTCTGAATCGAAACAAACCGCTATACAAAGAAGAGCACTATAGCTTCTGTATGTCCACAGGTGTTCTGTTGTAAACGCGACGCGCTTAGTCTTTATTCAAGGCAGCGAAGGGAATATCTAAAGGGTTATGATGTCCATAGCTGTCACGCGGTGCGCTTAGTCTTTATCTAGAACAATGTACGGTTATTATCTAAAGTTCCTAATAAAAGGGATTATCTGTACTGTCTTTATACTACCATTTCAATTAACAAATACATCACTTTTAAACAAAAACCACTCTGTTCATTTACCACATTGCTTATTATAATGTATTGTAGTGTACCGGTACATGTAGGCCCCTACATTGTTTTTGCATTATCTTTCATTGTTGGATGGAAATAAAGCGACATTGGCGTGGTATTAGCGTTTTCACCATAGCGTTTTCACCGGAAAATGATAAATAATTGAAAAATATGGTAAAATTCACGAGGAATTGCTTTTTTGTTGTTGCTGTTTTCAGATAAAAGGATATACAATGTACACTGTATCATAATCTTTGAATATTCCCTTCGCCGTCTTGAATATTAGACTAAGCGCTGTGGACATCATAACCTTTGGATGTTCCCTTCGCTGCCTTGAATAAAGACTAAGCGCACCGCGTTTACAACAGAACATCTGTGAACATACAGAAGACAGTGCTCTTCTTTGTGAAGCGGTTAGTCTCGATTCATAAGTATAGGGATATAGCAACGAAACCAAATTGGTTTAAAATTCATTTATTATGACTAAGCTACTCATTTTGGAAATGCTATCATTTATAGCTTGATAAGCATATCTTTGCCCGACAAACAAAATGACACCAAAAAGGTTTTGCCACCCCAGGTGGTACAGTACCAATATCTGGCCTGGCCCATGGACTATCAACTTCCTGTCACATTGCCGAACATGCTTCACAAACTTTGTCACATGACTTTCTGATTTGCTATCAACAAAGAATAATGCCTCAGTCTTTCTGAAGCATCAAAACATTTTCCACGCATAGATGCGTTGTAACCGATGATATCATGCACTAAATACTATACACAGTGATGCTAAATGAAGTCGCAACCAAATGTGAACAGAACAAGGCCAAACAAATCCATAATATTTTGTTGTGCAATACTTTGATATTTAATGCTGTCTTTTGTATCTTTACGTTTGTCATGACACCTGCCATTAACTCAGAAAGCAGGAAATACGTGATCTCTGCGGTAGCAGTCTACCGTAGAGAAAATTGGTGAAAATGTGTGTGTGGTTTTTTTTAAACCAAATGACTGATGGAAGATGCAGATATTATCAATTCATTTAAGTAAGAAAGCACTCAGCTTTGTTTGTATCTCAGAGAATGGTTTTGCAAGAAAAGCATCCTTACACATTCTTTTTGTGTGATTTTGGAATTCTGCGTCAGTTGCCAACATCTACAGTATATGACTGATGTAATTGAAATAAGGTTTTTGTTGATATTGCTAGTACTGCTGTCGCGCAGACTGTTTAGTTTGTGAGCCCACATCATTTCCTTCTTCACTTTCCCACGATATTATTTAGGCATATGTCTGGCTGACAAAACCTTCTGGACCCCTTACAGGACGCATCACTGATCGACTTTTCCCGGTTATCAGGGCATTCTATGAAGTCCCTGAATCATTATGAGTAAGCATGGCCTTACAAAGGACGCAGTGCCTGGTAAAATAAGTAATAAAATAAAACAGGAATGAATGAAAATGAATGGATAGGGCCTAATTTCCAGCTTGGTGTAGGCCTAATACATGAGGAGATAGTGTGCTGACAGGTCATGAGTTACATGACTTTAAAGATGGACCATCTCTTTTGCATTCCTTCCCAAACAGCACAAAACATGATATACTCCACCAGAATGACAAGATTATTGTAAAGCTATAACACTTCTGTGATTATTTGAAGGTTGTTAGCCGTTAAAATTCAAATAATGCACCAAACGCTCACTGTAACGTATTCTGTGTACTCACAGTTGCATACATTAGTCCTCCTGTGGTTGCAATATGATAGTTATACTTTAAACAAAAGATATGCATGTTAAAGCTGTCAGAAAAGAAGAATTCACTAGCTTCTCCTACTTTGTTATCGATGGCAAACAACAACATACCACTTATGTCAACTACATAAGTGCATCACACAGGTCTGTAAAACTAGGTTAGTAGTTTAGATTTGTAATTTTTTCGTAGTACGAAAAAATTATTCAAATCATAACGGTCTATTTATTTTGAAGAACCCGACAAACAATGACTGACGACTGGACAGTCAGCTAGCGTTCTGTAGTACGCCCCCTTGTGGTGTAATCCGAGGAAGCGGGCACGTTTGGCAGTATTGCTGCCTTTTGTTCGAGGCTTGAGCAACATCTTTAGAGTTCCTCATCATGCAGGTCAAGAGAATCATTAATCTAACGTACTCTCGTTCCGTTGGAACAGTGGTGACACTGTTACAATTTTTGAAGCACTTGAAGTAAGGAAACATATTCAGTTATACTTATGGGATCCCCGTTGAATATGTCATCTGAGCTGATTGGAAGAACAGAGCAGACAGGGGGGGGGGGGAAATAACAATCGATTCTCAGCACGCTGAGCTAAGATGGACAACATCATTGCACTTGCATCCTAAATCTTAAAGATCCGCACACAATCAGTATGTTTGTACGTATTCAAGGATCGAAGTTTTCGCCCCCGAGTCTCGCGTTGTTTTTCCATTTGCCAACGAATCCTAAGCGTTATGATAAATTATGGTGGTAACATATTTCTTCTCGAAATCGACAATGAGACTAGACAAATCTAATGTGAAAGCCCTTGTGAATGGTGTTCCTATCGCCTTTCAACATTACTGATAGCTCTCCTTACTGTTCTGAAAACCTGCCGTCAATGTTGTCGATGGAAATATTGATGACGAGTCACTTTTGATAGGCTATCTTTGTGTGTGTCAAATTTCACCCCCCCCCCCCCCTTCCATTATTTCCTCAGATTATCGCATCCAGCAACTTTGTGGTCAGGAAATACATGAAGTATAAGAAGGTCGATGCGAAAAAAAAAAAAAATGGGTCGTCCGTTCGTTGTGATTCTACAAAGCCAGAGTGCAATGTAAAAAAAAAAAAAAAGAAAAGAAAAAAGAAACCGCTCGTAAAAAGACAAAAATGTTACGCACAATCGTTTTTAATGTTTGCCAAGACGTCATTGATAAAGTCTTCATCTTTTTTGTTGCCAGTGATGACTGCTGCCCCAAAAATGTTTTGCTTATCAGAACAGGATCAAGACATGACAGCAGCAAGATGCGAGATAAGTATTACCTGGGGTATTCTTTTCGGTAAAAGTAAGTACCCCTGGCAGGAATTGGTGAAAGCCAGAAAGAAATCCTGATAAAAATAGTGTGAAATGACAAATAAAAAACTTCTTAATTTTCTACCTAAAGTCTATAATTGTAATTTATATAACCAAAAAAAAAAAAAAAAGAGTCAGATTACGTGGCATATACAAATTGATTACGCTTGGTTTCAAATACCTGGAAACTGAAGCTATGAGTGATAAAAGAATCTTGAGTAATATGAAATTGACAAAAGTGTAATGGGTCTTCTTCTCTGACGGTTTCTTTTTTGAATGCGGTAGAACATGTCACAGAACAGCAACGAAGATTATCAATATCATATGATTGTTGTACAAGGTATTTGATCTACGACGATAACGGATTTAGGCTTCTTACCCCATTTTATACGCGGCTTCTATAATTGGATTATCATCGACGTGCTCGAATGAACAAGCTACAACAGCACAGAATGCTTCAACCCCCGAAGGACCAGACCGGGAAAATAAAGTATCATGGCCAGAGGATTTGAACCAGGGACCTCATGACTGAGGGTCTGTGGTCTTATCCACTAAGTCACGATGGCTCCTCGATGAGGTCCCAATTGAAATCGTATACATTCACGGAAATCTTACGGAAGAAAGGATTCCTCCTCCCTCCCTTTTCAACCAAAACCAATGAGGTTGATTGTCAAACTACATCGAAGCAATCGCCGCATCTCTTGCCCCCCCCCCCTCCCCCATCCACCCGTCGAGATGCTGACAAGTAATAAATCGGGGAGGGGGGGGGGGGGGGAGGGGAAAGAAAATGATTTTGAATCTATGTATGCTATAATTCTACCGACGATGGGACCAGGAGCCACCACAGCAAAGCCTTCAAAGTCTGTTTCCGAAAGTCACTGCAAGGTCTGCGTCTGTCTGTGCGGAAAATCCGTTCATTGAAGTGTTAAAAAAAAAAAAATCCTGGCGGGAAGATTATATCAAAGAAAATATCTACTAGTATATAACTCTGCTTTTGAAAAACAAACAAACGGTGTTCTAATGAGTGATTTGATAATGACATTTAAGGTGGTGCTGCGTGGGATATTTCAATGTATGTGCCAATGACAGACTACAAAATGATTGTAACTATAGCAATCACTTTCACCAGTTGATTATATATACATATATGAAGAGTTTGTTCGCAAAAACCGATAAGTCCATATTTGCCAAATGGAGATATTTGCGATTAAAGGTCAAGAAAAATAAAGAGAATAATAACAAAATTTTGTTTCTTTTGACCATAACTTCAAAAATGTACCTTTATATGTAGTGACCAATATATCATTTAAAAGGTATTATTTTGTACTAAAAAATGGACTTATCGGTTTTTGCGAACTCTTCATATATATATATACATTGTATGTACACACACACACACACACATGTGAATGATTCATTATTATTTTCATCCTTTCTATACACCATGTTATCATTGGATATTCTATGCAGAAGTTAACGCAAGAAGCAGCCTTTTCCTTTCTTCTCTTTAGCAAGAGTTTATACATTTACTACTGGCATTTGACCAAGAGGAACTTGCACTTGCACAAGTAGATGAGAATGGGTCTAGTATGCATAAGTTATTTTCTTCAAATCTAAACAAGAGATGGTGTTACAAGCTATATGCTATCGACATATATACAACAACCTCTGCATGGGAAATTTGATCTCGCATTGAACATGCTATGAAAAAGTTGGGTGGAAAAATGCTTTTTCACCTCTCTGAGTAAAATTTTTATTAAACTGAATATTTTTTTTTAAATTTCATTAAAACCATTCATCTCCAGTAAAGGATAGGCACGGCACGTGATTGAGAGAAGTGATGAATTTTCAGATTAGTTAAGTTTTGTTACCTACAGAAAGTCTGATATATAATGCCATGTGGTTTTTGTGCAGACGTCAATCGATCAGGCATATTAAGCTGTTAAAACCCACACTCTTCAAAGACTTCTATCAATCAAATCAGCGACTTGCATGAGAGCACTTTTAGCTATGTGAAAAAAAAAAGACTGATATGTTGCATGATTTACCTATATATTGCTGTTCTGTACTTAATTCATTTATCGTAATCTTAACAGTAGCCTACATGCAGTAGTACCGATAACTGTTTTAATTTCTTAAATGTAGGAGGAATATGAGTACACTGTACTTGCAAAAGGATTGGTAGAAAGGTAGCAGACGTTTTTGTATACATAACTAGTACAAAATAATGCAATGAAGGAGTCATTTGCTTCTGTTAACGAAGAATGAGCTTGTATATTTTCAAAAATCAAATACAATTGTCATTTCATTTGCTGACGATTAATTACAACGTTCATACAATAACACATGTAAATGTACATCTTTAATTCAAAATCAAGTCATCCTATCATATATGTTTACATTTCAGCATGTTTATTTACATCTTTCAATCAAATATTACTTGGCCTGCATGATATGAAGAACAAAACTCCCCTCTTGCTCTAGAAGAGCACCTTTCCAATAAACAATTTTAGTCTATATTGCAGCTGAGCACTTACACCATTCATTACCTGAATGTTTGAGCTGAAAACATAAGAGAAGTTTCTGAAACAAAAGTGAGAGGTTTACACTGATGAAAAGACAGACAGACAGACAGACAGACAGAGGGAAATAGAAAAATCACCGCTCTTTGGATTTGGAACGAAAGGAGAGTATTTGGCAGCGGACAGAATGAGTGTGCTTGCACATACATGTAGACAAACCCTTAAATATGAAGATGATAATATAGATGTGTACATACATATGTGGTTTGCCATGAATCGCATGGTAAAGCACTGTGCTCCATTAACATGTCAAATGCTTTGCTGCAATGTTCTAGTTTTCCTTGGGGGAAAAAATTTTTTTTTCCAGCAGATGAGGATGCTCACAAACTTATTTACCAAGTAATTCGAAAAAGACACAATTTCCTAGTTGTCTATTTTGATTTTACGTTTCATGAGTACAGACTTTGTTGATCAAATATCTTTAAAAAAAAAACTGCAATGAAAAGGGATAGCCACAGTAACACAAAATACAAAGAGAATCAATAAATTGTACAAGGTAATTGTACATAGAATACATAAGAACGTAATACAAATAATACCTATCATGATATCATGTGTTACAGATGCTTCTATCTCTCAGAAATGACCCTATGGTCTGTGTTGATAAGCTGGAGATATGCATCGACATAACATGGTTGTGAACAGGCATATACACAGTTATGTCCTGTGTCCACTACATAAACATTAGCATTCAAAATGCCAACTCAGTAATGATATACTTTATTCTCAAAATATTGTCAATATGTCAAACTACAGCACACTTGACAGAATTTTAGATGTAGGCCTACTGATATGAAGATTTCTATTGATATTAAACTTGTGATGAGGAAATAATACTCTTTACTAATAACAAGTAATAATATATTTGTTATGTACAAAGAATAGAATGGCTTCAGTTTGAATGTGACATACCCACATACATGGAATGATGGTATATCACAGAGGAATATACATGTATATAAATTGATATACAATTAGGACAAATGACATTAAGTAGATATCATGCAACTAATCACTAGTATTGATGCTGAAAGTTCTTTTAAATACAAATTTTATAGCGCTTTTTCTTTTCATTGGCGTCATTTGTGATAAATAACTCGTTGTAACTTGTTTTGAATGGATAATTATTGAGCAATCTACTTCATGGCAGGTTATATAAGATCTCTATTTACATGACTTATGTGAAAACAGCAATGCAATCAGAACATAATTCAAGTGACTTGCTATCATGTCAGTTTCACTTCCGGGTCTCATGCTGGCCAAGAGCCAAGACAATAAAGATCAAAAAGATGGACTTGTGATCTGAACATATCCTTGAACCACAAAACAGACTTCTTTGCTGTTTTTGGTGATAGTTTTCATACTTTTCAGAATAAGGTGGTAAAACAATTCAAGGTGGTTGAACAGGAACTGCAAAAAATTTCTTTTTACCCCTTCTTTTTAATACTACCACGTGTTCCCTACATTAACTACTAGGTGAGTAGTAATTGACAAATTAAGCTACAGGTACTTGGTGTACTATGCAATTTTAGTTGTCTTCAATTCTTACGGATAGCACAACTATTCTAATATGTTACACATAAACTATAAATGGTTCTATACACACTAGCTACAGATTATCAAGGATTTCAATATCCTAGAAGTGTGTATCCACATACATCTCAAAGTCACCATTCAATTCTGTTCTTTTTTTGAATTACAAGCACCAAATATGACAAAGCTATACATGGTTGACAAAATCTCCTTTTGTTAACAATCTAATCATTAACAAATGAACTGCCTTATACCTTAGGGTACCTACTACACCAACACTTTTGTATCTTCTTTAAGTAAAAATGATGTACATGGCAATGTAAATAGATATCTCAATATACCAAGTTAAATTCATATATGTCAGTTTCCACTCTGGAGATGCAATGTTTCTCAAGTCAGTATACATTTATCAATTCCAGCATATAGAAAAGTCACGTGTTTGGAGCAGTAGAATGCCTTATTTCAAAGATCTGATTCCTAGGTCATAAAGTAGCCTCTTGGTATTACCTTTGCCCTCCAAATTGATGATTTGGACTATGTTTATATTGATTTGTTGCACAATCCAGTAACACTGAGCTCTACATACATGTACTTTAACATTTGGTATTCAATATTTGGTATTCAACAGTTTTACGATGAATCGAATATTCAACAGTCTCAAAAATGAATGATGCTATGTACATTCAAAGACAATCAAAAGGTCCTCCATAAATCAGTCAGAATGACAATCAATTCTTCAAAAATCTTGACGCTTAGTGGAAAGTGGCAAGAGAGCGGAAACTCTAACACTATCACTATATCCAGTCCATGTGCGGGAAGTCAAAATCTGCACTTTTATCCATCAATATACTTCACAATCTACTCTTGAAATGAGTGGTAACAATGCTGGCTCAGCAGAGATTAATGGATGCAACCAGTGCAAATAAAGTTTGCACTGGTTCTGACTTGTATAGAGCAGTTGATATACCCATTGACACGCTGCTGTTGTTTCATATGCTACTAACAACATACTTTATAACTTTCTTTTTTTTTACCTGGTAGTATATTTGCATTTGTATCAACACAGACAGCCATGTAATCAAAGCGTATGTGACAGTGCTGTATGCACTGCACAGGCATCATAAGAGATGAGTGGAATACATAGAGATCTTTTCTTGTCACACATCAGTTTAAACAAGACCAGAGAGGGAGCCCTTTCTAATGAATGGATCCTGACACCTTGCAAGTCACAGTAGACTAAACTGTTGAAACTATGGTCAAGTTTTGGCTGTAATTATCCTACAGACAGGCCAGACATAAAATGATTATAAAGATGCAAAACATAGTGGTCTGGTAACATTTCTAATTCCATATTGCTCCTCAAAGGATTGATGTATTACTTTGTCATTAATGTGAGCACTGCAGATACAATGTAGGAGCATCAGGAAAGGTGGATCTACAGAAAACAGTTCAAAATAGTCATGATATTGAAGCAAAAATGAGAAGTATGACATAAATTTTGCTTTTTTGTTGTTGTTTGTTTTAATAATAGAGAACAAAATAGCATTTGATGAATAATACTGCCCTGCAGTAACATCGTAACTCGTAAAGGATGTGAAGTCCTATGAGAAAATCACACCAGTTTCATGCAGGCAAGGTGGAACTCTGCATGTGTGAGTGATTGAGTGCCTGGGAGGTGCAGTAGGCACTGGTGTATATTTATCATTATATACACGTACATCTTTAGATGTAGAATATGTATCCATGAACCGTTATACTTGATTATCACTCTGTCCAGCAAAATGTTTGTCTTGACAATGTGAAGTTGTATTTGACGAGTACTAGGGATAAATGTGGCTGTGTGTGAATAGAGTCCATTGCATTCTACATGTATATTAAATTCTGGTATCAAAGGTCATGGTATCACGAGAAAGAAAAAACCTGCCATGCAGTCAATGCTTAAGGATACAAAAATATTTACGCAAAGTATGTGCACGTGTGCGTGTGTACTCACATTTGTGTGAAAGTGCTTTATGTACCTGTGTAAATCCAATTAAATATTGCTCCTATGTGCCTGTCACAGGAAATATTAGAATATGTGACTTTGTCTTTATTGGTGAGACAAAGTGACCGCTGTCCCTGATTGCAGATCACCACCTTCTTCTGCTGGCATGACCAACCAAACTGGACGAGAGTGACCGTCCTTACTGCTTCCGTAGGATGTTCTTTGCCCTCTTGTCGGCATTCGTTATTCTGACTTCATTGGATTCGGCCTGGATGGACATGACAAGAATAAAGAACAAGAAAGAAAAGCATGAGTACCTCTCAACATATCAGTCTGGCTTCAAAATTCATTACATTCTTTTTAAAGCGATCCTTAACAGAATTAGAAAATGATGAATTCAGTGACAGCATTAAAAGTAGAACATAAGGGGAAAAAATGACAGTGAAAGAGAATAACATAGTTTTGTGCCATCAGCACACATCATTGTACAGTGCACTCCCATTATAACGAACATGGTTATAACGAAATTCCGGTTCCAACTAAGTAAAAATTTGATCTGCAACATTATCCGCTCTATGTATTTTTATTGTTTTTTGTTCGGTTATAGCGAAATTTCAATATATAACAAGAGAAAACGGCCAGTCCCAAGGACTTTATTATAACGGGAGTCCACTGTACATGGAGGGATGTTTGTAGAGTCTTGATAACACATCAATGTCACTCATACAGAGGAAAGATGACATAACATGGCTACCTCTGTTCAGTCTTAAAAAAAGGAACATGTCAAGAATGTCAAGAGTTGCGTTGCACTGGACAAATCTAACAAGGACCACGTCTGATCTTACTGGTAACAAAAACATTTCTCCTTTATTGAACAAACTAAAGCTGGCCACAGAGGTGTCTCACTTTTTTTTTTAAGCTCATTCATTTGAAGGAAAAAGAACAAAAATGAATGAGAATTGTCAATATGCAAATCAGTTGCGACTTATCATACATGATACCTACTAGTGGGAGAGAGGGCAAAACTGAGTATTCAACAAAAGAAACCAAAAAAAAAATGAAACAACAACATAAGAAATTGACATTGCTATTTCTGCTCTTTTGTACGAATCAAAATTAAGATATACAAACTGATAACATGTACACAGTAACAGCACATGTTACGTACATTTACAGAGCAGGACATCCATGCAGTAGACAAACAACATATATATAGCACTTTAACAACATGCAACAACAGCTTTCATTGCAATATGGTTTTCCAATTCATTAATAAAACATAAAATTTTTGTGGCTTGGTGATTTCTTCCTTCGTTCAAAAAATACCCTGAAATCCCAAACTTGACATCAAATTTAGCAGGAGTAACTGACCAATCACTTTGGCTTTACACAAGGAATTCATCTCTTTGAAAACAACATTATGAGAAAAAAAGGAGAAGAAATGGGCAAATGGTATGAATGTCAATAAGGCATTAAACATGTATCCTATGGCATCTCAACATGGTTGTTTTAGTTACATTAACAGAAGTTGCTTGCGTATACTGATATAACTTCTAATTTAACTACCACTGGAATAAAAAAATACTTTGCTAAAATTAGCCTTTAATCCATGTCAGTGATATCATGGATAATGCTTGAGTTTGTGATATATTTGATATACATAAAACACACACACACGCAAATACACTCATATCACACACAAACATATGTACATATACAGTGTATATAAATATAGCAAATCAGAAAGATATCTCCTGAGAAAGTGTGAAGTTAAAGACAATACAAAAAACACATATTGCATGAACAGAGTGAATATTGAAATGGTTCAATGTACACAGAGTAACTTCTTCAGCGTTATCACTGATCTTTTGAAAATCATTGCCATTAAAGGGACTGTACAGTACTGGTTGAGGTGGGGATTCAGGTTTATAACATTAATAAGTGAGATAAGGAGAAACCTCTTATGATATATGAAAGAGCATGTAATTTTAAGAAGGAGTCAATGTTTATTTGATGAAAATTGGTTTTCAAATGGCTGAGATATCCAAAAAAGTAATAATAATAAAAGGCGACAGGCCACGCCTTTTATTAGGATATCTTTGTTTTGCCTTGTTTTTGGATATCTCAGCCATGTCAAAACCGATTTTCATCACATAAACTTTTGATACCCCTTAGAATTGCATGCTCTTTGACATCTCATAGAGTGGTTTCTGAATATCTCGCAAAATGTTAAAGCTAAATCCTCACTCCAACCAGAACTGTACACACCCTTTAAATTACACCACCACTGTCAAAATCCCAATTTTACATCTGGTTTAAGGGGCTTTTGTGGGGTGAGAAATCAATGTTTTACAGTCCTGTAAATGTCAGAGAAACACTTTTAAACCACTCACAAAGTGTCAATTCACTTGTCCATACCTCTCATGAGATTTGATCAATCATGCTTAAAATTTGATGGGATGTGTTGCTTTGGGGGTTTCACAGCAAACTGACAGAATATGCATATTCTTTATTGGAGCAAGATTCCTCATAACTGCAACAGAAGGCTGAAAACTACGTTATGGTACGTTTACACCTATGTTCCCGACGGCCACCGCAGCCCCCGTTTGCCCGAAAATGTAGTGCGCCATGGGAAGATGGGATATCCTGTTTTTTCCCCTCCATATTCCTCAGGCTTATTCATTCCAGTCTTACTTACAATGAACATGCACAGAAGATGTTTTCACAGCATCTGGTCAGGCTAGACTACATGATATTTTCCATCACATTGCACTATGGACTGCCTCTAAGTTTTGTCACATTTTGTGTTCACCACGTTTTATCATGGCCTACAAGGTTTCCCATTAGTACCGACACTGGTGGTCTGAAATGTGACTGCTGTGGCCGCAGGGAACATGGTTTAAATGCAGCATAAAGTAAGTTCACAACTCAACTAAAACTTGTCGTTTGGTCCTAAGCTTGTAAAATTACCCAATACAACAAAGCAAGACAAAGGCAAAGAACAACAACACCAAAGAACAATCCTTATACCTGCACTACGGACCAGTAAACAGACTTTTCAAAACCACTTCTCCTTTTCCTCAAAGGTAAATAAATGGTAATATAAAACAACCAAATTATGGTTACACAGAACTTAAATTAAAATACATCACTAGCATACCTCAGAAACACAAATCAATTGTGTGCAATGCTGAATATCTGCAGATTTTGAAATTTAGTATACCTGGAAAGGCAAGTATTTATCTGTGAATTTAATAGATCGCTATAAATAAATCGTTGTGCGTTTGCAAGAATGATGCGAATACACATGATTTAAGGAAGGTGTGCCCACGAGAACGATGCAAACGCTGGCCAGGCCCATAAGTATAACACGTGCTTTGCATGTGTTCGCGTTATTCTCCCGGATACAACTTCCTTGAATCGCATGCCTTCACGTTGTTCTCCTAGGCACAGGACAATACAAAGCTTTGAATAATTACATATAGTACTGTTGGGTCTGTGTTAAAGCAATAAAGGCTACCATTACTTTTCCCAAATACAGCATCTATCATTAACAAAGATTATAATATATCATCTACAAATAAAACATAATTATAATCATCTGGGAATTCAAAAGTACACATCCACAAATATCTTATGACGGGGAAAATAATAAAGTTTCAGAAAGAGAGATGGAAGTTTCACTAGATACATTCCGACAAAAAGAATGGAATTCAAAGTCAAACAGAAAATATAACACACACATAGCACATTATATGGTGCTTCTAATCTCTACAACAATCACATAAAGAAAGTTAAAATGCAATGTTCTTGTTGTCACTTATCTGTGCTGTCTCTTGCACTGGTCTCGATCCAGGAATAGCTGGAAGCTTTTCCTTCGTGAATGCTTTAATTGAACTTCCCTAAGCATGCCATGACTCTCTCTCTCTCTCTCTCTCTTCCACTCTCTTTCTTTTTCTCTCTCTCTTTCTGTCTGTCTCTCTCTCTCTGTCTCAGCTATATCATCATGAAATATTGGCTTGCCATAACACAATAAGTAGAAACAAAGTAATTAATTCTGAATGGTACAGATTGAGGGACCGGCATATAACATGCCATCAAGGTTATAAACAAACATATTGTTAAAGTGTTTTGTGACACAAATTTAAGATTGCAGTCCAGTAGAGTCTATGTATATCAAACCTACAAGGATATAATATACCAGCTGAGTGTAAGTAAACTGATAGGTGTAGTAATATATGTATGCACTTGTTCATAACAATTTTTTACTTGGTATCCAAAAGAGTATAGAATTCCAAAAATGCACAATTTTACAAAACAAGACAGAAAAGACTTTAAAAAAATGCATCAGTTTGACATAGTCATACTGTCAAGTTCAGTAAAGGGTGCTGCTAGTATGTTTTAAGTACATTATTTTATTTGACAGCTGCCAGAACAAGGAATCAGAGAGACTTCTGTGAGCCTGCCAGTCACTTTCAAACAGCAGTGTGGGTGAAGGTGGATTATGTAGTTGGGATCTGCCTTGAGCTCAGCCTCATCTTCCAAGGACTTTTAAGTTTTGTTTAAAAAATGACATCCCTGGCCTTTTTTTTTTTCTTTTTTTTTTTTTTTGGTGGTTTTCGATCTCAGACTGCATCAAATTTCAGTGTAAATATTCCTATGCAAAGGAAAGAGTACATATGCTATATTTGTAATATGATTTGGAAATGGTTGGACTGCTCTTCCCTACAAAACTAGAAAAATGTTGCACACCCAGGTAGGTGCATCTTGCAAACTGCAACACGCTTCCCCCGATGTCTCTCACGTTGATGTTGTGGGTGTCATGCGCTGACTGACACACCAGCCAGGTTACTAGTTCCTTGGTTCCCTTGATAAACTTTGCAATCACAAACTTCAAGTTGATAACACACAGTGTTTTATACACATTATCATCAAATGAGTTATCATTTTGAAAGCATGCTGACTGTAAGAAGTTTACTTTTTTCATGACAATGGCACACACTTTTTTGTTGTTAAATAATCACATCATTTCTGGTTGACTCTGGACTTCAATTGTTATTGCTGCTTTATTTCAACATAAGCATGTCATCTACTAACCCCTGCAGGATACATTCATCATTGTACTGAGTTGAACATAAACTTTTGTCTAACCTTTGGGTAAGTCTACTAGGGCAATATTTGTGGCTAATGATCGTTATTTCAACAAAACATTGATCAGATCAGTCAATATTGAATCAACATGAGCTGACATTTTGCAGACCCGAGTGCGAGTGCATCACACAAAAATATTTGCCTGATATGAACGTGATGACGTTATGGAATGTCGTAAGCTGCTGCTGGTCAACAACTTGTGTCAGCCTCTTGGGCATGCTGCTACCAGCCACAATTTGGGCAAGTGGCGACAATAATGTCAAGAATGGTTTTGCAAAAGTCTACTCATATCGTCATCAGCGATAACAAGCGCTGCAATTGTCACATATTTAGTTTTAGATGGCCTGTTTTCTGCTCAAGAGCCCCCACTGATACCTGGCAAAATAAGATCTTGGCTTAACCAAGCATGTTTTGGCCATGCTGACAGAAGGGTGAAAAAGTAAAAGATTGTGATCCGAAGTCTCTCGGCATTTGTACTCTTGATGCCATTGTCCCATGTCAGATCTCACATCGGAGAAGACTTGCACGTGGTGTGTGCATGGGATACAACTACAGACAATTAGGTGGGACTATTCCAATCAAGTCACTGCAGCCTTTCATATCGTCAGCAGAGAACCAGTTCTAGGGCGTTGACGCAATTTTGAGGGGTATTGAATTATTGGTATCACGTTGTAGAGCTTGATCTCGTCTACATTATGGTGTCAATCTTAAATTCTTTTCATTTTCAGCAAAATGTTAAAAGTAAAAAACAAGGGCCTATTTTACCCAATAATTTGAACTATGCTTATATATATATCGCCATTAAATCAAGTAAACTTTTTATGTCATGAAAATTGATTTTTTTTTAATTTTTTTAAATAGTTTATTTATGTTCAATCTTAGAATGCCATAGTGCCCTTCTGGTTTTCAGCTGACGATATGATATGCTCACAGCAGGTTTCATGGAGAAGTACGAGGAAAACAAAAACAATCACAAAATAAAAACCCTTCCATAAGCACACAAACTGGGGGGGGGGGGGTGGGTAAGGGGTATAAAAGCTGGAACATAAGACTTGTGTCAAATAAAACCTCGTTTGCATTTATTTACGTTCTCTTCCACTCCATTCGTTCGTTGGAGAAATCAGTTCTGACACACATCTACCATAAATATTGTAATTGTATAGCTGTGGTATATCACACAAAGAAAGTCAATAATGAGTTTATATGTGTGTATCCTACATGCTCTTTTCTACGGCTAATTTCCAAGTACTGGTACTTTCTACAGTGCAACTGGTCATTATGAAGCTGTTTACACACACACACAAAAAAAAAAATCAAATGGACGAAGGAATGCTTCAAAGGTGGAATGACTACTGAAATTTTAGATCTGAGATAGCAGCAGTTGTAACATCAATTTTTGAAAGTTTTTTTTTTTCAATTTCATAAAATGTCTACACTGTTGTGAAAGAATGCGGCTGGCAACAACAACATGGTAAGTATCCATTTACCTTGTAAACTTATTTCTACTTCTTCTACATCAGGGTTGTACAGTTTTAAACCATGCAACCCATATGTTGAATTTTG
The DNA here is from genome assembly GCF_040938485.1 of Diadema antillarum. Lineage (NCBI taxonomy): Eukaryota > Metazoa > Echinodermata > Echinoidea > Diadematoida > Diadematidae > Diadema > Diadema antillarum. Next base: position 1,118,716 of record NW_027271881.1, read on the forward strand.
CTCACATGAATACATCAGCATAATGTAAATTTCTTGAAAACATTGAAAGATTCCCCTTGAAATATTATTCATTTGTCTCTTACGAAAACCTCACCCCTACTTTCCAAAATGATGCATAGTCTTCTTGGTTTACATATGAGTAAACATTAAATGATGTGAAAACAGACTCACATTCCAAAAGGTAAATTCAGCCAGTATCCAGGAGTACTGATGTATATTTATTAACTTGAATCCCAGAATATCAAACTCCTGTTCATTTGATATTTCTTTTTTTTTTTCTTGTTTGTGTTTGAATGTACAGTTTACTTCTTGTGGGAAAATGGCTTATCTTGAAATGCAGCCAGTGGGAAAAAAAAACAGATTTGTCAAACCAATATTACATAATTACCTAGAATATATTGTTTTCATCACTATATATATCTTAGCATTTACAAATACAATATTTCAACATGCATTTATACATCTAAATCTCCTACATACAAACATCAATAGGATGATAGTAACTCACAATAACATCAAATAATTCAATTATATAAAGACATTTATATATTCCACAACTGTAATTCAACATACATATACAAAGCTTTGTGGTTAACAGCATTTGTCTATGCTCGACTATGGTTACACATTCACAATTATTACAAAGTATGGAATCAAATATCACTGTCCATTGCTATGATGAAAGACTGAAATCAAATTTCATACGATATCTCTATTTCTATAAAGGCTGGACTATATATTGCAGAATTTAACATGAGTTGACTCCCAGATATGTTAATTCAATTATATCATGATAAGAAAAAAGAAAATGAAGACTGCACACAATTTTTTCTTTTTTTAACACATAGAGCTATGACTTTAGTCAAAAGTAAAAATATTTGCTCACCATACTACATGACATACCCCGTACTTTACAACATATAGTTAACCTGCTGCAGGGCATATTGTTGCCGTGCTTAATCATCAAAATTTAGTGTGGATTACAAGACACGTTCAGCTATCTACAACATCAACACTCGCAGTAACCACCTATTTCTTGCGTTGCAATGTTCCACAGTAACAAGCAGAAAGCATTTAAAATTCACCATAATTGGAATATGACATTGAGCACTAGGTTTGTATAGCAGTTTGAGTATGCCAAGAAAGTATGACGAAGGACACCAAACTAAAGAATTTTTAACGAGTAATGAAGATATTTGAGGACTAATGCATATTTTCTGAATCTTTTCATACATGCGAAATGTAATTTCACAGAGGATACCAGGACATACTGAATATGTGTCTACTGAAAAACACTGAACACAGCTATATAGGGACATATGCAACATGGTTTTGACACATTTACATATATGCAGAATCATGGGTGAGGTGCTGAGTTTTTTAAATGAATTTTTCACTTTTCTTTCCAGATTTTAGGATAGCACACAGCGGTCTGCAATGAATGAACTCATAAATAATGAATACACAGGAATGATCGTTATTTGCTCATCACCTTAAAAATAGCACTACCAGTAGGGGAACATTATTATAAGTTACATATTAGCATGGTGTTCTTCAAGTCCCATGCCACCAAACTGCTTTTGTTGAGAAGATGGTTACGTGCAAACATCTCGCATTATTATTAATGGAATAGGTAGGGCAGTTCTTTTGTAGAGTTCATTCATTGTCAGGGCTATACAATATAATGTATGATATATAAACACACACACCAACACTCACACACATACACACATAAACATACACATGTATGTGAATATAGACACACACAATGCAGTAAATAACAATATACATGGGGATGCACATTTGCATATAATATACACGGAAATGGACTGAGATGAAAATGTGAAGAGATAAAAAATCATGTTTTTGTGCTCCGCTCTGTCCAAAACATCAGGTAAAACAAATATCTGGCATGTTTTGTCGCATATTTCTGTGTCATATTTTGAAATGCTTTGATTTCAATTTTTCTGTAGGATGGTAGTAGCTCGCTTGTTGGCCAAATCAATTCGGGCGTCATTAAGAGATGCCTGTAGACAAGGGGGAAATGGGAGAGTCACACAAAAGATGGAAGGTTAGGTTAGGTTAGGTTAGGTTAGGTTAGGTGAGGTGAGGTTATGTTAGGTTAGGTTAGGTTTGGTTTGGTAAGGGTGATGACAAGTGAAGAGGGGGGGGGGGGGGGGAATGGGACGTGGGGTGAGAGGTCAGATTGCATAAGAGTAGTGTTAAGGTGGACCATAGTAAGATGACAGATGGAGGGGACAAAGGAGAGAAAACAAAAACAACAAGTAGAACAAGAAGGATTGGACATACATGTGTGAGTATACAAGCAATGCTAATACTGAGTATTATAAAGTAGCTCGTAATAAAAAAAACCACAAACAGTATAACCTGATAACATCTATCAAAAGCAGAACATGATTTATTGTTTTGAATATACGTATGCACCTAAAATGTGTGTATGCAGTTTTAAAAAAAAAAATCACTTAAAAGATGAACTTCGAACTTTTTAATTACCAAGTTTTGTTCACCCCCTCCCCCCCCCCCCAAAAAAAAAAGAATGACAATAATATCCCTCCTGCCAATAAAAAGGGGGGGGGGAGAAATTAGAAAAGGATTGATAAAGCAAATTAAAAAAAAAAAAAAGCTTTAGAATGGTGGGGTAGAAATGAACTTGGACTGTAGCCAGGTTTAGTTAGTTTTGTTTTCTTTCTGTTTTGCTTTGATTGCAATATCCCTTGTTCTTAGAAGCTATGCAGTTTAAAATCTCTCCAAATGTATCCACTTGACTCTGTATTGCTGATAAAATGGTAGTTTCCTCACAAAACCAATGATCACTGAGTTGGTCTATATGAGGGAAAAATCACCAAAGGAGAGGACTTTTGTGGCATGCATCGGTTGCATACGCAACATTAGAGCTTTTTGTTTTATCTCTGTTAACTTGGAAGGGAATTTGATTTGGCCCTAAATCCAAGACCATCTTCTCAAACTATTAAGTTCTATTCAATATCACTTATTCCAATGGGGTTTAAATCACCCAAATTACATATCATTTTAAGGCTGATACTCGTGTTTAAAATTTGACATACCACTACCAGTGCACTGAAGATCTTATCTGGCAAAATTTTGTGATTTTGTGATGCAACGTCACATAAGACTTCTGCTATGGAGTAAGACGCAATATCTAAAAGTTGCAGTGCTGCTGCATCACTGGTGTAATATCAAACTTTAAGACATTTTGTGAAGGAATGTTGTTGTGACTGGGGGTACAAACATGTATGTACTAGATTACAACGAACAAAGAAACAAGTACTTGACTGTCTTTACCACATACAAAAGTTTTCTCATTATGAGTTTATAGTTGATAAAGTTGCGAGCTTCTCACATATATGGCAAGCCACAAAATAAACATTGTGATAGATGGACAGATCAGTTATGTTAGTCATAAATACATTACGAGCAACACTGACACAAATGTACTAAAAGTTGGCACTAGTTCTTTGTTCAATAAGAAATGACATCCAAAGACACCCATACACATAAACACACAGCATGGCTAGTTTGCTAAATAATAACAATAATTAAAAAAAAAACACAACTAATCCATGTTCTTGGACATTATAGATATCAAACACAAAATCAATGTCATGCACTGATTTTCCATAGCACAAACTTGCTAATCTTACAAATCTTACATTTACATCCATAAAATGAAAGCACAAGCAGAATAAATGTTTCCATGTGCATATTCAGCATAAATGTACAGTATGTCAGCATGCATACAGCTTTGATTAATGCAAACACATATTCAGAGCTTTGACTAGAAGGTAGTTACTATCAGAGAGGAAAGCGTATACATTATTGACGAGATGAAGTTTAAAAGAAAGTCTACAATGGATCATACTGAAGCCCTGTAAAATATTGAAGAACACAGAACCTGTATCATACCGTGATGTAAACAAGCAAATATGTGCCTTTACATTTTTAACTATGATTAAATCAAGTCCAGTCCCATCCTACATTGTTTAACTCAACTTTACCAAAGAATTTGACTTTTAAAATTTAGTTCTTCAAATACAGATCAATATAACAGGACAATTTAACTTCTTTGATATCAGTTCAGAAATATAGAAAGAACAGTCATCTTGGGAAAGCATACTACTCCTGATAGGACACTGGTAATGGATTCATGATCTTCAAGAACTTAAATCGTTCACGAGATTCAATATTATTTTCATTTAGAAATAAAACAGCCCTTTTACAACACGGGATATAGTCATAATAACCTATGGCATCTATTTTCAGGAAAACTACCTCCCTTATACCCCCTTTTTCTTGTTTATAAGTGTGGCAAAGTCAGTGTTGTTATGGGGTCAAAGCAAACTTAAGTGTCAGATTATTTGAGGAGCTTGCTAGCGCGACTATTGGCAGCAGCGAGGCGGTCCACATTGGAGGTGCCCTGTGGATGTTGGCAGTATGAGATGCGGAGTGAGGCAGGGTCAAAGGTGAAGGGGCATAGGAAAGTGGTGTGAATAGTGGAAAGGGTGAACGGATGAAAAAGGGTGAGATGAGATAAAAAAAAGCAAATGACAGAAAACAAACAAATGAGTGTCTTCGTGAATATGATAACATGACTAAAGAGAAATAAGAAAAAGCAAAACATCAAATGTCACATTTCATGATGCAAAAATATAAAGACTGTTTTGTATTAAAAAAAAAATGACCAAGTAAACACTAGAACATGCCATCCAGGCTGAGATGACACGCTTGTAAAACTTGTCAATTAATATGAGCACCACCACCACCACCAAAAAAAAAAGAGAATCAATCACAAAAGTAAGGTAAAAAAGATCAGAAGCAAAATCTAAAGAAAACCATTCAAAAGTAATGTCACATATTCATCAGTGATAAAAAACTTATCAAATCATCATACAGTACATATTCACTCTCTTGCAAATATTCACATTCAACAATCAACACGTAGACAATAAATTATCTTAGGGCTTTCACAGATTTCGTACGATGTTTTCTGCAATTTTTGTTGGGCAAAGATAAAGGACCTGTTGTACATATGTGACCCGCTACAACAAAAGGATCCGAAAGTCGGGGGAGGACAGTTTTCTGAAAATGGCATGACATTATTCCCTTACTCTTCTACTTTAAATTCATATATAGCACAACTCATAAAAGTACTCTGTTGTGGAGATATCGATGATTTTATTAGCGCATGTCAAGTGGTCGAGGAAATTAGAGTTTCGAGAAAAAGGCCTTCAAAGTTTTCCTTCCGACGCTATCATGATCAAGGGGAGGTGAGACAGTTTTCATCGCTTGACAATAGAAGGCATGCTCCTAGCGACCTCCGCGATGTTCATTCAAGCTTAGCGCCAGCAGTCTACCCATGACCAATCAGTAATCAGGACGCCACACACTGACCAATAAGATCATTCCCTTGTTGCTAGGGGCGGAGTCTATCTGCGGCGCTAAATCCAAATCTTCAGACACGTTTCTGTTACGTTGAAAGTCGGAAAATCATGGCTCAGAAAAATGCTGATTTCTTGCCTTTCCTTTGATCATTTAGCTTCGAAATTTCGGCAGATGATAGACAAAACATTAGACTACAAAATTATGCCAAAAACAGAAATCCGGTTGTTTTGACCAATTTTCATGACGTGACTTCAAACTCGATTTTCTCGGCTCAGCCATCAGCAACTTTAGGATCCTTTTGTTGTAGCGGGTCACATATACAGCAATAAAACTTTCACATGGTCATTGCAAAGCAGTTTAAAGTTTTATGAACTGAACAGACTCTGTCTGTCTGTCTGTCTCTCTCTCTCTCTCTCTCTCTCTCTCTCTCTCTCTTTTATATAGATAGATATATCATGCAGAAATTGGTACCCTCGGATACCAACTAAGACTTTGCCATTTAATTGAAATCTTTTTTTTTTCTTCTTTGCACTGTACCCTGGGTTACCAAAGAATGAGTGAAAGTAAGTTTTAGCACTTTATGCAAGATGTTGATTACTTTATCCAATAATTTACAAAAACAATCTATGAATTAATTTCTAATTATGGATCAATAAATCCTGTAATTTGATATTTTCTGATTATGGTCCCAAACAGTATGACACTAATGCCCTGCTGTTTAAATGCATGTGCAACTAAGAAGTGCCGTTTAGCAGCAGCACCACCAATACACTGCACTATGCATTATTAGTCCACAGACAGAAAAAAAAAAGTAATCATGGGCTGAGTTTGCGGATTAAAATCATACTTGGAAAACTTATACAAAAGTGCATTTTGATTATCATATTTACATTCAACACGTCATAACAGGGATGAACTGCAATGGGCATCATTACTGCCTATTGTTAGAATTTGGCTGCTATGATAGCGGTGTCTAACGGTACATCTCCACAACATGAGATGGCACTACACAATGCCGAATATCAGGGTGTGACCATTCCCCGGGTTATGGCAAGCAGAATCATTTACAAAGAGAAAACCATACCATCATGATCCCTGCATAGTGACTTTTTAATTCAATTTGTGTATTAAACCTAGAGTTGGCAAATGGAAAAATCTTGCATGATTATCACCTGTTCCTCCTATAATGTACCATCTCATCCTCCATCTCCATAAATGAAGACTCCCACTGAAAACTAATCTCATTTGTGCATCTTTGTGATTTGGGCTATGTGCACAAGTTCATAAAATAGACCCTACACAGAGCATTTGTTGGTAACTTTTTACCACTGGAGTTCTTTGCACTATGGTCTTTAAACTCTGTGTACTTGCAAAAATTGATAAACATATTGATAACATACAAAAAGATTCATATGACAGCGTTTCTTTTAAAACATCCAAATATATGTGCAATAAGATGTCGCTGCTGTCAAATTGAGGTTTGACTTTTCCTGACCTAATGCACGCTTGAACATGTGTGCATGTGTGTGTACTTCATGAGCAGTGCTATATTTTGTGTGTACAAATTTTGAAACGATAACAGTTAAAAAATGTCATATTATTCAACATGCAATAGTGATATTGAACGGTGCACGACAATAAGAAAATGACTTTAAAAATGAAATTACAGATAGCCTACATGTCCATCAAGATGCCTCAGGGGAGAACATACAAGTTTGATTTTAAATGCAGTTACTTTCAGTGCCCAGGGGGTAACAAAACAACAAACTTGCAGGCTACATATTTCCCAAAGTGTCACTTCTTTAGATGTTTAAGACAAGACTGTAATGATGAAGAGAGTGTCTCAATCTCACCTAAAGTGTGTAGGTGCAGACATAATACATGAAAGCTGTAACAAGTTTTTTTTTGTTTGCTACACTGGTAAAGAAACTGGTTTTACAACATCCCTGACTCTGTGTTATGTGTTTATTTATTTATTTGCTTTTTTTTTGTATTTTTTAACGGGAAAGGGCAAGTGCTAGTAACTCATCTACATTTTTGGCTTATTTGGTCATTAAGTTGAATTTGTTACACTTTTTTTTTTTGGGGGGGGGGGGTAGAAAATTTAGTTTAGACCACAGACCCCTGGAAGTCTACACTCAGTAAAGATCTTAAATTAAAGAGATGCAGAAATAGTATGCAAACCAACCATCTAGTGAACAAACAAGTCGTAAAAGCAGTAGCTGAGTCCTTGGTACATGTACTCAAATTGGCTGAATATAATTTGGTTCCACAGTAATTTAGTGCAGCTCATCATGAATCTGTGCATGCCAAATTATCTTATGTCAAAGAGTGAACGGTTGGTTAGGTTCAGTGCAAGGAAAGGTCATAAAAGCCAGCTTCCCAATTTGTATCAGATGTGAAGCCACTCATGATGAGGAAAAAGAATGCACTGTGATTTGCTAGAATAGTGGCTAGAAAACACCACTGGACCCCAGATTGGCAATAACAACTCTGATTTACATAACACACAGATTAGAATACCGTGACAGGAGTTGAAGTGAAAGATGAGTGTAAACTTAATTGCACTAATGCTCTGGTTGAGCCCGCATGAACAAGCCCTTTCAGACACAGAGGTGTATAGTATTTGTGGACGCTTGTCTGCTTTTCTACTCTGATCTAAAGTCAATGATTTTAATGAGAGAACATTTGAAAATGTTTCTGGAAATTGACCAAAATGTTTCTGTTCATAGTTGTGGTTCTACCTCTTACTTTGAAGTGTTACGGTGAGCAGAAATGACAGTCATAAAGTTTTGAATGTTTTTCGACTTGACCGTTCCATCTCTAAAATAGTGCCTTAGTTCTTAAATATTTATTTTTTCATCAAGTCTGTTGCAGGCACAAATTAAACATCTTTGTGCATGCAATAATACACTTATAAAGGTATGAATCAATTTGTGTCATAAAACCTCCATGTTTCTTAATAATTGTCCAACGGAAAGTAGATGTGAGGTTTCCTCAGAAAGAAGTTTTGATACTAGCATCCTATATTGCAATATCAAAAATCTGACTATGCCCTACAAGAATCCAGGAATGTTTATTTACACATCACAAACTGAAGGCATGAATATAAACAACATCTCAATTTTAAACATAAAATCTTGCATGAGATGATAAAAACAATGAAAGTGATTTGACTAAAAGAAAAAAAAAGATAGTAGATACACATTACATGGTGAACCATAGATAAAACATATCACATTTACTGGACATTGACACACACAAACACAGACAGTCATACAAAAAGGCATTCTTCTGTTTTTATTGGAAAACAGTACATTTCTTTTTTTTCATTTTGTTTTCAACATGATTGTCTAGAGTTTTCACTAAAAATTATTCACTAGTACAAAAATAAGTAATTGCATATGCTACCACAAAGAGTAAGTAAAATGAAAAAAAAAAACCCTATGGAAGAAACAGCAAAGCTGTACACTGAAATTGAATTATTGAGTCAATCTGTTAATCACTGCAACATGCAGAGCGACAAGATAAGAGATGAGATCGCAAATGCAATGCTTTCAGACCTTATCATCCATAAAGACTGGGGAAAGTCCCTGTGCAAATTTCTGTCTGGTGGTTTCTCAGGGATTCAGTTCCCTTAATAGATATATGGCAAAGGCACATTATTGCCTTGCTCAAGCCCCTGTGAATCTCTCTGCATCTTACCAAAGAGACTTTGATACAGTATTACCTATTTCCTGCACAACTAGCAACCCAGCTTAAACGTTTTTGGTTTCAAAACAAAAGTGACATGTGAGCTGCCATGAGAAATGAAGGAATTTAGCAGCATGCTTTCCAAATGCCAAAAATGAAAAGACTGTACACTGACATATTACCAAGCCTCCAAGAGATGGCAGGAGCATGCATGGCAGCCATGTCTAAAACAATCACTGTGCTTCACAAATATCTCAGTATGCTGTGAAACAAAAGGAAATGATCTCACGGACTGGAGGAAAGAAAGCGGGGATTACCTTGTGTGCGATGCGATCCACCTGTCGGTTCTGGGCCGAGATCTCGCTCTGCATGTCTATGGCCATGTGACGCAGATTACCCACAATGCCGCTGACCTGGGTCAGGTTCTCATCCATTTCATCCTCACGAGCATCATTCGTTATCCTATTTCACATGGATTAACAAAAGAAAAGAAAAAGAAATCCAGAGTGAGGAAGATGTCAATAGGGCACTCATCACATGAATTCATACAAACTCATCTACACGCATCCACTCATATCCACATATACAGCGACAAACAAACCAACACACACACACACACACACACACACACACACACATACACACACACACACAGTCCAGTGGACAGACCAACAAGCAATGTACCCACAACTAGGCAGGCAGGGGGGAGAAAGGCATCATAGGACCAATCAATTTTACCCTATAGTATAGTGAAAGTGGTTCCATGACATTTGTGCCTGCGACAATTGCTCTCATGAAACATCTGCACGCTAAGCCAAACAAAAATTCTACCTGCACACATAACCCTAACCCTAACCCTAATTCTTACATCAAACTAAACCTCAAACCCTATCACAACCACTAATCCTAACCCTAAGTCCTTGGAGAAAATAAGACCGGAGCAAATGTCGCAGGAGCAAATGACGTGTCACCAGTGGAAGTACATAAGAGAAGTGCTGTATGAGAACATAGTGAAAATGACAGGGGAAAAAAACCTCATGGGGCTTAATGCCTACCTGAACTTCAAGACAATCATTTGACCTTGATGCAACATCCCCTTTGTGCCCTAAGGTATGTCATTAACAATATTGCTATGAGATTTCGAGGCCCTGTTTACATTCATTCTCTACTGATGACAGTGTCTACACACGGTACAAGTTACTTGTCTTGTGAATAGATTAATCAATAATTGAAAAAAAAAATATCGCTACAAAATTTTCCCATAAACATTCATTCTCTCCCAATGACAGTGTCTACACACGGTACAAGTTACCCGTCCTGTGAATAGATAAATCAATAACTGAAAATGACGATGAATTGGCCTTTCAGAACCAAAACCACAGCATTCCACTGGGGCAATATGCCACTTTTCTCTTGCTTAAAATTGATAAAAATCTAATCATGCATCTTTTTCAATAGGAAAATGATGAAAATGTAGAATCTTTTTTCTTGGTTCCCCATACAGTATAATGAGGTACCCCTGGAAGTATACAGTTCCTCCTTTATACCTGGTCGGTCTTTTAACATGACACCTTGGTGTACCAACCCCCAATCGAGAGAAGATGATTTGATAATCAGTACATCAGTACTTTCTTCAGTCCTTTGTGGTTCCTTCTATAGAGACCTGGCTGGCACTCTCCCCAATCCCCCCCCCCCCCTCTCCCCCACACAGTGGGACACACATGCAATTTGGAAAACATTACATACTGCACCCCAGATGGAAATTCCTGTGTAGAATTGACAAAATGTAATTATGCCTACGCAATGAAATTAAAATGTTACTTTCCCAGTAATGGCAACCCCTCAAGAAGAAAATAATCAGTCAGAACAGCTCAATGTTCTTTACATTTCTAAAAGTTGTCTTGACGTAAAATATAAAAGACTTGGCTGCACTAGTTCTAGATCTGGGCAAGAAATTTGAAACATTTACACAGGTTTGGCCTTTTGGGAACTCTATCCTGGAGCCACTAATGTGTTCCCCCTGTGACTAAATATTACTTCTACAAAGTTCCATTGAATCTGGGCATGTCTTTTGTAGGAAAATATGAAAATGTTATGGACATGTATTGCATAGAGCAAAAGAATTTTTTTATCCTCTACTTCTGAGAATAATTTCAAAAGAGAATATAAAAAACATTAATGATGGGTTCAGAAGACTCTGATGAAATTTGATAAGTCTGCAGAATACCAGATGCAAGGAAAAAAAAAGTAGTTACAAAAGTATTCTAGAGCCTTTGGCTCAGGCTAGAGTAAAAAAAAAAAAAATCCATCACTGTCTCACTGCAGCAAACCAGTCACCATCCCTGACTTCTTTTATTCACCAGAAAGCAACCTGCCTCCCATACCTGCTGCTACTGCTGCCTGCTGTATGATGAAACCTATCTACATCATCCTTTGGACTGAAAGTCCAGAAAGAGCCGCTGAATACAACGCCAGTCAGAATGCCCATATGGCTTGAGTAAACACCTAAAATTTAATTATTCGGTGAATACAGTTTAACATTCAGTGATTCCATGCATTTCACATTCTGCTTTATATTTTTAGCCCGTGAATAAATGGACTCTTAGCATTAAAAAAAAACCCCAACAATTTGTACTTGTTATCGATTCTGCTCCTTCATCTTTCAAACACAACTAATAAGATTATCAAATTCTATGGCTAGATATTCTGTCTTTATGAATATGTGTATGTTTGCAAATCTCTCATGTCATATCTATTGGAAAGGAAAGACAAGTCGTGTCCTAGCACATCACCAGTTGTTGTTTTTCTTTTCTTGTTTCTGTTTTCCTGAAGGACAGCAGCCCACCCTGATTGTTCACTCACCTAGTGACCATCGACTGATTGCCAGCGACGCCATCTCGGTCGTCCTCCATTCTGACCGGCTGAGAAGAGTTGACCTTGCCATCATCATTGCCTGCCCAAGTCTTCTTGTAGTCATCTCCCTTCTCAAAGTTGGTCAACCTGTGTATAAATGTTAAATGCATCATGTTATTATAAAAATTTATACGCCCAAAAAAGGAGTCAACAAATATTAGGAATTAAATTGCAGATATACAATATTGTTGGTACTTCTTTTAGTAAAGCACATTGTATGGCCATTCACATTATTACTGTATATGCCACATATTTAGCAAGTCCAAATTTTAGTGAATCAGGACTTCTTGACGATTTCGCGAGTAGATGAATTTGCGAAAGTGGAGTACAGTACTGAACAGAGAAATGTATATATGCATGTCACATTCCTATTGGGATCAGAGTCAATCTTTTCATGTGTGTTAAAATTTACAAATAGCACCCGACTCGCAAAATTTGCGAAAATAAAAGCCTCGCGAAATATTCGGCATATACAGTATTTCACTGGTAAAGTGGTCCCCACCTAATCAGGACAGGTCAAGAGACAAACTTTTCTCGCGCCTGAGAGGTGGCTGGTAATGAAGGAAGAAAGGAACCAGGAAGTCAATGATGTTAGCACTCATCTAGCATCCTGCTAGAGCCATTAGCAGCGCTATGCCTCGGCCAAGAAGGAGGATGAAGGAATGAGGTAAGGCTGTCCATCCATCTATGCCACCAATATCTCACCATCACAATTTAAGAAACAATGTTCACTGGATTTTCTCGGTTCCTGACCCAGGTTTGCTAGATGAAGTATAGATGCAGAAACTCCAACCCCAAGCACCTTCTGATTGGGAAATTCTCCTGCCTGAAACCCCTAGCAAACGGGAGACTCCAATTTGATGTGCGCGAAGTGCACATCACGAGCGCAAAGCGCGAAGTTCCTTGCGGCCGGGGTCCAGGGCCCGCTTAAGGGCCCTGGAAGCTCTACGGTTCTAGATGCTCTCTCTTGCTATCTAAGGCTTATTTTTCAACATACAATGATATTAAGTAAGAAATCATTTCAAGCGGGAGACACAGAGCCAGGGTGGGAGAAATTAAATCTCAAGCGGGAGAACGGGAGATTGTGCAAAAATGGGCTTTCAGCGGGAGATCTCCCGTCGAAAACCGGAGAGTTGGAGTCTCTGTTGATGTGCTGACTAGATTTTTTTTTTAAAATCCTTAATGGTCAAAGGTCACCACAGGTCACTGAACTTTGGCTTAAATTGTATGCACATGATGGAAAGGAAGCATTCTTGCAACTTGCAATAAATGGAATTAATAAATACACAAATGAACAGCAACATTTGAACATACAAAATACATCTATATCTACTGGAGATCATCCTAATGGGATGTTCTGGTAAATGAAATGTGGAGCATTGTGATTTGGAGCAGGTCAAGTTGTATATTCCATCATACCTACAAATTTTAGAGGCTTAGAATGGCAACTAGCTTTTCATTTCCAACTGAGCTCACCATCACTTTGAGGTGCCTAAATAGCTTAAACAAACTTGAAATATATATGAGTGGGACTTGTAGCAGAAACAGTATTAAAGCCATCACTTCGGTCAAAATACCGTACTGTTAGGCTGGGTTGATATCGAGGAAACCTGACTTTTGAACATGACTTATTTCCTTGTAGCTTATTCTACTGGATATCTCCACATGAAAGATCAATATTGTATATGTAATGGAAAGAGATCACAATATTGAACGGTAGCTGAATGGATCACACATTATTTTGAGCTCTAAAATAGTATGCTGCCCTCATCTGACTGTGATCATGCAACAGCTATTTGTGAGTGGAAACCTTTGCAAAAGAGCAGCTTTACCTTGTTTTGTGCTAAATTTAAGTCTCACGAATGAAAATATTTTGTACTATCATTGCTATCAACACGCAGTTTGCAATGAGTTTCTAAGTCTGAGTATGAGCCCTTGGCTTAGATAAGCTAAAAATTGTGATCTCACTTCCATGGAAAGAGCAAACTGAAAATCAAAACAACTTTCTTAAACTAGGACAAGTACCTGAAATCTGAATCCCTGAGTAAGCAACATACTACGCAGCTCAGAATCTTGCAATATTTCATTAGTGGTTCACTTTCTTTTTCTTCTTTTTCTTTCAGATGGAATTACTAAATGAAATGATCCCACTTCAAGGAAATCAGGTCTATCGTATTCAATGCAAAATCTACAGTAAATTTTGTAAAAACATATTTTTGATGAGTCTTTCTTGTACAAAAATATGAATTTGAATAATTGACATGAAAAATCAAGTGATTTCTCAACAAATTTGTAAATTGGGTACGGTACATGATTTTTATTGATTCATTGTCATGAGGCTACATTTCGTTTTATATTTGGTTCTTTTGCTAGAAAGGCATAAATATTCTTGAATGAACATATAGTTATGTTTTTCTACCTTTTTCATACGTGGAAAATTTGAGTTAACATATACATGAAAACAAACACAAATCCTCATGTAAAATGCTAACATGCAAGTAGTAGTGACTTCATAATACTTGTCCAAATATGCTTTGGGCTGTGACTGCCGTCCAACTCATATTCCATTGCAACTAAGCCACATGCAGGGTACCTACATTTATTCAAAGCTAATATTTCTTTGGTCACAATAGCAGGCATAAGAATGAGTGCAATAAACAGAAACTGGACAATTTTAACAGAGAAAGAAGAAAATATGAAGAAAATGTGTGCATATGGGGGTGATTTTGTTGTTGTGGTAACTGATTTCCTTTTTGTTTGTTTCTGGCCATTAGAGTTATGACCCAGTTCACGTAGCAAGCTGGTATCATTAACATATCTCACTCACTTCTTCCAGGGGCAGACACAAATCCCACAGCATTTCTCCAGACCTGTCAGGTTCTTCTCTGCCTCTCGCATGTCTGTGTTGATCTGGTCCATACCTTCCTCAATGCGATCCAATTGCTCTTTGGGGGGTCAAGGGTCAAGCACATATTGGTGTTAACATCGGCACAGATTGAGAGAAATGTATCATAGAGAGGGGGCAACATACAGGTGTGGTATAGATTTTTAAAAAAAAAAGAAAAAAGAAGAAAAATGGGTATCACAGCAAACATAAGACATTCTCTAGGAATGGTAAAATTTTGCATTTCTGGATCTTCTGGCTGGTTTTACAATTCTCTCAACCATCTTTGTTTAATAAAGGATGACATTTACAAATCCCCAGAGGTTTGACACCCCAAATGTCATTTCACCTTTGGAGACAATGATCGGGTTTCTACAGCGCTCTGCTCGCACAGCTAACAAAACATCTTTCAGTCAATACATCTTGATTTCTACATCTTAAGAAGTCTTCGCTTTGACAACAAATCATAGCCAGCACACTACACTTGACACTTAAACATTGACAATCAAACAGTCTGTACTTCTAGAACATTTCACTGTCACAATTCACAAGACACAATAAATGAATGCATATATCACAAATTGTGTAGACTAACATTTGCATATCATGAACATGATATCAATTACTAATTATTGTTAGACATGATGAATCAATTTTTCAGTTGCTGACATTTTTTTATTCAACTACAATCACCAAGGCACTATTGATATTCTGTTATTTACAGAAGCATACCTCCGGTGAGACAATATCTTACTGCGATACAACTATAGCACAGAAATGTCATTATTCAATTGGGTTGACGCATCCAAAAGACAGGACACTCGAATGCTGCCGCAGATCACATTCAGATCCTGCAGGCGCGTAATTGTACATTATAAAACACATCGAGGGAAGGAGATCCAGTGTAAGAAAGGGAGATGCCGCCAATGATATCATCACCCCTTAGCAGATTAAGCAGCCATAAATGGCATATACGTAAGGCAAAATTCTGCTCCTTGCTCAAGTTTGCCCTATCCTTAAAGGTTAAAAACAAACAAGAGCCAGGGGATGTTCTATTAGCTCTAATGCGTTGGTGATTGTAGCGTCACAGGTATCTATCCTCTACCACTGAGTAATTCACTGCAACAGAGAAGATGGGTGCAAGTTGATGATGCATACAGTCCAGGGAAAGGAAACCATAGGAGTTTCCCTTTCAAATCTGGAGTTTGCTCTTTTCTTTTGTGCATATATAACAGTTAGTCACAAATGTGCCGTAATTTGCAAAGGCCATTTCCCTCTCACATTCATCAAGCTACACACTGACATTAATGCATCACAAATGACTGCTCATTGATTAGTCCTGGTACATGACATGAAATTTGTTTAACCCATCAAGTCCTGGAGGATTTTCTTTGGATATTATCATCTCATCATCATCAAATTGGCAACTCTGACTTTACTGCATATATCTGAGTTTGGAAAAAGATTACATTAGAGGTGGGCTATAGAGGGTCAATTTTAGGTCATATTTTCAGAACATGCTCATCACACCTTAGTTTGATGACTTTTTGCCTACTGACACCATTTTTGAAAAAAAGAACGAAAAAAATGCAAAATCCAGGGTGCCCCGGCCGAAATCGTAAAAAATCCAAGATGGCCGCCGTTTGGGCTTTAAAAAGACATTTTTGGCTATAACTCAGCTATTTTTTGGTCTATTCTGATGGTTTTGGTGTCTAACCCCATGTGTTAGGGGTCAAGGAAATGGATTATCATGATAATTTTAGTGGAAAACCGAAGCTTCTACATGAAACTAACCTATTTCCCATATTTAGGGTTAAATTTCCTTCTCCTTTACCCCTACCCCAACCGCCGTTTTTTGCCTTTTTCCCCCCTTTTATTTAAAGTCATGTTAACTACCATACTTTCAATAACAAGTTCTAGCAATCCATTCTTTTTTTACTACCGACAATACAGCAAGAAATATACAAATAACTTACGGTATACATGTATGTGTCATGCCAATACTGGTATGTGGCTGGTGCATTCAGAATGCATGGTAACTGTGGAACCAGTATTAAATACTGTATCTGCTTTATAGTGTCCATTAACATTTTGGTCCTAAGACCTTTAACAATATAAATAAATAAATATGATAATAAATAATAACAAATAACTTACATTATACATGGTTTACATATGTGTCATGCACATATTGGTATATAGTGTGGGTTGTGCATTCAGAATGCATGGTACATTGTAACAGAAGCCAGTGCTTACTGTATCTGCTTTGTAGTGCTGATAAACATTTGGTATTCAGACCTGTTGTGCATGACACATATGTAAACCATGTATAATGTAAGTTATTTGTATTTCTTGCTGTATTGTTGCAAGAAAACACCAAATTGATAGCTAGAACTTGTTATTAAGAGTATGGAAGTAGTTAACATGACTTGAAAAAAATTCGGAAAAAAGTGCAAAAAATGGCGGTTAGGGTAGGGGTAAAGGAGAAGGAATATTTATTATTATATCTATTTATTTGGATCTATTTAAGTGTATATTGTTAAAGGTCTTAGGACCAAAATGTTAATGGACACTATAAAGCAGATAATACTGGTTCCACAGTTACCATGCATTGTGAATGCACCAGCCACATGACCAGTATTGGTATGACACATACATGTATACCGTAAGTTATTTGTATATTTCTTGCTGTATTGTCGGTAGTAAAAAAAAAACAGATTGCTAGAACTTGTTATTAAGAGTATGGTAGTTAACATGACTTGAAAAAAAATACGGAAAAAAGAGCAAAATATGGCGGTTGGGGTAGGGCTAAAGGAGAAGGAAATTTAACCCTAAATATGGGAAAAAGGTTAGTTTCATGTAGAAGCTTAGGTTTTACACTAAAATTATCATGATAATCCATTTCTTTGACCCCTAAAACATGGGGTTAGACACCAAAACCATCACAATAGACCAAAAAATAGCCGAGTTATGGCCAAAAATGTCTTTTTAAAGCCGAAACGGCGGCCATCTTGGATTTTTTACGATTTCGGCCGGGGCACCCTGGATTTTGCATTTTTTTTGTTCTTTTTTTCAAAAATGGTGTCAGTAGGCAAAAAGTCATCAAACTAAGGTGTGATGAGCATGTTCTGAAAATGTCACCCTCTATAGCCCACCTCTAATTACATGCAACTGTTTTGATCCATAAATTCTACACAGAACACAATTTATATAACAAATTTGACAATCCACAACTTCAGAGAGAACCAGAAAATGCAGTCTTCTAAAACATGTAAGCGATCAAAGAAACAGCCACAGAATTAGACATTCTGAGGCTTTTGGCATCCTGTCAGCCATAGCAAACCATCACACATCAACAGAATATGACTTAAATGGGAAATAACTTCATAATTTTTTTACCTTATGAAATGTTAACAATCAATAAAACACTATAAACTAGAAATGTCGCTATGGCGACTGATGCCTCCGCCATAATGCATGATTCTCCCAATATGTGTTTAGTACAATGTCTTCACAATGTGTGATGACAGTTTCACATAACTGGCAAAATACCGAAATAACAGGGGTGTCAGAAATATCTTGAATGTTCACTTTCCACGAACTGGGTTTGCTATAACTGTCTATTAAAGAGTGCAGGTACACATATTTGGGGAATTGAAAATTTTTACTTGACTTCTGACCGACCTTATTATGAGTTTATGCATTGAGTATAATTTTCAAGGTATGAAGAAAGAGTGTAATTACAGTACAAAATATATATATTTTTTTGCATTTAAACCTGACTTTTGAACCTTAACCTTTGACCTTTGACCCTCTGACTGGAAATTGCCAAGAGAATCTCCATTAAGTAATACATGTACATACATCAAATTTTAAAACTAATAATGCAATCATTGCATATACTAGTATATGAGGGAAATAGTAACATTTTGAGGAGTTGACCTTGACCTTTGACCCCCTGACTATTGACCCATGACCCCTAAATTCCCTAGATAATCCCTGCCAGTCAGTACATGCATATGTACCAAGTTCCATGAAGATACATTGAACCATTTGCGAGAAAAGTGATATTGCAACATTTTCACCTTACCTTTGACCTTTTGACCTTTGACCTTAAGACATGAAACTCTCTCTAAAGAATCTTTACGCAGTAGTACATGTATACACTAAGTTTCAAGAAAATAACTGTGGGCATTGCATAGATATGGGGGAAATAGCAACATTTTTAGCACTTGACCTTGACCTTTTGACCTTTGACCTCTTGCCAATGTCACTAAAACCTACTCAACTAATTGTCCCATCATACATCATCCTTGGACCAAGTTTGGTGAAAGCTGCTTCATCCAGTTTTGAGTTATCACGTAAACAGATAAATTTTAGGATTTGACCTTGATCTTTGACCTTTGACCTCCGTCCGATTTCACTGAAAAACTAATCAAGTAATTGTCCCATCATATATCATCCTCCAACAAAGTTTGGTGAAATTTGCTCCACCCAGTCTTGAGTTATCGTGTAAACGGATACAATTTCATGATTTGACCTTGAACTTTGACCTTTGACCTTTAGCCGATTTCACCCAAAATCTAATCAAATCATTGCCCCATCATACTTCATACTTGGACCAAGTTTGGTAAAATTCCAGTAAATATTACTCAAGTTATCGTGTAAACGAAAGCGGACGGACGTACGGACGTACGGAGGTACGGACGTACGGACGTACGGACGGACGGACAACCCGAAAACATAATGCCTCCGGCACCACTTCGTGGCGGAGGCATAAAAATAGATACAGGACCACATGGATATCATTTCTGTGACTTGATGGGCTAAAACAGAGTAAAACTATTGGACAAGTAATTGATCAATTGATTAGAACAGCACAAGAAAAACATCACTTTTGAGCAGCACAGCAGAACTGACAGATTACTATACTTCAATCAGTACAGAGCAAAGTACTACTACTAGATGCACAATTAACTGGGTATAAACAAACTAGCCAATTTTGATAGAAATGAGCTTAAAGGAAACCCAAAGCCCAAATATAAATGCGGATTGATTGAAAGCAGCATTCATAGTAGAACACATCAGTGAAAGGTGGAGGAAAATCTGACATGTGATTCAAAAGTTATGATTTCTAGAGCTTTGGTGCCATCATTGCTGGATAAGAAGACTAATACAGTTCATGACGTCATTATGGAAAACGATATAAAGAAAAATATAAGGAGAATCCCTCCAATTTCATTTTCATGAAAAGCACACATTCCATCAAATTGTTATGGACATTTGTTACGGGCAATACTATTCCCCATGCTTTCTGAAAGACACAAGTCAAGTGCTCTCTCATTATGCCAGAAAATTGAAAACATGTTGAATTTTCTCTGCATTGTTGTCTATAATGATGTCATGAGGTTGAGTAGTCTCCCTTTCCAGCGATGACTGTGCTGAAACTTTACAAATTCACAACTTTGGAATCGACAGTCTGACTTTCCTCACACTTTCACTGATGTGTTTTACTAATCTTGCTGCTTTCACTCTATTCATATTCATATTTGGCCTTTGGTTTCCTTTAACATCACTGGTGAGTATAATGCTGGGGCACATCACGGATCACATGTGTGTGACGGATACATTTACCAACACTTCAAAATTGGGAGGTGAGCTGGCAACATCGGGTGGGGGAATTACAAGGGATGCTAATATAGTGTCATCAATAACCACAGCTAATTGCAGAAGTGGAGCTGCCACTGCCAGCCAGCAAGATGTGTGTCTCTCTCTCTCTTTCTCTCACTCCACTCCACACACACACACACACACACACAAACAGCCAAAGACGTGTGTATATATATATATATATATATATATATATATATATATATATATATATATACACACACACACATGGATAAATAGATAGATAGATAGATAGATACAGATAGAAATATATTTATATATGAGCAGTCACCATAAGCCCATTACTGATTTCTGTTTCGTCGTATCATTAAAGTCTCCAGATTTTATGCTTTCCAGCACTATTTATCTTTCTTCATACTTAATTAAAAAAAAAAAAACAGAGATAAACCTGGTCACAAGATATATTTAGTTCTCCTACATTTCGCTTTGAAGTTTTGATATGGTCCAGTATACCTGAAATTAGGTATCTAAAACACAGAAAGTAAATACAGAAGACTATGGGAAAAAGCTCCTACAACATAAAAATGTTTGTATTGAAACATAACAGACTTTCAAATTTCAGGTAGGAGGTAGTCAAAATATCAAAATTTCAGTTCTTGAACAGATATCAGACTTTCTATTTTGGAGCAAATCATTTAGTTTTGCATTTTTCTTGCAATAAAGTATTCAACTTTTTATTGGGCATCATGGTAACAGGAAATATGTGTTATCTCTCACTCCGAACCTTAGTTGTGAATGCAAAGGGAGTGCATTCAACAAAGGTTTATCAACCACCAATGCAGTGCCACAAGATGACATAGAACAGGATCATTACAATTACCACTCCTACCATTGGATATTCTTAGATTAAGTAATGGCCAGAAATGACCCTTTTATTGGCACAAGTCCATTGACCCTTCACTTTGACATTTCACCACTACCATTTCCTGTAAATAAGTGTCAATTTCTTTCTACCCTTCCTTTTAAACAATATTCACAGCTTGATGAATATTGATTCGAAACAGCTGTCCCATCAATAACCACTCTGGAACTGCAGGTGCCCTCTCTGTGTTTGCACACTTATGCTTTAATACCAAATTTTACCACCACTAAACATTCGTAGCTGTCATCATCATCGGTTGTGCTCGTCTGTTTTCAGAGATTGGTGGCTATTGACTTTTCTCCACACAGCTCTGTCTTCCATTAGATGGGACTATTGCATTGCTCTTCATACCAAGCATCCTCCATAATCAATCAATCCATGCAAGTTATCTCCAGCCTGCTTTTTGCTGCCTTCTTGGCCACAGTCCCTGCTATCATGATATTCTTCATGCTGTCCTTGCACATATACACTGTAAGACGTCCCAGAAACTTTCACCCACCAATCGTCATTCACTTTCATTTGATACAGCTCTGTTAATGCTTCCTTTCATGACTAAATTTGCCATCTTGGCCATCCATAAGATCCTCTATGTCCATCGCAAGAACCACATTTCCACTGCCTCCATCCTTATCAGCATCACAGCACTTGTTGTCCACATTTCACATCTGCACATCAAACTTAACCAGATGTAGCATTTCAGGTTGCTCAACCTATGTTCCAGGCTGTGAGGACAAAGCCCATCTTCCTCTAAACTGTCTTTGTGCTACCAATTCTCCTCCATATCTTTGAGTCGCGTAGCCTGTTCAAAGTTATGCTGCTATCTACGCAGTTGAACTGATCCCCAGTCCAATCTCTCCTCCATGGATTTTCATTCAGCCATCTGGGTGGCATTTCATGAAGGAACTTGTCGGATAAAATGTCCGACAAGTCAATTATATGCGACAAGTTCAGAGAAATCAGCCAATCAGACTAAAGAATTTCTCAAAACTTGTCGGATATAATTGACTTGTCAGATATTTCATCCGACAAGTTCCTTCATGAAATGCCCCCATGGAGTCACTTGCTTCCTACTTGTATCTGACAGCTTGTGCAACTCTTCCGAGTCTGCTATGATTGCCATGTTATCTGCAATCTTTAAATGGTTACTATTTACACCATCAACCTTTTTAAAATTGTCTGTTCCATGTTCTGCATAAACCTCTCTACACCTGGGGAAAGTAAATCAGGAGACATTGGGCAGCTTTGCCTCACTCCTCTACATATAGTGATAGAGTCAATCAGAGGACAATCCATTATCATGGCTAACTCTTGGTCCAATATGTATATGCCTGATTACTTCCCACTAACATCTGTTTAATACACCTATCAAAGAGTCATGTCTACTCATATAAGAAGTTTAAACAAAGCTAATGAAACTGATGTACATTTTGGGCTTCTCCCTGCACTCTCTGCAAAAAGCACTCTTGGAATAAAAACTGCATTGCAAGGTTCCTGTAGTAGGCTGACAGCCATACCACTTTTCTGCTATACATCTCCTTTTCGTCCTTCCTCTGGTATTGTAAAAGAGGATGTGTAATACCAGCTGGGTTATACGACTCCTTCAGCTCATTTTGCTCACATTCTTTTCTTTCATCCGTGCTATGATATTGACTTGCAAGTTCCCCAGGAAATTGTCTCTGTCAAAGACCTTCATTACTAAATTAGTGATATAAAGCTCATCAAGGTCCCAACTGTCTAGTGATTGAAACCATTCAAAGGCAAAACAGTGGAGCACTTCTGCCTTTCCCCTTGGCATTTTTCAGACAGGCAGCCACCTCCTCCTTCATCATAATAAGAATCTAAAAGTCCTTCTTAGTGACTGGCTCATGTCCTCTTTAACAGCTGAAAAATTCTGAGATGTGCCCTTTCCATTAGTTCAGAATCTCTGCTTTTTCAATCGTCATAGTGCTATCTTTAGCAATTATGCAAGAAAAAGCATAGTGAGTTTCTCTCTGGCCTGTCTCTTGTCTTACCCTGTCCTGCATTTTCTGAATGTTGATCTTCTCCAAAGTTCCAAACTCTTTGCGTTCTTCACTCATGTGTCTCCCTTGAGTTTCATTGCATTTGCTGCTCTGCAACTTGTCCTATTCCTGGTACCATTTTGTTTTTTTGTTCTTTTATTTGAATCCATTCCTCCTCAGACAGTGCCTTCTCTTACAATCTCATGTAGTTGGTCAAATCTCTCACCTTGGTCTTCATTTTCCTCTCTAAGGTTATGCTCGAATCAGGTTTTCACTGCCTCTTGGAAGTAGAGGGTGGTCTTTCTTTCCATAAGCTACCAAATTCGAACAGGGAGCAAGAGTTGCTTTCTGCAAATTTCATAACTTTTCCCTGACTGTGACTACAACTGGCACATGGTCTAAGTTGCCATCTTCTTCACTGAAGCACCTTTGGTTTGCATCATCCATTTTCTTCTTTTACCATATGAAACAATGTGCCTGGTTGATAATCGTTTGCTGATGATTGCTTGTCACCTGGAGCAGACCATGAAGAGTTGGCATCATTCATCCATTTTCTGGTGTGGGTATGTTGATGTGGACCACTTCAGGGAACATTCCAAGGAATAAGTTTAACTGCAGGAACCAGAACCAGAACCATCCTTCTTCTTTTTTTTTTCATCACAGAAGCAAGCAAATTTCGCAAGTGTGTCTCATAAGGGATTGGACTAAATTGGTTTCCCTCTTGCTGGAAAATGGCAGGACTACAAGCAAGCATCTCTTCTTTTCTATCAAGAAGAGCGCAGACCTGTGAAAACTGTTCTACAGTTTACTAGTGGCACTGTCATGGCTCAGTCACATATCCACTTCACATTTGCAAAAAGCAAGCAAACAAACAAACAAACAAACAAACAAACAAACAAACAAACTATAGCTGTTTTCTATGAACTATGGCAAAAAGGGAGGTATCGAAGGAAGTAGGATCATACATACAACAATCACTCTTTCAGTAGATTATTAAGTAGCCTCCTGAAACATTCTCCAAGCCATTCACAAAGCATTCATACAGAGGAAACAAGGGCACTACAGGATAATCCTGGAAACACTGGAGCCATGCGATACAAGCTGGATGGGTATACTTTGTATGCATGGCTCGCAAGGGTGTTTCACAAACAAAACACAAGATTTTCATATCATGAGAATGGAATCGCGTGCAAAAGGTGCCCCATGATTTGAGAGGTCCCATAATATCAAGTTGCACAGCATCCTGGTGAATGCTGAACTATAGTGGGTGCCTGTTCTGCCTTTGTGATCATGTCTACCATGGTATCTGCACAGTTGTCATGAGCAGGAATTTTAGACATAAGCGTGCATATATGTGCTAGACTGTTTATGCCAAGGAGTAGTTTACACATCCTAATAGCTGATGTGATATTTCACCAGGTTTTCCCAAATTTTGAGCTCATATAAGTACCTTTTCCAATATCAGTAGATATGCGCTTTCAAATACCTGTCAGAAAAAGTATATCTTGTGTCTCTTCTGGCAATGTCAAGGGAAGGGTATCTTATATGATTATCATTGGCAAATCAGAATTTTTATGGAATGAGTGATCCCTTAATCAAAATTGAATTCGCCAGCCAAAACTCGTCTCTGAACAAACCTTTATATCCGGCTAAGATAGAGACATTGAAACTGGAGCCAAGAGCTCATTTTGGATTTGGGGGTTAGGGATGTTTCTATTCAATTGACTGATGAATCAAGGATATAATAGAAAAGAGAGATAAGAGATGTCTTTCCTAATGAAAAAAAAAACTCTTTCCCACACTAAACACTTTACTTGTTAGCACAATCACCACCGGTGCACATCATTATCATCAAACAAAACATGAAGGTGTTGGTAAGCTTGATTTAGGAAACTAGTTAACCTATAACAACAGCACTGATCAGGTTAGGGATGTTGCAGATCACGGGTAAGAAGAAGAGGAAAGGAAACAGGTATGTATGATATCTGTTTATTTTATGACTTGTCTTCAAACAGTTACACATTTCTACTTCAAAGGACACATCACCAATGCGACTAGATGCACATACATTTGTACATAGAGGAGGTGTTCACACATATGGGTGTTAGGCAGATATGGGGTGTTGGCTGGGAATGGGTTGTTGGGCAAGGTGACAATGCAGTGGGGTCTAGCTAATCAATAAAACCACATTGATGACTAAATGGCATGTTAACTGCATGAGGTAGACAAGCAAGGGACGGGAGGGGGTGGTGATTATCACCTCCTTGTTCATCCAGCAGCACCAATGTCTTGATACCAGCTTCCTTGCTCTAGATATGCAAAGTGTTTTCAACAAATGTGGAAATGGAAAAAAGAGGAGAAAAATGGGAGGGGATAAAGGAAAAGGGACAAAAGATTGGAAGAATAAAAGATGAATGAAAAAAAAAGCCCAATCACCCTGATCCTAAGGATGGACCCATTTGGCAGCATAGAGCAGGAGAGCACAATCTAATAAGAATAGATGTAAGATGTCATCACTAGTTCTAGAAAAATTCATGAGAATGCTAAAATGCACACATTCAATCATCATATTGTTTACATATTACTATTTAAGGAACATAAATTTGTTTGCACATAGTTCTACAGGATTTTAAAATGACAAAGTTCACCTAAATGGTGAGAATCACGATATAAAATTGTTGTGATCTTTGTGTGCCATCACTGACATCACCAACTCACATCTAATATTGACTGTTGGAATGCCATATTTGTCATCTGACATCTCTTCATTCTATTCTGACTACATTCTGCAATCCTGTCTCCATCGACTAAGAAACTGCACATCAATCAAATGCAGTGTGCATGTTAGAATTTGGTGATATGTTGTCCACACACACTTGATTCTGCAGATGCTATTTCAACACACACACAAATGCAAGAAACAAAAATGTCTTTGCATGTGATATACGTCATTCTTTAGTAAGATATCAATTTCCACATCACACAAAATCTACACTGACAAGAAATTGAAGCTTTTATCATCTTGACCTGAAATGTCATTTATCTTCTTTGAAAGTGATTCTTTCTGTGCCACACACACACACACAACATTTAGGTTGAAATGCAATTTCTTTTTTAGTCTTCAGCAATCTATCATGTCAGCTTATTACCCTTCTATGAGGTCTTGGATAATGCAATGTTGCTTGCAACTGATGAATAAGCTGACAAACAAGCCTGCCACCACTCTGAAGTGTATACAACATCTCTTCCGGGAAGGCTGTACACCATAACTGCTTTAATACAGCAATGTTAGATCCAAGTTCATTTCCCGGGAAAAGATGTTCCAACTGGTTAGGCATTCATTCATTGCTACAGGGGTGTTAATGTGATGTGGAGCCATGAAGCATGGAGCATTGTAATCATCTTTAGAGAGGAAAATGTCTGGGTTGCACACTTCATATCTTACACAGATATGCAGCCACTCAAAAGTATGCCATGTAATCTCTAACTTGGCATCCTTGCAAGTCCTGAAATTGCACATCCTTAAAGCATTTGAGGAAAAGGAATCAATCTCCTCTTTTTGGTGTCACAATTTAAGAGCAAACGATAAGTGTCTGTGAGTGGATTCAGACAAAAATACAGCCCAGGCAACTTCTTCTCGAAAATCAAGGCACTGCCATGTTGCATGCTTGCATGAACCACAGCAAGTCTCTTGCAACCTCAACGAGAGGAAAACGATGAATCTTGTACATAGTGAACACCTGTGTGTATAAACAGATGGCATGGGTACGTAAAAGAGCAAAAGATGACCCACATTGTACCCAAGGCTTGAATTCCTTACCTCCTTGCTCGTCCAGCATTACTAAAGTCTTGATTCCCATATCCTGACTCTACATAGTGAGTGATGGAAAACGTCAGACAGCACACAAATACAAGAGCAATTTCACTGGACAAAAGGGTTAGGGATATACAGACAACATTGAAAACAGATAAATTATTTTTCCCCTTCTTTCGCTTTTGTGTTGTTTTCTCTCTCATAACAGATCCCTCCATAGGGCCTACTATTGATATGATATGAAACTATTTCTACATTTTTGCAAATGGCATGAAAGGTGTGGCCTAAAATCGTACACAACTGCAACACTGGAGATAAAGTAGATTACGTTTTTGCTTTTTGCTTTCGTATGCCTGTAATGATGAAACATCAATACTTCAATTTCATTGGATGGCAGGAAAATCAGAATGTATACAGAAAATACTATCCATACTTTATCAGAGTATAAATTTACATTGTAGTATGACTTATTTTGGCTCATTCTTTAAAATTATCATTATGATTCTAGAAATACAGATGATTCATTAATATTTCGGTGTTATTTGATAATATTATCAAAGTCAAAGTTCAAAGACACATCAGCTCACATAAAGAAATCAAACATTTGTACGAAATGAAGGAGCTTTAATTGTTTAAAGAAGTGTTACATTTGCTCATTAATATCTTCTTTCAAATGTAACTTTGAATAACATTAAGTGGTTAGGAATGATTCTAATGCTTGTTGCTCCCAAAGAAAATGAACATGAACTGAAAGAAAGAATTTAGTATGATATTGTTAATTTCTAACCATTAAATGTAATTTTTCAGTCATTATTCCTTCTAGTATTTGAAAAAAAAAACCAAGCAATGTCATGCAACAAGGACGTTTCCCCCCCCCAAAAAAAAAAACAACAACAAACAAACAAACAAAAAAACAAATCCATACTACACAGTTAAGGGGCTTCGTGCAATAGTTCAACAATGTCCTTAAAAGTGAGTAAACTCATAGAAAACAAGCCAAGATTATATAATTAACATCAACAGAAAGCAGAACATTCACACAACATGATATATTCATCAAAATCAATATCATCAGAATTCTTCATGGTGTGCATGCAAATTTGAACACTGTGACAGTACCATGCATGCATAGACCAACAGCTTGTTTAGAACAGGGAAGTATACATGATGAGGAACAATAAGGCTCCGGTTTGTTTCGAAGATGGTCCGTAAGCATAATGGCACTTTGGCTGACTCCTGCTTAAAGCCAAAGTGTGTTCTAGCCAATATCTGTACGTGAGCACACTATTTTCACCCAAGCTTAGGTCCCACGAGGAAAGTGGTAAACTTTATATTTGTCTGTGAGAGAATGTAACTGTGAAACAGAGGAGCAAAATGTTAACAGAAATTTGTCAATGTGAGAATCAGGAACACCTTTTTGCAGTGCGCTTTTCTAACAATAAGGGGGAGTTTTCCTATGACTTGATTGATTTCAGTTTTGACACAATGATGTCTCCTAATTCAAGGAAAAATCAACGCACCAAGATTTTCCCTCAAATGAAAATATGTTCTTATGTGCAGTTAATTCTAACAATTGCAGTCTCAAAGATGATTTAATGTGTGCACAGCATGATATAGCTTATTCTGCACTCCTGTCAATGTAAAGGGCTTCTATGATAATTCAAATTCTGACCTTAACTTCTATTAAACTTTATGTCACATCCAAAACAAAATATTCATTTAAAATATTCTGTGAAAACTGAGCAACATTTAGAATATTCAAACAACTGGTAACATTGTACTTACAACAAGAAACTATTTGAGGAAATCTTGTGATTTTGTGATTGTGACCCATTTTTAAGTTAACATGTGTAACGTCTCTATCAAATGGAACATCCAAAATATATGTTGAAATCCTAAGCAAGTCATAATATACATGTGTATCTATTCAGTTATGCATGACTTGATAAGCATTTCAATGCCAGAGCTTCAGCCTAAACTGGCACAACAACAGTTACAAACACTTTTATAGAATGTTAATTTTTACTGGGTGACAAGAACAGACAGGAATGTTGAAATCTGCATCCTCGAGTGGAAAGGGGTCAAAAAGTGGTCAGATGTTGTGGTGAACAGACAAGTAGTTTTGAAAGTTCTTTTGCAACTGTATACACATGTACTATCTATAAAAAGAAATCCTCGCCAATGTGTTGGAAGAGCTCTGAATGTAAGATGTGCTAACTATAATACTCGTTATATATTCACCTCTTTGTGGCAGAATGATCAGTTTGCAAAAAACAGCCATCACCT
Organism: Diadema antillarum; assembly: GCF_040938485.1. Taxonomy (NCBI): domain Eukaryota; kingdom Metazoa; phylum Echinodermata; class Echinoidea; order Diadematoida; family Diadematidae; genus Diadema; species Diadema antillarum. Next base: position 1,148,280 of record NW_027271881.1, read on the forward strand.
ACAACTGTAATTGGTTAACTTTCTTTTTCATTCATGCAACACTAATCATTATGTTTAGGGATGCCATGGTTAGTTGTATTGAGATAACTTGACTTGTTTTTGTTTTGTTTTTCATCCCTACATTGACACTTTGGCCATTGTTCAATACCAGAGCCATAATACTTTGAATTGATCTTGACCACTGGTACATAGTTTTCAACATACATAATCATCAAGTAAACAGTAGAAAGTTTGGTTCTGCATCTACAAGTTAAACTTGCTTCCTATTTGAGTATTCTGAGCTATTCATTACTGCTGAGATATGATTATGGGCACAAATATTTGCCACACAAGAAAACACTTGCATCAACTGCCACCATACATTGCTTGCTGCATTATGCCCAACACACATCCTCATCGTTTGCCACACACAAAAATGAGTGGGAAGCCTTCATGCATAAAGAGAGGATGTAACTACACTCTAAAGGACCTAAAGCAGGTTGTTGCTTTTCGTCACAGATAATAGATCAGTAGCATTTTTACCAATCACCATTGATAAAGCAATGTACATGTGTTCTCACACATAAGTATCTTTCATAGAGTGAAACATATTACCCTATGAAAGACATGTCAAGCTACATGTAGCAACTACAATGTTGGAAATAACATGCCAAACAAATTACATCTCAATGGCTTAGGTATCTCTAATAGTAATAACACTAAAAACCCATCCCACAGCTTTTTACACATTAAGAGCAACATTCAGCCTTTTTCCCAATCAAATACCATTTCAAGGCTGTCTCCACTGATTTAACTCAGACATCTGCTACCAAACAGACAAGGTTTGCAAAAAAAAAGCAACAACAACAACAAACAAAATCATCAAAAACACATCTTGGTAGAAGCTATCTGGTTCTTTGCCGCAAACCCTGCCCTTACAATTATGTTTAGACATGTCACAATCCTGAATTCATGCAACATATCACACCAAGCACTTTTGGTAATTTTGAAAGAACATGACCAGAATATCATCAGTGACCTGTTGCAAATGGTGAGATCAGGAAGTTATACTCTGAGTACTCTGAGTTATACTCAAAGTGTGGTTTGGCCAAAATTGTTTGTGGTACCAAACAGGAATATTCATATCAATCTCTACACCATAGGAAGAAGACCAACATTGCAACTGGGAATCAGATGTAATCCTGATGGAATCTAGGAGGTTCTGGCTGACAAGTTGTGATCTTTTTTTTTTCTTGGAAACAAAGAAATGCCTGTGGTGAATCTCCAATAATTGGTGTTATGCAATATTAAGATGATATACACACCTAAACCAAATGTGGGTTGAATTCTTATTTAAAATGAGTGCATTCTGGTTAATTCACGCTGATAATCTGTGGTTGTCTTTCAATAAGCACCCCCTGTGCAACAGCCAAGGTGAAAAGAAAAAGACGATGCACCACCAGTATCATGACCAAAAACTAAATGTCTACCAAGTTGAAAAAAAGAAGAAGAAAGAAGCATAACATTTATCCCTTCGCTCACAGCTCTCTAACACAAAACTACAGTTTATGGTGGCAAGCAACTTAATTTTGAAAGGGACTCACTCAGTACTTTTTTTTTCTAATATACTCTAAAAAGACAAAGATATTCCTTCCACTCATACACATGAAGGTTTTTAAACATCAGAAACCTGATTTGCACCGACTTGTAAAAACATGGACAGAGGGTGATTTTCACACTGTGCCTGTTCCCTACTTGATAATCAAAATAAAACCCACTAGCCTAAACAAACCTGGATGCTTTTAATAGTACTTTTAAAAAGGCACCAGTCGGTGCACTGTGACCTGAAGAGGAAGCAACATATGTACTTTAGGGTCAGCTTTACCCAACTCTTTCGTACTCTCCAAAGGGGCAAACTACTCTTCGGGAGAGAGTGCATCAGGCATAACACAGCAGGGCAAGTTCTGTGGCAGTACGCTGTGTACATAGAGGTAATCTCGTAGTAATGAATAACATCGAGAAATGACACAGGTAGGCTTTCTCCCTTCATGCCCACCGATGCCAATGCATTATGTTTGTAGATTGTCCGTCCGTCCATCCTTGAACCTAATATCATCTTTGAAAACATGATCTTAAGAAAAACAGAATTGGGTAGATTTTCTGGATGCCTTGCCCAAGGTACAAGTACCTGTATGCCAAATGAGGTGTATATATGTGTGTACTGATTAGATTATTCAGTAATATCCCTTGGGGTCAAAGAAAGCTATACTCCGGCTAACATTGTCAGTAAGCCACAACTTCAGCCAGGAATGTGCGACTGTAATCTAATATGGTAGAAATGATGCAGATAATTATGTGAATGAAATGACAAGGGAGAAAGTTAAGAGGTCACTGAACTTCAGTTCACAAATTTTCAGCCCTAACTTTGGATAAATGTAAAGTAATTTGGTTTGCCAAATTAAAAAATATCTGTGGTCAAGATTGATGAACTGCGTCTATATAAAAATTATGGTAAATACATGTAATGTGACAAAGAGACTGTGTGAGGAGGCTTCTATATGAACTGTACACTGATGTCAAATTGTTTAACCCTTTTTCACCCCAACCCAGTGTATTTTTATGTAATGTCTATGTGTGTTACAGGTATACATATTGCCCATTGTGTCCATGTACTAAGAGTGAGTCAGAATGTATGGTTCTTCATGGTTTGACTTTTTCATTTTGATTGGTTGAGGCCAATTAAGGCCATTCATTTGGCAAAATAAAACACAAAAATATACTTGAATCTTAAATGAAATGATATATTAATGTTCAGATAATAATACCCTGATATCTTTCCAACATATTATTGGAATAATTTTTTTTCTTCAAAATACAGTAGAATAATGAATCTCTGAAGAAATTTTGTTTACAGTCTGTAATAAAAATCATTGCTATGACACCAGTGACATTCAGTCCTTGTTTATTGGATTCTACCTGTAGTAACACCTGTCTATAGAATGGGGGTATTCTATTTTTAATGTGTTGTGAATGTCAAAATCTAACATTTCATGGTGACACTAATGTGAAATCATTCAATTTGCAAAAGTCTTCCTTTCTTTTGATAGCACACTGTTCAGTACACACAAGCAGACACTTCGTGTTTTTCTTCTAATGTGTGTATATATGTACGATGAGGGGAATCCATTCTTATAAACAGTACATACCTCATTTATATCCCTTCTTCAACTTCAGTTCTTGCCCTGCATATGATATAACTAACAAAGATAGGCCACAAAATGTAGCAACTTGTTGATAGAATACACTGTGATGGAGTTGTTGTTGTTGGTTTTTTGTTGTTGGTTTTTTGTTGTTGATGTTGTTGATGTTGTTGTTGTTGATGTTGTTGTTGTTGTTGTTGTTGTGGTTGTTGTTGTTGTTGTTGTTGTTGTTGTTGTTGTTTTTTGCACCACCACACTTCTATGACAGCTGCAACCCAAACGTCTATTCATGCATGTTACCTGTGGCTGGCAGGCTAGATGGTACGAAAAAAACAATTCTGCCATGTATACCCTCTCACCATCAGGGGTGATTTACATGTCTCTGGAATAATTCTTCTTCCATGTCTTTGGAATAATTCTTCTTTCACCCACCATACCACCTTACATGGAGTTGCACGTGTTATGTTCACTTATGTCATGAATGGTTTTACAGAGGCAGAAATAGCAATTATGTTAACACACAAAATGGGTTGGGGTCATGGGTGTCGTATTAAGTTCTCTTTTGGTAGGCATGGGGGCTTAATACTGTCTCATGATCCCTTTTATGTCAGGTAAGCCACTGCCTACTCCTTATTGCAATATGCCTCAGTACATGTGATACTTGAACAAACAGCTATTATATCATCTAGTGAATTTCTGAAATTTCATGATAGATTTTCCGATCTGATGTTCCATTTTAATGGTTTTGCTGTTTATGTTGTCTGATATTATTCTATTCACTGAAGCCCAACTGTTAAAGACAATATCTTACTCTATCTCATGCTTCCAAAATTCAAATCTAGACAGACAAAGGGGAAGTGCAATTAGTTCTAGTTATGAATGGCCTCAAATTTATATTTCCAGTCCATTTTCCATGACCGCAGAATTTAAAGTTAAACTTTTTGAACCAATCATTTCATATGAAATACTGTCTAATTTATACCTCTCTTTCTGACCAAATATCATCACCAATGGTCATTCCAAGCTTAATGTATGGCTGAGAAATGACGCTATGTTGCAAGGTTCAATGATTCTTGACCTTTGACCTTGTGGGGGTTTCCCCCAAAGCTTCTGGGTGCATTTATAACTCATGTAGCATAGCTGTGCCATGTATCCAGAAAATCCATAAGGGGGGAGGGGTGCTTAAGTTATTTTAACAAAATCTGCAACACACAGACGGAGGAACAGAGGGACACACAAACAGACAACCCACAAGAACACAATGCCTCCGACCCGTTTCAGGGGCAGAAGTTAGGAGCATAACAATACGACCACATGACCACACTACTTTGTAGACTGCTACACTGCATGCAGTGTCAGATTTAGACATACCTCAAAACTAAACAAATCAAAACAAGACAAAAAACAAACAAACCAGACATCCCAAACAATTGTCCCCACATATCATTGAGGTGAAACCAGTTCACTAGCATTACAGTATATTTGTACACATACTAAATTGTTCTGAATTGAATTGTTTTGAATCGAATTGAAAGATTTACATTGAACTGAATTGAACTGAATTGAATTGAAGTCAACTGATTTGGATTGAACTGAATTGAACTGAATTGAATTGAATTGAATTGAATTAAATTGAATTGAATTGAATTGAATTGATTCCAAATTACATCAACTGAATTGAACTAAAGTGAATTGAATTGACATATCTGGTCCTGATTAAACAATCTCTAAATTTTATACGTGCAGTGACCATATATTCTTTATATACATTCCTTGCACACGTCGGTGGGTCTACAAAGTGTCAGGCAAAAATATAACAAGTCTGGAGTCACCTTGGATAAAGTTTGAGAGGGAATCATGCTAAACTGGTTTGATGTTAGTGGTTCTACAAATAGCAAGATCTCATCAATTACACGATGTGAGAAAAACATTTTTATGAAAATACTGACCATAAATACTGAATTATGCACTGTACTGATGGTCGACCTCGAGCAAGGAGAAACCACATATTTAGAAACATGGGTATAGCTTTGCCCTTGAAAAGGTGAAATAAAATGCCAGTTTAAGCCCATGTTACATTGAAATCTTGACTTGTTTTTCCCTTTCTTACCTCTTCTGCCATCTGCAGCATACGCCGCGTACTCTCCAGTGACTGTAGAAAAACAAGAAGAGGAAAAACATTCAGATATCATTGGTTCACGATGACGATGAACATAAATACAGACGTAGTAACACATCCAGTTATATATCACATTCATTGTTTCATAATGTACACATGTTGCGATGAAAACCCATATCAGCAGTTTTTCAGGGAAAGCACAAATGCGCTGTTGAGTAACATGGAACTGTGTACAGATTACACTTCCCTGTACAGTGGTGAGAAGCCACTGTACATATGTTTGTCATTGTTGTTGTCAAGTGGAATGGGGTCACATCCTCTTGCTCATTAGCATATGCCCCGGCAACGGGAGTTAAGTCTGATGCTGGCAATAATGATCGCATTCAGGCAAGATCAGATGAAGCTGGTTGGAGAAAATGCAGCAAATTCCTTGAAATGGAGCATTCTTTGTATTTCTTTTGTGAAATCCATCTTGGAGATTTTTCACTTTTATTACCGATCAAACATCAAGGATTTGGATCCATTATAAAAACAAATGCCCTCTCCCTAGTTTCATTTCTCATTTTCACCACCTCATCCCGTATTCTAAAGTGGAAAGTTTCCAGATGAGGTATGCATCATTCTGAGCAAGTAATAAACACTTATAGCAATCCAACAGAACGCCTTTATATTACTCCTTTGTGAAAAGTAAAAGGGGAAAAAAGTCCTTATATTTTCTTATGTTCCCCATTTGCATACTTATCACTTGGCATGGCAGGCTCTCATTACTTGCTCCCAAGCCGACAAGCTCACAAACCAGTAAGTAAAAGGTCACTGAGCTCTACAAGCAATACATGAAGACAAGCCATTAATGCATAGAACTATTATTGCACGGCACAATCATGCACACTAAGTATTTATATCCATCAGAAATCCTGTATCTTTCATGATTTGCACAATCCATGATTTGCATTCAAAGAAAATGAGTGGCATTCAAGGGATTCTCCAAATAGCAAACAAACTGTTAAGATATCCCTGCATCTCTTTGCCTTCTGGCAGTAGACAACCAATGGAACATCCTACCCTTGGCAAGATGCTTTATGCATGTCACAGGCATCGCCTGTGGGTGGTGTTCGTAAATCTGAAATGAAATAAGATTTGTTATTCTGAAGGTTCGTTATTCCAAACCACATAATTTCCCTATATAACTAGATGCTTTTTAATCTGGATATTTGTGGCATTTTACCGAAGGTTCATTAGTCTAAAAATGAAATATGATTCATTAATTTGAAGGTTTGTTCTTCTGATATTGAAATACATCAATCCAAAAATGAAATACGGTTTGTTATTCCAAAGGTTTGTTCATCTGAAAATGAAATAAGGTTTGAAAAACATGAAAAGAAGGTATGAAAAACATGAAAAGAAGGTATGAAAAACAAACCTTTGGAATCACAAACCTTATTTCATTTTCAGATTAATGAACCTTTGGTACTACACACCTTTTATCATTTTAAGATTAACAAGCCTTCATAATAACAACTGTAACCTCACCAACATTCCATTGACTATAACTATGAGAGAGCTGGCTCCTTAGTTTTTGATAAATTTCTATCAAGAAGTGTGTGACTGTAAGAAATATGAGTGTGCATCTTTGTACCATGCCTGTGCAACTGCCTGACCTGCATAGCTATATAGACAGAAATCAAGTTTTTGAATCTAGAGCCGGAACACTCCACATGAACAGTCTTAATGTTGTATTTTGTCTGCGCATTAGCTGTCATGTACAATAGTACTTGATATTTGATATTACTTTCTTAATAAGCACAGACAGGAAATATCTCAGTTAAGATGAAAATCAGAGTTAATGGTTAACAGACTTCTCAACCAAGCAAGTGTCACATACCACATTTCTTTGTTTTGATGATATTCTTTTCTATGATAATTTTCAGTTTGATTGCTTTTCATATGGTTATAGTGCAAGTTTTTCCTTTATTTGAGCCCTACTTTGGTTAAATATCATGTCTAACTGTTTAAATCGGTTGCAGAATTATCAAAAGCTTCTAAATTTCCTAAATTGATATCCATTGAGTTTAATTGACAAAATATTTGAGATTTCATTCGATGTTGATGGTTTCTTTCTGAATTTGCGAAGATTTGATAAATTTGACAAGATCCATTGAAAGTTTCTCCAACAAAGATGAAATGCAGTCAAAATCACAGGTGGCTACTTCATGATGAAAAGATGACAATTCTTGCACCATAAGAATTCACGGGACTCGAACGGTTAAGAAAACTTTGGTCCCTCTTCATGTACCTCTCCTTTCCCTCTATCTTTAAACTCCTACCTCCATCCTTTTCTCTTTCTTTTGCTCTTCCCTTTCAAACTTTCCCATCCCCCTTTTGGCCTCTCTTCCCCACCTCTTGACTAGCAGCCCAGTGCTCTCTGTCCCCTGACCATGAAGAGGAGTCCAAGCTAGAAGGACTTGAGCAAACAGCTCGGGAAACAATGGTCTCAAGAAGCCAAACATCCATGCGAGACAAGGACCTGGCAGGGTGGAGGAGGAGTGGGCTTTGATTTTTGGCAGGGTTTTCTTTAACCATGTTATAACAAGGAAAAACCTGGTGTGGAGACTAGTTTGCCCAATCATTCTTCCAACATGAAAACACATTAAATAATACTCTAAGTGGTAAGACAGGCCTGGCATGGAGACTAGTTTGCCAGGTCATTCTTCCGACATGAAGAGCCATCAGACAGTACTCTAAAATAATGATAAAGCATGCACAAAATATTTGCAAGTATGTAATTATGCAAAATGTATTTGAACCATTCCACAATTCATTTCTCAATCTTTATGCACAATTGTACCATTAGAGAGTCAGAAGCTTAATAGTTCTAGGTTATTATGTAGTATATGAAATGCATTTTCTGTACACCAGAAACCAACCTAATGTCTAATGAAGTCTTACTTTACAGTATTGTGATTTGTGTACCCCAGAAACTATGCATGAAATTATGTTTTTATTACAAAATTGTGCATGGTTTGTTTTTTTATATTCACTTCAAATTAATTTTTGTTCCCAAATGAAAAATGTTTAGAAAGAAATGATTTGGAGAACTTCCACAAAAAAGTCAATACTTAGGACCAAAGCAACAACTGAATCATTGGTGCACAAATTGCTCAGTGTAAAAAAAAAGAAAAACAAAACAAAACAAAACAACAAAAACACACAGATGATCCCAATGCATGATGGTATAGCAGAAGCTACTAGGCGTTTCAAAAAAATTTCCCACTTTTGATTCTTAATAATTCAAAAACTATATATCAGATAACACTGTCACTGATATGAGTGAAAGCTGAATAGTGTACAATTTTGTTGGAGGTGGTTAGAATATGAAAGCATAAATCAGTTTCATGAAATCCATGATTAATTTCACAGTCAGGTTCCAGATTTTGCTCTATTTTCAATCCTCTGTACAAAACTTTCACTTTCCACAGGGATCAATGGGTGTGTATGGGAGTGTGTGGTTAACACCCTGACAATGGTCCTGAATAATGGCCAGGGTTTGAATGCTTCATGAGAAATTCCACTATCACAACTAGTCTTTCTTTAGCCTCTGGCAGTATCTGTGTAAAGTCAAATGCCTGCCAATACTGTCGTTGAGTCGCGACAGTGCTCTCCCTACTTCTGGAAAACGAAATTAAAATGAATACCTTCTGTTCTGTCGTAAACATGGTGACAGGAAGCAAAGAAAATCAATTAGAGTATACACTTGTGTATATGGAGCCTTAGATAAAGCTACTGGGAAACAAATCGCCCCAATGAAAAAATGCTGCTGAACTTTTTACCAAAAATGATCTCTTTTTATCGAAAAAGTGACAAATTTGTCAGACTAATAGTAGACAGTTGTATTAAAATGAAGAACTTTAGATCATTTATGCTTATTTATATCCCAAATTTAATAATATGTGAAGCAAAATTTGAAAATGATTGCCAGCTGGAATGAACTGTGGTGTTACCAAGCACATGGAAACATGTGCTTACTTTTTCCATGTGCATGCATTTTATCCTTTGCCGTGCATAAATTCAGACTAGCAGTGCCCAGGGCAATCCACATGAAGTATTGATTAAGCATTCATGTGCCTGGGAACGGGAGACTGACACCTGGTCAACAGGTGGTTCAGGCATGTCCATTGTTCAAGGCCATTGTCAGCACACACTCACATACACATCATTGGTTCCTGTGCAAAGTTCAATTTTTGTACAGAGGGCAAAATTTGACCAAAATCTGAAACCTTACTTCAAAATCAATCTTAGATTTAATGAAACTGATTTATGCTTTCACATTCAAATCACCTCCAACAAAATTGTACACTATTCACCTATTACTCATATCAATGACAGTTTTATCGGACGAATAGTTTTTTAACTATTAATGATCAAAAGTGGGAAATGTTTTTTGAAACACCTAGTGCAAACAATTGATTATAGAGGGCTGTATTTAATCTTTTGTTTTCTTCGCACAGAAGGGGTTAAGGAAGTGATATGTCGGAAACATTCATGCAAGTTACGGTTGAAGTATACATATAAGTTTGAAACTCTGATTCCATAATATAACTGAAATCTAAATTAGGACTTAGGACCTCACCCTGTGAGTCTAATCTAATACAATGGTCCGTATGCTTAGCATCTATGCAGGGGCTGCTATAGTGGCCATTGTGTACAACCAGCCATTTACCCACTATACAACTGGAAAAAAAAACTAAGCATAAGATAATGATAGAACAAAATTGTGGAATGGTATATGTATCTACATAATACACTGAAGATTGAAGGTTTACTTATAACCAGAACATTTTGCCGTTTTCCTCTTTTTTTTCTTTTTTTTTCTTGTACAACTACTAAGTATAAGACACTTACATCAATCAGTAATTTTGTTACAAAAGAGGCTAAGATATGTTAATCAGCTGTACTAATTTTGCAAATTTATATTCATGATGCAGAAAGACAGGATAAATATTGATACACATCCTCAGTCTTGAGTTCTGTTATCATCAAGTCCAGTGCAGTAAAGTTTGAAAATAGATCACTTTTAATTAGACTTGGCTTGTCATACGGGATAATAAAACTACAACTTTAAAATCACTGCTTCCTTCTGTACGACATATAGCTTGTGAGTGTGTTTTTTTCTTTTTCTTTTTTTTTTTGGGGGGGGGAAGGAGGGGGTTTCAAGAGATTCAGAGATATATTTTAACTCTATCACAAGGAATAATTGTGTATGAATCACATAAGTATGAGTAGCAGGCACTGTGTGTTCATATCTTAGGTAGATTTCCTTGAGAAAACTTAATGGACAGTCTCTTCTTTTCCCTCTCATTTATTCCCTCTTTGGAGAGTGAGACAATTTACAGAAACAATATTTGTTGTGTGTGTTTTTTTAGGGGGGGGGGATTGAAATAAGGTTTTGAAAATTTCAGATCTTTTGTCATAATGTCAATATTCTTTTAATACACTGAAACCGAAAAAAAAAACAACAAACCTCAACCTCCTGATAATCTTCACATGTTCAGATGAAGTAGTCTTCTTACATATCCTACTCACTGACAAAAAACAATAACATTCAAGGCCTAGAGGCTGGAATGACCTATCCCTAGGTATGCTGTTCATGCTTACGTATTCTAAAATGCAACTCAAAGGTACTCTTGAGAGAGGTTACTTTGCACAAACCACAAGAAAACACCTGTGTCTGGTGCATTCTTCTTCGTCTTTTCTGCTGATTCTTATTCCGCCATTTAAAGGGATGGTACAGTTTCCGTTGAGAGGAGGCTACAGGTTTCCAACATTTTTTGCTAATAAATTTTGAGATAATGAAAAACCTCTTGTGAAATATGAAAGAACATATAATTCTAAGAGGAATTCATAATTTATTGGATGAAAGTTGGGTTGAAGTGGCCAAGATATCCAAAACAAAGCGACAGGCTAATAAAAGGTGGGTCTCAACTTTTATTAGGATTGCTTTGTTTTACTTTGTTTTGGATATGTCAGCCATTTCAAAAGCGATTTTCATCAAATGAACTTCGAATTCCTCTTAGAAGTGTATGCTCTTTAACAATTCACAAAGTGGTTTCTAAGCATCTTGCAAAAAGTTAAAGACTGAATCCTCATCTTAGCCAATACGATATCATCCCTTTCATGCAGAAACTTTGTCACCTGTAAACGCACATGGAGGCTCCTCCAGGTTTACTTATTTGCATGCGCATGCATTGGCTCATGTTGTTGGCATTTCTGAGGTAAGGCACAAGGCCACGTTCACCTCATACTTCTCTTGCCTTTGTCCAGATATCACAGTCCTCTTTTTGTTTTTCTACCCCTTACATACTTGACTTATACACTCAATCTTCATGCTTAGTCTAGCTAAAAATAGCCTGTGTTGCCAAACTCAGAAGAAATAGCCTTTATCTCAAACAATACCACTGAACACAAGAGAATTCCAATGTACACTTGCATGTATACTCATGTACCAAAAAATGCAACTTCTTTATAAACACAACAATGCAACTGTGATTATTATACTTAATATGTTAATTATCCAACTTCCCAAGCAGTAACAATCTTTCTTCTTCTGTTTGTTTTGTTTTGTTTTGTTTTTTTTTTTTGGGGGGGGGGGGCGTGAGGGGTAAGTTATCTAAAAAATCCCACAGTCTTTAGATAATTATCTATCATACAGCATATGTCTGTGTGTAATGACATCATGTTACCTGCAGTGCTTTTCCTCTACTAGTTTTCTGACAATTACGTAACTATACACACTGATGAACCAGTAATTGCCGCTCTCAGTATAGATATCCTTGATTACTTTTGTTCAAAATAAACACAATGTGAGACAAATATATCCATAAATTGCTATGACAAAGTATTCCAATCTTTGCAACCATACAGTACAAAGGTTTGCCACTGTAACTATCAAGATAATGATAATTATGATAATGATGGTAATGGTGTTAAAGGTAAAAACAGTAGTGATGACATTAATGACACCAGTGATCAAAATTTGAAGTGACACGTCCTAGAAATAACAATAATGGCAATTAAAACAATAAAATCATAAAATCATCCAGGGCAGCCTCTTCAGTGTTAGCGCTGTTTCTCCAGAGAGCCCAGCATTGCCAGGTACCTTGTTTTACAGGTAACTAACTCATCTTACACATGGTTCAAGAAGGACATTGCTGATAATAAATCTGAGGATCCATACTTGATCTGTCCACTGCCTTATCCACAATGCTACCATGCTCCCTGGAGAAGCAGAGTTCATTAAGGAACGAACCAGACAAGGCAAACCAAGTAGTGACAGCATCATTATCAATACATAGCACTTTTGAAGTGATCGTACATCAGTTACGACCTGGGGCGGCTAGGATCTTGGATGGTTTTTGTTGCTGGCTTATGAAAACATGCGTAATAGCACTGGTGCAACATAATCTAGGGCAGCAAGCAGCATGTAATGAGTGCAAATTATCAGTTCATTCACAACTAAATATCTTAAAGCTGAAACATTATCCAGTAGACTTGTCTTTAATACTCATCACTATTAAATCTCCACATAAGCATCAACAGCAAAGAGGAACATGTAATAAATGGTCACTTCACTCAAATGGCATGTTTCCAATTGTATGCAATACACACATCTGCGACTAAGTAGTGCAGTCATGTTTTTTTTTTTTTTTTCCGTCTCTCTTCCGGAATGACCTTGAGCTCATACTAGCACTTCCTGTATAGTCAGCTTAGGTGCATTTGAGTCAATGTAGATTGCAACTGAACACAACTCAAGACTTGTGCACTGATCAGCGTCAACAGAACTCTTTGTGCCAGCCTTGTATATCCAATGGCTTAAATTATAACTTAACACACTGCTTCAGTGTTGACATTGGAGACAAAATACTGATGTGATAAATGTACTAGATACCATGACATACTATTCATGGAACAGTGCAATATATTTTTCATTTTTTATCTTATTTTTCATTTCTTTTCTCCTTATGTTGTGTGAGGAATTTTTTGTGCCCTCTTGAGGACTCAGAGTGGTAAGGGGCATTACAAATACCTTATATTATTGTTCCGTTATACAGTATACCACAAGCATTATATCACAGATATGCCAATAATCAATGCTTTTGCACTGACATAAGGGTTACCACTGTAAGCCTCATAGACTGCTATGTAAATCGTATCCACCATAGTGCAGTGATCATCTGCATTGGAATATATGTAAAAATATTCATTTTAGTCTTTTCACTATTTTTCTCTTTATTTATTTTTTTTTTTTTTTTGGGGGGGGGGGGGGGGGTGGAGAATCAATGGAAGGATATAAAACAAGTATATCATGCAGTGCTTTGAGCCACTAGTGAAATTACGATACCTCCGTGACGGAAATTACGCTATTCCTGCCACCTCGGCATCCATAATTCCAACTAAAGCCTCTCAGTGCGTGGTATATTTTATTATTATCTCAAGTTCATCAGTCTCATAGATGACCAGCTCCTCTGTTTTCCAGATCACTTTTTCTTTGGTGACGTCAACACCCACGCCGAGTAATCATTCACTGATTAAAGGGATCTCCTGTATACATCTCATAACAGCAAGAAATCCAACTCAACACATTCTGGAACCTGCCCATACTAGGCATCATATCACAAGTAATTAAGGTATTTCATATCGCAAAGTAAAGAAGCAGCAGATGTCTACGATGTTATGGTGTATAATATTCTCTCCCATCATGCAGGCATTCATCATTTTGAAAAGAACACTTTGTAAGTTAATCATAGCACCTTGTACTGAAAAGGGCATACTAGGCATCAATGAGGTAACAAGAATCCCTTCACGTCTAGTACAGCAACTTGCTCAAACACTGTACACTGTCAAAATGTAGTTATGAAATACTAGAGCTGTCTTATTTGCACCTGAAGACACACACTGACATGTCAGTGTTCATACAGCAACAAAACACAGCCATACAGACAGTGCACTGGCAAAACATGTCCAGGAGGCAAGCTGGGAGAAGATGGGATTCTTCACAACGAGAGAGCCATCAACACAGCTGTACTGTCAACGATGCCAGAAGGGTACAGGCAGTTGTTAGGGAGGTCAAGTTGGACACCATTTGAGCCAAATAGGATATTGTAGTAAACAAGCAGTATAGGGTAAAACAACCAACAACGCAATGAGCAATGGTGAAATGCCTATCGGACTGTGGACAAACTAACTCGTACTGTATACAGCATATAATTTGTTAGGTTTTTATTTTTGCAAATGTTGCAGGTCAGGTGCTATTTACCGATTTAAGAAGAACGTGCCAAAATACTAACTCTGATTCCGACATGAATGCAATGTGGACGCATACAGGTGCTGGTACGCAGTCCACAGCACGTGAAAAATGTGTGCAATGATACTGTACTCCACAATCATAAATCTAACCACTCGCGAAATTTTGGAGAACTCTGGATTTGTCGAGAAGACACAAAACGCACAAAATTGAACTCCCTAAATATACAACATATACAGTAGTTTTGGGAGCTGATGTGGCTCAGCGGTTTAGGCAAGGTACCTCACTACCTCTGCAGGGGACTTCTAACATCTACTAGTAGTCTGTCCCATTGTAATAGACTCAAGAGTAAAGCTGGTTGGGGGCTACTCAAAATCCAATGTACATGAACCTACATTAAGCACAAATCTGACAGGTGCATATTTACCCCTGTCATATGTATTTAATTCATCTCTCATGACACAGTCTTTCATATATTTGTACATATTGCAATGTTGTTACTTAGAACTATAAAATCAAGATTTGGTTTGCCTTCCAAAAAAAAGACTTGAATTGTATAAATATACCACAGGCATATATGTGATGAAATGTGCACAGGAAGATTTTCCACTATGATAATTCCTATTCCATCGATAACTGCTACTGTGATAGCGATTGTGATGATGATGATAATATTCTTGATAGTAATAATGGCAATAACAATAATAACAATGGCAATAATAGTTTGATGATTCATTTGGGAGAGGGTAAGGATAGATACACATACATAGTACATTCACCAGTGTGAACAGTACAGAAGAAAGTCTCCCACAAAACTGAGAAGTAGGCTTGTAAGATTGCAATGAAGTGTCAACTATCTGTCTATTCAAAAGATATGTACATTTTCCAGTAGGGATGTCAGTTAGAATGAAAGAGAGAGCGTGAAATATATCTACAAGAAGCTACTTTGTACATACAAGAGCTTGAACTTTGATACTGCCAGGGCCTGAATTCAGGCTTCTGCCTGGAAACCAGCATCCCACAGTTTATAAGAAAACACTAAACTTCTTGATTCAAATTAATGAAAAGATTTTGAAAAACAAATCTCCATGAGGCATTTGTGCTGACAGCACTTTGAACTTGAAAGTTGTGAAATTAAGACCAGATCTGCAAAAATACTTTGAAACTGATAAGCACGACAACAGCTGACTACTAGCTATTTACTAATCACATGTTGAATGCATGCACAAGGGACGTAAACTCAAAGTGAAGGTTCTTCAGTAAGCCTGTTTGAGATGCTTTATAATGTGAAGCAGTCACCCATTCCATGCATTTGATGTCACTATCTCTAAAGCTCAAACTTCTCTCATGGCAAAATGTGATATGTTTTTTGAATCACCAACAATGTCCTTTGAGCCTTGCAAAAAACAAACTGTCCTAGAATGAGTGTATCTTGTACATGTTGCTCTGTGCGGAGTCATTCCCTGCACTGAGTTGCACTTGGAAATAAGGCCATACTTACACCCCTCGAGTACTTCCGCATAAGACATGCTTCAACGGTGAGGTCACTGCGAATCACAGGCAAAGAGGGTGACCTATGTTCACGTCGGTGCTTGTAAAAAGTGAGGTCAAATGCCAAGTCACTCGCCATCCCCTCCTCTGCCAAAGACCTAGAAGAGTGTTGTTGTTCTCAACAATGCATGAGCATTGCAAATCACTTGGCAAATTACATCATTGTATGCAGGATCCTCATAGCAAAGCAAAAAGGCTCCACAATCTGTAAACACCGACTGGGATTGCAAGATGCTACTCCCAGCAACAGTTCGTTTAGGCCACTTCCATTAGCAACAGTTCGCAAAAAAATTTCTGCGCCCCCTGTCCACTTTTTCCACTACTCCGGATCTCCTGCTCTACCTGATTGCTGCGTAGTGGGAGAGTGTTTTTTTATCCACCACCGCACAAAAGCTGCCTGTGTTTCATGCAGCCACAGATGAGAGACTTGTAATACAAATGATTATGATCACAGCAAGAGCTTCACAGGAGCTTGTCCAAGAAATACTGAAGGCTTCTGCCCACTTCTCTCCACTACCCTACTAACTGACAGCTCATCCACGTCCAAGGATTAAGTCCCACAAATGGGCATGGCAACAACCTTTTCTGTATCAAATCCCATTTATATGGCTTTACATTAACATGAAGGCTTAGAATATTCTCCATTTGCACAAAAACAGGGAGAATGGGGGAAAAAAGCTCAAGAGCTGCACACAGCTAGACGAGCTAGATGCAAATCTGTGTCTGGCTATAATCACGTCAAACCAGCGAGGTGCAGCGCTCAGAAACAAGCATGTTTATCTGTAGGAAAAAACACAGCCACAGGGGATGCCTTAAAAGTCATTGCTCCATCCCACCTCTTCTCTCTCTCCCTGTCCCTACTTTTTGCCTTTATTTCTTTATCTCTCTTTCAATCTGTCCTCATACTGTCTATATCATCTTTTTTCCCCCCTCTCCTCTATATATACCTCATCTCTTTCTCCCCCTCTGTCTCTTCCTCCTTTCCGCTCCTTATGAAGAGCATTTTTGTTGGATGCTCAAAAGATCTGAATAGAGTTTCAATTCCACTGCCTGTAATCAAAGGACTACTGTCATGCCTTTGAATATCTTCCTTGCCCTGCGCAAAGCAGTAAACTCTGCCAATATCTGGACACATAGTTTAGGCTTCACCCCATTTCAGATCAATATGACCACTAGGCATGTGTAATAAATACGACAGTGCGTTTCTCATTTGTCTCTGTTGTGATCTGATATCACTTGGATAGATTAACTCCTTATTTTTTCATGTTTTTTTTTCTCTTCTCACAATGTAGCAAAGCATTTGTGTGTGTGTATGTGTGTGTGTGTGTTTTTACTTGATCAAACATTGCTGATTGTATTTTGTGTTTATACATTCAAGATAAATGTTTTTGTCATGTGAAATCATAAAAATCAAATAAAGAATATCGAAAAACAAAAAAGAGTGTTTGTGTGTGTATGTGTGTGTGTGTGTGTGTGTGTGTGTGTGTGTATGTGTGTGTGCGTGTGTGTGTGTGTACCACCTACAAATGTATATCAGCACATCTAAATTTCACTATCAATGTAACCTCTCCAAGGCTAATCTCTTCACAAACCATAGAGTAAATTGCTGGAAGCAAACTAAACTACACACAGGCATTAAAAATCTATGTGGGCACTGCAATTGTTGTGATTCAAAGAAAATACATGCTATTTCTCTATAGTGAAGCTGCCAAAATTCCCACACCAAAATCAGAGAGGTTCTAATTAGGAAAATACTTGTGTTTCACACGCAACTATCAAAATGGAAAGAAAAAATTCCCAGACCATGGAGACTCTTCAAATCCTCAGATTGTCAAGATATAGTTTTCAGAGTTTTTCCTGCCGAATCATGAAGACATATCAGCTCTCTTACAGGGAAACAATGCTTTGTTCAAGTATGCACAAGGCTTGCCTGACAATGCGGTTAGGTCATTGACATGAGATGAGGTCTATAGAAAAATTGACTGTTACTGCAGACACTCAATAGCATTTTCCATCTCTTGAGGAGTTGAACCCCACTTGCAGGACAGACCCAATTTGTGATCAGACACCACCTGCATTCATGCCCGACTATGAGAAGCGGAGCAGGCGTTTAGGCCTGGAACAGCGCTCATGGCTGACTGTACGCATTAATTTCATGATCTGGCATTGGCATCATAGTAATCAGCCTCGTTATCTAATCACATTCTATTCTCATATCTCTGCACTCTTTCTTTGAGCAATGTCAATTATGTGATCCTCTTGTGTGATTAATGTTTACAACGTTATGTTATAATGTCAAGACCATGATTTGTTGCCATGCATGGAGAGTACAATATAATCAGAAGCATTTTCCTACTGTGTGAGTGTAGATGTTATGGGCTCTGGAGCCAAATACAAACTTGTGACAAAACACATTTCATATCAGCTATTATGTCAATAGGTTTTATCTACTGTTTTTTCTTTTTTTACTGGTTTTTGTCTACTCCTGGTTTATTTGTTTTTGTTTTTTCCAATAAGAATGTGGACATCACTATTTGAAAAGAAAGAAAGAAAAAGAATTGCACAACTCAGGAGGGTTGGAAGGTCCACTAGTTGTTAATCATGAATTTAGCAACTCACAAAAATGTTGCTAAATATCTGGGCACAAAAACACTGACATGTATAATAAATTATTTAAAGGCCCAGTCACACTGCCCGAAAGTCGCGTAAATGCATGAATCACGTAAGAAATTCGAGCCTTACATGATACAAGCGCGATTTGCGCATTTCATGAGTTTGTCTGACGTGGAACCTTCGTAGTTGTCCGCCGATGTGCGCCGGATCGGCGCTTTACGCGATTCCAGGTTTTGAGCAGCTCAAAACTCGGCTTCATGTAAAAGTTGCGCTATTTTGCATAATTTTTGCATAGTTTGCGTAGTTCTTACGTGAACAATGCGCGAAATACGTGTGGAATATCAGTGATCGTTCGCAAAAATGTTGCCGCTATCGCGTTCATGCGCGATTTATATGCAGTTCATTAGTGATAATGCGCAGATTATGCGTGGTTTTTCCGTGGACCTCGGTCGTCGCGCACAACCACAAATTCGCCCTATTTGGGGCCTTTGCGTGCCTATGCGCTGAAAGTGTGTGGTTTGTTAGTGATTTTTACGTGATCTCTCCATAGTTCTTGCGCAAGTCATCGGTGATTTTCATCGCGTAAATCAGCGAAAACTCTCAACGGACAAGCACGCACAACCAAATTTCTTGCGTGTTTCATCGGTTTACGCAACTTTGGGCTGTGTGATACGTCATGTGTGTTCCATTAAATTCTATCTCTTGTTGTTCACAGGCTTACAGTTTAGATGTGGTCTACAAAGCATACACAAAGTTTGTACTAGGTTGTAACTCTAGGCCCATTCATACACAGGAGTTTTCATTTTTGGATTGCTGTTATACATGAAATAAATCTTATTTGGTAGCGATCGCACATGGCATTAAAAATAAAAATCAACCCCATTCAGCTGCAAGCAAAGCACTTAAAATTCCTGGACTGTGTACAAAGGATTTTAAAAGCAATTAAAGACTAGTCCTGGGTATACTCAAACAGGTGTCTATGGGAAATGCATGTTATGGCATGGTAATCAAATCATCCTCAATGGGTTAACAACGAACAGAGCATGATCCTGAGCATTTCCATCATAGGCCTAGTGCAGCCAGTTGCATCATGAGATTTAGAAAAACAAACATACAAACAAAAAACATTTTTCCTTTTGCATGCTGTTCACTGACACTGCACAAGACAAGTTGTTGTGAGGGCTTAAAATAAAAAGTCATGATGGACTGATTTTTGCAATAGTTAGTGATTTTTTGTTTGTTTGTGTGTACACATACACACTTATTATATAGATCTTGTCGTACTACACTGCAGAAAATAATTTATAAAAATTATTAATTTTAGGTGTGTGTATGGGCCTTCTGTGCCTTAACACACCATAAAATATCTTGTGTAAGGTGCATCCCCAACTTTCTATCCTTATTTTCACACAAAAAATTACCTAGTACTCTCTCTCTCTCTTTAGTCCCGTTCACACAAACTCATAATTAACATTTTTGAAAATTGCGTTTGCAAGGCGATGTAAAAACAGTTAATTCTCTTGTGTAGATGGAGAAAAAACAAACAAACAAGTAATTCCTTCAAGAACAACACAAGACCAAAGGCGGGAGTGATATGATGTATTTGGAAGAGCATGTATGGGTGCTGAAACATTTCCTGACATAGCAGCAAAACTATAAATGCACACATGTGCGCGCACACACACACACACAAACATACACACATTTCGTCGCTGGGGTGACAAGACCTTGTATCTGCAATTTTGGTGAAAATTACTTTTTTGGATTAATGGTCAAATAATGGATTAAGTGATGTCCTGTCTAAATCCCAACTGTCCTACTCCAAAAATGGAGCCACCACGGCATGTCAAAGGAAAGGATCTCCCATTCGCTACGGTGCTTTGGCCGCCATGTTTTTTGGCTCTCCTGAACATTTGACATTTTGTAGATACGAGGTCTTGTCACCCCAGCGACGATATGCTGGCTGATTCATATCACTTCCCTAGCTAATGCTTAGTAGCCCGGATCTACCAGGTCGCACGTCGAGAGAGGTCTCCATGCTCTCCATAGTGACACGACATTTGCTCCCGTGACAGTTGGCTCCGGTCTTATTTTCTCCAAGGACTTAGGGTTAGGGTTAGGGTTGTAATAGGGTTTTAGGTTTAGTTTCATGTGAGGATCAGGATAAGGATAAGGGTTAAGTTTGTGGGTAGAATTTATGTTTTATCCTACCTGTTTCCCATTACATTTTGTGTGCTAACCACTGGACATTCCCCATGTTGAAACAAAAAAGTTTCCGCTACATCTCAGGAGAAATCTCTTGTTGATTTATACCACTCCTGCACAACTTTGGCCTTTCTTTTATGACTTTGAACATGAAGCTCAAAAGAAAACATCCTGGCAGTTACTAAAGCAAACTCAAGTTAGTTTTAGAGAGCTTGGAAAAACGTAAACGATTGCTAGCAAGAACACGCAAAGGGTCCATTTCATGCATACATTAACAGCAAATGCTTCATCTCCAAGCAATTGCTAATGAGCAACAAGCAATTGCTTGTGGTTGCTAGCAAATTCTTTTGCTACCAAGCAAGTGCATAAGGTATTGTTTTGGGGTTGTTGTTTTTTTCATACAGATTCAAGCAAAAAGGCTAGCACAAGCAACTTACTTTTTATGCATACAGCCCAATGTTTTGTCTGCACAGCATGTGTGACCAGCTGGCTAAGAAACCATTGATTCTTTTAATCCCAAAATACAGCTTGCCACACTAGGCCCTCACACTTTGGTGTCTATGGTCATACTCCAGTCTTGTTCAGTAATGCACAGTCTGGAGATTACAAAGTGTTTCATTTTGCAGTCATGCTATTTGTTTTTGTTTTTGTTTTTTCTGTGGGTTTTTTGCCATTATATGTGAACAGAAGCAAATAAAATCTATTTTCACATCGCAACATAAAAACCTTTAACTCTTGTGTGTGAATGCAGCTAGTGTCATTCTTTTTTAAATCTTCAGTTTAATTGGGGGAAAAAAAGGCTTTTCTGTTAAAGGGGAAATCCAGTCCAAATATAAGTTAGTCTGATAAGAAAGAGTAAAATCTTACGAGTTTAACGGTATAATTTTGATCAAAATCAGATGAAAATATAAGGAAGATATGACATTTTGAAGTTTTGCTATTTTGGGGGGAAACAGTTCTTGAACGGTCAATATGAATATGCAAAAGGCAAAGTGAGCATGTCATACCCTCACAACTTACCATATACAGTGTAGTTTGTACATAAAATTTTGAAATTTACAGTTTTTCATTCGAACGCAATTATGCCCGAGGCTCAAATCCTTGTATATCTAACTGATTGCTATTCTGAAGTTATTCAACCAGGAATAACACCATGCCTCAGACTTCAATGACAGAAACATTGAATTTTCATCATTTTTTTTTTTTACACGATCAATGGAAAACTGTGAGGGTGTGACACGGTTAGCTCACTCATTTGCATCTTTAATATCTACTGTACAAGAACTGTTTTGCAGAAATTAGCAAAACATCAAAATGTCATAACTTCCTTATTTTTCATCCGATTTCAGTCAAATTTTTACCGCTGAATTTGTAAGATTTTACTTTTTTTATCAGACTAACTTATATTTGGACTGGATTTACCCTTTAACTCTGTTTTCTTCAGTTTAGTCGTCTTCTTCCCCATCTCTGTTCCACTCAAAAAACATTGTGCAGGCAGAACAATTCATTAAACTTTGCTGACAAGAGGGGTTGGTGACAGACAGAATACATACACTTGTACTTTCCAAGGGATTCCATACTTTTTGGTATCAAGATTCAGAGTTACAAAGGACTAGGGCCATATTGACAATCTCAGCCAAATTAATTCCTGTTATAAAACGCGTTTAGAGAATCCTGCAATTTCATTGGTCGAAAGCCATGCATTAATTTTTACTGGCAGTACATTTGATAGACACAATAAACACGTTATCACACATACTTATACAATTGTAACAGAGTTTGCACACTAAGCAAGCATACATGCACTTAGTAAGAGATGGCTTGCTAGCCATGCAAGATCAGTAACAATTTTAACGCATCAGAAATTACTATTATACAGTTTGATCTATGGCAAACCTAATGGAAATGCATCCAGTATATTTGCCATCAGGTTAAATGATAAAAAAGAAATGAATTTCTGGCAAAAAAAAAGAAAAACGTTCCCTGTTCTATAAGATGGATGATGCACATGTCTTTTTGTACGTCAGTAGGAATAGTGTGCATATGGTAACTACCGAATTTAGCCTACACTCACTTGGCCTCACCTTGTGAGTTAATAAGCATTCCCTAGTTACCATACTGCACACAATTCTTACTGATCCAATGTACTCAGACCTATGCATCATTTGTATACTGTCAGCTGCTCTGTATTTCACAAAATATCCCAGACATTTGTCTTACAAGTGATGATAGCTAGTATTGGAGATGGGTAAATATGCTCCTGAACTACATATGCTCATTCATTTGGTAGTTGTCATTGCATCATAGTTTTCATTGAGCAACACGCGATGATAAAATCACGAAGTACAGTGCACACTGCACGCAAGGACCTCTATTTCATGAATTCTGAGCGCACTAGCAAAACTTAAAGGTGAGGAGCCAGGACATAGTGCAGCCTCTGACAGTGACGACAACCCGACTGACCGAGAACACAGAACCATGCCCGTAAGTGAGACTCTACTCAGGTAACAGTGCAGGAACAACATCAGGCATTCATTGACCGGAAGTAATTCAAGGGCTTTCATGGGTCAAGCATAATCATAACCTTGTTGATCCCTGAGTTCACACGACCTAGTTAGTTACAATTCTCCACTGGGCATACTCTTGTCATTGAGATATCCCTGACGTAACTACTGACCAAATGGTAATTTTTCCTTGGTAGATGAAATCAAAACTGTAATAACTTTCTCAATTTACTCTCTGATTCCACCCTGATTTCACTGGGC
This sequence comes from Diadema antillarum, assembly GCF_040938485.1. NCBI lineage: Eukaryota > Metazoa > Echinodermata > Echinoidea > Diadematoida > Diadematidae > Diadema > Diadema antillarum. Next base: position 1,172,010 of record NW_027271881.1, read on the forward strand.
TGTTGTTTTGTACGTAGCAGTACAGTCTCATGGAAATTAAATAGTTGGAGGTAAAGTATCTGCCATGGCAAAAGTGACTTTGATTATGGGCCTTCATAGCAGGGAAAATTGTACTGCATTCATCCAAACAAAACAAAAACAAAATGGAACATCCCTGTGTTCTGTCCTCTGCAACTCAAAGAAAAGGAAAAGTGAAGATTAAATTTGACATCAATATAAATACCAACATTCATACGAGTCTACTGAAAAGTGAATTACAACTGTATCAGTATAAAGGTTGGGTTTTTTCCATTGTTCTTTCATTTCCTGGCTGTGTCCCTTACGCATAAATTAGAAAGAAAATGATCTCTCTCCTGTTACATGAATCATCTATATTGTGCTGATAATTATCCATACTGATGACAGTGTATCAACTGCTCTGGCTTGGTAATCAACACTATCAACAGCACTATGACATTCCTAAATTGGCAACTCAGAAAGTGCAATACAACATACGTACATTGTCAAAGGGCAAACTGTCTTTTGTCAGCAGATAACATACCTCTCTCACACAACTCTCACTCTCAAAAATGTGAGCAAAAATAGATTATGTGAGCTAACATACATAGACATCGAATCACAATTACTGCAACCTTAGCCCAACGTATCCTTCTTTTTTCTCTATATATGCCTCTGTTAATTTAAGTGGTCCAACTGAAAGTGAATGGAATATCGGCACTGGCAAAAGTCTTATTCAACAGCCCGATCCTGTGGTAACAAACTCCATTCAATTCATTACTACTAAGTAGATAGACTCAAAATATGTACATATTTATGCATGCCGATATTTTCCGAAATTATGAGGATAGCAACTCCATGGAGATGATCCTTTCACTTACGTGCAAAAGCAGGAATCTGTGCACCGTTGCTATGGCGATGCAAAGTTTGGAGTATTATGCAGCTGTCGTCATGGGCACTGTGATGCACATCCTTGACTTTTTCCTCACTTTCTTCTTATTTTCCCCCTCTAGTCTCCACATTAATGGCACCCTTAAGCAATCTGTCATCAAGTGTGTGCGCAGACATCGGCTAAAAACATCTTTCCCTTCACATCAAGACTTCCACCAAGTCTGACTTTGAATCACCCTCAAAACCTCATACTCCACATCACAACTGTCATGTAAGTTGCCCTAAACACTCAATAGGACCACACACACACAAAAAAAAAACACACACACACACAAATACTGCAGATCTATGAATTAGCAACACCCTTAAACTAAAAGCTACTTTGAGGCAACATTTGACTGCAATGTTTACAAAATATCAATAGTACTAGGGAATGCAACAGTCTTCACTCAGCCTCATGGTCATCTTTCTGACATGCACTGAAACATATCAGAACAAGACATGCTTCAACATTGAATACCACCAATAGGTATATATCTCCATTACATCAAAACTCAGGGAAAACTTCCCATATGGCTCTTTATTTAAAAAAAAAAGAAGAAGAAGAAAATAATTTAACAGACCATAAGGCTACGCTAGCATTGAAATTAGCAAAAAGTTCAGCGCATGTGAATTAAATTGAATTGAAAGATGAAGAAATTAACGGCACACTGAAAAGTGCATGTGTGCACTTTGGTATCATTACACATGGTGTAAAGAATGTTTAAAAATTCAGTGTTTTGTGGGGTAAAGTATGTTGTAACACAAAGCATTGTAAACACATTACATCACCACACCATGACAAACATTGCTCTGGCATGAGTAACAATACAAGCATGGGCAATATTGATAGCCAGCATCCTGAAATCAAGCCATGTGGGAAGTACATGGTGGGATTAGGAAATTAACTAAAAGGATTTCTCTATACAGATCAGTACACGTAACATACATGCATCACACAACCAACAAAATGTTGCAAGGCAGGTTTTTTTAGTTCAAGTAACATTTGATAAGAATCAAGATTCTAGGTATCATTGATACCCCCAAAACACTTAACAATATTTAAGACTTTTTTGTTTCATGGAATTTGCCATTCAAGATAATGACTGTCAGGATGGGGGAGAGTATGGCATAAATGTCTGTCTAATACCTAAAATACATTTGCATAGTTTGCTGGAAGTTTGCATAACTGGCAACACAGCCCAAGCTTTCATTTCCAGAGCAGAAGATACTGCGTGGGCTGCCACAACCCAAATACAGCAACATTTGGAAACACATAAAAAGCCTGAGCTGTCTCAGCTCCTGCAACATGTGATTTGTGTTCACATGGCACAAATATCGCGCACAAAAAAAGAGCTGAGCAGCCTCCGCTCAGGTAATTAATCTGGGAGGAGGAGCATCACGTGAACGGCGTATGAGAGAAAAATGTCAACTAGTTTGTTATTGTTGCAAACTTTTAGCCCTGCTAGGAACCCAGACAGAACTAAACCCTTAGAATGAATTTAATGAACAACTGTTACCATTAACCCACAAAGGCACTTGTGTTCCACACAAGCCAGACTCTATCCATTTCAGCATTAGAAGAGAAGAATTTTGAAAGCCAGTAATTCATTCATCTAATTTGATCTCTTACTCAATCAATTATTACATATACTCATTTATCTACCTAAATTTATCTTTGTTCTTTTTTAGCCCTAGCCTTGGTCACCCTGGAGGGCAATGGCCCTCAACAGCTTCCCCGAGCCCATAAAATCCCACAAACCTCGTTTCTGGGGTTTGATATTGGATCTTTTTATTACAATTTTAACCATCTGTTGCTCGAATTTTACAGTATTAAATAACTGTCTTTCAGATGAATTCTATGATAGTCAAAGACCTTTGAATTTCAGTTGTAGGATTATCTAAAGCCTCTAAATCACTAAACTGAAAAAAAAATCCCTAAAAAATGGCAACATATTCCAAGAGATAGAGTTAATGTCGTTGCCTCAAATTAGCAATCTATTTCTGCTTTTGTGCAGACTATGGGAATTCATCTGGTCCCATGCAATACCGAATATAGGATATGCAATGTAACTCAGAAGGGTCTATCTAATGAGGACAAGATGACAATTTCTGCAGTAGAATTATCCTAGGACTTAATGGATAAGAGTTAGTCCTACAAACTCAAGGTGACATCCATACAAGTTATTTATTTTCTATGAAAATATGAAAATGTTTAATACTTAAATACAAAAAAAAGAAAGTTTCAGGCATATAATCTAAACCAGGCACTGAATATCAGGTTATGGATAATGAATAGATTAATGACATCTGAATTTAATTCCATTTTGGCTCAGGTAATAGAGGTTTAACAGAAAAAAATATATACCATCATATACATATTGCAAACTCAGTTCTATGAATAATATTTACACAGGACCTACAATGGACGAGACTGTGTAATGTGTCTTCTATACTGTGTATAGAGTGAAAGCCGCTTAGTTTAGTTTGCAAGAATATTTATGTGGAATATACCTCAATTGTCTGCTGCTCAATGGGATCACTTGCTTGGATTTGCATCTGTTCTCCATTTTCTCCTCCTCCTTCACTTCCTCTACTATTGGCTCCTCTTCTTGATACTTTTCCATTTTCGCAATGGTTCTCTTCCATGATTCAACTACTGAAGTCTTGAAGCTTCCTCCTTGTACAATATGGCACAAAATATAAAAGTACACAACTCCTCCCAAAAGCACACAAGCAGGCAGTGAGACTGTCCAAGGCACTGGGAGAAAAAGCTCGCGAATGTATCGTCAATTTCCTCTCTAGAATGAATGTGCAACATCCGATTCCATGCTGCATTAGCACAGAAAAATAACATACCGCTCAAGAGGGCAGGTCTCCGTCGATGAATGAAGAAAGAGAACTGATGTGCATGTTATCCACAAGATATAATCCAAATATAGATATATATATCCAACTTCATAGCACAAGTACAGATGAGTGTGAAGTGTTGCATCATACATGGCATGGGACTAAATGCACAAACAAGGTATACAGAAATGATGTTTTAAGAGTCCCTTGGCCAGATGAAAATCTTACTGTGGAACGCAATGAATGCGAGAGAAAACAAAGCAAAATAAAGATCATAGACCAATAAAAGACAGAGGTGATGTTACTAATGTCCTAGTAAAATTCAAACAGTTCCCATGCATCCAGGGTTAAATGTTATGAGCTGCAGTCTAATCGCACAGGACTATCTCATCCATATTCCATGACAATGAAATATCAGCCAAGCTATTTGTCAGGCAAATGTCTTGCGGAACACCCTTCAAAAAGACACCCGCAGCCAGGCATCAAATCAACTCTTTAGGACACACGCCCTGCAGATAACTGCACTAGAAACTGAGGCAGAATATCTCATTCTGTCTTCATTTTGGCAATCAGTATTGAGGAGGGATCTTTTGGGGTAACTCATGTGCATGAATTCAGTAGTATTGTGCAATATGCCGCGCGAACACTCTAATTCCATTGCCACTGCATACACGTAAAGAGTGTAACGGATCACTCCATGGCACTCGTAATATGATTTTCGGTATGATGACGGCATAAGACATGTGCATCCTGTTTGGGATTGGGATGGCGTCTCCATGCACTTTTCTGAGTCTCTTAAAAGCGCATCATCTGTAATTGCTTTCCGCCTGCATCTTCGCACAAGTCGTGCATGAAAGTTGGGAACGAAGACACCCCCTTAAGACTGGTGTGTGTTTGGTAGCTGCTTGCAAGGCACATCATCAGTTCCTGAGACTAGAAGCTGTTCATCATTACATGCTCCTACATCAATGTTCCAATGGCAACGGCCAGCCCTTAGTCCGAGACATTTTTGCAAGTCGAGACTTCTTTGTCACTTTGTACCACGTGCTGACCAAGTGAGAGTCGTAGCACCATCACTGGAAGCATCATCGCTGCAAGGTGTGCATGTAACAAATGCGCACTTGGAGGAATGTCAAACGCATGGTATACACTTTATCCTCTCCCTCTCTCTCTATTATCACAATCCACATTTAGACGAACACCACCTGAGCAGTACGGCACAGAAGAGACGAGTGGTATGTTTCCCCCTCCCTACAAACAACACACACAAACACACACACGCACACAACACTTATGTGTCTGTTGTGTCTAACAACGGCCAAGAAGATTAATTATCTTTGCATTATATCAACCATTCTTCATAGCGCAAGCACTATTCTGTATGCTTGAGGGAAGATTGTGAAAAGCAGGTTCTAAGGGTACAAGAGTGTCTCCTCAGACTGCACTTTTAATAGTCAGTGGCCAAAACCACACCACTATACCACTCTTAGAACAATGAAGTGATTAACATATGAACAGGACCATCCTGCTCACTCAGGCATCTTGAGCTGCTGGCTGAGAAGGAGCAATTACTGCGAATCCCTCCCTCCATCCCGACCCCTACCCCCATCACACACTCTCCCACTACTGCCACATCAGTAACCTGCTGCCCCCATCATTGATTAACGCATCATTGACATTTCTCATCTCGCCAAATATCTCCTTCAAATGACTGGAAATTAATTTCCAATTCACTGAGAACCCCATACAAGTGCTAACAGCCAGACTTGGAGCAAACAATGCATGCAAAAGCACACATGCATGCTTCAAAAGAAACATTTCATATCAGGTCCGGATCATCTCTATTGATTTCTCAGATACTGGTGGCTCTCTGTGTTCCTTAAGGCTTTGCATGCATTATCATAAACTCCCCGTGTCAGTCAATGAACCATTTGACAATGCATGGTTCCTCACACCATCCAACCAGTCCAGAACTCTGATGGATGGCTGGCTGGCTGGCTGGCTGACTGCGAGCTCGCGGCTTCGCCAGAAATGAATAATATATGACTTCACGCTGACTAGTAACGTTTTTTAAAAGGTAGAGACTGCTGTCACTAGATTGCCCTGAAACCACCAGCAGATGTGCTCTCTGGCAAAGGTATGCAACTGAGCAAATAAAAATTCAGAGCAGAATGAAGAGAAAACCCATGGAGAGCACTGACTCTCCTGTGCATTCCACCATAAATACTACTGGTAACATGCCTACTTACTGTATACTGACTGCTGCATGGAACACTGTTCAGCGTATAGTGTATCGAAGAGGTTAGACAATCAATTCTGTCATCAAATTTCTGGTAATGTTGAATTCAGAGCAGTTAAGAAACAGATGCTACACTTAAAATATAACAAGGAAGTTATAACAATTAAAACCATCTGTTTTTTCTGTTTTTTCTTTTTAAACAGGCCATTTATGATGTGGGCCACACCATCACCGCTATCCTTTAACTTCACGATTAAACATCCCAAAGTTGATCTCAGTGACTTGCCACCTTTACATACATGTACTTTGCCACCATGATTAAACAACCGTACAGAGAAATGAACCTTTATAACATGATCTCAATGTGTGAGACTGTAATGTAAGTTGTGCAGAACTTGGCTTGACTGGTTTCCTGTGTGTGCAACTTGAGATGTGGACGGAAGTCTACTATATGAAGTATGTAAACTATGCCAAAGAATAGTACTGAAAGTAAAAATTCTGAAAGTGTGGACATTTTTGCACATTTCCCCATTAACAAAAATCCAGCATGAAAATAAAAGCATGTGATTTTTTTTTTTCTGGTTAAATATTACACTATCTTAAATTTGATTCCACAGATTTAAAAAAACTCAAACAAACACACACACAATTATAAAATTCATCTTACCTGTCTGAGCACGAAAAACTATTTGTGCTAAAGTTTCCACTTTTGCAGTACCACTGCCAGGCATTTTGGCATTGATATTATGCACATAAATCTCCTAGGCAGGAGTTTGTCATTGCAGGCATCTCAGCAAATCTCAAGAAATGTTCAGAGATCTGTGGGTGTAAATGGCTAGCAGTACCAAAACTCCCAAGGTTTCAGTGTGTAGCACAATATTTTCATTCCAACCAAACTCAAGTTACTGCATATCAGTGATTATCAGAAATTACTAATTGTCATTTCTGGTAATAAAATAAAACAGGTATACCTTGATCTATCTGCTATGAATTTCTGCACAAAAATGTTTGGTATGTTCGTTTACACTTTTCAATGCTTGAATTATAAATATTCTTCAGTGGCTGTCATATCCATGCATTTACAATATGGGCAGAAAAATCCCTGCAATCTGATTGGTCAATTGCCATAAATCTAACGACCATGTCCCTAGAATATCTGCCACTAAGACTTGAACTGAATGCATCACAACCTAAAAGACATACATGTATCTAAGTCTACAAAGTCAGGCAAAAATAGAATATTTGCTGCTAATTTGGGGACTTTTACACATTTTGAAATGATTTTACAGTGCTGTATTTTGTGTACCTGTATGTATCATACTGACGATGCTGACAAGGAACACAAAGTCTTTATATTTTCACTGCTATTTAGAAAAATAGTAAAAAGTAAAACAAATCAATGCGGCACCAAAACTGGATGCTTGCGAGGACAAGAAACTACCTTATTTTTTACGTGGCCTTATGAAAGAAGAGAAATGTAGAATTTCAATGTTGAACCTGAGGGCCCATCTAAATTCATTACCCCTCATTAAGTGTCCAACTGGGCCATGAACAAGTGAAGTAGACCCCGTTTACAGTGCGAAGCTCGGCCAAGCCTCGCCCGCCTTCATTTCAGTGTAAACGCCCAAAAGGCCAAATGTGGGGCCAAAATTGGCCGCGCATTTGGCCACACTCTGGAGGTGGTCTCGGCCGCAGCCAAGCCATGGCCGAGCCAAGCCTTTTCTCAGTGTAAACGCACACTGGGCCAAATGCGCGGCCAATTTCAGTTTTGCTTCCAAAACCGAAAACTAGTATAGTTTAAGGTGGTTTTGTCATGCAAAGGATATTTCCTTCGGCAAAGGCCTTTGCCCGAACGGCGACTTCGTCGCCGCGGAATCCAGTTGGCAAAGGGTCTGAAAACTAGACTATACCAAATTGCGTTTGTTTACAAGCAGAGTGCCACTACGACAAAATATTGAAAGGTTTGAATTAAAAGCACGGCCGAGCCTGGCAGTGTAAACGGACAAAATTGCGGGGCTCAGCCCCGCAATTGAGGCTGGGCTCGGCCGCGGCTCGGCCCAGCCCCGCACTGTAAACGGGGTCGTAGTCTCTATCTCTGAGAGTGTCTGTAATTACATGGTAGTGCTTCTTCTCAATTTGGAGAAGAAGTAGAATAACTGAACCAATATAGACTACTGCCAAAATGTTAAAGGCAGCCTTGATGTCCACAAATACTGTATTCTTCAATGCACACTTCCCACTGCAAAACAGGTAAATCCCAGCCATAAAACCCACAGTGCCATTAAATCCTGACACAGATATATATATGCATTATAGGAATGATGGTATTAAAGTTATAATGTAATTTTTGGTTTCTGACCACAACTTTAACCATGCAGTATTTATGATTGCACTTCTAGACTTCATCAAAGAACACCCCCTTGGCCTAAGCCACTCGATCAGGCTAAAAGCATATCTTCAAAAACATCAATTGAGACATGACGTCATAGAAATTCCAGCTCTTGAGTGCTGAATATTTCACATCGCTCTCCCAAGCCTCTCCAAAAAAAAAAAGCAAAACAAAAATCATTCTGCTTTCATTTTCTGATCGTTCATGGTGCTCAAGCAACAACTGAAGATTCAATCTTCAGCAAAGTTTAATCTTTATCTGCCTCAAGAGATACCTTGCCATCTTGTTAAATTTGTGTTGGGGTATTTGTTGTTTTTCAGTACCTATACATATTTTGTATTTTGTACTTCATTTGATTTGATTATGCAGTCTGGCTGCTTCGATATAAAGAAGTCAATATGACAACATTAGCCAGTTTCACATGGATGCAGTATTGTATTATGATGCCATCTGTTGATACTTTTTGAATAATTCCTTGGAATGGAAAAGTGCCACCACTGCCATGGAAATATCATCCTCACTATTCAAACTACAACATATAAGTATACAAACATTTAAACAAAGTATAAGAAAAAAAATCACACCCTTTCAAAATTGTAAATTTTATGCAAAGTTTGATAAAAAAAAAAACATGAAAGTCACAAGTCTACAGACACACACACACACACACACACACACACACACACACATGAATGGCTGAGATTTGGTTATTACAAAATTGCAATTAATTGTAATTGTAATTATAAAGTCAGACTGTCAATTATAATTAATCAATGTAAACTGAAGACAGTGACTTCCCAAGTTTGGTCGAGTGATGTTACCACTTGAGAATGAAATTAAAGAAAAAAAAAATAGTGAAATTACCTGAACACAGTAAAACTTTTGTTTGTAGCATCTATTTGTATGGAGATAACATTAAATAAAACTGTCAACCATTTGCCCCTCAGGAGCTTTTTCCCAAGACCTACATGTACATGGGGGCTACAGGTATCTTTTAAATAATCCTGCTGTAGCTTATTACTCCTAACTAAAGTGACTTTTATTAAGTCTTCATAGAATTTGATCATAAATACTGTGGAACTCTATGACAAGATTAATCAAAATCATGTATACATGATTCATCTTGCAATTCAGGTGTGTGAAAGTATGACATTCTGAAACGCAGTTAAATTACATTACTGATCAGTACTTGGATCGGGTAAAACATGTTGAAAGTTTGCAGAGAAAACTACACTAGGTTGAGAGTTATTTCAGAACTTTTTTTTAAATTTTTGTTTCTTTTCTTTTTCTTTTTAGAGTAAGATGGGCCATTGGAGTGCTGATGGAGAACATATTATGGAAAAGACACACAGTTACAAATTGAAAAAAAAAAATAGAATTATAGAGCTCTTAGAGTGGTTATGCATGTTGACTGAAAATTCCCAAGTGAAACCTGATTTCAAATGACACAAACAAATTCTAATAAGAATATTGACTATCTTTCTGAAAGATGCACTACGGACTTGTTTCTAATGTGGTTTAAAGTTTTGAATGAAAACATACCAAACACACATGACCAGCTTATTCACTTAAAGACATTATAAATGCAGTTTGATATCCCTCACTAAGTTTGATGACCTTTTCTTCTTTTTGTGTGTGTGTGTGTGTGTGTGTGTGTGTGTGTGTATGTGTGTGTGTCAACAACCTTGGTCTATCATTTCATGGTTCAAAATAATGAAATAATTTACCAAGTGATGAATAAACAATTTCAATCTGCAATACATGCCATATACATTAACAGGGCTGCCAACTCTCACACATTGAGCGTGAGACTCACTCATTTTGGTCCTTTCTCACTCTAAAACTTTATTTCATTTGCATGCATTTCTATTGATCTCACTCATTTTGACTCCTAAATTATAGCATTGGCCTATGGGAGTCTCACTCTCAACTAGTTTCCAGTGTTGGCAGCCCTGATACAAGCCTAAAATTTTGAGACAATAATTACTACATACATGTAGTTTTATTTTGTTTTACACTTTGTAGATACGATGTTAAGTTTGCATTATTATTTCAATATAAGGTTCTTGATAATTAAAGAATCTTTTTTTTTACAATATTAAGTAGACAATTTTAAGTCATAATTCATGCCATAGTTTGATACTAATGTATTGCAGATCTTAACTTTTGTGATTACCACAAGTTTGCCAAATGTACACTATGTATAAATGTTGTGTTTTGTTACTTTATTTTTTTCACCCATTCACTAACTCACTGACTGATGATGATGATTATGATAATGATCTATTTCTACTTGCTCCCCCACAAAAAGACGGATTCCCTGAACAGACAACTAGCTTTGCTTATAATATCTGAAAATGACATATATTTACACATTTTGAAACAAAAGCATGAGCTGGCTTTTAGTAGCGTGTCTTGTTTCTGGTTTCCTCATTAGGTCATTTTGGGCACTTGATTTTCAACAATGACACCAAGCGTAGTCCATCACAATTTATACGCATAATATGTTCAGTAATTTCTGCACCAGTGGAGTTTTGATATTTCATAAAAACATATTTTCAGTCGCATACACAAACATGTACATGTACACACATGAATGTAGGGTGAGGGGATGAAGATATTTCAAATCTCTCATACATCAACACAAGTATTACAACTGTGATTTTTTAATCAATAATTTGGTTATTACCCCTCCCCCCCCATTTTTTAAAGCAATCATCTTTGTTAAATCATTTCAACTTAAGAATGATCTTATACTGAGGATACACTTGATTTTATGAATTAGTCTGACAGAGGGAAATCTAGTGAAAAGATTCATATGCATGGCAATGTGAGAGTTGTGAACCAAAGACATCATCACCTAATTTGATTTGCATTATGGGACTGCAACTATGCGACATCTGTTGGTGACAAGGTCTACTGCGTGGTGCGTAGATTGGGCACAGAGTGAAAAATGCATTACTGGATCTAGCATTCTATTTGAACCAACATCAGTTTGCACACATATCTGTGCACTTCACTGATTTCTGCATGTCTTCTCAACCTCAAGGTGTCCTGGCTGGTGTCAAACCAGCAAAAGAGGGCTCACTATCACAAATATCATGTTTCTTCATTGAGTTTTCAGTCTCACACCTGTAAATTATTCCCCATAGAGATATACTGTATGTATAATTGAAAATAAAATGGAACTAAGTTGCTTATAAATAACGTGACAGCTTTGATGCATTCCAAGTTTGATACATGCCGGGAAACAAACTTGTTATACAGTGTACTCATTAAATCTGTAGCAGCTCAACTTTTCTCTGCTTCTTTCTCCTCCACAATCTCCTTCTCTCCGCTCCGACCTCTGATCTCCGTCTTCCACACATGCACTATCTCTCTCTCTCTCTCTCTGTGGGTGTGACCCTCTCCGCTGTTTTGTTTTCCCCTTGACAAGTTTCCTTTATCAGGTAATTATGTAGACAAACTCTCGCATGATTACTCGCGAGCCTCCGCTGGCTGGTGTGTTTATCCTCAATGTTATTGATGACGAATACAATTCCTAGTATTGAAAGCCACTCGGCATAATATTTCTCTCTCGTGGCCATCCCAGACACCGCTTGATAAGCACACGACTTCTGAGGCGGCCACCGTATAATGGGTAAAGATAAGGCCGCCGATTGATAATATCCGAACACAGTAGACCCCTGTCAAAAGTGACAAGTGATTTGTAATTTTCTTTAACCCCATTGTTTCACCGCTTACCGGAGGTGTGAGTCATCTCCCTGCTGAGATTGTGTATAAATAGTGATTGCTGAATATTGTGAAACAGTTACTCCACCACGACTCGTCCATGTGATACCTCTTCGAATAAAAGCTGCAATACTTCATGTATATCTTGCGTACCCCGAGTCTGATTCCTCTACAACTTTAATTAGTGAGTAAGTGTGACTGTGGATCTGTGTATAATTGCATCTGCAATACGAACAATACAACTCACACACGCACATCATCGATTCTCACTAAAAATTGATAAAGGGCAATTAGTCAATGAGTCGCAATGAAAATAACTAAAACTAAAGGTTTTGTCTACACACGGCACTGAATGCCAGTGGCAATTCGCGAAAGTTTCGTGCCACAAAGAAAGCAGTCAGCTCCAATGTGTGAAAGTGGTTGTACAGTAATTCAAAAAGATATGTGGTATCCACTGCTATAAGGGATACGAACCACCCCTGGCCGTTGGGTGGAAGCATTGTCACAAGATTGTTGATCTAAAAAAAAATCTAAAAAGTACAGAAGCTCCCTTGTGTGGGAGTGGGAGAGGAGATACCCCTCTCCCATACCAACCCCCTGCTTGGTCCACCTAAATAGACTTAGTACACAATGAAGACACACATGCAGAACAAGAAGTGACAGATACTACGATTTAGCCATTTACATTTTCCTTGAATATCTATCTTTCTTACATTTTTGATTGAAAATTTTCCCAAACATTATATCAAAACTGTGCACAATATCAATGCAAAAGCTTCAACATGCGGGAGGGGGTACATCTTCCCACACCCTCCCCCCCCCCCTCCCTTCGGTTGCTGCGCTCTGGCACTTGCATGCCCCCCCCCCCCCCACCAAACAAACAAACAAATAACAAAATAGCACATAATTTTGCCCTTGCCCAGAAAAAAAAAAAATGTATGGCTGTGTAGGACTGTCACTGATATCATAGGTTTTCCAATCAATTTTTGCACTTTTGTCATTCAATTTCAAAGATTTATTATTCAATTTCGTCCCGAGAAGCATGTGGAACACAAATCCTAACTTCAATTTCGTCAATTGTCATTGTAATTTGTTTTTCGTCAAACATTTTCAAAGACATAGCATTCAGAATCGTCAATTGTCATTCAAATTCATCCCTCCTGCTGACGGATCGCAGAATGTGAAGATCAAATTCGTTTTTGTTCACACGATTCATGAATTTTTCATTCAAATTAGTCAGATGTTGTCGATTTCTTTATTTTGATGGAGAACCAACTTTAAGCCGACATATTTTTACTTTCTCTAGTATCGTTACACATTTTTCCCTAACCATTTGCTTAGACAATACACAGTAAAACATGACTGCCGACCAAAATTGATCGAAGGATAAACGACAATCAAAAGTCATAACCCAGTACAGTACGTCAGTGTCACCTTTTGAACTTTAACTCGTAATGTTCAGGTTTTCGCATCATAATGCACGAAGTAAACTTTAAATTTTGTACCTTGGAAAGCAGTTATGCTATCCATTCTTTGACATTAAACAGGATACAATTCTACACTTAAATTTTGTCTTTAATCATGTTAGCCTAGAAATATATAGTTTGTCAGTGTTTTCGTTTGTGGGACGGTACGTCTGCTTGTATCAGTGTGTACTCGGATTGCTTGTAGATGTGTCTGTATCTGTGGTTTTATGTGTGTGTGTGTGGGGGGGGGGTGGGCACTTGTGTGTATGTTAACTCCTGAATGTAAAATGTGAACGGTTACAGAAAGAAATACATGAATGACTGGAAAATCACACTGGACAGAGATATGAGACGAATATGAATGAAAATTTAACAAAAATGATTGACAAAAGATGAAATCGATCCTGCTGTTTTGAGTCCTGTGGGTGAGACTGACAAATTTGAACTGTAAATGACGAAAATGTATGCCAAATGACTATCAAAATTGAATGGACTTTATTTGAAAATGAATGACGAAAGACGAATTTGAAAGTAAGATTGGCCTATTCCCAACATCCTGCGACGAATTTGAAGTAAACATTTGTGAAATTGAATGAAAAAAGTTTGAAAATGAATGGGAAAACCTATATTATTCACAGGTTCCATGGCCAACCAGCCTTCCTACATCAGCTACCTACTGTACACTAAGCTGAACCAGCAAAATGAAGATGCCATTGCAGCATTATGGATATGAAATGTATTACTTTGATGACACTAACATCATTAAGGTAAGCCTCTGGTTCAATTTACAGACTTCACACCATCTGCAAAAAAAGAGCATCCTCTAATAAAAGGTGGTAGCCCTCTATAGCAAGCCTTCTAATTCCCCCAAGGTTTCTTCTGTAATATCATTTGCTTCTACTCTGCATGGCAAAAGCATCTTTCACACATATATTTACTGACGTGAGCAATCTACCACTACAGGCAGTCATTAATTACTTCCACACCCTCCCCTCTCCCATTTGGATTTGAGGGCTTCTATCTTTTGATTAGATTGTTGGGTTTCTCATTAGAATATTGTTTCTGAAAGGAGCTTGAATGGAATATTTTCATATGCTTATATACTGGCATGTTGACTTGATGAGTCATATCAACTTTATCTCATGGCTGTTCACAATCCCCATAAATACTACAGTACCTTCGGAGTGATTTTTGAAAACATACCTCATCAGTCATCATGTTAGACTTCATCTGGATCTCTTCCAGCTCCGACCGCATGTTCATATCATTGGCGTCCTCCATTTTGCTTGTGTGTGTGTCTGTCTGCCCGTCTCTCTGTGCCAACCGATTTGCAAAAGTTCAATTTCGCTGGTCGGGAAAATTTATGCTCTCGTATGTCTGTCCTGATAGCTAGCTGCGTGGTAGTCACTGTGTCCAGTCTGATGCTACTTTTACTGCATGTGTGCCTGGAGCTTACTCTGCCCTGCGATACGAGGTGGAGATGTGATGATGTCCAGCTTAGCTCCACGTGATGACAGCTTGCCTCTGCTGATCAGCTGACCTTTGCTGAAAAGGAAAAAGTACATGATCAACTCATCTCATGAAATTTAAATATGTCCAGTGGGACTCCTGAGCACCATTACATCAAGCACTGTACAACAATTGCAACATGCATTGATTGAAATCACTATAGCAGTGGTTAAGCAACAACTAAGTGACTGTACATTTAAATGGGACACTTTCTCAGTTGAGAGGGTATTTCACATCATATATTTCAGTACAGTAGGTTATGTAAAAAGGTAAAATATGACATATGAAAAAGCTTGTAATTCTAGAAGGAGAACAAAGTTTATATGATTAAAATAGGTTTTGAAATGGCTGAGATATTCCAAAATAAGTCACCATAATGAATGACAGATCCTCATCCTTAATCAGCATTTTGTACAGACCATTTAAGCTAGTTCCCGCTATGCTTCAAAGCCTTACACATATTCATGAATACAAAATTTCCCCTTTTCAACTGTGTATACTCTGCACATGTGTTCACAGAACATCAAGGCTTGGGGAAGTTGGAAAGTTGTGCAGTATCATGTATTTGTATCGCAAGTGAACTCTACACTTGACCAGAGAGGTGCCAGACTGCATTTCCTTCCTTTAAAAAATGATTCCTGTCAAATCCGAGCAGACTGCACTGTAAAGAAAGTATTAATAAATTTCATGAATACACGGGTAGGGCCACTCCAGGAAACTGTCATGAAACCTGTCATCCTTCCCTCATACAAAATTACATCAGATATCACTACACAATACACATGATTGTACTACTAATGAGTGTACTATTTTCATGAGAAAAAAAAAATGTTGCCTTATTTATGAGTTTTTGTATCACATGATTTGTAATGTTGATTTTTATATTTACAGAAATAAATTACCATACCATACCATTTAGGCACTTGGGACATTTGAGGCTTTGCTTCAATAGCATTGCTCTTGTTATTCCTAACTACATGTACCAGGTAATATTTCTCTTGTTAAGGGTATTGTAGTAACCTTGTGGTAATATTTCTGGATCTGGAAATAATGACATTTGAAATGAATTTGACAGATTTTGGCATTGTATCCCTGGAGAAGAAGATACTAGGACACGTGAAGCATTCTTTAATTTTTAATGCAAAACAATTAGCTGTAATTCTGGATCTGAAGAAAAAGATCTGGAGAAGAAGCCATGGGGTACTCCTGGGCCCCTATGGAGCACCCCAGAACCAGTTTTAAAAAACATTTTTGCATCCCCTGCCCATACAAATGATTCCAGTAAAGTTAGTCTAAATCCTACTACTAGTCTGGCTTCTAAAGAAGACAAAATAGTTTTTTAAAAAGAGACAAAATAACAGGGTTATGGCAGATAGTGCACAATACATGATGAACAAAAAGTAGCTGCAATAGTTCACTCTCTGCATCCTTGGCTCAGATGAGCTATAAAACATGCATGTAAATTCCACACTATTTTTAAGGTGACTTAATGAATATAATCAAATACAAAAGAAATATTCAAAAACTGGATCCAAAATTATGGAAGTTTCTAATGCTGAAATTGAAAAGATAGTCACATGTATGCTTTTACGACACATTTCATGGTAATCGCACAGAGAAACAAGATGAGGTAACTACGTCATGTTCTACATGTATAAAGTCTCATGTAAACCTGCACAAAAACTTTCCTTTAAAGAAATGTTTCTATCATTTGACTTGAAATCACATAGAAAGCATATTTCTTCTGAACTAAACTGTTACCCGGTATGTTACAACAATCAGGCAACCACAACTTCTATGGAAAAAGGGTTGTTAATCAATGATAAATTATTGATCAAAAGCATGATTTCATATCTTGAGCACAAACTGGCAGGAAAGTTAATACGCATAAAGTGATCAGTATATTAGGTGAAAACATAGATCAAAATCAAATGTTTGTTTGTTTGCTTGTTTCTGGTTCAACTCTGGTAAAACTTTCATCCATTCTGTTAATGTGATTCTGATCTATTTATGAAAGTAAATTCTAATATGGTGTGAATTTCCTCTTTAATTCTGACTCATACCTACATGTATATTTTCACATTATCACACTGAACAGGAATTTTGTGGTAGATAGAGGCTTTTATCATTAACCTGCTAAGATAGTATGCAGAGTTCCTGTTTGTTTAAGAGTCAGTTGGGTGCCAGAAGAGACTGACATTTTTTGCCTTTTTAGGCAGGAATATCTGCTGCTTTTCATTAACCATTTTAGGGTTAGTATGAAAATATGCATTAAAAGGGTGCAATTCCATAATCTCATTTCTCAATAAATTACTGTAACATCTACTTTTCTGTCTGATATAAATTTCTTGAAGCTAACTCAATCACATCTAGTGGAATTTCCATCCATGCATCTGTCCTATCCAATTTCATCAGCTCATTTGTATGATATCTTGCCTGGACTGAATCTTCACAGGTCCCGACAGTGTGCCAGCACAGGCAATATCTTATGCATGCACACTGCACTCGCCTGCCTGCCTGCCTGTAGGAACTACGGGTAGGGTACTCGAACTGCTGGCAGTGGCTAAATTAACCCCCGCCTGAGAAGCATCCTAGCAGCAGGACACATGAGCATCCATGTACCATAATTGAGATGCGTGTGCACACATACAATGCACACACAAATATATGCACACATACAATGCACACACACATGTTTTTTATGTGCATGTACATGCATGCACATACACACAGATACACACAATAGACACACATACGCACACATACAGACACATACAGACACATAGAAACATACAATGCACACTCACACATTCATACACACACCCACACACACACAGAAACAGACACACACAGACACACACACACACACAGACACACACACACAGACACAGACACACACACACACACTGAGTGTATGCACATTGTAATGCATCTGTCCACTTGAAATACTTCTACCAGTGTGGCCATTAGCATGAGTGACGCCACACCCTATACTGGGGTTGACAGGCCAGCATTTTTCAGGCGGTGCATTTACATGGTTGAGGCAGGTTTGGTGTCACAAAGCAGTAGAAGAAACAAGCTGGGGAAAAAAACAACAAACAAACAAAGCTGCCTAGATTCTATTGAACTACAGCCAGATTTCTTTTGACTCCACCTTGTCAGTCAACATGACAAGGTCAAGATGGCCATGCTTGCTAGGAGGCAGATTTTGTGAAGCTTTGCCCAACAATTTGGTGCTAGTACTTCTCTTAGCCCATTCCTTCCTTCCTTTTTGTTTTTTAACACTAAAGCATATCTGTCTACATTGATGGCAAGTTCATCCATGTATCTACAAAAATACAGGGATGTCAATCTTGCGGGGAAGATTGATTACCTAACAAAGAGAGAGGGAGAGAAAAGAAGTACATTTTGTATATAGATATAATAGATATGGATAAACAGACATATAGTTAGTGCAGTTGCTTCCATTTTGTGTAATTCCTGTCTATAAGCTCGACACATTTTCAGTTCATAGCAAATGCTATATATACTCAGATATATTTAAAAATATATATATTGGAAGGTTTCTATGGCAGTAGCTGAGCAAAGGTCTGTCCTACACAATACAAGTAACTCACAAACATACAGGTGTACATGTGTTTTGTGCAGTACTGCTGTTCCAATGTGCCTCTCCCTTCAAAAAAAAAGAAATAAAAGGAAAGAGAGCAAACCTTTAAACTCATCTTTGATGGAAATAAAGATTGTCAGTTTTTCCTTTCTACAGAGTGGAACTACAATTGTATATCGTATGCCACATGCCAGATATCAGTAAGTTGGAATGCAATAGCAATACAATTTGCATCTATTTCATGACAGTATTTGTCCATACTGCGGTGTGTGGCATGTGCATGAAGGTCTCTGGAGATATAGACATAAAAAAGAAGGCCTGAGTTCACCAGGGCACTTTAAATCAAATCTGTTGTTCAATGTTTGTGTGTCCCTTAAATTGCAACCCTGAAAATTAGAATCCTTTCATAGGCTGGTATATTGTAGAGGTGGGTAATTCAGACCTTTCCTCACAATAATAAAACTGCAAACTTCTTTATGATGGAGGGGGAATGAATAATATATAGACTTTGAGTAAACATATTTGGACCCTGAAAAAATTCCAACCGTTACAAATGGGGAGTGTATTCTTGAGTAGTGCAGGTTAGTTTTTCACTCCTTTTTGAAAAACTCTGAGGCATAGTACCTGAAGATTTCATACATGATGTTGGGAGAGATTATTCTTCAACCATGCAAAATTTTGTGACATTTGCAAAAGGGATGTACATATACTAAATGACCTTTATAATTTAGTCTATGGACTAAAACAAGTGTAAAAGAGGCATACCTTTCACATGCCCATATCAGCACATTTGTGCATCATTGGATGTCTGTCAGCATACATTATGATCTGTCACATACATTTATGTACAACTTTGTAGATGAAATTTGCATAATGATCCACAAACAAAATGATCACCTTTGTGAATTTCTGCCATAATTTTCATAGAATATCCATGGAGATTTGTCACACAGAGCAGTGAAGAAGTAACAAGATCAAGGGAATTCAAATCACAATGCTAGCATTTTTAATGAGTAAATATGACAAATTCATGATTTACAATATTCAAGTGATAACAGGGGCAACATTTCAATGTTGAGTTTACATATTTTTCAAAGGTAAGTATTTTCTGCCTTTCATTTCACACATGTATCATGTGACGATTTTACAATAAATTATCATTTTTAAAAAACACCAGTTTCCTTTAGTAAGTCAAAATAAATTAATGTCTTCCAAATCATTCAACTGAGGTTGCATTAATTAGCAATAATTAAATTCACTTAAGTGCATTTTCCTAGATAAAATGGTGAGGGCCAATATTGGTCACAACTGCCCCTGCTTGAATATTCTATGTCACTTTTTCATATCAGCTTCAAGAAATACTGTAAAACGAGGAATGTTCGCGTGCATTTTAATTTTGCGAATTTCGCGAGCGCCAAGTTTTGCAAAATTAAAATGCACGGGAAAGTTTTCATCTACACTATACGTTTTGAATGCCAGTGGCAGTTCGCAAAAATTTCATGCCGCAAAAAAGTCTGTTGGCCCCAATTCGCGAAAAATTCATGCTGCGAATATATCATGTTTTACAGTAGTAAAGACAACTGATATCCAGACAATTTTGGCCCTTGCAGGCCCTGCCACTGGGCACCTACAATTATTGTATGGGGGCCATCTGCACCATTTGAACAACATTGCATATATTGATCCTGCACCCTATGAATTATGGCTCCTGTGTTTTCCTTACATTCTATCATGCATTTACTGTATACAGAAGATAAAGATTTTAATTTAGACAACTGAATCCCAATGTAACTAAGCAAAGTCTATCAAAATACAGGATGACTCCTATAGAGATTTCTTCTATCGTTCTTTATCATTATTATTATCATTATTATCATTTACATAAATGGGTGCTGCAGTCCCTTCCCTGGTCCCCAAGAGAAGCGTAACTAAATGCAACATTAAGTGTATAACTGTAACTATATTGTGTATCCCATGCGCTTGAAAAATGATGCTCCCCAACTTTATTAGCTGACTGTGGGTTTTAAAAGAGAGGATGAGGATGGAAAGAAGAAAGAAAGTTTAACAAACTACAAATAATGGATGACAACCAGGAGACAAAAAAAGGGTCATAAAAGCTTATTGAGGCTTTTGGCTCAGGCAAGCTAAGAACATCATAATCTGGGTACTCATTTGGCAAGTTTGTAATATTTATGAGTATTGCACCCACACATTCTGCCTAAAGTGCACTGTAAGAGGATAGCACAGAGACCGTGTCACATGGGTTCCATGAAAATTTGTTCACATAGTTGACGAAATCTAAGTATGGAGGTTGAATTCACCATCAAACACCAACTTTAAGATTTCTAATATTCAAGATTTCCACACAAGAAATGTGATGGAGTAGCTGACACAGCAGCAATGGTGTAATGCTGTTGCACCAAAACTATCCTCAGAAGTCTATGTTGCACAGTGCATGCCACTACCACACTTATGTATGCATGTAGTCAATTTGCCAGATGGATGAAATAAACTCTGGTCCTTGCTTCAAGCATACATAACAGCTTGCACAAGTTATGTATTATTAATTGTAGCTGCTACTCCAATTATGTCACACATTTTCAGTTTCATTAAAGTGTTTGCATTAAAGGGATGATACAGTACTAGTAGAGGTGAGAATTGGGCTTTTAACTTTTTGCGAGATATCAAGAAACCGTTATTAAAATAGTACAGAGCGTACCTTTCTAAGATGAATTCAAAGTTTATTTGATGAAAATCGGTTTGGGAATTGCTGAGACATCCAAAAATTAAGCAAAACAAAGCGATCGTTATAAAAGCTGGGTCCCACATCTTATTAGAATTGCCCTGTTTTGGGTATCTCAGCCATTTGAAAACGAATTTTCATCAAATAAACGTTGAAGTCCTTTTGGAATTACATGCTCTTTCATATTTCATAGGAGGTTTCTCATAATCTCACCCCAAAATGTTAGAAACCCGAGATTAGGTCTCAACCAAAACTATACGATCCCTTTAACGTGGAACTTAATCAATTTTCAATGTGCTGCTTCAACATCTACTGTAGATAATCTACTCGTTGCAATAAAATTAAAGGCTTACAAACTCAAACCTTCTTTCACTCTCTCTCTTCCTCCCTTTCTCTAAATTTGCATTAATAAAAATGCAATAATTACAGGTCATAATCATATCATATTGGATAGCAATAGATGGGATACCAGGGAATACTGCATGGATTAGGGCCAATATTGCATGAATCGAAGATGAGTGAGATATTGGCCCTAATGAATGCAATATTCCCTGGTATTCCATGAATTTAAGCCATCCAATATTTATAATCATTATCATCTAGAATTATTATCTAGTACAGAAGGCAAAAAAGTGTACAAAAGTGACATACAACTACTATTCTTTGAAGTTGACTCTGCACTGAAAAAGGAACGACTGGCACTTGCAAGTTGCTACATTCGCACCTGCGCATACCTATGGTGTAACTAGCAAGATGTCTGTGCACTTGTGAATTGTAACAAGGGTTTTCGCACTTACATGTAGTACGGTAGTAATCATTTGCGCAACAGACGAGACAAAATACAGTGTATTATTGCACAGCCATTAACAACGGTAGCTACACTTTGTACTGGGGAATTATTATGTTGGCCTAGATGTATCATGCATTTTTCAATGCACTCTCGTATTGCACAGTGAAAATCAAGTGGAAGAGAATACGTGTTTTTAATGCACCGCTAAAACATCCCATATAGATGAAAATTATTTGCATTGTTGCAAACTTTGAATGTTTATACCATCAACAGTTATCCAAATGATGCAACTCAATGCTTTACTAAAAGTACTGCTTTGATTTCTTAGGTCATAGTAAGCTGTCAATCTGATAGCAGCAACATTCAGAATAATGATAGCTGTGAGTTCAGACACTATGTACTTTCTTTCATGATGTCAGTCAGTTGATATACTAGTAATACATGTTATGCAATACTCGTCTGGGGAACATTTTTTTACACTTAGAGCACGCATCACAACTTTTTACCAATTCTTCCAATTTCATATCTCAAAACAGATACAATCACAGCCCTGCCACGACCCCTACCATCTTTGTCACTTTGGATCTAGTAAATTGTTAAATTGTCGTCATCTTGAGTTATTGACAAGCTATCACAATGTTGTGTCCATTGGCTAGCAGAACTAATCCAGTTGTGTACACTTCTTCAGGTATTCTATGTGTGTCAGTCTCAAAGTTTGTTGGATAGTTACATGTATGAGCATTTATAGTTTCCAAAGCCAAATTTAGGTATTTGAAAACATAGTGTATCATTGTTGGTGCCTATAAAACATTATTTATAGAGAGTATCAAGGGCCTCACAAATTTTCTGCCAGCATTATTTATTCCAGAGAGGTATCACATGACTACACAGTTTGGCTAATACATCTCATTGTTATTGGTTCTGCAACATGAAGTCTTTGTGATATCCCTACGAAAATTAAAATTTTCGTTGTAAACCAAAATATTTCTCAAATTACCTTACATAAAATTAATAACTAACACGTACTACACAGGACATTATCCATTATGACTTGTTTCTGAACTCCATACATTTCATCATTTCTTGTCAGCAATCCATTTTGCATTTAATTTTGTGATTACCCTAACAGCAATGTTTACTTAGCATCGAAAATCACATTTACATTTAAGATGATATCACAAAATTGACCCTACATCACCCTACCCAAGGTGTTCTGCATATGATGCGCAAGACAGCTGTTTCCATTGTTTAACCCGGGGAGTGACATTGTCTTAGCGTTTGCATAGCAAGCTCACTAATATCATGACATGGATGTTAATCCAAGCACGGCAAAGTCTGCAGTCAACTGAGCACATATTGAGTCATTAAGTCAACCTGCTGCCAGTGCTGATAAATGCCATTATTATCACTGAACTCTCTCAGTCCCATCTATAAACAATGTCAATACAGTGTAGCATTGTAGGGTGGGTTGTCTTAAAAGAGTACACTTAGGCTTGTGAAAGGAAATCAAGAAACAGATCAGAGGATTTTACTGATAGCCAACAAGAGGCATATTGAATGACAGACATCATGGAAATCCGGTGACATAACATTTGCCCCTGCAACAATTGCTCCGGGATTATTTTCTCCAAGGACTTACATTGTAGGGTTAGGGTTGTGATCGGGTCTTATGTTAAGTTTGATGTGAGGATTATGATTAGCGTTAGGGTTATGATTGTTCGTCAAGTTTATGTTTGGCTTACTATGCAAATATTTCATGAGAACAACTGTTCACTTGTTGCAGGAGCAAATGTCATGGAAATGAAAACCCTGACTGCAGTAATTTACCCAAAGTAAAGCATGCTGAAATTCTTTAATTTTCTGGTCCAAAGAGGCACCTCTATACTCTCAATTGGTTGCACTGATGAACATAAAGATGAAGGTATTATTTGTCTGGAGTCTAGGAGTAAAAAAATATGAGAGTGCTTTAATTAAGGTGAGAGGCAGCTGGAATTTTTCAGCTTGGTGCACCTCCACAGCTTATTTGTATAAAATCCAGCAAGAAATGTGGCCAGTGGCCAGTAAGGGAGGAGTCACAAAGGTGTTCAGTTTTTTCATGATACACTGTATATTATACCTCTATAGTAATTTCTAACTGTAAATCCACAAAGAAATATGATATCACGTTGGTGGCACCACTGTAATATCACTGAATCTAAGGTATCATCCAGACACTTGGTCATCCATCATGGGATATCATCTCTACACACGTATCACAGCAGCTAGGGACAAATGTAACAATTTGGGAATTCTAGTTTACAGCACAAATGTCTGTTTTTGTTTTTTCATAGCTCCTCTGTACAAATAGTGTATATATATTCGACAGTACATGGATGCCATAAACATTTTCTTTTCTTCAACATGTGTTCATGTAATTTACATTGTACAATTGTATGTCATTGGTATAACAATGCATCACTGATTGGACATTACTATGGATACTTTAATATGGATAACAGTGCAGTGGCATTTGATGTCTACAGATCCAAGACAAAAAACAAGAAATCCCAAACCCACAGTTATGTCATGACCAGCAAGGAAAGTGAACAAACAAAATTGTCAATCTGAAGGGTATGAACTGGTACAAAGCAAGTCAAGGGTCATACTTTTTTCTCTTCCCCTTCCAAACTGCAGAATGATACACCACCACACCAATGCGCACAACACTCCAAGATGCACAGCTGACTAATCATGGGCCTTCTGTGTATGTACCTAATGTGTACATGCAGATCCATTCAGCATTTGTTACTGTTCAAAACACATGTGTGTGTGTGGGGGGGGGGGGGGGGTAGGATACTTTGCAAGTAACATGTATATTAAACTTCAGACTAAAACCTTCTGCCCCAATTATGCCACTGTCCTAATTAAAAGCAGTAACGCAATGCATCACTCATAAAATTTACTGAAGCTGTAATAGTACATTTGTACATGTACACGGGCCTACAATGTGCACTTGACAATTTAATTTGCACACACTTGGATATGTACTACAAAAGCTGACACATTGTACTAACATACCATGTACCTGTACGTGCATTCATCAGAGACATTTGAATTTATGACACATCGTAAATTCTAGAAAGGAGAGTTTTCTTCTTTTTTAAAATAAACCTTCAATGGGGATTGTTATACACATATGTATTAGAAACAACATATTTCATCACCTATAAAAAGAAGAAACTATTATCACATCCAGCCAGTACCTTGAAGAGCTCCCTGGGTGCACATTTATTCAGCCAGTCACATGTGTCGATGCTCACAGCACATTTACAATTAAATTTTGACTCCATCATCATTTCACCAATTGTTCACGACGACAAAGTTATCATCTGTTGGTGCTTAGTCAAATCATTGAACTTAACATCTTTCTCTGGGAGCTATTTTCACAGCATCTCCAACGAGCCTACAGTTCGCTACCAGGTAGATAGAACTTCATGCACAACCATGCTTTGTGCACGCAGCAGTGGTGGATCCAGGAGGGGGTGCACTGGGCGCACGCCCCCCTTTATTTTTTTTTGTTGTTAAAACAAAAGAAATAAAAAGAAAATGGAGGGGCACATGCACCCCCTCTTAATTTGTAAAGGAACCCCTCCCCCCTTTATGGAATTCCTAGATCTGCCCTGATGCAGTGCATGTACCCAAACAGCATCCTTGCAAGTCTTCTATGTAATACAGTCTCTGTCCCACTGAAATTGATCATTATAGCAATCCTTAATCCTAGTCTAGGGGGATATGAATAGGTTAGGGCTGGACTTTTAGAGTTAGAGTTTTCAATAAAATAAGACTGGAGATAGATTCTGCGTCTCATCTGGTCGAAGGCTTGGAGACTGCAACAGTTTAATAGTGGGGTAAGGTTAGGGTTTAGTACCATATATTCAAAGTATAAAGAGGGGACTATGTTCTGGGAAGCTGACAGCTGATTGGACATTTTAATATGAGAATGTACAAATTCAATATCTGAAAATTTGCCTTGATTAGCAAAAAATGCTCAGCATTCAAATTAAATTCCTGCACCACAATTGTGTTACAAGAGCATGTGTAAGTGTGGAGGACTGAAATGTTGGATTGGTACCCAAGGCCATTAAAAATGCAGTCATTTACCAGATTAAGAGCACTATTATGTCAGTCCTCCAGACAATTTTGGTATTTGAGTTTAACAGAAGAATGAGATACAGTATTACTATTCAAGAAAGTATATGAAGGTAAAATTCAACAATTATTGTGAAACCGCATCTGTTTCCTCCTCATTTTGCAATGGCACATCATCAAGTTTGTGCATTTCGAAAGTGTAGAGGCTTAGTCTCAGTGTACTTTTGCATCTAATTAAGAGATAGGCTTTCTAATCTACATATATGCAACTTTAGCCAAAAGCATACATGCATCCAAATTTCTTAAAATCTCTGCAAAATCCTATCATCTGACTATATATGTAGTCCATATGTGCAAAAAGTGAGGTAAGGAGGGGGGAGGGGAGTATGCACTAGTCTGTAGGAGAGTCTGTCTATTGTTTTACCAATCATTTATTTCTTCGTTGCTCTGAATTCCATCCTCACAAGATGATTAGGCCCTAGGATATTCATAAAGTCCTGAAAATTATGAATTGTGCAAAATTATGCAAATTATTTCTTCTGATTTTTGAAAATATACCTTTAGTCATGAATAGTAACCCCTCCACAAAGAGTGATCTTTTTTGCGTGGTGCAAAATCACATTATAATTCCAAACACTATTTTTGTAACATAATGAATTTTGAATTCTTTCCCGTCTTATGCATGCATCAGAATCACTATTCATACCCACTATTCTCTGTGTACCTTTGTACCGCGTGGACGACAAAGAGAAAAATGGCAAAATTTGTCGCTCGGGCGACAAGACCTCGTGACTGCAAAACGTCAAATGTTCAGGAGAGCAAAAAAACGTGGCAGCCAAAGGACTGTATCAAATGTTTCCTTTGACATGTCGTGGTGGCTTTATTTTGGGGGTATAACACCTAGGATTTGGACTGGACATCACTTATCTGATTATCTGACCATTAATCCAAAAAAGTAATTTTCACCCAAATTTCAGATGCGAGGTCTTGTCACCCCAGCGACGAAATGAGGCTCAAAATTCATATCGTACGGTTAAAGGTCAAACATTTCGAATGAGTTCACCAGCAAAATCTTCAGCTAAATATATCTTCTCGTAAATCTGAGCTAAGATAATTAAAACATGAATTCCTTAGCATTTATAAATTTTTGCGTAGCATTTGTAGCAATTCCGACTCATACAATGTTCAATGAGATGTGATGGGTAGACATACATTGTAGTCTCATAGCCATGAGTATTAGAATGTCACTTTTACGCAGATAGGAGAGTGGATCCTATCACCGGACCCTTATTTTTTGTGGCTCTGAATTCCATACTCAGCGGCTAAGATTTCAGCCTAAAATAACGCTAGTTATTTACAAAGTCCTAGAAATTATGAATTTTGCAAAATTATGTAAATACACATTCTCAGCTCTAATTTTTGGAAAATAGACTGGTCAAGTTAACCCCTCTACAAAAAGCTACATTTTACTGTAATGTAAAATCGTACCGGTATTATAATTCTGAACATGATTTTCGCAAACTCAAAAACTTTCACATCTTGTCAATGCACCAGAATCACAATTCATACCCACGATTCACCGTACACATTTGTACCAAGGGGACGACAAAGAGAAAAAATATACAATAAATTACAAGGTCTAACATGAACATTTTGAACAATTTACGAAATAAAATCTTTAAATGAGAAATCATCATCTTCTTCTAAACTGTGGTGAAATACAAATTTCTTAGTGTTTTTTAATTTTTGTGTCGTCTTTTTTTTTTCTGCCCATACATCACTCTGTAAGGCTAGTATTTAGTAGTAAACGAAGTCCCACACATAAATGTCATTTAAAATATTAGTATTATTACACAGAGATGTGGTTGTGCGTGTCCAGAATTATCATGCTGTCTGGATATTTGTATTTATAACGCAAGCCACCCTTACCATGGTGTCCGCTAATGCCATGATCTTAAAGTTTAAACTACGAAGTTAGAACTCTATGTCTCTAACCTACTCCATACCTAGTTTAACTTGTGTAGGGAAAAATAAGAAACAAATCTTGCTGATATGCTGCATCAATGACAAAGGCCTCAAATGGTGCAGGCCTAGCTATGGCATATACGGGTTTAACAAAATAGGCCTATTTACGGCAAATCACAACGCCACAGACAACTTTTATCTGCCCTTTTTTTAGGAATGTCGGAACTGTAACGTTACTCGTAATACTCGTGGGTTGCAATTTCAAATCAATGCTCATTTAAATTAACCCTTAATCTTATTTACTATCTAGTTATAGGCCTACCTAGTCATTGGGTGTCCGGACAGGTTGTGGGACCTGATGCGTACTGTAAAGTGCGTCTGGTTTGACACTGATGCGCCTACATAAACAGTTGTTTGTCAGTGAGGAGCTGTGCATAAATGCGTATTCAAAGTAAAATAAGCAAACTTGTCAGAGTACGCAAGAGTCTTAAGTGTCCAGACACCCAACCCCCCATCCTACACAGCACAGCCTTGTCGGTGTGCACATTGCTTCACATGGTGTCTGGTTGAGCTAATAATCTAACCCAACCCAATTGTATATTCCCAATGTTTCTGTGTTTACTGTCTGTGCCGGTGACAGTCTGTTGGTATTCAACACAATTCTGCCGCTATGTGTGGCCTGTCTTTTGATAGCCCAATTAATCAACGTGTTTTGTGCAATTGTGGGTTCTTTTACACAGTTAGTGTAACGTTAGTTAGCGACTGTAGGCACCTGGTCCTTAATTAATGCATCCACAAAAACAATTATAGCCATCTACTATTACTAAACAAGCCGAAGAACGTTGCTTCTACTTTCAGTTCATGCTCGAAAGCTATACAATCATGACAATAGACCTACTTACCAGTTTTGAGGAATCACCGGCCGTGAACGCCTATCTCAACTTGCTTATAACTAGCAGCCAGCAAACTCAACGTTATCGCAATGCAACGATAATGTAGAGAAGAGATGCAGTCTAACCCGGAAGCAAATTACTGACGTACCGACCTTGCTATGCTAGCGAACGAGCTCATCTTCAGCCTACCGTACCCGCGAGCCGCGAACGCCAGTGCGCGAAATCGGTACGCTGGCAAGCCCTCGCCTGTCTTCACTTGGCCCCGTGCGCCTCGCTCCCTAGCTGGCCGGCCCTGTACAGTGTGTGGTGGCAGCAGTGGTGTGTACTAGTGAGTGCTTGAGTGATTACTGTGCTGCTGTGCAGACATGGACTGTTTTGCGGTGTTTCAATGGTTCGACTTATAAGAAGGTACGGACAGTTTAAAATAAAAAGTCAGGGGTGTATGGTATACATTAATTGTACTGACGTAACGTACTGTAGCAATCAATCAAATTTATAGAGTTTAGAAAGAATACATTGAGTTTTGCACTTCAAGTCCCAGTAATACTAATCTAGTCTGGCCTGCGTGAGGTGAGTGTGTATAAATGTGAGTGGCGTCACGTGTGAAAATGGTGAAAACCAGCAATCTAACGTTGCTAGGTGATTAAGTACTAGATCCACTCTTCTCGTCTTAATCGTGTGAAACTTTCACACGATTAAGACGATTTAACACGATTTCACTGAAAGTAGAATTTGAACTGTTGAAGGGACTTGTGAAAAGTGGTTTGTCTAAAGTTACGTTTGAGCAGTTACAATTATACTAAAACTGCTACTTGACAGCTGATGACTGCAAACGTAAACTTTAATGATGATCAAACTCGCTCTGACCTTTCCTGCACTAATACTGTTTTGTTTCTAAATTCTAGCCATCCTCTCTCACCGGTCTGGCCCCTGCGAGGTGCTGCACACACTTCCAGCCTCCATGCCGTGAGATGAGAGCCAGTACAGTACCCAGTAGTGAGGTTGTGGTGAAGAAGATCCAGCTCTAACGTTACAGGATGCAGAGTTTTTGATCAGATTGTGAATCTGAGCATGTATCCAGTCGGCCTTAAGGTACAGGTCTTGATGAAAGGGGAAATTCAGGAATTTTGGTCAGACATATCGGCTTACCTCGATGAATACTTGCCATAACTCAGATTAATGTTAACTTCAAGTGTTTAAACTAACCTTGGTAGTAGGCTTGGCCCTACGACAACAAGGAGACGAGAACTCCATTGTTTTTAGTGTGGAGGAGAGCCATCACCTCTGGGCTATATACAGATAGAGTAATCAACCCAGTTTGTGGCAGGGTGCCTATTTCTGTGGAATTCCCTGATTGTTATCATTATTTATTTTATCGTATTTCCCTTTAAATTTGATACCATAAACTGTAGTGATCTTATCATCCAGCAATGCGAATGGCTGCATTAAAACTTTAAGAATGTATCATTTCTCAATGAATTGTCTGATTTTCCTTAAATTTCACTGATGTGTTTTACTAATAAGTAATACTGTACAATAGTGCTGCCTTGACTCAATCCACATGTATGTTTGGGTTTCCTTCCCCCGTACTCGTGCACTTCAGTGGCTTGCCATATGATCTTAGACCACCAATCTTGGCACCCAGACGTTTCACTGACAGTTATTTTTGTCAATGGTTGTAGCAGCTTTTTCCAGAATTTTCCATCGGTAAATGTGTAGCTACCAAGTCTCCCTGATTTTGTAGAAGGCTTTGTGAAAACATCAACACCTCCTCATGTCTACTCGAGAAAATATCAAAGTCTGCCTGATTCAATTCCCTTATTGCTCTGTGGAATATCCGTGATTTTATATGCTATCAGCCTATTGTTGGCAGCCCTGTTAATGAATTGATCAACACAAATGTGTATCAAATCATAGTGTGACAAATAAAGAATCAAACACATAGAGGTCTGCTATGTTTTGAACTCAATATACTAAGGGTAATAGCCAGAGGGAGGTTGCTAGATTCATTGGAGGAATGCAACCACAAATTTGGGTTTGAAATGATGATGGCAGCCTGTAAACTTTTACACAATAAGTAGGATTGGGAGATTTCTCCCCTCATTTTTAAATAAAAGCAAGTGTTTGCTTGAAAATGAACATCAAATTTGATGCTATTTCATGAGTGTATTGTGTTCCAGAGCAGCATCGATAAAAGAATTTTTCTGTATGAACAATATTGGCCTTGTATGAGCTGTAAGGTTGCACCAGGCTGTTACCCAATTGCTGGTAATGATAATTATAAATTTGTTTTTTTAAAGAGTGACCTTCTCTAACTATATTTCATGTTTTGATGGGTTTTTATAGTGATAATATGTGCATGCTCAGCTAGTATGTGCATGCTAGTACATCTAGATGCTTGAGGGATTGTTTTGTTTGTTTGTTTGATTGTTTGTTTGTTGAGGGAATCATTATTTTGCTTATGGGCTCTCTCCATGATTTTTTTTTTCAACAGGGACAGATGTGAATATGGCAAGTGTTTCAAATCCTGAAAAGTCTAGGTTTGTGTGCACTGTGT
Source organism: Diadema antillarum (assembly GCF_040938485.1). Classification (NCBI taxonomy): domain Eukaryota; kingdom Metazoa; phylum Echinodermata; class Echinoidea; order Diadematoida; family Diadematidae; genus Diadema; species Diadema antillarum. Next base: position 1,203,805 of record NW_027271881.1, read on the forward strand.
GCAACCTGGATTACCCAACAGCAGTGCAGTTTGAGGAACATCTTTGGTCTCTCTACCATCACAAGATCATCAATAATAAGCAACCCAGGTAAGCTGATACTGTAACCCACTTGATATTTTAGTTGTATCAGGGCAATACCCCCCCCCCCCCCCTGCTGAATACTGGTTAGTTATAAGAAGATTAGGGTTAAAGTTAGGTTTAGGGATATAGTTTGGGTTAGGATTAGGTTCAGAATTAGGATTATGGCTAGGAGAAGGGGAAGGGGTAATTATCCAGGGGGTAATTGCCCTAGACCCATTTCAGTAATATAGGTTGATCCTTATTCTGTCAACAGAGGTGAATAATTTGGATTCTGAGAAACAACTAATGTAGAAAATGTATTACTTTTTCTTGCGTACAAGCCTGTTGTGTTTCTATTTTGAAGTACCTTTGATAAATTAAAGTCTTTATTCAGAATGATCACAATCATTGTATAGCTGCCATTATCAGGGACAATACAATGATTTTGTTGTGACAGTAACTTCCATCACTTAATCTAGCTGTTGTAATCAACACCCCTCTTTGACTTTGTGATGATGAGGTATTAATGAAGAAATAATGCACTAAAGCTGTCAAATAGTGTGTTAACAAACATTTTTTTTTTCTGTAAGAAGATAATGTAGGAATTTATTTCTTGTTCATAGGATATTCCAAAATTATGTTCAATTCATTTGTCTTTTGATGCAGCATCAAACATCATTGCAACCTGTGCATGTTTGAAAGTTTTGACATCAATGAGTATGGAAAGCATCTGATAGGTGAAAAACACAAGGCGTCCCTGGGGTTACGACAGACAAGAATCTCGGAATCAAAGCAAGGTGTTCCCTCAACCAGCCAAGCAACAGACAAAAGGTAAAGCCTGTTTCAGAGTCACATTATGGCTCAGACATTTGTCAATTGTAGTAGCTGTGACACTGGTTTTGCGTACACCAACATTTCTGTCACAACCAAGTGCGGACATCTTTGCCAACACTTACTTGATATTGAGTGACTATAGTGTAACTTGAGATACCTTTTGCAAAAGCCAGAAATGATTTATTGATATATGGGGCATGGCCAGCAGAACATTTTCAAAAGTGGGGGGGGGGGGGGGCACTTTCGGGTTTCATCGAGCTAACAAGCAAATAAAAAAAGAAAAAGAAAAAAGGCCTTCCGTGCAACTTGTGGTGCACTTCGGGGTTTCTTCAGCGGACAAGCAAAAAAACAAACAAACAAACAAACAGGTCTTCAGCTCAAAAAGTTGCCACTTCCAGGTTTCTTCAGCTGACAAGCAAAAAAAAAAAAAAAAGGTCTTCAGCACAAAAACAAGCCTTACCGCGCTCACATCTTATGCATTCCTTTGTATGGTGCGAAAAAAAAAGTGTGGGGGGTGAATCACCCCCCCCCCCCCCATTCCGCCGGCCCTGTGGGTTATATAGAGGTCGCTGTTTAGCAGTGGCCTGTTCCTTTGCATATTTCCACATATAATCATATCTGCACATAATACGTCATATACAGTGTAAGATATGACTGCTGCATCATTTGTGGCAAGGATTTTATGTCTCCTCTCATCTGCAATCAGACCATCTCAGACAGTTTGTCTGCTGTTGAAATGTTTCTGTATGATTATGAACTACTTCAGCAGTGCTCACAATTTGAGTATAAAATGAGGCTATTTCAGAAAATATTTCATAACCGACTTGGGAAAGAACACAAATTAACCTCTGATACACAATGTGTTGACACCAATCTTATGTGACCATGCATCACAAAACCAATAAAAAGTTGCGCATCCAGATTTCATGTGAGAACTCAAAGTAGGTGATAGCGGTCAACTTAGAAAATCTTCAGTTTTTTTGTATTTCTTTTTAAGAGCATCTCTTTTTCTACATAATTCTGAAGTTTGTGATTGTAAAATGAATTTTTCTGGCATTTTTTTTTTGGAAACACTTTTTCAAAGAATAGTGTTATTAGGTTTATCTGAGAATGTGCTTGTAGAGTGTGCAAATTTTTAGCTTTAAAATCTGATAAGCCCTTCATTGTGGTTGCTACAGAATTTTACACCTTGCTTTTTGTCCATTCATTACAGAGAACATAGGTTGGTGAGAAGCAGTTGAATAAACCCTCTTTTCTTAGTGAACATTTTCTATTTGTTTTGAGTTATACATCATTTGAAATTTTAGAGGTTTGAGCTTGCTCATCTAGAATGTGCCCCTAACTTAAAATCTATTGTCTGGTGACTTTTTGGTGGTTGTGTGATGTAGGGTCACATATTAGAAAATACCTGGTAGTCTGTTTGAAAATGCCATATGCACTGTATTAGAGTGGGATTTTTTTAGATAGTGTAATATCAACTTAATCAAATTTGTAGAGGTTTCAACCAAACTGGATCTAGAATAAGAATGTCTTGTAAATCTACGGTTTGAATATGATTTTACAAACTAACAGTGATACTGGAACAAATATGACAGTTACAGTAGATGAAGCGACAATGTTGCGACCTCACAAGTGTCATGTTGACACATATACACAAATCCATAAATTTCCTGCTTGTCATGAAATGAAAGTGAAACACTCAAATACTTCACATCAACATTTTATCATGCAATTATGTAGCACTGATTGCTTTATAGAGGGATGTGTCAAGGATGTTGGGATCCACCCATTTTCCTCATTGCAGCCGATACTTCATTAGAATGAATGTCAGTAAAAGCACAAAGTGCATGCCACAAACATATGATAAAGTGTATGCGTGGGACTATGTATGAAAAACACTGAAACTGCAAAATGTATGTGTAGAGTACAAGTAACAATTGATTTAGATTTAAATATTTTTTTTTAATACAATGAAATGCTTTTTCCCCAATCTGTTGTTATCTCCTGAATGACTTTCCACATACATTTAGTATTTCTTACTGAGACATACATTTCTTTGTAACATGTGATATCTCATCACATCAATGTTTATAGATTGAGTTTGTTATTGGCTAGCTTCATAAATTTTATGTCATTTCTGTGATCAAAATAGTGAGACAGTTGAATTGATTACATCACCTCAGCTACTTTGTAATGTGCTAATGAGCTATATCACTAAAGATCTTGTAAACATATGAATGAAATTTTATTACTTTTTGTAGTTATTCAAATGAAATTTGAATTATTTTTCTTAATCTATTAATATAAACTTGAAAATTGCATTACACTACAATTTGAGTCAATTTAAATGTGAAATGGCATTTCATTTTGATGTTTACATGTCAGCCGATTTTGTAGTGCATGTTTTTAGTATGAATTTAAGATAAGATGCATTGTAATTGCAAATTAGATATTATGATCTTCACTTTAGTATACTGCAATGTTTACACAGAAGAAGATGACTGTTCATTATGCTGTACACGTTTTAGAAAATTAGTAAACACAGGGAGGTGGGAAAAGACTACCTCCCAGGTAAATATGAGTGAAAGAGGAGAAAAGTCACTAGTATAGACATGACATCAACAGCTGTCATGTGTAATACATATTTTCATTCTTCTTTTTTTTTTTGAGGCTACCTCACATCTCTCATAAATTTATATTCTCACTTCAAATGAAACCATGACGGTGTGCTGTGGTGCAGCTGCAACACATATGATATGTGGGTTTATCCCCTTTCAATTTGAGATCAGTGCATTTATACAAATACACTTCAAGCATTTTGGCTAGAGCTGACACCAGAATGAAGTAGATATTGCAACCAGATTACTTTGGCATGCAGTATTAATTCTGTAGAATACACAAAGAGATCATCTGACTTGAACCATGGATTCCTTTGCCCTATACAAATTTGCATGAAGATAAAATCAACCTCTCTCATCATATGTTGAGGTAGTGTATACATCAATTACCAATTCATTTCAAAAATATATCTTTGTTTCACACAGGGCATCAGAGAACAGGTCTTCCATTAACAAGGCCAGAGACCAACAAAGGGGACCCATTGCAGAAACCTCGAATTCACATCAATCATCCAGTAACCAGGTGCAAAAATGTCAACAGTTTCAAGGCAGTCGAGAACAGTATGGTCCATATAACACAGGCTTTTCACCCCATAGGTTCGAGAGCCAACTCATAAATCAACAATTTTCACATAGTCTCCCGTACAACAGATGGCCACAGAGAGGCCATCGGATGATGGGTGCACAATTTATGTCCAGAAGATGGCCCACACCTGACCAGTGGCAGCCACCGCAGCCACCGAGGTTTCCACACATGCCACCTCCTCCAGAACCGTGGCACAGCCATCAGTTTGGATTCAACACTAATGAGTCATGGTCAAGCAATTTCATCCCCCCCTGGGAAGGGAATGATTGGGAATGGAATAATCATAATATTCCCACTTGTGAAGGGGGTGATTGGGAAGGGATTAATCGAAGTCACATCGCATCGATGGAATCCCATCCAATGGCTGGGTATCCATCAAACATGCCAACTGCTACTGAAAGGCAAGACGCTCCCAATTTTGCCTGGAGATCGTGGGGCACAAATGTGAGTGACGCATCTGAGAAATTCAGTACAGAGAGATGGACAGACCGTGGAAAACTCAAGAGCAAAGCTAGGCCTGGTCAGCAGTTGAATGACTCAAATGGAAAAGTGTGTTCGAATGGAAGTAGTCAAACAAGGGAAAAGAGACCAAATAGTGTTGACACCTCTGACAGGATTTCAGCTCAAGGTTCTTCACAGCTACATGTTCATCGTGCAGGTGTTGCAGGTATCAACTCAAAGGAGAATATGTCTAAGTTCAAATCTACAGGATCGAAAGAAAGCAGTCATTCCAGCAAGAAACAAATTCCTGGTGCTTCATCTGTCAAGAAAAAGGGCAAGTTCTCCTCTCTAGCAAACTCAAAAAAGCCTAGACTATCATCCCATGTTGCCACACATCGGAAGTCTTCACAGTGTGTGCCGATATCTCATCGCCGTAGCAACCGGGACAGTGAAACAGTGTCCAGTACTCTCATTAAGGACAATGCTCCAGATGAAGCTCCATCTCCATCAGGAGAATCTTCAGTGCAAAGCAGTACTGACCGTGTGCAATCGGAGAATAATTTGTCTCAGAACCAATCAAAAGCCTTTGAAAGCAGTCATACTGTCATGCCAAAGAGACCTGTTTGTAGTGGCACTCCTAGCAAGAAAAACTGCACAGGCATTCAGTCACCACAAGCAGTCACTGCGCCATTGCAGTTGTCAAGTGTTGGGCCTTCTGTTAATGTGAGGACCTCACAGCAGCTGGGCAATGAATGTGATGCCCCTCAAAGAGCACAGGAAGAGAGAGTCCAACAACACTCGGCTGGTCGTGAAGACATTACAGATAAATCAAGAGATGACGAAGGTAGCAGACATGTTCCACCACGCCACCCTGTCCCTCCATCATCTAAACAGGCTTCTTCAAATGGTTCAGCTGATACAGTGCTCTCCAGGAGTGACAGGGAACAAAGTGCTCAGAGCTCAGACACCCAGTCCCCTCTAAATGACAGAGGACCGTCAAGTATTGTCACCAGAACAGTCGGAACCACTTCCATGAGAGCGCCACCGCTGGTGTCTAGAACTCCCATTGGTCCTTATTCAAGTTCCTTGACATCTTTGCCAACATTAAGTCCCTCTACAGAAAATAGTGAGAGACCCAGAGGGAACTCAAACAAGGAGAATACTGTTTCTGAGTCTCTTGAACATTTGGACTCTGACCGTACTCGCTCATTTGGAAGTGAACCTTGTGACCTTCAAGAGGATGAGAAGAAAAAGCCACAAGGAACTGCACCATTGCTGTTGAAACCATCCTTGCCCAAAGTCCTTGTCAGTGACCACCAGAAGCATCTTCCCAGGCCCAATCTGACGGTTGCCAGGACCAGGCTGAAATCCAGTAAGGATGGCATCAGCGGATTAAGCACACAAAAATTCAAGGTAAGATCAGCAGCGGTCGTGAAACTTAACCTGGGCAGTCACATCAGGAAAGTGTATCTGCCTTTTTATTCTTACTCAATGGCAACCACTGTGAAGGGATTCTCAGATTAACCTCAAATTTAAGACACTCATTACCAATGTTCTAGTCATGACTTTGTCAGAGTATCTAGCTACTGCTCCCTGTTTTCAAAGGCTCTGTAGGATTGTCACATACACTTTTAAATACCTCATGTGAAGGACATGAGACAAAAAAAATAACAAGTTGATAAAAACTGCTTACTCTTATTTCATGCAGCCAAACGTTGAATTAAAATAGAAAACAGGTACTTCATCTTGGAATAAACCAAAAAAAAAAAAAAATAATGATAACAAATTAATGAATAATTAAAAGTAAATAAATTGAATCTAGAAGATATCTCATAATGCAAATTTTCTGGTATTGTGGAAAATCAACACTTTTTGTTGCAACTTTTTGTTGATTTGCAATTTTTTGTTGATTTGTGATGGAGGGTCACAAATTTGGGAAAAATATGTGTGTGATATCAGCTGTTGTTCCCAGTTTGCCCAAATCAAGGATGTCCAAAGTCTTGTCCTGTCACTACATCATTTACTGGAGGATGAATTGTGTGAACGACACTGTACAGTTGATTATCAAAATTTATTTTACGATTTTGACTCGGATTATAAACCAACAGAATAGCATAAATTTAGCAGCATAGATTTTAGACCTGATGTAGTAATCACCTGTATTCAAGTGATTTAGTGCTGTTATGTATTTTTTTTCCAAAGAATGCTATCATTTTCTGATTTCGGCTCTTATTTCAGGAGCAAATGCAGGGACTGGTTAGTGGTGTGGCCAGACCTGTATGGCAGGAGAAGAAACTCACTCGCATGCTTTCCCAAGTAAAGAAGACCCCAGAACGATGGAGCAGGTGGGCAATATTTTGTTATGTGTATTGGCTGTACTACATGAATGAGTTTTGGGTCCTTGGCTTGTCTGCTTCCTTCATTAGAGTGTGCAATGTGCCCTAGACTATCAAAAGTGTCATTTTGTCCAAGGACCGATGTACTAATCTTGCATCTAATATTAGAGCATGCTCTGGGTGGTTATATGAGCACATGCCTCAAAACAGTCAACCTTTCAGGGTGACAATTTTCAGTTGTCCATGCAAAGCTGGGCAATAGGATTGTATGTACAATATGCAGACTCACCGCATTACTTGAGCAATGCTAGTGAATGCAAACAGCTCAGCACATACTTTGATACACCTGTAAACATATGGTTGCTGTAGAATTGCAGCACTCCACCAACTGTGAAGAATTGAATGAAATTCTGACAGATGCATGTAGTCATAGCTTGTTTATTAGTTGAAAAATGAACAAAGAAAAAGGGATTCCATCGAGATTCGAACCCGAGACTTCTGGAGTGCTAGCCCAGTGCTCTACCGACTGAGTTATAGGGAGCCCTAGTTCAGTGTTCGTCCCAGAAACCCTTAATTCTCAGTGCTCAATAATGGTCAGAAGCCATAGCAGTGTGTTTGTATGTGACATACACACGCACACACTTGAACCTGGCATAAACCCAAAGGATAATTCAACTTGGGGATAAATGCGGGGGATCACCGAAGTGATGCAGCTTTTTGAGTATGTAGCTTGTCTTACACACACACTCACACCTACACACACTCTATCTCTTGTTCTCCCATCATCTCGTTAACTCTCCCGTTCTCCTGTTTGCTATTCAGGTTTGGTCATCTTTTGACCTCGAAGCAAGGAGATGACCTGGCTGATTTGGACATCACCAGCCTAGGCCAGGAGGACCTGGAGCAGCTGCTCAATTCCTGCATCAAGATGGAGGACTTTTCTGCAGACATCTTTGCTGAACTGATGGGTAAGAATCTAACAAAGATGTCTCTCCCCAAATCACGTCAGCAGTGGTTTCTTATTCCCACATGTCACATTACCATAACCCCGTGGTCATCAGCTTTGATCCAGGGTATATGCTTCTGGATTGGGGGTTATGGCCCTCATTTGTGCAACTTTAACAAACAACAGCCACAGTCAACTTTAACAACCCTTTTGATGCTTGCAGGTGCTTAGCAGGTGCAATAACATTCAATCACACCCATATTGGCCCAAATTCACGAAGGTAGTACAATTGAAACCATGATTTAAACCATGCACAATTTGTTTGGAGCGCCAAGTGTCGCATGGCCTATTTCGTTACGAAATCAGTCATTTCGTCTATGAAATGACCATTTGTAATGGAATGTCTACATTTTGTTGACAAAACTATCGTTGACGAAATGAGCATTTCATCAACGAAATGAATGATTTTGTAACGAAATAGGCCATGCAACACTTGGTGCTCCATACAAATTGTCCATGGTTTAAATTTTACCACCTTCGTGAATTCGGGCCTTTAAGTTTGTGACAGTGTAATTTGTTACAGAGCTTTTGTGTGGTGATGTACCATGGGCAGGATGAGACACCTTGTGGCATGTGTGGTGCTGCCATCATTAATTCATGTTTTACAGGGTCTAAGGTCACCCATCTCAAATGACCATTTCTTGTCAGTTTCATTCAAATTGTATTTTGTGTCAGCGGCGGAAGAGGTTTGATTATGCCAAGGCAATTAAACAATCAGTTTTCCCATGCCTTTAATAATGGATGATGAGTTTTGCTTTAGCTGGATATGTACGTATTAAAATTGCTGGTGCAGTCAGACTCTACCCACAATTGTTTTCACAGGGAAGTAGAGTCAACACACAGAGCAATAGTAATGACAGTCCGTGTGCCACCATTTCAGATACAAGCAACACAAGAGAACAAGCCATTCCTGACAACTTGGGCCTCCCTGGCAGTGTGAGTGGTTCTAGCTCCGTCATCCCAACCTCGGCGCAACCCACGTTGGACTCCAAAACGCCGGAGTCAAGTTGCCATGACATCCAGACACCACCTTCAGTAGACTCTGCTCTCACCAAGAAAAGAGACCCTTTATCCTGCATCCGTCGGTACATCAAACAAGAACCAGCTGATGAAGGCTATGTGTGGACATCAGACTCCCAGGCATATGATGGGAGTTTGGGATCAGGGAATGGTCCAGTACCAAGTGAAATACAGGCAAGACTTGATCCGTCCCCCATTGGAGGGAGACCGCCCCGCAGTATCGAAGCAAGGAAAGAGTCTGATCAACACCATGAAACTTCAGTGTCCTCCACTGGTGTTTTGCATTCAGAGGTGACTGGACATAATTTGCCATGTTCCATGTATTGATTTTTTTTTTTTTTTTGGATACATGGCTACTCTGCTGTATGCTAAAATTTACCATTTATGCAAGTGAGGGGTCATTGTAGATTGATTTTTAGTCATCTAATTGACACCTAAATTATTTCCTTTTCTGCTTTCATTGCGCCTTTCCAGCATGCAGAATAATGCTGAGCACATAACTCAGCTTTCCTCTATTAGATTCGCCATACAAAGATTTAATGTTTGTATGGCAAATTCTGTTTGCTGATAAAACACAATTCAAAATATTGATGCATACTTTTTTTTTCTTAGAGGAAGTAACAAGAGTAGGTTTTATGAAATTTTCGTTTTAAACATCTGATAATGTCAGATACATTTTTAAAGATATGTATGCTCGTGTTGCAGGTCATTTCTATCGCTCCAGATGTCTTGCAGAGTCGTGAGAGGCATAAGAACAAGGGGAGGCATTGGCACAAAAATCGCAAAGGAGAAAAATTGTCCAAGGACTGTTCAGATGGCCGTACCACACAGCAGCTGTCCCATAAAGCTGAGTCTTCAAAGAAGAAAAAGAAGAAAAAGAAACATTGGAAGAACAAACCCTGCAGCATCGTTAAGACCCATGGACTCGGAAAGCAGAGTCTGACCTCATCTCATCGCCACTTTAGTACAGCCGTGTCAAAGGCAGAACATGCACGCAAGGGACAGACAGACACTGTATCCTCTACAATACACTCGAGCAGAGTGGGAGAAGGAAACCAGGCTACACCTGCTGTTGATAAAGCTGCAAATTCTGACGAGGCCATCCTGTCACGTGACATATCTGATAGCCGTTGGAGTGAGCAGATTGCCACAAATGTGAACACAAACCCACAGGTATGCTTCTTTCCTTTCTTGCTTTCTTTTTTGGTGCTAGTTCTATGCAGAATTTTCCCTGCATCACACCACTTAGTAAAGAGAGACATATAATGCTACAACAGTGCGACACAATCATTTCATTATCTGATTCACATCAAATTGCTTTAAATCAAGAGAAATGGGCGTGTGTGCAGGGTTTAAACATTCACTTTTAATCTCATCTTATGATTTTTGTAAGGTGTACTAGAATTCATGATAAATAGTACTTGACTAAAATAAAATGACCCACATTTGCACGATTATCTCCTGTGTACATATCCATATTTTGTTTGACTTTTGTACTTTTTTTGTTAGAATTTGATATGCATGTTTCCTGAGAACTTGTATTCATGCTGCGTAATTTAAACGGGATTTGTGCAGTTCATCATTGCAGATGAAACTCTTTTCCAGTCATTGAATTTTGAAAGGTTGATGAAATCTGTTTGAATCCCCCCCCCCCCCCCACCAAATGAAATAATAAAAAAAAAAAAACACTAAAGCATATAATGCTCTAGCTATAGTTGTGTAGTCTGGAGAAAGGTAACAGATAAAAGGAAAGCTAATATGATGTTGTTATTGCAGAAATGTGTCAAAAGATAAGACCCATTACTTATTGGACTGTAAGAGAAACAGACTGAAATGGAAAGAATTCATGTATTTAAAGAAATTGTGTGTTGATAGCCTGTTTCTATAAAATACTATGTTTGAGCTGACACCTATTCCAATATCAAGTGAGAGAGGGAAGAAGATTTAATTGGATGTGAGTTCTCCAATGTTTCTCTTTGAATATCTAAGCAGGTATTCAGTAGAAAAAAGCTCAACAAGGCATGCTCAGGACCACACCAAGGCCGTGCCAAAGGGAAAAAATGGAAAGCAAAGAACCTTGCCAATGTGACCACCAAGCAAATGGAGGAAAAACTGATGAGCAAGAAAATTCCGGTGAGCAGTAGTCACTGTCTGTAGAGTAGCTATACTGGAGATATGATTTCTATATGTTCCACCTGGAAATATGCTTTATTCACCATATACTGTAATTGAGATTTGTAGGCAGATTAGTGAACCCATGCTCAAAAAACACAGCAGCAGAATGAAAAATCATGATTATCGCTGTCCCTTTTTGAGAGATAAGCTAGCAAATTGTCTCCTTGGAGACTGAAGCTATTACATTGTGTCTCAGGAAGTAATGTTTTGATGCATCATGAATTTGCAGATATCAGAGCACTCACAAAATCAATGAAAATAAAAGTGCTGAAAATATGTGGTCTTGATGGTATATGGATTACACTGCTCTACCCTGAGCTTTATAATTATTCACACTTTAAAAACAGCAGACCTCGTTTTCTTTTCCTTTTGAGTTGAAGAATTTGTCAGAAATTTTCTTCTGCATCCTGCTTTGAATGTCTGTGGGGCTCATGATATGCAAAAGGGCATGAAAGAAATGGGGATAAACTTGATTAATGTGATTCAATTTTCATGCAGCAACTTTCAGCAGATTACAGTGTAGAAGACCTCCTACAAATCACCCTAAATGAGCACAAACTGCAGGAAATGATGGACAGACTGGAGAAGAGTATCGGCAAGATTACAAAATGCATCCAAAAAAAGACGGCTCAGCTAGCCAGGTTCAAGCAGCAGAAGAGCATGGTGAGAAAGTGGCCAGAGTTTACATTCTACTTTTGAAACTGTGTGCTTATACTGTGTGCTGAGTGGGCTACACATACTTGTAGTTGATATACAGGGGACTCCAATTAAAGCGAAGTCCTTGGGACTGGCAGTTTTCTTCTGTTAATCAAAATTTCATTATGGCAGAACAAATAAAGTATGATATAAACAGAGACTCCAACCCCAAGCACCTTCTGATCTGGAGATTCTCCCGCCTGAAACCCTTAGCAAACGGGAGACTCCAACTAGATGTTCGCGAAGCTCCTTGTGGCCGCGGTCCAGCTCTAGGGTTCTAGATGTTATCTCGTGCTATCTAAGGCTTGTTTTTTCAACATACAATGACAATAAGTAAGAAATCATTTCAAGCAGGAGAAATTAAATCTCAAGCGGGAGAATGGGAGATTTTGCAAAAATGGGCTTTCGGCGGGAGAGTTGGAGTCTCTGTATAAACATGTATAGAATAACAATTTTTAGACCTGAATTTTGACTGTGTTGTAAGAAATTCTGTTGTAACTGTGTTCATTTTAATGGGAGTACACTGTATCTACGCAGATTGTGTATCTCAGTATCTTATTTTTATCTGAGTGCACATTTCTTTGTTTTTCATTACAGTGTACTGATTTTGTGTCATTATATGTATTCAAATGTTTCATTATGCTTATGTTTTGTTGGAGATGAAATAGACAACTTGAACTTGAACAGTTGATGAGAAGATTATCAGTTATCCAGCAAATGTATTGCCCAGTGGTATATTGGTAGGGCTGCAGTTGATGAAAACGTATAGAAAATGTTAGAAAGGTGAAGGCCATATGATAAGCATTGCAAGAATGATATTGAAGAGAATGATGTCAGACAGCTGTGCTCAGGGCATGTGAAGATTTTATCAAATACCAAGTCAAGAAACACACTAGACTTGAAAAACATGCCTGAGTGAACATTATCAATGGTTTTAGAGCAATGTTGAAACATATTCATAATGATGTTATTGTTTTCATGTGCAAGACATGCATCTTGTTTTGTCTTTGTAGGGGCATATTTTCACTTTCACAAAACACATTAAGTTACTCTTTGTGCAGGACCTATTATGCTGCATTCTGATGTATGCCTTTATCTTGTTTATTGAAACAAAAATTTCCAACTTATTGGTCATTTTGTCGTATTAATATCCTTTTTTTTTGTGTGTCAAATTGCAGGTCATTGGTAAACTCAGCACCTTGAGAGAACATAGACTTCAGATTTTGTTTGGTGAGCATTCATGTGTTTTCTAAGTAAATTGATTGTTGTTTTACGTATTTGTCTCTCTGATTCCTGTCCTTTGCTTCTTTGCACTCAATTTTCATTTGAAAAGTAATGTTGCTGTTTTTCATTTCCAATGTAGGATTAACACCACAGGATGAGTTCAAAGCCATGATGAAGTCACCTGCAAAAATGAGATCTGGAAAGACTACCGGTAGGACATTGGCTCTCCGGAACTCTAATGAAGGCCTTCCAACAACAAAGAAGAGAAAATCTGGGAAATCATTGCTTGACTTTAACCCTGGCCAGTCACCAGGATGTGCAGCTTCTACCAAGAACCTGAAACCAAACAGAAATAGACGGAGCAGCATGGCAGACAGTAGTTCTCAAATGTCTGCAGTGCGGGATGTGTCAGATTCCCCAGGAGTCAACAGCATCAGGATGGCAAATGTGGCATCCACTGAGTCCTCATTCATGCCTCATCAGAGGTCAGAACGATTCAAGATCATGTTGGGTAGTCCAGAGCACCCATGGAGTAAGGTCGTCTCCCCAGGACTGAAGAATAGTCCAGATACACATATTGAAGCGGTGCGGGACAGTGATGACTGTATCAGAAACACACCTGCAGACAATGTACCAGTACTCCCACTGGAGGGCAGCATCACCATTCAGCCGTTTGACATGGGGTACCAGACAACAGAGGTTCTGCAAGCTGTCCAGAAACTGGTCCAAGCCGAGCTGGAGACACCAGAGAGCAGCTGGCAGGGAAGCAACGTTGGTATTTCATCCGCTCTACGAAAACAGGGACACACAGAAACCGCCGAACCCATTCATCGAACAGAGTGCATTCCCACGAGAGAGAATGATGTTATTATTGAGATAAAGCGTGAGCCTCGTGGCACCCAGGAGATCAGTGAGCGTGAAAATGAAGCCACTGGTTGGAGTTATAGATCTCTTTCTTTCCCACCATATGTTGCATCAGCTGGTTCTGACAGAGATTCAGAGGTTGAGGATACTGCCCCATCTGATGGAAAGTCCAGATTTGATCAAGTGCAGCTGGAACTAGCAGATACTGGCTACAAGCTGGACTGCGGAGATTTAAAACACTTGAAACAATTATATGCCAGTAGTGCATGCAGGAGTGCTCCTAACTTTGATCAAGCACCTGAAAGGAGAACACCAGCAACGGACATTGTACAAGTTAAGGTGGAAGGAGGAAGTAGGGACCTTTCTGAAGAAGCAGCTGAAGACAGCATGGTGAAAGTGGAAGTGCTGTCACCAAGCTCATTCAATTCTGAGAGTGGTGTGGCCAACAGGGCCGGCCAGTGCCCTGCAGTTAGTTCCTCGGCCAACAGCCTTCTTGGAAAACGGCGCAAATCCACTGAGAATGTTGACGAGGAGGAGAGGAAGAGGAGGAAGGAGTTGCAGACCAATGCTCACGCTCCAAAGACAGAAGCAGATACCGTCGAGAAGGCTTCACTGGGATCAGACCAGAGCCTCAAGAGACTCCATGCCAAGGGCTTTGTCATCAACATGAATATCATCAGGGACAAGCTGTACTCAATCATCTCTGATGGTAGATTCATGGTATTCAACCTGAAGGTGAGTTCACAGTCTGTTCCCCAATCCTTCATGTTAATTGCTGAGTTCTAGCATGACACTGCACTGTTTTGCGGACATGTATTTTAGTTTGCAATTTCACATCATATGTTTGAGGATTTCTCCAATGGTAAATCTTTTAGGGGTATTCAACTGAGACTTTTTATCAAAAATAACAATTTGCCAGGAATGCATTGTTACATAATAGTAAAGGAAGTTGTTTAACTTCAAAATTTTGGCTCACCTTAGCCAAGGGTCAAGTTATGTAAAATAACTTGAGCCTTTGGCTTTTTATAATAGGTATAACAATATCCCTTTTATGGCTTATTGGCCATTTTGGGTCAGGCACCAATAGTCTTGCATTGTCAGTCAGCAGCAATGCTTTGATATAGAGTGGATAATAAAAGGTCACAACTATTTTACGTCACAAAGATGTGGTTCATATGCAGTCAACTCATCAATTTAATCAATTCTATTGCATGCTTCACTTGTTCTGTTTCCTTCCCTTCAGACCAACAAGATTGAAATGGAGGAAGACCTGGCCTGCAGTGACATCCAACACGCTCAGACTTGGCAGGAGTCCTCTTCCGGCAAGATGATTGTGTTTGCCAGTAATGGCAGCAGGAACCTTGTTCAGTTTCACGTCCAGGTGAGTTCTTCAACAAACTCCCAACAAGTCTGTGTGTTCCGACATAATGTTGTTTAATACTTACCAGTGTGTTTTTGTTTGTTTGTGTGCTTACAGATTCTTGCAGTGTTGTTACAACAGTTTTTGTGTGCCCTTGTGTATGTATAGGAAGCAGGAACATTAATACCCAATATTTTATACATACCCAATATATGAATGAAACATTGGAGCTAGATGTTATTGTGTGATATTGAGAGGCAAACACTCAGTAACATGAGTAGGACATAAGATGATAACATGGAGATTTCATCTGTGAGAGTCACAGCTTACATAAGGTTTCTATTCACTTCTGGTAAAGATCAGGGAGCAACTACAATGAAGTAGTTCACCCCTCACACACCCTAGAAAATGCCCCAAAATGCAACTTTCTCACACAGAATGTCCCCACTTTTAGATGCATAGTGTCAATACAGTGATTATTAGCTTGGGATGTGAGATTTATATTCTTTCAACAACTATTTCTTAAGTTCATGTTTTGTGATATATTAGTATTCATTCACGACATATCTGTCTTTGTTTTGTGTAATTTCAGGAGCAATAGCAATGCCTGTCTCACTTTCCTCAAATCTTGGTGTCAGAATGTATGCAATATTATCATTATTATTTTTTTTATAATGTTGAACTACTTCTGCTCTTGCTTGACTTCAGGATAAGGAGTTTCTACAGACATTAGTTCTAGCACATGATATCTCCTGCCTACATGTCTGTTGGAATGCAGTGTATGCTGGCTTAGTGGCTGGAGACATTGCCCATATCAACATAACGGTAAGTCTATAAATTTCATTTCATCTGTGTTATGCCCCTTTACAGAAATTCCTCTTTGTGGACCAGTTCCCACATTTGATTGTCTTTGCAAAGTAGTGACTGACACTAAAACTTAACTTCTGTAGTCTAAAAATGGCTAATCAGCACATGTATGAAAGTTGTTTTTGAAATTGCAAGAATTATTTGTCTGACAGAGGAATTGTGAATTAAAAATGGTTACCATGCAGTGCATTAGAGTCCCATCTTTGTGGAGAATATGCGAGCATCAGTGAATGCAACTATTGCTCTCTTAGTGTAACATCTACATGAGCATTTCTTAATGCAGGCATCATGATGTGCTGAAATTGAGCAAAGATGGACACAGGATAAAGGAAATTTTTCAAATTCAGCCCCTTTTGTATGAACTTCAGTCATTCATGAGGGCACCTTGAGCCATTGTATGACCACCGATGGAATTTTTCAGGATCCAGCAGCAACTTTGTGACCAGCTGCAAAATTTTTGGCAAACCAAAAATAGCCAGAAGATCTTGCAAAAGTTCATTTTATAATTAAGATCCACATCTTCTTGAACCTTTCTTGTATGGTTTAGATGCCATCTTCTGTAGGCATCACATTTGCTTTGATCGTTGATTGGCTTTAAACCAAGTTCAGACCCAACATCATGTGAAATATAAAATTTCATGTTCGCGTGGCCATCTTGTGTCAGTTTCAGGACAGTATTATGCCACCCCAACTTCAAGGACTAGAAGATGACATGCAAAGCACTCAAAAAGCAGATACATCCAAGATTATTCAAGGAACTGGTGCCTTTCTCAATGCTTAAAAGGATGCAGGTTGTTCAAAGAGGTAATAAGTTTGTGGGGACTTCATGGCTGTAAATGTTCTGGTCAAAATGGCGGCTTGATTTCATCAAAGTGACCACTACAGAAGTTGAAGTTGGAATCAATCAAGTAGATTTGATAATCGTCCAAATGATGTCATTTCAAAACTTCATCAGTGTGAATCTATGTGTACACAGAAATCCCGGATCAGCTGGTACTATGAATGCACCCCTTCCCACTCCATCACGGCCATGGCATCAGCCCTAGCAGGTGGCATCAGACTGCTAGTCGTGGCTTCAGTCAACCATAGCCTGACAATCAGGCAGGCTTCAGATGGATTGCTGCTTGAAGAGCTGGTGGGACACACTCATGCTGTGACACAAATTCAGGTTAATTCTTTTTTGCTATCATGCCTTCAAAAGTCTTTCTCTTCATCTGGCTTCCTCCACCAATTCCTTCAAGCAACTCAAGACTTATCTGTTTAATTCGTAATTATGAATGAAGAATGATCATTACAATTTGATGTCTTTTTGTACACATTACTGCAACAGTAGTGTATGTTCAGTTTTTCTTAAATTCTGACATCCATTTTCATTATGTATGAGAAGCATGTTTTTGTATTATATCGTTCCGATAAGTTATTGTATTTTGTTATCATATGGTTATATATTTACTGTTCATGCCTGGGATGTTACAGCGCCATGAGCGTCATTTTTGATGGACTTAGCGCTGTACAAGAAGCCACTATGAAGTGCTTGACAAAAGTCATGGAGATGCATGCCTGTGATTATATCTGTTACTGTTATGAATATTTATGTGTATATAAAAGATATCTGTGTAGATTTCAAAGGTCTGAAACTATCACCATTTTCATGATTATTTCATGATTAGAAAGTGCCAGAGTTAAAATTATGAACTCCTTTTCTTTTCAATGTAGGTTGTTGGAAGTCAGGTGGTGAGTCTGGCATCAAACAACCTCATCCTCCTGCACAATATTGAGGTAAATACCCAGTATTTCATTTTGTACGAAAACTTGTAAAATGCTGAATATCAGTGCAATGAGAGTTAAAAACAAATAGTAACTTCTGATTCCTCTGAGTTAAATCAGTGACATCATGTATTCCTATGCATCCCAATGATTTTTTTTTCCCCTTGCATAGCACTACTCTAAAAAAAAAAATAAAAAAAAATAAGAGAACAGTTCAGGTGACTCCCATTAATGAAGTCCTCAGGACCTTTTTTATTTCATTATATTGGATTTTCGTTACAGCCCAGCAGTAAAGTATGTAAAGATATATAGATCATAATTTGGCCTTTGCTACCTGAATTTTTACTCTGTTGTAATGAGGACATTGTTCGAACCGTGTTCATTGTATCAGAGTGCACACTGTATTTTTCATTAATGCAATCTGAGTGTTGCTCAAATGAAACTCCTCTGGCATTTCTCTGTGTACTTTTATGTATGTTAAAGATTTAGACATTTTGGTCACTTCAATTAGCACTGGACAACCCAATAGTTATCTCAATGTATTTTCAGAACAGTGGTGAAGTCCAAGTATAGTAAAAGTCATGGAAGGGGGAAAGAGAGGTGATAAACTAAATGAGCCAAAAATTGTATTATAATAGAATCATTGAAAATGAATGCATGGCCTTTCCCACCCAACCCTGAAAATTTTATGAATCAAGTGTGAAGAATGTTAGTAAAACACATGATATTGTACTGTTGTAAGAGTCCCTTTGTCACTTATTTGGATTTTTGTATCGGAGTTGTATCATAATAATGTTGTCTTTCTTTCATATTGTCTAATGCCACTTTAGACAGGAGTGATCATAAGAGGGATTGAGCATGATGTACCCATCAGGTGTTGCATCATGTCCTCCAACATTCTTGCAGTGGCTGGCTGTTCAGGCAGCATCTATTACTACAACATGGAGGTGACTTAGTCAATATCCTTCACTCTTCATTTGTACTTGGGGGGGGGGGGCATTTCATAAAGTTGTTCTTAAAGTTAGGAGTGACTTAAGAACGACTGGAACACCTCCTGATGTGCTATGCTTATCAGAATTTCAATAATTCAGCACAAGAACTGATCACCAGTCATTCTTAAGTCATTCGTAACTTTAAGAAAAGCTTTATGAAACACCCCTCTGGTCTCATTTCTAATTAGGTCATGTAATGCAGTGTGATACAAAGTAATATGAATTAATCAACTAAAACTAATAGCCAGATGTTAATATCAGGCAAAGAAACTATTAATCATGGCCTTCTTTTAACATGCACACAAAAAAAAAGAAAGCTGAAAATTTACAAGGTGATATGGATGGTAGTTTCAGAGTGCGCACCATTTGCTTACTACTACTTTTTTTTTTCCTCTTTTAGCCCCAGAAAAGCTTGTCAATAGTAAAAGATTCACAACCTTGGGAAAACATATTAAATGATCACGACATTTAAGAATGAATACTGATATCAAAGGTCTAAAGGTTCTGCCACAATATGTCACCAAAAATTATGTAAAGTGTAAATTTGTGTGTGTAAGATTAAGTCGTATCATAGTAGCATAAACTCTGCATAATCAAATTTTATGCAAGAGACTGTAAATCAGCCAGTTTTGACTGCCATTTATACTTTGCTGAGCAAAATATCCACCCTGCTCCAGACATAATTATAGCAATTTACAGGAAAGTGCATGCCAGAGTATGACTACACCTTCTGTTTATTAGAGAAAAGTCAAACTTGTTGGATGCACAAAATTGTTATAACAGCTTACTGTGATATGTAATGAGTGTAGTTAACTTTGATGTCATGTTAACCTTTTAAATGAAGGAGAGTGTGTGTCTGATGAATATAGGAATGATGATATAGAACTATATAGAAATCATGTTAAGTTTGTGGCAGAACATAGACTTAGTGTACTCTGTTGATGATTTATGCCCTTTCATTCACCTAGACTGGAAAGTCTGATGTCTTTGACAGTGGCTGCTCCGGCATTGAATGTATGACAGCTTCCCGTACTATGGTAAGAAGACAGAAATTGATATTAGATTTCAGGTAAAGTACTTTGAGATATGATTTTAGACATCAGTACATTAAATGCTGAGATGGATGATGACATTGATAAAGAAGTTTGTCATTGTTTTCCTGGTACGAAACTAAAAGTGACAATATTTCTTTGTCACTTAATTCTTATGTTATGTGTTTCCACTCTGTCCATATAATGTTTTGTGTTCCCTTTTTCTTTTTGGAAATATTCCATCTGATTTAGTCCTCAAGATTCTTGCAGGTATTTTTGCTGTGCAATGCAGGAGATCTCAGATGATTTGTTCCATTGGTGTTATCATCATTAACTTCTGTGTATATTAGGAGGTATAAAAGGAAATAATATATTGCGTATATGTGATGGACGTAATGCCCTTTATTGAAGATGCATTTTGACGGTGTAGCCAAGTAACAAATTACTTTTTCACATTTCTTGAACAGCTGTTTCTCGGAATGAAGGATGGTTTCATTGATGCCTTTCCTCTCAACCCATCCAACATCTACAAATGCCAGGTAAATCTCATCCACAGTTACTGAGAAAATAAATGGTAGGATATGTGACATAGATCTCTGGTATCCCATTACCAACAAACTCACAGACACTAATTGCAGCAATATTATTCTATTCTGCACAAGAATTTCTCTGTAATGAAGTTTAATTGAAACAGCTTCATTAACTGTTCATTTGTTTCGCATGCTTGCATAACAATTCAAAATCACAGAATTGATTAGAGGCCAGTCCATGTCAATTGTAGAATGCTTCATTGCACTACATGCCAGTATGAGAGTTTTAAGTATCCCATTGCACCTTCGATGGGGCCAAAACAGCAATGAACATGAAGCCTTGCTAGTCTGGATGCTTGGGTCAAGAAGGGGCTCCATAGGACCAGCACCTGAAAGATTGATATAATTCAGTAATTTTAGTTGCCGGACATGTTTGATGTTTACATAATCAAAGAGCAAGGCATGATCCAATTCAGCTTGATTGTGGTGTCAACCACTTTGAGTTTTGTCAACCACCTCCTTGGTATTGGGGGTAATATCTCAACATTGCACTGAGTTTTAGTCTTGTGTGGCCATGTCAGATTGTATGTTTGTTTTTGTTTTTCTTTCTTTTAACTCCCCTGAGCCAAGGGAGCTGTTCTGATTAGTTATTCCATTGTTTGTAATCCATGGTGTGAAATGCCATGGTCCATTGTCCATGACCATTGTATATTTCTAGTATCTTCTGTAAAACTCATGGTTAGCTCTTAACCAAACTAGGCAGGAATAATTCTTGCGTGCGGGTAGTAGAACAGGGGCAGATCCAGGAATTCTGTAAAAAGGGAGCACCTGTACAAAATTAAAGGGGGTGCATGCACCCCCCTCCATTTTTTCTTTTTATTTCTTTTGTTTTAACAAAGAATGGTGGGGGGGGGGGCGTGCCTGGTGCACCCCCGCTTGGATCCACCACTGTACAAAGTTCCATAAGTGTCAAGAATGGTCCCCATGATGACTTAGGGGCAGGGACCCCACATGCCATGATTTGGTGATTAAGTTATTTTCTACAGATCCGTAGTGTGTATTTATCCAAATATTTGTGTATTTAGAAGAGGCGAACAATAAGTTGGCCATTTCAGTTGCAGATGCCACCAAGTTCAGTCCTTTACGGGATAATATATTGTGGAGAGGGAGCCGATTGAACGACGTGAGCATTTTGGTCATCTTTTCAGAAATGCATAATGAGTGTTTACTAATGCATAGTAGGATTCATGCTGAAGGATTTGTGACAGAGAGTTGTGAAAATCATACATATCTCTCGCATCAGGGCCCAGAAGCGGGGCACTGAAGGGATATTCCACAGATCCAAGGCAGAAGATATAAAAGTAACTTTTTCAGATCAAGTAATAATACTCAATAATGGTATTGTTTGTGCAGTGGCTGTAGGAGAAATAAGAAAGACATTGGTCAGAGGTAAGTGGTTTGTGAACAGGTTGAATCACGCAGTCACAAATTGCAATCATTTGTGATTCATCCAAATCCATTCAGTATAGAACTGCAAAAACGTAAATACTACCAGTATGACATTTTGGGACTAATCCTCACATGTATCACCCTACCCTCAACTCCCCACCCACAGTGGAGGCAGTGTCCCAGTCAGTTCACGACAACAGATGCCCTGTGGACCCATCTCAGGCACGTCCACATCAGGACTGGCATCAAGCAATGTCTCTGGAAGTCTTGCCTCAAGAACTACGGCCCAAAGGGCACGACACTAAAGGTAAAGTTTGAGACCTTAAGCAGGGCTCCATTCTAAATCTTTCCTCAGGTGGCCCATTCGACCACTTACATCTTTAAATCTGACATACTGGGGGCCCAAAACAAAAGGAAAGTTTATTTTGAATCTTAGTTGCCCGATTGGTCACAAAAAGATATGCTTTTGGAAAGTTTGGTGGATCGACATTTAAAGAGTCTGTTCTTAGTTTACCAGATTGTTGTTGAATGCAACAGCGTTCGATCCATTCTCTGCACATCAAGTACTGAGCATATCAAGCCCACAGAGCTGGAAGCAGATATCTTGTATGACATCATGGCAGTTGGCATATTAACCAAGCTCTTCGTAATGGACATTCCCTTTTAATTTACTGAGATTAAGACTGTTTCTTGATCCCCCCCCCCCCCCCCGGGAAAAAAAGGGGGGGGGCATAGTGATAGCTATGGATTCATCATTGATGATACAACTTTCAATATAGCATGTATCATACTTCATGCTTGTATTTCAGGAAACTGGTATCAGTAATGACTGAGAAAAAAAAAAAAAAAACATGCTTGAGTGCACATCCACGCACAAATTGTATAATACGTGTAACAAAATGTGTACTTCAGAGCTCATCATAGCCTTCCATGATTGTGTGTCTGCAAGATTTCATGTAGGCACTGGACACATGAATTTTTTTTTGTGGATGCATTTTTCTTATTATTATCACTGTACTCTACTGCAAGTCTTTCTGAAGCATTTTTTTTTTTTTTTTTTTTTTGTCTGTTAATATTGTTCTCCTCTCTTGCAGGCCATCCGGCTGCATGTAATGTCTCATGTAAAGGCCCTGGGAGTGGATGGATGTTGATGAGATGGACCCTGGTGCAGGTGCGACGTTCAGGCGAGGGACAGATGCTTTCAGACTGGTTGATAGAGAGTGATGTCCTGCCATTGAAGAACAGTGCCTCCCTTCATCTGGGGGATTGTCAGCCACATTCATCCAGAATGTGTGGGACTTTGTTCCGTTCACAGCCAATCACACCCGTCTTGTGGATAGATTGTCAATGCTTGTTGTATGATAGAAGTGCAGTTTGCGCAGCAACAAAGACAATCAAATCAGTTGCACGGAGGGTGCGAAAGATGTATGTCCTCAGGAATGATTTTTTTTTTTTAATGCGTTCATCATTATTTTCTTACTGTATAATATGTATAGAACAGATGTGTTCATCATTATTTTTCTATTCCTATGATATGTAACATAGATATGAAAGGACAAGTGTATCACTTCTCGTGACTTTATTCATCATTGTTTTTTACCGACTTTTGTGTGCTAAGATACTTTGAATACATGTAATGAAAGCATTTCTAGGTCGCTGTCACAAACGGGTATTGAAGACTTTGCATTACAGATTCGGGAAATGGTATCCAGGGCCATATTGCATAAAAGTTGAGATCAAGCATATGTCAGAATATCAAACATAAGTCGCGGAATATTCAATTCTGATTGGCTGATGCCTGACTTATGTTTGGTTTTATGACTTAGGGTTTATCGCATCTTTTTATACAACAGGGCCCAGGAGATATTAGATACAGACAAACCTATCTATAGCGGCCACCTAAGGGAGACGAAAAGGTTGGTTGTAATAGACAGGTTACCCAATATTTTGTGTATATTACATACATGTCTATGTATTATTGTTGTATACATGTATAAGTACTCACATGTTACTTACGGTTTGTGGCAACTATTCACAGGCTAAAATCTGCCGCTGCAAACAAAATTTTTGTCGCTAGAGGCATTATGTTTGTCTGTCCATCCATCCGTCCTTAGTCGATTTTGTGGAAGATGTAACTTAAGAAACTTTTGAGATACCCAAATGAAACGTAGCATTTGTAAATTGTATGTATGAGTGGAAGAAGATGTGCCTATCAATTTATGGGCACACACGCTGACAGTCAAAGGTCATAAGGTCCAATTCTAAAATTTGTTATTTCCCCCTGTATTTTGGCAATGCCTGAAGGGATTTCGTGAAACTGAATGCATACATTTATTACCAGATAAAAATTCTGTAGGAAAGGGTTTGGGGTCAAAGGTCAATGATAATACTAAAATTTTACTTCTTTCCATATCTCAGACATGGCTCAAGGTTTCTTCATGAAACTTAGTAAATATAAATGTATTACCTATTTGGAGAATAATGCAATGTAACGGATGCATAACCGTTGCCATATTTCTACTCAAGTTTTGTTTATATAGGATTCACTTTGAGGTCGGGTGGCCAGATGGTCGGTCGGATTGGTCAGTCAGTCCGTTGCAAAATCTTGTTGATCTATTGGTCCCCTGTTTTTTGAGCAATTGACCTAAAATGAGATGTGTGACTTTTATCATTGGTAGATGTGCAAGACACCTTTTTCGTGAATTTTGAGAAATCTTTTGCCATGGTAATAGCAGTTTGCACACAAATCTTTTTTTTTTTAAATTGTGGATTAAACTACTCTCTCAGTTTTTGAGCATTTGTGCTGGAATTTGGGATGTATAATTGCTTTAAGATTTACTGTGTATGTTCTCATACTGCCAGGAAATATAATTTCCTGTCATATTTCATTTGGAATGTTCCCCCCAAAATGCCAAGCCCCATCTTTACTCAACCCCAATCAAAATAGTCATCATCCTTTATAAAGTTTGCTAGAGCTGAAATGACACTATTTCATGGGGGGGGGGGGGGGGGAGTTTACAATAGGAAGTCTTTCCCAGTTTTCACTTGTAACTTTATTCAAGATTCAGCAGATCAAAACTGTGAGCCAGGTACAGAATCGCAAAAGGTTGAGTCAATTACCAGTCTGCATTCCAGCAATGTACAGTCAAACCTGCCTTTAGGGACCACCTGTCTGCAGTAACCACCTGCTGTATGAACACTAACCCCCTCACCCTCCTCCCCCCACCCCGAGAAAACTTTGCATCCTGTGGTAGATTTTCAACTGTATATAGTGGCCACAGGCCCATACAGAGCCATAGATAAGCAGATAATTCAGCATTTTTTTCTGCCTTGTTGCCATGCCAGTCGTGCGTGGCAAACAGTTCAGTGATCGCCACCTCTTATCACACACCATTCGGATGTAGTGATGCATAGCAATGCTCAAAGTCAGCATTGTTCAATGTGTGTAACACATGATTACTCAAACACATACACGGACATATAAGTGCTGTTACCTGTTTACAGTAATAATATATGTGCATGTTTGTGAGACACACAAAATGTCAGAGCAGCTGCATATATAGTGGCCACCTATCTATAAAGGCCGCTCTGTTCATATCCCTTGGGTGGCTGTTGTAGACAGGCTTGATGTTAGCTCATACTAGGTTCATTGTAGGAGCAAGTAATATTGAACATACAGAGCATGTGATGAGCAAGAAACAAAATCTAAACAACAGTGTGCAGGAACAGCTTGCACTCCTGGGGTCCTCAGAATTCCCCCCTTCACCCCAAAACACATCATTTTCATCCCCTGTACAGTACCTATACAAATATATATGACTAAAGTATTCACTCTATGAACATACATGCCTCCATGATACACTTCAGATTTTATTGCATCTTTTCATCATCTTTTCTAAAAATGCATACACGTAAACCAGACTTTTATCAAATTTGCCGTAGATTGGCAATCAGACATTCCAGAAGATCAAAGTTAGTTTTTCTGCCAATTTTTTCCTATTATTTTTCTAATTTTGAGGACATAATTGATCTAATTGGTTTCATTTAATCTTTTTCCAGTATCAGATAAGCAGTTAAAGTTGCCAAGTTTAAGTCAGAAGTTAAGTAATTTGTGCTGCAAAATTACTTGCGGACTTGATCGATGAAGTGAATAGAGCAAGGTAAACCACTAGCTGGGTGACTAGGAATGTTTAAGTTTCAAATATTTTTACACTACAGTGATAGTGGCCAGAATGACACATGGGGAATACTTCTGGAAATGAGATTATGATACCTACACAACTCTCCTATTGGTTTCTACACGGAAAAGATATATGACTATTTTGTTATCTTTTCTTTTAAGAAACACAACAGCTCCCTATTAAAAAAGAAAAATACATTATTGCTTAATCAGTACAACTTTTTAAAAAAAGTCATTGCATTGTCTGATTTGAAGTTTCTTCATTTTGAATGTATTTTTTTTTTTTGATAAAAGGTAACTTGTTGATGATATTGTGCAAGCTCTTGAAGAGAAGAATGTAAGATTGTTGCCTCTTCTGGATGGCATGATGTACAGAGATGCCAATTGTTACTTTTTTTCAGTATTTTGTACTGTTTTTGCCAAAAATATTGCAGGTTTCATGGAAAATACTGTTTTTCCCAAATCAGATCATTACGCATATCGTCATGTGCCCAGCAGAACGACATGAACGCATGCGACGCATGTAAGTATAACGCGTGCTTCACATGCACTCGTGTCGTTCTGCCGGGCACACCTTCCTTGAATCGCATGCATTCATGCTGCTCTGCCAGGCACATGACGATATGTATTGCAGGAAAGCTATCACTGCTGTTTTTTTCCACCAAAAATACTCCTTTTCGTCCCTATGGATATTGCCTTAACATGTTGAAATAAAGCATTAAGAATCGAGGACAATCTTGCTCTTTGGTCAGATATTTTTCAAAACTTGTACTGCTATATGATTTACCTCTGTTTTAACATTCGACATACACATACAAACATACAACATGGAGCAACTTCTCCATACTTTAAAAAGCTGTTGAATGTACATGCGTTAACATGGTTTTATATTTCTGTATGTACCTCATGTATTTTATTTTTTATGTACAAAGCTACATGTAAATATGAAGACATGGAAAAATAAAAAAAGTTATATGTGTGAAAAGAAAACAGAAGATATTAGGTGAATGACTAATCTGTCTGGTAGACTTGTTTCATAGCAGATGAATGTGAAAACTGTTGGATATCTTCTGTTAAAGCTGGATGTTTTGCACATGCTGTAATGAAGGAATGATAGAGTGATTGTGTGTGAAAACAAAGCCTGAATTTGTGAAGCTGATGAAAAATCTTTGTGGTGAACTTGTTTCATAGCAAATGGATGTGAAAATCATTGCATGTCAACTGATTGGAATTGGATGTTGTCACATGGTGTGAAAGAGGAATGATATGTGTGGAGACCAATTATGAATTATTGAGCCGGAGTCAAGAGGGGCCCGAGCTTTCGATCCTAGAAGAATTTTAGTCGGAGACGAAGATTGTGAAGCTGGTGACAAATCTGTCAGGTAGACTTGTTTGATAGGAGATAGATATGAAAACAATGTCACCTCATTGGAATTGGATGTTGTCATATGTCATTCATATTTTTTTTCTACCATTCAGTTGTTTCCACAAAAAAAGTATGAGACAGACATACATAGATGCTTACACACATGCATGCGCACAGATATATACATCTTTAAGCAACTGTCAAGTTGAATTTAACCACATGTTAAGACACAAGCAATCCTAAGTTGATCAGGAGTCCCTTGGAAAGGAAACTACCAATGTACATTTTGTTTTTCATTAGCTGGTTCAGAATTTATAGCTTACTACACAAGAAATCTGTATGTATGTCCAATATTTCACAATGGTTTCTTTAACACAAGTGTTGGGAGTTCAGTTGATGATATTCACATAACTGTCAAGGTAAGCTTTGCATTCCTTAATGCAAATAGAGTACACATAATTATCATCTCCAAGGTTTTAAATCACTAACTTTGCACCTTCAAACGAGAAAGTTTTTTTTTTTCTGGTTCAATTGCTGTGTTTTCAATCGTAGATTTTCTTACAAGTCCTGTTGTAAGAATGTCAGTTTCCTTACTTTTTATTTAGAGATACACTTGGTCTCAACAATATCTGACCAGTTTCTTCTGCAATGTGAATGGCAAATATTTCAAGTTGGTCAAAAGCTCAGGTCAAATTTGAAGATTTTGCTGGTAATGCATAAACTAATAGGACTAAATCTTATGGTATTCAAAACATATATGTCGTCTAACTTGAAGGACTATTGATTGATCAGATTTTAGGAAATGATTAGTGAGAGCCAAGTTAACAAAAGGCATTGTGGTCTACAATTCATTGATGTTGCATATTGATATTTGACAAGTTGGCATTGATGTCTATTTAATACACATTTTCTTGTGCCTTTGCACCTATATACAAGGTGATGGATGCATGCATTTTGGGAGGTTGTTCACCCATCCATCCTTCTGCTGGCTTTTCTTTAACACAATTTCAAACAGTATGTATTTTTTTTTGACTGATGGCACTTTAGTCAAGGACAAACCTTCAGCAATAATCACACTTCTTGTACAAATAACATTTTCTGCTCTCGTTCAATATTGCATAAGGTGTATGATTCTCAACTAATCCCAAGAGAATTACTTCAAGGATCATTGATGATGGTGATGATGAATCACAGCACTTACCACGTATATGGCATCATATGTCTGTTTTTAAAAAAATCAAACACACAGACTTCTCCAAGAGATGAGTGTTCTTTTAGAGCAAAATGGTGTCTGGAAGCTTTACACAGTACAATGTCCTTGTATATGTTTTGTTCATTAGTTTCCAATCATTTAACACCATTCTCCAACTCTCCTTCATCATCCACGTTGGCCTGCCTTGAGCATTTAATCATAGTCACTATCTTCAGATGAGGAGAGCCCCTGATCCTTGTCCATACCCTCTTTGATCTCTGCCTTGAGGAATTCCATGTGGATCTTGAGGTAGTCACACTCTGCCACGTCCTCCGGCTCGAGGCTCTTTACGACTACGAGGTCGGTGAACATGACCCGAGCCATCATCAGCATCGCCCGTGCACGGTCGAACAAACTTGCCTGTAAAAAAAAAAAAAAAAAAAAAAAAAAAAAATCCAATAATCATTCATATAGATACTTTATTATTGAGTATGATACCAGCCAAAATGATAGCGCCATTAGCTAATTAACTAAGCTCTGTACTATACCACTCATCCGCGTAACTTCTTCCATTACTTTCTATTCATCGTGTCCTTGTTAGCTCCTTGTTCATCATGTATCCCATAATGATGTCAGAAGGAACACCTGACAAAATTAACTTGTTACAGACCCATGCGAACACCTCCATAACAAGTTTAGGTCTATCAATCACTTCATCAAAGTGATATTGACCAAGTGGGTCATTTTGTGATCGGTCAACATGGGTACTCGCTCACATGCAGCCTGTTCAATCTAGGATGAAAATGAAAGTGGTTGCAATCATACAGAAGTGTTATCACTGAGGGAAATGAACAGATATAAATAGCGGTTATTCAACACTAATATCTTTACAGGTTAAAGTTGTGTGTGTTTGAAAACTATAATACAGGAATGCCAGTACATTGTAGTAGTATTGGTATTAAAAGACTAGTGATGAATAATTATGACAAAGATATGTTTTTATGAAGATGTCATACCTCCAAATAGTCGCGCACTTTCATGAGTTGATTCCTGACGTTTCTAATTTGGCCGCTGACTCCCCACATGCCATATCCAGTGTTCAACTGAGCAATACTGCTGTAGTAATCATGTAACCTGTGCAGCGACAGAACACACACACACACAAACAAACAAACAACAAGATACAAGACAATGGTAACGTTATTTTCTTTCTCCTTTTTTTTTTACATAATCCATATATTTTCATCTCAATGCAAAGCAAGAAACGATGTTTCAATACATAAACACGTCAGTCCACAAAAAACAGTACTTTTTGAAGAAAAAAAAGTGATATATACCGCAATGTGACAGAACAGTGCAGTGGTAGAAATTTGGTAGTATGTGTATCAAGGATTTGAATGCAAAGATTCTGTAACGAAACATCTGAATATGTGTTGCTACCGTAGCCATGAAGGGAAGCTGCAAAGTATAGAAAAACAGTGGAAATATTTTTCTGTACTCAAGTATAGGATCCCTAAATGAGTGTGATTTTTGGAAGATGACACACTTTGCATGGATGTCGAGATTGAAAGAATGTTCTGATACCGGTGGATTCAAGAAGCTGGAATTAATACATATACATGTATATATATGTATGTATATATATATATATATATATATATATATATATATATATATACTAGTATATATATATATATATATATATATATATATATATATATATATATATATATAAAATGTCACAACAGAGGAATGCATTAAATGCTAATCTTGATTTTAATTAAAAATCCGAATTTTCGGGGGTTCTCCCCCTTCGTCAGGGATGACAGTGCGAAGGGGGAGGACCCCCGAAAACTCGGATTTTTAATTAAAATCAAGATTGGCATTTAATGCATTCCTCTGTTGTGACATTATTATTGTTATTTCTAGTACTGCCAATACGCGGAGCAACTACAATAATATATATTTATACATGTATAGAGAGAGAGAGAGAAAGAGAAAGAGAGAGAGGAAGAGAGTGTGTGTGTGTGTGTGTGTGTGAGGAGATATATAGGTTTATGATTTGTGGGACTAGCAGTCAGCAAAGTTTGTATTTCGGGATGATATGTCATACAATATTTTCACTGATTTGACATAACTATTTCAGAATACAGTTATGCTAAAACAAACAAAAACAAAAGGTATTTGTATAATTTCTTATAGAATGTCTCGAATATGTGTTCAGACTTGCATGTCAGATTATCAACAACTCTGTGGAAAAAAAAGAAAGGAAAAACAAAATAAAAAATGGTGGCTGTAAACGGCTACTTAAAAACTATGATTTTCAGATGCAAATAGCAGTTTGCTGTAACATTGAAATAGGTACAATGTTAGGACTGTAAAGTGAGTAATGAGCTATTAACCACTGAATAATATAAGTGCACTTCAGAGCTCATGGGGAAATTTAAGGACATGATACCTGGCCACATCATCTTCTCGATCGTCCCACATGGTAGTCTCGGGCTCGACGCGGTAGAGTCTGATACAGAACTCCGGCGCGATGCGGTTCATCAGCAGCGTTGTCATGAAAGTCGACGGGATGGGTTTCCCGATTCTAGGCAGGACCAGTGTGTGCTTCTTCAGCACCAAGAAGTTCTTAAGCTCGCCCTCAGACTCACTTAGCGTCGACAACTTGTGCGTCATCTCGTAGTGACGCAGCTCCTCCAACGTCCCCATCCAGATGTAGAATCCGAAACGAAAAACTTTCTCCTGGATGAGGTACGCCAGGCGCGCCATGTCCGAGCGAGCGCTGCGGACATCCGGTTCGTAGCCAGCCGTCTTCTTGCGCAACATAATGGCTGAGATCAGGAGCTGTTCCGGCTCTTGCTTGGCCAGGGCCATGTCGATCAGCGGCTGAACGACGGTACGACTTCGGAGATACTTGAGCTTCTGGTGCGCAAATTCCATCATGACCTGTATAGAGTTAACCGATATAATATGTGTAAAGCGGTTGTTATGTTATATTCGTCACTGCTTCCTTAGAGGTGGACGTTACCCTAACATGTCATCAGCATTGCGATATCTCATACAATGTTATGACAAGGTTTTCAGTCATGTTTTTGTGTAATTCCATTGTTTTTCTGCTTAGAATTAGCAATTACTCTTTGATAGTTTTCTATCATTCGTCTCCAGATTGCGTCCCATCAACACATCATTCAGGATGTGGATTTTGTCGGGTACTTCTTTTACTAATGATTATTGCAACTGACATGCATGCATGTATACACATAGAAATTTGATGTGTATTAAAGTATAGGCTTAATGGCCACTTTGTTGAAAAAAAAAAACAGAAATGAGTCTACAGTAACTTTAACAATGTCGTGATTACATTATTGTTCACTTTTAAGCACTGTCGCGAAATTAAGAATAGCAATTGCTTTTAAGTACCTGATCCAAGGACTTTCCTTGTCTCTGTAGAATGTAGGTCAGTGTCTCATAGAGTCTGCTCTGGATGAACTTGGCCTCTTTGAAGAGCTCCTCCTTGCCAAGCTTAATATCCTGTAACAGAATTCCATGGAGCGCCACACAAGTGTCCTCTAGTAGCAGGCTGCTATATTTGTATGAGTCGTCGATGTTGGGGTACTTCTTGTTCCGCTCACGCAGCTTGTCATACTGCGTCGCCATGGTTACCAGCAGCCAAGAAATCAGATGCGTGGATTGCTGCTCATTGAGCTGCACAGCGTTTCATGGGAATATGCAGAGGAAAGCTAACGAAGAGAAGAAAACAAAATGACCTGTTTATAATCCCTTGATTCCTAATACAAGCACGTGACATGTACTTGATTATACAGTTCCTGACGCGATTTCTTGAGAAACTGCGTCTAAGATATATTGCTGAATAAACCGGCTGGAAGCACTTTGTGCTTTGATTTATACATGTACTTGTCACCTTGTGAGACTATCTGTTCGGCTTGAGCAAAACAAGTGAGAAGTCAACCCAGTAACCATTTGAAACACGCGTTAACACTTTCCGTTAATCCTTTCTGTGACAGATACTTTGGACAGTGTGTACAAGGCAAAGGGTTTTTTTCTGAACCATTTTGGCGCTAAAAGCACAGAAAGGATTTTGGTCGCGACATCGAGCAAAAGGTATATAGTGGCGGGTGGTCCTTGTAGAAGCTCTGTATCATCATCCAAAACACCCCCCCCCCCTCCCTTTCAGGTGAGTTTAAGAGCAAAGACAGGATATAATTGTTATAAACGAACACGGTCATGACGAAATTCCGACAAAATCGAAGTAAAAATTATCCGCTCTTATATCTTTTATTGTTTATTCGTTTCGACAAAACGAAAAAAAAAAAACTGCCAGTCCCGACGACTTTAGTCTATTAATAACAGTCAGTGGTTTTCTTCCTCAGGCTCACAATACGGTCGAAGCGAAATCATATCAGATGATTAAAATCTACTCTTCTGCACGAACACGTTGCCCAGCAAAGCGTCTTCTGATGGTATGTATGTATGTATGTATGTAGGCCTATGTATGCATGTATCTTATTTATCTATTGATCCATTAATTTACTTATCAATTTTTTATATTGCTTGTACACAGATAAGGAGCCAACCTCGCGTAAAAATGAGTATTATACACATAGAATATGACAGAGCAAGACCAAAAGTAAGCAGGAAAATGTGATAAAAGCGCTTTTTATGTCTCGCATTTTACAAGTCATATTCTACCCCTATATGCATTCGTTGTCAATTCAACCAGTGGGACATTGTCCTGTTGCCACAACAGATCTACCGATTGTTTCATTAGACCCTTTCATTTTTTTTTTCTTCTTCCAAAACAAACAGACAAACAAACAAATTGATGATTTGGAGTGGGTATTGCTTTTTCATCCACCCTTCATTAGGATGACCTTGTCTGTATAACTACATTATCGAGGCGTCTCATCGACACCCAGTGTAGCTAACTGAAAACTAATGAATGTATGAAAGCTGACTTTTCGTGTTGTATTGTGCCATCGACAATTAATCATGTGTTTCGAAATATCCCCCCCCCCCCAACAATTGTCAGTACGATATGAATTGAAAACACGCTGTATCTCTCATTTGTGGATAATTGCCTTCGTTGCTATAACTTAATTTCTACGGAGCATCCATAATGAGTGATACGCTTATGCAGCCAATGACCGACACCGCATTATCCAGTCGTGGTTATATATAGCAGGCTTGCACTCTCGACCAAAGTCATAATATCATTATACATTTCTTACAGCGATATTATATTACTCCGACATTCTAATGTACATGTTGTGCACACTAATTGTGTGTGACACGAAATGCTTGCCCATAGCAAAGGCATTGAAGACCTTTTTCTATTGCTTGTCCAACTGCATTACCATATCAAAACCATGTGGTTACCTGTTATTGATAGCATATATTTTTTATTATAAGGATGATTTAAAAAAAAAAACACGTATATCTTGTGACCCCATCCTTTCCTTTCCAACGAAGAAACTAACTCCGGGACTATCTCAAGTGCTTGAGGAACAACAATCCAAATTAATATCAAATACTTCAAGCAATGTTATGTAACGTCATTTTCACCGATTGCCAAACTTAATCTCTAAATGATCAACCATAAGGGTTAAAGGGGACAAAAAGTGGACATTAAAGAATGTGGAAACGAATTCATTGAATTTATTCAAAAGTTATTACAAAAAAGCAAACAAACAACAGTTAAATGGGCGTATCTACTGAACTTTTTGGCATTTTTATCTTGATAGCAAGCGAAGACTTCTTCTGGTTTTTATACCGTTCTCGTTATCTTCCTATACCTTTAGTTACTCTTCTTACTTTCCTAATTATTTCTGTGAGATTGAGCCCCAGTCGGCTTTTGAGTTATTGAACCATAAAAAGATGAGACTGGATATAAATGTTGCAGGCAGAGATCCTTTCTTTGTTAACTTTTACACGGCAAGCATGTAATTTGGTAATTGCATAAATATCCCATCGCACGGCATTGTGACGCGCTCTCTCTTTGTCTCTGCTTCAGAGTCTCTCATCAAATTCTCGTGTCTTCATTGACCAATATCTTGTTTGATTTTATGAACGTCCCTGTGATCACTCTTTTACGAAACTACGCACCTACATGCATTTATAATGAATTGATGAACAAAACTATGTTGAACTAAATTTGCCCTACAGGGCGAAAGATATCCCAAAGTGTTGTTATTGAGTGTTTTTTTTTAAGGATTTACTGAAATAACGGACATTTTTCCTACGTCATGATTTCTTAGACTTATCTAAATGTCGTCATATTTCGTCTTCCCGTTCAGTCATCAGAATCAGTCTTTCCCATGTCAAATGTGAAGGTGCGTACTATTATTTTCAGACACCAGCGCTCGTAACAAAATTGTCCCTGAGATCGTACTTGTATCTTGTCCTCCTTCTCATTCCACGCTGCAGAAATTGCCTTCCAGCATTACCAACGCTACAAGTCCTTGCTTTCATTGTATTTATTTTGAGAAGTTGTGTCTATATCCTCTAGCTTGACTTAAAATCACGACCATCAGATAAAAAACCTTGCTCATACAGTGTCATAGGATCAATCTTCTGCATAATTTAGATCACGCTGACGTTCACAATAAGCTGTTGTTTGGTAGCTTCATCTAACTAATGAATATCTTACATGAGCAATATTGGTTATGGGATGATTGATTAATTTGAAAGAAAGCATGGTTTGTGAGACCGAAGTAAACAGACCGCATGAGAAATCTTTTTACTCTTTTGTATTTTGATGGCCTGCTTTCAGCCGAGATTCGGGCATACTATAAACATTCTTAATCGACATGCGACCACTAATATCTCTCTACGACTTGTCAATGAAATTATACTCCGTGGAAGAAAAAAAAATCATGTACTATAGTAATCCGGAGGTTGATGAGTGTTATTATGTCTGTGTGCGTCTCAATATATATATTTATGAATAAATAAATAAATAAATAAATAAATATATATATATATATATATATATATATAATACACGCGCATGTGTTTAATGGTATAAGATGACTTATCATCATCCCAAGGCATAATTGTTACGGATTGATCTTTGTGGTTTACATGTCTTAGCTCGCCAGTCCTGCACATACAGTATAGTGCTACGAGTTGTAACGAATGTTACATTTTTAGATTTAGCATCAAACTGTAAAGCACGTTTTGCTCATATCATGATTATATCAAACTAAAACTATATAGGTTTACCCGTTGTGTACTCTCAAACTAATGAAAACCCTTTATTGTGAGCGCCTCCGACAAGGGAGCTGACTATATAATATAGAATCGACCTACACACCGAAACGAGCTCTCGGATATCCATAACTGATATTCAACGTGCTCTAGTCGAGCTCTTCATTGGTGCACACTCAACACAGAACTCACCTGTCCAAGTCTTTGTTTCACAATGATATAAACTGCCCTTTTACACCCAGTCAGTTGGAAACCCTGAAAATCAATTGGTAGGACGATCCTAAGAACCATTCACGTCTATAAAAGTTGCAGAATAGCACATTTAAAGCAGTGATGTATACTTAGTCTTGAAGTTGTATAAGAGGTATCTGGTAGGAACTCTATCGCTACTTCCTATGCCCGTTTGTGTCGTCCATTTCCATTTTAGTTGTGTTTCAAGCTACCTTCAAGTAATCGATATAAGCTGTTCGGGAGGTTTGTTCGACAAAAGACGCTCCTATTTATTGTACGTATTGTTCTTCCGTCACCACATATCCCTCTTGCGTTAAGATGCTTCGTTGAAATTCATCGATTTCACGCTGTACAGGACTGAGTGAAATAAGTAATTGTCTTCGTTCTTACCAAGACTCAGAACACGATTGAACAGTCGTAGGTCATCTATCTCCCTTCATTTTCTCCTCCTTCTTCTTTTTCACTCTCTCTTGTTCGTAAAGCTTCTCACTTGGACCTTCTCATGTCTGGAAAACAATGAAGTATTCGTAGCTGACGATGCCAAAAATGTACGACTCGACTCGAGGAAAAAGTCGTCAAAGCTGTAAATTTACTTTCTTTAAAGTGCATGCGTGTGTGTGTATGTGAGAGAGAGAGAGAGAGAGAGAGAGAGGGAGAGAGGGAGTCTATTTCCTTCTCTCTCTTCCCCTCTATGGCAGTCTCATAGATCTGCTATACACAGTACTATTGCTTTGGTGATATGATTTGTTTTAGCATGTCATTTACATGAAGGAGGCCTACATAATTCCAAAAAGTGTAATTGTATAAACATTACAGAGCAACTTCATTCATGTCCACTCTGTTCTAAAGAGTCATATTATCCAAATAGTGATACCTTCTTTTAAATCGGACAAAACACGCAAATTAATGAATTTTAGACACTACTGAACACAAAACAGTGACATTGGTCATAATGTGAATGATTATTGCACGCTAAATGTTATTCTTTCAATAAAGATGAGGCCTATATATCAACTTTAACTCCTTTAAGCCGTCCTTACTAAATCATTACATACACTATGATATGCGTATAAATAGATTTTCAGATAATCTAGCTTCGGGAACCGGGAACAACGGTTCCCGTGAGGTTCTAAAAGTTGTCCATTCCGTGGCAATGCCGTACTTTCTTCTTTTTGGAATCATTATTAAAGCAATAACTGAAATGAGACATTGTGTGTAAGTCATTGAAAGACTTATATCAACGCCTCATCTAAATTGCAAGCATTCTTTGCTTCCTTAAAGGGATCGTATAGTTTTGGTTGAGACCTAATTTCAGGTTTCTAACATTTTTTGATGAGATAATGAGAAACCTCTTACAAAATATTAAAGGGCATGTAATTCTATGAGGAATTCAACGTTTATTTGATGAAAATTGGATTTGAAATGGCTAAGATACCCAAAACAGAGCGATTCTAATAAGTGTGGGACCCACACTTTTTACGATCGCTTTGTTTTACTTTGTTTTTGGATGTTTCACTCATGCCAAACCCGATTTTCATCAAATAAATTTGGAATTCCTCTTAAAATGTTATGCTCTGTTCTATTTCATAAGTGTTTTCTTGATATCTCACAAAAAGTTAGAAGCCCAATTCTCATCTCCACCAATACTGTACCATCCCTTAAACGTCCTCCTAAATCAAATTATAATATGCAATTCAAGTCAAAACCTTGATCTAATTCAATCTATTTATCACGATCTTCTTTCGCAGCTTGCCACCTGTCGAGTTCTTCGGTCCGTGGGAGAGATCCATTTTATACACGGTATATCTTCTCTTTCTACCTTCTCTTCCCAACCCCCCACCCCTACCCCCATCCCCCCCTCTCTCTCTCTCTCTCTTCTCATATCTCGAAATCAGTGATCAGGGCAAAGAACCATTGTTCGATTTATCATTAAAGGTTTATTCTCTGTACATGTATGAATGGCTCAACATCTATTTGGCGTAAAATGCATCATAAACGACTTGAAATATGAAATGAAAATGAAGAACAGTTAAACGTTTGAAAAACCGTAACTTGCCTCCAATACAATTATACCGAAATCACTTCTGGTTGTTATAATTGTCAATGACAAATTTTGACGTCAATTATGCCCAATGCTTTGAATAAGTGCGAACGATGTGATTACTACATAATGTTTCCTAATTTTGATCTAACAACCAAAATGCAAGAAGTAGCTCTTGTGCTATTTGTTAGGCTGCAGTTGATCCAAATTTCGTTCAGCAGTCACATACATTTGGCAATTGAGTTCATATTTTCAAGCACAACTTTATTTACACTGACTGATGA
Organism: Diadema antillarum; assembly: GCF_040938485.1. Lineage (NCBI taxonomy): Eukaryota > Metazoa > Echinodermata > Echinoidea > Diadematoida > Diadematidae > Diadema > Diadema antillarum. Next base: position 1,242,189 of record NW_027271881.1, read on the forward strand.
TAATGTCTTCATAATATAAGAACTATCAGAAACCCACATTAATTTGTAAAATATTAATCTAGATAATCCGTCAATGAGTGGTGACCAAACGAATCATAAATTGGGAAAAATGCTTCGTGAAACGGATGAAAGTGACATTAATTTTCATGTGATCTGCCTTTCATTCAAATTAAAATGATCGCCTTGACGTAAAACTAAGATAAACTCAAGTTATGTACATGAGTACATGACATGCGTGCAAAGCTTTATTTTTTAAGATTGTGTCAACTCTAAGCTTGTTTCAGTTACTGCTATAGACATGTATTTTGAATCTGTTACCTTGATTATGATTTAGATAGGATTAATGTAGTTGCAAATATGTATTTGACCTTTATGTTGTGTTAGGTGGGTTTTTTTTTTCACTGCGTTGGTGTCATTGTTTTGTGGCTGACATTCGCTTTATACCCAATATTTAATAACCATCATCCTTGCAGCATAACTTGAAATATAATAGAATATAACCTTACAATAAAAAAAATCGTCTCAACTCTAGTCTCCCTACAACAGTGATGTCTCGAATAATTTGAATATAATGTTTGATAACATACATAATGTATTAATTTCCTGATAAAAACAAAGAAACGTAATCTATGGAATATGGATAAGGATTTTCACATTGGAAATAATGTTTTCATTAAACGCTTACTTACTTCAGGAATATTTAGAACCAGTATTGAATTGCACTTACCACAAAACATCGCCTGTGAGACATTTTGAAACTATATATCCTTACATAGACTATACGTTGTTTTGAAAAATATTGATGTCCCACGGCGGCCATTTTAGAGGATGTGTACATCGAACGCGAACCTTTGAGGTTGTGACCTTATTCATCTATTTGGGTATACGTGTGCAGTTGTCTCGGCTCTGGTCCAAAAGAAAATATAATCATGACGTACGATTTTTGCATAGATAGATGAATATTATAAACAATACGATGAATACATAATTTATGATCAGAACGTTCTCTTTGAATCTAACTTCTCATACAAAACAACTTTGTAGTGTGTCTGTCTTGTTATGACGGCACGACATTGAGGACATTGTAGGTGACTGATTACTATCCTAGCTGTAAAGACTTCAAAACAGGCATTCTCGTCTCTGCCAAAGTGCTTACTTTATAATGATTGTGACGTAATACACCGTAGTTCATGTTTCAATATATCGTAACAGTGCTATTTCAAATTGATAAAGGTCAAGTGATCCTGAGGAAGAGTAGAGACAAGGATATTGCATCCAGTATGGGTTTAACCGCCCATGGACAAAAATCTCGAAGCGCCAATGAGACTGTGCCAACAAGGCGCCGCGGCGCCATGTGGCTGGCACAATCTCAGGGGCGCTTTCTCATGGAGTTAAAGATAAATTTAAACTACTACTGATTGCTTGTCTTTGAAAGGTGTTTTACAAATTCACCGACGAGAACATGTCAAAGCGTGGCTTGCGATCCAAAGGCGTGTTAAACTTTATATTTTTATTTATAATATAGTGATTATATTCTATAAGGTTCAAAAGATGAAGACAATCTGTGGAAATAAATCTTTCCTCAAGTCTGTAGCAGGTGCTTTCCAGATTTTTCGGCAATTTGGGAAATTTGAAAGACCACAATACTCCACGATTTGTGTCTTTACTGACACTAAGTGTAAAGATATCTCTTCACACATATTCTCAAATTGTGAGAGAACGACAGTAACAATATGTGTGATTAATCCACAATGATGACTTGACACCACTTTTAGGTCAATAACCGGCATACATCTGAAATGGAGCCAAAATGTTACAGGACGATGTTTATGCGAAACAGATGACCTAGCTTCTAACAATCTTTGCAGCGGTTGCTTTGAAGTGATATTCTATTGCGAAAGTTGATTAACCAAGATCGAGGGATAGTAATCTATCGGTACGAGGCCAACATAAAATACATTTCGCTTTGGTATAACTAACGACACATAATCGGCGACGAGTTGTTCAGACTGTTGTGCCGCAATCACAATACTAGTACCCATTTCTTCTTCTTCTTTTGTTTGGTCTTCCAATGACAATCTCTACAAAATTTCCTGACGAGTAAATGATGCAATACATCCCATATTCTTCCTCTTACTCCTCTTATCATGGTGACCACAGTAGCAATAGTATTTAACCCTTATATACGAACACGTTGGTGGTGATTTATTTTTGCCCTTGCTTGCCACTGTCGTCGTACACGCTTTCGTCCGTGGATGAGTAGCCGTCGCCATGTCGGAATGCCTCCTCAATGCGGGCCTTCAGTTCGTCTATGTGGTGCTTCATGTAGTTGGCTTCCTCGATCTCCTCCCGCTCCAGGTTCTTGACTACCACGAGGTCGGTGAACATGACCCGAGCCATCATCAGCATCGCCCGTGCACGGTCGAACAAACTTGCCTTGAAGAATTAGAATAGTTGAAAGCATGCTGTGTAAGCACTTGTTGCTCGAACGTTATATAGCGCAAAGAACGAATTGAACTATGTCACTGAAATAGAGGGAACTTTATCTCATTTACATCACTATATAAAAAACAGGCCTGCCTTACATAAATCATTAGCAAAGAACTCAAATGAATTAGGTGCACAGGCCAGTAATCTCAATCACTTAAGCGGTGACAGGTTGATGGATCTGATATGAGCTCAACAGTGATACAGAGTGGACGCTATTTTCGCTACATGTTTAATATGTTAATGGATATAGCTTGGTTAAAATTGATGTTTTCCCCTTGGAAAGCTCATGAACAGATAGCCAGCTTTACATTACAATATAGTGGATGGGTCTTCAATGTCACTGGCAATCACAATAGACATGGCTGCAGTGTGTTAAAAGAGGTACTATTCAGAATACGCCTTTACTGAAGGCTGTTTTTACACGATATCAGGAAGGAGTTTGTTAGCCGAAAAGCAATACGCCTCCGAAACTTGTATGCAGGGAAAAATTTGGGCTATAAGCGTACTTGTGTAACTATATACTCGTGCATATCAAACATACATTCGTGGTATTGATGGAATGAAAATGTCCCCATTTTTCTGTCGGTGTTTATAGATAGAAAAAGAAAAATCTAGATGATAAGTTTTATGTAAAGTTCCCAAGTCCGAAATAAATTTGATCGTAAGATTACACGATATTACAAAATAAATAGCACAGATTCACTTCATATGCAGTTCGAGCTGTAGGAAAATGACTGCGACTACAATGATATTGAAGAAACTCTTGAGTGGTTCACAATGTATACAAGCATTGCTTTTTAGTGAATTGAATTGAATTGAATTGAATTGATATGAATATGACTACTTGCACAAACGATAAGAAGAACATGCATCGCATCTTTGAAAGCAAACATAAAACTGCATGCACATGCACACATATATCACACACACACACACACACACACACACACATGCACGGAGAGCGGAAGGGGGCAGAGAAGCACTAATTACACCCCGAAAAATTAACATGCAAAAAAAAAAGTGAAAATGATGTTTTAAAGGATACACACAGATGATGTTGACGTGGCCTTTTACACTATACTCCACATAAAACAAAATGTTAGAAGCTCAGTGAAAAGGTTAGTGCACTCGTTTCGACCAGAATGCCTGAAAGTAAGTGAAAGTAATGTTTTCCGATCTCACCTCGACATAGTCTCTTATTTTCAGTAGTTGATTTCTAACATTCTTTATTTGGTCTCCAATTCCCCACATTCCGTAGCCAGTGTGTATACTCGTTGTACTGCTGTAGAACTCGTATAGCCTGCAGATTATGAAGATGAAAATGCATCAAGAGTGTCGAGTATAATGACGCACAGTGCAAATTATCGATGACAATAATATGACATTTCCTTTATCATTATTGCCTTCAGCAAATGTTGCCATATGATAGTTTTTATCATTTTCTATCTGTCTGTTCATCACAACGTGTCCTACGCGTTTTCACCCATACGTTCATGCTGGTTAATAATCTCATGGTTTGTGGGTTTTGAACTGCGTGGATACTTGATAAACAACAGGGAACCTTAGAAAACGGACGAAATACAGGTTGCATACATGCAGGTGTAAAAAAAAAAAAATGCGTACACGATGGCAGATAAGAGAAACTAACCGTTCATCCAATTATTATTTATTGCGGTACAGCAGTATTCGCTATTGACTCACACACCTTTTGAGTTGCCAGAGGAAATGCATTCTTAAAAATGGTTCGGCACAATGCGTAATGCTATTGTGCATCGGATAAGACAATATCATGTAATCTTCATCACTGAAAATACACAAAGATATTAGTATCATTCCCGTTTATACTATGGAATGCCAAACGAGTAATAATCTTCCAATTATGGCTGCCAGACGGAGTTTCACCTCGCTACGTCATCCTCCTTATCATCCCACATAGTCATCTCGGGCTCGATGCGGTAGAGTCGCAGGCAGAAGTCCGGTGAGATGCGGTTGAGCAAGAGTGTCGTCTGAAAGGTGGACGGAATGGGTTTGCCGACGCGGGGGAGAACTAATGTGTGCTTTTGTAGTACAATGTAGCTTTTTCGCTGTCCGTCAGCCTCACATAGACTCGAGTACCGGTTAAGTATCTCAAAGTGTTTCAGTTCCTCCAGTGGTCCGATCCAGAGGTAAAAACCCCACTGTACAGCCCGCTCCAAAACCAGGTAAGCCAGACGGGCCATGTCAGAGCGGACGCTACGCACGTCCGGCTCATAGCCAGCAGTTCTTTTTCGAAGCATGAGTGCAGTGACGAACAGGAGTTCGGGTTTCCGTTTCGCCAGCACAACGTCGATCTTTGGTTGAATGACAGTTCGCCCTCGGAGGTACTTTAATCGGGGATGCTCATACTCCAGCATGACCTATATTTGAATGAAAAGAACAGAAAATCATTACACAATGAGGGATGTAATTACCTTTCTATCATAAGACACGAGTTACAAAATCCAGTTCTTGGAAGACTATACACTTATATCAAAGTTGATTATTATCATTTGCAATTTGTAAACGCGTTTATACGTGACAGTTCAAAACGTGTTTTTGTAACGTTGAGAGTTATTGTATAACATATCTGTTGCAACTTAAGGCCCATATACAGCACCGGCAATCTCTCTGTTTATTTGAACAAAGTATGTTATGTCTAGTCAGTGCCACGACAGTGCATCATCTATATGAGACTTAGTTGGAGTGAAAGCCCCTATATAGCCCTGATCATTGTAGGATAATAAACCTGGTCCAGTGTCTTGTCCTGTTGTTTCATGATGTAGGTGATGGTCTCGTAGAGTCGAGCTTGGATAAAGAGCGGATCCTTGAGGAGTTCTCGTTTGCCCATACTGAGATCCTGCAGAATGATGCCGTGGAGAGCGATGCATGTGTCCACCAGGAGTTGCTGACTATAGAGGAAGGTGTCGCTTATATTTGGGTATTTGATCATGCTCATGTGGGCCCTCCGTGAATCCTGCGCTGCCTCGGCCCCCATCTTGGTCGGCTGTAGCTGCGGGGGCGATTTATGGTCACGCTTACCATCAAGCGATGGCAGCTTGGTTTTCTTCGACATCTGTAAAACGTAACAGACATGAATAATGAAGTAATTACCAGTAGACGAATCAGTGAAGAATGACTGAAATGTAGAGATCAGTTACAGTTGCTTTGTTTTGTAAATACAAAAAAAAAAACCCCAATAACAGACAAGTGAGAGTTTAAGTGAAACGGACATAGTGGTAGAAAGTCACTATAGTTGTCCGCAATGAGAATGAATGATAAGGCCTTGCTTCGCCTCCAACCGAGGAATTCCGATGCAACGTCCATGGCTTTATTGTGAACAGAATAGGCTCTCCATATTAAATTTTCCCTTTTTCCTAATATTGCAAACTGAATTCCAAATTCGTCCTCCCGTCCTCTCATCGGTTAGATGACAGCCATTCATCAATTTCCCTTAGCAATTATCCAGAAAATAGAAAATGTCAATAGTGTGCAACTCCCCACAATGTTCGATGCGAAGTGAAGTTTAATAAGGCGCCACGATATTTAGCCCCTGCAGATCTCTTCCACACAGGGACATGGATATAGAGCGAAAGAGCGCTGGAAATGCATGTCGCATTATTTTATATGAAGTATGAGAGCATGGTTTGACAGGCTCCACCCCCCCCCCCCAATGTTAAGTGTGTGTGCGAATGACGACTGCTGCAATAACATTGACAGTAATTATAATTATGATGACGATTATGATAAAGATATCGTGATGCTGACAATGACAATTTACGTAAGATAATAAACTGATATAGTATGTTGTATTATATGCTATACAGTCAGAATTGATACACACAAGTGCGAATTTAAAAAAGAAATGAGAGGAGTAAGACGATGATGAATTGATTGAATCTTTTTTTTTAAGTGACTTTGGAAAAGAGTTTGGAAATGAAGAGAATTTCATGGAGGCAGATTGCTTGCGCTTTGATGGAATCTTAACAATAAAAAAAAAAGATGTATACTTATACATTCATGTCAGTACCCACAGTAACGTTGTTATATACCGTTACAAGATTGATCCGAAACACTTTGGTTTGTATAAGACTTAGTTTGTTGAAATCACCCAAAAGGCATGCTCCCCTTGTGTTATAATTCCTTTCCAGCAAAAAAAAAAAAAAATAAAAATAAAAAAAAATAAAATATATATATATATATATATATACATGTACATATAAAAAATAAAAAATGCGTTACCATCCATGCACTGCTCTCATAATATATTGTGTCCATTTGTACAATACATTGATAAGTAACATTGCCGAATGATGGGCATTGAAATATAGGGCCATTTCATTTGAATTTGAATATTTTCATGCGCTTCGACTCTCTTATTTTGTGCAGAAAAGGCTCAACAGGAAGAAAGTACACTCGACTCATATACCGACTGATCTAATACTATTCTTTTTATTTGCAATATCTGCAGGAAGGTGGAGAAAAGCAATGCAAATAAGGGTGAGATTTTCTCTCCATATTGATAATTTATTCTGTACTCAAATTTATTGTGCTCTGTTTGTACTGTGGTTATACTACGCACAAACTTGCAGAATAACAGCCATTGGCTGAGCAAGTTCCTTTTATCACCGCGTTGAAATTGAATTAAAGCGAATGAAAAAACAAATGAAATGAAAATGAATGAGGTAAGTCTGATGTATATGCCGCCAAAACAGGGGAATCCATGTTGTTGTTTTAAAAAGAAAAGAAAAGAAGAGAGAGGAAAAAATGGGACCCTATCAAAAAAACAATTTGCACCAGACAATACTGAAATAAAATCAGACCATAAAAATCGAACATTGATATTAGATATACAATATAATGTCTCCATGACGGAGCTCATACTGAATGTCATAATAAATGTCTCCACGAGGGCCCGAGCTCATAGTGAATATCTCCACAAAGGAGCTCATTATTACGGTAATATTCAATAGTAAAACAACAGCCATGTCTCAAGAAAGAGCTCATAATAAATGAATGTATTAAGGAAACACTACTACGCTGATGAATTGCCTCACGTCCATCACCCAAACACGAATAGCTGACACATGGAACTCGTGCCAGCTTACAATCTCTATGTATAGACGTCATTCTTGATGTTGAAACTCCCTTTTATTACGCTGTTCTTCATAGACTTCATAATAAATGCACAGAACCTACTGATGCAATACTATCTGAATCAAGACGATTTTAACGTTTCAAAGTAGGAGCTAATTTGATCCTGTTACAACCTTACACCATTATACCGTTGGAGAGTTTAAAATCATGTTTTCTATAGATGTAGTCAAATTAATGATCTCATCACCTTCAGTTCCATTTTTGTCCTTTTGGGGGATTTTAACTGCGTATGGTCTCTACTCAAAGGGTAACTTTTCTCATCTTATGTGGAAGTTTTGCTCCTCGAATCCTCTTTTCTGATCCTGTTTAGCCGTTATGACATTTGAGTAAATACCCTACAAATCGATAAACAATACCCGTGGTAAGGTATATGTCCGTGTTAACTATTTGATGAAGTCTTCGTATCAGTGCATAACAAAAGAAACGTGAGTTTTTATTGCTATTACATTAGCCTATATAGGGTTCCCTTTAAGCTCTTCAATTTGCAATTCCCGTTTCCATGGCACGCGTACATTAGACGCTCACTCTGTCTGGTAACAGCTTTCCTTGGAAGAGCAGAGTGAAAGGCATCCGTGGTATTCAGCCTACGCAGGTTATTTTGGATGCTCTTTCGATAATCTCTCTGTAGTCTACACCCATGATGAAAATATCACGTAGTTTGGTTTTGACATGGTTTCCCAACCCGATTTTCGTTTGCATGAGAATATAGTTATGCCAATGATTTTCCAGACAAGTGTAATGTATTTTGTTTGAAATGTGACATGCTATAGGAAAACTCGTCAGCCAAAATCTTGCAGACTCTCCACGGAGAAATAATGGCTTGGGGCTTGACCAGAGACTATATGCTTTCCGTGACGTTATTTGACTGTCATGTGCAATCATAACTAATACAAGGGTGCCTGTCAGCCCTCTCCATTGCTAACAAACAATACGTCAGGACCAGAGGAGCAAATGAATCGCATGGATGGAGAAATAATTAGGATGTTATTCTTGCCTGCACATAGTCTCTTCACTCCACCGAACCGAAGGTAATGAACTGGGTGTAATGATCGACTCATGTCATAACATTTACCTATGATACACATGAATGCACAGATCCGTAGCACTTCCCACATAATTATTCCAATGCTATATATGCTATACATAGATTCACTCAGACTATTATAAATTTAGAATGGGTTGATCAGATATCGTGAGTGTATGTGAGTATGTACGTATGTACTTACTTTCGTTACAGAAACGAAACATCCCTCATGCATTATAAAAGAGTTTTACTCAACGTATGTTTAAGACTTTTTTATGGGCATTGGTCGAAATACATTTATGGATATGAGTGCAGTGCAATGCAATGCAAGGAAAAGAAAATAAACTGAAACAAAATATAACAAGTTTGACATCAATATTAAGATATTGATTCTTTAGTCTGATGCAAAACTCATAACACTAAACCTTTTCCCGAGGTGAAAAAGCAAAAAGTAGAATATTATTGTTAGTGATTATAACATACCAAGCCTCAAGATCGAAGGAAGGGATATCATTACCGGCATCATCAGCAACATTCAATGATACTGCTTTACATGGTGTTTACATTCAATGATACTGCTTTATGGTGTTAGCAGCACTGTAGCAACCAATTGGCTGCAAGTACTACAAAAAGTTACTATGGTGACCGCAACAATGACTGCAAGCCATGATAATGCACATCGAACATTATCTTTTTATGAACTAGGAGTCATGAACAAGCTCTATACCCCCTTCCACTCCACCCCCCCCCCCCCCCCCCCCCCCGAGAGAGGGATGATATCCACGATGGTTATGATAGCATTGCAGGATGATGGTCTTAAAAGAGTTAATAGAGTACAGTGCTTCGTTTCCATTGAATTTGTGCTTTTTAATCGTGCATGGGATTACATTACAACTGCATTACCGACATTGCTGAACACATACGCATTCTCTTCCTCGCTACTAAACTATCTGATTATGGGTGGCATATTTTGCATGTCAGAGAACGTAAAAGTTATTTAAATGTTTCACTTATTTGCGTTTATTGGCATGCCTTTCCCTTCCAGGACGAAGTGATGTATAAGCATGACAACGTTAAAATCGACATGACAATATTACTTCGAGATGCGTGTATCTTATCTCATATTATAATCGCCTGATAAGCGAGATAATTGCCCAGCAAGACACTTTCTGGCAAGCTCAGTCGGGAGATAACATTTCAGGCATTGCCAAATCATTATTACTAATGCGATGATATACATTTATTCTGTATTCTTCACAATTTAAATGATGTGGAAATAGATGAATTATAATGCCTCGTCATGTGTGTCTTTGTTTCTCTGAGTTTACTGACATGCATATAAAGGTTTCCCTCTCTTTGCAACCTCCCTTAAACCCTCTGAGTGCCAATCTAATTCATGTCCATATACTATAGGTATGTGTATAAAACTGTTGCACTGATGCATTTTGTACCTATTACCCTATACTCGGTTATCAAATGAAAGATATGTATCAAATTATTAACTTTGTAACGAAGTACAAGCCGTATGCTTTTCCAGAGGCCTTCATCAAACTCAAGTTTCAGCTTAAGATTTTGTATGTATTAATTCAATTGAATAATCAATGATTTTCCAATTTGTTTTTGTATGATTATAATCCACCTATATACAATATTTTATCACTGGTACATTGTGTCGGACATATTGTGATTAGAATGGGAAAATTGATCGTTACGTTGTATATATACTTTGTGAAACAATTAATATATCAAACCATCTGACGAGTGTCATGCTTTCTTTTCTGGTTGAAATAATACATGGTACCACAGAGATCGGCATTATGTCCGGAGTTTCATACTTCCAAGTATTTGCATGAGGATTGTTGTTTCGTATTTGGTCTGAGTAAAATTTAAACAATTTTATTGTGTGCCAAACCATGTCCGGATATAAATGAGGGTGGACCGTAGGCCCATTCTCTTCGTACACAAAATAATGATATTATATGCGATTAGGGCCTATGTGTGTGAGACACATCGGAATGCTGAATATAAAGGGATATGATTATACTTTTGGTGATGTGCTATCAATGAACAACAACGGCACAATAACAACAACAACAGCAAAACTCCACCCCATCCAACAAAAACAACTGCTATTTCTGCAGTGTAGCTTCCATAGACTTACCATGAATTTGCCATTCATTCGTATAGATTGTTGTTGCCGTGAGTCGAGGAGCGACAAAATTATCGGACCGTCGGTGAATGGCGTCCAGTTGCCAGACAAGGTTGTCACGCCGAGGCGGGCTACATCAAATCATTTTAAAGTATACTGTTATGATACAGTGTATATCGCTCGTTCTTATTCCTTTTGAAGTTTGCATATACGACTCAACTCGAAAGTTCACCATGTATCCGATGGATGTATCGTTCCGTACTTCGCATTTCTTCGAGATACCTCGAGTGAGACAGGTTTTCGTGTGGCACCCCCTGCAGCTTCGACTGATCAGTAATTGAAATTCACTCTTCTCTCATGCAGCGCCCGGAATTCATCAGCTCGTACACACAACTCATCGACTCAATGAAGTACAAAAAGAGAAGATCAATACAGCGAGAGCCGAGTCGTACATGCACGGAAATAGAATTTAATAGGTTATTTGCATGTGTGTATTTTTTTCCTGCGTGTGCAGGCGTGTGTGTGCGTGTGTGTAATGTGAGTTAGTTATGCCTCTTTTGGAGATGAAAAGCAATACCAATATTAATAACTGCACAAACTGCATGGTGGCGCCCTTTCACTTTCATTCTATAGGGATCTGTCTCCCTCTCACAACACTTATCTTGCGTTTGGTGAAGCCGAAAACTCCATTGGAGAAAACTATTTGTGCGCTTTTAAAAGCTAAAAGTCTCTTTAGGTTCCACTTGACTTAAAAGAAAATAAAAAATAAAAGTTTAAAATCAAACAAGAAGAACTTCTGTGAAAGTTTCATGTAAATCGTACAAAAAAAACCAACGTTTCACAGTATTGTATAAAGAGCGTTCAGAAAGAATATTAGTTCAATCCACAATGGTGTATTAATAATAGGAAAGATGGTGTGGTGGTCATGTACTTGCCTCACAAGTCTCCTCTTTTACGTACCCGTAAATGAAGACGACTGCAGCTGATAAAGGAGATATTCAGCATTATACCTAGCATAATTATTTTGCAAACTTTTCATAGCGAACTCGAGTCGACAAGTTGATGCAAAAATAACAAAAACAAAACAAAACAAAACAAAACGAGAAAAAAACTGACAGCCGGTATCATTCTGTTTTCTGCGACCCGACAAATATGATATGACAGCAAAACTGTGGTTCCTGAGACAGACGTTCAAAATTCTATACAGACAAATAGGTTATTGTTCTGTTTCTCAGCTCGCTTCTGTTCCATTTCTTCATGATTCCTCTCGCTTGCATGGATGTGACAGCAAAACGTTATACATAGAATTGGGATATTTCTGGATCAAACTGAAGTGTTTGATGAGCTATCATTTTCTTTGCTAATAGTCTTACAAAATGATACAAAGATTTATATTGCTATTGGTCCTTGCATAAGATAAAAAGACTGAAAATATATAGAACCAACTCAATATATGAAAAAAAGATAATAAATGACAGGAGTTAATTGACTTAAAGAAAACGTTGATTTAATTGCGTGAATGGTATATATGGAGGCAATTCAATATCTCTTTAGTAATTTGTAAAATTAGTAGTCAGTGAAATAAAAAATGATAAGAAACATACAATGATGGAATGTCGGTGAATCATTAACTATGATAAAATTATGATGTCCTTTATTTGTTTTATTATGATATCCGTTGGCATTATGCTCGCTCTGGTGTGATATACCAAGTTCATAATTTTATTTTTTTTCTTACAAAATTATTGTCGTGTGAGTTTTCTTAAAGTTGCATAATCGGACTCATTTACGTTATCTCTGCACGCTGTCAACAGGGGCGGAAAGAGGAATTCCGTAGAGGGGAGGCGCTTTTAATTAATGAAAGGGAGGCACACGTGCCCCTTTTTTCTTTTTATTTCTTTTCTTTAACAAAAGATAAAGAGGAGGCGCGCGCCCGGTGCGCCCCCCCCCCCCCCCCCCCCCCGGATCCGCCACTGGTCCACCACGCTACTTTGACGTACTTACGAAAATGAGTCAGATGTTTCATGGCTTTTTTTAAATCTTATTTTTTGTTTTAACTTTGGATGTGTAATACAACGATATCTTGCTATGATCGTTTCCCCATTCAATACGAGGGCTCCAGAGCCGCTCTAATATCAGTCAAATACTAGTCGGCTATTGGACAAACATGGTCATATGCATTGTCATGAGAACCATTCTTTTATAATGTTCTTATATTTGAAAACAGTTTCATGTAATCAAATAGTCTCAAACGTGAGAAGCAGTGCGTAATGACAAACTCGCCAGTCGGATGCGGATGCGGATGCGGAATTTAACCCACATAAACTTTTGTTGTCGGGAATACGTCAAATTTCCTCATATAATTATAAGGATTTCATCCTAAAACGAAGCCTAGGGACCTAAATCCTCCTTTTAAAGCATTTCACTCTTCAGATGGATCATCCTGCATGCTCCCCACGCCAGTCATCAGCCGAGTCCGTGCCTTCGATGAAACATGTACGCTAAGGTGAAACAGATCTATACATGTAGAATATAAAATTGAATGCACTATCAGAGGGTAAAATCAACGAACTTGCATGAACAATTTGAAATGGATTTGACATCATTATTCATCTAACTATCTCTAGAAGAAATTCCTATAGAGATTAGCGCATTTTACCAACGTACAATGTATATAGATTATGTCGGTTATACCATCGGGGTTCTTCAACCTCCCTGGTCAAACCACTATCAATTCACCTGTTCGTTCTATCAAAGGGGAGTGTACGCAGGATTCAACAGCCGGATCGCGTCCATGGAGACGAGTACACTGCTATTAGCCTAAGCGATCGTCGCGAGATACCGGTGCTAGCTGAGAGTCCCGCAGCAGCCGCTGCGGCCGCCGAGCTCTCAGCCAGATGGTCGTTTCGTCCATCACGCGCATAGGCCGTACATGTACAAAAACGTACGTACTTTATAGCTAGCTAGCTGCGCGGGGGACCGACTGGCCAAGTTTTGAGGTCGAGAATATCTCCAGCTTAGAATTTCTGCGTCTTCCAAGCTACTTGTACGACAAGTATGAAGCTTATGAGCATGGATCAACCATTTGAATTACAATGAAGCGTAAGTACTCTAAAATCTCCTACAATTACTATCGTGTCAGCTAGAATGCCTTATTTTTTTTCTTTCCTTATTTCAAGTGCAGAGCCTCCATGACGTGTTTACTACCAACGTTGTCTTCGTGGTCCCACGTGTCTATATTTACGTTTGTGTAAACGCGTTTGAGATTTGAAAATGCAATCAATTCGACGAAACGTTAAATTATCATCTTTGCTATTTCATCATTACCTAGACCACTCTATCATAATACAAGACATAGGTTTGTACACTATAAAGTAGTGTCAGGAAGGAAGGGGAACGAGTTTGTAGACAGCCTACCCAACTAACACATTTAAGACTTAAATAAGAGTAATTTAAAGATTCATGAAAGCTATAAACTAACACTAACACTAGTTACGTTCAGACGGGAGCCCTTAACCTCGAAGTTAGGAAACTTCGAGGTTAGAGCTTGTAGTTAGGGACCGTGTAACTGCGACCAGCAGCCCCAACGTACAACGTACAGTGTTGGGGCTGCGCCGTTTTGGCATCGATATTTTAATGTTGTACCAAACGGGTGCCGTTCCGGCGCTGTATTTCCTTAATTTTTCAACAAAAACTACTGGGAATACTTACATGGGTCGACTAAACCTAAATGATTCACATCGGCGACTGTTTGATGCATTTCATTGCTTATGATGCAGAAAATGCTGTCTTATAAGGCAAATATCTTCAGCTCACCGATGCTCACTAAAACTCACAATCACTTGCACATGCGCACACAATGCATTCAGTGCAGTGCATTGACAGCTGTATTACTCGCTACATGATGCATATTCACCGTGCGATGATGCATTATTCATATCCTTTTGCGTCCGTAACGTTGACGTCATTGTTTACGCATGCGTAGATGCGTACTGATGGATACACGTTCAAAATAGCAGCAAAGCTCTCCTCTAGGGCAGACCGCCTACTCCTAAAAAATGTGGAAAATTATGCAGTTTCCAGATAAATTGGTGAGAAGGACTAAGGCAATGGGGTAGTGTATATTTCATTTTATATTGTCACTGTGTTTATGATGGACATTTAGCCATGATTTATTTGTGAAGTTGCCGTATATGTGGCAATAGGGAGTTGATCGTGATTCTCACTTGAACGAAACTGCGGGGTAGCCGCCAGGACCCCGCCGCAGAGCGGCGGGTCTCCGGGGCTAGGGACCGTGAAGACGCACTCGTAGTTAGCAAACCTTGAGGTTTGCTCGATGTTTCGAGCCACGAGAAATCTTATGGTTAGCGCTCTAACCACGAGCCGCGGGGGGTCCCCACTCGTAGTTAAGCACCGTGTGGACACAAAAAACAACGAACTCGAAGTTAAGAGTGACCTCGCCGTAAACTCCAGCCCCCACAATTTCCCTCTGCTTCCGGGTCAACCTCCCAAACAAACGTACACCACAAATACACTACACGTGAAAAACCTATGACGCACGACACAACAACATCATCTTTTCTTCCCATGCGCTTGATCTCTGAAACTGAACACGTCGAACTCGCTACTGTATTCTATATTCTTCTCCGACGCTAAAAGAATGTTTTCGACGAATATCTTCATAAAGGCATAAAGTCATCAGTGCAGTGCTATCTCTGCATACCATTACAGAGAAAAAGAGTACCTGTAAGCGAGTCCGACAGGGTTGGACTAAAGAATAAATAGACGCCATGTTAGCAGTGTGGGCTGAAACTTCTGGTTTTGTGGTTTTAACATCGAGTGGGACCCACTCATAGTTACGGGGGGCAGAAGCTTAACCTCGAGGTTTCGTAACCTCGAGGTTAAGATTCGTCGTGTGGACACACGTCGTAGTAAGGGGGCAACAGCTAAACCTCGAGGTTAGGGCCTGCCGTCTGAACGTAACCACTGCAACAGTAACAATGATGAGTAACAAAACATTACAAATGACTGGAATTTTATTATGTCTGTGACCAATAAATCATTCATTTCTAACAAGTTACTAGTATCTGATAAGGGCAAATTTAAGAAATTTAAAAAAAATTATGATGATTGGTTTATTTGCATGAAATACCATAAACATAGGCATATTGCCATAGATAGCCAGGGTCTTAATAATATTTCTATCTAAGACTTAATGCCTTAATACCTTTGATAATCCAACTGTAAAAAAAGACTTTACATATTCAGTACCTTACCACCACTATTGAGATCCTGAGTAAGAATGAAACAGCCATGGTATTCACCCCAACATTGATTTGAGTAAGGCAAACAAAGCAGTTTCTATTTGTATTGTTTTTGTCACTAGTTGTAGGTATGTACATGTTAATCCATACTTTTTGCTTTGATAAGCTTGCCATTTTTACCTTGCCATAAACAGCAATCGAAGTGAACGGAGACAACTTTGACTCACTCTTGGCATATGATGATCTCTTCTTGGATTATTTCAATGCCTTCCTCCAGTATCCAGTGAGTAACATTTCTTACAGTAACTTGTCTATCTAGAGAGTGTCAATTACATTATCACAGTATTGTAAAATTCGATTTTGTACCTTAGTGCATTTGATAAAATTCTCATTGTGGGTCTAATACAATGGCTTACCAAGTCTTGTGAGAATTTTGCATCAGAGATTATTGTCTTGTTATAATTCAGTATATTTGCACCTCTGAATACTGCATATTTCATGTTAGAGAAAGATAAACAATGATGCATAATGACATACAGAAGTTGATTCTATGTATGTACAAGTCATAATGTGAGATTATATGAAGGGTTTGTTCGCAAAAACTGATAAGTCCATTTTTGAAGATTTTGAAGTACGGTCTCTGTCATAAAGTACAAAATAATACCTTTTAAATGATAATATTGGTCATGTAGATAAAGGTACATTTTTGAAGTTATGGTCAAAAGAAGCAAAAATTTCCTTATTCTCTTTTTTTTCTTGACCTTTAATCGCAAATATCTCCATTTGGCAAACATGGACTTATCGGTTTTTGCGAACAAACTCTTCATATGATGTAATATGATATACACTTGTATATGATATGATATGAGTTTGTATGTTAATAGCTGTTCTCTTTTTCACAAGGGGCTCTGTCAACATAGGATAGTAATTTTTTGCTGTTGTAAAAATCTGGGCATGTACATATGTTGTATGTATCTTCATGTTCATGACATCTTTTCCTGCTCATTTTATGGTCTGTGTTCTCATCATACATCCTATGGTAATCGCTAAAGCATATGCTATGTGATAGTACATTACATTTCTCCTTAACTATCAAATCATGCAAGATACCGTTTGGGTTGTATTACTACTGATTAAGAAGTAGCTTCACCATATTGCTCAACAAGTATGTGCAAATTGCATAATATTATTCATATATCATGTTTACTACCTCTCTTTGTCGTCTTTTTCCATTTCCCAAGGCATTCCCCCAGCCTCTGTATTACAACCGCCTGACAGGTTCCTTCCAAGAGGTTGAGGATGAAGCCCCGTACAGGGGGGTCCTGGATGCCTCAGACCGCGACCCAAGAAGAGGTCTATATGGACCAGGAGATGCAGAGAGGGAGCGCATCATGGAGTGGGCGAGGCAGGAGCGACTCCCTCTCTTTCTTAGGTAAATTCTATGGTCGGAGTATTTGTGAGCAGGGTATTTTAAAGGTGACCTAGAAATGTTTTTAGGCCTGAAGGAAATTCATAATTTGTTTTGATTTATATATCAATATACTGTCAAACTCTTTTCCATACAAATGTTTTCGCCTTGCTATCGTCCCGCAATATCTTTCTGGTGTTACTGAATGTGATGTGAAAGTTCCTAGAATGAAAAAAAAAGTCTTTATATGTAAATTTTACAGTTATCTAGGGGAAAGAAAAACAACTGAACTTCCCACACCAGATAAAGCCTTTTTGATTAAAAGATATGTAGATGTTAACAAGACTCAATGACAACATTGAGCCATGTCTGTATCTGTCATTCTTTTCCCAGAACAAAGCTCTTCCTAGAGTACAAGCTATGCAAGCTCTTAATCCGTCCACTTGATGAGCGCCGATCAACCAGCCGCCCTAGCAGCCGTGGCTTGCGGGGCTACAGTCGCCAGACGACAAGCTACACTACAACTTCCACTAGTCTAGCACACAGCCGGGAAGCGTCTGCCTATGACAATGACAGCGACTTCAGCTGGCCGGGAGATGCTGATCGGCTTATCCTGTTCAAGCACATGAGGCCAGGCTCACGCTGCATCAGTATGCCTCCCATGCTGGGACTTAGTGAGTAATTTGTTTTGTTTTGTTTTTTTGTTTTTTCAGAAAGCTTTGTTGCCCCTAAGGTAATGAATGTTTTGAATTGCACCCCCATGACTACATTTCTAGGTTACTACAACATCACACAGTGAATGTGCCATGAATATGAAAGACTTTTTGTCTTCGATCTAAGAAGACTTGTTTGCAGGTCAATGGGAGACTTGTGAGCGGATGATGTCATCACCTCATGTAGTATGTATGTGAGTGACTGGTATCATTGATGAAACTGGTATCATTGGTGAAATTTTGTAAAAAGATGTCAGTTTAGAGGAACAACCATAGGAAGTGAATGCTGGGAAAAAAAGCTTGGCAAGTCACATCAAAGAGCCTGAACATTGAAAGAGTTAATCAGAATGTATCATATGGTGTGGTATGGTATTATAAGTCATATTAGCCATTCAGTCTCAAGCTTTCTGAACATTTGTTGTTGTTGTTGTCTTTGATGAGCTGGTAAGTGATTATTAAAGTCACTTCTTGAACGAATCAACTTTTACAGCTGTAAATGGTGCCCTCTGGAGTCCCATCGATGGCTATTACTCCTACAAGATGTCACCCACCAAGCTGCCCTCTCCGACCAAGGTATCACGGGGAAAGGCAGAGAGCGGAAGGATGACAGGAAAGTCATCCCTGCCCTCCAGGGAAAAAACGCTGATGGAGAGCATGGATGAGATACAGGCCGGTGGTGACGCCATGGAGAGACTCCAACTCAACAATTATAGCAGACAGGACACACAGCTGACTCTGAAGAGTGGGGATGGTGAACAGGGTAGGTGATGTTTCAGTGGGAGGCCTGGTGAGGGGATGTAGGGATTAGACTTTGCTATAAGTCAAGTTTCTTTACTCAGTCATTTCACCATTCTGTCAAACTTTGAAAGACTTTTCAGAATAATATCATGCAAAAGAAGCAACGGAATTCTATACTTTGTAGAATGATCTAGGCTCTTTTATTGTCAGTGGGTGATAAAAGAATGCTGCACACTGGCACTGGTCCAACGGTCCCTGACCATTAAAAATCACTGTTGGACCCGTAACTTTTTCAGGAATTTACTGGTAAAAAAAAGGGAAAAAACTGGGTACCTACTCGTCCTACAGACAGGTCGGACCAGTAGGAGATTATCTTTTATGCTATACTTTGTAAGCATGTCCAACCTGCTGAGCTCGAATATCTGAGAAGTTGCATGGTGTAGTAAATGTGTATGCTTATCTGTTAAATGTTATGGACTAGTTTTTTATTTCTTGAAATGTACATGTATTTTGTATACACAGCAAGAAAAAGTGCATTAAAAAGTGAATCTCGGAAGGAAGCCTCACCCAAGAAGCATGCCACCATCCAGACACCCAGGGATGACTCGGGAAGAAAATCTCGGAAGAAATCTGACATGAACGGGTATGTTGAATGCAATTATCAGTACACATTGGATCCATTATTCCTATATTGTGTAGGCATGTAAGTAAGCTAAATGTCACTGGAATAGTATTTGTTTGAGTCATCACAATCTATTTATTTGAAGAAAGTATTGGCAAAAAAATTACCCACAGCATTCAAATCACTTCAGATAAAAAAGTTAAAGAGGGTGTAAGATAGAAGAATACCAAACCAAACATGTTAGACGTCAAATCAGGAATACATGTTTGAACCAATTTCACCCGTTGTTACCTAGACTCTCATGGGAAATCTAATTTGGGATTTCCCCTCAGCAGATATGATAACTTGCTTGGAGGTAGTTGCTGAATCTGTGATTTCTTACATATATGGTCATATCTATCATGATGCTTTCCCTCACTCTAAACAGTGACATGCATAGCAGCAGATCACCACAGAAATCAGTTTCAAGAAACATTGACTCTGAAGATGACTCCGAAGACGAAGAGACGGAAAGCGAGGACAAGAGTTTCAGTGATGGCGATGATGAGGAGGAGGATGAAGAGGTGACTGATCACGGTGATCACAGGAAAGGGGAGGAAGTGACCATCCAACACCAGCTTCAAGGAGTGGATATAGAGGACGCAGAATTGAGAGATGACTTCCTCGACCAGGAGCTAAAGGTGGACGATGAGGAGGATGACAATGCCCAACATGAACACAGCATCATTGACTACGAGGATGAGGAAGACTTGGCGGATGAGAGGATGGAGTCGGAGCTGCGGCAGGTGGAGGCCAAACACCGCGTCACATTCCACCAGCTCAAGGAGGAGATCCTAGGCAGTGTAAGTGCAGGTTCCATGTTGCCAAGCATTAAGCTCTGCTCTGTAAGACCAGCTCCTAAAACTTACTCTGGTATGTGGTGTGAGAGAGATATTCATAATTTGCGTGATGATTCAGCTTTCTGTTGGGAAACATTAGAAAAAAAAAGTCATATGAATCTATTTCACCATTAATTTTCTGTCTTGAACAATTTTCATCGTCATTGACTAATTTTTATGAGGAATTCCACTGCATTAGATGATTGTTCTTCAAAGCAAATCTTCAGTATCAGGTCAAGTAGGTATTTGATAGTTTGCTATAAGTTTTCCCATATCAATGGTAATACTATTTGCAGACATGTTGATTTTTACTCTCTAACTTTGTGAAGAATGCAGAAACCAGTGTCGCTTTTAAATAAGACAAAGGCTTAAAGAGTCAAGTAAGAATTGCAATTCTGAGTTCAATCCCTTTTTGTGTACCGTATTTAAATTCTGCATTGGTAAATGTTTCCTTTGAGACAAATCAGAGATGATTCTGGCAATTCAGATTTAGTCTCTTCAAAGAGGACAGAAACTGGATGTTTGGCACAAGTTTGAGGCATATTCAGAGACCATTATAGCCAGTTGTAATATGAAAGACAAGCAAGCAGCTCTTCAATAAATGTATGACAAATATCATTGGCTGTTGTGACTTGCAGCTTGTTGGCATGGAGCTGTTCAAGGCCTTTCTTGCAGGAACTGTTGGCGAAGACATGCTGAATTTTTGGTTAGACTGTGAGATGTACAGGGACAATGTGCAGGCACTGGAAGATGGTGCAGACATCACAAGAACAAGGCTTTTCAGGTATAAAAAGCTTGATCATCATTCTGGATGTGCTTTTGTACTTTTGGGATGTTATAGTTTGGGTTATAGGTATGTTGCAAGGTGTGGTTGGTTGGTAAGTAGCAAAACTTTGTAGCTCGAACAAAGTCCACATTTCTCAGTGATTTATACATGGTATGCATGATGGTCTTTAGGATTTTAATATGCAAAGTATTTTGTTGTTGTTTTTTGTTTCTTTTACCAAGTAATGTCATGACAGCTATAATCTTATTTCATATTCTGTTGGGGGAGTGGAGAACATTTTTCAATGAATGTACACAGAACAATGTAAAAATGTGTTTTTGAGTGCCCACTTGATTATTTCCACTGGCCACCACTTGTGAAATAAAAAAGCTTCGTGGAATATACTCCGTCCGCAGTTTTCAAGTAGTTGAAATTGGTACACACAACAACCTTGAAGATTGAATGCATAAGACAACTTCTTGTGTTGTTTTACAGTGTAGCTAGCACCTTCAACTTGTTGACTTTCAGACACCATACAAACAATCTCCCAGATGTTCCCATCTCTCTAACAAAATGCTGTACACAGGAGAGGTCATGTTGGTATGTAGGATTCATTTTCATTGTGTGGCACCCAACATTTTCAGTATCCATTTGATGACATGCTGCTCTGTGTCCAAAATGGAATCAGAGTACAGTTGAATCTGATTTCATTACAATTTGTTGTGAAGTGATGAATTGCCATTTTGCAATTGTAAACCCAAAGACGCTTGAACCTGTGCTCCATGATAATGCCAGTAATTAAAACAAATTGATTCCCAAGACATGTACTATTTCCCCCTCATATAGTTTAAACCTTCCTATTTTTGACATCTTAGGGACATCCAAGACAAGTACCGCTTTAAGCTGATGCCGGATGCTCAGCGTCAGATCAAGCAGGCTCAAGGGAACATCGGCCTCAGTGACTCGGTCTTTACAAGAACACAATATGACGTCCTGCGCAGACTGAGATCCTACTGGGTAGCTAGATTTCTGATTCATCAAGAGAGGACAGGAGAGTACAGGTGAGGATACAGTCAGAAACTGAAACAGAATTGTGAAGGATATTTGACAAATGGTATTGATGAACCAAAATATGTTTTTTATTTCTATTGATTAACTTATTACTTTTGTCTGCCAAACAATTGGAAATATACAATGCAAATGTGTCAAGAGAAAGATGCAGCATAGTCATGCACAGTGCTTGTAAAATGATGTCATGGTGAGGTATAGTGATAAGAAGATATAGGATGAAATATTAAGCAGTCCCATTATCATTAAAGTGCAGTAGGTAAACTTAATGTGGCCCTTATGACTTTATGTACAAATTGTGATATGAAGTTTCAGTTTGATCGTTAAACAAGAAATGCAGCAGTTTCATTATAGAGGGCTTGATAGCATTTAGCTGTAGATCCAGAGTGCAAGGGGATTGAAATACATTGTTATTGTTATTCTTTCTCTCTGTTTTGTTTTTATTTATTTATTCATTTATCTTATTTTATTTATTATTATTTTTTTTATCATTATTATTATTTTTTATTTTATTTTTTTTGGGGGGAACATGTTATTGTTTCTGGTGTGATTACAACAGTGGATTTTGCTTATCCATAACTGACAGAGAAAGACTGGAATTGTAACTGGAGGTTATTTATGATTAACTGTAGCTTCTTTTGAACATCATTTAACAAACATGAAATGTCTTTGACCAACACAAGTGATCTATGAGATCCTGTGTATTCACATACTACTCAATTATATTAGCTATGAGGAAGTAAGCACTGCTGTGAGCTAGAAATGTAACAAGATGTGAAACTGAATGTTTGTCATATACACGTCATCTCCTATAGTCATGTACAACATTGGATATTCCACTCTATCTTGAACAAACTCTCCAGTTATGACCGCCTCCGAGAACGCCACCAGCGGATGATGGAGGAAGCCAAGAAGCCTGTGGACACATTTCTGCCCTCCATCTCACTGGTCAACTCCTTGCCCGTTCGCCCGTCTTCCTGCTTCCGGCTGGCAACTACTCAGAAGGACTGGACGCGAGTAGCCAGGGGAGGAAGGCAGATGGAGCCTGTCATCAGACCTGGTCAGCTCATGGCCCTGGATGAAACCAAATACATCCCACGCCCAATGTCGGCTCGGTTTCACATAGGACTGGCATGTGACCGGGATGCAGGCAGGCCATTCCAGAGATACCTAGAGAGGTAAGCAGTGTGTCCTGTCTCCTTTGACTTTTACAAATCGCCATAACTAATTTCATCAACATTATCCTCTTCATAGATCAAATGATTTCATCATTGCTGTCCTCTTCTTGTACTTTATTACATGGAGAAAATGGCAAGGACAAATAAACGGTGTAGATATCATACTAGATGTGAATTTTGGGGCATCTGCCCCCTGAAGTGTATTGGAGGCATTATGTTGGTATGCTGTATGTCCATCTTTCCCAGTTCCCAATAATACATCAATGATGGATTCTGATGTTACACGGCTCAGAGTGCGCTGCAAGATTTATAGTTGTGTTGATTAGAGATTTGACAAATTTCCTTGAATTCAGAGGTCATGAAGGTTACTAAACTTTGTAAAAAAACAAAACAAAATTCAGACCTTTACTTCAGCTATGATTGTCCAGTAGTAATATTATGTGGTAGGAAAATTCCAAGAAATAGACAATGTGAAAGGTGAAAGGTCTCTTAATTTAGCCAAATATTCAATTTCCCTGCTGCAGCTTCAGCTCGGAAATCCAGTTGAAATGTAATGTGGTATGACAACAGAAATGAGTTGTTAAATGTTTCTTTGTGCAAAGGAGACTGAAGTCATTTGTTAAGATTAATGAACTTCATATAAATATCAATATAGGGCCAGGCTCGTTGAGGGAAAATGTCAACATGTTACAAGGTAGATTGTGTCTCATTCAAAATCCCATTGCAGTCATATCACTCTATTTTTACACATTTCCTAATCTTTGGTTTCATGGAACTGTCTGTGGTAGACTTCAAATAGTTAATTGCATTTACCCCTTGCGTGTGACACATGATGGAGATTCTATTGATACAACCATATAATTTTTGCTCATGGACAAATAGCAGATTTGTCATCAGTTTCCCACTCAACTACTTTGGTTTTGATTTGTTTTCTTACCGATAGACACTCTGATCGCCTGCTCCTAGCAAATCTTCTTTTCTGGCAAGATGTGTCGGATTATGTGATGGCCGAAGACCGATCCGCTGATCGCTTGCTGCTCATGGGCCAGGCCTGGTCTATTTTCAACCGATACATCATGGATGGTGGCATATGGAATATAGGTGTGTGTAGAGCATGTATCTTTTATCATACATTCAATAGTTCTGGGGCAAGCATGAGTGTCCTATGACATCTATCCTGACTGACATGTTTATAATATATATGCTTTTAGTAAGTACAGTGGGGAGTAATTACCTCCGCCAAGGGGGGAAGTTATGTTTTCATTACCGTTGGTTTGTTTGTTAGTTAGTTGGTTGGTTGGTTGGTTGGTTCGTTCATTCGTTCGTTCGTTTGTCAGTATGCAAAATAACTCAAAAAGTGGTTAACAGATTGAGATGAAACTTGCAGGAAAGGTTCAGAATGACACAAGTAACAAACGATTAACTTTTGGTAGTGATCCGAGAATTTTGGGGGAATTTATGGTGGATTTTTGATATTTTGGCAGGTAGGGTCAATGAACTTGGGAGTTCAGCTGCGCGTATTTGAGGTTTGCCTGCACGCACTAAAGTGTGTGCTCTAGTTTCTCTACTTTCAACTTTCAGCTGGGGCGAGGCGCGCCGTGCAGTTGAGGGTTTTTGACGTAACAAATGCTTCTATATTGGGCAATCGGGTAATTTTTCAGCATGTGTTTAGGTCCCATGGGTGGAAATCACTGATCTCTATGGAAGAGCCCAAAGAGCTTTTCCCCAGTGGTAGAGAGGAGGAAAAAATCTCTTTTTGGGAAGAGCAAGATCATGGGTGGAAAGTATCTGCTTGGCGGAGGCCTGCGCTCTCAGAGTGCTTTTCTAGTTTTTGATGTGTAAGTTGTTTTAACCTTAGAATAGTTATCCTCAGTGTCTTTCCAAACAAAACAAATCAAAATTAAAAGCAAAAACAAACAATGACTGTAGAGCTGTAACATTCAGTTTCTATCATATTCCCCTTCATAACTCTTTCCTTAGTGCATTAACATTTTCTTTAAAATATATCATTGGTTAACTTTAACTCCAACCATTCATTTCCATTGTGCATAAATTTGCACACTAGTCAGTACATGAACCTTTTCTCGATCTCAAATTACAAATAAAGTGTATGCTTCAGTTTATGCCTATACATTTTCCAATTATGATTTCTGTATTTTATATGTAACATTTCAGAAATGAATGCAAAATATGTACCAGTAAACTGTGCAAGACATACATCATGTGACGTGTTGACTTCCTTTTAGACAGTTCTGTCCATCTCTCTAGATCGTTTTGACAAGTAAGAGATGAAGTAGGGAAAAAAAAACATATGTATACCGTAAATTCTTATGTATGTCTCTGTTAAAGTAATATTTCTGCATCTTTCTTACTATTTCTTCATTTATTTATTTACTTTGCTCAGAACTACCACCTGGAGAGCGAGACTTTATCCACAGCACCCTCCTGCTGACCAGTGACTTTGTGGAGGCAGCAACCTTTGACCGGGCCAAAGAACATGCAGTAAAGCTACTGCAGAGAGAGTGGCTTCACTTCCTCAAAGAAGACCTCAAGACATTTTTAGAGTGAGTTCTATCACTAGATAACCCAAATCTTACACTAGACTTGACTTTTTATGAGTCATCACTCAGTACGTCCCAGATTCATATCATGGCAATGTATTTTCTTGGTTTTGATGGGTTAAAGTGATAGTGTGAAAGGTCAAAGGTCACTACACTTTTGCCTTCCCCCCCCAAAAAAAAACAAACAAAAAACAATACTAATAATAATCAGTCATCTGTGATCATTAGGGTATTTGTTTTGAAATGTCTATGATATTGTGAGGCATATTACCCAGGCTAAATGATGAAAGTTGGATGCTCTTAAAAATTATGATCCTCATGAAGTATTTTTATGACTTTGATTTCTATGATAACAGATATATGTTTCTTTATTCATTTGCACATTTATAGCTTATCAAATCTTGTAAGAGATTGCATGCAGACATACATCCACAAACCATTGTATTATATCTTGTTGCAATCGTGTGTTGTCCATCGCTACGATTTACTGTAGTTTACCACAAGTCATTTATTTGTAAAATATTATTTCTACATTAAAAATCTGTTCAGTTGTCGAGCTAGGCCTGAGGATCGCATCATGTCTGCAAGCTCCCACAAAACATCCTACTCTGACAGATCAGCTCTGGCAAGGAAAGAATCCATCTACACTGGTAAACTGTAAGTATTTACAAGACATGATTATATTTCTCCCTCTAAAAGCCTCAAAGAATTATGTGACTTTAAAACTTTATAATGCAATATGTACTCTTGCATCTATGTTAACAGTAACTAAAAGAGAGAGGTTGATGGTGGTGGACTTGATTCAGTTGATGAATGTGATGCTATGAATGTGAAGAGTTTAAAACTGTTTCAATTTTTTTATGCCTCCGCCAACGAAGTGGCCGGAGGCATTATGTTTTCGGGTCGTCCGTCCGTACGTCCGTCCCGTTTTGTTTTTGTCGATATCTCAAGAACTGTGAGGTGGTTTTGCATCAAACTTGGTATGAGGGTATATCCTGGGGGGATAATACTTTGTTTGGATTTTAGGGTCATGGGGTCAAAGGTCAAAGGTCACAGGTTATTTTGTGAAAAAAAGGTTGAAATTTCATGTTTTTCTCCATATCTCGCAAACGGTTCAAGGTATCTTCATGGAACTTAGTATATATGCATGTACCGATGGGCAGTGATTATCTAGGGAAGTTGGGGGTCATGGGTCAAAGCTCAGGGGGTCAAAGGTCAAGGTCAACTCCTTAAAATATCACTACTTTCCTTATATTTATGCAATGCCTGAAGGATTTTTTTTAAAACTTGATGTATGCATGTATAACCCAATATATATTCTGTGGGAAGTTTCTTGCCAAAAGGTCAAAGGTCAAAAGGTCAAAGGTCAAGTGAAAGTGCTAAATTGCACTTCTTCCTCCATATCTCAAAAGTAACTCAAGGTATTATCATGAAACTTACATATTTATGCATGTTCTACCTAACAGTGATTCTCTTTGGAACTGTGAGGTCAAAAGTCAAAGGCCAGGTTTAGATAATACTATTTTACCATTTGATACTGAAATTATACTTTTTCTCAATATCTTGAAAATTACTCAATGCATAAACTTATAAAAGGGTCAAAAGTCAAGTAAAAATCATCAGTTCCCCCAAATACCTGCACTCTGATGTTTTAATCATTCATCCAATTGAACCTAGTTCTAGGAAAGTGAACATTCGGCACATTTGTGGCAAACCTTGTCATTTTAATATTTTGCCAATTGTGTGAAACTGTCATCAGACATTGTCAAGACATTGTACTATAGACCTATTAGGAGAACCATGCATTATGGCGGAGGCATACACCAGTCGCCGTAGCGACATTTCTAGTTTTGTATGTTGTACATTGAAGGTAAAAGCTTACTACCAGTAGAACTGTTGACATCCAGCAGATTTCATCAATACATGGCAGTCATCTTAAGAAGAAAATTGATTGTGTCAAGTTTATTTTTATCTCTCTTCTTCTTTATTTAGCGTTGACAAATAAAAAGTTACCATGATCTCCTCTTCTTTTTTGTATGCTGTAAAAGTTCTGTTTCATGATGCTCAACAGGTTTTGCGGAATATCCCATGAAATGCGTTTGCACATATAAAACTTGTGAAGTGAGGTTGGCGCAAAACTGTTTCTATTCAAATGGGAGCTGTAATACGAGCTGTAAGACTGTAACACTAGATTTGTTCAGAGTTACCGCCAATGTGGGGATCAACTGATTAAAATAAACTATGTGATAGAATATATCATGTACATTAACATTTACCTGTTACAATTTCAGATACTTCTGTTGTCACACATATTTCAAATTGTGTGTGTGTGTTGGAAGCATCTATCATGCATGCATTCCAGGATGTTATGGACATTAAATCTGGTGTAGTTTATACGGTGTCATTATACGGTGTCATAAACAGCACTTGATTCCATTTTGTGTCCTTACGCTTGCAACAAAGGCCTTCAGTGATATCCGTCATTCATCAAAAAGCCAGGTAAAGGAAGGTTTTCAAAGAGTGTTGCAGTGTTTTTGTTTTTTTAATGGAACATTTATAGGAACAATTGTGCAATGCAAAATGTCAAGAATCACGTTTATAGGAAAACATCAGAGAAGCTATACTTGATTAAATATCAGTTAATTCCACGTTCATCACAAATCTGATGTTAAATGATGACACAGATGTGAACCAGCTCTAGAGCTCAATGTGAATCAAGGGCCAATGTCATTGTAACCTGCTCCTGCAGTTTATGAAGAACAAGCACTTTAATAGCCAAACTCTTTTTACTTATCTTAGGAGCAATGAATTAGGTCAAACTCATGTCATTGTTGTCTTTTCTTTTTGTGTGTGTATGTTCTTTCTGCATGTCATGAAAATGTTCTCGAGCAGTCTTTATGACTACGCCACTAAGTGGTGCCGGAGGCATTGGTTTTGTTTTAACATCATGTAAATTTATTGTCAGGATTTTCAGGATTGTCAGGTGCTACACAATTAGGATTGGAATTTGCAATTTTTGTTGGAATTGAGGTCACTTCTTTTTCCCCTATCTACCATCTACCTTCTGTTTGCTTACTTTGGATATGCTTGCTGTTGAGACAAAATTCATGATTGCTCCTGTAATCATTTTAGTGTAAAGAATATTTCTTTGTCAGTGTTCACATGATATATTAACTTGGTACATATAAGTAGTTCATTATGTCACTGTAAAAAATATGTATGAATATGCAGTCTTTTTTATCATTGAGGAAATGTTTAGCTATTCCTCCATCTATCTATTGCTCTATTGTTCTGTCCATCCATATTCATGTATTTGTTGCCACAGGAACTTGAGAGAACAATAAGGTACCATGATGGAGATTGCTAGTGAATTTAGGAATGAAATTTATGGGGAGCAATCTGGCATTTGTCAGGGAGCAGTTGCACAGAGCAATTAGTGTATGGTGCACATCAATCATAGTGCCCTCATGGTATACTAGCTGTGAGGGCTGTCATTAACAGTATCATTTGTCATTGTCTTAGCTTGCATACCATGCAAGTAACCTTTTTAGGTCTGTCTCTCAATATGCATGCTATCTTTCCTCATACATCCCTTCCTTTCAACCCCCCTCCCCCCACTACGTACATCGGTGCCTCAGTGATGAGAGCAGTGAGACAGATATGGAATCCAGTGATAATGACAGGTGACGTGC
Source organism: Diadema antillarum (assembly GCF_040938485.1). Classification (NCBI taxonomy): domain Eukaryota; kingdom Metazoa; phylum Echinodermata; class Echinoidea; order Diadematoida; family Diadematidae; genus Diadema; species Diadema antillarum. The sequence goes on from NW_027271881.1 coordinate 1,271,912, forward strand.
CTCGATCATCCACGAAAAAACTATCGTGCTGTTGCACATGCACACTCTAGGTTCTTCACCCTTTTGATGATTTGCTGTTTTGTTTTCTTTACCTGCACTTAACCAGCAGTGAAAGCACTTGAAAGTATTGTAGTGACGTGTGTGTGTGTGTTTGTTTGTGTGTGTTTGCAAAAGAGACAGATTTTTGGAAGGGCACAAAGAAGGAATCATTGGTTTATTGGTTTTTTTTTTTGTGTGTGTGTGTGTTTGTGACTGCATAGTTTAACTATCAAAGTTATGAAAGTATGAAGTTTACATGCAGTTTGCACACTCACATGTAAATTGCACATACTGGGTAGCTGATTGGTTTATCACATTATTTAGTGATGATTACTTTGTAGTATTTGAAATCACTGCTTATCATTATTTTGTGCAAGTGTCTGTCAGTTTCGCATCTTTATTTTTTCTGTCACATTCTAAGTTTGCAGTTCCTTTATTTGCTTGTCAGATTATATTTTTGACTTTTATTCAATCTTTAAGATTATTAGTGCAATGTATGTCCTGTGTTTATTCTTTCTTCTGTATATTTGTCATTATATTTTTAGGCAAATTGTAAGTTTTACAAGATGTAGCGATTCTCTACTTCTCTTTTGTTATGAAGCTATGGTCATTTCAGTTATTGATTTAAAGTGGTATTTTCTATCTCTGTACTTTAAGTAGAATGATTTATGCATTATCTAGAATTGAGCATCAATGCAATTATTCTTTGAATATCCTTCACTGTTTTACCTGCAATCAAATAACATTTTTTAACACATTTCTCTTGCACATATTTTTCATTATCATTTTTAGAGTTCAGTTTTTACTGTTTTTGTTTGTTTGTTGTGTTTTGTAGGGATGCTACCTTTTTACATGTGTGCATGCATCCTTGCACCAGTTCTGCTGTAATTTGTCATGGTACAAATGAATTAAACATGTGTGAGTATGTGTGTGACAGCTTGTATGCATAAAAATTTTGGCTACATATTAAACAGGTGGTTTTACATTTTTGTGTGTGTGTGAATGATAGGCTTTAGTAATTGCAAATTTACAAATGCTTATATAAATGAAAGGATTTATAAAACAGGGAAAATACGTCTTGCATTTCAATGACTTCAATAAAATTTACCCACATTTGTAGTTTGGTATATTCTCAGTGGTTTTACAGAGGAAGTCCTGTAGAACCCCAAAGCTACACTGTGATGTGGCATGGTCTTGTTTTCAATCAATATGTAGTGATCTCAGTAGAAGTTATCATAGCTGTGTGTTACAGGCCACAAATAATCAGTATGGGTAACTTTTGTGCCAAGAGATGTATGTATGAGCAAGCAAATAATGAATAATCTAGTTTGCTAGTGAGAGTATATTTTGTGTCTGTGTTGCAAGTTTGTATCTATCTATGAGTTTTCTCCTTGGATTAATCTGTGACGTGAGATGATGATGATGCAGAAAAACAATATTACCGATATTCTGTGGTGAATATATCAAAATGTTAATTGAGGGTTTAAAAAAATCAATTCAATGTGTGTCCGAGTTTGTTTGACATCTGAGGACAATGAATAATATTTGCAGTGTATACACTTTCTTTGTGTGTATGTTTCTGTATTTGTATGATGTCCAAGAAGACACATCCACGCTAACTTGTTCGTGTATGTGTGTTTTGTGTTTATGTTTGTTTGAGGACAATATGCTAGCTCTCTGTTGGACCCTTTTTATTTCACTAGGTCTCCATTCTTGTCTGGCTTTGCAGTATGTACCCAGAGACTCCAACTCTCCCGCTTTCGACGGGAGATCTCCCGCTGAAAGTCCATTTTTGCCAAATCTCCCGTTTTCCCGCTTGAGATTTAATTTCTCCCGCCCTGGCTCTGTGTCTCCCGTTGGAAAGGATTTCTTACTTATTGCCATCGTATGTTGAAAAATAAGCCTTAGACAGCACGAGAGAGCATTTAGAACCCTAGAGCTGGACCCCGGCCACAAGGAACTTCGCGCTTTGCGCACATCAACTTGGGGTCTCCTGTTTGCTAGGGGTTTCAGGCGGGGGAATCTCCAGATCAGAAGGTGCTTGGGGTTGGAGTCTCTGTGTACCATAATGCTTGTTAGGCATATAAATGATGTATCCTGTTTTTGACATTTTTCTTTCAGTAGCGATGAGGAGACAGACAAGGGCAAGACGAAGAAACCTGAGAAAGCAAAAGCCAAGAAGGAGGACACGGCCAGTCAGGCGGACAAGGAGGCCATGAAGAAGCTGCGAGAGGAGCGCAAGAGGAAGCAGATCGCCATGCAGCGGAAGGTGGTGCGCCAGGCCCGAGCCCGTCAGCAGGCGGCCAAGAACACCGGCAAGGGTGGAAAGGGGGGCAAGCAGGGGGTCAAGTTTGAAGGTGCAGGCAAGGACCAGAAGGGGGACAAGAAAGGGGAGGATGAAAAGGACACCAGCTTCAAGAAGATGTTCAAGAACAAAAGGTGATTCATTGCTCAAACGAGGTCATTAGCTTGTCAAATCTTTCAGCTATTTGTCTCTATTACAGCTCTCCACTCTAAAGGAAGTCTTCCTATTTATGAAAAGTTTGTCATTTTTCAGTGTCCCATTCGTTTTACCTTTCTTACACTCCCTTAGGTAGTTTCTGTAACTTTTTAACATTCACCTTATATGAAGATAACTTTCACCCATGATATTGAAAACTTGTATGCCACAAGATGATATGTGTGCTACATCAGTGGAGGAGTTAAAAACCAAGAACAAACAATTGCTGTGTAATCTGTTGCTCTCCTGTGCCAAATCCTCAGTAATCTAGTTTTATTGTCATTTGATGTTGGTGGGTGGCAATTATTCATACCTCAATACAATATGCTCTCAACATTGACTAAGAGCTTGTTGGCTTTATGGTTTGTTAATTTAATAAAATCTGCAGCATTTACAACTTTGTCTTAAAAGCAATATTTACAATTGTTATACCAGGTGAAAGCTCTTGTATATATTTGCTCATCCTTTCTCATTCCTCTGCCGTCAAAGTCTAAGAAACATGTTTTTTTTTCTTTCCCTTGTCCAGCATTATGAATCTCTTCAGGACATTTGCCCAGGATTTTGAGAGCAAGGACATCAACAACATGATCCAGATGTACTTTGACATTGACATCTTCTTCCGTATCCCTGAAAACCTGGTCGAGAAGCGGATGACGCTTTCGAAGCAGATCTACGGAAACTATTTTGACCCAAACTCCAGAAGGTATGATTATTTATGTAACTTCTGTTCAACATAGTTACCTGCACATTTCAGCTTGCTTTGGGTTTCCTTTGCCGTGCACATGAATTCCATGGCAGGGATTCATTGTGTGGTAGTAGCAGACCATACAGCCTTATGTTCCATCATCCATTATACGTGTACTTAAAAGCACCACCTAAGAATCTAAGTGTGGATGGTGTGCTTGTACTTATAGTACTTTCACAACATTGTCAAGCTGTTTGCGTAAAATACCCTTTGTAAGAGGAGATACATCCAGCGTTTCTCACTTGCAATCATCCTATGGGGTAGAGAAGGCAAAATTATGCAAAAGGTTCATGTGGTCCCCATAGGGGTGATGGGAAAGAAATGTTTAGGGCAAGAGCACTTCTGACTTCAGTCATCTTATCTGTATCTGTAACCCAGAGTAAATGGTACTGTGTGTATATGCCTTCATATTATTATGAAGAATTATAATTTTTTTTTTCAAAGGGCCACTGCAGAGAAGTCATAATCATGGTCAAATCTACCAGAAAGATTGGATAAATGTCAACCCCTTTGGAGACACTTGTGGCTTTTAATGATTTTGGTGGTTTGTATGTCATTCTTTTGAATGATGATGAATACTTGGTAGATGCTGGTAGCTTCAGATGTCACCCTCTCTCTAAGGAACAGTCATGCTCACACATTGAATGTTGTTCTCGGCAAACTTCAGGTCAATCAACATGAGTCGAGAGGTTCTGGCGCGACAGAGTACAGAGGGAGAGAGGCTGTCCTCAAAAACAATGGATATGGCACTGAAATCTGTCCTTCCTAACATCGAGGAAGCCTTCAGCAACTTCTGGGCTGTAAGTACTTTCTGTTGAAAATTTGTCCCCCATGTCATTGGATGCCCATTACAATGTTTATTTGTGACTCATAGCTAAATGATGCCTCTCAGATTACTATATTCGATACACATTATCCTTACCATTGTCGGAATGAATACCATCTCAAATATATTTTCATTTTCATTATTTCACGTATATGCATACATATATTGTGTTTTCAGATGTGTCTCCATATAATCAAATACATCATGTATATATCATGAAAACCATCGTCCTTTGATCGTAAGGGTTTGACAGGGAAGCATATGAGTGGGATTTACTTCTTCTCAGTCTGGAAGCAAATGTTATCATTATACTTATATTAAAGAGAATCTAGTTATCGTCTTGACTGGAGTACTAAATGGAGAATATTCTGTAAGACTGGGTCAGAACATTTGACAATTGCAGGCAATGGTCATATATAATAATGTGCACAAAATAATAAGATATCAATGTGTGAACTTGTTAGATGACCATCAGTCAAAACAGTTAATGCCTTGAAGTGAAATGCCAATTTCAGTTGACTTGAATAAGTACAGTGAAATCAAACAAACAGAAATGTGAACATTTTATTGTGACTAGACATGAAATAAGAAACTCATCCTTTGTAAAGTTTCACCTCTTTATGAAACAGTAATGACAGTTATGACCAGATATGCAAATTAGCATGATGATGTCACTGGCTCACAAGTCCCCTATTTGCCAGTATACACAAACCTTCACTGAATTTCCCTTATACATGCATTTCATCTGAACCCACTGCTTGAGTGAGCTAGAGTGATTGCTTTTATTGCCTGTGGTGTGTTGTGAGCTACCCATCATCCATCGTCTGTATATGAAAACCATGACATGTGTCATTCAGAGTCACATGGAATCAATGGATGAGCAAGGAGGAGGAATGGGAGGAGGAGGAGGAGGAGGAGGTGGAGGCGACAGGATCGAGGGAACGGCCAACACGGGGCGCACTGAGAGCACCCAAAGCATGGTGCTCGCCTACAAGCGACGACGAAGAGGGAAGGGTCCGGTAAGGGAAACAAATGAATACTTCTCTTCAATGTGTTAACTGATTTCTATTCTTATGGAGTTCTATCTATTCTTTGTACTTAACCAAAAGGAGAAAAAAAAAAAGACTTCGACAGATATTCTGCTAACTCTTGTTAACTTGCTCTGCTAGTTTGTGAGTTTGTTTGTTTGCGTGTGTGTTTGTGTGTGGCTGTGTGCATGCTTGTTTGTGTAGGTGTGTTGGAAAGAACTACCAAACTTCTTCATGTTTTGTGAATTGTGGCTAACATAACTACTTGAATGCTGCTAACAAGTACAAAGAAAAAAAATGCAAACACAAAAATAAATCACTAAATGATTGTGCAAAAAATAGAGACTTAAACAAATCCACACAAATTCTTGTTTAACTTGCTCTGTTACTTTGTCTCTATTGTTTGTTGTATGTGTATGTGTTTTTGTGTATATAGACTGCCAAACTTCACTGTGCATAGTGAATTGTGGAAAACATGAAAAAAAAAAATCAACAGCATAGAAATAAACCACTGGATGATTATGCTTAATATATTGTGTTTTTTTCCCACATGTTTCTACTCTAATTGCCTGTAGTGCCTTAACACTTAATCTGTTATAGTTTCAGGCTTGATTCATGTGGTATTCAAACAAAGATTCTGAACTCTCCAGCATAACATCATCTGAATGTACCCTGGTTTGCCATCTATGCATATTCAATGTACCAAGTAATCCTGGTAATGATATGTAATGTCAGTGGAATGTAATTAGTCAATCTTGATGGTCCAACTGCTGTTCATTATGGATGTGTTCCAGAGAGAAAGTGTTTGTCTGCATGTTCTACTGGATTTTTGCATTGACCACGCATCAGATTTGAAACAAAACTAGGCAAATATGTTTTTCTCCTGTTTTTTTTTTTAATGTTAAGCATGTAAAGTAATGTGGCAAATTTGAGACAACAAATATAGGAAGGTGATTCTCACATGATATACGTAAGTGTTGCTTTATATATTTGTCCTTGAGATATATATGCTTGACATTTTGCACATTGAATGTTACATACCAACTGTGTGTAATAAATGTGGTGTTATAGCAACACATAAGTTTGGAGAGTTTTGTGACCAAAAAAAAAAAAAATAAATAAAAAAATACATGTATTAAGGAGTATTTAGCAGTAGCTCCAGATTTACTGCTGCATAATGCATCACATAGTCAACTGGCATGCTGCTAAGCCAAGCCTAGACCTAACCTCAACCCTTCACAAAACAGCTCATCTGCACCCCAAAGCCTTGGTTGAGCAAAAACTAAACACATATACCAAAGGCTTGTGTTTGTGGCCTACATACTGGGTCGTGCAAAGAGTTTGCATTTTGAAGCAACTAGCTCATTTTGCCTGGTGGATGCTTATTTGAAGTACATGTATGGCAGTATGTATTTCATGTAGTGCTATTGTGTGTGTATGTATCATATTGTACATTAGTGTAGTAGTGTATTGTACCTGGGTTTGTGCACAGGTCACATACAGATATATAGATATGAATAGGACAAAGAAATAGAAATAGAAAGGAAAATTATCAATGCAACAAGAACATATCTCATAGAGTGTGAGGTTATCTATTTTCTCGCAAATTTCACAAGGTTATCTATTTTTCCCTCAAATTTCATTCCCATTTTTATTGAATTCTTCTGAGTATTTTAGAAAGCAAGATGTGAAGCATTGTGAGCACGTAGTCTTTATTATGGAAAAACTGGTAGAATGATGATTCATTTGAAATTAGGTGTTTTTGGGGTGTTAAAACCAGCAGCTGTCAGAACAAGAAAATAAATGAATGACTTTGAAAAACAGTGCCAAAATTGGATTAAAGAAAAATTAATTATTCAAAAAGCTTTTTTGCAGAACTGGCCAGCGATGGTAATTTTTTTTCATCTTCTTCATTTTGCCATTTCTTACAGTTACTATTAAAAAGATATATTTCATTTGTGCATATCATTGATGATGATAATTGTTCGGATCAAATTTTGCTGTCAAAAGGTGATCTACAGTAATTCATCTCCAGTGAATGCATGCAGGTACAATATAGTCTGAATAGTACAATATAGTAATGTAGTCATATTCATGGGGATCAGTGTGATGATGTGTAAGCCTATATCCTTCATCCGCCTGACGGTCTTGCTCAGTGTCAGTTGTGAGTGTATGTAGTGTATGTATGCTATATGTATGTATGTATGCATATATATGTATGTGTGTAGGTATGTATAAATGTATGCATATATGTATAATATGTGTATATGTATGTATATATGTATGCTGTATGTGTGCTTTTGTATACAAATGTATGTGTGTATATGTGTGAATATGCAGACAGTTATGGTGCATTATTTATGTACACATGTTTGTGTCCTGCTATGAGTGGCATCATACAAATGCATTTTTGTTATTAGAAACTGTCCATAACTATCACTTTCTTATCTCACTTGCTCATCATCAAACCAATAGCCTGAAACTCATGTAAGTAATGCATCTGCATTGTGGCAGCTCTGTGAGTTGTCACTGCTATTTTGAGTTTATGTAGCACAAAAACGCTGAAAAAAGACAGAATTTGCACCAGTTTTGTTCAGAAATTCATATGACACTGCTAAGATGTATTAACTTTGTACATTGTTATAGCAAAACTCTTCCATGCAATCGTTTTGTTTGTTTGCTCAGTTGTTTTTGATTTTCCAGGGCATGTGATTTTTGTTGTTGGTTATGGTCAATTAAACCCTGCGTTTGCATTGCATTTTGTGTGTTTGTGCATCCATAAAATAGGAAAAATGAGACTATAGTTATTTTTTCTTTACTGCTGTTGCCAGCTTTGCTGAAATTATGCCAGTTTTGGTTGCTTCTATTATTTTGTCTTGCCTCTGCACTAGGAATACTGGATATCACAATCTTACCAGGTCATTTTGTTATTTACTGTTCATGTCCCCCACCCTTTCATGTCATCATGACAGACATCATTTCAACAGATTTGATATATAGACAGAGTAAGACAAAATCATTAAGCTGTGAGTCATTTTTATGACATTTGCCTTAAGTTACCAAGTAATACCAATATCAAGCTCATAAAAGAATGTATTTTAGGATGTAACGTCAGAACAAATCAAGTAGTCACCCAAAATGAACCAGGATCAAATGGGAAGAGAAAGTCTTTTGTCAAAATAAATCCTGCAAATACCCTTTATGCAGCAAGTTGCGGAATGTTCACCAAATTAAAACCATAATGAAGTGTGATAGCATACCTGCCAACTGTTCAGTTTTAATCTGAATATTCAGATTTTTCACTGAAAGAAAATGCATTAATTTCAGTGTGTTCTGATTTTTTGGAAGTTCTGTTAATACATGTAGTAAAGTATATGAAATTTATGAAAGTTCAGATTTTTAGATTATTTTTCTTTGTTCATATTTATAAAGTCTCAGGGTTGGCAGGTATGTGATAGACACATGGCATTGTACATTTAAATACAACTTGACAAATTTTGAGAGAGTTATAAGTGTTTTCAATCTTTAGGATAGCTTTCACTGCACTCTTAAATAGGTTATTTGAAAGGTACAGGTCATACAACTGATGTTATTTCTGGTGATCTTCATTATTCAGAAGGTTAGCTCAGTTCCATAACATACAAATGCCATATAACCAGGTGTTTGCTAGTCCACAAGGAAATGTGGTTTGTTAATCAGAACACTTGGGGTGTTATTCCCAGGGTAGTTGTCCAAATATTACATAAGGTTCGTTAATCTGAAGTTTCACTAGTCCGCAAAGGAAACGAGGTATATGTTATGCAGAAGGTTTGTTAATTTGAAAGTGAAATAAGGTTTGTTATTCTGCAGTTTCGATCGTCTGAAAATGAAATACGGTTTAGACTTACAGTGTGATCTTGACTCTGCTCTGTCTCACATTTCATTCTCTCATGGGATAAAGCTGGGCTGTGCTTTACTAACAGTGGTACTCTTCTCTCATGCTGTCACCCATAAACATTATGTACCTTGGTACTGAAGTTGTTTCATCCTTTTGCAAGAAAGAAATATACAAGATTTCATCAAAAATATTTCTCTTTACTCTTTCTTTTTCATTCTTTCTGATATCTTTCTTGGGCTTGTGTTTAGTGTACTTGTGAAGTCCCTATCAAAAAAAAAAAATGAATTCTCTTGCATTTCTGTGTGGTACAATTCCTTCTTGGGCAAACTAACTTACTTTTTTTTTTTTAAAGCAGAAAGATAGATATTATAGTGCCTCAGCAGAAGTTGCAAGCTTCCACTCAATAATAAGCACAAGATTGAGACTTCCTTTCATGAATGATTATCAATGTATACATTAAGTTGTAGTCACATGCAGATGGTAATTCTTCAAATAGATCAGCACAAGAAACTCTTTCAGAGTTAAATAGACAAAATACTTTCTATGCCAGTGGCAAATGATTTCCAAGTTTCCTTCACTTATCATGTCAGTCTGGTAGTAGTTCTAACTCTGTCATCAAATATGATATTGTAATGACGTCTTTTTAAATCACAAAGAAATGAATGCCTGTTGGTACTAAAGCATGAATTCATAATTCTAAACACAATCTTTGAGAGTGTTCATAGTTATGATACACTTGCCTTTGAACAAAGTGAATGCATGTCCAAAAAGTGCATATGTACATATACTATTTTGTTTATAAAAAATATCCATTATTCATTTTTACACAACATAAGTGTGCTACATCTCCCAAAGGATGTTTTGATCAATCACTTCTTCCTTCACTCACTAATTTAATTTGAACTCATCATGGTCCACAGCAATCCGGCCAGCAAATGCCAACAAGTCAGGACAAGAATGAGTTCCACGCCACTCTCATCAAATCTGCCCGTGGAGTCCCATCCCATAAGCTCATGTACTTTCACCGATACCTGATGGAGTACAATGATAAAGAAGGTGGAGCCCAGTTCCTCGACAAGGACCTGGTCTTCTATCTGGAGGCTCAGAGGTTTAAGGTACAAGTAATCGATCCCTGAGGTCCTGCTGTCCATTCTCTGTTTAATGTTAATGACTAGTGAACCATGTCTATTAATCAAATTTTGCGTGCCAGTTGTAGAAAACATACACAAATTTGATATCTGTTCAAATAATAAGGCAACATTTTTGTTGCACCCATTTATTTTTCATATGGTTTTGTTTTGTGTTCTGCACTTTTTTGTTGTTCTTGTAATTTTATTTTATTTTGTACCCGTAAGTGATACAACATCAATATTGTAATCAATTTACTAATATTAGTATTATTGTCATCATTACTATGTGCCCATTATATTGAGAGTGTAGATGTTTGCCATATGATATATATTTGCTCCAAGAGAGCTAGTATTAGCAAGTGATTTATAGAGTTCATTTTAGTGAGAATGTTATATACAGTATATTTATACAGTATGATATATTTAACAATATCATACCTACTCATTTGTCATGGTATTGCCTTTGGTGTTAACCGAATGCATGGTTTTGCAGTGCTGTTTTGTCTCATCTATTTCATTAAATTTGCTCTTATGTTTGACATTTCAAACTGTTCTTATCTTTCATTTCTCTTTTTGCATTGTGGATGTGTTTACTGAGTAAGTGATGATTTTGATCTGTGTTTGCATTTGTAGGAGGCATGCCACACCAACACCGACAACTTTCTCTTGAAACGAAAAGTGGAAGTGATTTTAGACTGTTTCATCGATTCACCACTCACTACATCAGGAGTGCTGGTGAGTGCAGGTGTTGAACTCATTAACAAATGCTGTGGAAAATGTACTCCTTTAGTGGTTATCATGATATGTTTATGTGTTCTTATGCCCTGTGATGAGAATTTTAGGCACTATCAAAAGTTTGTTTTCTGCTGAAAGTTCATGCTTTAGAAATGATACCTGGGCTGTTTCATCCTAAGTTCAATTCAACTAATCCAGGGACAATTTTGGGATCAGTCAGTTCTCAGAAGTTAGAAACTGTTTCACTATGAAAGCCATTTGAGAACAATATAATGCCCCTACCTTTCCGCGTTCCAGAATAATCTTGAATGACTGTGTATCTTTCCCCGAATACAGTAAATCTGATCTGAATTTGTCCCAACTTTGGGTTGATTGTTTGGCTTGATATACTAGTAGTTCCCATGTTAGTAAAACACAGCCCTGGTACGTAGATCCCACTCTACCCAAGGCTCCATCCATCTAAAGGTTCCATTTCTCTTGGTTCTCAGATTGATATCACCACAGAGCTGGGGAGCAGGATTCTGAAGAAGGCTGATGCCTACCTTAAGGATACGGGCAAGGATCCTCACAACCCAAACTTCTTTGACGACGCCCAGTACAGCGTGTTCAAAGAGATGCTCCCATACTGGGCAGCCTTCACAAAGCGCTACCACCAACCAGCTTATCACCAGGATGGACTACCATGTAAGTACAGAGTATTACAGACAAGGTGATTGGTGACTTTCAATACAGTGTAGTAAAGTCACCTTCGACAGGGTGTAGAATATGCTAGGACTGTTGATTTAAGATCAGTGGTTTGTCTTTAAATGTAAGCCCTGACATATTTACTGCAGAGTCTGTAGAAGAACAATATTGATATCTAGTACAATAGAAGAACCCAACAGCAATTGTAATTATATGTGGTGATGTTGTGAAATCATCACCATGCCAGAATAAAAGCTTTTTTCACATACGTAATATGTGTCATACATGCTATCTGACTATGAAGATGTGTGTTTGCTGAGAAAGCATCCTGAAATTATAACAGACCAAAATTCCAGTAAACTCAGGGAAAAACTTAGAAAGATACAACTATCTGTGTGCAGGTAAGTCATCCAATATTGCATTCATTGAGCACCAGAAGAGCCACCTTCATCATGTGACTGAAATAAACCTTGCCTTGATGCCCTTTTCTGGTTTGGATATGAAGTTTTTAAAATTCTACATTCTTCTAGAGGCATATTTTTTTTTTTCTGATTGTGTTCAACAGTTAAATTACTAGGATGTTCTGCTTTTGTTTGTCCTTCAAGACAAAGGAAGTTATTTCTGTCATACAAATTCAAGAAGGGTCACATGGCAATCCCCTTGTGTGTGCAACATGTGAAAAATTCTCTGTCAGCAATGTCATGGCAATGTTACCAAGATGACACTTTGAAAGCACTTTAAGACACCATGTAAAAGTGGTTCACTGACATTCAAACTTTCTGAATGTTTTTTGGTGCTTTTTAACCCGTTGAGGACGAGTCCCGAGTAGACTCGGGCAAGGGTCTATGGGAAATGCGTGCTGTAGCAAAATCAAACCGTCCTCAACGGGTTAATAGCTGTCCTCAAACTTCCCCTGGTCTGCTGATTTCATTTCACTAATTCCATGCAGGTGAATTATCCTAAAGGCATGACACTTTCAGAATTGAAAGATCAGACACTGACACTTCATGTAAACTGTCACCATGTTATCATAATGAAATCTGAGACATGTATAAAACTTATAAAACTACAAGATGCAGTGATTTTGAAAAAAAAAATGAAGAAGAAATTTGATTTGTGTTCAACAGAAGAAGTTTGATATCTGTACTACCTCCTTAATGTGATACTACATCTAGGTAAGTTTCAAAATTTAAAACTTTTTAATTTTAATGAGCATATTGCCAAGGTAATTTGACTTGACTCTGAAATGTGTAATCACCGACACTCTTGCCTGCATCTAAACTTGAAAACAGATATTACAGATAATTGCAATGATCAGACTTTAAATGGTGATGGATCTCATCAAGTGGTCAAAAGTTGCTTTGATTTAGCCGTGCTTTTGTATATTTCACAGTCATACTAGTGCTTTTTCCCCCTCTGTCATTGCAGCATCCAAGTATGAGCGCCTCTCTAAGCAAAGATTGAAGCTCTTCATGGATATGGGAGAACCACAGAGGGAGTTCAAGCTGCCAGCTGTCCATACCCCACCACAAAACCGCACTGGTGGGACTGGGATCACCTTCTCCATCAGTGATGGCCTGCAGTGGAAGGTAATGTTTGTTATGCAGCACATATATATTTATTACTCTTTTTTTTTCACACCATATCTACTGTTGTTATTGTTATTGTTTTATTAGTTTATGTTGTTGTTAGTGTGTGTATTGCAAGAAAGATAAACATATCACTTACACTGGACATTCACACTCAGCCAATACAGTGTAATACCTGAAGCCCTTTACCGCTAGCCTACAGGACTCAGCTGTTCTTCTGAGGGGACTTGGATTACTTCAGCTGCCCATTGCAACAACAAATATTTTTATTGCATCAGAGCTACATTTTAGGGGACTTCACATGTATGATGTGCTGTTTGAAAGCTGCATCATGTATCATTGCACACACTCATATTCTTGATGTCAGAAGATCACACCCAGATGTGAACATGTAGTCTCCAATTTAATTATCCGTGCTTTGTGAATTGTTGTTCAAGTTTATGTGCTTTGTAGTCCAGTATTAAAGCAATTGTCCTTTTTGTGTATTTTTATTCATCTGGCATTTTCCATGTAAAGAACATTATTCCAATTTTACAATATCTGCTTTGTGTGGGTTTTCCTTTTTTTCCCTTAACCATGCTGAAACAAGGAATGGGCCCAGGTTGAATTACTGCCGCAGTAGAGGTTAGCTGGTGATGATGTGTGTTACACCTTAGTGTGAACAGCACACACTCACGTCTGAACATGAAATGGTTTGCATTGCCAAGTAATGCAGAATTTGTTGTTTAGCACCCCAGTGCAACTTGTTCTTCATTTGCCAGAGAGAAAGAGAAGTAGAGCTTGCAGAATATTGCACTGACTGATGTTAGTGCCATCACTCTGGCTATTACTAGTACACATTGTAGTTCATCACCTCACACCCCCCAGCTAACCTTGCAATCATTGTGCACTCAACTCATCCACAGGTGCATTTTCACACCATTTTTTCTGCTGCATTTAGCTCAATGTTTGACTCTAAACTCGAGTGACTGTAATTTGATAGAAAGGACTGACAAACAAGAATGTCACGGACATAGGGACAGTGACATGCAGATATTATGTGGGTAGTAGTAAAGGAAAAATTTGTAAATGCAAAAGTAAGGCCAATTTACAGGGGAAGAGTGGAACTATGGAATTGGACTCTTGCAACAATAACAACACAAAAGAAGAAGAGAAATATAAACAGATACAATGTATAATAGTGATAAACTATCACAATGTTCTTCAGAGTAAATAAGTTATGATAGTGCAGATTGGTCAAACTGTATTCAACATGCACATAAAATGCTGATGAATACGACAACACTAGAAGAGGACTGCTAGTATTGATGTAATAACCAAGAAAGGCTAAAACGGAGTATATGTGCAGTATTGCAAGATCACAATTAAAGTATATTTCATGTCATGAGTTGAAAATCTTTAAAAAGGAATAGTAGATGTGAAGAATTATTCAGTGAACTGTTATGTGTCATAAGCAATACGCGGATGGATGAATGAACTGTATGAATTTGTTTTAAATCTTGCAAGAGTCGTTTTCACAGATCTGTATTTTTGTCATTCTCACTTCAAATTAACAACTTGATTCGATAACACATGCAACTGTAGTGATGTAACCTTGTGATTACAAACACAAGCCATGAGCAATAACACATACTGACTGTGTTCTAATCTTTGATAGAAAGATAAGTTGTTAGAATATATGACAATACAAATGCAAACAACAAATCAGGTGAACTTTTAGAAAATGGGCAGGAAACTTGTGATAATTTTGAAAAGTAGTGAATCTTGGAGTCAAAAGGGACCTGAGCTTTCGATCCTAGCAGAATCTTCGTCAGAGGCAAAATGACAAACAGGCAGGGAAAGCAATCACATATAAGGACTTCACACAACAAGAACAGTCAGGGACAGGCTAGGGACACAGAACAAAGAAAACAAAAGGAGAGGGTAGGGGGTCATGGGCAAGGAGCCTGACAGGTAAAGGGAGGGGGATTAGAGCAGGAGAGTGGACGGACAAAAGGCAGAGGAGGGTCAGTAATGATCCTGAGGACCATGGGGGCAACCATTGAAGGAAAAGGATGAATAGGGAGGCGACATCAAACAAGATGAGGAACAACAGAGGGATAAAGAAAGGAAAAGAGTGAAATAGCAACAGCAAGGGGAAGGGGGGGGGGGGGGGCTGAGCAAACAACGAGCCCTAATAAGGTGTACTAAGAGGAGGCAACAAAATGAAAGTGAGAGTCAACCAACAAATGCAAGTAATCAAACATATCAAAGTATATATATATATACACAATAAAGGTGATAATATTAACACTAATAATCATGATATTTGTAAATGAAATTAAAATAGTAATAATTAAAGCACATATGAAAAAGGGGGGGGGGGGACACAAAATCCAAGGCAGAGAAAAATGTATATGAACATGTATATGAACATATACATTTTTCTCTCCCTTGGATTTTTGCCCATGACCTCCTACCCTCTCCTTTTTGTTTTTTGTTTTTGTTCTGTTTCCCTAGCCTGTCCCTGACTGTTCTTGTAGTGTGAAGTCCTTATATGTGATTGCTCTCCCTGCCTGTTTGTCATTTTGCCTCTGACGAAGATTCTGCTAGGATCTAAAGCTCAGGCCCCTTTTGACTCCATTTAACTCCATTGGCTCGCCACTATTGGATAAGCAGTTTTCAGCAGCTTTTTTTGCTACAAGAAGTGAATCTTCTGACATTGCATCCTACATGTACCTAAGAAGATGAAAAAAAATATGATGTTACTGTTTTTATGCAAAATTAACTCTTCTGTCTTGAACAATGTGTAGAAACCATGCTTCCCCTTTTATCGTGATCAGAGTCATAGATACAACTATCCTCTTTGAAGAAAACAAAAAGATAAGTTTTAATGACATTTTCTGTACATAATAAAAAGAGTCCTTTGGTATTTAAAGTAATCCATTTTTGTGTGATAAAGACTGTCAGTTTTCACCTCAAACTCCTGTGACCTCTTGCATTCATTACACTGTATTCATTCACTTTGTTGTGGTGTTAAAGTCTCTATATTGATACTGAAATACATGTACACCTAGGCTGCTGTGTGTGCAGATATGATATTTTGAAATTACTACATCGATTTAGACTAAAACTCCACTAAATAAAAAAGTTAAATACACAAAAAGCATGACATGAGGGACCCTGCTGCTGCAAGAGGAGCTGTTTGCA
Source organism: Diadema antillarum (assembly GCF_040938485.1). Taxonomy (NCBI): domain Eukaryota; kingdom Metazoa; phylum Echinodermata; class Echinoidea; order Diadematoida; family Diadematidae; genus Diadema; species Diadema antillarum. The sequence goes on from NW_027271881.1 coordinate 1,288,254, forward strand.
TCCAGCAGATGTCTTGGGGGAGGTGTAATTGATACATTTCATATATTCCATTTTCTTGGTGTATTCCAAATGGGTAAACTCTGTATTCCATTTCCACTCTTATCCCTTTCAAGGTTCCCAAATTAGAATTATAAATGGAAGTGCATTGTGGTTGACAAGAAATATATTGTTGGAGCTGCAGATCCAATACGATCATTGTTGTATTTGATGTTACTATTTCAATTTATAATGCTGTGTGTGATGTGAAATTTTGCCTCTCATATACAGACAATCTTAACAATCAACTGACATTGTCTAACAGATTTTCTTACAGATATTCTTTGCATAGTATGAGACAGTCATTTCTCATAGAATCTAACTTCATTTGACATTCCAGAGTGCATTTTTGTGTGTCTGCATTTAATCATTGATATTGTTTGCGCTGTGAAGAAAGTCAGCAGTGTTGTCTTTGCAATAACATGACACTTTTTATTGACACAGAGCATTGATATTTTATGTTGGATATTTTGCTCTATAACAAACAGATTAGTGAGTATCACTGAACTGGTACAACAGTAGGAAAAAGTCTGTAATCTCTGTCTTTCTGTTTTTTCTCTGCACAAACATGTAAATACACATGCACACACACCCACACATGTATACATCTACAAACATACTCTTCACCCCGTCCTTACATCTCCCTCCATACCTCAAAAACAAACAAACAAACAAACAAACTCTGGAATCCAAATGTTATTAGGTATTTGAGGCCAATGAGACAACAGACTTTAGTGATGTGGAGACAGCACCGGCGGTGCCACGAAGTGGGCGGACCAGTACCAGAGAGTCCACCAGTACTCCAGGAACGCTGCAGCCACAGTCTCGGCAGAGGAACACCATCTCAACCCGGGGCAGTGGGGGATCTACCCTGGAGTCCTCCTCCACTCCTTCCAGACCCAACAGAGTAAGCCTGCCGCCCCGGCTGGCAGTGGTTGTCCAAGACTGACCAAATCTTAAACCACATAGCACTCACATCATTCTATTGTACAGAATCTGTGTACATGTAAAATCATAGAGCTATTAAAAATTGAGCAATCGTCAATGCCTCCCTTTTAAGTAACCCCCATCACATTTCATCTGTTTGTTTTGATATTTTATTCTGTTTTCAGATGAACTCACAGTGTTGTAAAGATACTGTATAAGATATACATGTATTTCAAAACTTTCATGAATATGTTGTGTGATATGGTATGCTAAAGACATGTTCATAACATTGAGTAGGGCAGACCTATGGTATTCATTCTATATGCGTCATAAGTGTTGAAATACAGTGAAAGAAATTAAGCTATGTTAGTGCAATTACACAAGTCATTTTCTAAAAGAGTACATAAGGTTTTTCAAGGGCTCTTATTGCCAAGGAGATTTGAAAGTACTGATACCACTACCAGTTAGCACAGATTATTTCAGGATACTGTGTACAGCTACAAATGGTAATGAATATCTGTATATTTATGTCATAGTTCATACATTGGTTCCCTGTCTGTTATAGATGGGGAAAAATATGTTGAATAATATTACAACTAAACTGTTTCACAGTGATGTCCATGCTTTATACAAGTATCCAGATTGAGAATATGACTTCCAAAGTGTACCCAAACATATGCAGATTCCAAAGATCTTGAATATATCTTAAGTTGATGAGGCTAATTCCATACCTATCAACTGTGCATATTTAAAAGGAATATTCCTTCTCTTTTCTCTCTCTCTCTCTCTCTCTGGAAAGAATTAAGAAGCTTTATGCACTCTTGTAATCCTATTTTGTGAGCAGCTGCTGATATTGATGTATTGGAGATGGGTGAAATTTCTATTTTTGTAATATTTACCCAAATTTATTCCTATTCATTGAATGTAGGGGGTTGGCAGGGATGCAATCATAATCCTACATATCTTTGGACTGGTTTCTGGCCATGCCAGCACAATTTTGACCTATACACTATTACAGAGTCTGTGAGAGATGGGCAGCAGCCTTTATCTCACACTACTGACAATTAATGTCTTCTTCAACAACAATAGTTGGCACAAAGACTAGCTGAAAATCTTGAGATAACACTCATCTGTTAATATGATGGTATGACGTAAGTTTGTTCAACTGGAATGAATAAGGCCCTATTTTCTGACCGAATAGGTACATGACGGAGCCCTTTGTGCCTTTCATAGTTGTGCCTATGTCCTCTTTTTGTAGCAATATTTCTACTTGTTATACTTGCTTTGGAATACATTACCATTTATATAGATATGTAAAATGACGGTCTCCAAAGTGGGCCTCATATCAGAAGGAATATCAGCTTTGAAGGGGATGTTAAACAGTGGTGGGAAAGGGTTATGACTTGTGTTATGATGTTATGGAGCCATATGAACAAATGTGTGCAAACACTTAGGCACTTAAATGCACTGATTTTGTATTTTTGTGTGTCAGGCAGTTAGTGATTTTAAGATGTTAAGTGAGTTCACAAGTCAGCTTCTCTGGAGACGTATCAAACAATATTAAACTCAATCAAGGGATTCCAATTTTCACATTGAGAAATGTGTATCTATGCAAGACATTCCAATGTTCAGAAGATTCCAGTCAGATTTGTAAAGATTTGATGAAGTGCAGTTGTTAGTCGTGAAGTCAGCCAAAGAGATTCAATATCCTTCCACTAAAGTTTATTGTCATGCATTAATCATGAACCCTTCAACTGTATACATTGAAGTATTTTTAGAGTTTTTTTTAGAGCTCCTGGGTAAAATCTTTTGGTAAAATCTTAAAGAATTGTGTGTTGCATATAGTGAATGAGAACCTTCCGTCCAGCAAGCATTTTTTTTCTTTATATCAGAGTATATTGTGCCTATCTAGCTTTAGAAATTAATGAAGTATTCTCACCTACAGATTAATGAAATATGGAGGGCTCACTAAGCTGTATGCCACCACATCTTTAAATATGCAATGAAAACTGTGTATTATCATATATTTTTATACTTCAGTACATCCATACACTTAAGAAATGGCCTCACTGAATATTGGTGGTCTCTATTTTTATTCTTATTGCTAGCTGTATAGGAGTAGCAGTAAGGTTTGCAATCAACCGTTCTTCAGCCTTAGCAATTTTTAGATTTGAGTAGAAAGAATTTTACCTTTCAAGAATTGTGCTTTTGTAACTCACCACTTGTCTTTTCATCCAACTTGTCAGTGATAATTTATGTGCACTTTTGATAGGCACAATTTAGTATTTATATATCTAAATTTGGTGTGATGATAGAATTCATCTTTATGAATATATTTTCTATGATAATGTTTAAAGCTGACGACAGGTGTATGAAGATACTTGACAAATGTAGATGGGTATTGGTAATGAGTGTTTTGACCTTGTTATTACCACACAGAAGATTCATATCATGTAAATTAAGTATCTGTCTGTCATGAAGCTGTGGTTGAAGATAGAGATATCCATCTTTCACCAGCTGAAAGATGTAAGGACAATCTAACATATAAATGTCAAGAAGAATTGTCTTAATCAGTGCTGTGGGGCAGTTTGGATGTCACATCTGGAATCATGTGATAACTATTATTCTGCACTACAAACCCCAGAAATCAATGCACACAATTTCCTCTCTCTTCCGTCCTTCAAGTACATTTGTATATAAAATTCATCAATTTGTGTCATGTATGTATGTTTTCCAAAACCATTAATGAATTAGTATTTTTGAATGACTTCGGTTGATGTCTGCAGGGCTTTTCTCCCAGTGACATTGATGTGAATAACTTTGCACTCAGAGTAAATGTAATAGTACATATTGTAACATATAGTACTCTTCAAAGAAGATATTCAGAATTGTGCGTGGAAGATATTTGTTTTATTAGCAGACATTTGTATTGCTAATCAAAGGATTCAATGTTGATATTTGCATTTATTTGTAGTATTGCGTAGGAAAGGGGACTATGTGTATTCTGTCTATTCCTCAGATTTGGTAGAAGAGTGATGTAGATATCAAACTGACAAGGAACTGATCAGACACAGGCATGAATGAATTATGCTGCACATGAAAGCAAGTATTGAGTATTTCTTTGGCCTTTCCTCTAAAACTACCAGTATGTTGTTTTTTACTGCTTGTTTGATTTTATGTTGATTCTGCCCTTTCCATTGTTTGTTTTTGGTGTGTATGTGTTATTGTTAATGTTTTATTGTATATGATTATTCTTTCGTGTATAATATTGTTCAACATGGGTATCATCTACGACATCTCTGAGAGGCGGACTGCAAAAATTGATGAAAAGAAAGAAAAATAATAACTATGCATGCATTTCACAAGTTACAGAATATCTGCATTCAATTGTGCGCACATTCATGGAAAATATAATGTCAGTGTATGAGCTCTGGTACTTTTTCCTGTGATCTTTCATTAGAGTGCCATGTGTCATCTTGGAAACATCTAGTCCAGGACATGCACAAAATTAAAGAAGGGAAATCTCTGAAGGATATGTTTCATTAATCTGCAGTGAGTCTTAATTGCAAAATTACTGTTGGGACCCTGAATTCCCTTTCTGCTTGAATACGTCCAATAAGTAGAATTTTCATCATATTTGTATGATACCCAAAGGATAATGGAGGCATTATGCTTCTGGTTGCCAGTCTTTCTGATGGTCTCAGCACAACCCAGATCTTTTTCAAACAATATGAGAGAAAGAAAGAAAGAAAGGAAAGAAACAAAGAGGTCACTGAACTTTGGCTGCATATCAGTTTCCAGCCATATAATTGCAGTGAAATGTGTCCAGTGGTAACATGATTTAGAAGGTTTCATAGACAGATGCATATAGACAGTTATTAGCATGAAATGATTGGAAGGGAATGTCAAGCTCAAAAGTAATTTGGCAATGGCTAAAAAGGTTCTTTTCTTGCCAAACTTGGTAGAAAAAGTCAGTGGAAATGTCAGTGGTCAGTGTGGATAGACATAACATTGAGAAATGCGCATGTATATCCTTTGTGTCAAAAGGGGTTAAAGACCAGTATTCATGGTCAGTGGTCAAGAAGAATAAACATCATCAAAATGTGAGAGAAGGGCTGCATATATAGCAGAATGTAGTGATTGCTATGCAGCGATTGTCAACTGCAGTTAGATATTCTACTTCACAATATTCTTACACATAATAACCTATAACACAATGAAGCCAAAGATGGCTTGAATAGCATAATCACTTGTAACTATGCTATATCTGTGATAAAGATTACCAATATGAATTCTTTTCAGGAATAAAATCAAATGCCAATGACCTTGGATGATTTATACCAAAGTGCTATTGTCAACCTGTGTTAAAAAAAGAAGGGTAAAATATCTAATGAAAAATGTGTGGTATTGGTAACAAAACTTTAGACAAGTCTTAAGTTTTATAGCTTACAAACTGTCATTAATACAGTGTATTCCAAGAAAAGGTGCAGTCAGGGGAAAAGGCCTTTTTTAAAAAGAGTATTGTGTAGTGATTATAGTTTATTGTTGGACTGTACTTGTTGCTTCTTGTTGATGTCATCTGTGATGTGAACCCATAGTGTCATATACCTGAAGGTTGATGTCAAACTGAAGTGGGGCTGTCACAGTCTTCTGTCATAGCTTGTGTTGGAACCAGGTGCAAACATCGATAGCAACAATAGTGTTCACAAATATTCGAGCCAGGTGGGTTGTTTAGAACCAGTATCCATGGCGATAATAGGCTATGACATCACACTTTGGTACTCTATAGCAAGTGGCTTTTGCCATATTACCAGTGAAGACTGAGGGTAATTCTTTCTCACTCTTTTTCATTGTATGTTTTGCTGTCTATCACAATCTCTCTCCTCTGTGCAGAAACTGCACATATTTTTTTTTTCCTCAGTCTTTTTGGTTGTTGCTTCAACATTATGCTGTGCCATTCTGTGCCGGTATCAGAGATCATGCGCCAACGTAATAACCTGTCGACAAACTGCCTGTTTTGATTAAAAAACATGGACCAGTTCATATAATATCACTGGCAGCGTTCAAATGTGTTGTATTGTAGTTTTGTGTGGCAAGTAACAACAGCATGTGAGTGCGGGTGTGTGTGAGTTCATGCAAAACATTGCTCTGTATCATTATTTACATGTGTTACAACTACTGGTACACTTTATTCACTAAAACAAATGATGTATGCTCTGCAATGCGGAATTCTACACTATATTATGGACTCAAAATGGAATGCAACTTCGTTTTACAGATACCAATGACTCTAGTCAAGTAAAACTGCCCATGGTCTACTTTAATATGCATTCTTTGTGCACATAATGTATATAGCAACTTAGTGCATAGTCACTATTTCATTGGTAATAGTCACTACCTCATTTCTGTGGTTTGGTGCTGTACTTTTGGTAATGTTTCCAAAATTTTAAACTCAACTTACAGACTCTGTTTGTGACAGTAACATTACCCATATTTTTCAATAGACACCAAAACCCATGAAAAAATGAAAAATCTCCCCCCCCCCCCCCCCCCCCGTTCCCTCAAATAGCTTGTATTTCTGCATTATCTTCGTCTTTTTTAACACAGATATGTTACGTGTGTGTGTGTTTTCCTGTGTCTCTTGTGAGAGGTTGGGTTTTCCTCTTGTGAATGGATGTTTCAGGCAAACATACACATTAATTTACACAAACATATCACACACTAATTCACACACTGCATGCAATGTAGAACTGAACCTCATTCTCAATGGTCAGTCATTCTCCAGGTAATGTCTTGTTTCTATTGAAATTAGAAGGCTATCAATACTTAAAGGTCCTATTTACCTTTGGGAGCAGTGATTTTAAAAATGTTCAAGATATCACTTTTGATGCATATGTGTAGGTCAGTTGTATCTCAAAACCTACTACCATACAAAATTTCTGCATTAAAGCCTAAAATATAAGGAGATATCACAATTTTTCTCATTAAACCGTAACTTTAGACGGTTTAGTCTGGAAACATTTTTATTACAACTATTGTTCACATTTTGTATATTTAACAATACTTAACATCGATAATACTGGTTCAAATTTTTACATTGGTCATTTCTATCCCTAACTTATAATTTAATTATAATATAATTTATAACTATCTTGAAGCATCAATGCTGGGTTTTTGTTTCATCTGCAAATGGTAAATTATGCCTTTAAGAATGTTGTCTTGCATAAAGAATTTCATGAGAAACATAAGAAAATAAAATGGGGACATTTCTTTGATTTATGCAATTCATCAACCCACAAGTTAACTTACGATTTACTGTACATGTTCATCCCAGTGTGGAACTTCATACAACTACATTCAGATACAAACAGAAGTATGTTTGTTTTTTTAAATAACAGATTTCTCAGACTGCCCTAAAAAGCAAACAAAAATTTTTTTTCATGCTCTCCTTATCTTTTTTTTTCATACAAAGTGTTTAAAAGTTGATGTAAATTAACTCGCAGTAATGGAATATATGTGTATGTTTTGTGTCATACTGTTACAAATGTCCTTTGGTTATTGAGCAACACATATATGGGACTATGGGGCAGGCAAGGTAATGTAAAATAGACCGACGTGCACTCTTTGCCTTTAATATCTAAACTTTGCACCATTGCAATTTGTATGATGGGAACCATATGGACTTACATGAGAGGAATACAGAGTCGGGACTGAAAATACATTGTACATACATCATGGCACTTAACAAGAATAGATGAATGAATACTGTGCATACAGCAGTTCCTCTTCATACCACTCTGATCTGAACTTTTCTAATCAAATGAGTTCAACTGCAAGCACCATCTTAAAGGGATGGTATAGTCTTGGTTGAGATGGAGGAGTAAGATTTTAACTTTTTATCAGATAACTAAAAACCACTTGTGAAATATTAAATAGCATACAATTTTAAGGGGAATTCAACATTTATTTGGTGAAAATGAATTTTGAGATGGCTGAGATATCCAAAAACAAAGCAAAATAAAGTGATCCCAGTAAAAGTTGGGTCCCATCTTTTATTGTTGATCTCTTCATTTCTGGATATCTAAGCCATTACAAAACCAATTTTCATCAAATAACCTTTGATATCATTTTAGAATTATATGCTCCTTGATATTTCATATAAGTGGTTCCTAACTATCTTGCAGAAAGTTAAAACCTGAATCCCCATCTCAACCAAAACTATACCATTCCTTTAATCAACCTGTCATCAGCATTTAGAGACAAATAACGGCAGGTATACAACATTGCTGGTCTGAGATCATGCTGTTTTTAATAATGGATGGATAGACAGCGATGTCATCTCATACAAGTTACAAAAACTTTGACTGAGCCTGGCTCCCACTTCTTTGGTGGTCCCAACAAACAAAATGCCACTGGAATCTAAGCATGATATACACTAGTAGCCCTCTCTACACTGACAAACTTGCTTGTATATAATCAAACTCTGAGCATACCATCAATATATCATGTCTGTTACTTCCTTTCTCCCCATCCCACCACAACATCAGCTTTCCAAACGCCACACAAAGCTGTGCTGAACACTCATATTCTATAAAAATGTACAAATAATGGAAACCTTGTGTAAGTTGACATACATAGACTTACATGTTGTTGACTTACACATTTACACAGAGTTGACAAAATCTCCAGTCTGAGTCAGCTTTAGTTGTTGATGAGCACATGTACCACTGTATCATGATGATATGCCACTGACTGCTGATGTTGTGAACACTTACACAATCTTTTGAACTTCTTCCCCTATGGATCAAAGTGAAAGACAGGTTCAGCCACAAGTCTTATAAGTAAATTAATGTATTAATACGAGCCTACATATATTGTCAGCTACTTTGACACCTTTTCCTAACATCCCAATCTGAACATCCAATCAAATCACTTCAATTGGGAACTTTCTCCTGATCAAGAGAGCTGCTCCTTACAAACCAATATTATCACTGTAGCTGGTACTGATAGAGATGAAGAATAGGATGAATTTCAGGGAAATTTTCCCCTACATTTCAGTTTGAAAGCAGGCTTTGGAGCAGTTAGTAACAGCTAGACTATCCAATGCAAGTCAAGGAACATGAGACATAAGTAAACACACACACAAACACACACACACTCCCTAACACACACACACACAAATATGCACTTGACACGATCACACACATTCTGACAGGATGAGTGTAATTGCATTCAACTCGTTGATTTGTGGGCTTTGAATGAAATTGACACCTGGCAAATTACACAATCCTAGCACTACAGCAATATTCTTTCTGGGAAAAAAAAAAGACAGACCTATACAAAGGAGGGACCTTTCACATGAACTGTTACATATTGACTTTATAAGAATAATTTTCTGTGCATAAATGAGTACAAATCCATCCACAAAAACTACATACATAACCTTATCATCCCCACGAACCGGTTCACAAGATATTGCTTGGTACAAAGTAGCTTCATTAGGCTTGCCTGGAATGAATTTCTTTGACGGTACGAAATATCAGCTTACTCGACTCAGATAATTGAGCATTCATTTGGGAGAACCCTTCTATTGCAAGGCATTATGTAATAGAAATCTAATTTAGCACTTCATTCATTTTAAAGTGCAAAACTCATTGGTGCAAACATAACAGCCTTCCAGGCATACTTGACATGATTCAGGAAAAGTGTACAATTTATGAGTAAATAGCCTTCACTACACTTCTCTAGAAAGCAAAATAAGCTGAACAGTTTTACAACTTCACACTGCTAAACCTCAGAACTGGAAAAGAACTGTCATGATGTTGAATGACAATTCCAGATTGATTTGCATTTATTGTGAAGGACAAGTCCATTAATATGGCCTCTGGTAGGAAAACTTGGTATCTGACTTGTCAAAAAGCAAATACCCCCCCCCCCTAAAAAAACCCACCAAAACCACCCTTCTGACTGGTTTTATGAAGCATCTTTTTGGGATATCCTCCTGACTCTGATTATGCTCAGCCTGTCTGACCAGAACTTATATTGACAGAAATATGGTAACAGCCATGAAAAAGCTGTTCAGCACCCATTAAATTTTTTTTTCTTCCTCACGCCAGTCTTCATGGATAGAGTCACCAGGACAAGTGATGAAGTGGGCTGCACAAATATCATACTGGCATCCATCATTTATCATAGCCCTTGATTTCTGTTGCTGTGCCTCGATGCAATCTCTTAATTGGAGACCTCGTCCGAAGAGGGACTCCTACAATGTCTCTTGTCCTCTGGTACAGGGTTTTCAGCAGTAGGACTCTCCTTTGGAACAGAGGAAGATAAATACTGCGGGGATACAGCCGCACCTGTCTAATGGTGGTGTCCCATGGCGAGAAAGAGTGGTGCCAGGCAGCCGCACACCAGCGCCCCGAGCTCAGTCCACGTAAAGCCCTGTCTGACCTCCGTCCCACCCTCTGGGTCGGCTGGTGAAGGTGGCTGTTTCTGGCTGGAGGCTATCTCGGGAAGAACGTGCACTGTGGCCACATAAAGGAAGGTGCCCGCCGAAAAGAGCATAGACAATCCTGTGGCATTGACAGACAGCAGAGCCTGTTTGCTTGCCTGAAAAAACAAAACAAGAGAATTCCAGACAGTACTTTCTTGAAAGCTGAACTTATTCTGGTATTTCATTTTCTTGCTTTTTTACTTACGAACAATTTTTAATGCGGCAATAGCGTTCTGTCTCAAATGATGTCATTTTATTAGCCTTTCTAAATCCATTCCTGCTATTGGATTGAAAATGTATCATAATATAATGATTTTACAACCTAAATCTAGGTATATTTTGCTGTTGCAGTAGGTTTATATTTAGATGATTTGCGGAAATCTATAACAAGTAACGACAACATCAGTACTCAGTAAAGTGTGTTTGTCAAAAAGTATTGACTTTCAATGACAATGACTGATAAGTGGCAACAGCGTAACCCATCCAGTTCGGGGGGGGGGGGGGGGGGGGGGATTTTGTTGCAGAAATTATCATCTTGACATCATTAAATTTGCAACTCTAAATTTCGCCACAAATCTTACACTAGAGAAAGATATAACTGGTTAAAATCCATTCATCTGCACAAAATCGAAAAGAAATTGACGAAAATCATTTGGAGAAGACAGAATTTAAATCTTCAAAATGAGGTGCCAATCTTAGAATAAATTATTAATTTTGCTGTCTTCAAGACGCTTTTGAAAATTCTGCAACAAAAACAATTAATTTATTTATGAGCAAAAAAGGACTCAAATGTTGGACAGTTTGCTGTGTTTTGTTGTTGTTGTTTTATACTTAATTCTACCTTACAATTCATTACAGGTCCTGTTTACCTTTAGGAGCAGTGATTTACAAAATGTTCAAGATATTACACTCGACGCATACATTTGTATGTGCAGGTCTGTTTTATCACAAAACATCCTACCACATAAAAATTTCACAATAAACTTAAATTATAAAGAGATATCAGTATTTTTCTCCATAAACCATAATTGTAGACGGTTTAGTCTGCAAACATCTTTATTATAACTATTGTTCATATTTTGTGTATTTAAATATACTTAACATCAATTACACGGATTCAAATTTTTACATTGGTTGTTTCTATCCCCAACTCACATTTTAGAACTGTTTTAAAGCACTAATGCTCGGTTTTTGTTTCATCTGCAAATGGTAAATTATGCCTTTAACAATGAGTAAATGTTATTATATAGAATTACAGCACCACACCACAAAAGTGTCCAAAAAAGAAGAAGAAGAAAAAAAAAAACTTTAGTGGTTTCTGGGAATTAATGGGTTAAAAAGGAAGAGCACTCACATGACTAAGACTGTAGTAAGTAAATAACGCCATTACTGGAGCCGCAAATGAAAATACAAGAAGATGCTTTCGTATCCTGTTCCTCTCGTAGTTTTCATGCATGAGAAAGGTCACCAGACCAAATGCTGCTGGGGCCTGGAGAGTGAAAAAAAAAAAAAATTCAAAGATGAGGTACACAAATCGTGATATGATCCAGAATAACTTCTGCTCAAGCTTAAACAATCCTGCTTCTTTTCTGGACTCGAACCTGACACGCGTACAGTGAACTCCCTCTACTAGCATCCATTGGCTACTTGCAATGGTACCCACAGACTCGCTCCACATCAATCTCTTACAGAGTGGATCTGGTATTTATGCATGTGAACTTGGTTGTTGTTGTTTTTTCTAGCAATCTGTTCATACAAACATTGTAGCTGCTGGTTAATTGCTACTGTCTATAAATATGCCTGCAGTAACAAACATGTTTACATACTTGTGATTAATCATGCTAAATGAGGCACAACACTGCTCCCTGAACCTATACGAGCAGATATCTATCATGATAACATTAAAATATAGGCATGCTTGCACTGTGTACATGTGTTTCTCTCTCTTTTATTATATGTATATGTACATAAATTCATTAATCTATGCAAGTACACTATATGCACATATGGGATAGATGGATGGATGGACAGACCACACACCCATATGCACTCTTCCCCCTCTAGGGCAGACCCATTACAAAAACAACATAAAATAAAACAATTTATAAAATGCAAATTATGGTCAGTCATGTGGATTAGAAATATGGAAAACTCTACATCTAAAATTAACTGCTGCAATCTGTGGCCAATTTAAAAAAATGATTCTACAAACTTCTTTGCCATTTCCCTTTCTTGCCTCTTAGTTTAATATGGCACTCCTGAGTATAGAGCGTGCAGATCTCACCTTGTGCAACATTATGGCAACAAATACAATCATCTGCACATCTGCCCGAGATCCTATAGCAGCTGCTCCCATAGCTACACCGTCGGCTGCAAATTAAGATGGAGAATATGATTGTCAGCAAGAAGGCTGAGAATATTCTGCACGGTCCAAGAAGTACAAGTGTTTACCCTCCACTTCACAGAATTTGAAAGGTGAAACGTGGCACTGTAAAGTTTAAGTACGGGGTGCAAACATACATGCTGTATATGCAAAGGGAGGAAGTCCTAGTTTGGACTTGCACTGAAGAATTTGTCCATCTTTTAATAGCTATCATTTGTACAGTTAAAAGCATAACAGATCCTTTAAAGCATTCATCTACACCACATAAAATTCTTTTCCAATGTAGAATTCAAGTGAACTATGAATAGACATTCTCAACAATGTCTAATTTCATATCAACAAGACTAGATTTCTGAGAAAGTCATTGACCAACTTTAAGAAAGCATATACAGTCTGTATCCTATTCAAAGGGAAATTACTATGAGGCAGTGTAGCAATGAAATATTGCAGTTTTTTCCTCAACCTTCACTAATTGCTTATTAAGGAGTTACCAAAATAAATGTGGAAGATGGTTTTGTGACAGCAGAGATATAGAGTATACCACTAATTGCAAAGGAAGTGCAATGGGAAAAAAAAAACATATCAAACCTTCTGACATCACACACTGATTGTACACCCACACAGCATATCTATAATTCACTCTACAATTCAACATGATTCACATTTGTTTTTTATCAACATTAAACATTCCTTTTCACTGCCAATTCAGTAAAGGCACGATGTGTCATTTGGAAGTAAACTATAAAAAATACCCTCAGTAGGGAGATGAAAATACATTTTGCTTTAAAGTTTTGCAAAGTTTCTTGCATAAATAGGTTCTTCACAATACAACTCCTGGGAATTGTTTGGGGTTCTTATGGCCATATCTATTAGAATTTGTTATTTCCAAATACTGTGTATGTGACTGAAGTCAAATGAATTGATGCCATTATGGTAGTAATATTTAGTATGTAATGTTATGCTGATGTAATAATATAGATTCTTCTCACCTGCTGCATGGACAACCAAACCAAGTGTAGCAGTGATACGATTTCTTCCTGTTCTGTGTGAAACATCAAGTTCCCCTGTGCACAAAGCAGTGAGAAATTGAACATGCTGCTATGTATCATCAAACACTTTAAAATCACCACACAAAATGTAGAATGTTTCCTGTTTCAATGATTGAAATAAGAATAAAATGACAATAAAATGACGAAAAATCATAGAAAAAAAAAACCTTGTCTCTTGTAGACCCTAAAATTCAGTATATTTACATGATAGGCCTTGAAGAACTCTAGCATTAATGACAGCATTGTATTTCTTCTTTTTTTTTTGGGGGGGGGGGAGGGGACAAAGTGAAAGTTTCATCAACAGCAGACAACAGTAAGAAAGTAAATGGAGTCTTCTGATCAACACTTTCATGGCACAGTGATCATGGTCACAATCACAGATGTATGCAAATTGGATATAAATAATACCAAGTCCTGATGCTATTACCAAAGTCTCCCACTGTCTGGCACATAATATTATACCTTTATTCAATTGTCTTTTATTGAATTTATTCAAAAGGAGAAAATTATACAATTTGTTAATTATAGTACAGTTGTAACAACCAAGCAATAATGACTTTTAAAAAGCAGTGTTATAATTGCTAAACTAATGACCAACAAATGAATTTATATCTTTAGGTTCAAGTCATGTGATATAATGACATCACTTCATTTAATATGGATAAATGCATTTAACAACATGTTACTTTGTCAAATTCTACTTTCTCATTTCGTGTCCAACTTTCATCAAACCTTTTTTTTGTTCTATTTGACCTTATCTGCTTTACTAAATGTGACTACAGAGTGGAGTTTCCCTTTAAGGACAACATAGTAGGAAGCCAGACAGGTATTATACAACATGTAGACCAGTAGGAAGGTACAGTATATCATATGACCCTTGTCATGCAGTAAAATTTCACTTGAGATTATGAACTCAATCCGTGAGTTTTTACCGGTTATCTGTGTGTGGGAGTGACCATGGGCTCCGCCGATCTGATCGACCAGGAGCATGAAGACAAATCCAAAGACGAGGGCCACGCCGATGAGGGAGTGGAGCTCCTCCGCAGGGGAGTGGCTGTGGTCATGCTCAGGATGCTCTGCAGCCTCATTCTGGTTCACCTCAGGTTTCGCTGGGTTGTTCTCTGGTCCTATCACAGCCCGGGGGTCTATTTCATGACAGTGTGGGCCTGGAAATGCAGACATGTAAATAAGACTTGAATATCTAAGATTAACCTTTGCATGAAGATAGAAAAAAAAATTCTTGCAGTTACGGACAAAAATCATCTCCTTACCTCAGTGACATTTCAGTAACTATGCATGAAGTGTCAGCCAAAAGACAAAAAAAAAAAAGCTCATCTCATTAGTGCTAAATACAAAAATTACAGATGATCATGAAACTGCTAACAAAACGTCCTGAAGTCACATTCATCAACATTTGTTCAATTTTCTTACAGTACAATTTCACTGTAATAAAATCAGTCTGTGAGTTACCAGTAATGTACCTATGGGAGAAGCCCCCTCCCTCCCATCCCCCCCCCCAACACATACACTTTGGGCTCTTTACAAATAATAAAAAAACATTAAAAGGGGAAACTCAAACACCAGCACTACCCATGAGCCCCTCCCACACTAAAAACCATTCCATAGTCTCTGATGTACTTGTATAAGTTGTAATAATCCAAGTTTGAAAACTCCATAAATTTGGGATAACCCTTTTACAGCACCCGACTAGTCTTACACTATATCAAAATACACCTTGTATTTTTAAAGTGCATTTTCTATTTTTAGGATGGAGGGACGGCGACAGAATACCTGCTTCTTCAAACAGTGAGTGAATTCCTTCAGGGATGATGACAGCTAGTGAAGTGCCTACCAGTAGGCCTGCACCGAGGACAGTAATAAGCCGCGTCTTGCTCTGTGGGATGATGAATCGTTTTCAACAACAGAGATATCAAAATGGTTTTTACAGAGAGTGCAGTAATAGATATGTTTACTACCAACCACTCTCAGTCTGTAGATCACACGTTCAATCAGTATTAATGGTATTTCAATCACCAAGTTAAAAAAAAAAAAAAAAAACACCCTTGAATTTGAACCTGTCAACTACAGGTACTTCTAAGCAGCAATACTATAGACCTCCAGCATGTTCATTGAAGTGGTAAGATGAAGTTAGACAAAATGTCCACATCCTCACAATTCTTTTCTTTCTTGGTCTTACCTTAGCCTCTGGGGAGGCATTTTATATAAATGAAAAGAATTTGTTTTACTGAGAGTGTAATTATATGTTTCTTTCACTGATATTATACTCTCCGCACGGTAAGGAAGTTTGCTCTCTTGAGCTGAAATAATAAACAGCAAGTGAAAATCAAGGAAATAGAATCTAGTCTTGAATACATGAATTTGTGTATCTGACCAAAAAAATTAACAAATATTTATATATCCTTTCCACAGTGTACACTCTTTCATCAAATTGTGACCATCGTATCAATCGACATTGTTGATTATCAAGGCTGAAATCAAAACTTCAATATTATTTATAAAATAGTCAGTGTGGCTCAAAATCCCATGAGTGATTTGATAGGATAACGTTAACACGTTACAATTTTTACTCAGTTTAGTCATGTGGAAGCACTGGCACTGGCATGTCCACTTGCATACGGTACTATCACCTACTATTATAGTTCTGTCTTTCTTGCTACTTCGTACTTGTCCTTACTTTAGGTTCACGCGTACATAGGGGGAGTTAAATTAAAGGCATAGACTAGTCAAAATTGATTGATAAGTCATTATTAAGGGCATACTCGTGAAATAGGCCCCACCACTGCGTATCCGTACAAATACTACGGCGGCTCGCCTGTTTATACTCGTGAATTCAGCCCCACCGTGTGGCGTTCATCGGTAGACAAGCACGGCGGTGGGGCTTTCTTCCACAGTATAATACTCGTGAATACAGCCCCAACAAACGGCGTTTACGCGAGATGCATACGGCGGTGGGGCCGATTTCCACAGCATAGCATCGCACGGGTGCACGGGCACTGCGGTGGGGCCTATTTCACGATTTTGCCTTATTAAGTGACATTCTAGCATGACTGGCTAGATTTTCTAGCATTCTACTCAAAAATACAGCTGGACTGCAGCTTACCTTACATCACCATATCACACCTGACTTAATTTACTTAACGTTAGGCCCTAAATTAAACCCTAGTTTAGAATAGACAAAGGGTAAATTTCTGGCTCTTTATTCACCTCTGACATGGAAATCGCTAACGGCACTGAACCGGCAATAAAACATCCAACAAGCATCGCGAATGAGAGCACGAAAATACCCCATGTTTCTGTTCCTTCTTCTTCCATCGTTGCGCTAATGCTAACGGCGTTACGACTTGGAAACTCTGATTGAGCAGTCATACATCACCATGCACCAGGCACAGGAAAGTTGCTAGATTTGGAATTGGAGACTTGTCTCTCGCTGGATACAACATCAGCCATCCAAACTGGTGGAATACGTGTGTGCTCGGAAATCCTACGTGACGAGTTGATCAACTCAGAGAAATTCACCACGTCGCTTGCTGTGACTGATGGCTCTTATAACAACTGAGAGACGAAACATATGTTCACATGGAAAGACGATAACCACTGATAACACCTAATTTATCTCGGGGTATCTCTTCTTGGACAGCAGAAGATATGCACTTGTAGCTTCTATCTTGCCCGTCCCCCTGCGCATAAGGGTCAGGTGCAAAATACGTACATGTACTGAATACACACAATGCACACGGTGATTGTGTTTGCGTGGCCTCTTGCCTGGCCATGTATGAGAAGCGAAGAGGACATTATTTGGCGATGTCTCTATTATAAGACTTAGCATTCCCATTTGATTTCTTTTGTCTTGTATTCCTAAATCCTCCGACAAATATTGCTTTGCTCTCTTTTTCGCATTGCTGTATGACTTAAAAAAATAAACATAGTAGCTAGCATTTTCCTTTTGTTTTGTTTTTCTTCTTTTTTTAAATTCGCGTAACAGTGGAAAACCCCAGGTGTTAAGATTTTAATTGTTGTATGCCTACTCTCTGCTCCCTTCATCAATCTCGTAACTTCTTTCACTAAACAACTGAGTTATTGTTTTGAAGAAAACCGCGGACAATAATTGCAAACCAATATCTATTTCCTAGATAAGTTGATGGCTATCCAAAACAACGGCGTAGCCAGGATTTCATCTTAGGGGGGGCGGTTAGTCTGCGAGGGAGCGAAGCGACCGAGCCCGAGCGAGCGGAGCGAGCGATCACGCGCGAGGGGGGGGGGGGGGGGGGGGGGGGGGGGGGGGGGAGGGTGTGGGAGGGGGGTGTCCCCCCTCCACGGTGAGAACTTTTTGCATTTTGATGTTGTAAATGGTGCAATTTGATGCATGTTTTTGCGCGTTATATCGACGTGAAACAGTCCCACTTGTTTAAGGTAGCAGTTTATTTTGATGTAGATTATTATTGAACAATTTGCCTATAAAATGCTATAAGTTAAATACACTTCTTGTATTAACTCTTTTCACTGAATATCATGAACGCGACTGAACCCGAGAGAGCGGAGCGAGTGAAGGGGGAGGGGAGGGTGTGGGAGGGGGGTGTCCCCCTCCCACGGTGAGAACTTTTTGCATTTTGATGTTGCAAATGGTGCAATTTGATGCATGTTTTTGCGTGTTTTAACGAGTTGAAACAGTCCCACTTGTTTAAAGGTTGCAGTATATTTTGATGTAGATTATCATTGAACAATTTGCCTATAATATGGTATAATTTAAATACACTTCTTGTGTTACTTCTTTTCACTGAATATCATGAACGCGACTGAACCCGAGCGAGCGGAGCGAGCGAGGGGGAGGGGAGGGTGTGGGAGGGGGTGTCCCCCTCCCACGGTAAGAACTTTTTGCATTTTGATGTTGCAAATGGTGTAATTAGATGCATGTTTTTGCGCGTTTTATCGACGTGAAACAGTCCCACTTGTTTAAGGTAGCAGTAATTTTTAGTGTAGATTATTATTGAACAATTTGCCTATAAAATGCTATAAGTTAAATACACTTCTTGTATTAACTCTTTTCACTGAATATCATGAACGCGACTGAACCCGAGAGAGCGGAGCGAGTGAAGGGGGAGGGGAGGGTGTGGGAGGGGGGTGTCCCCCTCCCACGGTGAGAACTTTTTGCATTTTGATGTTGCAAATGGTGCAATTTGATGCATGTTTTTGCGTGTTTTAACGAGTTGAAACAGTCCCACTTGTTTAAGGTTGCAGTATATTTTGATGTAGATTATCATTGAACAATTTGCCTATAATATGGTATAATTCAAATACACTTCTTGTATTACTTCTTTTCACTGAATATCATGAACGCGACTGAACCCGAGCGAGCGGAGCGAGCGAGGGGGGAGGGGAGGGTGTGGGAGGGGGTGTCCCCTCCCACGGTAAGAACTTTTTGCATTTTGATGTTGCAAATGGTGCAATTAGATGCATGTTTTTGCGCCTTTTATCGACGTGAAACAGTCCCACTTGTTTAAGGTAAAATAGCAGTATATTTTAGTGTAGATTATTATTGAACAATTTGCCTATAAAATGGTATACGTTAAATACACTTCTTGTATTAATTCTTTTCACTGAATATCATGAGCGCGACTGAACCCGAGAGAGCGGAGCGAGTGAAGGGGGAGGGGAGGGTGTGGGAGGGTGTCCCCCTCCCACGGTGAGAACTGTTTGCATTTTGATGTTGTAAATGGTGCAATTTGATGCATGTTTTTGCGCGTTATATCGACGTGAAACAGTCCCACTTGTTTAAGGTAGCAGTTTATTTTGATGTAGATTATTATTGAACAATTTGCCTATAAAATGCTATAAGTTAAATACACTTCTTGTATTAACTCTTTTCACTGAATATCATGAACGCGACTGAACCCGAGAGAGCGGAGCGAGTGAAGGGGGAGGGGAGGGTTTTCAGACCTGAAATTCAGCGATCTGTTGCAAATTTTTGGTGCAATACTTTTTCATCGAAGTGATAAAATCACGGAATTTAGCTCTTATTCCGAATGTGCACCATCTGTGTGTATGCATAAAGTCTAGTGATGTATATAGAGGAAGGGGGATTCCTCCTCCCGCTCGCGGAGCTTTTGCGTTTTTAGAATTGAAATAAAGCGATCTGGGTATAGCCACAGTCTATACTTCTATGCATGGTGGAAGGGGGGGGGGAGGGGCGGGGGAGCAGGGAGAAGGCGTGGGCGAGTATTATCCCCACCCTTCCCTTCCGATCGAGCTTTTGCCTTTTTAAGGTTGAAATTGAGATATCTCATCTACGCATTTTTGATGGAATCAACATTTGGGAAATACACACACACACACACGCACAAACTGATGGGGGGGGGGCTGAGGGAGGAAATGGTCGATTAAAAGGGGAAATTCCCCTTATACATGAGGGAACCTTGAGTTTTTCGGAATATAAGTGATAAGTCTTGTGCACTCAGAATTATTCATAATTTTTTGTAAATCTAAAAAGTGTACTAGGCTAGGGAAAGAGGCACAGAGGGGGAGGGTTTGGGAGGGGGTATCCCCCTCCCAAGCACGAGAGATTTTGCATATTTTGAATTGAAATTCAACGATCTGGTGCACACTTTGAGTGAAATATTCAAAAAAATATCTTATTTGATGAAAGGTTGCAAAGGAGACCCGCTTCATGTGCATGCATATACAGTATACACGCATTTTTTTTTCCGCCTCCCAAATCCCCGGTCCAAATCTTAGGGGGGCGATCGCCCCCATCGCCCCCCCCCCCCCCCCCTGGCTACGCCAGTGATCCAAAAGTTCCTATCCAAAAGCTGAGGTCCATGCTATAAGGCTATACGTTATGGATTATGCACCTGGTCCAGTGCACCCATCTAGTCCTAATTGACACGTGATGGATATTATTTATATAGACGGATGATAAGGACACACAAAGACATATGTTTACTATTTTAATTCCATCGATGTGTGGGTCTTTGCAATTGATACCTATCATAATGTCTTCTTCTACTTTTATCTTCCAGTTCGTGTCAAGAGTGGATCTCATCGATACAATGTATTGAAAATAACTGTCTTAGCGGTCTGCAGCAATAAGACTACCGGTACTGTGTACAGTATTCAGATTGAAGCCAAACCAGAAATAGCCATGGCACGCCAAATGTGCACTCAAACGAAACAAAGCAAAAAACAAACATACTTCAATGAACACAGTGAAAGAGAAAGCTAACTTGAATATTAAACATACAGAGTAATGCTAAGCAGGCAAAACCATAATGTTTTGATCAAAATCAAACTAAAAGATCAGTAGAATCATAAAATTCATAATTTTACATGTACTCATGACTTGAGCATTAATACTGGGTACAATCAATTGAACTGGGCTGGTCAATGAAACTAGCTCTCTCTCTGGCTACAAACTTATGTACCCAGGTGAGAAAAGTCACCCATAAGGCCCTATGGAAATATCATATCTTTTGATAAAAAAAACAAACAAACATTGAAGAGTAAGTTGCAGCTCAGTGAAAATTTCACATGACCCATGTCTCTGCCATCACATGGCTAGGGCTATACCCAGCACTCATATTTGATGTCACTAATTTCATGCTTTCATGTTCATCTTCTCCCCAACACTTGAATTCAACAGTATGATCCTGCATACCTATCCCGGACCTATCCAGACTGGTAAAGCCAGTATCTTCTTTCCATTTCAAGAAAAACTGTGTCACTGGTAAATTCTGTCACGGAAGGAATCAAGTAGCAACCAAGAAATGTCAGTCACTTGACCTTCAGTGACAGTTGTGACTTACCCTATAGCAGCCTGCGTATATTCTAACTTTCTTGATTTTTCCCCAAACTTAAAGGACAAGTTCACCTTCAAACATGTGGAATGAGTGAATGCAGCAATATTATTAGAACACATCAGTGAAAGTTTGGGGAAAATAAGACAATGTTCACAAGTTATGAATTTTTAAAATGTCTGCGCAGTCACTGCTGGATGAGAAGACAACTACAGTGTATGATGTCACTTGCGTACAACTACATAAGAAAAATATAAAGAGAATTTCACAAATTCTTATTTTTCGAAAAACAGTGCACATTTCCTCGACTTGTTGCTGAGGTATGTTAA
This sequence comes from Diadema antillarum, assembly GCF_040938485.1. Lineage (NCBI taxonomy): Eukaryota > Metazoa > Echinodermata > Echinoidea > Diadematoida > Diadematidae > Diadema > Diadema antillarum. Next base: position 1,310,279 of record NW_027271881.1, read on the forward strand.
GGGTAATGTTATTCCCTCTGCCTTAATTCTGAAAGAGGCAAGCCAAGCATTCTTTTATTATGCGAGAAAAGTGAAAATATGTTGAATTTTCTTTGTTTTCTTTATATCATTGTACACATGTGACATCACAAGCTGTAGTACTGTAAAAGTGGATATTTTCACGCGACTAATTTTTTGCGCTCGGCGGGGTAAGAAGAATTTCGCATGTTTTTAATTCCACGGAATCAAGACATCAACTACTGGAACATATGGCAAGCAAAAAATATTCGCGTGCTTTTATTTTCGCACTAGTTTCGGGTTGCACAAAATGCGTGAAAATTTCAACACCGCAAAAATTTCCACTTTTACAGTTGTCTTCTCATCCAGCAGTGACTGAGCAGAAACTTCAAAATTTGTATCTTTTGAACGGGTTGTCCAGTTTTCCTCAAACCCTCACTGATGTGTTCTACTAATATTCCTGCATTCACTCAATTCATATGTCTATAAAGGTGGACTTGTCCTTTAAATACATTTTGTTATATATTGTGTTTAAAACTGTTTAAGTATAATAAGCTAAACTCTGTAAAGACCCTATTCTTTACTTTAAAAGACTAAACCTATGCATTAAAGTCTCTCTCTTTCTCTCCCTAGTTTATCATTATCGAACATACTCCTCTCTCATCCAACTTAAATCTAAATATTCTTATCTTCTACAAATAACATAATACACCACTACACAATTTCCACAAATGAATTACATGTAGTATACAAGACTGATAAGAAGACAAGACTACAGCCTCTGTGATCATAAGCAGAAGAAAAATCACATTTATTGTGTTTCCAAAATGGGAAACATGCAGCTATACTCTTGCGATCATTAAAATGGTGTGTGATGTTTACCAATAACATACATTTTATCCACATTTACTGTATATGCACATGGTGAAAAACAAGCAATACATATTATCAATTAAACTAGAGGATAATAAGTATCACAGGGCAATGCAACCTGCAGCTGGAAATGAGGAACTGAACTGAACAACCTACTTTAATTATATTTTTGGGCCTCGTGTCATAGTTTCCCCCCATCATTATTATTAGTGATCCTAGGAAGCTGTAGTTAACCCCTCAAGTCTGGGGGTATGGATCATCATGTTGATATCATGAGATTGGCAACTCTGAATTGATTAGTATCTTACACTGGAGAAGCGTTAGATGAAACTGGTTAAATTCATTAACCCTTCACAAAATAAAACAGAAACACTAGCTTTAATATTCTTATATGCATTGCCAATTTAAGGATCAGTAAAACATTTTGGTAAATCACAGGCAATCCTATGACCAAAGAAAACATTATGACCGAAGTAGGGCCTGAATGAAAGACTTTTTAAAAAAAATTCTAAGTACCCCAAGATATACTATAGCACTGAATCATGAAATTATAATAAAAAGATACATCATGCAGCACCAAACCACTGATGTTTTTTCATGGGACTTGATGGGATATTCAAGAACTTTTGCCCATTTGGGAGTAAGACATGGTGATGTACACACAATTCAGATTATTCTTTGACCTACAGAATAAGACAGAGGGGCACTGTACAGTTGTTGCTTCTTTATTGTTTCATAACAACAGCCAGCACTAATATTCAGTTGTTCTCTACATTTTAAATACAAAAAAAAAACAAAAAAAAAACAACAACAACACCATAATTGATAGCTATGCTACTCCAGATAATAGTGAGCATAAAAAGGTACACTTTCAAGTTTAAAAGAATGGCTTGTTGACATCTAAATTCTAAAAAGTAGTATCTCAGATATTTATACCCTTCAAGTGATATAACAAGACAGGAGTAATGTGACAAAAAGTTAAATTAAGGCAGGGGGCTGAGATGTTTTCAACAAAGCATAATACACGGTGTTACCCTTTTCAAAGAGCATAAACAAGATAAAAATCTGCAGTTTAACTAGAATGCACCATTCCAGACTTTGTGTAAAGTAAAGAGAAGACAAACACTCAAAATTTCACTTCAAATATTATGGTTGTAAGTTGAACTTGTGCATTTAAGCTTCCTGAATATACCCTACATGAACAGTATACTCCATGTTATAGTCCAAAATGTCAGAGAAAAACATTTTTATACAATTTTCATATAGTGTATAAAATGCATGTTGGTTAATAGACTTCGTAACTGAATTCTCTCGACAGTTCATATCAGCTTGTAACTTTAATACTATGTGATAGAAACATTATACACGTACATAATGTGTATGTGTTGTCGCACCTCACACTGGAGAATTCAAGTAAAATTAAACACTCATGAAAGTGTTCATCAAATCTTGCTGTGAAAATAGCAGCACATAAGACATTTGATTCCTTTATGAACAACTTTTGAGGATGAAACTTCTTAAAAAAAAAATCAAGTACCTTTGTCAACAAACTTTTAGAAATCCACGTTGGTAGTTCACGCATGTATCAGTTCTTTAGAGTGTCTGTGTTGCTCTTCTTTTGCTGCTCCATACATTTAACCCGTTGAGGACAATTTGATTTTGCCACAACACGCAATTCCCACAGACACCTGCCCGAGTATACTCGGGACTCATCCTCAACGGGTTAACATGGATTGTTTAACAAACATTCAAAAGAAACCTAGAGTTGGTTTAAAGATTTTGCCAAAAAAAAAAGAAAAAAAAGAAAACTACCTGTGCAGTATGTCCCCCAAAAAATTACAATCTGATTTTGCTTCGTAACACCAAATATGATTAAACCGTCTAAATGATACTTCAGGGTCTTTAAATATAACATCTTAGCTCTATTTTGCAGAAAAACCCACTCAATTTGGTTAAGTAGTCACAGAGAAATGTGTATTGTTGTAAAGCATGTCATGAGTCTGATTCTTCCAAGTTTAGCACTTGGATGCTCTTGGAACTGCATATTAATGTGTAAACACAATAGACAGAACTTGGAGGGAAGAGATTCCTGACATGCTCTACAAAAATCCTCACTTCTCTTTGACAACTGAAGCAAACTGAATGGGGTTTTCTGTAAGATGTGGGCAATGAGTCATAGTTTCATACCCTGAAATTGTGTTTGGATTGATTAACTATTTTTAAAGTTATCGTTGCGGAAGTTACCATTGTAATTTTTGGGGGGGACATACGGGTATAGAGTTACCACTCTACTTGAAAAGTCTTGCAAACACATGTATAGAGTGTAAGAAACTGGAAAATGATAAGCATCTTGACTTACAAGACAGAGAAGAATTGAAAAGTCTATCTACAACCATATTTTTGCTTTCTTAAGTCAAAGTGACAACATATATTGCAGTGAATATCACAATAAGACAAAATGCTTATTGCATGACAGATTATGAGACCATAAGCTCTCCCAATTAAAACATTTATGAATAAACACAAATATACTTTACTCTTTGCACATGGGGGGGGGGGGGCAAATGAAGGTGTTCATGAGTTCAAATGGTGTGCATGTACTTTCTTACAACTAAAAAGTCAGATCAACTTAATAAGGACAGGCAAATCACCACTATCTTACTTATGAAAAATACCCACATTAACATCACATGAAACCACCATTGACCAGATATATTTGCAGACAATATGTATCATATACATAACATTAGCTTAAAGAGAAAATTCAAAAAAAAGATGAAAAATAATGGACATACTTCACAAATCACGAGAGACAATAAAACTCTACTCACAAGTTTCTCTCTCAGGTAAACAAAACTATTTCAATCCTTTTCATTCCATTTTTTTTCAGTCTGTGTATGCACTCTGCACTGAGTACAATATGCACTCTTAAAGCAAAGTGCAGGACTACATCCATACAGACATCTGTTCTTTCAGGTACAAAAATACTGCAAAGATGTTTATCTGCCAGAAATATTCTCCCTTGAGCTAGAGAAATGAGGTTTGTAGGACTTCCATAAACACAAACATACAAAGTTATGAAAGGCACATGTGACATTATTTGAATGCATTAAATATACAACAGCAATAAACGTATATCTCTGTCAAATCCACAATATCTAAAAAGATAAAAGTTGTCTTGATACCATAATGGCATGCTACTTTGCATTACAGTAAATATCATCTACACACAAAGTGACCCTTTAATTGAAACATCTAGAACATCTTCACTAAAAAACCAAACAAACAAAAAAACAAGGCAGGATTGTGTACTGTGTATTTCAAAGTCATTATATACATGTTGGAAATTCACTATAATATTGGTATAGAAGGAAATAGAGGAAACACTCACTAAATATTCCTTCTTTATATGCTACGTTATATCCTGAACAACTGCATGCTATATTGTCAATGCATTAAAATATTCCCTTATCAGATCCCACCATAATTCAGTCCTTTGACTGTAAATATAATTTTGTCAATTGTAGGATTCTTCCACTGTATGAATTTATATGCAGAAGGTCTTAAATCTCTCAATGGCCACATCTGTAAGTCTCTGTGAGGGTCTGCATGTCTGTTTGTAAAACAGCACTAAAAAGGTCATGAAAAAATAAAGCAATTCCAACTGATCATCACGTTGGCAGAACGCGTCATTCAATTACAAGTGGCCATGACAAGGTGCCAATAATATACAATGTAGTTAATTGATTGAGCTTGTGCCAGCACAGTCATTCACATTCAAAAAGATTATGCATTACTGCCTACATTCTAAATTGCAAATAGCAATTGTATTATCATCCTATGCCCTTGTTGCACTAACACACACACACACACAGACACAAACATATGCATAACAAAAAAGTTGATGAGAAATCAAGTTCACAATGAACTGACAGCAGGTAATTGAGCAGCCCTCTGAAGACTGCAGGATGTGGTCATCTCTTCATCTGATTAGCAAATTTAAAATCTATGAAAGTCAGAACAGTCATGTGCAGGAAGCAAAATCAAACAAACAAAAGAGGAATGCATTCACACACATCTATAGAATTTTGTATGTGAAATCAATTCTGCTCTCTTTTGAACATGATGAGTATGTATCATCATCACACATAAAATAACTATGATCATGCGATACAAACATACATACTCTCAGATATACAATGACAAATTCTGAGGAGCTAGTGATCTACCTGAAGTATACTGAGCACATAGTACAGACATGTGATTGCATTCACCTTTATTGCCTCAAAATACATTGAATAAGTCACATCAGACCACAGTCAACGAGCAGAAACTCAAGACTGGGAGTCTGGAAGACTGACAGGCAAGAGGAACAGCATCACGTGAAGTGCTAGTAAGATACTTAATACCAAAGACGCTTAACTGATAAGACAGGAAAGTGCGCGCTAATCCTGTACAAAATAAATGGACAGCGCGCGGCCCTTATGCGTATGACGCACATCACCTGAGACCACTCGGTTAATTTCAAAGACAGCGCGTCTCAGGTGATGTGCGTCTTTGCCTGAGACGCGCTGTCTCTGAAGATGTTGTTGTTTATCAAGCGTCTTTGATTGTGAGATCATGTTGTTGCCAAATTTTTACCTCCACGAAATAATCCTTATTACTTTCAAATCTCGTTCTTCAAAATAATCCCCTTTTATCGAAAAAAAAGCTACGACTATAATTTTTAAATCTGTTTAAGATAATATAAATACCATGACCTTTGGAAATGAATGATGTTTCTAGGTCACAAAAATTATACTGTTGCATAAATAACAGCTTAAATACAGTATGCAGCAACAGAGTGCATGCTACAGCTAGGTATTTCTTTCTTGTGAGGCAAACCCTTCCATGACATATTTGAAAAATTTGACAACCAGACCATGGTTCATGATGCAGCTTTTTCTGCTTGGGCACATTCATATCTCAGTCTCTTAATATCTATGTCACAAAAGGTATAATATTAAAATACATGTGTGCGTGCTGCGGACTGGTCAAGCATATCTATGTACTTTTTTAGAAGTATAGCAACACAGCTGGGGGGAGGGGGGCTGCAATATCCATGACTTTGTCAATAAGCAGCTTTGAGATAAAAATCATCATATCAGGGCAATTACCACCAAAGGGCAATTGAGTAAAGATTAGGGATAGGTTTAGGGTATAATGGTGAGTTAGCGTAGGTTTTAGGTGAGTTTGGGTCAGGGTTAGGATTAGGGTTAGGGTCGGGGGAAGGGTTCGGGGTAATTGCCCTAACTCCCAAATCATATTTGTCTATATATAAAGCTTGAAAGCTGACATATCTCAAGACTCATGGAGTTCACCCCCGCTCATTACAAAACAGGACATACTACACATAATATTTTGACTTTAAGGCAACAGATTAGATTTTATCCTCATTACTTTTTGATCTCTTTCCACATCATTTCAGAAGGGAAGTACATTGTATTTGCACAAAACCCAACACTGTACTCTTACTGAGTTGCAAAATATCAACTGATATTCATATACAGTAATACTCAAATGTGTGACACAAAACTCAAAGCATGCATCTGCACACCAGCAAACAAGCAAAACTGGTGAACATCTAGATCTTTCATGCAAGTTTTAAGCAATGCTTCATTTCATTCCTTGTCACCAGCCACTGTATACCCATTACATGAGCATTTTGTGACATTGATTACAATGGCTGAGGACTCCTCATTTAATAGGCTTTTTACAGAAATTGCATCACATAAGTTACCATGGCAATAACTAGCCTCATCAATCAATTTTATTACAGTTAATGCTATGACAATCACATTTACTGTAAGTGAAAAGTGTTTGCAAATTTGTCAAGAGGAAAAAAAAAAACCTTGATAAAATTGAGCCCATGACTCACTTTGCTCATGTAACTTTCTAGCCTATCTTTCTGCATTTCTTTATGCAAGGGAAAGGTTTACAAGGAATGGCAAAATTTGTGTGAAACTTATGCAACTATGAATTCCATCTAATTATGGATCTTGGTAATTAAATTCTGTTCATTGGGAAATTAAATTCTGTTCATAATAAAAAATAGCATTATAAGTGTCATTTTCCCCCATTTTATACAGTAACGTTACAGCAAAAGTGTGTGCACTTCCTTTGCATTCCCTCATAAGCTTCCAGGAACAATATATACTCCGACAGCATGTAATATCCTCTCATCAAATATTTTGACAGATAATCATTGTGGAATGCTTGAATGATTTAGCCTTGTGACTACTTTCTATAGTGTACTTTAAACAGGCCATCACTAACTTCAAACTAACTTTGAGTGTAAATGCAACACAGAAATAAATAAGTTGACTAAAACATTGTACCACCAGATGCCAGGAATTCATGTTCCCAATTTATCAAACAAATAATGCACTTTGCACAATTACCATCAGGTGTGCACAGAAACAATCCCCTCCTCGTAACATCATTAGTTTGTACACTCCATCTGACTTCATGTATACGAGATAGTTCATAAGATGTCTCATGCTGCTGACTCCCTGTAAAAGTCCTAACGCAATGGACTATTTATGCACTATAAATGCCGTAATACTTCAAGCACACCAGGTGAGATTTCCATTATAAGATGTGTGATGAAAAAGTAATTTAATAGTTAAAGTTGACACTGATAAATAGTCATATGAAACTTGAATAAGATAAACTGACAAAAAATATAAATGACCTGCAAAGGTTCTGGCAAGAAGATTTTAACTAGTTCTTTACACCTTGAATTATGAATGAGGAACAAGAGATAACAGCATTTTGTAGTAAATGTTGAAGAGTACCAGTACCTTTACCCTGAAAATTCAAGTTGATGAGAAAAGAACACACAATCTACTCTCCTAAAATACTAAGAAACTAAAACATTTTGTGCAAACATTGTTCACCTTATCATAGTTTGTAGTGTGCTTGTAGATACAGTGTGTAATATACATATGTATGAGGAGCTGTTATTACTGCATGACATAACACACAGAATGATAGAAGGTGCAATGCTCCACACATAAATGTGGACAAAATTGAAATAAATCTTTCAGTGCTTCTCAAAGAACCTGAATGAATATGTGCAGAAGACAATACTGTGCATGAAAATAGCAAATAAAAAGATAAATAAAAATGAATAGATATATAAATAAATAAATGATGACAGATAGGGGCAAGAAATAATTCCAACTCATTATTTTTTCTTTTTCTTTTGGAAAGAAAGAAAAAATCTCCATTTGATCACAATTTAAATATACTTCACATTCACATGGTGAAATTCAGAAAATTGAAGAAAAAAATGCATCGCAGTTACATGAAACAGATTTGTCTCCTATTAGCTAAATATAGTAGGTGTTTTCTGAAGACAAATGAAACAAATGCAGCACACATTATAACATGCAAATTTTCAATCCAGTGAAACATTCCATACAAGATTATAATGAGTTTGTGTAGACAATCTTCTAGTCATGTCATCCTCATCTATATCCAATTTATCATTCCCCCTGATTCTGATCACAGCATAAAAAAAGGAATTATGTGTTCATAAACATTTACTGCAACAAAGAGAGTCAATTGCTTTCTTTCAATTCTAGAGGGACATAGGTTTGTGCATGTAGAAGCCATGAGTGCAATGTCATACACGTGATATTGAAAGGGGAAAAGACACCTACCATGATGGTTATTGCGTGCCATGGCAGATGATGTATATCTACATTGCAATGATTAAATAAAGTCTCAGTAAACTGTTACTTTTAAATAACTCGGTTACTTCTCAAAACATGACAAAACAAGCATGACTTTTGTGATACTGCATTAAAGTTTCCCATGAAAGAAATCCATGCTCATTGTCATCCAACAAATTACTTCATAAATGAGTGAAAAAAAAAACATCGCAAACTAGACACAATCTATGGTATGGCACTGAACACTGTAGGGAATTTCAGTTTCAATGTAAATGCATCTTTCTCAGAAAAATTATTTGCACCTTCCTTTTCTGCAATTATATGCATATTCCCCCTATGCTATAATCAAGTCAGTGATCTGATATAATCACAAATGACTTGAAAATCATATCAACTATTCAGCAAAGAGCTGATCATTATGCAATCACCAATCTCATTCAGTGGCCTGCTACGGCATACATCCTCCTCAAATTATAGACTACATAGTATGTCTTGGATAGCCACTCAAATATTCCATGCTCAATATGAGCATTTGGCAAGTTGGGCATATACCTGGCTGAGACTAGTGTTTCAATACGCCACTTGCCAGTTGTAGTAATGTCAGTCTCTACTGTGGTTATTACTCCTCTATACTTTGCTTCACGTACCATTTCATGACTATTTCCTACATCACTGCCCCGTACATAAACCAGTCATAAAATATTGCTTGTGAATATCTCTTCTGAAGTACCATCATGCACCTAATAAATGTGTTCTCCTGTACAAAGCTGATGATGTGAAGATGTGGTATTGCTGTGCAACGTCAAAGTGGGAGAAATATATGTGCATTCTGCACAGTTCCCCTGTGACTCTTTACTCACAAGGCGGCAAAGGCAAAGTTACATCTGCAATTCAGCATAGCCTTGACCAGGGTCCAGGTGTCGGTGAATGGATCATACCGCTCCACACGGTCCAAGTATGCTGCCCCTGAGTGCCCTCCAGCTGCATAGATGTGGCCCCCCATGACAGTGACACCCAGACCTGGTCAAAAGAGTAGTGGTGTAAATTGGAGTATATATTCATTTAAATGTCATAAGGACTCTTGAACTAAATGGATGGAAAGAAAGACCCTGAAACTGCAAGAATCTTTACACCTTTATTGCCTTTGCACATACCGAGATAATGAACAAACCACAAAACCATGTTTTCCTTTGTAATCAGAGCTGAAAAAATGAATGATTGAAGGGTCAGTTTTACTAATGCATCACAATTATAATAATCAAAAGGAACTTCGAAGTGACACACGATCTCACAGATAATCCCATTTCAACAAACTATCATGGTGGCCTTTGATGACTGAATATCATTTGCCAAGCTTTAAAGACAGCCAGTCCCTTTTGCATGCAAATTTTTGAAAAATTGGTGAGAACACTTAGGTATTGAAGAAAACACTATTTGGAAACCTCCTGTAAATTTTGAACTCAAGAGGGTCTTTGTTTGTTTAGTTAAATTGACCATTAAGATTTGAATAATTTTTTCGTACTACGAAAAAATTACAAATCTAAACTACTACTACTAGTCTAGTTTTACAGACCTGTGTGATGCACTTAGTTATACATGTAGTTCATGTACAGTGTAAGTGGTGTGTTGTTATTTGCCATTGATAACAAAGTAAGAGAAGCTAGTGAATTCTTCTTTTCTGACAGCTTTAACATGCATATCTGTTGTTTGAGGTATAAATATCATATTACAACCACAGGAGGATTAATGTATGCAGCTGTGCCTAGTACACAGAATACGTTACGGTGAGCGTTTGGTGCATTATTTGAATTTTAACGCCTAACAACCTTCAAATATCACAGAAATGTTATAGATTTACAATAGTCTTGTCATTGTGGTGGAATATATCATGTTCTGTGCTATTTGGGAAGGAAAAGCAAAAGGGAAGGGCCATCTTTAAGCTTACACGAGACTATAGACTTACAGAAAAGGAATGAAATTATTTGCTACAGTCTTGTGTATTTGTTGAGAGCTTCGAGTTCTCAACCTCAGCTGCATTGAAACAAATTTTGATTACAATCAATCTTACAGTGATTTGCAAATAAGGATTTTAAAGGCTGAAAATTTCACATGGTAAAGTTCTCCAAGCAACACTAAGTCATAATCATAATGCCTGTATTTCTATAATTTCTCAGACTCATAGCATTTCAAAATTATGTCATCTTTTCAAAAATAAAAAAATCACAAAAGCTTACATTATTGATTTACACAAAGGAAATAACGTATATGCATGAAATTTGTTTCATTTTGTGTACCCTCTGAAGAATAGCATCTTAAAGGCCCAATAGCATGGGAAACATGGGCAGTCTGATTGAGTCAATCTTCATTTGCTGTCCATCATATATCAGGGTACATTAGAAAGCCATCAAAAGCACCTGTCAGCCACATGTTAGCGAATATGTGCATCGAAGCGTACATTCATCGACAATGATAGACTCCAATCGAGATTCTTTGGCTGTGTGTTCACTTACACAGAGATCAGTCATAAAGCTGAGCACTGTACACAATTCATTACGGGGATTCTCGAATATTTCTGAGCTGGGCCAGCCTTCCGACTCCGTGGAATTCCCACGCTATCGGGTCTTTAAAAGATGCACCAAAGCAGAGATGACTTGCAACAGAGGGCCACTACCTTTGAATGAATCCCTCTCTAGCAAAGGTCACCATCTATATTTACCTGTCCTTGGTATTCCCATGGGTGACATGCTCTTCCAGCTGTTCTGATGAGGGTCGTAGCGTTCCACACTGCTGAGGTACTGCTCCCCGTTGTGGCCACCAACAATGTAGATGAATCCGTGCAGCACAGCCACCCCAAAGTTGATACGCCTGTCATTCAGAGGTGCTGCTTTCTCCCATGCATCCTTGTCTGGGTCGTACCGCTCCATGCTATTCAGCAAAATGCAAGATCACAATACAATTGAGGCAAAGGTCAGGAAAGTTTACCAACTTGTTTACAGCTGATACCTGTATGCCTCTACAAGTACAATGCCATATTGCTCAACTAACCCTAGCTGCTCAAAGCATGTGAAGTGCTAAACTTATTTACATACTGCCCATATCTATGCATTTCACTGCTCTGTACTACACTGCCACAAGCACTGTTGCAATCATGTGATATATTTTCTAGTTCATGGCATCAAAAGTGAAATTTCAGTCCTTCAAATCAAACTCTTTTAAATACCGATAACTTTGTTGTGTTCTGCCCAAAATCTACAAAGACAAACAAATTGACAGCAATTACAGATTGTATGGAAAATCCACTCCAATTAACACTAAATTGGGTTGTAGATTTACTATCTCTGACTGATCACCCTTATGAGTGAGTGGGGAATGCTGAATGCAAAACTTCTCACTTTTCAAAACCACTCTCTTTCTACTTTTATTAGCCATGCACATCAAAACGACAAACCTGCTTAGGTAGTTAGGGCCATATCCCCCGATGGCATAGATCTTGCCATCCACGACAGCTGTAGTGAAAATACTCCTGGAGTCAAGCATGGGCGTGGCAGCCCGCCACTGGTTACTCTTTGGGCAGTAATACTCGACGCTCTTCATGTAGGATTCGCCATTGTAACCACCGAGGGCATAGATCCTGCCATCAAGCACAGCGACGCCATGGTTACTGCGGCACATGTGCATGCTGGCGACGGTGCTCCAGGCATTGGTTTCCGGCTGCCACCGCTCCACGCCATTATCATAGCAGCGGTAGGAGTTTCCGTTGCGTAGCTGGCATCGCACACCCCCAATGACGTACAGGTTCTGGTTGACGACTGCTGCTGCGCATTCTTGTCGTCTGCAGCTGAGGGATGCAACCTCTCTCCATGTATCTGTCTCTGCTTGGTAGACTTCCACACTGATGGAATAAATTGTCAAAAAAAGAAAAATACACTCATTGTACACCATACAGAGGTAATCCTTGCAGTATTGTAGTACAACTGTAGTCAAGTATTCTCCAAACAGCAAAGATTTTCGTATTTTACAGTACACATACATGTGTTTGTGAAATGCATCGCAAAAATACACAAAAAGTCGCACCTACATGTTATATGGTTGACTTTCCAGCCCAAGTGAAGATGAGGGTTTTGGGTCTGAGTGATCCATTTCAAGATTTCATTCTTTTCTGAAAAGTAACCCTTCTTTAATCCATATCTGAAGCTTGGAGGCTCCTCCATTTCCTACTCATGTGGTCCATAAAAGCATTCATGAAAACATAACATAAACATGGTAACATTGTGTCATTGATTACTTTGAAATAGTCGTGACAAGAACGACCTGTTAACATGTATGTCATACACATGTGCCATATACTGTATACATATCTTCTTATCCCTTAACAGCAATCCTTAATCCAATGGTTTTAAATCCATGTTTCGTCCTGCACACAATATGGAGTGAATCACTGCACTTTCACAAATGAAATCTTAAGGCTTTTTTCCTCAGGAAAAAACCCCAAATCTTGAGTTAAGTTTTCTATCTCTATTTCAAGTGGGTTGATAAACACCTGATTTTGACAATAATAGAATCATCACTACTGGTACATGAATCTACCTTGTAGTTCCTGCAAATGTTACACCCCTGCTGCACAGCTATTTGGTATGGCTCATCAATTAAGTCAAATTTCTATGCTCAAATAGAATATTTTCATCTCCATTCGAGACTTCTTTTTCTCACCAATTGTATAATAATAAATGCTACCAGCTTTAGCGGAGCATAAACATGGTGATCATATCCAATATCTGCAGATAACATGAATCAGGGCTTTGGTAAACAATCTTTGAAATTCAAATTAAATATTCATCAAGTACAGTTTAGTAAATGGTATGAGCTTGCCACCATACCTGTCAAGTGTTGCAAAGAGACCATTCTTTCCTCCAACAGCACACAACATGGAAATCTCTCCCCTCTTTTTCAGTCGATTCTTGATCTTCCTTGCAACAGACAGCCTGTCCTCAGCATTCAGGTGATACTGCAGAGCCTTGTTGACCTGTAAGAGCATGCATGATCATCATTCAAATTTAATGTCATGTCTTTTTAATTCTTACTTATGGCATGGGACCTGTTTTATAAAGAAGCATGTGTGAGATTTCCTCATGTTCCCTCTCTCCCTTGACTACTCAACAGTCAAACCCCACCACTTGCCAAACAGCCAAATGTGTGTGAGTGTGTGCATCTGTGTGTTAGTTAACAAGGAGTGGTACATGGCAGAATTAGTAGGACAATCAGACATAACAGGGCCGGATCCAGGAATTCTGTAAAGGGGGGGGGGGGGGGGGGGGGGGGGGGGGGGGGGTTGGGGGTGGGGGGCTCAACTAATATTTCTTGTGGCACTTCCGGGTTTCATTTCAGTTTTTTCTCTTCATTTCTTTTGATTTTAATGATGATTAAAGGGGGGGGGGGTGCGCCTCTTGCACCCCCCTCTGGATCCGCATCATTCACACATCAGGTCTACAACGGTAAACATACACTTTAACCAAATAACTTTTTTTTTTTTGGCAGTTTAGTGTGCTAAAAACAAGACACACTAGTGAAGGTGAGTGGATTCACAGCACACAATGAAGAAGAGTATCATCTCTTTCTGTGAACCGAAGAGTGCATGCTTGCACACATCCATGCTACACAGTTCTACAAATTCTCAATTTACAAAGCAACTGGGATACTCACCTGCTCCTGGCAGAGTGAATTCTCTTTGATGAAGGTGTGAGTCTCATACAGTCTTGTCAGTGTCTTCAAGGTGAGTTGTGGCAAGCGGACGCACTGCAGGAGTTTCCCCAGATAGCACTGACGTCTGTTTGGGTCGTAATTAAGCCAGGTATCCAGAGCACTGAAAACAACCTCTTCTGACGACACGTTCAGGTCATCTCGGGAGAGAATCTTGGTCAGTTCCTCAAAGTCGAGATGACAGAATTCCTCGCCCTGGCTGAGGTCCAAGAAATTAGCAGCGACAAACTTGTCAGCAATGGCCTGCAGATCCTGGCAGGCATGGACTTCAGCAAAGTGTGCAATACCAAGAGAGTTTGTGGCATGTAGTTGAGCCTGCAGGAAATCACAGCACAGCTTCTTCACGGACTGCATCTGAAAAAGATTTGCTGCTGGCAAGAGTGACTGGACATTGGCATGTGTGACTGCTATTTTTCCAGTGTAAGCAAAGTCCACCAGGGCATCTATTGCCGTTTTGTCAACTGACTTCAGATCAATCTCCTCCTTCTCGCTTTCACAGAGATTTCCTGTGAACATAGCCTTGAAGTATGGGCTACAACCCGAGAGCACAGCACGATGGACTTGGACTTTGTGACCATCTACTCTGAGGGTAACATCACAAAGATGACCCTGCTGTTGCAGAAAATGCATTTCACGCAGAACCATCCGAGCATGCCCCGGTACCTCACTGCACACAGCGCCGGAGCCGCAGGGCGAGGGGCAGCTGGCCTGCGGTCCACTACGATTGTCTACATCTCTGTTGCTGCTCTCCTGTTCACATCCTTGCTCACGACTCATATCCATGAAAAACCGGCAGCAGTTTCACTCTCTTAACAAAATCACGCTACATTTGTGAACGATCAACTAAATCATTGCATTCATCAAAAAGCAATACGCCATACCGAAGATGTGGTCACAGCCAGCAGTCTGAGCATTTCCATTCAATGTAGAAAAGGTATCCATGTCATTACTAGTATTGGGTCTTCTACATTACGTCGCCGTCGCGTTGGTGTCGGGAGTCTGCATTTGTAGTTTACGTGTGTGTATTGTGTACACAACACAGCTTGGATAATGTGTGCATTGCGCCCATTCGACATTCTGCGTGTGTATGCAATGAAGTAAATTTCTTCACATTGAGCCTGGCCGGATGCATCGTGTGTTTACGTATTGACAGTTGCAGGTATCACATGGATGGTCACCAAAAATTCTGTTACAACAAACAAACAAACAAACAACGTGCTGGCGACACTTTTCATACCCAATCCACGTAAAATGAGCAAGTAGAAAGATTACAGTAACTTCGGTCATGTTTATCATCAGTCTGGCTATTAGTGGCACCAGAGTTGAAGGAATCTACGTCTAATTGAGAAAAGACAACACAAATTAATTACGTACGGTACTCATATAGAAACTCAACTTTTCAGCTCAAAGAACAAAAAGAAAAGAGAGATGAGATTAAAAAAAAAAGGATGATAGGGCCTACTTTGACCTGCAGTAAACCTATATTACCAGTATGTCGACATGTCCAAAAATCAGCATCTCAGCAATGTCAGTCACAGAGAGGTGGATGGAGTCAGTCAGGAAGGGCGCTTGGGGGGGGGGGGGGGAGCTGAGATTTAGATGGATGAGTTGAGCAGTGTAAGATTGAAAATCAAACTTTTTTCCTGCACCTTTCATTTTATTATAAACTGATGTAGCATATTTTGAAATCCCTGAGTCATACCAATATAATAAGGAGAGGAATAGAGAACAATTACAATCGAACAGACAAAATGCGCATAAAATTATATAGGCCCTACATGATGTAGGCATACTCCCTATATAACCTCTCCTCTGAGAGTCCATTCATTCATGCATGCATGCATTCATTCATTCATTCATTCATTCATTCATTCATTCATTCATTCATTCATTCATTCATTCATTCATTCATTCATTCATTCATTCATTCATCATTTTTATTGGTCTATGTCAGATATAGAAATTTGGTTTCCATTGACATTACATTGAACCATAACAGTCACGACAATACAAACACATCTCGCATCACTGAGAATTACATATACTAGTAATATGTCCATGACAGGCACAATGAATACAAACAACACCCTATAAATCTATTACACAATTACAGGTATAGGATACTCGTACATATACAATTATATATCAGTTCTTTATATAACCATATACAGTATAACCCAAGCTATACTTTAACCCTTCCCAGACCTCAAAATTTTAAATTTACACAATGATGATATACTACTACAGACAAAACTTGTGTTAGAAAATTCAAAATAACACACACACACACACACACACACACACACACACACACACACACACACACACACACACACACACATGACTTACATAGGTCTCAGTTTACAACTGTCATAACAACCAGCACTAATATCAAGCATAAAACCCCCTGGGGTTCCCTATAGGATTAAATAAGTAGGCTACAAATCACTTCCAACATACAATGTATATATGAAAAAATACTATTTCAACATTTATACTTACAACAGTTACCCAAAACCCTTGGCTCTATAGCCCACACTTGAGAGAGGGAGAGACCTAGAGGAATGTGAAATTTATCCCTGGCCCATACTCCTGTTCCGTGGAGCACGTATGTGCAGACGAAACAAAAATCCCCCCCCCCCCCCCCACACAGCACACACACAATAAAAAAAAAATTCAAAATGTGAGTTACAGACAGAAACTACCAACAAATACCGGTAAACATTTCAATCAGGACAATAATGCCAGGCACTGCCAAATACTAGTATAATGTGTCCACAGCTGGGCGCAAAGTCAGATCCATTATGACTCTTCATCACCAATTTTCACCTTCATACTATAAGCAGGAGCGTGGTTACCACCTCTGATTTCACCCCCAACAGTCATGAAAACTCTAAAATACTATAGTAGAGTGTCAGTGGGTGTGGCAGCGAGACGACTGCAAAATTTATGAGTCCTATACACCATGCTCTACAAACCCTGAAATGACATGTTGACCGCAGGTACTAAGTACTATATGTATCGGAAACCTCATTTACAATAATCACTTAACTCGTACAACATCCTGCACATTAGGTTACAGACATGTATTATGGTTTATGATGTGAATACAATTCATACATTAGGCCCTACATACATAATTATGCAATTGTCAAGACTCCTGAAGAAAGGGTAGGACGCCGAAAATTTGAGTGGCATAAACTCTGATTGGCCAAAAATGCATTACCAGTTTGTTTCTTCATTATACATGTATATATATATATATATACTATATATATATATATATATATATATATATATATATATATATATATATATATATATACATACATATTTATGTATGTATATATAATTATATATATATATATACACATACATATGCATATATTCATATATATATATATATATATATATATATATATATATATGCATACATTCATATATACACTTCTGATTTTAATGATAGGAGCAGATTAGAAGATAATAGGAATGTATTCGCAGTCATCGGCAGATCTACGGAGATTTGTTAGATTGTTTTTCTTGTTATTATCCCTCTATTGACCTGGTACTTTTCCTACTATGGGCCTATTATATTAAAACAAAATGAACAAGGGAATAAGAAGAGTGCGAAAATTGGTCCGGTGTGTAGTCCTGATCAAGACAAGTAAAAGCCAAATTTAAATCAAAATCAAAGCACAGAAATCAATCCAAATTTCTCTTTCCTCGTTGTCCTTTTGTTAACAGCTTATCAGGAGCTTTTGAAGAATAGAAGAATTTATAGTTTTGATGCGGTTTGTAATAAAATTATGTGATACTGAAGTCATTATGTGAAGTCCTTCGGAGTGATGTGTTTTGAAACAAAGACAAAAATACAATTTACTGATACATACTGCATGATGTCCACGTCATATTCATCTTTTCTTCGTGTAATTTGTATTTATGACAAGCATGTTTGTTATTTCAGTATTTGTTTGATTTTCCTTTCCTTTTCTTATAGTCTCTTCCCACTTGGGCTTGAAACGCTATATTATGATCATTATGATTATGATTATGATTACGATGATTATTATTATTATCATTATCATCATCGTTATTATTATTATCAAAAGCTAATATTACCATAATTCGTGAAGGGGGGCTTAATAGTTGCATACTGTCATGTCAATACTTTACATAATTTGTTCTCACTTTTCGTTGTCATGTTCCTCAGGCAAATTTTCTAATAATTGTCATGCAGGACATACAGTCGTTTTGTGATACGAAGATTATAATGCATGCACGGAATCGAAATATCTTCGTTATAGCGAACTTAGCTTTTCGCCCTCTCTGCGTGCTCGCATGTAATAGTCATGGCATGAATACATTTCTTTAACAGTTACATCAGTTATATCATACATTGCAAAAATCATGCGCATGTGTATAATAGATAGGGTTACAGCTCGTTATTCCGAAGGTTCGTTATTCCGAAGGCTCTTTACTCCGAAGATTCGTTATTCCGAAGGTTCATTGTTCCGAATTTCATTTTCGGAATGACGAATCTTCGGAATTACGAACCTTCGGAATAACGCCACAAATTTTCGGATTAACGAACCCTTTTTCATTTTCGGATTTACGAACCTCTAGGTATAGGAAATTTGCGTGTTTCGGATCAACGAACCTTCGGAAAAACGAACCTTCGGAATAGCGAACCTTCGGAATAACGAACAGCACCCGTAGATAGTGACATCGATATCAATATCATTCCACAACTTACTCACATAGCCTCATGCAAAATGCATATGGTAACCTTACAATCTATGAGAGCCCGCTACTGCAATGGTGGCAATTTCTCTGCAAAAGTTGTTTTTGCTCTTGCATCATAACATTCTTTTGTCATACACGCAAGCCTCGACATGCAGAATTATAGAGACACGCCTTTGTAACCCTTACGTAAAACTGTTATATAAAAATCAACTTTTAGGTGAAATTGATGACTTGGTTAGAGTTGAATAATCTTCATGAAGCACATGACTTCAATTTTCTTTTTAATTTCCCCCTTTGTATCCCAATGGTCGCAGAAAATATAGCGACAACGACTTGAATACGATTTTGGGTAATGGCGCTATATCAGAGGCAGTATATACTGTCTGAATTCTTGGAAGATATAACTATGAGAATCCTGAAAGGAATTCTGATGTAGGGACCTATCATTCGGCGAGGTATAGTGCTCTACTATAAGGCATGCAAGGAATGAACTTGGCTTGGTCCCTGATGTTTGTTTATGAGCAACGTCAATGACATAAATAATATGAGAGGGAATAAACTTGGCTTGGCAGCTTGACAAACACAGGGAATGCAGAATATTGTCCTGATCATAATCCCGCATCGCGTCTCGGTTTGCCGAGCTGCCATCAAGCCCTTGGAAAACTGAGAATAAACCTAACATTGCATAACTAGCGTGTTTTTGACACTTCAATGGCTGAACAACCATGGCTCAAAATGTTTTCTTGTTCGACATTACTCCAAATATTACTTTGTATCTCAAAATAATGTTGCCTATATTCTTTATATTAATGTCTGTACTGTCAATAAAACATTAGACCAGTGGGATTATCATTTTATTCTATTCTCATGACAAATTTTATTTTTTCCAACCACATCCATTTGATACCTCAGTGTGTTTACCTTGTGTCAACTGATACTTCCGCTCTCTGTACTTGGTCATCATCTCTCATTTTTTATCCTTTACAGCTTTGCTAGTTCGCTATCTTGTATTACTATAAAATAGGCTCCATCATGTTTCTCGTGTTTTCGCATGCTTTGTTTTTCCACATTATCGCGCG
The DNA here is from genome assembly GCF_040938485.1 of Diadema antillarum. NCBI lineage: Eukaryota > Metazoa > Echinodermata > Echinoidea > Diadematoida > Diadematidae > Diadema > Diadema antillarum. The sequence continues at coordinate 1,330,446 of NW_027271881.1, forward strand.
ATCATAATGCGTGATGCGTCATACCTAATGCGTTCAATAGCCTTGGATGCATGCATAAATAGAAACAGGATCTTTTTGGATTAGGCTTATCTGATGGAGTAGGACAGCATCACCAGCATAACCTTTTCTATCCTGCTGTTTACTGATGTACAAAAACCCGGTGGGTTACAAAATAATAATAAATTGATCCTCGAGTTGCCTTGTGTATAGCGCCTGCTTTGCGCGTAGTGGTAGCAAAATAACACATTAATAGTGTTAAATTTTCATAATCGTGCACTGCAAAAAGTCCGGTGTTAAATAGTGAACACCGAGCTGGTGTTAAATTTTCGGTGCTCATTTATGGTGTTAAATTAACACCTACGGGTGTCATTTCCAAATTTTAAACTGTTTTTTGAAGAGTTTCTTAGTAACTGCACTTCTTGCTGATTTTTAATTTAAACAAGACGATCAAGAATTTTACATTAAAATACTAGATTTTTGAAAAAAAAATGTGAAAATAAATTTACACCAAAGTAACACCAGCTGGTGTGGTCCCTTATTGAAGCTGGACGGGTGTTAAACCATTGATATTAACACCAGCAAATATCAAATCAACACCATGTGGTGTCATTTTTGAATTAACACCAGTATAGTGTCAAAAGAACACCAGGTACAGTGTCAAATTAACACCACGAAGTGTCAGGTGAACACTTTTCAACACCATCACAGTGCATTTTTAACACCTGTGGGTGTGGTCCATTATTTAAGTTTGATCGGTGTTAGATTTAACACCCGTGGTGTTAAATCTAACACTGATGTTTTTACAGTGTGGCTTTCGTGTTCCGTTATGTTGTCAATTGAATGCACTGTCTTGAATAGTGAAACAGTTTCCCAGCCATTTATATCGTAACACCAAGTTTGGTCGCAGTTTATCATAACCAAATCTATGTGTACTTAAGTCCATCATAATCAACACTGCAAAAAGTCCGGTGTTAAATAGTGAACACCGAGATGGTGTTTAATTTTCGGTGCTCATTTATGGTGTTAAATTAACACCCCCGGGTGTCATTTCCAAATTTTAAACTGTTTTTTGAAGAGTTTCTTAGTAACTGCACTTCTTGTTGATTTTTTATTTAAACAAGACAATCAAGAATTTTACATTAGAATACTAGATTTTTGAAAAAATGTGAAAATAAATTTACACCAAAGTAACACCAGCTGGTGTGGTCTCTTATTGAAGCTGGACGGGTGTTAAACCATTGATATTAACACCAAGAAATATCAAATCAACACCAGATGTGGTGTCATTTTTGAAATTGAATTAACACCAGTACAGTGTCAAAATAACACCAGGTACAGTGTCAAATTAACACTACGAAGTGTCGGGTGAACACTTTTCAGCACCATCACAGTGCATTTTTAACACCTGTGGGTGTGGTCCTTTATTGAAGTTTGATCGGTGTTAGATTTAACACCCGTGGTGTTAAATCTAACACCGATGTTTTTACAGTGAACCAAAGGTGTGGTTCTCATTGTGATAACCAATTAAGAAAAGTAAAGAGAAGAAGGAGAAAAAAATCAGATCACGTTTGCAGCGGTCACAATCATACAATGTAGGTCTCTATAAATCTTTGATATTGAACCACAGCAAGGTCTGCAAGTGGTCATTCTTTCTCTGCAAGCATTTTAGAGTACAGGGGTCAAAGCCATGACTCTTACACTGCTTCCGCGGTAATATATCACTCTAGCCTTGTATGGGCGATGAAAAGTATGGTCACGTTGGCCTCAGATGAATTTGATTATAAACAAAACCTTAAATCGGCCCGTAGAAAATGACCTCAATAATTAAAGGGCAAGATATTTTGTACGTTACGACAAATCATCGTTGCTATATACACATAACAAATTGTATACTTTGCCCAAGATGTGATAAATTTTGCTAAAACATTGTTACCAATCATTATTCATTAGCTGTATACTATACAGGCCTACCTGTGTTCCGGTTTGAATATTTAGAAAGACGAAACAAAAATCAGGTGTACTGTGAGGCCTACAGAAACGTGTCCATTTCTGCATCTAATGTAACTACAAAGAGAATAGTGTGTGTGTGTGTGTCGTGTGTGTGTGCGTGTGTGTGTGTGTGTGTGTGTGTGTGTGTGTGTGTGTGTGTGTGTGTGTGTGTGTGGCGGCAAGCACAATATCACTTTCTGCTTGAGACTTGTGTCATGCAATTTATTCCACCAGCGGAGAATGCCACATTTTCTCCTCGCCTCAGTTGAAGAGGCTCTGATGGTCACGCATGCTCTAAATTTTATGAACGTTAAAGAAATGAGGTCAGCTGTGCAGGCAGTAACTCTCAGCCGAAAGGGAATTAGAACTTCTTGGCATTACGACTGTCTTGTTTCGTCGGAACACACGAGAAGCGACTACTACAGAATATTTTTCTTCCGTAGCCCCATCTCGTTTAACCTTCTCTACATCCAATCTCAGAGATCTAGCGCGAAATCAGCAGTTTATTTGCCTTTTCATCATATTAGTAATCGCGATCAGTCTGATGACTATCGATTATTACTAGACATCATGTCACCGATCTTTTCACTTTGCTTCAAGACGATCAACTTCTCGCCTGTGATGCTAGTTCTTCTCCTGAGCCTGCTCGTTGTATTAGGCCTCCATGTTTACAGGTATGGTTTAATCATTTCGCATCACTCCACGTTCATGAACTTTGCATTGCGGCTGTACGAGATAAAGATTGACGTCTAGTCGACTAATTAAACTATTAAAGGACATGCATAAACTATATCTATATGAGAATAATCGGCCCCTGCAAAAACAAGAAATTACACTACAGATACATTTGTTTTATCGTTGTTTATGCTTATGAAAACTATTGGTAATGCCGACATGTTCCCTAAAGAATCAATGCCATGCATAACTATAGGTAGTCTTAAATACTGAGTACTAAAAGTAAGGCTTCCAATTTTACTGTACCCTTTGATTTTGTTTGTGATAGATAAATTTGATATCACGCCCAAAAGGCACGATGTGATAAGTATCATCGACAAATTTTTTCCATCATACCTTTTTATCAAATTATCTTTTATCAAGACGTCTGCCAAAGCATATTGACATGACGGTTCTGTTTAATAAGATGTTGCACAGGTAGCATTAGTTAAAGAGTTTGGTATTTCTATCGCAGTTCGTTGATTCTCGTTGTAGCGCGATATAGAATCGTTATGCCCTTTAAAAAGGTCATGGCATCCAGACAAGAAACTGAATGTTTTAAATGAGGTGAATTATTCCTGTATTTATCAACCAGTTTATACTAATGAATGTATCGAACTAATCACTGTTGATTATTTCTTGTCTAATGTGTGTGTGTTGGATGGGACAAATAGTTTATTTAATGACTCAGCTAGTGCTCATCCTATGGTCGCTGTACTTCGGTTCGACTTATCTAAAAATTACCACTGGGGTATAGTCTACCCGCATACCAAATTCCATGCTTGTTTCACCAAACCCACAATTCTTCACCTATCTGCCGTACTAGTAGTCAATCTGCAAAACTCCCCGTGAACTCGCGAGTGGTTCAAAAATTTTTGAACATGTTCAAAATTTTCCCTAACTCGAAGTAACTCGTGCTGAACTCTTTTAAACTCGTACTACTCGTAACAAACTCTCAATACTCGGACGAAGCTCGCGATGAACTCTTCGTAACTCGCCACCTTCAAGTATATACGCGAGTTCTGCTCGAGTTTTGAAGAGTGCAATACGAGCACTACGAACCTACTACCAGTATGTGTAAGGGGAGTTGCCCTAGAGCTAAGCGCGAGTTTAGATCTAGCTCTGCGACTTACATCGAGTTTTGTGTTCGCTTATTCAAAGTGCATTGAACTGACCTATTGAAATGGAATTATTCACATTTCACAGGGATTGCGCGAACTCATAACGGACTCGTAACGGGCTCGTAACGGGCTCGTAACAAGCTCTTTATAACTCGATGAGAGCGCGATTTAAGTCTTACACAGGTCATCACAACTCGCCCCAAGATCGGTGTGACTCGTGTCACGCTCGGATCACTCGTACCGCTATCGTAGTAAAGTCGATTTTGCCTCGTAGATCACTCATGCGCAGCTCATTAAAACTGACAAATTTCACGCGAGTTCACGCGAGTTCACGCGAGTTCAAGCTCGCGCAGCTCGGCACAACTCGGGACTCCAACTCGGCTAAGTGGGAACCTTGCTTAAGCATAAACATGATCGTGTATTCTTGTGTATGAACTTCAATTATGTGTTTGCATAATAGTAAATATTTTATGATATCTAATGATATATTGAAGAGATGGTTTTGTTTGAGTTTAGAAGCGGCGATTTTGTGTAACGAGTTGGGGGGGGGGGATAAAGGATACACGACAAGACTTTGACATCCACGAATCATACATCCCACGAGTCTCACGGCCCATGAGTTTGACACTAAGCAAAGAAGGCACATGAATCCAACCCTAGGCAAACAAGGCCCACGAGGTCGACACTAAGCAATCAAGGCCCACGAGTTCGTCACTAGGCAAACAATTGGCCAACGAGACCGACACCTGTGATATAATGTCGAACTCGTGGATCGTTTTTACATATTGTAGAACTTGTGGATCTTTTGTTGTTGTTGTTGTTGTTGCTTTGTGTCGAATTCGTGGGCCTTGTTTACTATAGAGTCGAACTCGTTGACCTTATTTGCCTAGTGTCGAAATCGTGGGCCGGATACTCATGGTTGTCGGTCTCGTGGAATGACCCCGACGGAAATAATGAAGGCAATATTACTAGTGTATACTAATCATGTGCTGGAAAAATGACTCCACGCAAGCGAGGGAGTGCAGCGACCAAGCAAGGGTTGGGTGTTGGACTGGGCATCCAGCCGAGGGTATCCACCTGCCATATTATGAGGGAGCTTTTGCCTTTTTAGAATCGAAATGCAACGATCCGGTGCACATTTTGGTGAAAAATTTGCTAATTTTTTAATGAACAGTAAGAAAACTGAATTTTCAGGGGAAATAAATGGCTATACGTATAGATCGTGGTACAGTGTATTAGATAATGACTTGTGACATCTTGATCCTTGTGTGGGTCTTCACTGATGTGTGCATATAGGGCCCCAAAGTTTTATGGAGGTGTTAAGGGCGGGGGAGAGTGTGTGTCCTCCTCCCACATGCGGGAGCTTTTCCATTTTTAGAATTGAAATTCAACGATCTGGTGCACACTTTAGTGGAATATTAGCACATTTTCAATCCAAAGAGTATAAGAGAAATTAGTATAGGGACAATACACGTGTTGTATGAATGGCTATAGTATCTGTCACCTCTCGATCCCCTCTTGCATCTTCACTGTATATACTAGGCCTACATGTATTAAGTTTATGGATGTAGACTGACTGAGTGGAGGGTGTGTGTTACTAATTGAGATGCGAATTGAACCTGACCAGAATGAGAAATATAATGTAATTATGCGTTTATAGGCCTATTTAATGTTATTTTCTCTGACAAATATTTTGAGTTATGGTAGAATGTTGATCATGTTAATGATAATGATTTACTGTTATAATTAGTCGTTTTCCTAACTCTCTAAAGGTCGTATAGTAGTATCCCATTTTGCAAACGTCATGAATTAAAGTTTGCATGGTTGAAGAATGATGTCTCCCAACATCGTAAATCTAATGGTGACATGCCTCAAAGTTTTAAAAAAGAAATGAAAAACTAACCCCATGGCACTCGAGAATACCATCCCCTTTTGTACTGAGAATAACGGAAATTTTGCGGGTTGGAATAAATTCACTGGAAATATCATTGTCTTCTCCTCCATAATGATTTTATAGAGGTTTCCAATTTTACTACATGTATTCTGAGGAAAGGTCTGACTTAGGACAGCCCACCTATCTCTACAATGTAGCAGCGTATGAAAGGAATCATGTTGGTTGAACGATAGTAAATCTTCCATATCAAATACTCTAAAAGGAGACGCCATTTTCCCTGGGGTCCAGTCGGCGTGCCAGTTCTGGGATATCTTCCATTCCTCGATTGTCGGCGACTCCATCAAAGTCTGTTGAACCTCGGGACCCGCTTTGGGGACGTGTTCTCCTTGAAGATTGGTGGACAGACCCTGGTCGTTCTCAACGGCGCCGACGTGATCCGAGAGGCCTTCGTCAACAAGGCTGCGAGCTTCGACGGTCGACCCATATGGATGCTGAACAAGGTCAACGATGGTCGAGGTTGGTCGAATGTCGTGTGTGCTCCACGCTCGTTTTTTTCTATTAGTTTATTACTTCCCATCGGGAAAACCAGCTTACTCTATAGAAGATTAGAGAATGAAGCAAAACGATACTCTATTTGATCTATATTTGGTTTTTTTTCCCCATGAGGAAGGGGCGGTTTATAACCAGGGCTCGACATTAGCGGTGTCCCGATGGTCCGGGACCACTGAAACTTGATGTCGGGCTACCAAATCTCCAAAACGGCTTTCTTTTAGTGGTCCGATGGGGCTTGCCAGGTAAAATTCAAAATAGGTTTTCATACTTAAATCCTTCTCTTTAGGGCCACCAAAATTTCATAATATGCAAAGATTTTACGGCCCAAACGAGAAAAATAAAGTTAATGTCGAGCCCTGTCATAACTGCAAAATTATGCCAAAACCAAGTAACAATCCCGTGCACAATGTTGAATGAAGTGTAAAGTTGTGCGTAGATGTGTTTAGAATGCCTTCCGGATCCTTATTGCTTGAAATGAATGGTTCCAATGATAACAATACGATACACGTAATGTATAGGCCTACTTAGAGCAATAATAACAATAAAAATAACAATAATGATAATGGTGAAAATGATTATGATTCAACTATGCCTTAATCATAATGTCGAGAAGGTAAATCATTACTCGCAAGATGATTAATGCTCAAACATCCTCTCTAATATTGTTCATCCCCCTTTGCAAAAGGTATCGCCAACGAACAGCCAAGTCAACAATGGCGGCTTCATCGCAAAGTGTGGCAGAAAATGATGCGGCATCTCATGCAATCTGATTCGGGCATTGAGTCCATGATCACACAAGACATTGCAAACGTCATATCGCTTCTGGGAGCAAGCTGCGGTCGTCCCGTCAACATTTCCAGAGTCGTTCAGATGGCTCTCTGCAATGTTATCTGTTCTATATGCTTCGGGAAGAGTTACTCTTACGATGATCAAGACTTCCGACATCTACTCCGAATGGCCGACAAATTCTTTCACTACCTCTCAAGCGCTAGTGCCGTGAACTTCTTTCCAATACTCTGGCACTTGCCCCTTAAGTCACAAAAAGCAGTCCTCGAGGGCTTCGCTGGCATTTTTGAATTCGTCAGGGCACTCGTGCGGAAGAGGCAGAAGGGAATTGGTAGAAAGACCCAGGGATTTGTTGATTTTTGTCTCATCGCTGAAAGCAGAAAATCATCAGATGCGTCGCAGGCAGATGATATCAAACCTGAATGCATCGGAGAATACGACGACAAGAACGAGATGAACCACTCTGTGGACAATCACGGGGAAAGGGAAAATAGGGTGTTGTCTGAACTCGATGAGCAGTGTGCTACCGAAGACGACAATGGTGATAATGATGATGATATCTGTGAGAGTGTGACGTATGTAGCCACAGACCTGTTCATCGGCGGGGCGGAGACGACACACGCCGGTGTCATGTGGGGCGTCGTGTTCATGGTTCGTCATCCAGAGATACAGGCACTGGTGCAGGAGGAGCTGGACGCGCAAGTAGGGATCGATCGCCTGCCGTCTTGGGGAGACCGACATCGTCTGCCGTACACACAGGTATATACGTCATGAACTATGATTCATATCAAAATGTAATTGTACTGCAGCATGAATGTACATGCAACACAGAGAAAGAAAAACTTGCAGAAATGAAAACGAAAAAAAAAAAAACCCCAACAACATTAGATTACGCTATAACCTGCGAAGACCTGCAAAATACCGGGTAGAAAGAACACCTCCATGGAAATACATACATGGGAATAATGAAACTGATTTTTGCAAAACTTTAGGGGAAACCGTTGCTACAGGAACCAAGGGAGGTGGGATGACCAAGAGGAACTCTTTGAAAAAGACTTTCCTACACTCTCCCACCTCACCGAGGAGATAATGATAATGACAGTGCGTTGTATATCATAATAATTCGAAAATGTTAATAGTAATCGTAATGACAGATCACGAAACATGAGCGTAATATATTGCTATAAAAATTCAAACAGTGGCATGGTGACAACGAAAACATTCGGTGCGTGCTTTACTTACAGGCCTTGGAACGTTAAAACTAGAAAGGCACTCGGGGAGCGCAGATCTCTGCCAAAGCAGCTCATTTTCACCAGTATTTCTGACTTCCATCCCATGCATTCGTAACATCTGCGTCATTACATTCCAGATTCCTTGACCCTCTAAACATACACTTAGCATTTGGAACAAAATTGACATCGTTACCCGGATTATTAAAGCTATTCACAAAACCCTTCAAAAAATTGCACCCCCCCCCAAAAAAAAAAAAAAAACAACAACAACAGCAACAACGACAACAACAAACAAACACACAAAAACAAAAACACCTCGATCCAGACGGTGACCCCATTCATACCAAAAGTTGATGTGCTCCTTGTGTCATTATCAACTTTTCCTTATAATTTCTTCCAAATCCGGTAGATAGGACAGAATTTATAAAGCCTGTCGTATCTGTTACGAAACCAGCGTGACTGACCATCAATGGGTGCGTTTATCAACTCCTTTTCTCGGTAGAAACAGGTTTTCCAAACAGCTTTCAATGAATTTTTACGAGTTGATAAACGCAAAGCTGTTTTGAAAGCCCTTTCGGAAAGCCTTTTCGAAAGGGTGCGTTTATCAACTCTCCTTTTCTCGGCAGAAACAGGTTTTCCAAACAGCTTTCAAGGAATTTTTACGAGTTGATAAACGCAAAGCTGTTTTGAAAGCCCTTTCGGAAAGCCTTTTCGAAAGTCGCAAATTTGTGGCTTTCCAAACAGGTTTCCTAAACAGGTTTCCAGAAACCTGTTTGTAAAAGCCTTTTGAAGTTGATAAACGCAAAGCTGTTTTGAAACGGCTTTGTAGTATTGTACTGCAGTTACGAACAATGCACGCCTTATTATGACCTCTTCTCCTCGGGTCGAATTGCGCAATGCAGCTGTGCAGTGACAGGCCAGTTATCGTGTTCGCGAAGAGTTGATAAACGCAACTATTTTGGAAGCCGTTTCTAAAGGGCTTTGGAAACGGCTTTGGAAAGGGCTTTGGAAACGGCTTTTGAAAGCCGTTTAAACAGGGGAAAGTTGATAAACGCAGCCAAAGTCTCATGCCGCCACTCAGAAATATTTGAAGTATGTGCTAAATTGGAGCTGCCTCACAGAATAAGGAAGACAATTGATTCATGTGGCATTGCATCATGACTCGTCACTCTCAAAGGAAGATATGTCTTTATGATGGTAATTGCTTTTCGCCGTCCCTTCTTAGAAAACAAGCGCACATTAATAGTACAGGGCTTTGGAAAGGGCTTTGGAAAGGGCTTTGGAAAGTCGTTTAAACAGGGGAAAGTTGATAAACGCAGCCAAAATGTCATGAAGGTGAAATTGACAGTTAGCAGCAAAAGTAATGAATCCGTCTTGCGTCGTAATACACGTTTGGTTTGCTGTCGCTCGTAGGTAGTTCTTCAGGAGATTCTCCGTCTGGGAAACGTCATTCCCGTGGCCATTCCTCATGCAACCACCTGTGACGTCACTTTGTCCAACGGAAGCCGTCTACCGCGGGGGACCACGGTCATGGCTAATCTATATGCATCGCACATGGATCCAGAGGCATGGAGCGATCCAGAGACATTTCAGCCCGAACGGTTCCTAGACAATGATGGGAAACTAAAGCGATTTGACGCCTTCATGCCATTTTCAATTGGTAAGCATCATTAGGATTAAATGAATCTGTTGTAGGATTTGATGTACCTACACAATTGCCCATGAACCAGCTAACGTTTATTCAGACGAGAAACATCAAAAGAATGAATGCGGCGTCTTTGAAGGCTTCTGTTGGGGTAGAACATTGGATTCGACAGAAAAAAAAAATCACCTAAAAAAAAAATACTTCTGAAAGTCGCAAAATGGCCTTTAGTTCTTAAACTTTCAACTACAACGCCAATGAAGTCGGGGATATTTTCGGTTGCTTATATAACGTGTGTGTGTGCGTGTGTGTGTGTGTGTGTGTGTGTGTGTTCAGATTCTGTATAAAAGGAGATTAAAAACACAATCGATCATGATTATTTGCTGTGGCTTCTTCTCTAAAAAATAGGTTTACACTCGCAGAGGTAGTTAAAAAAAATCACGACACTCGTTCCTCCGTTTCTCTTAACAACTAAACAAACAGACAAATAAATAAAGGAAAGCAATAACAAGACAGTGTTTTCCTTAAGATTTTACCATGCGTTTATTCATCGCCACTCTCACAGGAGCGATGTTGATACCAAGTTAGTTGTCCTCTCTTGGAATAAGTCTCACAGTAGTATTCCTCTTCGAGCATTGACTATCATTACTCTGTACACTAACTCGGTTCTTCGACGTGGCCGCATCAAGACGCAAACTTTGGTCACATAAGGTTGAAACTAAAAAGCAACCATAATACAGTAATACTTTTGATTGGCAAGTATGGAACTACGACTGGAAGAAAAAAAAAAGATCGCAGAAACGGCAGCCACTGTTACAGTCATTTCGAGGAAGAATTTGTTGATTTTACATGGAATTTTCATATCGCTTTCATATCATTAATCCTGGAAATGTTTCCATTGAAACAAAATGCAATAAGACACTGCAGGGAAATACTGGTGTAAGTCAATTTGAAGACTCACAGATTAAAGGGGGTCTTGGAATCAATGGTGCTCTAACTCTATCTAATAATACCTCTAGCTTGTTTTAACCCTCTCACCCCTGTTTGTAACATGTTTAATGCAAAATGGCAAAAACATTTTACGATATTTGTTCTGAGAAGGTCAACATATTCTGTGAAACTCTTCTGTTGTTTATCAGGTCACCGGGTTTGCCTCGGGGAGCAGCTTGCACGCATGGAGCTGTATTTGGCTTTCACTCACATTTTCCATCGCTTTAGGATCTCCTTGGCGCCAGGCGAGCGGCCTCTTGGCAGGCAGGGTCGGCCTGGCATCACACATAGTCCCTATCCTTTCAAAATCTGCGCAGAGGCGAGGCACTCCGAATGAAGAAGCGGATAGTAATCAACTTGTAGCCATAGCTTACAAACAGTTACCATCATTCACAGATAGCCAGTTGCAATGCCGTGTTTAGTAAGCTCTGCCTTTCATTTTTTGAAACACTGTCATTACTCTCTGTATTACAGACTTGCAAATGTGTAAAGTAAAATCATGCTACATTGTATAAGGGAGTAAAAGAAAAGCATTTCAGCATAATCATAAACATTCTGACCATTAGTAAGTACCAATAGAAGGAGCTCTTAAGGCCTACCCATACGTGTAGATAAAAATCTACCGGTACTCATCTCAGTCTTGAAATTTTGGTTCAAATTAAATGACATGTCAAATAGGCAAGATAGGCAAGGCATATTACTTGCTTACTTGCCTAACTCTTTGGAAGGGACTTGTCCTAAGTGCTTGATTGTTCCCTGTACATATGTTCCTATATTTTGTATATGGCAGCCAATTTAATTTCATCACGAATATGTAACAGATGTATCACATGCATGTCTTCTGCACACAGCAGTGTACAATTCAAATGACCTCAAAATGAAGCAGTGCATCCTCAAATCAGCTGGTATCAAGAATTTCTTCACTTTCTTGTACAACTGTACCATTTGCCCTTCCTGAGAGATAGACATCATTATTGTACTAAATGGGATAACACTTGTGAATATTCATGGTTTTGTAAAAAACAAATACAATCATATAGTAAATCGTCTTTATTCCTGCAATGGCAGAAGATTAACCATTAGGTGAGAGATTGCACCATGATTTGTTTTTGTTTTGATAATACTATATGCTGGGCCATGCAAGGTAATCAAACCAAGGATTTCATCAGTACAATGTATAGAGTCTTGCAGTTTACAGCTGCAACCAGTTAGCACTTACACGAATTCAAATGATCACGCTGTTCTACTCTTTCATCTGCATAAGACACACATTTGGTGGTAATGATATCATACATCAGCCTATCTCTGCGATACAGAAGAGAGTCGATTAAGTTGCAATGACGACAGTTTATCTGTGATGAGTTGATGGTGGAAACCTATGACATTCATTCCCCAGTTTGACTACAGAATGTTTGCATCAGTAACATATGGATATGCTTATAATAAATGGATATGCAGCATAACATGAAACATTTCTCTACATTGTCAGAGCCTACGTCAGAATTAGCATAATAAATAGGGTTGTATGTATGAAAATGAAATTCTAATTATTGTTTCAGTGTAGACATCTGATCTTGCAAATTTGTTTGTATCCAAATGGTAACACATTGGTTCATTAACTTTGTGAGTGGGGTTACTTTGCAGCCCCTATTCAGCTGATCAGTGAGGGTCTAAAACTCCATGATTATTACAGAAACATGGTGTGTGGTTGGAATACTATTAATAATGAAGTCATGATACATGGTGGTGTGTCTGAGAGAGTTATCATATTGACATGTTGCATATTATATCCATGCATCACATGAAAATACAGAACAAACATTCTGTGTGTCAGAAAGTTCCCTCAATATGCCACAATATTGCCACAATTTAAACAATACAAACAATACTGCAAGTGACATCTGGCAGACATTTTGTTTGGCTTCATCTCACACAAGTGCCATGGAATGAAAGATAAGAAATCTGTCAAATATTGAAGAATCTTTTCTTTTCCGCTCCTCGCTCTTCCTTTCCTCCTCCATCTCCACCTGTCACTCTTCACTCTTCCTCTTCCTCCTCTTTTGTCTCCTCCTTGCTCTTCTTTCCTCCTCCTCCTCCTCCTCCTCTTGCTCTTCTCCTCCTCCTCTTTCACCTCCTTTTCCACCTTGCTCTTCCTCCTGATTTAATAATGAGAACTAGTGTAGTTTTCACTTGGTGCGACTTGATTGACAAGATCCTGCTCCTGTCATCTGTCGCTGTAGAGCCGCAGTTTGCCATCCAGGGTGGCTGTTACAATCTGTTGGCAGGTGTAAAGAAAAGTTGCAAGGTAACCAATCTCGGCTTCTGCTCTGATCCTTTTTGTAAGCTTGCTGCTACCACATTCCTAATTCATCATGAACCTGATTCCATTTGATCCAGAATCATTTGTTTCTGTGATGTTCACAAACAAATATCTCAATGAGGAGTTTACAAGAACAATGCAATGAATCCCCCCCCCCCAAAAAAAAAAAAATAATAATAATAATCACAGAAATGAAGGCTCTCAAGTCATCTGATTATTCAAAAGGATACTTTGCAAAATATGAATGACATCTTAAACTCAGCAAGTTCCCTTCTTTTGACTTATCTGAGAGAAATAAATTCACATTAGGCCTAAAAAATATCCTGCTAAGATAGTGAGGAAAGTGCTATCAATATCAAACTCTATGAATTTGTACAAAGCCTTCAAAACTTATTCTTCACAAGATAATTTTGGGTGATGATTGCATGCATTAATTCCTGGAAGCATTTAATAGATTGTGTAGGCAAACACTTTTGTGTGCATTTTACTTTTCTGAAACTTGGCTCCATGTGAAAGATGCAAAATTTTCATACATACAGATTTTTTTTTTTTTTTGAGTATCATTATTCTTACCTCTGGGTAAAGAGGATGAAAAGCCACATCAGATACAACTTCTGTATGACCTGACAGCTTCCTGATGTATGTTCCTCCTCTAATGTCATACACATAGGCCTATAATCAATGAGAAAAGATGGATGCCATGTATCACAGGAAGTCTTCACAGACAGAGATATCAATACCTCATCACACCGTGTTTATCTCACTTGAACTGCCCTTAGTGCAGCTTGAAATCCAACATGACAAGGGCTTACAATTAGGCATATGCAGACTGTATCATGGTACATGCAATCGAAGCAATTTTTGAAATGAAACATTGGCTTGAAATCCTACTGAATAAGTGATGCTTAATTACATTTCTGAATTTATATGAAAGACATGGGAACCTTTGATATCCTAAAGTTAATCTACATACATCTACAGCTTATGCTATACCTTGAAAATGAACTGCACTCGTAGCTGTATGCCATAATCAAATCCCTTGTGAAATCTGCACTGGTCTAATAAGCAATGACAAAATGACAGGTGACAGGTGACAATAATGTTCTTGGAATGTTTGCAAGGCTGCCCATGGCGTGAATTTTTCTCTTGGATAAGTGTTGGCCCTGAAAAGGACCTCTTCAATCTCAGACTCTTCATTCACTTGTACATGCATTGTATATTAGCCTTTTTAATCACCCTGAGCACACAGAAGGAATAAGCTAAGAATGGTAATAATCATCCACTGTTGAATCCATTTAATTTGAACTTGGACCAAAAGCTTCCTTCTGAAATGCCATTCATCTTTATCATTTCCTTTGGTCCCAAACAAGGTTTGTAATTCCAGGGTTTAGATGTTTCCCATTATAAAACAAGGAAAAGTAGAAATTACGCGGTGCGTAATATATGTCCCCGCCGGAAGTAGCATTTAGTAGCAAAATGTACAATATAGGTAAAAAGATGAAGGTCAAAGGTCAAAGAAGTCAAAGGTCAAAATTCTATGTAGAAGTTTTGAAGCCCTCACCTAGTGCCATCACATAAAGCAAACGGAATCGAAATCGGGTTAGAAATGGCGAAGGAGTAGCATTTTGTAGCCAATGTACAATATAGGTAAAAAAATCAAGGTCAAAGGTCAAAGAAGTCAAAGGTCAAAATTCTGTGTAGAAGTTTTGAAGCCCTCACCTAGTGCCATCACATAAAGCAAACGGAATCGAAATCGGGTTAGAAATGGCGAAGGAGTAGCATTTGGTAGCAAAATGTACAATACAGGTCAAAAATCAAGGTCAAAGGTCAAAAAAGTCAAAGGTCAAAATTCTGTGTACAAGTTTTGAAGCCCTCACCTAGTGCCATCACTCAAAGCAAACGGAATTGAAATCGGGTTACAAATGGCGAAGGAGTAGCATTTTGTAGCAAAATGTACAATATAGGTCAAAAATCAAGGTCAAAGGTCAAAGAAGTCAAAGGTCAAAATTCTGTGTAGAAGTTTTGAAGCCCTCACCTAGTGCCATCACATAAAGCAAACGGAATCGAAATCGGGTTAGAAATGGCGAAGGAGTAGCATTTGGTAGCAAAATGTACAATACAGGTCAAAAATCAAGGTCAAAGGTAAAAAAAGTCAAAGGTCAAAATTCTGTGTACAAGTTTTGAAGCCCTCACCTAGTGCCATCACTCAAAGCAAACGGAATTGAAATCGGGTTACAAATGGCGAAGGAGTAGCATTTTGTAGCAAAATGTACAATATAGGTCAAAAATCAAGGTCAAAGGTCAAAGAAGTCAAAGGTCAAAATTCTGTGTAGAAGTTTTGAAGCCCTCACCTAGTGCCATCACATAAAGCAAACGGAATCAAAATTGGGTTACAAATGGCGGAGTAGCATTTTGTAGGCAATGTACAATATAGGTCAAAAATCAAGGTCAAAGGTCAAAGATCAAAATTCTGTGTAGAAGGTTTGAAGCCCTCACCTAGTGCCATCATATAAAGCAAATGGAATCAAAATCGGGTAAGAAATGGCGAAGGAGTAGCATTTTGAAGCAAAATGTACAATATAGGTCAAAGGTCAAGGTCAAAGGTCACAACTGAAATTCTGTATAGAAGTTTCAGAGCTCCCATGTAGTGCTATCATATAAAGCAAACAGAATCAAAATCGGGTTAGAAATGGCGAAGGAGTAGCATTTTGAACATTTTGATCACACACGGACGGACACACGGACGGACGGACGGACGGACACACGGACACACGGACACACACACGTACGGAGCCCGTTTCATAGTCCCCTGCTCGAACTCGTTCGGCGGGGACAAAATTATGGAAATCTGCATTTGTCATGAATTATAACAACTTTCTGTGATCTAAGGTTCTCTGCCTAGGAGATCTGTTCTGATAAATTAATCTATATCATACTTCTAAAATCTCAGATGTAGGAATGTCAGCCTTTGGTGAAGGCAACTTAGGAATGATCATGTGATTACTGTGAGAAGTACCTTTCTCTAGGGTTCAAATAAAAGCTGTTAAGGCTTTGTATTTCAAACAATATTGAACAATGTAGTTCTAAAGACAGCTGAATACATAACTTACTGATCTATCCTCTGCCCCAGTAGAGATGTACTTGCCACAGGGACTAAAGCACAGGCCACAGTGATGGGATCTGTTCATATGTCCCTCAAAGTGCTTCACACATCTGAAAACAAAGACATCAAACATATGCTGCAGTCATTTGGGTTCATTATTGGATGTCTGTTGGTGTACATGTGATGTATCACTCATATTTGCACGGTCAAAATTTGCATAAAAAGATATACAAAATGTGTAATAATGGTATAAAAAACAACATTTGCAGCCAACATTTGACCCATGAAATTACACAAGAGATAACTTGATATGTAGTCGTATAGAAAAATACCATCAACCAGAAATTAGTCTCATTTCCAGCATCAGCATCATCGAGGTAGGCCTCAAGCCTCAGTGATTAAGTTTGCCTTTTCCTCCCCTGGTAACCAGCGGTATGCACCTAGAGTCACCTCATTCTTTATATAATGTGATATGATTTTCTATTTGTATTTTATGTTGACATGCCAAATAGATGATAATAATAATAATGATGATGATGATGATGACAATGATGATGATGATGATGAATATCTTACTTTTGAGTTCTCACGTCCCACACCTTAATGCCACTAGTTACAGCTGCAGTGGCAAAGAGATCATAGTTGCTAGCTGCGTGGCTGGCATAAATAGATCCCTGTGAGTCCAGGAGGAAAGTGCAGAAAAGTAGAGAATGCACCATCAGAGCAAATCTTAACATCCTTGAATGGTTTAGGTTCTGTATTTTGCATTTCCAGATAATCTAATTTGTGAGATAAAGATTATAAAGCACTGCTATGTTTGTTTCAAAATAAAAGGCTACTCTTTATCAACAGAGAAACATTCCAGTGCATTGGTGTAATTCTCTCTTCTTCTTCTTCTTTACCTCTGCCAAGAATGTTATGTTATTGCTGGCATTTTTTTTGTTTGTTTATTTGTTTCCATAATAACTCAAAAAGTCATGTGCACATTTGGATGAAATTTTCAGGAAAAGTTGATAATGACACAAGGAAATGATGATCAAATTTTGGCAGTGATGTGGATCACCATCTGGCTCCAGGAATTTTCGTGATTTTTTTTTTTTAAAATGGAAATCACAATATGGGTGGAAATGAGCTGCTTGGTGGAGATCTGTGCTCTCCAAGAATTTTTCAAGTACTCTCTTCTTCTTACCTGATTCTGAGCTATGGCATGCACCGCCCGGGAGTGCACCTCGGGTATGTGTGCAACCATATTTCCCACATTGAGGTCAACGACTTCCAGAGACTTGTCTGAACCAGCGCACAGTACAATGTCTGATGAAGGTCGAGTGAAAGTCAAGTGAAAGTATCCAGACAGAGAATAACATATAAATCATGCACAGCACACATGACTGCAGGGATTTGCAACACCCTATGCTACAGGGTGATAACATGCAATGCAAAATGTAGGACTGTAGGTTGAAGATAATTCATGTATATTATTATCCATACAGAGGATTTTTAGAGCCCAACTACAAGTGTTATTTTGTCGACGCACCTCATAACCTGCGACCCACTTAGAAAGTTTGTTGAACCCGACCAATATTTTTTGCCGAGGCGACCAATATTTTAAATATTGGACGGCAAGAGGGGGATTCCCCAAAGTCTTTATAAACTGCACTGTGATTGGTTGAAATATATACGAGATGACCTGAAATATGAAGTAAAAACGTCTGTGATTGGTCAATCACGAATTAACTAAAAATATCGTTTCTTCTAAATTTCTGTGTTTATACAAACAAATTTCATATATCAATTAGTTGAAATTGTTTTTCATACAATTTTTCAAAATATCACTTTCATAACAGGAAATTAAATTTAGGTTTGATGAAAACAAGTTGCATTTTTTTTTTGTGCACGCAGGCGACGATTGATCAGCTCTGCTCAGCGCTACTGCTAGATAGCCCGCGCGCGATATACAAAATACTAATACATGTAGCCGGCCGCCGCTTGCATTTGCATGCGCGATATACATATTACAGTTACTGTACATGTACGTTATGTGTTACTACGTACAGTAGGACTACAGTACTAGTGGTAGTAGCCTAATTCGATCTTTCACGATCTACGGTAGATGTGACGTGAATTGTTTCTCAGATCTCAGATACAAATACATCTAATTCTGGTCTAAATTAGCTAGATCTCGGCCTAACAGTAACATGACGGCTACCTTGGATACATAGATCACTGTTTTATCAAAGACTGAAGTGGATTAACTTGCACTGAAGAGTGTACATGTACCATACCCCATGTCAGGATCAAGTACAGTAGGAGACCATACAGCACTCAGAGACAGAAAGGGTAGGCCTAAGTGAAAACATTCTTTGCTAAAATCCTCTGTAGGATAATAATGATAATATTGGATGTCCTATTTTCGGGTAATACAAGGAAATATTGGACTCGCTAAGCATAATATTGGACTCGTCTTCGACTCGTCCAATATTTGTGCATAGCTCGTCCAATATTTCCTTGTATTAATCTCTAGGCCATCCAATATTATATAAATATTGGAGTGTGTACTCTTGCCTAACAAAGCTCCTATCTGAACAGATCAGTAACACTCATTGGATCAAGTATCTCTGTCACACCAGTTGATACACTGCTCTCATGATGTATATGCATTTCATAAATATGTAACACAAATAACATCAAATACAACAAGAATGATTAAGTTTAAATTGAAATATAGATTTTATCAAATACAGAAATTGGTTTCATAAAGAATATGAAAATATGGATTTCATGAAGTATAAAGTATGGATGCTTTTAGATATATTTCATATTAGCTATGGCAACTTTTAAAAATTCTTTCATTAGAAATTGGATACAATTCCAAAATGGATATGATTTTTAAGTTCTAAAATGCTTGGTATGACTACATCTTGTAAAAGAGTAAAAAACAAAACAAAATGTCAGTACCTACTTTAGAAGACAAAGCATAATCTCACCCAAAAGGGAGTACCACATTTTTCAAAAAATAGTAATCATTGCTGTCACATTCAATTAAAAGCAAACAAACAAACAAACAACCAAACAAAAAACTTTTTTCACAAATCATACCAAAAAATACAACTGTAATGAATGCCTTCAGACAAAATCAAATGAAGCAGTCGTGCTTGAGTTTGAAAGAAAAGGATACATGAGTTGAAGGCATTGATGGCTGACACTGATGTAATCTGCTGGGCCTTTTGTAACTGGAATTTCTTGACAAGCTTGTAACGAGAATGACTTTGATATCTACAAACACAGAAATGCGGAATTCACAGTTATTTTCAAACAAAGGAAATAAAAGATATCATACATAGTACTGCCTTTCAATAATCACTTCAGTAATTTGTTTTCTTACTTGAAAATGGATGCGCTTGCCCCTGGCTGTGTTGAGCAAGATGAAATGGATCACAGACTTTGAATATACATGATTAAATTATGCATTTGCTTCTGGTTGTAATTGATGTGACAAAACTAGTTTCTGGTCTTTGATGACATACAGCAGAAATTACTTCTACAAAAATAGATGAGACTACTATCATTGATTTTGCAAAACTATGTGGATTCAAAGCTGATCTAACACATAAAATGACTGTTTGACAGAGAATTTGTTTATTTCATGGGACACATTAGAAATGACAAAAATCATACTTTTCTAAAGAATATACATAGCTGTGTATTTTTTATGCATTTGTGGCATTCATAATTAATATCGATGCCAGATGCATTTATGCCTTAAACGTCATGGTGACTCAGAACCATTATAAAAAGCACATATTGCCATTAAAGAAAGTAATTAAAAAATAGTGGGAATTCACAGTGCGAGAATGAATGAGACTAACACATGTGTTCATGCTATTACAGGTTTAAATTTGTGGCCTGTTGCAGAGAGATTGGACTTATGATATATATGGGCTGTACAATATGCAGCAAGGTGTAATCAAACATGAAACACACGAGACCGAAGTTCTCACCTCTTTATGTCATCGACCTTGGTGTCAAGATGATACTTGTAGAGGAAGAGGGAGTCGCCTGATGTCAAGAGAATGAAACGATCCACGTAGCAGAACTGTGCATGGTGGATCTCTTTCCCATATTGTGCATTGCTCTAGAGTGGTACACAGTGAAAGAAATAGTCTGAACATTTACACTTCTGTAAACTCAATATCATTAACATAAGACAAGTAGATGAGCTATAATAAGTATTACAAATACTTTGCAATGATACTTCTAAAAGACAAGAAGTTGCTTTCTAATACAAATTCAAGGAAATGCAAATGTTTTGTTCTTGGTTGAGAATGAAATATCTGCAGCACTAAATCTGAAGAAAAGGAGTCATTGTCACAGAAATGAACACTAGAATGCATAAGACACAAGTGATACAGTTTTGCAATAATGTAATAATTTTACAAATAATTTTGAAAAATTCTGACGATAATCCTGAAGACAATTATGAGTAAATCCACCGTCTTTGGAAACAAATGTTTTAAAATTATTGATAGTCAACATGAAATCATCAAAGTTACACCTCCTAATTTCATTTCCTGTTACAAAAAAGACATGATGCTGCTGTCATTTAATGTACCAGCCTAACTTGGAGTGTTGACTGAATATATGTCAAATGGTCTAGCAGGTGGCCTACGAAGTAGCTATTATATGTTTTATGCAAGTAGTAGGCATTTTATTATGAAATAAATGTTCACGCCACTAAAGGTTTGGTTGCAATTGGGAAACTAGATATATGAAGAGGACTTACATGACATGCTTGACTTGCTTTACTTCACACAGAAATAACTAAAGCAATAAATATTTTTTGTTGTTATTACAAAAAATGAGATAAGGAACATTAATCTTACCTTATCCATTGTAGCTGGCTTTTCTTTGTCTGCTGTAAAGTTGTGTGTGACCCTGTCCAAGGTCATGACAGGCTCAGACATTCCTCTGGTCCAGACTTTGGCCGTTCTGTCTACTGAGGCTGTAATAACCCACTGACCACTGTGACTCCAGCGGGCACTCTTGACCGCTCCGTTATGACCTTTATACAGACATAAGAGAGTGTCGAAACGAAAAACATATCTGCATCAGCACCTCTGTCAAATCACTGAGATTGATCTCTCATCATAACATACTTACATGTAGATCATCAAGGGATACATTAGAACTCTGGTTTCGTTTAGCAAAGTTTGTTTGTCATTTTTTTTTTTGTGTAGTTGATGTGTTGTGGGAAACGACTCTTTCACATTTCACATTTGAGGCATCAACATCTTTGCATAAATTCCAGGTTTAGCAGAAAATGTATAAACACAAAATTGAAGAAATTTACCTAGCGTTTTCCAGGGTAAAGCAAAAGAATTTTTCCATTGAAGCTCTGGGGCCTGTTTCATAAAGACTGATCGCAAGACTGATCTTACATTTGATGCGATTCAAAAAAGTTACGCTCGATCTGCTATTAAATCAATGCTTTAAATCAAGCATGAGTATCTTTATGAGACAGAATATGATCAGTATTGGTCTTATGCTCAATTCGCTGAGTTACCGTATTCCTGAATTGGCAATTTTTCAAACAATTATTTCTGATTTTCAGCAGATATGAAGCATTTTACAATTTCCACCTAATCTTCCTCGAATCTCCAGTATAAGATATACAGATCAATGCAGAGGTGCTGATATAATGATGACAAGATGATCACTTCTGCAAATTTCCAAAGAAAATTGATGGGTCAACTATCTGCTGAAAATGATGACAACTCACAGCACCATAAAGTTTAATGACTCCCTGTATGTGGTTACCTGAAAATGCTGCTCCTTTGCCCGTCAGTGGCATCTTGAAGAGCTGTGCTGATCTGTCGGCCATGCCACAAACGAGACTTTGGCCATCATCTGGGAGAATATCATGCACATGAGAGTCAAATATTTAGATATCTCATAAATATATGTCAGAGGTAGACAATTCTTTCAAATAAATTTCAGAGAAATCAAATGTGTCTTGGAGTGCACAAATATAGTTTGCTGTAGTTACTTTTTCTTTTGTATTACTACATATCCATTGTTGACATGCCTACTATATGTCTTATCTGTCCATCTATTCATTTAGTTTATATCTGTCTGTCTATCTACTGTTTCTATCTATGTATCTATTCACTGAAATCAATAAGTTGTCTTTTTCTAGCATTAAATACACTTCAGGAACAATTTACAATGAATGGTGAATACTCTCTTGACAGCAATCTGACAGAGAAATAACTCATAAAGTGCAATAGTGAAACACTACTTTAAACAAAAGAAAATTATTTTGCAACATTACATTTTTTCATGGCTACATGACACAAACACAATGTTAGATAAAACATACGTTTACAAAAAGGCATACAACAGCATAAATACTTTACCTACATTTTCAAAATTTAAACCCAATTTTGATATTTTCCCCTATTTTTCATTTTTTTATCTTTATGATCATGAAAAAATAACTATGGGACAAAAAAAAATTACATGATTTTGGCTCCTGCTGAGAAGATAGGGAAGAAAGAGAATAAAATCAGATAAATCATTTCCTCTGACCTGAGAACTGGATAGAGTTGATGGGAGAACCCTGCTCACTAACCACTAGTTTGGTCCGGAGGGTCTCAGGAGGCTCAGCATCACGCGGATACTCTCGTAACATTGAGCTTTGAAGTGGAATAAACACAGAAACAAAAATCTAATATGAGGGGGCACATAACACTGTGTATTAAGTTTAATACTGAACTTGGTAACAGACATGAAACTACTACATAAAGTTATCACTTT
Source organism: Diadema antillarum (assembly GCF_040938485.1). Classification (NCBI taxonomy): domain Eukaryota; kingdom Metazoa; phylum Echinodermata; class Echinoidea; order Diadematoida; family Diadematidae; genus Diadema; species Diadema antillarum. Next base: position 1,353,602 of record NW_027271881.1, read on the forward strand.
GCTGTCCAACTACATGTACATAGCCAACATAGTCAGTGTACAATTGTAGATACTGCCTGCAGTCACTCATACAGTCCAGTCAAGAATTAAAGACTAAACATTTTGTAAGGGTTGATTTGTATGTTATATGCAAACATTGGGAGTGCTGTGGATGAGCATAATGCAGGGATTTTTGGAATGGGCCAGTGGATGTCATATGTTGTAAATCATAAATTTCTGTTAGTTTCCCAGTCCCGCAATAATCTTCAACTATCTACAGCATTTACAATAACAGCTTTCATTTAACATAATTTTGCGTTGGGGAAACTTATGCCTTCAGAGGTAGCATCAAGTTCCCCTAGTATAGCAAATGTGATTATAAGCAAGCAAATTGGAAGTGGGGAATTGGATTGTGTTTTTCTTTCTAATTTCAAAGAACCTTAACAGTTTCTTCTAAAGTGAAAAGAACAAACCGATCTTGTAATTAGTTTGAGATTACTCCATATGAATACCTCATTCCAGGACCTGATCCTGCTGTTTTGGACTTGTTGCTGCCCAGTTTTCCTGCTGCAGGCTGCTTGGTTTGGGGAGAAAACATCTTGGTCCTGAAACGAGTTAAAAATTGTGGACAGAGAGAGGAGCATTTCTTACAAGAATCTTGCAATATGTGATGCATGGTTAGTACTCTTGCAGAGGGAATCTTCAAAAGAGAAAGAAAGAAGAAGAAGTAATTAAGATACCATCAAAAGCATATTTGTGTGTGACAGCTATTTCACACAGTACCACAACTTCATACCGTTTTATTTTGGTTATGTTGTGGTCTCATTGGTCAAAAATTTTGCTTCCTTCATCTTGACATGTAAAAGAATTAAAATATTAATTGAACTGTGGACAAACAATTACATTGTGACATGATCATTTTCTACTTCATTGGCTGGTCTTGCGGTAGTTAGTCTGATAACACACAATTATTTACAAGGCAGTCAAATGACAGACTTTACAAGTGAACTGACACCAAGCGAAAAAGTCCCACAAGTCTCAAGCTCATGAGATAAGCTAATATTTGCGAAAATGACCAAATTTTCTCACCTTGGTGCAGCTGAATAGCCAGAGGAGTGGACTTTAGACTTGAAGGTGAGAGGTTGGTCCTTGATTCCCTTTGACCTCTCATGACCTTTGGCCCCAGCTGACCTTGGTTTCCTGCTCTTGTTGGCTGACAGAGATGCTGGCTGTTGGCTCGACTTTGGCACCATTTCAGCACGCAGCAATGAATGCTCTGTCAGAGGAGTGCTTTATGAATTTGTGAGGCATATAGCAATTAGGAGTGAGGTTTTTACTATAAGATTTGTAACTTTAATGACTATTATAGCGGTTCAGAGCATTTTTGCTTATAGTTTATACACTACCTACAAGAATGGAAATTTGCGCAATTCAAGAGCTTCAGGACTGTGACTGCATTACTAAATTTCTCATGCTATATTATACATTCTACTTTACACCAAATCAAAAATCATGAACAAATCTTTAAAACTTTCAATATCATTGACTGACATACACAGAGACAATGCAATTTACCTGACTTACTCTAAAATGTGAATTTGTGGTTGTATTGGTTCTATATCTGACACTTACGTAGCTAAAGTGATATAACATACATCATTGAAACATTTATTGGTACAGAATAAACAACATCAAGGGGGGGGGGATCGATTAGTATACAAATGACGCACAGGTCTGAGTGCGTCAGTCGGAATTGTGTGCATAAAGTAACTATGGAATGCTTAACCCACGAGGCGAAGCCGAGTGGGTTTAGGCTAAATTCCATAGTTACCGCATGCACACTATATTCCGACTGACGCACGAAAAGACATGTGCGTCATCTGATTTATAGAGTGGGTAATTTTCTTGCCAAAAACCCATTTTTCTATCGTGTTACCCGATGACAACATTACTGGATGCATTTCCTTTTGGCTTGCCGTAAACGAGCATGCATCAGGTTTTACTGGACGCATGGCCAACCGTGCATTAGTTTTTACTGGATGCATGGCCAACCGTGCATCAGTAAAAACTGATGCATGGTTGTTTTAGCCAATAGGCGTCTCGTACTGAGTGCGCGAACGCTTGCTTAGTGCGCGAACCTTTGTTACAAGTATGCGTACTCTTGCTACAAGTGCGTGATAACATGTTTACCACTGTGGCTCAGCATGCGGCCAGTAAAAATCAACACATAGCTCTCGACCAATCAGATCGCAGGATTCTCGCTACCCATTCAATAATATCCTCTTACTCTGGGACAATGGAAATGACTGCTTTGTTTTCCCCATCAGTGACTGCCGAGGCAGCAGATATGGCGAGTGAAGCATCCATGTGTTTGGCCAGGTTACCATCGGTGTCGCCACTGGAATGAACTTTCCTGCTGTCTTTACATGAAACATTCAGAATATTGACAGAGTTGTGAAAGAGGCCACCCACCAGGCATATCATCTGAAATGTGAATGACATTTGACACATGAATATGACATTCCCATCATCATAATGACAGTTTTACTGCGAGAACAATGCAGAGACTCCAACCCCAAGCACCTTCTGATCTGGAGATTCTCCCGCCTGAAACCCCTAGCAAACGGGAGACCCAAGTTTATGTGTGCGAAGTTCCCAGGGTTCTAGATGCTCTCTGGTGCTATCTAAGGCTTATTTTTTCAACATACAATAGCAATAAGTAAGAAATCCTCTCAAACGGGAGACATTGAGCCAGGGCGGGAGAAATTAAATCTCAAACGGGAGGACGGGAGATTTTGCAAAAATGGGTTTTCGGCGGGAGATCTCCCGTCAAAAACGGGAGAGTTGGAGTCTCTGACAATGTGTTATTACAATGAACACAAGCAGTGTCGTAATCTTTACTTTCTCAATACATACGGAGCTCATTGAAGCACATCAAAGTTTGGGTGTTTGAAAAGTGAAAAGAAATTGTCAATTCAAATCAACTTGCTGTAACCATCATTAACTGTAACATGACTTCATGAAAGAGGCTTTATGCTAATATGAAGGGGCCTTACATTTTTTTACTTAGACAAAAATCATATCAAAAGAGACTCATAGTCATCCCCCCCCCCCCCAAAAAAAAAAGAAGATATTATTGAGTGTGATTCTGCGTGTCACTTTGTCACTGGCAGTTGTAATAAGTTTGATATAGAAAACAACAGTGATAATAAACATGAGAAAGCACCGCTGTATGTAAACTACCTGTGATGGTGTAGGGCTTGGTGAAAATGCATAGTTCCCAGCCACTCCAATCTGCTTGCTCTCCTGGTCTATGTGCTCGTCAGACCGTATATCATCTAGGAGATATGATATAGAATTGGACATTGCTTGACTGACCCTGGATATTTTCTCTTTACTACCTATTGAATTAGTTTATAACAGTGGAGGTAGTTCATTCCACGAGGTTTTGCAGCAGACCAAACTTCATGTGGAGAGGTTAGGTCCTTGCATGCAGCTACTAGCGCAACTTCACCAAACATGCAATAGCTGGTTACATTTCCCTTGAGGTCTTCAATTTAAAATTACCACTACCTTACATTTCAATCTCTATCTTTGCATTATTCTGATTTGAATCCATCATTAACATATTAACAATATTGTTATTTTTTTCTAAATGTTACCAACATAAAGATTCAAACATTTCTTTGCTGTTGAAAAGAGCATTATGCCAATCCTTGCCCCAAATATTACGTGATGAAAAATACAAAACCTACTTACCTTGAAAGTCTATATATTGTTCAACGGTGCAGCTGGAAGCATTAAGCTGGAGTAAGGCCCCTGGTGTGCCTACCAACAAGTGGGATGAGCTCTCTTGCAACTCACTGTTAAATGGAAGATGGTAGACACAACTTTGCCTTTACAAATATTATAAAAGAGTTTGTCTCTCAGTTTTTTTCCCACTCTTGCAATCATCAAGCTCTTCAGAATGTCGGATCAGACAGCCCCCTTTAGCTATTTGACATAAAAATAGAATGTCGATAAACTTAAGAACATTTTCCACCGATTGCTCATGCATCCTACTTCTGCCGTGATAGGAAGATCCCTGGTAAGATTGACAATCATTTGAGCTGTAAGGCAAATTCACAGTTGCAACATGAGTGCCGTTCCTTGTGTGTATGGTGTTTGCTATATTGAGATAAACAGAGCAAAGATGTAGATATACTTCTGTTGTAATAGGAAGACGAACCTTGGTGGTATTGACAATAATTTGAGCTGTAAGGCAAATTCAGTTGCAACATCTGTGTTCCTCATAATGTGTATGTTGTTCGCTATATAGTTAAACAAAGCAAATGAAGTATAAACTACCCCGTGAATAATTCCTCTCTTTCCCCAAAAAGATATAGATACAAAGTACGTCTTGCCTGCACTATTTCTGTTCTGGATACCCCCATACTCTTTCCCTACATGCACAGTCTTTGTGTCAGATGCACGTGTGCATAAATAGTTCTACAAATGTACAATCGTTGGTACCACATTATGTTCACTACTTTGTTTATTAACCTTTCTTATCAAATTAGAATCATAATTGCCTGAGACAGCTAGTCTAAAGATGATGTTGGATCTCCTACATAGCTTACTCTACAAGTGAAGTGTCTGGTAAGAGAAAGCTGGGCACACTGCGATGCTCCTCCCTCTTCCCTCTGGCCCCACCAGGTAGCATTGAGGGAATCATCGCAGGTTGGGAGAAAGCCACGCCCAGTATACTCTCCCCCGATTCCGACTGGACGTCTTCGTCCTCGACTTCATCCGGGGGAGAGGAAGAGCTGTTGTTGTTGCTTTGAGTCTGCCATGACGGGCGACTGCTGATGGTGGCTGGGCCTTTATGGGTAGAAAGTAAATAGAAACCAGGCGGAGACTGTTGATACTTAAAATTCTCATCATGCAAAGTCTTCATGTATGAACCGAAAAGATTGTTTTTCAGTAAAAAGATGAGAGGATTATTCATGAATATAAAAAAAAAATCAGCACCTGCTAGGGAAAGTGTTGAAAGCTCTACCCATAATTTTGGTGATATATTTGCTTTTGCTTTTCCTTCATTTTAATCCACTTATTGGGACCTGCCTGACTGGCACTTCTCTATATTTCTCCTTTGACAGTTGAGTTTAGAAAATACTTTACTGACATTCAATTTCTCATCTCAATCAAAAGAGCGATAAGCTTCAACATCTGAAAGGTGAATTTTTTTTCTTTTAAGATCTTCATAGTTTATTTTCATACATACCGTAATTACAGACCGTGACCTCTAAATAGTGACCTCAGCCTAATAATCATATCAAACTTATGTGAATGACTTGCCATTATTACCAAGTGGCTGCATTCTATACGTACCTCACATTTCACTGAGAAACATATATGTCATTTCATAATATGATTCAAGGTAATGATGACCATAAAAGGCAATACACTTGCATAATGCACAACAACGTCAGGTGAGGTAAATTCAGAGGTGTTTAATAGAAGAATCTAAAAAGAAGAGATTTAATACAGCAAAAAATAGTGCTCATTAATATGATGAAAATTGAGATTGTGACCAAGCATGACACACAGACAACAAAGCTTATTTGGCTCAAACAATCTGGGCAGTACGTCATTTAAAGATGGCTCACATTTACACACAGTACCTTGAGAAGTGGCACTCTGTTCAGTCTTCAGCACGGTTTGCTTTCTGACATGTTTTGCGATGTCGATGTGGTGGAGACAACGGAAGCCCTTTCCTTCCTCTAAGTCATATATCCTGAGCTGGAATGAACAAGAAAGTACAAGATCTTTAAAATCTCTGCGTGACATAATCAGCATGAAGCTTTAGTAATCCCACATTACATCCCAAACTGCTGCTTGGCTGTTAGGGGATACTTTCCTTGGGTCCCACCTTTTATTAGGACCACTTTGTTTTGCTTTGTTTCTGGATATCTCAGCCATTTCAAAACTGATTTTCATCAAATAAACTTTTAATTCCTCGTAGAATTGTATGCTCTGTGATATTTCATTTAAGTGGTTTCTAATTATCACACAAAAAGTTAAAACCTGAATTCCTACCTCAACCAAAACTATACCAGCCGTTCAAATGATGGATTAGATTGTCTTTTGCCACATAATTTCACATAAATATTGATTGCAAGTAGAAATAAAAGTTCATGGTTTGACTCATGGCACCTTGCCATAGGCAGTACTATGCCACATTGAGAATCTTTTAACATGTTAAGGATATCGTTCGTCACTGTGTTGCTCTGGCAATATCATGATCTTAGTCAACAACTCAGCTCCATCCAAAATTACTTACATTTGTAGCCCTACATCACACTCTATACTTTTATCGCTTCTGTTTTACACAATTTGATTTCAGTTTGATTCCAATTACATGCACTACCGGTATATTTTGTTGTCCACTCAGCTTAATAATCTGCTGATGGGTTGTGACTATAAATCACCTGTCCATCCGTGGTTCCCAGAGCAACACATTGATGTATTGGATCCACAGCAAGACACAGAAAGGGGGAGGCTGTGAGGTTAAAGAAAAAAGACAAATGAACCAAATACTTTATTTACAGCACAAAATTTTGTTCATTTTAAGGCTCTGGAATAACACCGGACAGTCCATGTACTGGCAGTACAGAAATTCTTGCCTCAGAATCTTTTATACAAAATCTCTCTCATGGTAGGATTAACAATAGTCTTGGTCAGTGATATCCAAGATGTTAACACATTGATTCACATGTGTTATACGCTGGACTGAAAATGCACCTAATGCTTCACATGCATCCTCCTTGATATCATGTACCAGCATGTAATCCAAGTGAAACATTTGAAATGGTTCTAAAATGTTGCAATTGCGAATCAGCTACGCTGAAAACGTTATTACAAGCATGTTTTTAACAAGACTAATGAGTCAGGATTAGGTTATGACTGCAAAGTAGTTCCAGCAATCATGGGTTCAGTTCAGTGAAATATTCCAAGATACTCTCTCACAGAATACATATTCCATGTATGAAACTTGTGAAAAGCATTTTATCTCACTGATATCATTTCATCATTTTCATGCAAGGCTGCATTAATCCAAAGTGACATAGGAAAATTGTGTCCATTCATATAGCTAGAAAAATAAAACATTAGAATGTTGGCGGATGTTTTTCTACCACTTTACTAGTATATACCCCCATCCCACTCAAAACACCACCATACCATGTTCTGCCACAAATCTTATATCCTTTCCACAACATGCCTTGTTACATTCTATTAAATTTAAATGGCGTCAAATGCATCTCAAGTTATACTATACACAAGAAAATTGATGAAATTTGAACTTGTACCTGGAGTATAAACCACCGACAATACTGCTCTAAATCTAACAAGTGATTTATCCTCTCATATTTATACCAATCTTGATGAAATTGAGGTCGTACTAAGAATGGAAAGGTTTTTCTGAAATCTTACCAGACACAATACTTGACTGATATATAAGACACTGGTTTGCGATGTCCCATACCTGCATTCAGAAATGAAATAGAAATTTCTTCATACTGCACAAATTATACTTCATACAGTAACAAACAGTTTACTGCATGAACATGAGCACTGAGACTTGCCTCCTACCAATAAAAAAACAAACAACAACAACAACAAACAAACAAACAAATTGTAACTTGTAGAACCCCCTGCTGATTATCTATAAAATGAAAGTAATAACAGTACTAGTTTCAAAACACTTGTAAAATTTGTGATCTGAAACACAAAATTGTAAAACAATAGAAACAGATATGTACATGTACAAGGGCAACAGATTTCCCTGTGATAATGGAAATCTAAGTATATGATTTATAATCAATATTAGCTCAAAAATGAGTTATTACAATGCACAAGACAAGAATGAGAGACTATAATTTTCAGACACAATTTCCAAACAGTGATTATTTCAATGATTGTAATTTAATTGTCTTCAACATTCAATAAAAATTTCAACAAAATAATTTTTAAAAGCTACAAATGGTAGTTGAAGGGAAAATTTAATTGACTGATATGATAGCAAGAATATTGAAGCTAATGAATATCCAGTTCCCCATACACACTTCAATTCACAACAGGCAAAATTTCAGTTGTAATTCCCATTTATAAAATGTAACTTTGATAATGTGTATATCAATCTCTTGCACAAGTCATTGGAACTTCATCAATCAAAACGACAGATGGCAAATGTAGTAAACATGGATTTCAAAAGACTTGGGGTTGGCTTAGTGACTTTGACAGGTGATAGCACTTGATTAACTGGTTCAGAAAATGATGCCTTCCTCGCCTTGTTTTAAAAAATACCATAGTAGGGTCAAGGTTACTGGCATTATTGCCATCCACTGCTCTCACTTTGAATGTCCTGTCTTCTGAGGCAGAGATGACCATATCGGGTGAATGGACACAGAACTCCGCACACATCACCTGACCTGAATGACCCTCTAGTCTTGTGTCCAGCCTCTCCTCCTATAGCAAAGAAAATATGACAAGGCAAGAATCTATGACAGTGCCTATTCTATCTATCTATTCAATGAAAGCAAATCTAACCCACCTACAGAGGGAAGTTACAAAAACAGATAACATACACCATTTTTCTTCTTATCTATCTATCTATCTATCTATCTATCTATCTATCTATCTATCTATCCATGCATCCATCTATCCATCTTTTCTATTGACCTACACTGCAATACAGAGAGAGTGTGTAGTACTTTTTGTTCTTGTGTAACTTCATTGCATTATGGATGGAGTATGTATTCTAGGAATAACTCATTGTAACAAAAGAATGCATGGTATGCAATCGCATTCCTTGACCCTGACAAAACATATATGCACATATTTTGTGTCCCTGGCTCTCACATTCCAAGATATCAAAGACACTACAGTCAACGACTTAAATATACATATATGCATGTTGTGCATTTACATGAAACTTCAACTGATGAAAAAAGTTAGGTGCAATGACTACTAGCTAGTCTGCTTTATCTGTAGGGTAGGGGCCGCCATATTTGTCAGCATGTTATGTAAATCATACACAATGGTGTATATATATATGTATGGATAAAAAATAAGTCAAATATCTCTATTCAGAGCAGTTCTACAGAAGGACCTTCCTGTGCATCACCTGAGCCATCCTTTGCCAATGGACCCAGGTAATAGGTTTTGTCAGGTAATGACCGCAAAATAACAAGAATATTAGAAATATATGTTTTAACGGTGAAAAAATGGGGTATGCACATTATGACTACATTTCAAGCCATCACAGATATTCATGTAGAGTTATGAGTTATGAGAATTTTCTTTGGTCAAAGACCAAAGAGATGACACTGCCAAAATCTCATATTACCTTGGCATCAAGGACCAAGACATCATTCTCCACACAGACAGCAAGTAAACTGTCATCTGCACTGAAGCTCAGGTACTGTGGCTCCTGGTAGCTGGTTCCCACTATAACCCCTCTGATCTGTTGACCTACAGTTGAAACAAAAAATGCACTGCATATGATAAATATACATACAGATATTTTACACATGTATATCATCTATTTGCAGCTAGACAAATTCAACATGTATCATTTGGTAGTACATGTATACACAAAGTTTCAAGAAAATACTTTCAGGCATTGTATAGATATGGGGGAAATAATGAAATTTTGAGCATTTGACCTTGACCTTTAACCTTGAGCATGTGCACCCAAAAGTTGATAGGCACAACTTTGGCCACTCATACATGCCAAGTTCATTAGGATACCTCAGTTAGGCTGTCCACAAAATTGATCATGGATGGACGGACGGAAGGACGGGCAACCTGAAAACATCATTTTTTATTGAAAAAATTCCTAAACCTTGATTAAGACAGGGGGTATTTGAAATGTGAAATATTTTGTTTTTTTCCGCTAAATTTGACTATATTTTCACAGATTAGGCATTTTTATGATTTTGACTTGCCGGGATTAACTAAGCAATGAGTTATACAGTAAGCTTCATAACTATATGGCACTTCACTCCAGCTTAAACGACATAACTTGCCAATGGGTTGTACATACTGGTAACAACCTTGCCATAGCTGCTTCAGATGCCATTTGCCATGTCAGATGTCAGAGCTCTGTTCAGGCATCTGACACGTTTGGGAGAAACAAGAGTGCTTTCGTTTATGTTGCTCAACAACAGTGCGTTAGTGTGAGCAGCAGTTGAGGAAAGGGTGAAATGAAGAATTCCAAAGACAAAGATGTAACTGCTCCTCCTCTTAACTCTGACTTACCAGTCTCATATGTTGCCCTCGCTTGTTCAACATTCCAAACAATGATGTAGTCAGATCCTGCAGTGCAGAGGAGAGTGGGGTTGTGCTGTTTGCCAAATGCAATTGCTGATACTTTTTTCTTGTGTGCTACCAATTCTAGGGGCTGCAAATACATGTTTAAAAAAAAAAAAAAAAAAAAAATTGAACATTTTACTCCATGGAATATGGTGGCCCAGGAATACTGAGCACCAAGATAGACTGTCTAGTTTGTCAAGAATGTGGAGGAATGAAAGAATGACCATCTCATCTCACCAAAAGATTTGACATCTATCACTTATGAATCTGTCTGACCTACCTGTGATCTTTTTTGCTCATATGTTTTTAGTTGTTGTTTTTTAAGCCTTTCACCACAACTGATTGTATTTTCATGTTAGGATTCATTAAACAATATCTAGGAAATCTTGAAACTTGGTCCTGGTCTGTCTGTCAGTACATGAATGTCTAAGGTATCTTAATAGATAGGGCGGTCACAATAAAACCTTCCACATGAAGCAGTTTTCATTTGCAATCTTATAATCCAAAAAGATGCATCAAAACTTAGGAAGAATGTCTTTTCCATACATAGCAACAACAGAATGGAATAGAGTACTTTATCAAGTAATGAGGCCCCAACTAAAACATTCACCTCCAAATTTTGGATAGCAAGTGCTGGTACGTCAAGAAATAACATACCTGCAAGTAAATAAGCAAAGGCTGCATAGGGTGTAAGTAAGTACGCAGCAGTTTTGTAATGCTGACCATCTGGATTGTGTCTTTGTTGTGTATTTCAAATCTTAAGCTATATGATGCGGTATCAATGTCTCTTACTTATGTCATATTGTAATATATGGTCTCCAGAGGAAAATAGTGTATGACCATGATGGGCCAACCTGTTTATAAGACAAATAACAAAGAGATGAAAAAAAAAATGTTTTACTTCATTCATCATATAAGGTTAGAATTTCAGGCATGACCCCTAAGCCAAGATTGTAAAAAGTGACTACCTTGGATTATTACTAGATTTTAAGCCTATTGCTGTGTATAGTGTATGAAATAACGTCCATTAAGCTGTTACATTCTGACCTTTGACTGTAAACTCTGAAGGCTCCACACCCCGATGGATGATTTGTTGAACGGTAATGCCACATACGTATCATTGCAGCCAAACTGGGTCAGTGATGTTGGGTATGGGGTACGGATTGTGTATCTGTGAACAACTGACATATTTGCTGCATGGCCTTCCAACTCTGTATCATAAACAAATGCAAAGAAAAGAAATAATCACATGCATTATTATCATCATCATCCAAACTAACTCGCAATGTTGAAAGATTTAATATAAATTCATAGGTTTTTAATATTTCTTGAAGACCAGTAATGTCAAAGCATTGTCATCACATAGCATCAAGATAACCTAACTTGATGGTAGTACATATTTTTTTTTTGTTTAAGCCTCAGCTCACAAGGTTTTCTTTTATATTTTGTTTGTTTTTGTGGGTTTTTTTTCTCAGTGGCAAAAATCAACCCATACTGTTGTTTTGCATTGCTTTATAATCAGTTGAGTTATGAAGAAATCATGGAATTTTGCCAGGCACTTTCATACTGAACTCTTAATCACTAATCAAAGTTACCAGCAATGTTATTGTGATCCTACTCTAGCCGCATAAACAAGAGTATAGAAATAAGCATTGCTGGATGCATACAGAACTCACATGCTATAGCCATGTACTTGCTACACTCCATATGTATATGAGCCCGTTCAGCTCAAGTAGCAGAGACTCCAACCCCAAGCAGCTTCTGATCTGGAGATTTTCCCGCCCGAAACCCCTAGCAAACGGGAGACTCCAACTTGATGTGCATGAAGCGCAAAGCTCCTTTTGGCCGGGGTCCAGCTCTAGGGTTCTAGATGTTATCTGGTACTATCTAAGGCTTGTTTTTCAACATACAATGACACTAAGTAAGAAATCATTTCAAGCGGGAGAAATTAAATCTCAAGTGGGAAAACAGGAGATTTTGCAAAAATGGGCTTTCGGCAGGAGATCTCCTGTCGAAGGCGGGAGAGTTGGAGTCTCTGAAGTAGCCACTGTGAAATGTCAGGGTATGGTGACCCTTGACCTCTTGAACAATTGACAAATACAAGAGAGTTTCCTCTGACCTCGTTTCTCTTTTACCAAGTTTTTTTTATATTACTTATTTTCTCATTTCTATGTTTCTCCATTGGGCAACTAGTTGCTTTAACATTTGAGAATTGGGTTTTGCTAGTGTGAAGTAATTGGATAAAGTATAAAACAAAACACAAACACACATATAAGCATCCCTACCGGCTCTTTTAAAGGGAACGCAAACCCAAAGAGCAATGTGGATTGAGTAAAAGCATTAACACTAGTAGAACATATCAGTGAAAGTTTAAGGAAAATCGGACAATCAATGCAAAAGTTATGAATTTTTAAAGTTTTGGTGTTGGGACCGCTGGATGAGGAGACTAGTAGAGGTTATGACGTATGAGTGGACAACCATATAAAGAAAATATAAAAGGAATTCCACAAAAATTAACTTTTCTAGCAAAATGAAAGAGTACTTGACTAACCGCTTTCATAAGGCAGGGAGATAAGTGCTACCCCTAACATATGTCAGTATCAAGCTGATGGAATGTGTAATTTTCATGAAAAATGATCTTTTTTTTACTGAATTCCCCTTATATTTTCTTTACATTGTAGTCCACTCATACGTCATAACCTCAAGTAGTCTCCTTACCCAGCAGTTCCAACACCAAAACTTTAAAAATTCATAACTTTTGCATCGATTATCAAATTTTCCTCAAACTTTCATTGATGTGTTCTACTGATGTTACTGCTTTCACTCAATCCAACTTGCTGTTTGGGTTTGCGTTCCCTTTAAAGGCTAACTGCTTTTCTTTTTAAAGAGAGTACCGGTATATAAATAAAAACATAAAAGAAATAACTGTCATAACATCAAGGAAAAATATGTCCTCCCATTTTTTGTTTTTTTTTAGGAAAAGATCATATTAAATGCCAATACATTTTAGACTTCCGTATACGAACTGTTCAGCACAGTCCACGTTTGGTGTATCGTTGTACTGAGTGTTGGCAAGCATGGTGTGGACTGACCCCGGGGCGCGGCTGTAACCAGTAACCCGACATGAACATGTTGGGGTCGCTTGTGCAGTTAGGTGTGGTGGACATGTTTATGTACAGTGCAGGTTGAAATAACTACATTTTCTACAGTGCAACTAAAAACGCCCCATTTCCATCCAGTGGAGTTGAATACCCTGCACTGAAGTGATAGTGTTGAAGGCATCTTGGGGCAGAGCATTCCACAGTCTGGTTGCGACTTTTTATGTGTCTGGCACTCTGGGAAGAATGTCCTTTGTATTCAGCACAAAGCACCAAGCACCAACACCAGCATATAAGCACTAGCTGCACTGACCTTTGAAGAAACACACAAACAAACATCCCTACTACCACTAGTACTATTAGGCCTACTATCTAGCAGTGCAGTAGATGTCTAAAGTTATCAGTAATTCAATATTAGGCCCTACAAACTATCTACTCAAACTAGAAATGCGATCAGCGGGAGACACAAAAATAAGCACACGGGACTGAGCTGACGTGACTGGCATGACCATATTCTTTTTTTTTTCTTCTTTTTACTTTCAAGTAAAGGCTTTGTCTGGAGATAGCACTTAAAAGTCATGCGTCATTATCTGAGGAGCATCCATTATGCGTGCTATCAAATATTCCGTTACATCCTTTACTCACGTTTCTCCAGCGACTTCTCAAAAAGCAAGACGAAAATGTCCGTTGCCACTCGTAGCCAGGTGACAACAATCGCTCTGATAACACTACCCCGCCCCTCACTCCCCCCCCCCCCCCATCCCACCGGCCCCCGCCTCCGGCCCTCATTCCGAAGAGGTGTACGCCCACTATCCCTCAGATCAATGTGTAATCCCGTTACCTGCCAGAACATAATTATCCACAATCCCATCCGAAAATGAATAAACCTCATTTCATTTTTGGATAACGTACCTTCGGAATTATCAACTTTTATTTTTCCGGATTGATCAGGGAACCTTCGAAATTAGATTAACGAAATGTTCGGACTAGTCTATAGGGACCTATAATTACAAAAAACGTACATTCGGAACTACGAACCTCATTTCATATTTGGATTTACAAACCTTCGAAATAACGAACTGTAACCACAAATTCTGGCTAAAGTCTGGGGCAAGTGTGCTTACATGTTTGTTTGTTTGTTGTTGCTGTTGTTGTTGTTGTTTTGTTTTGTTTTGTTTTGTGTTTTTTTTTGGGTGGGGGTATGTATTTTGGAAGCCCCCCCCCCCCCCCGTGGAAAACATAATAGGCCTAACATAGTTCGTCTATCAAAACTGAATAATTATTGGTATTCACTGCGCATGCAACAATTACACTGTGAAAGCAGCCTGTCTAAATATAAACACACACACACACACTGCTAGAGGAGTGTGTAAATTGTTGATTGAGGATGTTCTTGTAGATGATGCCGATTTTTTTTTCTTTTATTTGGCCGATCATGAGTCGGATAATCTTGAGTAAATAATGATGACATCGTTTCCTGTTCACTCGAGCGGTTTCTGCGCCATCTAATTATTACACCCCCGATTTTGAAAAAAAAAATCCTGCCATTTGACTTGCACCCCTTACGTTTCAGATTGTAGTCAACTAAATTTTAGAACAAGGAGTGGAGATTTCCTTTAAGTTAAAAGGAAGAAAAGAACACTATAGGCCTAGGGGCCTATATGCAGGAAAACACCCGTGACAAGTCGAAGTCTGGAGAGTAGGACCTACAATGTGATTGGTGTGTTAGTGTGTCCCTTGCCTGCCTTTGGAATAGCAAGGTGGTCTCTAGCTCATCTGGGCTATAACAAACACAGCAACGAGCGTGCATGGAGACTGCTGTATAATTCTATAGGCCTATAATGAGTAAACCTTTTTATACGATTCAACTACATATCTAATAATTTACTAAATTGATAAGGAAAGCTGAATACGCTTCCGCGTAAACTAACAAATTTGCCACGTCGATTGTCTCTGCCTGTAGACTTTTAAAATGGCAGGGTAGATTATAGGAATACAACGGGTTGTGTATAGAGGGGAAAGAGGTCGTATTCTCGTAACAGTGTATCATTGTCCAAAAGAAAGTTGAAGAACTAGTTGAGTGCGGTTATGTCATTTTTTGTTGTTGTTGTGACTGATGCACATACATGCTTATGTGATAATGACGTTATAGGCCAAAACAGTGGTTGCAATTGATTGACAATTTCATGAATTTAAAGACAGTGGTTGTTTTGCGAATACATGATAAACATTGAAAGTCCATTTTCCCTCTTATGTATGCCTGATGTTCATGAAACTGCTACCTTTCTGCTTTGTCGACTTGTCTTTTGTGAGGTTACGAAACTTCGAGGTTAAGCTTCTGCCCCCCGTAACTACGAGTGGGTCCCACTCGATGTTAAAACCACAAAACCGGAAGTTTAAGCCCACATTGCTAACAAGGCGTCTATTTATTCTTTAGTCCAACCCTGTCGGACTCGCTTACAGGTACTCTTTTTCTCTGTCATGATATGCAGAGATAGCACTGCACTGATGACTTTATGCCTTTATGAAGATATTCGTCGAAAACATTTCTTTTTTAGCGTCGGAGAAGAATATAGAATACAGTAGCGAGTTCGACATGTTCAGTTTCAGAGATCAAGCGCATGGGAAGAAAAGATGATGTTGTTGTGTCGTGCGTCATAGGTTTTTCATGTGTAGTGTATTTGTGGTGTACGTTTGGGAGGTTGACCCGGAAGCAGAGGGAAATTGTGGGGGGGCTGGAGTTTACGGCGAGGTCACTCTTAACTTCGAGTTCGTTGTTTTTTGTGTCCACACGGTGCTTAACTACGAGTGGGGACCCCCCGCGGCTCGTGGTTAGAGCGCTAACCATAAGATTTCTCGTGGCTCGAAACATCGAGCAAACCTCGAGGTTTGCTAACTACGAGTGCGTCTTCACGGTCCCTAACTACAAGCTCTAACCTCGAAGTTTCCTAACTTCGAGGTTAAGGGCTCCCGTCTGAACGTCGTAGTTAGGGGGCAAGAGCTAAACCTCGAGGTTTCCTAACCTCGAGGTTAGGGCCTACCGTCTGAACGTAACTACTAGTTACGTTCAGACGGTAGGCCCTAACCAATGCTATTTCAGGGTATCAAATTATACCTTGTTACCTATAACAAAGCCCCATTCAGTTATAGTTCAGTGGTCATAAGGAGAAATGTGGATCTTTGTAAAGCATGTTATAATTCCATTTCTCCCAAGTTTGGAACTCGAATGCTCTTTGCATAAGTATAAAATAAATGAAAATATTTTGCTCGCAACTGACAGGGCAACCTTGGAGGCGACTTATGGAGAAGAAATAAAATCTCTCCTTTGTAGTACCCATGGCGTGTTGAGAGGTAAATTCTTGTTCCTTCTCCTTCACCAACACCTCCCTGGTTGCCTGGTTAATGCTGATTGTAAGCAAAATGCTTTCATTCATAATATTGATGCAAAGAGCATCCGAGTGTTAAACTTTGAAGAAACAGAGATTCTTTTTACTCCTGACCACTAACTAGATTGAGCGGGATTTTCCATTTTTTATTTATTCATTTTTTTCTTACAGGATGTATAGGTATAGCAAGCTATAATTTCATACCATGAAAAAGCATTTAGATTATTCAATTGTTTTTAAAATTATCAATGCGGAAAGTCCGATGGTTACTTATTTGGGACACATTAGTTACGTTTAGACGGTGATCCTTAACTTCCAGGATAAGATCATAGTTAAGTATGGAGCGCCATGGTCGCTTTCGTCACGAAATTCTTTATTTCGTCGATGACATGACAATTTCGTTAAGAAGTTATAATTTTGTTAAAAATCATTGTTATTTCTTCAACAAAACTGACGTTGTCAGTTGTGTCAACGAAAACAAAAAACAAACTACTTCACGAAAGAGACCATGCATGCGACATTTGGCGCCCCATACTTAACTACGAGCTCATCCTCGAAATTACCTATCCTCGAAATTCTGAACGTAACTGCTGATGCATTTCCACAAACTTCGGCGATTTAGAGGATCCAACTAATGAGAAATGGAAATTGCTTCAGTAGATAAAGGGCCTACTGATGTATAATGATACCGCTGACTATTATAGGCCTATACAATCATGGGAGGTGATAGAAAACGAATGGAATCCCTTCACACTTTGTGCACATTTATGCTTATATAGGTTCTATTTCATGATTCCATTGGCTATTATGTTCCGTGCTCCAAGCCGCTCTTCCAGAGAGTTTGGATATTGAGACCAATTCAGAAGACGTTCTTGATATTAACAATTTGAAGCTGTATTTCAGAGCAAATGCCGAAATCCTGTATGAAACTTGGTGGTGATAATATGGTGCCAAACAAATCCTTTCAGTTTTCCGTAAAATCTTCTTGTTATATACGAATACCTCGGGTCTGAAAAAAAGAAGAAGAATGAAAGTATCTCCATCTTGCGTATTGTAATCCCGGGTTTAGTACTTGAATGCTAAATCTTTGGATTAAGTACATGTATCCATGCTTGTTTCTGCGTGTTTAATGGCTTTGACCATTACAGGAACTATAGGCCCACAATTTTAAACTAATTTTTGTTCGCGTTTCCTATTTTCTGCATGCACACTAAATATTGCTGCCGAAAATAAAAAGGGGCAGCGAACAGCTGCTCGCTGAGTTTGTTGCGGTAGAGCATGCAGTGACGACTTGTATGAAGTCTCGTCTTTTAGATTCAACACCTGCAATACATAGAGCGCATTCCTCCGCGGCAGAAGCATGGGCATCAAGGAGAGATTATTGTTTCTTCTCATTCGATCTGTGACAACCTCTACCGTTTGTGTCGAAGGTGGCTTTCACATCTTGTTCCAAAACAAAGCCAAGGGGAATGAATAGAAAGGGCCACGGGTGAATTGGTTTAAAAGAAAGCTTGATTTTTTTTTCGTCCTTCCCTAATTCCCCCCTTCTATTACTTTAAGGGGAAAATCCAATCCATGATCAATTTGACTTTAAGAAAGAAAGAAAAAATACAAATTGATATTAAACAAATACAACAAAGAATGGTTCATTATAATCAGACAAACAATAAGACAGTAAAATTATGGAATTCAAATTTCCACATTATTTACCCTGAACTGTACAGTGTTAAACGAATCAGAATTGCGGAAATTACATTGTGGGTGATGTCATGCATGGATGGCCTCTACAGCCTCTTGTTTGCTCCTGCGCAAGTCTTCAGTGATATTCTTATAGGCCCTAGATATGAAAAAGAAGTAGAAAATGTAAACTTTTAAAATATGATAATAATCGGTAAAAGTGAAAAGATAGTAGGTGCAATGTGTATATAGGGGCACAAAGGAATGATACAGATGGTATTTTTGCTATTATTGTGAACGCATCCCTTTTGAGCAGTTAGTTTTGCTTGTAACTTATCCCTTTTTATACTTGGGAGAGATGTTACTATTCGGGAAGCATGGTTATAAATTCTTATATCCCACAACCTCATTCACATCCGATATCGAAAAAGTTATACTATGTGCTTTAGTTACTCACTTTCTTTTCTCTATCTTCAATTTATCAAATATATAACATGGAATAGAGTTCACTTTTAAGTTCTGGAAGGGAAAAATTAATGCTAAACAATATCTATATTGAACGCCCAGCGGTAGGCCGACGGGGGGGGGGGGGGGGGCATTGTGTGTGCTCCTTTCCTCACATATATAGCACCAAGAGGTCGAGATTTGTACGTATTTGCATGGAATTCAACTTTTGAAAAGACTCATTTATTTAGGAATGTTTACAGCACCCACTGGCTTCGGAAAGGAGGGGTTTGGGGAAATGCTAATTTTGTTAAAACCAATTAGGACGATGGATTTCGTCACGAGGGCAACGATTGGCTGTTTGGCTCCTCTTTCATTGACTATGGATAGTTTGTATTGTTTATTACGTCACCTTTGGCAGACCGTTTTTTGTCTCCGTCGGATGTGACGTTCGCGCCTTATTAAAAAACTATGCCCAAGGAAATAAATTGGCCCTACGTAGGGTAAGGATTACAACTGAGGAAAATAAAACGATAAGCTTGATGCTTTTTCATTCCTCAGTCCCCTCTTGCTTTAAAGGGAAAGGAAAACCACTCCATGGTCAAGTTGAGAACAGGAGAACACATTACTTTCCAATAAACAAACACAGCACAGGATGTTTCATTACAACCGGACATTTCGTATAAAAGTTATTGAATTCCCAATTTTTAAACGTTTTCCAGAAATGTAATATCATACCAAGTCACTTCGGTAAATTAGAAGAGGAGATGATGACAGCCGCGCGACCTCGAAAATCTGTTTCTTTGAGCATAAGTCTTCAATAAATATTCTTCTTTTCACATGAAAACGACGAAGATACGCGGACCGTTTACATCACAATACATTCTAGAGAAATGAAGTTTCAGCAAACAGATCAGAAAGAAGATCATAGGTGTACTTTCAACAAACGAATGATTTTTTTTTTTGTGGGGGGGGGGGGGAACGAACCTTTCGAATGATTAGTTTGCTTGTCATGTAATTGTGGGGGAGAGTTATTATTGTTTGGGAGAAATATGTTAAACCCTGATATTCCACAACCTCACGTCATATTCGATATCGATAAAACGTCTAGTACGTTTCACTTGAATTATAGGTCTAGTTACTTTTCAGTTTGTATCTGGTCAAGTAGAACGTGTATAGGAGTTTATACCTTTATGTTGTGGAAGGGAGAGATGGCTGTCATGCTAATAGCAGGGAGACATTCGCAGGACTAAAGACGACCCCGGGGTAGCATAATGTTTGTGTGTACTTCTTTCCTTCTTAGTTGGCATAGCTCTTGCCTCACATAGCAACAAGCGTCGAGACTACATAATGCATTACCGTAAACCACGGCTATTGAAAAGAATCCCTCGATGAGAAATGCAAACCGATTCAATAGCCATGTGATTAGACACTAGACAATGTTGTTTATTGGCAGACCATCTATCGTCTATGTCTGAGGTGACGTTCACGCCTAAACAGAAAACAAAACCAGAGGAACTGGACAGGATGTTTATAAGATGGATGAAGGGAGAGGAAGATTTAAAAGAAAGATTGGTGTTTTCTCATCCCTAATTCCCCTCTTGGTTTAAAGGGAAACATCACTGTATAGGATAAAGTTAATTTGGAGAAAGAAAGAAATTTTTAAGTGAAGCAAACACAAAAAATTATGTTTTTATTACAATCCGTATAAGCACAGGAAAGTTATAGATTTCGACATTTCAGCATGTTTTCCAGAAACGTAATGACAGTCACGTATAGTATTAGTCAAGCTAGATGAGTAAATGTCGTGTCTCTAAAGTCTCCTGCTTTCCTATGCATAATTCGTCCATGATCTTCTTTTCACTCGAAGAAGACGATTGTAAGTCCTTCATATCAAATAGCCTAAATCTATAGAGAAGTGAAGTTCTGGCACTTATGATATCTTGGAAAAAGATAACAGGTGATCTATCGACTTATACGCTTAGTATTATGATAAACCTTTCAAAGAGTGAGTTTTTAGCTGATGAAATCATGTTCTCTTCACTTTTGCATTTGTAATTGGGACTCTAACTGTCCGGAAAACATGTTAAACTCTATTCCACACCATCGTATCTCTTTCAATTTCCCTATAAAGTCTATGACTTTTCACATGAACTTGATATTTTTTCCACTTTGCCAAGTAGAACAAGGCTTGCAGTAAAGAGGGGGAAAAAAAGACAGCCAAGTATAAGGTGCACGTCCCCCGGCAAGGCGAACCCGGGGAGCATTATTATGTCACATTGCATAATGACAAGTCATTCTCAAAAGAAGATATCATGTCTTTATGATGGTAATTATTTTTCGCCTTTCCTATCCTTGCAAAACATGAGCGGTAGGCCTATACATTATAGTGTTATAACTGTTAAGACGTGCCAAGATCATAGAAAATTCGTAAAGATTGATGAAATGAAGATAAAATTAAATCAAATGGGCGCGCTCGGACACCACTACAATCTATCAAGAATTATACTTGAAGATTAGGACCTATACCATGTCGGTTTTATTTGTTTAAATAAACCGGAAAGGTGCAACATTGGCTCTCCAGCAGGCTGCTCAGTTTCAAACACTTTTGACAACATGCATCTCTGACTTACACTTTGCACACAATGGACGAAATTGACCATTTATTGTTTGGTATGTTTTATCATTCGTGCAGGGAAATTTCATTTCATTTAACGAATAAACAAACAAAACACAGCCAAACTTCTGTTGGAGGTGAAAATGAATCTTCACATCGCTCAGAAAGATAAGGACATCAAACGCCGAGATCAAAGGTAAAAATGCGCGTGTGGAATTCTTTATTACATCCCTAGATTAAGGGGCAGCTGTTTGAAGACTGGAGTAATAGATGACCAGCTTGGTGACTTCAGCTCTCAAACCTCCTTGCTTGTAGTCAAATGGGGATACGTTTCAGACCCAGAAGCCCCCTTTTTTATCGGTTACGGCGATCAGGACTCTGGTGTGATATGTGTTAAAGACATCGAGTTATGTCTCCGTAGGTCAATGCCTCTCTCCTCTTTATTTCACACGTAAGCTATTGCGTCATGAAGAATGACAACGATGCACTATAATAGCGAAGCAAACCTCATCGGACATCATCGGACAGAATGTGGCTAAACATTCACTTTTGTTATAGCGGTGAAATGATTGCCATATACATGTTCATCTTCAAAACTTTATATGTAGAATCAACTATTTTAAAATTAATATTATTACAGGTTTTACCGAACAAGGTCATGATTGTGTCATTCATGTTCATATTCCGGTCATTCAATTTCACGCATTTTACCCTCTCAGCTCCGAGTCAGCCACCAAATTCAAAATGGTTTAAAAATTTAAATCAAAGAAGAAACAAACTGACACTTATCCCACCCCTCCGTTTATTAGATAATTTTGAGTTAGATATTAAAGGGATGGTATAGTTATTGTTGAGATGGGGCTTCAGGTTTTCAACATTTTTTTTTTTGTGAGATGAGAAACTTATGAAATATTAAAGAGCAAACAATAAAAAGGAATCCAAAGTTCATTTGATTAGAATTGATTTTAAAATTGCAGAGACATCCAAAAACATACAGGTCCTAATAAAAGATGGGACCCACCTTTTTATTAGGACTATTTTGTTTTACTTTTTTGCATATATCTCAGCCATTTCAAAACCGATTTTCATTAAATAAACTTTGGAATCTTCTTAGAATTGTATGCTTTTTAATATTTCATAAGTGATTTCTAATTATCTTGCAAAAAAGTTAAAATCTGAATCCACCTTCTAAACCAGAATTATAGGCCTACCATCCCTTTAACTAGTTGTAGACATGATTATGGGAACTGATATGCTGTTCCTCTTTCCAGAACCTTGCCGTCCCAAAAATCAATTTTTGTCAGTGGACCTACGATATGGAATGCAAATCCTCCAGCTATTTAAGAAGCAGTTCATTACATGGCATCAGGCCTATTTCAAAGGAGAAACAAGCTTTACCTCCTAAGTACATTGAATTTTCTGTTTTTGTGTAGAGGTGTGTGTACGTAAATGTGTGTGTGTGTGTGTGTGTGTGTGTGTGTGGGCCTGTATAACCTTGTACTAATTTGCTGAATATGAGATGTTTTTGTAATCATTGTCAAACGATATTTAAATAACATGATTCATAAAAATATATAGTTGTAATTGTTTCATTCAGAGACAGGATAATATTCAAGGTTTTGCCTTCCTGCCTGTCTCTTAACACTTTTCAATCATTTTGATTTCTTTTTTTTTCATAAATCTTGTTGTAATTCTCAAGCTTTATGTATGTCTTATTGGTAATGCTGTCTATTCTTGTTATCTGTTCTCACGGAAGTGTTAACAAACCTCATCTCAATTCAACTCAGCTCATTTCACACACCTTAAAATCTAAAGGACCTACGAAATGCCAATGCATTTTGACTTGTATCAGTTCATAATACCCTGGACATCACTTATGTGGCCAAAAGAAAATCTAATACACACACACACACACACACACACACACACACACACACACACACACACACACACACACACACACATCCAACCCAACATTCTGACAGTGACATCATAATTATGTATATCACTGCTAAAGACCTAGACAGAACATAACTTGCTTTTTCCCCTGCAATGTCTTCTATTAATCATATGAGTAATAAGGAAATTTATATCATTTATTTGAAAATGTATATTTTGATATTCATTTGGCCACAAAAGTGATGTTGAGTGGGATATCAGAAATCAAAACAAGTCAAGAGGCACTGGTATTGCATAGTTCCTTTACACAGCCTGCAAAATTACAACTGGTCTGAGATTTATGACTGGTTTGCTGGTTAGTATAAGCTTAGCTCAGTCTCAGCAAAAGTCAGAAGGGAAATATATATACATAAAATGAAAATAACAGGTAAGAAATTGACACATGCACAACATTAAGATAACTTTTCACTGACCAGGTGCTTTATTACCTCCAGACATCACAACACACACTAAATTTGACATAACAGCTATCATATGATACAATGAATTAAGCAATGGAGGCTCACTGAAAATCACCTTCCCCTCTCATGAAGGAAGAAGTCTCTATAAAGTACTGTCTGTTGCTGGGATGAAGAGAGCTATATTCCAAGCACGCAGTACAATCTAATATATTTACAGGGAAAAAACAGGAGTGTCATTACGACACAGAATCTAGATATAAATGATTATTTTATACTGTAGAAGTGGAAATTTTTGCACACTTGGCTGGACATGACATGAGCATTAAAAAGAAAAGCTTGCAAATATTTTTGCTTTTAATACAAATATATGACATGATTTTTTTTATCTCTTTGATTCTACAGAATTCAAAACACACAGAATCCATCTGACCATAATGAGTGCAAAATAAAAAGATTTTAGCACAAAAATATCCACTTTTACAGTACAATATTGAAACTAGTGTTTCCTTTTATTTTTGAAACTTTCACTCAAATAGTACATCTCATGCCAGTCATTGCTCTGTCACAGTGGGTAGTACACTGCTTGATGACCTTTGCAGAATGTCCAATAACAGCTGTTCACTCCAATTCCTCTTACATCACCTCATAAAACACACACAAAGTGTAAAATTAAAAAAATAAAATGTTTCCATTCATGCATCATTGATACTTTGGAAATTTGGTTTAAAGTGTATCAAGAAAACTCCATTAAAAGGTAGTTCAAAGCATATTACTCCCTGCAGCTAAGGAACAAAGTTATAAATCATAATACATCACAAATGCGGTCATCATCATTAAACGACAAAGGCAACATTTTTCATGAAACCACAGTCAGATATTGCATAACACGCGCAAGTATCAAAAGTGCTGCAAAGTGGTCATGAAACATTTGGAACAAAATTGAGCACATATTTCACTAAACTGATATGACTCAACACATCACTAAATCCATATAGACACATCTGAATGTGTCAAATTCATATCTACTACAACTGAATACAAAGTTTTTAATGTAAAGATGTTATTTGCAAGACCAATAAAAAGCCACAAATAAGTTTCAGAATTTCTAGCCATAACCACAGCAAACTCCTACAATGTCCAATTACAGGGAAATAAATATGGAAGATTGCTGGTGGCTTGGTAGATCTACTCAAAAATGGAGCAAAGGGGAGAAAAAAGATAGAAGAGAGGGAGAGAGAGAGGAAAAAAAAGCAAGAAAGTGCACTAGTGAGGGCAAGGTCATGTGTGTGCATATCATTGTGCATGTGACCTGGAGGATAATAAGGGAATTCATTACCCACACACAATTATAATCATAGTTACTGAGAACATGTTAGCGACACGAGAAATTCACACTAACCTCACTTTTAGCCATGGAATAACTTCCATGGCAGTATGAATTACGCCACTGAAAGATAGTCCTTTTTTCCTGGAAGCACTACAATGCAGGTGGTTTGTGTCTATTAAAAGGATAACATCATGTAAAAATACCAGGTACATTTGACTGGTATATTCTTCATATTCATATATCCACACTCAAAAAGTAACACATTTACCCTTCTTTTCAAGCATACAATTCTTTGGAGAGATTAATTTTGATGATTTGATGACATTCTCAAGCAATATTTGATGCCTGACTTAAAGGGAAATTCTACTCTGTTTTCAAGTTCTCATGTCATCACCTCATAACCATCACACTGGTTTGCAAATGAAAGTATTGCAATTATGTTACTGGTTAATAATCTAGCTACTGTGGTCCCCCTCTGGAAAAAGAAACAAAACATTATAATCATATTGACAACTGTAGTGTAACATAAAGAATTTGCTGTCTTTGAATTGATCAAAAATAAGGAAATTTGGTGTGCAAGCCAATGAGAGAGGTGATGCAACGAACTTGTGACTTCATGTTGTGTGTCCCAGACAGGTATCAATATTCCATATAAACATAAATATTCCATTATCCCATCACTTTCCTTATTCTTTGTCCGGTTTCAATGAATTTTTCACTGTATGTTTTCACTTCGATACTCCTCTTTCAGTTAAATTCAAGATGGACAAGAGGCGGACTTCAAACACTCATACAGTATGCACCATCTAGCAGAGATACATCACTACACATCTGCTTTTATTCATACAAACAGATATATGTACCCTAGGCAGCATACACATTAGTGACCCTCCACTAGATACTTCTGAATGTTCGGACTAGTGAGGTATATAAATAAACCAACAAAGACGACAGTCAATCACATATCTACTGATAATTGCACAAATGCACTTCAAATAAACTGTTTCTCTCAAAAGAACTTTTATAAATTTCAAGTGTGCTTTGAAATCTTACAGAAAACAAGCAAAGCTACATAAGCCTTGGGAATTTTTAGATAAAATCCTAAATCCAAATATATTTTGACAATCTGGTCACATAACAAGAATATAATTATTTAGAAATTTCACTGTAAGTTTCATTTCACATGAGAGAAACTGCAATTACATGATTCTATCCTCATGAGGTTGTAAAAAAAAATCCTCCACATGAATCAAACTATGGTAAGCAAAGAGTGCATTTGCCTGGTTAGAGGTTAAATGGAAATCTTGTCTCATTTTCCAACTTGACATCATGGTCATTAACAGTTTCACTGTTTTTCCTTCTCTTTTCCATGTTTATCTGTCTGTACACATGCTGTAAGCTTGTCGGAAAAGACGAAAGTCTACATCCTTAGCATATCATCATATGTCTGTAAAGTAGCATCCATACATCAAATGAGCATATGCTCCTTCAAATGTGTTTTCTTATCGTTTGTTTTATCTGTGCGTTATGTCGCCCAATTCAATCAAACTGACATCTTCAATCATGTGCAATAAAGTGCAGTTAGGCACCAACATGTTTCCTCTACATCAACACAACTGATAATTTATTGACAAAACAATGAGTGTCAATGTGTTCCATCCCAGAATGCATAAAATCTTTTCTCAGAAGAAAAAATAATAAAGCAGGAAGAGCGTGATGGTAAGGAAGGTGTCGGAGGGCAGACGATATGAATTTGACTTAATCTTAGTAATCCACCACTGCCTAAATTTGGAATAATAGACCGTTTCTGTAAGGTATTACAATACATGGATGTTTCTTTCCTACAGCCTACTAATAATGCATTTACCAGCTCCCTCCAATGAAGTTCCATTGGTAGGAATCCACTTAGTTATTGCTAGGAAGGGCAAGCCTCGGGCAAGCTTTGTGGTTGTTAAGGGCAACTTTTGTGACAAAGCATGCATACAATTTGAATACATTTCAGAACTGGTCTATTGAGTATGTACTAGCACTTAAATGCAAAGAGATGAATGCAAACTACTAGTAATGTACTAATGCTATCATTAACGGGATGGTATAGTATTGGTTCAGATGAGGATACAGCTTTTAACTTTTTGCGAGATATTCAGAAACTACTTTACTACTACTACTGAATTATAAAAAGTGTATGATTCTAAGAGGAATTCAATGCTCATTTGATGAAAATCGGTTGTAAAATGGTTGAAATATCAAAAAAACCCCAAAACAACAACACATAAACGATACTAGTAAAAGGTAGGTCCCACCTTTAATTAGGATCACTTTGTTGTGGATATCTCAGCCATTGCAAAAACAGTTTCATCAAATAACTTTTGAATTCCTCTTAAAATTGTATGCTTTTTAATATTTTGTAAGAGGTTTCTCATCATCTCACAGAAAAAGCTGGAAACCTGAAGCTCCATCTCAACCAAAACCATACCCTCCCTTTAAAACTGCATGATTATTGTAGTCAAGTTAGCACCAACTTCACTGGGAAAAATATGTTCCTGCCCCAAAAATAGTGATTTATATTGTAAATACAAAGAACAATTTGCGCCATCATTCTTGATTTGGTCAAATGACTGATCTCCAAACATGATCCATGAACAATACACTATTTTTTTTTCTTTTTTTGCTACAGAATAGTTACCACATGATTTCACATAATCATTTCAAATGATCAAAGAAACATTCATGATTACAGATGCAAAGACCCCTGATGGACATTGGGAATAATATTGTGGTTAAGGGTTAAGAATGAAAAAAAAATGACCCAATTTTTGTCTTTGTAATCCATGATTCAATAAATAGTATTAGTAAATTGCCACTACATAATAACGCTCCATACTGCTTTGGCACAGTCAGCTTTTTTGAACACAGTCATCCTTTCGAACATGATTTCAGTTACCCATAGGTTTCTAATACACATATATATGTATTTTGTGTCAAATATCATACTAAAAGGTATAAGTAAAACATGATGTACACTTACTTCTTCCATTTACTCTAAAGCATATCAAAAACAGTCTTGCAACTGTTGTGCAGTCCCTAAAGTGACACATATTTATGAATTTATGGCCAATTAATTTAGCCAGAATGAGTGTGTGTGTGTGTGTGTGTTTATACATCTAGTGTACCTCAAGAAGCTTTTTGCATTGAGTTATGCACTCCGTCAGTCGCTCAGGTTGAAGGTTCACAGCACACACAACTGCGAGTGTATCATTCTACCAGTTGTTCTACAATACACTCACTGTTCTACCTTTGAGTGCAAGCCACTATGGCAGGCCAAATGTGCAGCAAATGTGGGCTTATTGTTCTGTTACACTACACAATGCATTGTCCAGAAAAAAAAAAATGCAGCTATGGTTGAGTATTTCGTCAAACACCTTCAAGTTTTTCTAACTGGGAATAGACTCTTGTCACCATGGCTTGATTTGATCCTACATTCACTGAATTCTCCTCCTCTCTTAAAATGAGTTTTATACAAAGTTTCCATTTTGTTTTACTGATGTCTCTTCTAGTTTAAGCAGTGAAAATAACATGCCTTGTACTGTCACAGTGAAGTTCTCATCCATCCAAATCCAGATTAAATGGGTGGTAAATGTATGTGTAATATATTTTGATATTGATATATATACATGTATATATCAAAACTCACAACTCATTGTCACAAGGTGGAAAGTAAATGAAGTCCGCAGTCCTGATAAAATATCTCAGTATATTTCAAGTCCGACAAGGAGTGAATCTTTCACAGTGAATCTTTCAAGATCAGACAAGACATACACTTGAATAAAAAAAAAAAAAAAATCTGTATGTATCTCCATGAAGAGAGAGTGATATATTCTTTGTTCAAACATTTGCCATCTTCCTTGCTACACATTCAAACAAACATTTCATCACCAAATCATGATTGACACATTCAGCATAAAAGAAGAAGCAATTGTCTTCCATCATAATGTAGGTCATATAGTAGTACATTTATCTATATATAATCACTCTCTGCATAATTTCTATGATACAGATAGTACAAAAATTTTGGTATTCACAATTCCATCATTTTGATTATAAAAAAAAATCACTTTACATCCCTGTTTACACATTACAAACCACTATCTACAGTAATTAGAAAATTAGGCACAATTCTGATACAATGACACAGACATGATCACAAATACATATAATACTGAATCATTTTCCTTTACAATGCTCTCTGCTATATATATATATTTTTTGAAGGAAACCGTATTCTTTGCACATATTTCCTCTTTCACTCAAATGAAACATGAGCTGGCTCACATTACAATGTCAGCTGCAAAATCTTGCAAACTTGAGATGTATTTGTGGATGTAACTGATACTTTCACCTGTAATATTCACATCTGAACGCCATTTGACTTCCACAGTAATAAAGGAAAGTTCTTGTATGTGTGTTGTATGTGCTTATGTCTGCTGTTGAGTGTGTTTGTGTTGTTGTTGCTGATGTTGTGTGTGTGTGTGTGTGTGTGTGTGTGTGTGTATACATTCTATGTCTTCTTTATTGCCATCATTATAAAGCAAAATATAAAAGAATGTTTCTTTTCTTCTTGTTTTCCATTCCTTCACACAAAATACTATTAAATGGGATGTATATTCGAACAAGTTAAGAGAACACTGTCGCATATCAAGGGATTAATGCAACCTACAGGTTGGTAAAATGGCAAGTAACACGGACATTGTACACAACCACGAATGAGATGTTTTTTTTTCAGTACACATTAAACAGTGTCTCTTAAATACACACACAATTTTCCTGTGCAACCTTTTCAGATATGTGCACCAGTAATGAGATGAACATGACTAGTTTTCTGTGAAAAGTTCTTGTCTCTGAGCAAATTTTCATGATGGCACACGAAACACACAAGAGAGTTTAATGTGTGCCCTTCAATTACTGACAAAACAACAATCTGTGTTTGCTCATCAAATATTAGATGTGCAAAGAAGACAAGAACTCTGGCGACTTGGATCTTGCAGCTCTAACACCTCTGTCAAAATGATTGTAGCACTGTACAACAAATAGGCCACTCATGCTAATGTCCAAATTCAAATTTACACGGAATCCCCACCCAACACTGCCTCCCCTGTACAAGCAATTCTGGGTTATAAATTGAAGTCCTTGGCTGCCTCGTACACTGGCATCCTAACAATATCAGTTTTATCCTCTACTTTGTAGGAAGGGTAGAGTCCAGCACGCCGTGGCGTTATGCGGTGGTTGGTCCCCTTTGAATACCCATCCCAGTGGTTGCCCGCTACCCCGATCACATCCCCCGGCTGCAGCTCAATCTCGTCCGCTCCGCGTGGCTTGTGGGGGTACAGTGCTATCTGCTCGTGGGCATTCTGTCCACCAAAGTAGTAGATGTCATCAAGGGAGCGGAAGTTGGAGGCAGCATTTGGGTGCAAGTACTGCATCATCTCATAGGCTACACGACAGACCTGGAATATGTTAAAGCAAATAAAAATTGTGCAAAAAGAGGCATTAGCGAGAAAAACTGGACCTAAAAGTCGAGGCGATCATACACAGTTTGTGCACTAAAACTGACCTTGCATCCACTTCTACTAGCAAATGACCAATCGATCATTTCTGATAGGTCATAAACATTACATGGGGAACCGATTTCAAGCTCATGGTACTTTAATGGGGAAGGGGGGGGGGGGGGGGTTGTCATGGTCTACTGAATGTGTAAGTGGTACTGCATTTTTTATGAGACCCTGCCATAGCGCTTGCACACTTTTCCTGCGCTGCTTTTCTCTTCCTAGGTGTGTTGTGTAAATGTGTACCTGGTAGGAAGATGTTAATGAGGTTGGAGTTAAAAACTGATGAGACAGTCAGGCTGAAATTCTCCCAAGGGAAGTTGAGCGAATGCACTGTACATGTTGGTTTCTTTCCATTCCATTAGATTATGATAATAATGATAATAAGAGTGGCTACTTAGGTAGTGCACAGGTTAACCTTTTGGTGCTGCTCACAGCACTTCAAGAAAAGTGTGTGTGCAAAACATAAGAGACCAGGCAAAAGAGAGAAAAAAAAAAAAAAAAACCCCACACACACAAGCCCCCCCCCAAAAAAAAGAAAAAAGAAAAAAAAAAGAGGGACATTGTGAAAAACACTGTTTGTAATTGTTAATCATTCAAATGCAAATGACAACTGGTTGTAAAAAGAGTAAATAGCAGAATTTTTTAGATTATGAATTGTCTTATTGCCATAATCACAAAACAAATACCAAAACATCTCTTGACGGAAAGAAATGTGGAGGTAATATTTTCTTTCTTCTCTTCAACAAACCTGGGAGGAAAACGTGCAAACGAGAAAATCACATCTGGACAAGAAGTGGATGTCAATGATCACACCACGAAGAGAGTCCTCCGAGTATCTTGAAGAAAGGCCAGCTGATTTGGAGATGTCGTTGTCGCTCACAAACACATAACTGGGAAATCTGTTTGGGTTGGAAAATACAAAATGAAAATTCAGGGTACTATCAATTTGATGCAGGATTCTAATAAACATAGCTGGAAACTGAATTACTTCTCTCAAGCCAACTCATAACTAATTTACATCCTTGATATGATAATCCATGCCACCTACATGACAGTAATTCGATTCACAGAATTTGCATCTGATTAATTCAAGTTGATCAAAAATCAATTGGTTCATTTCACACTGACAAATTACACGAGCAACAGTATTATCCTTGCCATGGTAGTAGATATGCTCATTTTGCTACATTGGGTGCAAGTGTGACATGACACTCAAACTGCTGACCTACTTCAATAGTAATAGTATTCGTAAAGCAAAGTTGGAATTTAACCATTCTGTAAAATAATGTATTATCCATTTTGATGGGGATATAAAGTGAAACTAGCCGAA
The DNA here is from genome assembly GCF_040938485.1 of Diadema antillarum. Classification (NCBI taxonomy): domain Eukaryota; kingdom Metazoa; phylum Echinodermata; class Echinoidea; order Diadematoida; family Diadematidae; genus Diadema; species Diadema antillarum. Next base: position 1,385,782 of record NW_027271881.1, read on the forward strand.
TAAAAAAACAAACAAACATGAAAAGGAGATGTTAAAATTGAAATGATAACGCTGAACGTTGATGAATTTGACATTCATGAAAGTAAGAATATTAGTAAGAATTGCATAGAATTACAGGACTTGTTTATGCTAATTGAATCTGAACGTTCAAAGGTCGAAGTTGTGTGCCCATAAATGAAAGTGAAACTGGTATTTGGTGCGAATTTGAACGTCTATCCAGCTGGCGCGAAATTGAATGCCAACTTTGAGCCATTAAATTGAATGAATTTCTGTCCAAATTGAATGAAATAAAATGTAAAAGGAATGACATGAAACGAAAATTGAATACTCAAAGAATTAAAATGAACCATGAAGGTAGAGCAGTGACAAAAAACCCTTGAATTTGAACGCCTTGTCATTAATTTGAATGCAAATCTGATGAAATTGGGCGGGAAAACCTACATTATTGCCATCATTACTATGTTCCCATTGTATTGAGAATGTATATGTTTGCTATATGATATATGTTTGCTCCAAGAGAGTATTAGCATGTGATTTTAAAGAGTTCATTTTAGTGAGAATGTTATATACAGTATATTTATACAGTGTATATAACAATATCCTAGCTACTCATTTGTCATGATATTGCCTTTGGTCTGTGCTGAATGCATGGTTTTGCAATACCTTTTTGTTCCATCTCTTTCATTAAATCTGTTCATGTGTTTGACATTTCAAACGATTCATATCTTTCATTTCTCTTTTTGCATTGTGGATGTGTTTTTCTACCACAGAAAAATATCATAAATGAAATCAAGCTTCAATAAAAACATGACGAATATGCCAGTGTTCCTGTTTTATTTTCAAGCGAATACTGAGATATATTCAGCTGGCTATCTAACCATGACATGCATGCACTGTTTAACAGAAGCATGAGCTAATTTATCCACTAGAAGGCATCACAAGGAAGGATGGCTATCTCAGAATCTCTGATTTAATGATAAGCATCCGTCCGTCCATCCATCCATCCATCCATCCATCCATCCATCCAATCCATCCATCCATCCATCCATCCATCCACCCATCCATCCATCATCGTGAGAGATGCACTCACTTCCTCTTTGCTTCCTTGAGCAGACTGGCATCGTCTGTGGCAAGGTAAATTCTCCTGGTGGGCACCTCCTGTATCCTCTCCAGCCTCTGGTAGTATTCCTCGGCGTGGAACATGTATTCCTCGATGCCATGGAAGGCTGCCTCCGTGCCCACCTTGTCAGTACGCCTTACATGGAGTCTGCAGGGAGGATGAGAACAGTGTTGTTAGATAAAGAACCAATGTCATAATTTCTTGTGCAATATTCACTGGGGGCTCACATACTACACTTTGTCACGACAGTGACTGGGGTAACATTAGTTGCAACAAATTGAAAGGAAGGAGTTCTATTAGGTTAAACTAGAAGCATTTGGAGAGTGCAAGCCTCCACAATAGCCATTATTTCACAAATGCCATAAAACTCTGCATGCAGCTCTTAAAAAACAACAACAAACAAACAAACACAACTTGGACTAGATCATGACCTGGACTACCATCAAAAGCTAATCACCTGTTCCTTTACCCAAACAAACCTACCTTCTACCTTGAGTACTCCATCAAAATCTGTTCATTTGTTTTTGAGTAACATTACTAACAGACAAACAAACAAACAAAAACAAATGCTACTAAAAAAAACGACAAAAAAACAAAAACAAAACAAAACTCCTTGGCAGAGGTAACAACAATGTAAGGTGTAAAGGTAGCCGGAAAGCAGAAGTAATTGTTCATCATAATGGATTGGAGAAGCAGTACTATTCGTAGTTGTATTAGAATATTAGCTTTAGTAGCAGTTTTAATAGAAGTTCTAGGTAAAGTAGTATATCATGCTGTAGGAGCAGTAGCAATCTGCAGTACATGACATAATGTGTGAGGGAGCAGACATTGACTCTATCTGGAAGAAGAACTGACCCGACGATGGGATTCTCAAATCCCAATAGCCCCGTCATCTTCTGGATATCCTCCTCCAGAGCCGGCTGGGGTCGCTGGATGTACGTCATGATCTGACCCATCCACCAGACGATGGGATGGCTGTGTAGCCTCATCAGCCTGGCGGATAGGTCCTCCGGAATGGCCAGGGGGAGGAAGTCTGGCCTCGGGTGAAGGCCATCGACGATGGGGAGCTCGATCACCTGGATATGCTCAATTGTACCAGGAGCTGTAGAATCAAGCAAAAAGTGACATATGGCGATTACATATTGGCATGGTGCATACAATTCTGTACGTAATGATGCTTTATAACATATACAGTCTTACCACTGTCTATCCTTGTCAGAGCCAGTAAAGACTTGCCAAATATCAAGTCAGATGATACTCTGAGTGTTAAGGCATGTAGCCAACAGATGATAATCTTGTATGACGTCAATAGAGACAACCAAGCTGTATTTCCTTTAAACTCATCAATCAGCATTATCTCTGCACTCATTCCACATTGGGAAAGAAAAATGTCTTTGGATAATTTTACCTCCAAAACTATTTGTCATTTCAAAGGAAAAATAAGTTCAATGCTACAAACTTCTTTAACTCTTCAGCATTCTACATAGCCATGTCATTATGATTGTAAGTTTGAATACAAAAATCAAATGGACACAAAAATATTGAGTGGATCATTAACATATAGAAATAGAGGTTCTAGCTGTCTTTCCTAATCTGTGAGAAGCAACATAAATCACCCTGTGAGACATCAAGACAATGACTATGCTGGGTCTTTAACCCTCTATTTCACTTTTCACAGGGCATTCTGGAGCTGATTCAAGGATGAGACATCATTTAATTAATTAGCCACCCTGGCTGAAAATCTGCCTAGGGTAGATGAGTCCAGTCAATATAAATATCACAGCATGGTGAACAAATTTATGTGGCACGTTGACAGTAAGCTGGCATAATATCAAACAGATTAAACAGTGGATGTTTCCTTTCAAATACATACAAAACAATGAAGTTGTAGACTTTAGACAATTTCACATGCTTCTATGCAGCAGTGATATCATCCCATGCAGTCCAGTCACACCCCTCTTTCCCCAGCTCTTTCCTCAAAACACACCTCCAAATTAAACACATCCTGCCATACACACAGTTTGTTAGAAAAAAACAGTGGCAATACAAAGCAAATGTAACATATACTATGCAAACTGACACATCTGCACCACACACATACTTTTACACTATCCTATAAAAGCACACACACACACACACACACACACACACACACCCTGGTAACAATGAAACTGAATACAGAGCACATATGAAAGGATCTGAACATCTGATACCTAGATGATGCCCTCATAACTTATTAAGTAAAGTAGCTGTACTTGGTGGCAGAGTGCCAAGAGATCCATTTCCATCTCAGACAAACATCTCTCAATCTCTATCTTCCATCAACCTTTCCCCACACACTCCTCCGGGGGAAGAGTTGCACCTCTCAAACTAAAATGTAGGATTAAAACTGTGTGACTGAAAAACTGCATTCAAATTCTCAGGAAGTATTCAACCAGGGAGGTGGGAATGATTCAAGTGCCCCCATTTCAAGTTCTATCACTTAAAATACAGTCAAACCTGTCTATAGCAGCCACCCAAGGGAGATGGAAAATGTGACTGTTATACACAGCTGGCCACTATAGACAGGGTCTTTTAACATGCCTTTTCTGGATGGGGGGGGGGGGGGGGGGTGTTTTTAGTGGCAGTATACGGCAGGTGGCTGCTATAGACAGGTGGCCGCTGAGGCAGGTTTAGCCATATTTCAATCGATCTCTGCCACACAGGTTTGACGTTCATGCATCTACAATGTACAGTAGACACTGAAAAGATTCTGCTCTTTGTTTATTGAGGTGGTACATAACACTTGTCAATGCAACAAAACTACAACTGGTGCTCTCTTGTGCACATTACTCAAATAGGTTCCTATCACTGAAAGTTCTTACCAAGTCTCTCATTTGAGGCCTCTCAGATGTGTCAATCAACAATGTTTTGAAGCTTTTTTGTAACTAACGTAATTGTGAGTATGATGTCCTAATACTAGGCACATACAATATACTTTTAGTGTTTTCACTTTCAAGAATATCTCTCGGCTTGTAAGATTTGCAAAATGAACAAACAAAAGGTATTTATAACACAAATGTGTAGTATATCAACTGTAAGGTAAGAAATAGCTAACTTTTCTTTTGAAAAGTTATAAGAACTCGTGTGGTTTTCAATTGCCAATTCATCCAATCATGAAATTGTCTTACAAGTCTGAACTCATGAAACATTACACTCCCAAAGCACATGGTACAATCATCCCTGGGGTAACAAGACCTCATAGCTCCAATGGCATTGGATATACATTGTATGTCATACATGATACATTTATACATCAAAAAACCTCCTAACTCACCTCTGAAATTTGAAAATATGGATTGAGTTTGAAGACATTACAATTATTGATGTAATCCCAACACTGTTTCTACATTACAGCAACACTGCTGTATTTTCTAAAAATGTTGTGAAAGTGAATTTTTTTGTCAATTTGTACTTTTTATCATTCATTGCTGGTATTTCATTTGACTAAAAAAAAAACACAAAAAAAAAACTTATCCTTCACTTATGCCCTATCTCAGTTTGATACATCAAGTTGTTTATTTCAACTGCAAAATCATCAAAAGTCTAAAAATTTGCTAAATATATATCTGCTTCTGAAATTGGCAAGACATTTCAGACAATCTTAAATTCCTGCTCCTTTTTTGACAATGGCAAATTTTCGCACATTTCTTTCTGATTTTGTGCAGATCTAATTAATTTAACCAGTTTCATCTGATCTCTTTCTAATTATAGAATATGCAGCAAAATTCAGGGATGCCAATTCACTTAAGATGACGTGATGAGTCCTGCAGAAAAATCCACGAGGACTTGACAGGTTTTGAAGGGTTCTGAGGAAAATACTGGTGCTCCGTACAGAGACACCACCTTGCCTCGATTTTCTGAGGGCTATGATGGATTTTAGGGAAAGGGTTAAGATATATATGGGACGGGGGGGGGGGGGGGAAAGATACCATCGAATAACTGAGTAACAGCAAGCTTCGTTCCCTTTGTGTCCCATGGATGTACATGTAAGGGGTTAGGATTTCACTTGAATTATGTCTAGTTAGCCTTGACAGGCAAGGAAGAGCAACATCCTCTCTATTATACGCTAACCATTCCTGTTGCATCATACCAATCTTTCGAACAGAGGGTGCACTGTGGAATTAGCTACATGTACAATGTATGAGGTACTTGGCAAATTCAAATGGACACTGTTACAATGGGTAAGAACAGAGTAGCGCACTAATCGCTTCACAAACTCTACCCTGACATTCCGTGTATTTGAATAGAAATGAAAGGGAACTTATCACACCATCCAATAATCTTTTTTGTTACACTGATTTGGTAAATTGTAAATCTTGATTGAGTCCTTCCCTTGACGGGTTCCATGGATTGTAAATTTTCAGGGACAAAAGGTAACATTTCTCTGATTATCTACTCATACCTGCCAACCCTAGAATTCAATAAACAGGTATGAATGGGAGAAATACTGCAAAAACTAGGAATTTCATCCAACTCCTTCACATCAGTAAGTGCTTACAAAAATATGATTAAGAGGTAGAATAAAGCTTCTTTCTCTTAAGATGGGTATATTATTGGTCGAGATGAGGGTTTAGGTTTAAACTTTTTTAAAGATTATTTGAAACAACCTGTACAAAATGTAAAATAGCATACAATTCCAAGAGGAATGAAAAGTTTATTTGATGTAAATTGGTTTAATTCCTTTTAATTCCTTTCAGAATTGTATGCTCTTTAATATTTCATATACATGGTTTTTAAATCTTGCAAAAAGATAAAACCTGGATTCCCAACTCAACCTGAACTGTATCATCCCTTTAAGAATCTTAAGTACTCCTATTAAACAAGAATAGTTGGCAGTTATTAACTTGGAAACCATCTAATATTTATTTATGGCATCAATTTACCACTAGTCTCCTCTGTCTTTATACAGGGAATCGCAAAGTGTGTGTAGATGCACTGAAGCAGACATACGTATTGTAATATGTTGTTGACTCATGAAGTGTGTGTTATGGGCTGATGCAGCCATCACCATGACATCCTAACCAGTCATTACTTCCTCTTATCTATTCTAAATGACACACTCATGGAAATGGTAATGACACTTGGGGGGGGGGGGGGGGGGGAGAAGAAAGTCCGTAACTTGAGCTTCAAAATACATTTAATCTCCATGTATCCTCCTGTACCACCATCTCACAGTATGTCATCAATGAAATTGTGATATAACTATCCAATGAACCCAAAGAATAAAATACAATGCATTATTATTCATCTATGAAAGCATCTACATACAACATAAGTTATCTGTACTATTAGACAGAGGGAGTGGCCAAGAGTAGCCATGCCCTACCCCACATCTATTTGAGGACCATGATATCTTTAAAATAACTCTGCAGGAAGAAGATGGTCCATGACACAACATTTACAAAAGTAACAGCTCATAAGAAGCAAACTGTGAGCATCGCTTTCAAACCAGGCATGCTGCAAGCCCGACTGTACATTTGTCTGACATCATATCAATAAAGTGTCCTTTCTTACCTAAACCCAATCTAAAGAATCACCGATGTGTGCCGTCGACTTTGCACAGTAACGGTACCTACACTGTACATAACTTCAAAATTTGACCAGAAGGCATACTCATTTCTACCTCACTCTCCCCTACTGGTTTTCCACTGAAGCCATGTGCATAAAACCATGCTTAATGAAACCACAGTATCAATAATGTAGATACCGTTAGTGCACCAGTTTTCGACAGGACCCAGATTTCGACACCCAGCAGATAATTCTTATTAAATTTTATACTCAATACAAATGTCTGACTTCAACAATCAACCAAATTATCAATCACATTTCTAGTCTTATATAAACACCGTTTGTCACTTGTCATCATAATCCGACAGTAGAATATTTAGGAGAAAAGCAACACAGTGTCAGCAGAAATTTTGATGTCAGCCATTTTTAGGGGTTCAAACAATATGACGCATTTTGTAAACATCGCCGTAAAATGAAATTCACCCATGCCGGTTATCTTACTTGAGTATCAGTTTATTTGCCAAATCCTGATGTTTGATTTCATAATCGTCTTTAGTAATTTCATGGCTGAATTCATGATAAATGAGCAAACTTGTAGAAAGAGTTGGCTTTGAGAATGTGGCACCAGATTTCAACATTCCCATATTAAGACACGTTATAGAGGAAACAACAAGTTCTTGCGCCGGTACTTTGCTGGTTTGCGTCCACAATGCAGTGTATGCGTACTGTACGCGCCATGTGATTTATGTGTGATGCGCGCTGTGATTGTGTCGAAAAATGATGCTGGGTGTCGAAATCTGATGTCAGCGACAGCGTGATGGAAATCGCTAAAATTGATCACGAGTGCATTCAAACTGGAATTCGCTCAAGGCATATTATTATTGGCCTTTGTAGCTCAACTTCATATCGAAATTCCGAGGTAAAACGGTGCAGTATTGTTGGTAAACAAGGAAATGTGCTAAAGTGTTGAAAACCGGTACCCGAACTGTACTACTCGTATTACAATTTACAGAGTGAAAATTAAAACTGACCAATCAACCAAGGAGCATCCTACTGGACTATTATTTGACCTTTCAAAATGATCTTTCAATCCCTGTCCAGGCAGAATCCTGATTAGCGACACTGATAAGCGTAATGCAACAACACATCTCATATCTTTCGGCATTATGTGACCTTGAGCATTGGCCCTTGACTTCAAATTAATTTATCAAATCATCACTTGAAGTGCATTAGAATGACAAGATAAAAATGATGCACAGGTCTGAGTGCATCAGTACAAATTGTGTACGCAAGGTAACTATGGAATGCTTTGCCACAAGGCGAAGCCGAGTGGGTTTAGGCTAAATTTTACAGTTACCGCAAGCACACAAGTCCTACTAATCTAATGCACGAATAGACATGTGCATCATCTGTTTTATAGAATGGGCAATTCCCCCCCCCCCCCCCCAGAAATCCATTTTTTGATCATGTAACCTGATGGCAAATGTACTGAATGCATATTTTCTTTTGGCTTGCCATATAGATCAAACTGTGTAACAGTAATCACTGATGCATGAAAATTGTTTCTGATGCATGGCTACCTAGCCATCTCTTGTAAGTGCGTGTTTATACGCTGTGTTACAATTGTACAAATACACGCAATAGCGTGTTTACTGTGCCTATCGAACATGCTGTCAGTACAAACTGATCGCACGATTCTCTTGACTTCTTCTATAAACAGATGACATTTAATGAGAAAAGAGAGAAGGAAAGAAGAGAAATAATTGTAATCGCCATGTACATTCTATCCAATGGACCAGTTCTGTAATGTATTCAGATCTTATGCATGCTTTGTTCACAAAAGTTGTCCATAGCAACCACTGAGCCTGACAGAGGCTTGCCCTACCTAGCAACAACTAAGTGAAATCCTGCCTATGGAACTTTGGAGGGGGCAGGTGAATGACATGCTTCATTAGAGGATGTAGGTAAAGAAACATCCATAAATTAATACATTACAGAAACGGTCTGTTGTCATGTTGTATCAGCCAAAAATTCTTTGACATGTTGACAACTTATGACTCCTATAATGTGAAGCGGTTGGCTTACCCACACACCAATGGCTCTGTGCCTAGGCAAGATGTTTTCTTTGACAACACATCAGCTATATTGAGCACATTGCCTATGCAGAGTTGACAGTGTATGATTGAACCTCTTTTCTTCTTTGCTAAAAGTGTTTGCAGAATTCCCTACATGGTACAGGAATGGTAAGCTTTTCAATGCATTTTCTATCAAAATGTACAAAAACCGTCAAAGGAAATGACAACTCTTACCTCCCCATCTTCCTGAGTTTCCTCCCTTGCGGTCGAGGCAGGTCTCACTGAGAGGGAGGAAGAACCGTTCCCATCCTTCCCTTGCGTAGCGCCAGCCCTTTGATTCCAACACCAGTGTGCGCTCTGTAGCGTAGGCCACGATCATGCAGTAGGCCACATGATGTACCTGGCAACCATAGCCACAGCCCTTGTTCAGGTTGCATACCAGTTTCTTGGCTGTGTCACAGTCCTGTGGGTTCTGAAATCAGAGCACATACTCAATTCTATGAAATTCAGTCTCTCTTATAACATATCAGTACCTAGAACACCATGATGTCAACAAAACTGCGGTACAATGCATTACATATTCTGTCATGACTTTAATGAACCATAGTTATTATCATAGCCATATCTTGTGAGGGACAGTTACGGTGTGGTGGGAAATTGATGAAATGTGTGATATGAAACGGGACGGCAAACAAACTCTACACAGCATTACACATCCTACATGACTTCAATGAATAAAAGCTATTATCGTAGTCATACGTTGCAAGGGACAGTCACCGTAATGCTGGAAATTAATGAAATGTATGATATGCAACAGCAAGGCAAATCAACAAGTGAAGAAAATAAGAATTTGATAATGCTGCAATCTAACAAATGCCACTGGCAGACTAGCTCCATTAGCCAGAAAGGATTGCACAGCTGACCACATAGATCTCATCATGTGAGGATCATACTTGCAGCCAGCTGAAGTCAATACTGCATAGTGATTCTTCTAATATAAGCTACCAGGTCGGTGACAAGACATCTAAGGAAGATTGCAACTACTGCACCACTGATCTGATTGGCTTGTTCTTTGGTTTGATGCAAGGAGTGCAGATGCATACAGCCATTTCGCACCTTACAAAATCTCAGCAGAAGCGACGAGACAGAAATGTTACATTGCATACTGCAGGAGGATATACGTGTACCAGTGTGGCAATGCCTCACTGTGATGGGTTTAGGAAAACCAGGTACGCGTACATAAAAAGAGAATGGAATTCATGACCAGCTTGACATTGAAGTCTGAAGTCGTTAAACTGACTAAAAATAAGCCACAACATAGCTGATAAGAGCAATGATATATCCTATATTACAAACATACACTCATGACACTTGGCTAGGATATAATGTGTTTTTAGACAGCAAACTATCTCACATACTTTATGTATAGACACTGAGCACTATGGAAACATTCTTATAGTCACTGTTACAGGTTGGTGAGAAGCGAGAATGGGTCTGCATACTGACCACAAACTGGAACAACCATTCCATACAAATCCATTGCCTGTCAATCAAATATGCAACTATCACAAAAGATTCAGACATGTAGGCCTATGTCCTACATGTATGCATACAGTACCCTATGCCCAAATAGGGTTGTCTGCAGAATTGCACAAGAATTACAAAGAGTCAAGCAAAACTCCATCATAAAATACGCGAATGCCACAACATATCACAATTGCGATTTATAATAGTACATGTAATACGAGAAATGTGATTTTAGTTTGCTTGCAGATGCAATGAAGTACCATGATTGGCATTCATTGTATTTCTGAATACGTTTTATACCAAGTTCCCCTTGTAATAATGAGGTACACACTTCACTACTGCCACGGCAGGTGATGAGCAATAATATAAAACTAGAAATGTCGCTTTGGCGACTGGTATGCCTCCGCCATAATGCATGATTTTCCCAATAGGTCTAGATAGTACATGTGGATAATGTGTGATTACATTTTCACAAAATTGGCAAAATATTGAAATGACAAGTTTGTCACAAATGTGTTGAATGTTCACCTTCCTTGACCTAGGTTTAATTGGATGAATAGGAGAGCATGTATCTAGGGATTTAAGGACTTTAACTTGACTTTGACCCATTCATACATTTAGGCATTGAGTAATTTTCAAGGTACAGGTGTGGAGAAAAAGTGCAATTTCTGAATTGAATAGTAAATTGTTACTATTTTCATCTGGCCCTTGACCCTAAAATTCATAAGATAATCACTTTCAGGTAGAACATGCATAATATGTACTAAGTTTCAAGATAACTTGAGCCACTTCCGAGATATGGAGGAAAAAGTTAGTTCAGCACTTTCACTTGATCTTTGACCTTTTGACCTTTGAGGCAAAAAAAGAAGAAGAAAAAAAAAAAAAACTTTCCAGAGAATTTCTATTAGGCTACACATGCATACACCAAGTGTTAAAAAAAAAATAACCCTGCTGGCATTGCATAAATATGAGGGAAATAGTAAAATTTTGAAGTGTTGCACTTGACCTTTGACCCCTGGCCTTTGACCCCATGAACCCTACATTCTCTAGATAATCACTTCCAGTCAGTACATGTATATAGTACTATGTTCCATGAAGATACCTTGAACAATTTTCCAAGGTACGGAGAAAAAAAGAAGTTTTAATATTTTTACTCAACCTTTTGACCTTTGACCTTTGACCTCACGACCCACACTTTCACCAGAGAATCTTAATTGGGTAATACATGTATACACTAAGTTTCAAGAAAATATCTTCAGGCATTCAATAGATATGGTGGAAATAGTGAAATTTTATGTATTTGACCCTGACCTTTTGACCTTTGACCTCATGACCCAAACTTTCACCAGAGAATCTTAATTGGGTAATACATGTATACACTAAGTTTCAAGAAAATATCTTCAGGCATTCAATAGATATGGTGGAAATAGTGAAATTTTATGTATTTGACCCTGACCTTTTGACCTTTGACCTCATGACCCAAACTATCACCAGAGAATCTTAATTGGGTAATACATGTATACACTAAGTTTCAAGAAAATATCTTCAGGCATTCAATAGATATGGTGGAAATAGTGAAATTTTATGTATTTGACCTTGACCTTTTGACCTTTGACCTTGAGCATGTGCACCCAAAAGTTGATAGGCACAACTTCACCCCCTAATACACATACATGCCAAGTTTCATTAGGATACCTCAACAGGTTTTGATAGTTACCTTGTCCACAAAATTAATTACGGACGGACGGAAGGACGGACGGACGGAAGGACGGACGGACGGACGGACGGACAACCCGAAAACATAATGCCTCCGGCACCACTTCGTGGCGGAGGCATAAAAAACGACAACGTCAAGAGCCATGGTACAACCAATGAGGTATCGCACACCTCCTTGGTATAACTCTATACTCCTGTGAATGTCATGCGTGTTTGTAGCTTGATGCTACCTCCCTATGGGTGCCCCTTGAGGGTATGTCATAAATAAACTGTAATTGCCTCTTCACAGGCTGTAGAATCAATCACCAGGCACCTTCATGTATTTCTCAAATATTACATGTACACGCAACAGACCTTACCCTTTCATTTTCTGGATAAAAAGTAATAATGCTCTGAATTCAAGCAGTTTTTACCCTTGGGGCCCTCCTTCTAGCAATATAAATCTGAACAATTATCCACATTGTCAGGAAAAATGATTGTGAATGTATCTTACATGCCATATTTCACAATCTCTATCAGACTGAGTGTTACATGACCTTAAAGGGGCATCCAAGACGATTTTAATAATTTCAAATCGTGTAGTACATAAATCAACAGCTCCATGAATAGATTTGTGGAATTTATTGTGTTCCTGGAGCAGAGAAACCAATACAGTATTCATCGCATAATCGGGCATCTGATAATCGGGAACCTCGCTTAAATGACATACGCTTCCCAGAAACATTTCCAATGCACGTTATTTTCACTGGATAATTGGGCGGGGACCTCTGATAAACGGGCCAATTTTTCTTCAAGCGATCTTTGATTTTGTTGATACATGTATTCAAAAAACATGCCTCGCTCACACAACTCAGGCTGTGTACGTTGTTTAATCTCAGTCATACACTTTGAGGGCAAAGTCCAAATTCCTCGTCTCTGAGTGTTTCAACTTTCAATACACTGTGATCTGTGCGTACGTCACAATCTTCCTCAGTTGTGAATGAGCTAGAGGGTCGCGCCGAGGGGTAGCGTGGTAGTGTATTCATGCACATGTACAGTACGTCAGTATGCATGTGTGTGTGTGTGTGTGTGTGTGTGTGTGTGTGTGTGTGTGTGTGTGTGTGTGTGTGCACTACATGTACATGTCGTATGCCGTTAGTGTATGGTGAATGCTCATCGCGAAATCGGGCACCTCGCTTAAAGGGGCTGTGTTTGCTACTCCCAACCTGTCCCGATTATGCGATGAATACTGTACTCTGAAATATCTTAAAGGGACGCAGTCCTCACGAAATTTAAAAAAATATGTTGTTGTTGGTACCTCCAATGAAATACTTTCATCAAAAACAAACTTTCAAATCACCTAATAAGCTTGTACATTTCGGTTAAAAAAGTGTGACTCTGGAAATGAGCAAGTCTTGGCGGAGAGTCATACGTCATCGATGCACAACTCTTTCCAGCGGTGTTCTGCTCGTCATCCCTAGTTATTTATAAATACATGTTTACTATTTATTTTTATATTAATTGTATATATAAATAAGCTTGAAATATTTTGTTTGAAATAATAAAACCACATATTGTCACATTTTATGAAAAAATCAGATATGATCATTTTGAACACTTGAATTGGTTTTCTGAGGCACGGCTGTCAACTTGAGAGTAGGGCATCAATGACGTTGCACCTTTTGGCAGGCTCTTACACGATCGCTTGCAGGAATTATTTTTTAAAAATTGCGTACGGAGACAATTTTTGATGTCCACGCGTATAAATTGGTGAAAGGTTATATTTTTTACTCTTCTTAATTATCAGTACAGTGAAAATCTCAGGACTGCTTCCCTTTAAACAAATTACACTGAACAAGGATGATGACATAGGAGGTTCAATTATTTCAGAAATGTAGCAGTGTAATTCCATGACAATACCACTTGTGTAACAAGTTCACCTGTGTAGAATGTATGCATGGCATCTTCTTTAGTTCTGCTTCTTTGAGACCCACTCATGCATTCTTATGGTAGGGCATGTCATCATCCCTGTTCACTGCAATTTGGTATAAACTGTGAAAACATTCTTATTCTAATCACTATAAATACTAAAACTCTGCACTCAGTATAACTAATTCATAGTTGTTCAAATGTAAAAGTCTGGAAATCATCTTGAAGTCTCCTTTCACAAGGGTCATTTAAGGGGAAGAAAAATGGGATTCCTGAAAGTGAACCTACAAGCCCCCATCCCACTGAATTTTGAAGTACAATGTTTCATTTTCACTTTTTGCTACATGTATGTACAGAAATACATACTATGCATGTTCGTCTGTATGTCTGTGTGCCTGTGGGCCTGTCCGTCTGTTTGTCTGTGTTTGCATTACTGCAATTACACGTCCTTGATGAGGAAGGAAACGTGCTGATGCGATCATTCAAGTGGAGAGCAAACTCTGGTTTGCCTCTCCAAGGGGTGTATCGTGCAGCAATATGTCAAAACACTGATGAGCCTGCTGTTGCAGGAGATTGTGGGTTATCATGCACTTTTGTCATTGTGAAACTCTCCCACTAACAGAAGTGAGGGCTGTGAGTGAGGGGGTGTTACCATCTTTTCTACTGTAAGAAATCCACTCATATAAAACTCAGAAGGCATACTGCGAGGCATTAGCTGGTTGAGAAGCACCTTGCTTGGTTGCTTTTTCCGGTGCTATACTGCCATTAGTTTCACTCCATCCTAACAGGGCTTAATTTATCCATTATCTATGATGCATAGAGAGCTCCTTTACTTTTTCCATCTCCTGAAATATGATGCAATCATTCTTACAAAATGTGATTTTAAAATTCAAACGATTGAAGCAGCACAGATGTAGCAGTCAACTTGTGGCAGAAATGATTCTTCAAGTCAAGCAGTAAACTTGTCTGATTGACACAGCATGCTTCACTCTGTCAAAGGGAATGTTAGAAAGAAGCTGACATGACAGAATTTTCCAAACATATGCAATAAATTTTAAATCAAGAGAGAAGGGATAATACAATGATACACTATCAAGTATGCTCATAGCTCCCTAACAAAATGAATGGCATTATAATATCTGAAACACAATCTTGAGAACTAGCAATACAAACAAGTGCAATGCCCTTGGGCACATAATAATTTCATGTACACATGCCGCATAATATTTCACTAATTCTTGGAGAGGACCTTATGTAATTGGAGAGGTGAAACAGAATCAAATCTTTAATTACTTATCTAAGATAAAAAGGCACACTTTGTTAAATCATGAAAGCATTTAAATCCAATCAAATAGTAACAATTTTTCAGCATAGTTGGGCAGAACATCTGGATATATTATCTGGACTCATCATTTGAACTAAAAACCAAGTCTCATCTAAGAATATAACTATGATTTATACTGGTTGTGAATAGTTTTGCATGTTGCATAAATACCGGAGAATGACAACATTCTGTAACATCTATGCCTATGAAGCCTACATTGCTCTGTCTCCTAAAATGTACTGAACGGAAATCAATCAGGAAGTGACAGAGCAAATCAATTTGTGGCATTAAATATGAGTTTACCTACATCTAATATAGGTCTTGACTCCAAAATATAGTTCCGCCAAGGAAAATAAACAGGATCAACCTGTTGATATATAAATAGGGCAAATTTTCAAAAGCATGTGCATTACAAGATTTCAGTGAATGTTATTTTTATTTTTTTACTATTAAACAATGAAAGAATCAGTATGACTGGTCCATGTGAACATCTTTCTGTGTGCATGTGTGCTTGTTGATATGACAAGTGATAAAAATAATATACAATGTAACTAGTACTGTACCACATCCACACTGTAGAGTCCTCAAGGAGCATTATTATACATGATTCTGAAGTCCAAAGCTATCTTGGTTCAATGCAATCCAACAAACTTTTGGACATGTTTAGGTATCATGTTATATCTATATTCACATTCCTTTCACATTCAAAACATTCAGACAAGTTTTCTCTCTGGCCTCACAGCTGTATGATGCATAATTTTCAAAACATGTCAGCATTATCTCCTTCATTTTTCATACAGCTTGACAAGAACACCTGTAATGACACCTCTTTGGTCGAACTTGTCTGCTGACTGCCCTTTAACACCTCATGGAAATTCACATCACGCCATTCTGTGTCCCCTTCTTAATACTTTCATATCTCCCCCTGATGTGGTCTTTCCGCATGAAAAAGCATCATCAATTTTCTATGCGGAATATTCCCCGTCTGACGCAAGCAGCATCACTCGGCAGTGATTAGTTTCTTTGTTTCTCTCCCCTTTCTCCTTCGTCCTGCCTGGCCCAAGTGTAAAGCCAATTGAAGTGGTTGTCACTCAGTCTCTCACCCAGACAGCCAGACTCAGCATCAGAAACGGATTAAACTCAGCGAAGAGGCACTCACCAAGAGACATTAGGCTGCCAATTATAGGCTGCTTTCCTTCGTTTGCCCCAGTCCTGAAGAGGGATAGCCATGGGAATATGGAGGACAGGGTTCAAATATCTCCCCCCCCCCTCCCCACTATAAACTCCTCATGAGAACAAGTGCAATGAACCAAAAATTGACTCAATCAAAGCCTTCCAATAAAAAAAAAAGTTCATATATTTCTCCATGCATTTATGTATGCAAAAGATTCTGATGAGATAAAGTTACATAGTCAAATATCAGATATTTAAAGGGAAAAACTTGTCCTCTTCACTTGAAATATATGAGATCTTCACTATATGAATCTTTCCGCAAATTATCATAATGATGCAAACTTTTATCAGGACTACATGGACCGCCACATAACTCCGATGTACTCTCTTTGTTTTGTGTATACACATATGACAGGTTCTGCATGCAAAGTGACCAATCAAACCTACTAAATACAAAACCAAAGCAGTTTTTGTGAGTTGTGCATTGGTGTGCCATGATGTGAACGAGTGATGTTCATGGATAAAGCCAAAGCATCTGAACGAAAACCTAAATCCTAATAGTGCAGGTCACACATCACTTAACTTGAAGTGCTTTTTCTGGTCTTTAAGGACTTTGCCTTGTGCCGAATATACTGCATTTCAGTGGTCAACATCTCTGAGCCAAGTGTAAGGGGATATTTGGTGATTCCCCACCCCCCTCCCTGCAAACAAGTCATGTATTTGCCGTATACCAAGCTAATAACTGCGAATGAACAAGACTCATTAAAAATCTGTTATGATTCCAATAAACATCACTGTGCCTCATTTGCATATACACACTCTACCAGCTGGATGGGGGAGAAGGATATATTCACACATGGTATATTGATTTTTAGCCCTCCACGGGTAAACCCCCTACACCCTAAAACAGTCACTCCATGTACCATCACACATCTAAGAAATCAATACCATGGCCTTAATATGATCAGGACAATATCTCTACCATCTAAACTATCATCAACATGGTGGAAGTGGTACTGGAAGGGAAATGTAGAGATTGTTTCAAAATGGATGCAACTGTATGAATGGAAGGAGAAGATGATCCCAATGACTTAACTCAAAATATCAAGCGGACTATAAATGACTTCACTTTTGTGTTGCTTCAGGTTAGAAACAGCATACGTATCTCTTACACACACACACACTTCACCACTTTGAGAAGCTACCGATATCCATAATTATACACAGGTGTGCAGTAGTTTGATTAATGTTCAGTCTTAAGACCTGTTTACATCACAGTCATCCTCTGTTTATCCCTTGTTCCTCCCACACACTCATCTCATATAAACCAGGAAGGTGTTTCTCACCTCCCTGTATCAACACAGGGCGACATTCTTTAGCAAGACTTCCATGGTAAAGTGCACGGTAGTAAATTGTATACATATGAATGTCTATAGTCTAGTGTTAGTGTGTAATACATGTCTACGCACTTGCTTTGCTGGCCCTCAAAAACTTCTTCCATTGGCTTCTTTTGAAAGGAATGGATAAGCAAAATCTGAATACTGCTGCATTTGCTACTTCTATGGCTGAACCATGAATTCTGTACAAGTTTGTTAATGAAGACACATTGCAATACATAAAACTGAAATCTGAAAATTACTTGATTTCACTCCAAATGTAAATGACAATTGATTGCTTATCCTTTTTTTTTTGAGTAAGAATGGATGGATAGTTTTTATGTTTTCTGTACTACTTCACGTGAAACCTGGGGTTAAGTTTAGCTTCCCATTGTGTTCACTGGCTTTTTTGTGGGCTTATCCAATCTGATCGTCCAGGACTTACTATATGTAGTACTGCAATATGGTAGGGTTAGCATCACAATATGCAGTTCATAACCATACATAGATGAGCAGGCTAAGCATGCCAATTGGAACAGGAAAACATAAATTCAGGGTTAACGGTTATTTCCCTTTCTCATCTGACCAGGTGAGTAAAAAGTGAGGTTAAAAACATCCCACACAAATCCTATATTGTCTCTGCTGTGTAGAATACTTTTGTCTCATAGATATATTACATTTGTATGCTCCACATACAGTAGCATACGGCTAAGGATTTGCGAGTGAGAACACTATGATTTTTTTTTTTCTCTCTAGCCTGTTTCTCATATAGCACGGGTGTGAGAATACAAGTGAGAAAATAGACCAAGGAAGGTTCTGGACTATGAAGGATAGTATGAGGCTTGGAAAAAAAAAATTAAGATAAAGGATTATGATTACTAAAAATCATTGCTACATAATCAATGTCATAGTTGTCAGGAATACCAAGCAGGCGTCATCATCGTTATATTTATCTATGGAAGTCAGGAAGCCTCTGCCACAATTCGCTCTGCACAGTGTTTGTGGACGGTACATATGAAACGAAATCACCCCTCCCCCCCAACCCTAACTCATCATACTAAGCCTGGGTTATTCAGATATTCAGTGTTTCTCTTACAGCCTGGTCATGTTTTGGCCAATGTGTGAACACAGGAACCAAAAAAAAAAAAAAAAATCAATTTTCGCATTGTGATCCAAAAACCAATTATAACTCTTGTGTGTCAATAGACAGTGTTCACACAGCTTGCTGAAATACAACCCATCTGTTAATCAAGAGATCTTTGTAGATTAGGATTATGCAAATAACCTCCACCACCATATGGCACAGGTTCAAGTCCATAGTCTCATCAAATGTCAGCCATCTGCTCTCTAATGATAGATATAACGTGATCAAAATCAAGGATCATAGACTTCTGGGTTGAACACTTCTCAAAATTTCTTAAAGAAAAAAACAAAACAAAACAATTTTTGTGCAGCTGTCCTCCAACAGACCCCATGGTGGAAATCTGGGGTTCACTGGTTTCAGCAGCCCCTGAAAATGAAAGATTAAGTTGCCACGCGATCAGCCTATACAAAGTTTTAAAATCTATGGCTACACAATCAAAGCTTGCAATCACAAGGGTTTGACTCGATAAGATACAAGCATCTGAAGAGAGAGAATGAATTGAAATTGGACACTACAGCACTGTTTATCGAGGTGAAGGAGTAATAGGAGTGCATTTTCTAGCTGACCTGGCTCCACCTGCCACCCTTCAACACGGTTTCACTTAGCTGCCGGAGTGGTGCAGGTCTGAGAGTCAATTGCCAGTATTGATTTCAAGGAGCCAGCTAATGATCTGGGTGCCTGAGTCTGGATATAACATGTATCCTCCTTGGCCTCTATCCTGTGTCAGCTGCAGGGATGGGGATACTGCTACAGCACATACAACTACCTCATCTTATGTCACAAGTGCACTATTGCTGTCTAGGATAGAATAGGGGTATATAAAGAGCCATAATGGCAATAGCATGCTGTACAGGATTCTTGGCAATGAAATATCTTCTCCACACAGTAGGTTTCACAATTATAATCTCTCCAGATGCTAAATAGAGGGGTACTAAATGCTAGGAGTACATTCATGTTGAAATAAATTTATTTTTGAGTGGAGCTGTTTTTACTGAACTACTGAATCGGTGGTTATTTATGTCGACAAAGGGCAGTTTGTCCATCAGTTACATTCATATCACCAACACTTTTCTTGTAAGCTTGACATTCTCTCTTCCAAGTCTTTTTTTTTTTGTTGTTGTTAAATAATTCTAATAATTAAAACTATTTGAATTGCTGAAGCTAATAGAAGAAATAATGTGCTCAGTACAAAATATTGTTTATTCCCACAGTACAGTAGCTGTATGTCATTATTTCAACAGTTATTAGCTAGACCCTGAGCAACTCTCTATCATTTTTAATCTTAATCTTGCCACTCAGCAAGCAGTTTTGACACTGGTACATCAGTGCATTCTGCAAATAGAAAATTAAGAAATAATTAATGGCTTCTACAGACTTCAATTGGGATATTAATTTTTTATACACGACTTTCATCTGTGTGCCCATTCTAATGACATATTTATGTTCAATGCTTATTACTTGTAAATTATACAGTCCAGTGTACCAATCAAAATTAAGAAATAATCAATGGCTTCTGCAGACTTTAATGGGGATATTAATTTGTCAAACATGACGTTACTCTGCGTGCGCATTCTAATGATCAATATTTTATGTTCAATGTTTATTACTTGTAAATTATATGGCCCACTCGACCAATAATAATGCAGACATTGGAAAGTCGACAATTTGGTGCCAACTGACATGGGTCCTCATACTATGCTATGTCAATTCCATCAACCCTGTATACATGTGTACATCCCTACAATAGTAACCATCACAATATGCTCAACTCAATACTACTCGGTTCTTACCTGATGCCTGCAAAGGCCTGTAATATGAAATAGAACATTTCTAGAAATAATGGAAGACATTACACTCTTACATCTTTGCCCTTCCATTAACTGGATAATATCAGACAATCCTATCACTGAATTGCTTTATTATGTATTATATGGGATTATTTTGAACTTTACATTTAGAAACAAGCAGACACACAGCAAAACACAGTACATTGCAGCTAATCCTGTTTCCGAAAATATAATAACATTGTATCAAATATCTTGCATGACAGTTTAAAGGGACTGCACAGTACTGGTTGAGGTAAGGATTCATGTTTTGAACATTCCTAAGTGAGATAATGAAAAGCCTCTTATGAAATATGAAAGAGCATGTAATTTTAAGACGGATTCAACATTTAATGAAAATTGGTTTTCAAATGGCTGAGATATATATATCCAAAAAAGTGATAATAATAAAAGGCGACATGCCCCAACTTTATCAGTATCTCTTTGTTTCACCTTGTTTTTGGATATCTCAGCCATTTCAAAACCGATTTTCATTGAATAAACTTTTGATACCCCTTAGAACTGCATGCTCTTTGACATCTCATAGAGTGGTTTCTGAATATCTCACAAAATATTAAAAGCTAAATCTTCACCTCGACCAGAACTGTACACACCCTTTAAAGAGAAAATCTTGGCCTTTTACTGTGACCTGTGGTATATGTATTAATGTCACTATGATTCTTTGTACATTAAAATATGAAAAGCATTGTAAGGTCAAATGTACTTTAATGTGGACATTAAATATGAGTAATGAGCAGTAGGACCTACGTAGTACATTTGTGACATGTCCTCATCCCCATTACATAAATGCACTGGGCAAAGTTGCAGCACATTGAATCTGCTTTTGAGTGATTAACGCATTACACAAAATGGCAGGTGTACCAAAAGACACGGGTACATACATAAATGATGGTAAGCTATCATGCTTTGTCACAGCAGATTAGTATGCGACAAAATAGCCGACTCAAGCCCCAGCCAGCCCAGTCCTGCCCAGTCCTGTACATTCACTTTTAATGAAAGAGCAGGAAGCTTTGTATTATTAGTAATGATCATGTTTTGCTTCAATGAGGGTTCACGCTACAAAAGAAGAAATCACTCTTTATGTGTTGTATTTGCATATGAGCCAAAAGTCTTCACTCAAAGTGGTATCAAATGTACTGTAAACTTGACTTCATCGCTCAAATTGTATTGATATCAACATTGAAACTTAAGGACACTGTTACACATAGGGTGCGTTCGAACGCTCTAAAGCGAACCAAAGCGAACTGAACTAAAGCGTACCGTACCGAACTGTGCCAGTTTTGGAGGGTTCGAGCGCTCTGTTGAGAAAGCGTACCTCACGAGCTATTTTTAGAAAAGGTCACGCTTGTTTACAGCAAGAATGTCATTCACCTTGCGCTTGACCTACTTACAGCTGTCCCGAACAAAGAGAATGATGTCTTTGCACTGTGACGTATGCGCATGATACGCGCATGCTTTACAACGAACTTTTGGTACGCTTTGGTATGCTTTTGGAGCACATCGGGAAGTGGTCCACTTTTGGCTCGGTACAGTACGGTACAGTACACTTTAGGAGCGTTCGAGCGCTCCTCTGGCGCGGGTACGGTACGGTACAGTTCGCTTTAGGAGAGCACTCGAACGCACCCATAGTGGCACATTTTTGGAAATTCTAGAACTTTGCTGAGTTGTTAGAGGATGTTGAATAATATTTTAATAAAATAATAAAATGTTGATAATATTTTTACCAATGATTCTTGCCAAATCCAGTCCGGAGTTATTCTTACTGATATATCAGATCATTTTCCTGTTTATTGCATTTGTAAAAATGTAATTTCATTTTCAAAAAGTGAGCAAAGACAAGTAAAGAGGGACTTAAATGAAAATAATATTATATGTTTTTTAAGATCACTGGAATCTATATCATGGGTATGTGATAGAGATGATGGTAACATTAGTTATAACAATTTTTTTGATGTAGTCACTGACAAATACAATGAATCCTTTCCATTAATTTCAACTTGTTTTAAACACAGGAAAAATGATAATGTATGGTGTACAAAATATATTCGTAAACTGATAAGGAAGAAATGTAAAATGTATAAATTGTATAAGAAGAATCAGAATGATTATCGTAAAGCTGTTTATAAGACATATCGAAATAAAGTAACTAATATGGTAAAATTAGCTAAAACGAAATATTATGAGAAAAAGCTAGCTGACAGTAGTGGAAATAGTAAAAAGACATGGGATGTGATAAATACTGCCTTGGGGAAAAAGTGCAATACGAAAACAATTATCAAATCTATTAAGTGTAATAATGAAACAGTAGTAAATAGTAAAGAAATTTGTAATTTGTTGAATACATTTTTTGTCAATATTGGTAATGATATTAATTCTTCTTTTGATGATTCACATGAGTATGATTATCTTCAATATGTTACAAAAGTTGAGACAACAGCATTTTTCAAACCAATTACTTGTAAAGAAATAATTGATATTGTAAACAATTTTAAGAATGATGTAAGTGCTGGATATGATAATATTGATGTTCGAATTGTTAAAAGAGCTATTCATTTGTTATGTAATCCCCTATGTGCAATATTTAATCAGTGTATGGAATCTGGTATATTTCCAGATAAATTGAAGATAGCCAGAGTTGTACCAGTTTTGAAGAATGGTTCCTCTGATGTAATGACAAATTATCGTCCAATATCAGTTTTATCTGTTTTTTCCAAAGTTTTTGAAAAATGTATTTCTACTAGGCTTGTTGAATTTCTTACGAAGTGCAATATCATTAAGAAAAATCAGTATGGATTTAGAACGGGGCACTCCACATCTTCTGCTTTGATTGATTTTATTCATAAGGTGATCTGTGCAATAGATAGCGGAAAAATTTTACTTGGCTTATTTTTAGACCTCAGCAAAGCATTTGACACACTTGATCATAATATTCTTTTAGCTAAATTAAGTCTATATGGATTTCGTGGTGTCACTTTCAAACTTTTGAAAAATATTTGAGCAATCAAAAGCAGTTCGTATCCATTGATAAGAATTTATCAGATTACAAAAACATAAGATGTGGAGTGCCCCAGGGATCGATCCTCGGGCCTATTTTATTTCTTTTGTATATAAATAAATGATTTACCCAATGTTTCTAATATTTTACAATGTATTTTATTTGCAGACGATACAAGTATATTCTTGTCTCATGATAATATTGATTCTCTGCAAGAGGTTTTTAATAAGGAATTGCAAAATGTTACAAATTGGCTGCGAGCTAACAAATTATCAATGAACATATCAAAAACCAATTTTATGATATTTACAAAGAAAAAATGTAACACCGACACTGTATTCATTAACATGCGTGGTTCTCAAATTTTGCAGACATCTTCACTGAAATTCCTTGGAGTGCATGTAGATAATAAATTGAATTGGTCGAATCATATTAATTTTGTTTGTAATAAATTATCAAAAAATATTGGTGTAATGTATAAACTAAGTTTTCTTCCAAAGTCTGTTTTAAAATCAATTTATAATGCCATAATTCCACCTCATTTGTACTATGGAATAACTGTTTGGGGCAATGCTCACGAATGTTATATTCAAAGACTTTCAGTGCTTCAAAAACGTGCAATACGAATCATTTCCCATGCCTCTTTTCTTGCCCACACCCAACCACTGTTCCTATCCCTGAAGATATTGCGGTTGAATGATATGTACAAATATCAAGCTGGAATTTTTATGTATTTGTGTAAAAATCATTTGTTACCAAAGACTCTCTTAGATTTGTTCACTTTTAATGATCAAATTCATAATTATAGCACGCGATCCGCCAATGATTTTCACCTACCTCTATCTCGTACTTCTTTTTATCAAAGATCTATCATTTACATTGGTCCTACCCTGTGGAATTCTCTCCCCTGTGCAATTCGTAATGCTAACTCTTTGAATACGTTTAAATCTGGCTACAAAAAAGCTCTTCTCAATAATTACAGCCAAATTTATTAAGGTAAGGAGTATGTTTTTTATCCCCTATGTTTTGAGACATCCTGTATTATTGTCATTTTATGTTTTGCTTGTCTTGACTTGTCCTGTTCTAACGTTTTTACTTTCATTGGAACACATTATATATAATTGAAATTGAATGAATTATTCTAGGTCAGCTATAAATAAGGGACATCTCCATTCTGGCTGCTACCTACCATAGCATATTTGTTAACCTATGTACGTGTAATTGTCAATCTATTTATGTGTTTTTGTTCCTTTTCACTGTCTTACTGAAATGTTTGTAATCATATCCGAATATTGATATATGTAATTGTTTTTAATATGTTCCTTGCTTTGGTGAAATAAAGAAACTTGAAACTTGAACTTGAATGATATGGAACCCCCAAACACTTCACAATATAAATATTTGGAGGCCCGCGCCCACTAAAAATGGGTGTCAGGTCACCATATTTATCTTCCAGTGGCCCAATTGGGCAACTAAGATTCGAAATAGGTTGTTACTTTTGTTTTCATTTTGGGCCACTACATATCTTTTTTTGTGCCATCAAAATTTCAGATTTAAAGATTTCAGTGAATCGAATGGGTCATCAGACAAAAGATTAGTGTCAAGCTCTGCTATGCATAATGAAAACACACCTGCATAATCACTGATTCTCTGTCTTAAAGGGACTGTACAGTACTGGTTTAGGTGGAGATTCATGTTTTGAACATACCTAAGTGAGATACTGAGACACCTCTTATGAAATATAAAAGAGCATGTATTTTTAAGAAGGATTCAACATTTATTTGATGAAAATTGGTTTTCAAATGGCAGAGATATCCAAAAAAGTGATAATAATAAAAGACTACAGGCCCCACCTTTTATTAGGATCTCTTTGTATCACCTTGTTTTTGGATATCTTAGCCATTTCAAAAGCGATTTTCATCAAGTAAACTTTTGATACCCCTTAGAATTGCATGCTCTTTGACATCTCATAGCGTGGTTTCTGAATATCTCGCAAAACGTTAAAAGCTAAATCCTCACCTCGACCAGAACTGTACACACCCTTTAGATTGGAGACAAAGCAAGCCTAGACATTTACTGTTTTGTGGCTGAACACATCGATGTAATGTTTCAGTAACATTACTTATTTCGTTACTAGTATTACTTATGACTTGAAAGTGGTTGTGACCCTCAGTCCCAACCACTTTATTATGAAGTGTGTGGTGTTGTAGATTTTCTCAATCTAAACTAAAGCTGATACAAGTGATAGGGAAGATAACTACCTACAAATGTGAATGTCAGCCAACTATTCAGCGTTTATTCCATGCTCCGATTGAAGCTTGTGGATTCAAGCCTGTAGATTGCCATCTCAGAGACATTTCGGTGGATGCTCATAAAAATCCTATCAAGGTAATAAAATGGCATGATCTCTGGCAGTTGGTGATTGGCACCCAGCGGCAGCAGGCAAATCTTGACGGCACGATATTGATAATATCGGTGACATTGATGGACAACCACAGTGTCCCATCCTGTCCTTGCCCATGCCATCGAGTAATTTTAATCAATGAGAGTCAATAGCAGTCTCCTGGACTTGTTTACACCACCAATTACTACGGTCTTACTCAGATCAGAGCCCAGATATACAGGGGAGCAGTGCAAAACCATTGACATGATTACAATAGACGACCCTGATACATCACTTGCATTAGCTCATGGTGTGTGATTCTGTGTTTCTTGTTTAGAAAAAAAAAACAACATAAAAATGGTGTGTCATATACAATCGTATATAAGTTACAACACAGTACAAACTCTATAGATACCATACACACACTTTGTTAAAATACTCTGTCATGAATAAAACGATAGTGTAAACACTAGTTTTCATACTGCTGACTTTGCAGGGTTTTTTTTGGCTTGAATTATCAAATGCTTGCTATTGTAATGTCATGAATACACAGAACATTTTGATGGACTTGGTAATAAATACAAGGTACTAGCACAAATGAAAAAAAAAAATGATAAAATCTTGTTGTGCAATAACTATCTGCAGCTAGTGTATGAGATACTGTCTGTCCATCATGTATTCCTCAAGTACATTTCACCAGTATGGACTTGTCACACAATTTTGCAAGTGCTTTCATTTATAATCTCGTGCTACATTGACAGAATGGAAATACATGTAGAAGTAACCATCTCAACCAGATGAACATTTCTCAGCTGCTGCTACATAACATTGCACAACACCTGTTAGGCCTGTTAGGTGTAAAATGTGCATGTACTGACTGCATGACTTGAGCAATAGCAGCCCAAGTTACGATGCCAGCCACAAAATACAGTGTGTACTTTGATACAATTATTGCACACATCCACCAATTAATGATTAGCATCGATCGCTGAAAAAAGATGAAATTGTGACAGAGGAGACAATTACATTGTAATCTACTGGATCTGTTAAATGATAAAAATCATATCGGATGGCCTTCTCAAATGGATTACCACAAATACAGTCGATGCTGCTGGACAAAATTTCACATGTCTAGTGCAATATGTGGTCCTGGCTACTGCATTATTTTCTGGTTATCCATTCCATGCCATCCAATAACATATCACCATGAAACATAAAACATGATACCCCACTATTGATTTATTTGGGTAATCAGATAAAATGTTAGGAAATTGATATTTAGTGAAATGATTCTATTGGAAATGTTGTGTCATTGCAGGATTGTCAGGATTTTCAACTACATTTGATTCTAATCAATTTGTGCCATGTGAATGGTAGCAGTACCTTTTTCCATTCCAATCTGATTAACAAAATGTACTGCACTTGCCGGTAATAAAGCCACAGCTTTGTGCAAGCTGCATCCCGAATTTGGCAATTGATTATCAAAAACGAAGAAAAAAAAAAAGTGGTAGACTATATTCCAATCACAACTTTCATCATTTTTCTGAATTTAAATTAAACTAGAAATGTCGCTATGGCAAGTGGTATGCCTCCGCCATAATGCATGATTCTCCTAAAGGCCCGAATTCACGAAGGTGGTACAAATGAAACCATGGTTTAAACCACGGACAAAAACCATGGAGCGCCAAGTGTCGCACGGAATATTCGTTAAGAAATTGGTCATTTCGTCGACAAAATGACCGTTTCGTTAACGAAATTATCATTTTGTGGACGAAATGTTCATTTAGTTACAAAATGTTGTCATTTCGTTACAAAATAATCATTTCATCGACGAAATGACTGATTTCGTAACGAAATATTCCATGCGACAATTGGCGCTCCATGGTTTTTGTCTATAGTTTAAACCATGGTTTCATTTGTACCACCTTCGTGAATTCGGGCCAATGGGTCTATAGTACATGTGGACAATGTGTGATTACATTTTCACAAAATTGGCAAAATATCAAAATGACATGTTTGTCACAAATGTATTGAATGCTTACCTTCCTTGACCTACACGTGTATGTTTAATTGGATGAATTGGAGGAGAGCATGTATTTGGGGATTTAAGAACTTTAACTTGACTTTGACCCTTTCATAAGTTTATGCACCGAGTAATTTTTAAGGTATGGAGAAAAAGTGCAATTTCTGTATTGAACAGTAAATTGTTATCATTTTCATTTGGCCTTTGATTTATAAGAGAATCACTGTCAGGCAGAACATACATAAATATATACTAAGTTTCAAGATAACTTGAGCCACTTCCGAGATATGGAGAAAGAAGTAAGTTCAGCACTTTCACTTTGACCATTTGACCTTTGACCTTCTTGGCAAAAAAAAAAAATCCCAGATAATTTCTATTGGGTTATACATGCATACATCAAGTTAAACAAAATAATCCTGCTGGCATTGCATAAATATAAGGAAAATAGTAAAATTTTGAAGTATTGCCTTGATCTTTGACCCAATGAACCCTGAATTCCCTAGATAACCACTGCCAGTCAGTACATGCATATATACTATGTTTCATGAAGATACCTTGAACAATTTCCAAGATACAGAGAAAAAAGTAAAATTGTAACACTTTACTTGACCTTTTGACCTTTGACCTTTTGACCTCATGACCCCAAACTTTCACCAGAGAATCTTAATTGGGTAATACATGTATACACTAAGTTTCAAGAAAATATCTTTAGGCATTGCATAGATATGGGGGAAATAGTGAAATTTTAATCATTTGACCTTGACCTTTTGACCTTTGACCTTGAGCATGTGCACCCAAAAGTTGATAGGCACAACTTCACCCCCTAATACACATACATGCCAAGTTTCATTAGGATACCTCAAAAGGTTTTGGTAGTTACCCTGTCCACAAAATTCATTACGGACGGACGGAAGGAAGGACGGACGGACGGACGGACGGACAACCCGAAAACATAATGGCTCCGGCACCACTTCGTGGCGGAGGCATAAAAACACAATTAGTATGTCTGCATGTTCTCATGTGCTTTTACCATTTTTCTAAATGACAATTTCTGTTTGTTTGTTTCCTTTAAAGATTTACAGACATGAATGGAATAACATAGCTCCATGTTAGGATTTTGAAGAATAACTGAGGGTGTGTGCATGAAATTTGAAGATATCACCATCACTTTTATAATCTTAATCAACTTGCATAAAGACATGAAGTACACGATGATTATGATCATTAATCAACCTTGAAGTTGCTGTGTTTTTTTTTCTTTTCACCTAACTTTAATGTATCAGGAAAGTTTTGATTTTGAAGAATAACTGAGGGTGTGTGCATGAAATTTGAAGATATCATTATCACTTTTATAAGATGATCAACTTGAACAAGGACATGAAGAAGGACACAATGATTATGATCACTTGTCAACCTTTAAGTTGTTATAAATGTTCTTTTTTTTTTCTTTTCACCAAACTTTAATGTATCAGGAAAGTTTTGATTTTGAAGAATAACTGAGGGTGTGTGCATGAAATTTGAAGATATCACCGTCACTTTTAAAATCCTAATCAACTTGCACAAGGACATGAAGATTATGATCACTTGTAAACCTTTAAGTTGCTATGAATATTCCTATTTTTTCTTTTTACCTATCAATGTATCAGGAATGTTTTGTTTGTACTTGTGTGCTCTGAAGTGTAAATCATCATGTAATTCAGCCTTGGCTGTGAAGTGGAATAATAGAATTCAAACTAAGCTGAACTGAACTGAGCTCAGCTTATTGTGTGCAGTGATAAAGATATGGTTACAGCTTCTGATTATTCCCTACCAGTTTCCTTTATAACACAAACTACTTTTTACCCTTCATCGTGTTTTGTCTCTTATCATTCTCACTGGAACAACAAATGCCAAGGTTTCTCTTTCAATACTGCCAGGATTATCTTGGCATGGGAGGCGAACTCATCGTATGCAAATTGAAGTGTGTTATGTATAGACATATATCCTTCTGTTCACATTACTTTAAATTTCACACATCCATCAGCTGTTAATGCAGCCTACTGTAATTACTACAGACATCTCCCTCTCCCTACAAAAAAACCTTGAGAGCCCTGACACACCTTTCCGGGCAAGCTACACGGGCTTGTTGCAAGTAGTGATTTTCCAGCACGCAGGAGAATTTTCTGCGGGCAGACAAGGACGTTGGTGAGTTTCGGACTCACGTCTTACCTGCTAGACATGTGCTACTTATTTGCTACTTGCGTGTATTCCGTGTGATCTGCTTGAGAGCTTTGAAACCGATCCATTTTCAGTTACGAGCGACATACGGGGACTGCGAAGTACCTGCGTTACAGCAGCGAAGTACCTGTGTGGGAGTTGCCTGCGAGGTGATACGTATTGTCACGTGCGGTCATCTGCGGGGACCTCCAGGTAGCAAAAATTGTTCTTCGCAAGTCGCACACAAGGCTTCCCCGGAAAGTTGTGACAGGGCCTTAACACCTTAAGATGCATTCATAACTATTAAGTCATTTGTCACAAGATAAATGTATCAGAGGCCGCTCCATAGTCTCCTAAAGTCAAAACTGTCTGATAAGACAGATGGCACAATATGATCACCGGGCAGTTTCTTGGTATCTACAGAACTTGCACAAACCATGGTGAAACTTGACAGGACTGTTTACTATCCTCACTAATCTGGGGTAAGTCTTGGGCAGAATTCAGAGAACATCCTTGAAGCACACCTTATCTGTTTGAAAGCTTGCAAGGAAAATCTCAGCAGTAAATTCTACCCGGTGGCCAAAAAGCTGTTTTTTTTTTTTTCTTTTCGTTTTTTTTTTTTTTTTTTTTTGAAGAACTTCATGCTTGGCCTGAGTATGCTTACAAACAGAATCCTCATTGTCATCTACTCACTGCAGAAACCATTGGGTATTTCAACTCTACCATATAGGCCTAGACGAATACCTGTTCAAGGCACTTTCTAATCTACATGAATTACGAACATAAAGAAAAGAACAGAGGTGAAAATAATAGTAGACATTTATAGAGCCCCTTTTCCACTGGATGCAAAGCGCGAAAACGTTTTCTATCTGACTTATTACAATTTCAAGCACATTTTCTCTATATCAAACATCAAACTTTTTTTTTTTTTTTGAGGGGTCCATTTTAGATTTTCTATCGTACTCCTGCAATTAATTAAGTCACACAGAATGTCACACCCACACGGCCGACACTAACGAAAGCCACAAGCTTGTACATACAACATGTATGTATCAGCAGTGACATATTTGTGTCTGGCTATCATATTGACATGCATATCCAATGTGGCTGAGAGCCACAAATATTAAACTTTCATGCAGCTACGTCAAATTTAGGAGGATGCCTGTCACCAGGCTTGGTGCCCTAGCAAATATATTGATCACAAGAAAACATTAATCGGCCCTTCTCTTTGTTCAAATGTTCAAATGTTTTCTGATGACACTGCGCTCGGCAGAAGTCACGGCTTGTATGTCCACTGGCAGATGGTAATGTTGACTAATCAATACATCATGTTCAAATATCAGCATTAAATTGAAATAAAACCACAGTACATCATGCCACATTCACTACTAAAGTCTAAACAGCATGTAAAACACCTTGCATTTATAGACTCCCCACAGTTCTTATGTGTACCCATGATTTATTTTTCTTCCAAATTTTGTCAGTTTCTATGTAAAATTAAAGAAATACTTAAGTGTAGACATACATGGCTTCAAATATTCACCTACCTGCCCGAGCCTACCCGATTATGCAAAGAGTACTGTATAATACTGGTACAGTAAGCAAAGTGTTTGAAAGTCAGCACAACTCAATCCATTTGTGCTTTTACTTTCAAGGGTGAAAATTAAACACTGAACAGTTGATTGCAATACCTCTATTCACCCTTCTGTACTTAATGCATTACACTGCATTAAAATGAAACTCTAGTTGACAATCCTCCTAAATTCCCAAAACATTTTTTCTACCACAGTTGGTACAGCATAATAACTTAATCTGATCCCTGACATAGGCTAATCTGAGTTGCCAAATGAGATTTTGCATCAAACTCTTGTACCTGCTGTTTGGCTGTGTCTCAGGCAAAATTAATGCACACTAAATAACATTCCAAATTCAATAAAATTTAATCATTAGATATTTCCTGCATTATTGCATGGAAAAATAAAATCCAGTATCAAAATTTAACCACACTTTTGCTTTTGTAGTATTTCATTGAAAATATAAAGGGTGTAACCTTCCATTGATATTTCAAAGCAAAGTGTGACAAAATTTCAACCAGTAGTGCCTCAAACAAGTAAAGGAACATGTAACCCACAAGATGTTTAAATGCATTTTGAGAGCAAAAGTAAAAAAAAAAAAAAAGTAATGGATCTGTGAAACTTTGAGTAAACATTTGGGTATTTTGATACAGTGACCATTTATAGGTTGGCAAGTCACAACACACATTTTGAAATGGTCACCTTGTCATGTTGATGTGTTTTCATTAAACCATGGAGCTACTGAACATTTTGTTATTGGTGCCACAATTAAACTACACAATTTTAATCTCAATATTCCTTGTTTGTTTGTATGGAGAATAGGACATCTGTTTTTAGTTTTTCATTATCTCATTCATCCTGTGCAAATCATATCAAATAGAGAAAGGTACTTCACATCATCCATGACAGAAATTTATTCCTTCAAAGATTTTTTTAAATGAATAAAAAAGAGCACTAATACATAAAGATATTAATACATACTTGCACAGTCAAATTTGTCACAGATCAATATCACTGACAAAATACGATTTTGTTACAGAAATCTCATATTGTAATCATCATTGCTACTATTGCCACCTGACTGCTTCTGCTACTGATACTCAGATAACTACTAGAAGTACTATTCTTAGTACCACAAATAACTTTACAATAATAAACAAGTGCCCATCCCCCTAAAAAAAAGAAAAAAAGGAAGAAGAATTGAACTTGAACAATTCTCAAGGAAATAACCTAAAGAAGAGTGAAGAAGCATGCAAGAGAAAAATATGAGGAAAAGAGAGAATTTGGAGACAAAATGCCTTTTGCACTTACTTGTAGATACCGTAGTCGTTTCTGGACCAGATCTGACAGTTCTTTTGCTTCCTTTCTTCTCCATTCCGCATAACCATCCACTCTGCTGAGGTTGTAGATGTCTGTTATGATTGATCTGCCAAGTAAAGGATAAGTCAGTAAAATAAAGCACATGAAATATACATGTAGATAAAAAAAACGGTATATACATAAGAAAAATGTTTCTTTTTACCATGTCATCAAAATCATCACAGAATTACAATTCATTCACAAGTTTGCTTCTACTAGCTCCGTAGTCACAATGATTAATGGTGGAAATGTTTTTGAATTTTCCTCAGCTTCCCTGAATATTCTCTGAAAATCATATCCATCTACAGAGATCAAGTAATGTGAGGTGATAATATACACCATGTACACATAAAGGACATTATGATACATTGTACATGCTCGGTTTCAACTCACTGCTTCATGAGTATGCTATCAACATCTAGTATACAAGACAGGATGATAGTGTCTTACAGTTGCGGGGTAGGTGAGAGAAACATACTTTGCGATGGGAAAATGATAAACTCATAAAGAGAGTTCTAGCCTTAGCGCCAGATACACAAATCATTGGTCACCATGGATCTTCTTAGAGAATCCATTACTCCCAAAGCTCCCATATGGCTATTAACACAGATGTATAAATTGCAGCATTATAATAATAATAATAATAATAAAAATAATAATAATAATAATAATTATAATAATAATAATAATAATAATGATAGTAATAGTAATAGTAATAATAATAATAATAATAATAATAATAATAATAACAACAACAATAATAATAATAACAATAATAATAATGATAATAACAACAACAATAATAATATTATGATACATTTATTAGGCGCTTAAATATGGATGTTTGCAAGCGCACAGTTTACCGGAAAATTAAGATTTAATCCAAAATAATACAAAAACACAAAAATATTTTTTACATACCAAGGTTCTGTTATTTTCATGACACAACAAAGTATTGTTTTTTCAGTAAGTTAAGAATATTCTATACTCAACTGAGCAGGATAGAAAATATATACGTCAATAAAAAGATCATATGCACATGCTTGTTTCACAGAGATGTCCATGGAAATGATACACTGAGAAGATGAACACCATTGTCCAGTTAACAATCTTTCTGCCCATCTAACATGAAGAGCCACTCTAGCTCAATCAGTTCAGAGATGCAGGATTTTG
The DNA here is from genome assembly GCF_040938485.1 of Diadema antillarum. Lineage (NCBI taxonomy): Eukaryota > Metazoa > Echinodermata > Echinoidea > Diadematoida > Diadematidae > Diadema > Diadema antillarum. The sequence continues at coordinate 1,420,242 of NW_027271881.1, forward strand.
AGATAGACCATGGATTACCCACATGCTGTGAAAATCAATTTTGACCCTGAACGTGCCATTATCGTATTTACTCAACTCCAATGGAGACCCTGTTTACATAAAACGTGCATTTTCTCTTTTCAATTGGCATGTATAATTTGTAGTCCATAGCTATCCATGCCTATTAATCGTGGTGGACTGTATTGTATGAATGGCCAATTCCATTCTTTTTATACTTCTCCAGCACCAGTTTCCATTCTTTGCCCGAAAGAAATCCCTTGCTTTTGCCAACTCTCCTACATTCAAGTTTGTCAACCATTAGTTTGTCACTAATGAGAAGACCAACAAACTTGGAGGTGTATAATATGCAAAGCTGCCGCAAATTTTGAGTGCAACCCCCATCCCCCCCAAAAAAGAAAAATCAACAAAAACAAGAAACACAAACAAAACACACAAATAAAAACCATTGCTGTAAAGAAATCATCCCTAAAGACAATATTTAACTCACAGAAATATGAAAGCTTGTGATTTGCAGCGTGTCTAATGATACAGCAAATCACATTTTCTAAATTTTAGAGGGTTAATAGAGTGGTAAATTCACTTTGAATTTCTGCCAAGCTTGTGAGCACTGCTCACTCCCAAAACACTAGCATTCAAATTCAACGTGTAAATATGATGGAAATGGGACTGTGTAGATAGCAGCAATGCTGATTAAACCCACCAACTGGGTATGAGTACTTGAGCCCTTTTGTTCTAGGTTAGAACCACATTCTGAATACTTCAGTGGCAGAAAGAGATAAATAGAACACCTTGTACATGATTTCTGAGCAAAATTCCATGCACAGTTTTATCCTGTTGGCTTTACTTTTCTGGATACATTAACCAACAGAATAATGATGACACAACAGTTTGATCGCACTAGTGATGGAGAAGGACCACAACACCAAACTGCACTTGAACTACAGTTCAATGGAGCATTAAGTATACTTTACAGAAAGCTCACTCACAATATGCTACTCTCTGCAGACTTTGGACACACAGATGTCAATAAAGGGTTTACAAACTTAGAACCGACATGTGAGCATGAATGTTCACACCATCTGGAGTGCTTTTGACCTGTTTGTGTGCTACGTAAAAAGCTACATTAAAGCTACATTTAAAGCTAAAACCACAAAAATTGAAATACGAAGTACCATTATTTCCTCTGATACACATTTATGAGGAATCTCTAAAATTGCATGAAATTGAAAATAAGACAGATAGAACTGAAGGGGTAAGAGCACCAACACATTTTCTTTTCCATTATTTATTATTTATCTTTTTTTTTTAATGGCCAGATCAGAAGTATGGTTAAGACAATGGTAAATTATAGTATACCAAGGTGATGATGTCAGAGTCTTTTATTATAGCTCGGGTTGGGACCAGGTGTGAAAATGGTTAGCAACAATAGTGTTCACAGATATTTAGGCCAGTTGAGGTTGTTAAGAATCAGTTTCCATGGCGATGAATGGCTATGGCATAACATTTTGGTACTTTATACAGTACTTGTGCTAATCAAGGTTGTAATTTAATCTGGCACTGCAGGATTAATACTTTGGCACAAGCTGAAAATATAACACACTATGATAGTGGCAGTCAACCTCTCTACGTTTTGAAAATGAAGGTCTGGACTGATGAAAACTGCAAACACTATCCAACCCTTCACTGTCAGCACAGCATGGTATTTACCATCAATCACTGGGCTGACCCGTTCACGGTAGGAGTTGCTTATTTCATGCTCTAGCAGTCATGGCCTGACGAAACCAGACATGCATAATACTACTCATTCCTTTGCTAGGCACTCCACATGGCCTGTGCCTTGCATGATCCTCATGAAATTTCTCTATCCAACCTGCCTGTGACTCACCACCTCCACTACAAGCTACATGGGCCTGACTCACTATGGTTGGTTTGCCCTCCCTATAATGCCTTCTTTGCAATCAGCATCATACCTTGCTTAAATCTAAACATACACACAAACTACCCCTCCTCCATCTCACCCTAAGCACGGTCAGATTCACAATGGTACAGGCTGGGTGAGGCTTTCAGCCATTAAGTCCTGGAGGATTTTGCTACAGAAATCATCATCTGGTCATTTTTAAACTGGCACCTCTGAATGTCACTGTATATCTTGTACTGGAGATAGATTTGATAGATCAGGGTAAATCTATCAAAACTGCACACAATCCGAAAAGAATTTGCAAACATTTCCTAATTTGAGAAAGAAATAGAAACTTTAATCTGCTAAACTCAGTTGCCAGCTTGCAGTGCATGCTGGGTTTCTTTAGACTGGTGTGTATGAGCTGCTTGTAGTGAGTGCAGTGTGAACCATTTAGTTGTGGAGTGTTCACTGCATTAATTTACACTGACACACAATGGGGTCAAGTGCTTTGTTTCATAAGATAGCGACACATGAAAATAAAAACAAACAAAAGTCCATAACACTGGAGTCAATGAAAGTTCTGTTAGTGCTAGTCGGTCATAAGATTAGATGGGGCACAGTGTGCACTCGCCCAAATTTCTTAGAGGCTTGTGCACAGAAGCGGCACCAATGTTTAGAAATCTCCTATGCATTGCGTTCAAACATTATGCACAACAGGGTCACTAAAGTTTGCCTACACGAAAATGTAGCCTGCAATATCGCTTTTCATTGCACACCTTCTGCACTCCCGTGAAAACTGCACAACAAAGTTACATGTCATGTGACGTGTTTTGACCAATCAAAATGCTTAAAACAATACAGCAATTTTTTTTTTTTACAAATTGTAAGCAGAAGATAGAGCGTAAAACCACAGAAATGTGTGTGTGTGGGGGGGGGGGGGGAGGATTGGATGAGATAGTTACAGGGTTAAGTTGTCTTAGGGGAGCATTCACATGATGTCAGGGAAAGCTGGTAAAGCTAAAGGATTAATAAGGTGAGTAGTTTTCTGAAAGATGCATCTGCAACAATGAAGAGCAAATTGACATTGACATTTGCATGCACAAAGATGCAAAACTAGATAAACAAGAAAGGTGCTGAACACCTGTAAGCTTTAAATAGTCATAGCTAATACATCCCTTCCCCCCTCAAAAAAAAAAAAAAATGACTACCTACTGAATTATCTCATACCTACATTTTTTTTGTGTGTGGGTGTGCGTGTTAAAATGACTTGAGACATCTAATCCTATTGACTGTTTGGCACACGACATACCGCTTTTAGATTGACTTGAAGTAATGTTGTTGACATGGAGACTTGCATTGTGTGAATGTGTTTACATAGTGATTAATTTTACTACTATAATGTTTCCTGTATGTGCCATACCAGGGCCCCATTTCAAGAAAAGTTGCTACATGTATGATAGCACCTCTTACTGGGATAGCAAATGTCACAGTAATGACAAGAATCTAGCTTCCTGATTGGCTGTTGCTATGAGAAGTTGCAATTTTAGCAAGAGTTGCTATTAGTTTTTTTTTTTCTTTATAACGAAGTGGGACCCAAATATAATCTAAAACATTCTCACCTCTGCTGCTCTCCTCCATCTTCAAGTATCTGGTCGATTTTAATTTGTGTCTTCTGGTCCCCAACAGATTTTTTCAGCTGCGTTAGCTGCGATCGCAGGTAATACCAGAATTCCGTCACTCCGTTATCCACTTTCCTCCGCACCTTCTCATAGCTGTGGCTCGGTTCCGACCCACAGTACTGCGAATTTGGTATTAGGTCTGTAGACACACAAAAGGAGAGATATTGCATTTATAAGGAAACCATATGAATCTATTACTCTGTATTTACATGTCAAATCAAACATAGCATGATCCTGCTAAAGTTAAAGATTCAGTGGAATGCTCTACTGAATGTGTACCTGCAAAATTATATCACTAACACTGATACATGGAGAATATACTGATGTTAGTAGGCCTATAACATATTCTTTGTCAAATAAAAGAAAACAGTAGAAGTGTACCACCAGTACACGAAAAGGGAGAATTTAGATAATCTAAGCAAATCTCAGCTGCCCTATTTGTTTTTCCCTATCACCAGCAACTCACTTGATCACCGTTTAATCTGTATTTCAGCTCAGTTTTGTTTCCATTTAGCTGGTGACATCCGTCACATATTTCACCCCAGCCTGGAGTATCAGACCTCTGGAAAGGTATGGTACATCAAATCTGGCTAATTCATTTTGGTGTCAGTACTGCACAATCTGACCATATTTCTTGCAGTACTTCTGGGATAAGTTGGTACATTTGTATCATCTGTAATGTTGAACTATTTGACCCGCAGTTCTGGCCAGAAAGATCCATATTTGCTAGCATTTCAGTGACTGGCTCAGTCATAATTCATTCTCGTTGTACACATTTGATTGCATCCAAAATAGTTTGCATTTCATATAAAATTCACAAGGCCAAGGGAACACATTTCTTTTGTGAATGTATGAAAATCCTTTCTGAGGAACAAGAAAAGTAATCATATACATACAAATACAGAACATATATAAATACAAAGCTGTTTTAAAGCATTCATCATTGACCTCTTTTTTTACATAGTATTCAGCTCTTATGTAATATCAATGAAGATACCATAATTACAGAGTGGAATATAATTGCACAAGCCATCAGATAACCACAGTAAAGAATACAGAATTACCTTTTTGTCTCAATAGGCGTTTTTACATCAGCCCGATGTTACGAAATAACGCACTATTTTCTGACTTGGGAAATTAACCCGATCACGAAATAGTGCGCTATTTGATAATGTGAACACAAATTAGCACGCTAATACAGAATTACCTTTTTGTCTTAATAGCCGTTTTTACATCAGCCCGATGTTACGAAAGAGCGCGATATTTTCTTACTTGGGAAATTAAACCGATCACGAAGTAGTGCGCTATTTGATAATGTGAACACAAATTAGCATGTTAATTTCATCGCTCTGATCGAGAAAATTTCTCGAGTCCAACTCGGGAAATTTCTGAAATAGTGGGATAATTCGCAAACTAGCGCACTATTTGATAATGTGAAATCGCCTCAAGAAATTAGCGTGATGCATCCCATCATGCCTAGCGTGTGTGACCCGCTAAGCGCACGCTCTATTGGTATACCCGACGCTGTTTGCGCATGCTCAGCTGTCAAATTAGCTCGAAAAAATTTCGGGCTAATTCTCTTCGGGCTGATGTGAATAGGAAATGAAATAGTGCGCTAATTTGTGATCGCGAAAAATATCTCGAGCTTGGATTTTTATTGGGCTGATGTGAAAATGCCTAATGGTATCTATACAAAGTATATTGCATCAAACATTTGTCTAGCGCATCATCTGGGAAATTTGTTCACATTCCACAAGGTGTAAATGCATCCACCATTCTGAAAGTGTTAGCTGAAAGGTGTGAAGATCCCCAACTCCCTATTTGCTGAAGCCACCTAAAGGTGGATAACTCTGAAATTTGCAAGCTGCAGCACATACTTAAGGTAGTATGTTGAAATGTTGAGGACGTCATTGTTTGTGAATTCTATCACAGGCAACATAAAAATCTACTGTGATGTGCAGAAATCAGAAATAATACATAATATGCTGCATTAGATCTCAAAACCATGTTACTTTTCAATATTTTCTTGACTAACAAAATTGGACATCCATGAAAATAAAAAACATCACTCTTCCTACACAGTATAAGCAGGAAAATGTCTCAAATACAAAAAGGGGGAAAAGAAGGCATAGCTCTCAAATTATCTCTCAGTACAGCTCCTGTTATGCACACACAGCATATGTGGTGTAGGACGGGAATAGAACATGTGTATGACAGGAATATTTTGTGAATATTTTCATCAACCTGTGTCAACTTCAGTGCAGTAATTATGGATTGATTAATCATTATGGCGTCAACTGGACGTGACTGGGGTGGGGGAAGTGTTGACATAGGATAAACATGACATTCACACACTGAATGCCACCGTAAACGTACATTTGCCATTGGCATGGTCCCTGCCTTATTCCACCTTGGGGCTTCCAGTGAATTAAAGGGACTGGACAGTACTGGTTGAGGTGAAGATTCAGTTTGTAACATTTTGAGAGATATTTAGAAACTACTCTATGAAATTTTAAAGAGCATACAATTCTAAGAGGAATCAAAAGTTTATTTTGATGAAAATTGGTTTTGAAATTACCGAGATATCTAAACACAAGGTAAAACAAAGAGATCATAATAAAAGTCGTGGAATGTCAATCTTATCAGGATCACTTTTTTTTAAATAAATATCTCAGCCATTTCAAGGCCAATCTTCATCAAATAAACATTGAATCCTTTTTGAAATTACATGCTCTTTCATATTTCATAAGAGGTTTCTCATTATCTCACCAAAAAATGTTACAAACCTGAATCCTCACCTCAACCAATATTGTACAGTCCCTTTAAAGTGTGAGTAAATGCTGGGTCACAACATGGACCTACATTCGTTGTAGGTCCATGGTCACAACAAAGCCACCTGCCAGAGTGAGAAAGCTCTCCTGTTCTTTAGATATGACTTCACCACAGGGAGCTATTCACCCATATGCCCACCTGCATGTTAGGGAATCTGATTCTAACTGCTGGGGGAAAAAAAAAACCCAAACAAACCAAGTGAATGGGCACTTCCCTAATTCTTGTGCATAGCACACTTGCCCAAATACCAATATGGGCAAGTAGGAATTACAGTATTTACACAGTATATGTTTTGTTCTGCATTGTACCATAATCTTGGTATGCCCTGTACTACAATTGTTTCCAAAATTATCAACACAAAGTGGCTAGATTTCACAAATATCATTTACTGGTGATGTGGACTGATATGATAAACACAAGATAAAAAAAAACAACCCAACTACAATACTTGGTATAGACAATATCAATATGAAGCATCAACATAGTGCAAGTGCAAAGCCTGGTATATGAGGAACATTAATGTAATTCCACTCTAATTTAGAAATTACATGAATGTGACATGTTATGAAAACCTCTCCACTGAGGCATGGCACACAGTTTATGATATTAACCAAAAGGCCTCTTGAATCCAAGCATACATGCGTCACATACAGGATAATGCATGTTTTTGTGTATGAGGTCTTTTTCCCCCCACCAAAATGCTCAAAAGTTGGAAAATACCATCTATGCATGAGAATAGAAAATGTTTTAATCTAACATCATGATTCTGTAACAACTGACACATATGAAAAAAAAAAAACTTGAAAAATTAATTCAATTAAGTTGCTTTCAATTATAATAGTCAGTGATTTCTGCTAAATTTAGTTCAGTCATTACACTGAGATTTAGTATGAAATGGCAAGAAGAGTCATTCCAGATGACAACTCCCTACAGTCACTGAAGGACAAGTTCACCTTCATTTACCTAAGGATTGGGAGAATGCAGCAAAATAATTAAACATATCAGTGATTGTTAGAGGAAATTCAGACATTCTGTTCAAATTTTACGAATTTTTGAAGTTTCAATGCCACCATTGCTGGATGACATAACTACTACAGCTTGTGATGTCACACGCACAGAACAATATAAGAAAATATAGAGAATATTAAAAATTATATAATATTTTCACTCTTCTCGCATATAAAAGAAAACTTGACTTCCCTCCTTCAGAAGGCAAGGGGGAATAATATCACCTTTAACATGTACGTTAAGTGACGAGTCGAGGAAATGTGCACTTTTTTCCAAGAAGTAAAATTTTGTGAAATTCTCTTTATATTTTCTTTATGGCATTGTACGCATGTGACATCATTCACTGTTGTAGTCTTCTCATCCAGCAGTGACCGTGCAGATATTTAAAAAAATTCATAACTTTTGAACAGATTATCCAATTTCCCCCCAACTTTCACTGATGTGTTCTACTAATATTGCTGCATTCACTCATCAATCCACATGTACAGGTGTATATCAAGGTGGACTTGTCCTTTAAGCACTCCACTGCCTGCAATAACAGATATCCAGTGCAGGATCCAGCTTACACTGGTATGCTACAGGGGCCTGTGTAGGTTTTATTTATCATTACTATTTTTTAAAGAGTGTGTGAGTAGAGGTTGGAGGGGGTGGGGGATACTTGCGGTAGTGCTAATTATTGGGTCAAAGGGCAACAATTTTCAGCAGTTGGCACAGTGTATAATTCAATTCAAGCCAAATTTCTGTCGAGCATGAAAAATGTTTACTCTTTTGAAAGTAACTCAGTGACTTATACCACTTTCATAAACTCATCCTCCAATTATCCGCCTTAGAATTATGCAAACATTTCAATAAAAAATGCGTTCACAAACTCTGAAAATTATCCACATTATTTTTACGAGCGCCCGTCCTGAAAAAGGCGCATAATCGTCATGGTGACTGCACACGTCCCTCCTGTGGGAAAGACATGTGACGTTTTGACCGCACCCCGGCAATTATCCGCATAACTTTGGATATGCGTTCACAAACTCCAAATCTGGTCCCGATGCTGCTATTATGCGGATAATAGAAGGGTCGAAAAAAAGCGGATAATTCTTCCCCCGCTCTGATTTTACGACCAAATGATGCAGATATTATCTGCATAATTTAGTTTATGAAAGGGGTATTACTTGAGCAAACCGTGCAGGTACAATGCTGAAAAAAATTGGTTGCTTATTGTGATTTAAATGAGACTAGATATGTCGCTATGGCGACTGGTACGCCTCCGCCATAATGAATGGTTCTCCTAATAGGTCTATAGTAGTAAAACATCTTAACAATGTGTGATGACAGTTTCACATAATTGGAAAGATATGAGAATGACTGGTTTGTCACAAATGTGTTGAATGTTCACTTTCCTTGAACAAGGTTTAATTGGATGGATGACTATACTGCCTAAGAGCGTAGGTATTTGGGGGTTTGACGATCTTTACTTGACTTTTGACCCTTTTATACAAACGTAAGTCTATGCATTGAGTAACTTTCAAGGTATGGAGATTAAAAAGTGTAATTTCAGTATCATAGGGACCTTTGACCCTATGAACCTAAATTCCCGAGAGAATCACTGTCAGGTAGAACATGTGTATGTACCAGGTACCAGTTTCATGATGATGCCTTGAGTCAAAGGCTTCTATATTGGGAAATCGGGCGACTTTCAGCACACAATGCTTTAAGTAGGTATGTGTAGAAATCACTGAAATCTCGATGGAAGAACAAGATCAGTGGTGGAAATGAGCTGCATGCTTGGCGGAGGTCTGCGCTCTTAGAGTGCTTCTCTAGTTTTTAATGCATTACCCCTGGCTACCAAACAATGAGTGTGAGTAATTTCAACCCGTTGCAGACGAGTACAGAGTATACTTGGGCAGGTGTCTATGGAAAATATGTGTTGTAGCAATATCAGCCCGTCCTCAATAGGTCAAGTGCTTTATGCTAGAAGATTTGTTGCGCTAGTAATCCTAACACAACGATAAATGAATGCTACTACATCAAATAAATCCCGTAATTTAAGTACCGGTACTGGGTATTAATGCTAATGCCCCGCTGCTGCAGTGGTAGTGTAGGCAGTGCTTGCATTGTGCAGTAGCAGCAGCACTGGTCAGTACCAATGCACTATGCCTTATCAGTCAACATGTGAAAATACTTATCAGTCAACATGTGAAAATAAGTTATCATTTTAGTATTAAGATTTAAGTAATCTATTTCTAGTGCGGGGACTAGAATAGTCTCTCTCTGAATTACTGTCTACAATAATAACATTTCAAAAAAGATAACAAATTGGCATTGGAATCGCTAATATCCTGCTGCCAAAAACGGCAGTGCATAATATGTAAAAAATAAAGTGGTGCTAAACAATGCCATAATCTGGAGTATGACAGTACCCCATGTTATTACATGCAGAATCAAATATCATCTGTTCTTTTTAATCTTCTTACATAACACCCGGGAATATGTCACTGTCATTACCGTACAGTGACACATAAGCCCAACCATACTTACTTATACATGATATAATGACATACGACCATTCATATTCATTACAGTGGGTGCTCCCCTTTCAATTCTCATCCTTCTTTTCATTTTTTAATTTTGCTTATTTCCATTCCATTTATCAATATACAATTACATTCCACTTAAAATATTTAAGTACAAAACAAATATCGAAAACATAATGTCTCACATCAAAGAGCACAATGGTCAAAATGAAATGAAATTGTTTAACACTGTTTATGACTTCCCAACCCCATGCCTAAATCTATGTATGTGATGCCATGTCACAAAAGTTGTATGATGTCGGAAATATATATTTTTGTTCTTGGCAAATATAACTTTTCCAGAGTAATTCAGAAAATTTACAAGCTATGCTTTACTTAAAGTGGATTTCTCTTTTCCATATATAGTTAAAAAATATTCTTTTTGCTTACTTGTTCACTTATTGAAATATAAAGACAAAATTACTATGACTGTACTATGTACTACTGAAATTTTTGTGGGGTATGAAATTATTTACTCATGTAAGCATTATGTAAATTACCTTGTCTTACCTACAAAGGAAATCAAATCATTTGAATTGAAATGAATTTGAATTGAATGAATTTGTTAGATGCTAAGCTTCAAAAAGATATGTAATTTGTCCTACTTCATTACAAGGAAAATATACAAAAACAGATTTAGAAGTTTGAAAACTGTAGAGTATATTGTCCATTACCATAAAGTAGGCTTTACTCGCATTTGTCTTCCTTTTATGACCACTGACTTTATGTGGGTAACATAATGATGCACCACATATATATATATATACAGTAGTCATAGCTGCCAACATATCTTTGCATGATTTACTAATCATTCTCATGCAAACTACTAATAGCAGATTGTTTGCACAGAACCACCCAGTACATCATAAAAAATACTAATAAAGCAGAATTCTAAGAGGCAAAAGAAGTGATCACATGCTGAAATTACTAATTACTAAATTTTACTATTATAGCTGGCAGCTACATGTGTATACAGTACATACTACCATGTTCTTTTTGATCACCTTCCAATCAAAAGTATTGTTGCATGATTTCATTGGTTCCAATAAGCAGATGAATGAAATGTTCTTTCAAAAAGAATTATAAGCAGTCATCTATATTAAAATCGATGTAATTAAAAAAAAAGATTATCCCCCTTATGTTTCAAAAATTTCTTGCTCCTTCTATTATATAGGCCTTCCTTCCTAACCCTCCTCAAAATCCTCATACACCCCTACCGTAATACCTTCCTGCTCCCAGATCCTCCAACCCCCATTGGCTCTAAATCATGTGATATCCATGTATATAAATGGCTCAATCAGGCTTACATTAAATATTTGAGTGGATGATGACTTGACTTTCATCGTTGACCTTTACCATAGTAGGATGCATTAACAAAAAATGTACAATCTGATACATGCAACCTTCATATATATATAAAATATTGATCAAGGCCTCTACAATTATAGTGTATAATAAATGAATTAAAGCAATGCAACAGCAGTGTGCAGTCAACTAGGATACATTCGCACTTCCCATACCAGCAGTACTAACATAGCATTGATTACACATATGGCCCTGCATTTACATAAAGAATGAATTATCTTGACCTTTGACCTTCCAGAATGATCTTTAATCCCCTTTTGCATGATGAAAATATCAATCCACTTATTTCTATACTCTGTTAGGAAATTACACTTCCACTGAACTTGCATAGATGACATATTTAAACCAATGATCAGTGACCTTTAACCATTCATCCAAGTGAAGGGTTCCTTGAAAATACATTTTATCACATCTATCTTTTGTTTTGTTTCATTTATTCTATTTTGTCTTAAACCAAACTATATTACCCCCCAAAAAATAGCTGGTACAGGAACTTTTCACCATTGATCTTTAGGTATTTTTGCCTGAAATCTAATCCATGCATCTTCACTTCATGTATGTAACATAACTACAAACAGCAACTACATGCATCAAAGAGCATAAAAGATCTGGGGTAAATGAATAGACAAACTTGGAGACAGACAACCAAAAAACACAATGGCTTCTTTTTTTTTTTGGGGGGGGGGGGGGGTGTAGGGGAAGAGAAATAGTCGTAAAATTCTGTATATGTAAAACCTGGATGAGGTGGTAGACAACATGGCAACACAATGCCTCCACCGTCTTTTGGCACAGGCCTGAAGTGAAGTAAAAGCATACTGTTGGAAGGTACACTTTGTAACTAGATAAGAGTTCATACTGCAAATAATGATTTCCTTATGACAACAAATCAATATGAACTAGGCTTGTACCATGTGTGCAATATATTCAGCTGCTTTGATGGTGATATTAATTGGCTTGCGAATACTGATAGCTTGCAGCATATGTTGAATCAATATTGAATTCAAAGACTAATATCCCAATCACTCACTAAGCATGGGAGGTAAACAAAACCAACTATGTAGTGAACCTACCATTATTAGGTGTTATAAAATGGGTTCAAGAATGTAGCCAATAGGAAGCGCTGAAATGAGTGACGTGTGCTTTGGTTACTCAGTCCCATTGCACTGCGTGTTAAATCCTATTGCCGATCGTCTGTGCGCGCGGCGGCTCCTTGTGGCCTTTGAATTGCATGCATACGCGCTGTCAATCCTGTAAACAACTTCTAGTTCGGGCTGCCGGCCGCCGGCCTTTCTTCCCTTGTGCATAACATACGTGTGGCGTACGTATACTCTTATACGTACAGTACAGTAGACCAAGCGTTGTGGGACCGGAGGCGTACATGGAGTCACTTTGAAGGGCAAATCCAACGATTTAGCAGGTTAATTCTCACCCCGTTTTCAAAGTATGTTGTCTAGTAGGCCTATATGAGGAGTCTATCCAAGTCTTTAAGGTAAAGGGTGCATATTCTATGTAAAATAAGTAAGTTTTCATGCGGGAACTTAAGTGTTCGGAAACCCAACCCCCCATCATACTTATATGTGCGGGATTTCCGAGTGCGACGTGCGTAAATGTTTGGGACGAACATCTTTGGACGTCTTGACCCACAAAGGTACAGTTGAACCTCTCGTATCCGGACAAGTCGGGACCGGGGCTCATCCGGATAAGGGATTTGGCCAGATACGGGAGACTCAATGCTTTATACATGTACATAATTATACATACGCATGTACTGATGTAGCCCATTGTAGTACCACATGTAGTAATGTGTATACTGCAACCTTTTCATTGTTACACTCAGTAACAGACCCCAAAATAGAGGTTCGTGTTTGCAAGAATGAAATCATTTTCTTTTATGAATTCTTGGGATGATTTACCTCAATAATTATTAAGAAATGTATCAAGTATATGTTATTCATGTGTGTTTGTGTAGGAGTTCTCAAGGAGTTGGGAATCCCCCTTTCCTCCCGTAATTATTAAAAAAAGATTAAAAAATCGCGGCGAGATTGCGTCCGGATAATAGAGAGATCCGGATAAAGGGAGGCCGGATAATAGAGGTTCAACTGTACGTGAAAAACGCTGAAAAATGCTGTTAGTTTTCGAATTTTCGACCCATTTTATAAAACAAATGATGCACAGGATTATTTCATGGCGTTAGTGGAGGCGTATAGCTCACTCTCGGGTATTTACAATGCAGTGCATGTTTCACAATTGTAAATACCCTCGAGTGCACTATACGCCTACACTAACGCACTCTATCCTGTGCATCATTTGTATAATATTATGATTTAATAGATGAAATTTGCATAAATGCTGGTACACAAAATCCTATATCTTCTCTGGATTTTCTACGCTCTATCTCCTTGGAAAACTTCGTTACATAATCTTTCTCTAGCATTACAAGTCCCCTAACATTTGTGCAGCCTCCGCCAAGAAAATCGTCCCATTCTTTTTATAGCAAATATCAACTCTCAGACCAAGGAGAGACCATAATGTGCACTAATATACAACATACTGGTATCTACAATGTACAATTAATAGCAGCCTGCATTTCCAGCTCAGGGTCACAGGTAGCATGAAATCTTACAGGTGCTGTCATTGCAGTGCATGCAAAACTGCAAAGATGCAAAGATGCAAAGATTCATGATTCATTACACTGTTTTGGTAATGGTTCAAATTCTATACATGCTTTTTTTCACAAAAGTTGCCATCAATAACCACACAATTATCTCTTTTTTATATATTTTGATCACCTAAATATATCAAGAAATGAAAGGTTTATGATTCATTTGCCAAATTGAAATGAATTTCAACATATGACAGAATCTTGGAAGTCAGTGATCCAATGTCCAAAACCAATTTTCATCAAATAAACGTTGACTCCTTCTTAAAATTACATGCTCTTTTATATTTCATAAGAGGTTTCTCATCATCCTGCGTGCTAATGAGTGGAATCTAACTTTTTTTTTCCACTTGTGTAGTATATTCACCACTTTCCAGTTAACACCACAATAGCACTGAACTTATCAAGTTGTAGTAACAGATATTTAGGCATGGATAGTTGGGCTTTGCAGTCTAGTATACAACTGTACTTTACAAGACAAGAGCATGGACGGGCTTGACTCAACTCTGCTTGATAATAAATGTTGCAACCTCTGTTGTGCCTCTTGATGTGGTGTCATTAACTGATTGCAAAAACCTCTCTGCCAGCCCCTCAACAATCATTACTCCATACTTACAACATTGGCATCTACCCACATAATTCAATTCACTTATAAAATTGAACAAACAAATGATGATTGAGATTTACCCTCTAGCCTTGTCCCAAGGCTCCTGTATGGATGATCTCAGTACCACCCCCTATTCAGACGCATGCCATTTTATACCAACACTTGATAACGAAACGACGTATAAAGAATCATCGTATAGCCGACAGACCGTTCAGACACTAATTTCGACCGTTCTGGGAAACGTCGTATAGATGTGCAGTTTCCCACTGCGCATGCTGTTATAGTCATGAGTGACAGCTGTGGGGTCACCTTTCGTGCGCGCTCCCATTAAGCCCCGCCCAGTAATACCGTTCTATGGTCGCTATACGTTTAGAAGCACACGGAATGCTGATTCGTTATCAAGTTCTAGTTCGAAATGATGCTCTGACCGTCGTTTCGCTATACATCGTTTCGTTATACGTCGTTTCGTCAGATACATGGATAATTTGAGTGATTTTGTGTCCCTTACCACTTAGGGTGATTTTTTCTGACCATCGATTAACAGTATTATGCATGTTTAAAATTGAAAGAATGTTAAGTTTAAAACTGGCCCATCACACAGAGAGAACTATTCATGTTCCTGTTGTTACATATAACACATACCAGTGCAAATCACCTGTTTCTTTCAAAGTTATTTTGCATGTGAGCCTGACAGACTATGAATGTATATACAAACATTTGCTAAAGCAGCAGTAAGCTTCTAACAGACATATTAGAAGGACATCATTTTGACATTCTTCTCATCTTGCTCTAGTGCATAACCCATCATGGTAGCACTGCCCTTTAGTCTGACATTACTTTGTGCATAGTGCATCACACAATGGCAAAGAACTTACATAATGACTGCAGTAGGTTTGCCAGAACATTTCAGCCGAGACATACTTGTCATGGCACTGTCGCATCAAATTCAGTGGGCAGTGCAAAGAAGCACCCTCTGTAAACCCTTAGTAACAAACACCATCAAGAATTTGCCCCTTCCAAAACATGTTACCCTCTCAGGGGCCCTGCTTGGGCCACCACTGCCACTGTTATAAACAACTTACGTCATTCACTTGTACAGTTGTCTGTAGACCCTATTAGGTTTTAAAGCATCATTGAAATGTCAGCCATGGGGGGGGGGGGGGGGGGGACTTCCAAAATGAGAAGAAAAGATGATTCAATGGGTTATGCAATGAGTCAGATGCATTGCTATGTCAGTGTATACATTAACAACTGCTAGATATATAGAAACCTCCCAGTTGTGGCTGAAATAGGCATACACAGAAAGCGTTAACAAGCATTAACATAAAAAACACCCCAAACTGAACAGGTCTCTATGTTATGGCTGTACTGTTCCTGGATGACAAGAAGATGCCATATTTCATTCAGTTTTTGGCTGGGTGGGTGGGAGAATCATTTCTACATTTTGGACAACTTTTCATCCCCTGCTCCTGAGAATGATCCCTAAATCATGCATTTTCAAAGGAGACAAAAAAAGTTTGAAAATGTTTATGTCAACCAGTGTACCCAAGCCAAACTTGATGAAACTTTAAATGCCCAATCAGATTCCCATTGCCACTGTAATGAACAACCTCTAAGAATATCTACATACAAAACATCCTGTACTACTACTGGGTCCAAAGATCTCTGAAATTTATGTAGTCTTGGGCCTTGATAGCACATCCTGGGCCCCATGGGGACCATTTGGACCATTTTAATAACTTTGTCCCCTCTTCCCCTGCATGCAAGCATAACTCTTGCAAGCTTGGTAAAAAATCTGATCACTGGTTTTGGAAAAGATGATGAAAGTGCAATAAGCTAATGGATGATGAAGAACGGTATATGAATGATAGACATTAAGTGATTGAGTTCACCAAGTCCTTGACTCTAGTATGCTAGGAAAAACACAAAACATCCAAAACTAGAGAGGGGCCGTCAAAGGCGGCAGACCCACGCCTAAGTACAAAGTCGGGGTAAACATAATGTGCATTCGGTCATCTACCAGAATTCGGCCACTTAATTGCCAGTGTGCTTTATCACCAGCCAGTGAGTTCTACCAAAGATCGTACACTGAAGTGTACGATCTTTGGTTCTACAATCGCATCACACGCAAATCACATAATTACACATACGGTATTAACACTCATTCACGTACAGGAAAGTCCTTAAGTCTCCTCCAAAAATCCATCGAAAATCCCAAATTCCACCGTCAAAAGTGCAGAATCGGAACTTTTCCAAGCGCGCGCGAATTAAGTCCAGTTTTAAGAGTATTGTCTACGCGACGGGTCGCGGAAAAAGCGCTAAAAATCGAGAAATACGCCGTTTTCTTGCGGGATATTTTGATTATAGCAAGCCGAGAGTGTGATGATATCAAAGGTCGTATGAGTGTACGATCTTTGATGGTATCCACAAAAGCAAAAAAGAAAAACAAAATTTACGTACCCCCTAGGCAATTACCCCTATGATTAGTGTCTACGGGAATTATTCAATGCAAGGGTTGAATGCAAATGTCTACTGCACCAGTATTCGGCCACCAACGAGCGCCGCAACGTCCCCGGTGCAATTTTGCACCAACAGTGTAGAGCGCGATGCATTTTCAGCGGCCTTGCACACGCATTGACATTGAGCACGCATATCGTGCAGTGTGACTGCGACCGAGCAAAATGCTCCTCCAACGAAAAAAACAATCAATGTTAATTTGAAAAATCATCAAATATCAAAGGTCGTATGAGTGTACGATCTTTGATGGTATCCACAAAAGCAAAAAAGAAAAACAAAATTTACGTACCCCCTAGGCAATTACCCCTATGATTAGTGTCTACGGGAATTATTCAATGCAAGGGTTGAATGCAAATGTCTACTGCACCAGTATTTGGCCACCAACGAGCGCCGCAACGTCCCCGGTGCAATTTTGCACCAACAGTGTAGAGCGCGATGCATTTTCAGCGGCCTTGCACACGCATTGACATTGAGCACGCTTATCGTGCAGTGTGACTGCGACCGAGCAAAATGCTCCTCCAACGAAAAAAACAATCAATGTTAATTTGAAAAATCATCAAATATCAAAGGTCGTATGAGTGTACGATCTTTGATGGTATCCACAAAAGCAAAAAAGAAAAACAAAATTTACGTACCCCCTAGGCAATTACCCCTATGATTAGTGTCTACGGGAATTATTCAATGCAAGGGTTGAATGCAAATGTCTACTGCACCAGTATTCGGCCACCAACGAGCGCCGCAACGTCCCCGGTGCAATTTTGCACCAACAGTGTAGAGCGCGATGCATTTTCAGCGGCCTTGCACACGCATTGACATTGAGCACGCATATCGTGCAGTGTGACTGCGACCGAGCAAAATGCTCCTCCAACGAAAAAAACAATCAATGTTAATTTGAAAAATCATCAAAATACGGGCCAGTTTGTGATGACGGAGAACGAACTTTCATAAATCTAGAAGGACATAGTCCCTCAAATAGGCCTAAACGTAAATTTCGGAATTCTTACGAACATTTGAGCAGCGAAGTCGGATCGTTGGGGAGTTTATGTCTTCGTATGGTAGCGGAAAATCGCAAAGTGAGAAACGGGAAATTTTCGGAATGGTCACTATACCATGGGGTCAAAACTTCAAGGTCACACAGAATTTGCAAGGGTCAACCGATTATCACCAAAATCTAATCGATTCTTTCCTGTCATTATCCAAACATTCCCTGAACATTTCGTGCAAATCCGTTTACCCGTTCTCTTGTTATCTTGTACACAAACAAACAAACAAACAAACAAACAAACAAACATACAAACAAACAAACAAACAAACAAACAAACAAACAAACAAAAAAACAAAAAAACAAACAAACAAACAAACAAACAAACAAACAAACATACGGAACCCTTTACATAACCCCCTGCCGATTTTCATCGGCGTGGGTAACAAACAAAACAAGGAATGACATATAAGTATATGCCATATCTAATGTTGGAGGATATAAACAAAGCTTTTACAGCCCCACCAAAAGCAACCACAACTCATCAATTTGAGTGGATACCTGTATATAACTAAAAACTACAACAATGAAAGTTTGTGTCTCGGGGTACTCGGTTAGAAGCTATATTCTGTTGAGACTGTAATTAAATAAAAAGAAACATTGTAATGATTTCCTGGCTGCTTTGTTTTCATCTATTGTGGCATTGACAAAACATTGACACATTTGTGTTCATGTCTAATGTATTGTGGCGTAACAATAGATCTTCAATGTTTCTCTTTTCTTTTTCTTTTCTTTAAGAAAACAGCAGCACCTGTGAGGACAAAAAAAGTTGAAATGCCTGTTGCCACTTATGTTTTTCATAGATCAAGCTTTAACTTCATGGAGAACATGGCCTGTAAGAACAGACAGGAGCTTGCACACAGTTATGTCAAAGACATTAAGTTAGAGAGTGCAAGTGGAATTAATGAACAGCAAACACGTTCAACCACAAAAGTGTGAAGTTACCGTTAGTTCCTTCTATCTCAATTCATAAAGAATCTACAATGTCAGTTTGAATTACATCAAACATCAATTTCTGGATAAGCTTCATATTTCATATCACTTCTACTTTGTTATTTAGTGTTCTTTCCAGGTGCTGTGCGATCATCAACTGCAAGCAAGTCACAAAAGTACAAACCTTGTAATATTACTGTTCCACCATCTCCTTTATGTGTATTCCTTGACAACTTCAGTGTGAATTGGCCAAATGAACAATATAGGGAATGCTGGTCCATTAATTTTCAACATGCAAGTAAAGATCAAGACTATAACAAAATATATGCAGAATTCAATAATCATTAGCTTCAGGAGATTTCTCCCCTCGCATCGTTGCAAGCAGGCTAGCATCGATTGTGAATCCTACTCTGGTCTGTATACCAACATGAACAGCTTGCGTCGCAGCCTTATATTGCATCAGGGGGCACCAACTACAGTCCTGGAGAGCTATCTCTGTAAGAATTCTCCTTCATAATGCTGGATCAATACAGGAAATATCGGCTCAATGCACATTGCGATTTCAAAGAGTGGTGCTATGCCAATAATGCTTCTAATGAAAGAATAATCTACCCTTTGGAAAAATTCCCCTGAAGTGGCAAAGTAGTGAAGCAGCAGGTAATGATAATAATCTGATTGAAGGCACAAAATATTGATAAAGTGAATGTCATTTAAATGTCAAAGAAAAAATATATTATACCACAGATAAGTTGACTACAGGCACTACAAAAAAAGCCCTCTTGGTTTTGTGGCATCTCATATGCAGTAGTCTTAATTTCTTTTGCTGATATATGTTTATTTTGTGATTGTTATAACATTATAAAAGGCGTTTAAAGTTTACATCCTGCTAATTCAGTGGCTTTGTATAAAGGAGAATGATCTTATGCTGTGTTTTGACATCTATTTACTTGTATTATTTGAGGGGTTCAAATATTATGCAAAACAGGGCAAGGAATATGCACAAATCACTACAAATGTAGCTTGTCGTTAATTGAATCAAAAGTGTTACTACACAACTGATGAAGTACATCACGTTTATGGTGAAAAAAAGCTTCCAAAAGGTACATCACTGTAAATGTTTGTCAGGAGCACAACACTAACAGCTTGTTATGTCAGCTTGATTTTATCCACAAGCACATATCAGTTTGATGATAACTGTCATGTGTGCAACAGAATGACACATGGATATCACACACTATGCATGAAAGTGACATGCTTTCATTACAGCAGTCGTTGCATGAACTTTAATGATCACTTCACGCACAATGACATCGTGCACTCATGCAGACAGTGAATTTGTGTTCAGGGTAACCCTGTTATAACGAGCTCGCTCTTGAGATGCCACATTTAACAAAGTGAGGTCCGATTTCCCATTGCTGTTTAAAAATAGCTGGTCTCTTTTTCAGTACATTTACGAGGTATTGATTATATCAAGGTAAAATCAACAGTCCTGTTGACTTCATTACGACAGGGTTACATGGCTTTGAAAAAACAAATGTTTTTGTTTTTTATGCTTTCCAAAAGCGATCATACGTTGCTGTCTCAGAATAATGTGGCACAAAAAGAGCTAATATGCCGTCATATCTAGAGGTCACTGACATGACTCAAGAATGTGCCTTGTATCTTGTGTGTAGTTCACTAACATTCTGCAAAACTTCCTGGTGGCAGGCTATTTACCTGACTCTGGCTGCTTTGCATTTTCTCCCATCTTGGCAATTATACCCTCGGCTTTCTCCTTGGCAAATCTTGCGTCGATCCCGCCGTTAGCACCATTCGTAGAACTCAAAACTAGATCTCTGTTACAAATAAAAAAAAGAGAAATCAAGTCCTTCATCAAATGATAGAGTATGTGTTTTCTTTCCAGGGTTAGACATATAGTGACATACCAGTATTCTTATTTTGATTTGCAAAACAAAAGAGTAAGAAAAAAGTGTTGTATTAGAGAATGATGGTATTTAAAGGACAAGTTCACCTTCATAAACATAAGGATTGAGAAAATGCAACAATATTAGTAGAACACATCAGTGAAAGTTTGAGGAAAATTGGACAATCGATGCAAAAGTTATGAATTTTTTTAATTTTTGTGTTGGAACCGCTGGATGAGGAGACTACTACAGCTTGTGAGTCATATGCGTACAACAGTATAAAGAAAATGTAAAAGAAAATTCAACATATTTTCACTTTTTTCGCATAATAAAAGAGCACTTGACTTGCCTCTTTCTAAAGGCAGGGGGAATAATATTACCCATAACATTTGTCGGTAACGAGTCAGGGGAATGTGTACCGTAAAACGGGGTGAATAGGGACGGCGAGGTGAATAGGGACAAAACCGAGAAAAGTTTTTTGAATGTGCATGTTTCATATTTGCTTGAACTTTTTTTCTTACTTTTATCACAGGATGGAAGGACCATCCAACAGTGTCCAGAAAGTGGTCCTCCTGATGTGAAAAATTTTTTAAAGGGTACAGGAGGTCCAAATAAAAAGTTTTCAAAAAATCACAAAAAAATCAGGGCGGTCAAAACTTTTCTGCTCCTGTGGCCATTGATTAATGAAATTCGCTGAAAATGTTCATGAATCTAGCCTATTAGGTCCTACAACACACCTTTAAATATGAAATAATTATTCCTACAGGAATTTGTGACAGCACATTTTTTCTTCTCTTGGGCAAAAAATCAGTTAGACTGGGGTGAATAGGGACACCATGGTGTCGTTTGATTGGCCCTTTAAATTTTCTGTGTGATTAACTATTACAATGTCATAAATTGCTCTGAAATGTTTGTTATGTCCAGCTATTTCCAAAAGTGTGAATTTTTATTCTAAATCTCTTGACAAGAGAGCAATAAGATCTTTGGATATGTGGTTTCACTTTTGTATACATAGATGAGAGTGAACTTTGCTGTCTTAACCCTAACTTGGGGAGGAAGGGTCTGGGAACCCCCGCCCCACCCACCCTCTTGGGAATTTTTTTCACTGCCTAAGACAGGCTAGGACTTTTCCACTTGTATTTCATGACCCTTTTCTCTGTCTTCTGCATGTTTTAATGCCAATAACACATCTGTTTGGGTCAGACCCATACTATAGGTGCCAGCTTATAATTGCTGTAAGAACTCCCAAAATATCCCCGACATCACAAGAGTCCAGTTACACTGAATTTAGAGTGTATGAATAAGATTGTACATCATGATTTGCCACTAGAAGAAGAAGTGGGTTAATATTTGAGTGCAATTCAATGGATTAGCAAAGTTTTGACTTACTTTTCAATCTTAACCTTTGACCTGATGGGTCACATTTTATTATATCAGCTCATTTTGTTGGGCTGTTGCAATTTTTGTTAAAGATTGATTTATCAATGGAATAGATTGCTCTTAAATGTTTGTATATCATTTTTAAACTCTGCAGTTGTTCCCTTAATCCAATTCATTGGATGGATTGAAAAAAAAATGCCTCCAAACAGCTTTTTTTGGATCAAAAATAGTGTTGTCCCTGTTGACCCCAAATTTGGGGTCAATAGGGACAGCGTCATTTTATCAAAAAACATACTTTTCCCCCAAATATTTATTTTTTTTCACAATACCAAATTAAAGGTATTTTAGGTGGACATAAAATCCCCACATAAGATTGAGTCTCTAGGCTGCATGAAAAAAAATACAATCATAAGAACTTTAAATTTGTCCCTATTCACCCCGTTTTACGGTACTTTTTTCAAAAGATGGAATTTTGTGAAATTCTCTTTATATTTTCCTTATATTGTTGTACGCATGTGACATCTAAGTTATTCATACACTGCAGTAGTCTTCTCATCCAGCGGGTACTGCACAAAAACTTCGAAAATTCATAACTTTTGAACGGATTGTCTGATTTTCCTCAAACTTTCAATGATGTGTTCTACTAATATTGCTACATTCTCTCAATCCTTATGTTTATGAAGGTGAACTTGTCCTTTAATGTTCAGAAGAAAATTCAAAGCAAACAGTAAGAGCAAACTTGGAGAAAGTACCTTTTTGACATTTCCATGACTTCCTCACTCCTCTAGATATTCCTTTCTATTTTTTTATTTTCTAATCTATTTGAATTTAATTAATCAATCAATCAATTAATTATTTTTTTTAAAGTTTTTTATTATTTTTTTTTTGTCTAGTGGACTGTACAGCATTTCCACTGCAGGTTGGCAAGCACATTTTTTTTTTCTGGATTATGAATCAGTTCACATAACAGTTTATAAAAATTTTAATAACCTATATGATCCCTCAGAATGCATTTTTGACAAATAACTAAGATTAGTGCCACTCACCTTAATTCCTGAGCATGCTTCTTCAGTTCTTCATTTTGCTGTCTCACACTGTTCAACTCCCTGGCCAGGGTCTCCAGCTCAAGGGACTTGATGCCTCGACTCTGGCTGGACTCCATGGCAGGAAAGAAGGAGGAGGTGAGGTACACCAGGCTGACCAGCCAAATGGCTCCGAGGGCCAGGCCAACTTTGTAGTGAGTTCTCATGATGGTCACGCTGGTCAAAACTTATTGCTGCGTTCACCCCTATAAACTCCTACTCCCTTTTACATACACACACACACAACTACACACACACACTACACAAACAAACACCCACAATTGATGCTTTCCTCCTTCCTTTCATTCACATCGAGATCAGTCTTGCTAGCCGAGAATTTGTGCCACTGCAAAGATAAAAAAGTGTGGAAAGCAGTTACAAGGTGTGCACAATTTGTATAATCATTACACGATCTGATTTTTTAAAAAAGATACTGAAAATGGAAACTTCCATTTTCTTTCAAAGATCACATGTACAAGAGACATCATAAAAGCTATTTGCAAGTAAACCTGACAGGAAGGACTCGGACTCCACATCCACCAGCCGCAGGTCTTGGTGCCCTGTTGCATAAAACCCTTAACTCTGGACTTACCGCTCCTTTCTAGCGGTAAGTCTTCAAATTAGCGGTAAATTTTATCATTCTTGATGCTGATTGGCTATGACGCCTGATTTTGATGGTAGTTAGCATTGAAATTCAACGCTAAGTTTTATGCAACGGGCCACAGGAAAGTACATATTAAATTTGACCTGTTGGACTCAGTCAGATTGTGTTTTTCCAAACAACAAATTTGCTGGTCCATGCAATAAAACATACCAAAATACTCGCATCATTAAACTTTAAAAACAGATCCTTCTACAAATTTGTTTTTGAAAGTACATGTACAGTGTACATGTAGGTATCACTAATATATCATTTTACCACAATCATTGATTGTGCGATCAATAATTTCAAATACATATATCAAAACATATTGTATCTTAAGATGTCTCACAACCTTACAGGCTTGTATGAAAGACAAAAACAATGAATGCATGGGATTGTGTAACAGTATTCTTCCTCCTAGTCCTAGATTTCTATAGGACAATCCCATAAAATGTGGTCTACAAGGTGAAAAGATATGATTGGACAATGACAGTTCCAGTAAAAGATCAGTGTGCTTTGACTGTGAAAGATTTAGTTCTAAATCTCACTTATAACACATTCAGCATAATTGGGGCACACATGAAACAAAAACTCTACTAAAGGATTTGTATTTACAATTATCCTTTTCAGTGCTGCAGCAAACAAAAAGAAATCTGTAGGGTGTTCATACAATGCATTTCACACATTCATCTCTGCTGGCAGGGCAGTCTTTTTAAGTAGCAGGAACTACAAAGCCAGTACATGCATGTCAACCCAGTCTACAGAGAATTTTATGCAAAGATTATGTCCCCTCTGTGTAAAATCAGACTAAGGCCATTAAGGTATACAACATTTCATTCCGATTTTAATCAAAGCATGATAAATATTAGATGTGAACAGGAAGTCGGCGGAGCACGAAAAATTACTTGCGCAAAAATATCCACTTTAAAAGTAGAAACCTTTTGTTTACATCATCAGCTTCCAGCTACGTGGCACCTCGGCAGAGCAGAGGACGCATTTTAGAGCGCGTATGCACACCTCAAATACGTCCAGCTTGAACTCCTTTAAGTTCATTGACCCTATCGGCAAAAAGATAAAAAATCCTTCAAAAATCCATAAAAATTCCTGGATCACTACCTAAATTGAATCATCTGTTCCTTGTGTCATTGGCAACTTTTCTTGTAAGTTTCATTCAAATTCGTTCACAACTTCTTTATTTTGCAAACACACAAACCAATGCCATAGATCTCAAAACCACTTCCTTCCTTGGTGGAGGTAATAATGGTAAATGCTTAGAGTTATAATAGTACCATACATGTTGTAGAAATAATGGAACCGCATATTTGAAAGTGAATTATGTTTAGAATGGAGCATGTAGGTGTATGCTTAATAATAATATGTAAAAACAACTTCTGTCATGATAAAATCAATACTTGACACAAATGATGTCTTAATTCTGGTATAAATAATCTCATTTATAAATTTTTATAGAGACTATAATGATAGCAACAATAAAAATACAGAGAAGAATAAAATTTGACCATTTCCCTCGTTTGACATTCAGATACGTCAGCTTGCAACGGTAAAATGTACATGTATTTCACAATGTCACGTATTCCATGGGGTCCACAAGGTGATATGACTCAATCTGGAGCGTCTGCCTCCAGATCCAAAGGACTCGGGTTTGACTTAGAGAGTCTTACTGAGCAATGTTGTGTGTAATCATCCTGTCCCCTCTTAAAAGGTAAAAACAGTCTGTCCCTAGATTAGGACATCAAAATGGAGGTCCCGTACGCCGTATGTGAGAGTCACAACTCATGCACAAGAAATTGATCCCGCTTCATTCATTCATCGCAAAGAGCAGGGTGCTAACCTGGTTAAGTGGAAACCTGCCTACTTACATACCCACATAAAAACAATGTGATTTTTCTGTCTACTCCAACAGTTGCACAAAACGTAGGTCCTAACTGACAAACAGCGAAGAGTACAGACTACAGTGGTTATGCATTTCTATTTTACCAAAGAAAGTAAATTTAAGTTTATCTCCAAAGTCAAGGCAGCCGATCAATGCATGGCATGCACTTATTCATTCAGCTAATTAATGTTACGCGTACAAAATTGATGGGCCGAACTGATTAATTCCTTACTCTTGCTTGTAGCAGCTAACACTATTAAACAGCTAGATCCCATTAGGCAGCTGACTAGGATCGTGAGAGGATGGGAAAGATCTGGCAGTGACACAACACTCCGCTAACGCGCTGCATGCGCATGGAAGCTGCACATCACCGACCCTTTCAATATGTGACTGAGGTGATCGACCCATCCAACTCAACTCAACTGACTGAGTAAGATACTAACGTTAGTAGGCCCTAGTGTTTTAGAAATACGGCACGTAAAGTTACTTACTGAAAACGGCTTGATGCCCGAACCAAACTCAGACTCAGAGACGCAAGACAAACTGCCATAAATGAATGCAAAAATCTTCCTTTTCTCGCGTCGTCAATTAGGCACCTCCGAATACAGATTTCGGTCGCTCATAGAATTGTCTCGTCTGTGTATCGTAGTCACCCACTTGCACTCCTATCCACGTACAGTACAGCGTATCGCGTACGGTGTGTTGATGTGGTCACCTACTCCTAGCTCCACGCTTCGGTTTACACCCCCGGGATGGGCCGTGAGAGTACAGTACGTGGCGCGTTCCGTTATGTGCAAATCGTATTGCGTGCTCCGCGTTAACGCGGCACGTACGGACAGTACGAGGTTTCCCTCGCAGACACCTAGTCCACGCCACGTAACTCCGCCAGGGTTTCGGCTCTGGCGTTGCCTCCCACTCCGCGAGCAGCTAGCAGCTAGGCCAGGACGATCGGTGTGTTGCCTATGCCCAACTATGGAACGCCCTCAGTTGCAAGCAGAATGATGTGCTGTGATTGAGTTCTGTGATGCCATTCCTGTACACGAGTCACCTCCGATCCTGCTGTGTTCTCCTGCCAGCAAAATTAATCAAAACAAATTCAAACAAATTAAAACATCTTTAATTACAACAAACGAATAATTAAGCAAAAAAAAAAAAAAAAGGAGAAAACATTGATCCGCTTTTTTTGCACTCTCATTTGTAGTTTGTTTTTGTTTGCCAGAATGACAAATTTGAGGGGAGGGCGCCGCGCCCGGGAGAGGGGCAATATTTTTGGGGCCACTTCCGGGTATCATCAGCTGTTCCTGAGTTAATCGGCTGATAAGCAAAAAAAAAAAAAAAAAAAAAAAAAAAAAAGAAAAAAAGAAAGGAAGAATTAAGTCTTACTCGCTTTTATTAGTGTGTGTGTGTGGGGGGGGGGGGGGGGGGGGGCGCAAACGGTGGTTAGACTCTATGCAGGCCCTACGTATGTATTATGATAACAAGTGGGGGCCAGAGCCCCCAGTGGAAC